>NW_026694620.1:2604443-3906665 GCF_021218885.2 Marmota monax | reverse complement strand
AATAAATAGGATGGATTCAAACAAAAAAGCTTCTACTCAGCAAAAGAAACAATCAGTGAGGTGAATAGAGAGCCTACAGAATGGGAGCAAATCTTTACCACAAGCACATCAGACAGAGCACTAATCTCTAGGATATATAAAGCACTCAAAAACCTTAACACCAAAAAGCCAAACAACCCATTCAATAAATGGGCCGAGGACTGAACAGATACTTCTCAGAAGAGGACATACAATCAATCAACAAACATATGAAAAAATATTCAACATCTCTAGCAATTAGAGAAATGTAAGTCAAAACTACTCTAAGATTTCATTTCACCCCAGTCAGAATGGCAGCTATCAAGAATACAGACAACAATAAGTGTTGGCGAGGATGTGGGGAGAAAAGGCACACTCATACATTGCTGGTGGGACTGCAAATTGGTGCAGCCATTATGGAAAGCAATATGGAGATTCCTTGGAAAACTGGGAATGCAACTACCATTTGACCCAGCTATCCCACTCCTTGGTTTATACCCAAAGGACTTAAAAATAGCTTACTACAGGGACACAGCCACATCAATGTCTATAGCAGCTCAATTCACAATAGCTAAACTGGAACCAACCTAGATGCCCTTCAGTAGATGAATGGATAGGGAAACTTTGGTATGTCTACACAATGGAACATTACTCAGCATTAAAAGAGAATAAAAGCATGGCACTTGCAGGTAAATGGATGAAGCTGGAGAATATAGTGCTAAGTGAAGCAAGCCAATCCCAAAAAAAACACAGATACATAATGGTGATGGGGAAAAGGGGAGGGAGGAGAAAGGTGGGAACAGGGAATGATGGTGGAGTGAGTTAGACATCATTACTCTAAGTACATGTATAAGACACAAATGGTGTGAAAATACTTTGTGTCCAACCAGTGTCTTGAAAAATTGTGCTCTATATGTGTAATATGAAACGAATTGCATTCTGCCATCGTGTGTAACAAATCAGAATTAAAAAAAAAAAAACTTAAAAAAAAGGCTACCATATCCCTTGCTCCCTGTGCTGTGACTTAAGCTGGTTATAGGCACAGTGGCTGAGAAAGGGGGACTTCTGAGAGGAACCTGTATTCTTGCAGAAGCTTCTGCATTGTGTTCTAGCAAATGAGAATCCTATTCTTCCTATGGGGGTACTGGGAAGATAGGCCACTTCTACAGTCTCAGAAAGTTGTCAAAAGTCTTGGAAGTCACTTCTTTGGAGCCATCACCCATATGTCCCTGTTCCTTATGTTAGGGATCTGACCTTGACATATCAGACCTGCCTTTGCTGGGTGTTCAACCTTCTTTCTTTCTTTATTATTATTATTATTATTATTATTTTTTGGGACCAGGGATTGAACTCAGGGGCACTCAACCACTGAGCCACACCCCAGACTTATTTTGTATTTTACTTAGAGACAGGGTCTTACTGAGTTGCTTAGCCCCTTGCTATTGCTGAGGCTGGCTTTGAAATCGCAATCCTCTTGCCTCAGCCTTCTGAGCTGCTGGGATTACAGGCATGTGCCACCATGCCTAGCTGTTTAATATTCTTTAAAAATCCAGCTACTTAGACTATTAGGTGCTGGATGTGGTCCCTAGCTTTTATTGCCCTACTAGTGTGGGACACATGAGAGCTTCATTGTATGCAATGAGTGAAGCCTTTGGTTTTCACACCTGGCTTCCTTCATCCCTCCCTTCTCTCCTTCTCTCTCTCTCTCTCTCTCTCTCTCTCTCTCTCTCTCTCTCTCTCTCTCTCTCTCTTCCTCAGCCCTACCTACATCTGGCTTCCGAATACTTATTACCCTGAGCAGTTAATCATCTTTCTGTTGGACATTAACAATGCTTATCAATAATCACCTAAATCTATTATCTATGAATCTACTAGATACACACATGACATACAGCATCTGTTAGAGCATTCACTTCAACCTGGACACCCTCTTTAATTGCCAACAGTAAAAAAGTGGGAACAACTCAACCCCATCTGTGCCAGGGCTGAAATTCCCGTTACCGACCATCGGTGATGGGAACCCCAGTTTCAAATCCCATCTGGTCACCTGCTTTCTTAGACCACTCCTGGTATGGACTGGCAGGATTAGAATCTTCAGAGGCAGATAGAGTTGGAGGTGCAAGATGGCCATTAGGGATCAACACTTGTGAAAGGAAGGGGAGGAAGCAAGAGCAGGACAGGAAGGAATCACCAGCAAGCCTGTCCCACGAAACCGCAACATGGTAAGAAATGGCCTTCAGTCTGCAGAGAGTCCTGTGTTAGTGGGGATGGCAGGCTTTTGTATCCCGGTCTCAGTCACTGGATGTTTGCTGCCCTGTGGCCCATGGAGCCTCAAGCAAGGCAGCTATCTGTAGCTGCAGCAGACCCTGAAGGAGCTGGCAGCCAGGGGCTGTCGGCTGACCACATCTGCACAGCTGAGCAGGATGTTCTTTCCTGAAGGGCATCTAGGTGACACATTTCCATGTCTACCATGCATGGTGCAGTTCCCATTTGTTTAGATTTTCCTTTTTTTCCTCTCTGTAATGTTTAGTTTTGCATGGAGGTCTGGCACAGGTTTCCTTAGATTGATCCCTGCCTATTCAATATTTTTGAAAATTATCTTTTTAAACCTTTTTGTATTCTTCTTGAATGTTGCTTTTTTTTTTTTTTAACAAGGGATTGAACCCAGACATGCTTAACCACTGAACCACATCCCCTTCCCTTTTTATTTATTTATTTATTTATTTGGAGACAGGGTCTCACTAAGTAGCTTAAGGCCTTAAGTTGCTGAGGCTGGCTGTGAACTTGTGATTCTCCTGCCTCAGCCTCCTGAGCTGCTAGGATTACAGGTGAGTGCCACTGTGCCTGGCACTTTTTATTTATTTATTTTTATTCTTAAGTTTTAGGTAGATACAATGTCATTATTTTACATTTATGTGGCGCTGAGGATCGAACCCAATGCTTCGTGCATGTTAGGTGAGCACACTACCACTCCAGCCCCAAACTTTTTATTTTTTTATATTGAGATAGGATCTTGCTAAGTTGCTGAGGCTGGCCACGAATGTATAATCCTCTTGCCTCAGTCTCCCAAGTAGTTGGAGTTATGGGCGTGTGCCACTGCACCTGGCTTCGTTATTGCTTTATTTAATACATACTGCATTGATGCATTTAAAAAATTGATATTAGTAAACTTACGGGACTCACTTATTAATTCTAATTATGTATCTGTGGATTGTTTTTTGTTTACTCCATACACAATCATGTCATCTTGTAAACAATAATCTTGCTTCCTTTTCAAACTTATATCTTTTAATTTTTTTTTCCCTGCACCTCTTAGCTTACTGCACTGGTTTGGACCTTCATTATGATGACAAAGAGAAGCAGTCAGAGGAGTGATCCTTGTTGCTCGCCCAAAGGGAAACTTTTCAATACTTCACTCTCTGGTATGATGTTAGTTTTAAGTTTTTGTAGATACTCTTTATTAAGGGGACACACACACACACTGAAAATTTTTTTTCAATGTTTTCTACTCCATTTATTAAGATGATCATATGATTCTTCTCTAATCTTCCGTCAATGTGGTGGATTAAACTGACTTTTTTTTTCTTTTGTGGAGCCAGGGAGGAACCCAGGGCCTTCAGTATGTTGTTAGGTAAGCACCCCTTTTCACTGAGCTAGGCCCCCAGTCTGTGATTGATTTTTTAAATTTCCCTTTTGGTGCCTGGGATTGAACTAAGGGGTACTTGACCACTGAGCCCCATCCCCAGCCCTATTTTATTTTATTTTTTAGTTTTCGGCGGACACAACATCTTTGTTTGAATGTGGTGCTGAGGATCGAACCCGGGCCGCACGCACACCAGGCGAGCGCGCTACCAGTTGAGCCACATCCCCAGCCCCAATCCCAGCCCTATTTTGTATTTTTAGTAAGAGACAGAGTCTCACTGAGATGCTTAGTGCCTCATTTTTGTTGAGGCTGGCTTTGAACTATCGATCTTCCTGCCTCATCCTCCAGAGCTGCTGGGATTACAGGTGTGCACCACAATGCCCAGCCTGCTGATTGACTTTTGAATGTTTAATTAACCGAATATTTCTAGAATAAGCCCACTCTGATTGTGATATACTGTCTTCTTTGTGTATTGCTGGGTTGTTTGCTGATATTTCTTTAGGGGTTTTGCATCAATGTTTATGAGTTGGATTAACCTGTTATTTTCCTTTTGTTATGTCTTACCAGGTTTTGGTATCAGTTACACTGGCCTCAGAAAATGAGTTAGGGCTTATTTCTCTTTGTCTTCTGAAAGTGTTTGTCTCAGATTTGTACTATTTTTTTCTTAAATATAACTCACTGGTGCGGCTATGAAGGCCTAGAGTTTTCTTTCTGGGAAGGTTTAAAATTACAGACTTAATTTTCAGAAGTAGGTAGAGGACAATTGAATTTTTATATTTTGTATTGTGCCAATACAGTTTTTGATGTTGACAGTTTGTGCCCCCTCCCCTTTTTCTTGAGATGGGAGTCTCACTATGTTGCGCAGACTGGCCTTGGCTCAAGTGATCCTCTCTCTCCTGAGTACTGAGTATCTGTGACTATAGGAGCATACCCTTGAGCCCAGCTCAAGTATTTGGATTTTAAAAATTAGTCTTACCAGGGTTTTATTAATTTTATTTGTCTTTAAAAAAAAGAAAGAAAAAGAAAATAATTTTATTGGCCTTTTCAAAAAATTTTTGATTATGTTTCCATTTTCCTGCATGTTGTGCTTAATTAGTTGTTCTTTTTTTAATTTCTAAGCATGAATACCTATTCTCTCCTCTCTCTGACCCTTTTTGGGGGCTTGGGAATTGAACCCAGGATCTCACACATCCTAAGCAAATGCTCTATCATGGAAAAACACACCTGGGCCTTTTTTATTTTATTTTGAGACAGAGTATCACCAAATTACCCAGGCTGGCCTCAAACTCGGGATCCTCTGGCCTCAGTCTTCTGAACAGATTACAGGCATGTGCCTCCATACCCAGCTTATATTTTGTTTATTCTTATTTCTCTGTTTCTTATTTTTTAATACATGAAAAAAATACAGCTTTACATTTAAGCACAGCTTTAGCTACATACATCCCAATTTTGCAGTTTTAGAATGTAATCTTCTCTTCTTTTTCTCTGGTGCTGGGTCTTGTGCATGCCAGACAAGTGCTCTATCACTGAGCTCTGCTCCCAGTAGATGTAATATTTTTTTTTTCATTAACTTTTAGTTTAAAACATTTTCTAACATTCACTGTGATTTTTCTTAAATTGTAAGTTGTTTAAGAATATATATACATATATATAATTTATATATATTATTTATAGTTATTTCTATAAATTTTCTTACCTACCCTTTTTAAAATTCTTATTTTCTAGCTTTGTTGCATCATTGTCTGAGAATGTTCTCTGTATGATTTAGAGCATTTGAAATTTGTTGGGACTTGCTATATTGCCTGGCATTTCATAAACATTCCATGTACACTTGAAAAGAATTTGTGATTTGCAGTTGTGGGTGCACTATTCTATATATGTCCTTTGGTTCAAGTTCGCTTATCCAGTTGTTCAGATCTATTTCTTACGAATTTTGCATCTGCTTGTTCTAACAGTTACTGATACACATAACTTCCACTACAACTGCAGATTTGTATATAACTCCTTGCAATTCCATCCAATTTTTTTTTGCTTTCTATATTTTGAGGCTATGTGTATTAGACACATACAAATTTAGAATTGCTATATTTCTTGGTGAATTGTGCACATTATCATTATGCAGTGTCTTTATTTCAGTAATGTTTTCTGCTCTATCTAAAGATTTTCTTTTGGTTTAACTTTTGCACGGTTAGTCTTTTTTTATTTTTTTAAATTATGGTAAAATATGTATAACATAAAATTTATCATCTCAACAATTTTTAGGTATACATGACTTGGTTTTGCAATTGATTTCCAGAACTCTTTTGGGGGGGCAGGGGGCGGTACTGGGGATTGAGCTCGCGGGCACTCAACCACTGAGCCACATCCCCAGCCCTATTTTGTATTTTATTTAGAGACAGGGTCTCACTGAGTTGCTAACTGCCTCGGCGTTGCTGAGGCTGGCTTTGAACTTGCAATCCTCCTATCTCAGTCTTTCAAGCCACTGGGATTACTGGCATGCACCACCACACCAGACTGGTTTTGATTTTTGTATTTCCCTAATGATTAGTGATGCTGAACATCTTTTCACATGCTTGTCGATCATTTGTGTCATCTTGTTTGGAGAAATCTGTTCAATAATTTCTCCTCCTCCTTCTTATCATTAGTATTTTTAGTTGTAGTTTTTTTTATGTATTCTGGATATTAACTTCTCACCAGGAATGTGATATGTAATTTTCTTCAGGTTGCATTTTACTTTGTTTGTATAGTTTGTCTTTGTCTATGCTATTATTTTTAACCATTTTTTATCCTTATGTTTAAGGTTTATTTTTTAACAGCTTATAATTAACTTTATATTATAATTAGAGCAATTAGTTTGCATTTAAAGTAACTGCTGACATATGTGGTTTTAAATCCCAACTATTGCTGGGCATGGTGGTGCACGCCTCTAATCCTAGAGGCTTGGGTGGGTGAGATAGGAGCCAGCCTCAGCAATTTAGTGAGGCTCTAAGCAACTCAGTGAGACCCTGTCTCTAAATAAAATACAAAAGAGGGCTGGGGATATGGCTAAGGGGTTGAGTGCCCCTGAGTTCAATTCCTAGTACAAAAAACAAAAAAAAAATCCCAACTATTTTATGTTTTTTTTTCACTCATTTTTTTTTTTTGGCCAATTTTTGCATTTTTTCTTTGTTTTTTGGGGGGTACTGGGAGTTGAACCCAGGTGTGCCTTACCACTGAGCCACATCCCAGTCCTTTTTATTTTTTATTTTGAGACAGGGTCTTGCTAAGCTGCTGAAGTCCTCACTAAATTGCTGAGGCCGCCTCATACTTATAATCCTCCTGCCTCAGTCTTCCAAGTCACGGGGATTACAGATGTGTGCCACTGTGCCTGGCTGGATTGAATACTTTTCAGTCTCCTGCTATCATTAGCTTGGATGCCATTCACTTTCTTCTTCTTCTTCTAGTGTTTATCCTATGTCTAACAACATGCATCCTTGGCTTTATCTATGTCTAACAGTAATTGGTACTTGAACCTAATATTCAGATAATTTAAGAAGCTTGGAATACTTTAACTTCACTAATAGCCAATCCTTGCTAATTTATATTGTTATCAGATAATTAAATTATGTACACAGACATACACACACACACACACACAAACATATATGTATATTTATTCCTCAAGGTGTTATTCTTCCTTCCTTTTTTTAAAGTGTATTTTTACTTGTTGATAGACCTTTATTTATTTATATGGGGTGCTGAGAATCGAACCCAGTGCCTCACACATGCTAGGCAAGCGCTCTGCCACTGAGCTACAACTCCAGCCCTTCTTTCCTCCCTTCCTCTCTTCTCTTCTCTTTCTTAAGGTGGGGTCTTGCTATGTTGCCCAGGCTCCTGGGCTCAAGTGCTCCTCCCACCTCAGCCTCTGAAGTACTTGGGACTGCAGGGGCATACCATGGAGAATGTTTATTATTATTTCTTTATAGCCAATGGACATGTGTATTTCCCATTTTTGTTTCTTTTCATTCTTTCCGTTTGGGATCATTTTCCTCATACTCAAAGGATATCCTTTCATGCTTCCTGTATTACACTTTTGCTGGTGACAATTTTTCTTAGTTTTATGTGTTTAAAAAAATGTTTTCAGTTTTCATCCTTGGAGCATAATTTTGCTGAATTGAGAATTTTAGGTTGGATGAATTTTTGGAAAGTTGTGAAACATCATTCGATTTTCCTATGCCCTTTATTTTTGTAGAAAAGTTGTCTTTCGAGTTGCTGTGACTTTGATGGTATTCTGGCCGGTTTGAAGCTTTCTCTCCTTCTATTTTTATTCTGTTTTCAATAGTTGTGCTGTACCAGCATCAGCATAGATTTTTTTTTTTTTTTGTGGTGCTGGGGATTGAACCCATGGCCTTCTGCATGTGAGGCAAGCACTCTACCAACTAAGCTATATCCCCAGCCCTAGACTAGATTTTCTTGAATGGACCCTCACAGGGTTGTGGTTGTCTTTCACTAGTTTTTAGAAGTTCTTAAGCTACTATCTCTTTGAAGTTAGCTTTGGCTCTATTCTCTCTTCCCTCTCCTTTTGTGACTCTAATTGCATGTTAGACCTTTTCAAGTATCCTTTATGCCACTTACCTTTCCACTTGTATTTCCCATCCTTTTACCTCTTTTTTACTTTATTTTGGATGTTTGCTTTTGCATACTTTTTTTTTTTTGGTGGAGGGTGTCCCAGGAATTGAAATCAGGGGTACTTGGCCACTGAGCCACATCCCCAGTCCTATTTCTTTTCTTTTTTTTTATATTTTATTTAGAGATAGGGTCTCACTGAGTTGCTTAGCACCTCACTTTTGCTGAGCCTGGCTTTGTACTCGTGATTCTCCAGCCTCAGCCTCTGTACCTGCTGGGATTACAGGTGTGCACCACCACGCCCGGCTCGGATGTTTGTTTTTGATATAACTTCCCATTCACTAATTTCCTCTTTAGCTGTGTCTAAGTTGCTGTTAAATCTAACCCTGTAATTTCATTCTTTATATTGTCTGTTGTCCAATTTAAGAATTTTCATTTGGAATTAAAAAAAAAAAAGGAACTTTCATTTGGGGTGTGTGTGTGTGTGTGTTTTATGGGGATAGAACCCAGGGATGCTTTACCATTGAGCTCCATCCCCAACCTTATTTTTTTTTAAATTTTGAGACAGGGTCCTGTAGCAACGTAGCTGAGGCTGAACTTAAAGTTGAGATCCTTTTGATTAACCTCCTGAGTAATTGGGATTACAGGTATGTACTATGTGTAGCCATTTGGTTCTTCCTCTTCCTCTCCTTCTTTTTTAAGTACTGGTGGTGGAACCCAGGGCCTCACACATGCCAGACAAGCACTCTACCACAGAGCCACATTCCCAGCCCATTTTGTTCTTTTTAAAAGACATTTTTGTTCTTTCTTGAAATTTCCAATGTGTATTTTGCCTCCTTGGGCTTTGTAAGTACAGTTGCTTCACAGTTTGTCTGGTGATTTCAACATCTGATGCTCTTGTGAGGCTGTTTCTGCTGTCTGTCGCTTGTTTTTGTCATGTTATCTGATTCCTTATTTGCCTGGCATTTTTTGTGTGGGATCTCATATTAGCAAACTTATTTGTGGAAACCACTTCTTCCACAGACGATTTATGTTTGTTTCCCTTAGGCTCTAGGTAACATTAAAAGTAGTTACTTTGATCAAACTCATTTCATTGTTTTATTTTTAAAATTTTTTTAATTTTTAAAAATTCTTTCTAGTTGTAGATGGTCACAATGTTTATTTTTATTTATTTATTTTTATGTGGTACTGAGGATCGAACCCAGAGCCTCATGCTTGAGAGGCAAGCACTCTACCACTGAGCTTCAACCCCAGCCCTCATTTTTAATTTTTATTGTTGCAGTGCTGGGAATTGAACCCAGGCCCTTGGGCATGCTATGCAAGAGAGATATCACTGCATTATACCCCTCGATACAATTTTATAAATTGACAGAATTTTAAAACTCTTTGCGAGGCCCTAATACTTGTGTTCTTACTTCTAGAGTCAGTGACTTACCCAGGCTAAGACTAAAGTGGAAGGGGTTGCCCTGGAGGCAGGCAGTAAGGGGTATATTTCTTTTCCTATTATTATTATTTTTGTTGTTGTTTTGGGTACTGGGGATCGAACTCAACCACTGAGCCACATCCCCAGCCCTATTTTGTATTTTATTTAGAGACAGGGTCTTACTGAGTTGCTTAGTGCCTCACTGTTGGCTTTGAACTTGTGATCCTCCTGCCTCAGCCTCCCGAGCCACTGGTATTACAGGCATGTGCCTCCGATCCCAGCAAGGGATGTATTTTCTGTAAAGAATGACAGTGGTAAAAGTAAAAGTAAAAGCTGGTCCTCTTTGTGTCTGTCACCACACTGCAGTATTTCTTTCTCTTTTTTTGGTACTGAGGAGCTGATTGTGCAGCATGCTAGGTTAGAGCTCTACTACTGAGCCACACCCTGGCCATTACTGTACTTCCAACCATCAATCATAAACCCTTCCTCCCTGTTGGGCCTGACCACTCCCACCATCACCTTAGCATATCACTGGATTCCTGTAACTATCCCTGTAGACTATGAGTTGGAAAAGAACAGCCTCTGTGCCAAATTCTGCAATCAGCCTGCTTTTTTGTTGTTGTTATTGTTTGTTTCTTCCACTTTTTTTATTGGTGCATTATACTTGTACATTTTGATGGGATCTGTTTATTACATAGTACATACAAATAATTTAACAAAATAATTTGGCCAATATTCCTCTCCAGCCCATTTTTTGGTAGGACATTAGTGTAAAAAAGAGTTTATACATAAGTTTTTGAAAACCTTTTTTATTGTGGTCAAATATTACATTAACATAAATGTTTTCCATTTCAACCACTGTACGAGTGCAATTTAGTAGGATTAAATATATTCACAAAGTTGTGCAATCATCATTAATATCTATTATCACAGTTTTACATTAAGAAAAAAAACTGCTAAAAACACCCCAAACCAACAGGTAAGATTATGGCACACAGGCCTAAAATGTTTAGTATCTGGCCCTTTACATTAAAAAGTCTGCTCACACTTGCTGTAGACCTAGAGAGCTGTCAAAAGCAAATGCCTACAGGGCAAAAGGATCCCATGTGTCAAAACCACCTCCCTTTCCTGTCCATCCCTTTTTTTGGAGTTGTAGATGGACAGAATAACTTTATTTTATTTATTTATTTTTTTACGTGCTGCTAGGGATCGAACTCAGTGCCTCACATGTGCTAGGCAAGCGCTCTGGCACAAACTACAATCCCAGCCCTCCTGTCCACCTTTGATAGTTCTTCCCAACCTTTTTTATGGGTACTGGGGATTGAACTCAGGGGCACTCAACCACTGAGCCACATCCCCAGCCCTATTTTGTATTTTATTTAGAGACAAGGTCTCACTGAGTTGCTTAGTGCCTCGCCACTACTGAGGCTGCTTTGAACTCAGGATTCTCCTGTCTCAGCCTCCAGAGCTGCTGGGATTACAGGGTGCGCCACCATGCCAGGCTTTCCCCCCCTGTTATTCAGATGTGTTCAAGCAGATGCTTCTCAAAACATATACTGTCTACTTTTTAAAACGTTGTTCTCAGTGGTAGAGGTGGTCTGACTGTGTTATGGATCCTTTGTTCTCTAAATATCAAGTAGAAAAGAAGCAGGCCTAAAGTAGTTTTTAAAAGTTCTGTTATTATGTCTTTGAATTTAGGTTTTGCCCTAAAAAGAAGAGGTATGTAAGAATCCAAGAAATTAGTGTTGGGGGTGTAGTTCAATGAAGCATAATATATTTGAGGCTCTGGTTTCAATTCTTATCTCTCTCTCTGTCTCTCTCTGTCTCTCTCTCTCTCTCTCACACACACACACACACACACACACACACAAGTCCAAGGGTTTAAAATTTCTTTATATTTTTAAATCCATGTTATCTCCTTCTCCTATATTTTAAATGGCTTAAAAGATCTTGGCTAAACATGAGTGGTTCAAATTAATAGACAGTGAATACTTGTTGGATTATATGAAAAATAAAAGAAGACAATCCATTAGAGAAAGGAGAAAGGGAAAAGGAGAGACGAGTAAGAGAGAATTTGGGTGGTGTATTAGTTCCTTTCTGTTGCTATAAAAAGATACCTGAGCCTGGTTAAATTATGAAAAAAAAGAGGTTTATTTAGTCATAGTTTTAGAAGCTGAAAATCCAAAATTACGTGGCTCTATCTGTTCAGTTTTAAGTGAGAACCCCCTTGGCTGAATTGCAGCATGTTGGATGGAATCTTGGCAGGAAAAAGAGAAATATGGGTGTGTGTGTGTGGCAGGGGAGGGCTGGGGATCCATAGGATGGTAAGAAAGGAAGACAGAGAATGGGAGAGGCCACTCTTTCTCTTTTTATAAAATTATTTTAATTTTTATTTTACTTATTTATTTTTATGTGGTGCTGAGGCTCAAACCCAGTGCTTCACACATGGTAGCTCTTCTACTGAGCTACTGCCCCCCATTCTTCCTCTGAGAGGCCAGCATTAATCCCCTCCAAGGGTGATGCCCTAATGGCTGAATTACCTCCCACAAGGCCCCACCTCTTAAAATTCTACCACCTCAACATGGTAACTTCACAGCAGGAAGGTAAAACTTACAGTACATGAACCTATGGGGGACAAATCATATCCAAACCAGAGCAGTGAGTACAGGAGAGGAGGTGGAGCAGTGGGAGGAAGAAAAGAAGAGAAAGGTAAAACGAAAGGATAAAACTTAATGTCATTTTACCAAAGCCTAGTAGCCAATGATCTCTACAAACTCAGTTTGTAGATTTAAAAAAAAAAAAATTTTTTTTTTTTTTTAAAGTACTGGGAACCCAGGGCCTAACATATTAGGTAAGCAATGACCTACATCCTCAACCCTTTTAAAATGTATTTAATTTTTAGTTTTTTTGCGGGACTGGGATTTTTTTTTTTTTTTTTTTTTGCTACCGGGATTGAACTCAGGGGCACTCAGCCACTGAGCCACATCCCCAGCCCTATTTTGTATTTCATTTATAGACAAGGTCTCACTGAGTTGCTTAGTGCCTCGCCATTGCTGAGGCTGGCGTTGAACTCGCTATCCTCCTGTCTCAGCCTCCCGAGCAACTGGGATTACAGGTGTGCGACATGGCACCCAGTGGGACTGGGATTTTAATTCAGGGCCTCCTACGTGGTAGGCAAGTGATGAACTACAGAGATATTCCCAGCTATTTTTTTTTTTTTAACTTTTCCTTTTGAGACAGGGTCTTGCTAAGTTGCCTAGGGTGGCCTAGAACTTGTGATCTTACTATCTCATCCTCTCCAGCAGCTGGAATTACTGCATGCATCACTGTGCCTGGCTTCAGTTTCTATTTTTTCAAATACACCCACTCCAACTAATCCTATTCCATTTTCCATTTTTTCCATTCCTTTCCAACCATCCACTTATTTTCCTTATTGGTGGTGAAAAAGGAATTTGTTCATGCATTTGTTTGTTCACTCACTCAACAGATATTTAAAAATATCTACAAAGTGCCAAACTGTGTGGGGCACTGGGCATAGACAGCTTCCATTCTAGTGAAAGACAGTGATCGAGGTGTAGTCATAGATGCCATAACAAATAGAGCTCAGTGGGTTAATACAATAAATGTCTCGTATCTGTTAAGTTTAGAGTTCCATACAGGTGTTTTTGGCCCAGCCTATTTCTGAGTGCTCATTCAGAGTCATACTTCTGCTCTAAGTCCACCAGCAAGAACTAGTCACATGGCCCTGGCTAAATGCAAGGGCATCTCTGGAAAACACAGTTCCCAGCATGGAGAATGGGCCTTTGGTGATTAGCAAGCTGACTGTCACATGGGGAAAGACAGACAGCTACTGAATAAACAAACTACTTATTATGTTAGAAGGTGTTAAGTGCTTTGGAGAAAAATAAAGCAGGGAAAGAAATATAGAGTCTGTAGAAATATTTTAATTTTAAATAGAATGGTGACAGAGGGGCTCACTGGAGTGAGGAGTTGAAGAAGGCAAAAGTGTGACTTGTGGATCTTAAAAAGGCCATTGTGGCTGTCGCAGAGCACGGGTGACAGAGGATATCAGAGAGAGGAGAGGAGGCGGACTATGTAGGACTATGGTTTCTCCAGAGAGAGAGAGAGAGAGAGAGAGAGAGAAGCCTTTGGGACTCTTTAAGTAGTAGAAAACTGAGGTATGGTCATGGGTAATAGCGGGGAGAGAAGCAGGACATGATGGGCTAATTAGCTGGTACTGCATCAGATCAGGAGCAGAATACACCTAAGTTAATGGTAGCTGAATGGCCTGTTTTCCTATATGGCCACCTCTAGTTGTACATGGTCAGAGTGATCCGAAGAGATGAAGGTCAGTTCACTTTAGGCTTCAGCACCCCTGTCCACCAACATCCGCTTGCCCTGGCAGCAGCTTGGTCATTCACTCAACGGATATTTGCTAAGCATCTCTGGATGTCAGGTCCTGGTCTAGGCATTGAGAGCAATAGGTTAGAGGAGGACTGTGCCCTCAGGGAACTTGTACTCTAGCGGGCAGATAATAAACAGCAAAGACAGAGCAAGATACTTTCTAATATGAGGCAGGATCCTGCAGAGTGACCTGCTTTACTTAAGGGATCACAGAGGTCCTCCTTGAGAAGGTAAACCTGAACCATGAAAAGATGATGACAGGCAGGGGATTGGGGGAACAGGATTCTGGCAGTAAGGACATGTGGCGAACTGCAGGGGAAGACAGAAGGTCAGCCTGGCCCCATCTTGCAGAGAGATCTTGTAGGCTCTGGGTTTATTCTATGCATGATGGAAAGACTTTGGTAGGTTTAAGGGGAGGAGTCACAAGATCTACTTATATTTCATTAAGGTCACTGGGTTGGCCACAGGCTTAACGGACTATAAGGGAAGGGGTGGGGTGGGGAGGCAGAGGGAAGAAGCATAGGTAATAGATAGGGTCTTAGACAAAGATGGGCGGGGACACACACTGAAGGTAGTAAATGGGTCAGGTGATCACTTGAATGGAGCATTTCTTTAGGTCAAGGCCTTTGTAAGCAAAGGAAGATTACCAAAGAAGCATGCTTGAGAGGTCCAGTCCTTGCCCTGATTTTGTTAATGTTTACTTATAAGGTAGCTCAGATCTCATCCTTAAAGGTGCCATGTAAACACAAGACAATCATTAAATCAGTGCATACCAGTGGCTAAATAAGTGAGAACTGGGGTATGGGGGAAAGAGGACTTTGGAGCTGCATTACATCTTCCAGCAGGACCAGAGGTCTGGGGTGGGAGGGGGCGCTGCCTAGCCCCTCCCTAGTGGCTACAGGAGCTTTGAAACTCTTAAAAACCTGGCTCCAGGCTTCAGTTTCTCAACTCATTCTGAGCTTCTCAGGAGCTCAGCGAAGCAGTGACTCAGGGGAGGTCCCTCCTCTGCAAGCCGGTTCTCAGTGGCTGGGAGTGACTCACCTGCTCCCTCCCTCACGAGTGACCCCGGGCCAATCCCTTAATGAGTCCACACCTCACTCTTCACCTCTGGCCAAGACAATTGCCCGGTGGAGTTTTTGGCTCCCTGGGGGCAGGGCTTGTGTCTGCAACCACACAGGTTCCTAAAGAGACTTCTGGTAAGATCCAGAGGAGTGCAGAACTCTAGGGCCAACCTAAGGTCCTCCCCAGGCACCGAAACGGGAATGCAGTGGGGGCGGGGTTAACGTTGGTACCCGCGATTTCTTCTAATTGCAGAGCCATTCAACAGCATTTTGTACCGAATACTTTGATACCTTGGAGCATTTCTTTATTTGTTTTTCTTTATTTATTTTTGGTTCTGGGGATAGAATCCAGCGCCTCGAGACTTACTAAATACCCACTCTATCACTGAGCTACACCCTAGGTCCAAAAGTCTTGGAGAATTTCTTTTGGACACCTTTTTGTATACCAAAACTTTCTTGGGAAAATAAAAGGGGGGAAAAACAGCAACCAGAGCAGGTCCCCAAAGTTAGCAAAGCGGACACCGGAGGCTCTAGGAAGAGAATGTGCATGGATTGAAGAACAAACCTCTGTTTCTGGGGGAACCTAGGCTACTGGATTGATGCCGGGATCTCTGCGACCCTAATAGGGTGGTGAGCCCAGCAGATCGTCCGGGTTTCAGCCGGCTCGGGTTCTACTAGCAGCGCCCCGGGTCGCCGCAGGGCGACTCCGCATCCCCCCCTTCCCCGCCCCCAAGCCACAGCAGCGCCCGCGCTCCACCCCTGGCCCCGCCGCCTGGGTTCGCTGTCCTGTAGGAACCAGGCAGGTGGACCGCTGCGGGAGCACCCTTCTCCTAGACCCTCCCGGGGACCCTCCCCCGGGCCCTGTCGCGCCTCCGCGCCCCGCCCCGCGCCGGCAGTGGGCGACCGAGTTACCTGCGCCGGGAAGTCACAGTCCACAGCCCGGACTCTTAACGGGGAGGGTCCCGCGGAGCCCAAAGCCACATTCCAAGGGGAGGGGTCCCTACCTCTTTAGAGGGTCGCGGATCACATTACCGGCCGAGAGGAAGAGACGGCGAGAGGCAGAGTAAACAGGGGGTAAAAGTTGCATTTAGCTGTTTGTTTTTTTTTTTTTTTTTTCCGGTTTTCCCCCAATCGCGCTTCGACGGCTGGTTGACCCGGGGATCCGGTGTCCGCCCAGTTCCCGCAGCCCGTGGCCCCGGCACGGCTTGCCTGCACGGAGGCCCCTTCCTGCCGCGCGGGTGCGGGAGCGGTGAGCGGGGCTGCGGGCGGCCCTGGCGACCCCCGCGAGGCTGTCCCAGGGGCGGGAAGCGCGGCGGCCGGAGCCCGCGCGGCGCTCGGAGCACCGGGACCGGGACGCTCACATGCGTGCGCATAAATCAGTCAGCGAGCAGTCGCCGCCGCCAGCGCCAGGGAATCCTCGGGCTGATTGAATGCAGACGTGGGGTGTCTGCCAGGGCAGGAGGGCGGCGGGGCAAAGGGAACCGGCGTGGAGGCCACGGTGGGGGAAGGGAGGCCAGGACCAGGAGACAAGAGAAAAGCCCAAAGCCACATTTTTAACCAGGGGCTGATTTTGAAATGCAAACTCCCGCGGGCGGGGAGGGGGCCGGGCCGCGGGCGCGGGGCCGACGGGCCACCCGCGGCAACTTTCCGGCGGGAGGTGCGGCCGGAGGGGGCGGCGCCGGCGGCGGGAGGCGGGAGTCGGGGGCCGAGGGGGGGAGTCACTTTAAAGGCTCTTTCTTACCCATAATGCTTTGTGGGGACGTTGACAAGTGGATCCAAGATGGCGTAGAAAGTAATGACAGGTAAGTCCTGACTTCCCCCTTCTCTGCTGCCGGGGCCGCTCCGCGAGCCGCCCGAGCCTTCTGGGGAGGGACCCTGACTCCCCTCCGGTGCCCCGAGCCCCGGGAGGCGCGGCCCCGGGGCGGGCCGGGGTCCTGGGCGGCCCGCGGCGGGGCCTGGGAAGCGGGGCTCTTCGAGGCGAGGCCCGGACGCTGGGGCTGTTTACAGCTTCTTCCCGTCCTCTGTCCCCTTCCCCTCCGCTGGGGGCCGCGGCGCCCGGGGCCCAGGCCGAGGCGGGGCCCTTGCACCCCTGGGCCGGGGGCCTGCAGGCAGCTGCTCTCCCGCACGGGCCACTCCGGGAGGGGGAGCCGAGCCTTGGTGCACGCTCCGCGCCTCCGGGTCGCCGCGGGGGGTGGGGAGCGTGCGGGCCTCCCACGCCCCGCTGGATTCCGCCCTCGGGGCTCGGACTTCCACCCGGCCGGGGCGGGGGTCTCGGGCGGGGGGCGTCGGGAAAAGTGGGTCAGGGGTGCGCCCCCTCCCCCGCGGAGGGCTCAGAGCCTAGGGTTCACTTTTGCCCCCTTCCCCGCCCCCTCCTCGGAAATGCTCTCTGGCCCACAAGCGCATCAACAAAAATACAAACAAGATCTCTTCCTGGAGATTCCTCAAGAGTCCCCTTTGCAAGGGCTTTGAAGACTGCAGCGTTTCTGGAACTTTGATTCCTCTCTCCCAGTTTATTTGAGCTTTTTGCCCCTTGGCCTTTTTGCCTTCGGAGAGGGCTGGAAGCCAGGTCTTCGGATACTTCTTGGATTGGGATTTTTGGGTTTTGTTTGCGACTCAAGAATTGCCATTCTTTTCTCCCTTACAACTCTTCAGGCAAATCATTAATATGATAAAAAGTATAACTCTAAAGGTAGTGGGTTCCTGGAATGGGAGAAGGAGGAAGGAGTTATCTTGGCTAGTTTGTACTTAATTTTGCCCTCACTTAAACTCATATTAATGAGGTTTCTTCTTTTTAATTCTTTCAAAAAATTTTTTTGAAACTAAGATCAGTCAGTGCTGACAAAAGATGAACTTTCTTATGTTTTTGATTTTTAGAGCATTTTATAATCTATTCTTTTATCTTTTTTACCAAAAGGAAATGTTTTCATTTTAAGGCAAAAGAAACATTCATTTGCAAAGCTGCAGACTGTACCATTTTTGTAACTTTCCATTTGAAATTTAGATGCCCTTTCACTTCAGACTGATAAAATGTTTGCCACTGATAATGTCCATTACTGGTATTGTATAGACACATTTTACTTTTCTATTTGCCTCAGGAATTGGATGAAGTAATTGATCACTAATGAACTACAGTGCTGGTGAGATGTGTAAGGTGAGACCACACAGTTAAACATGATTTCACTTGTTTCCTTCTGTATTTTAATCAACTTATAAAAGTAAGGCTGAAACTTAAGTAATTTGATGGGGCCATCTTTATTTTCCAAATATGTCACTCAGTCAAATGGGGTATGAGCAGGGCTAGATTTAGAAAGGAAAAATGTGTCAAATATCAATCTTTTCCAGGACTCCAACATACTCAAACATAGTAGAGTTTATCCAGAGCCAAATGTTATTTGCAGCTATCCTTGATCAGTGTCTTCTCCAGGGGTAATTATAGTTTGCCTCTTCAAATTTCTTTGTGTAACTTTAATTGGATGTCTTAATTTTGCTTGTTTTGATGTCCATTGTTTACTGTACGTTGAGTGTAAGTGATTATGTATAAGGGACTTGTATTTCCACAGTTTTTGGGACTTTTGTAAAGTATACCCATTCCATTGGAAATGATTATTTTAGGCAAGCCAGTCACTTATTTTATTTTCTTGTGGTATTGGGGATGGAACCCACAGCCTCACACATGGTATTCAGGTGCTCTATCATTAAACTGTATCCCCAAGCCCTTGGTTTTAATTTCTGAAAAATGGAATAGTACTTGTCTCTAATAATTATTTAATAATTATTTGGAAATGAAAATGATATGAAAGTGAATCCCACCCAACTTATTAGGGATAAGACTAGTTATTATTTTCTGGTCATATATGGTGTATGAATTTGTAATATTTTATTTTATTTTAACTTATCATGCTTTGAAATTAAAGGACATTAATATAGCATGAGTGAACAGCTTACATTCATTGCTGTGGAGAGGGAGAGTTTACATTTTTCACAATCAGTTTTCTCACCTTGAGAAATATCTTATTATATTTGGTTCAGAAAAATGTAAGTAATTTTGGTTAATTAATTGGTTATTGCAGGGCTTTGTCTCATCCATTAACACATCTGGGCATCTGGACCTTGAAAGCCTCTTATGAACTTTTCATACCTACTATAATATCTAATGAAGAAGAATAGGCTGTGTTTTACTTTATTTTTCTAGATTGAGATGTATAATTGACATTTTGCCTTACACATACGTGTGCACCCACTCACGCAACCTTGGGAAAGAAAGGTGGACACAGACCAAGATTGTTTTTTAAGTGCACATGCCACATTAATTTGGGTTTGAAACTCAGCAGTGCTTATGTGTATTATATATAATTTTAATTCTTATTCTTGGCAGAGCAAATGTGGATTTTTGAATTTATTTTCAGTTTACAGGTAGAAGCATATTCATGCCTTAGACTTCCCAATTTGAACTTTTCATCTCATTTTTTTGAAATTTACAGATTATTCTGTGGAAAGGAACCAATGATCTGCCTTTTGCCTATAGAGATGTTCCTTTGTAGTCTGAAGCTGAATATTTAGTATTTGGTAATCTTGTATGGCTAGTGTTGAACTGTATCAGGATATTTCCATAGCCTTCACACATGAAGACTGGTGGAGTATTCACTTCAAAGTGAAGCTAATGTTTGGCCACCAAACAACTTGTTACACGGAGTATTCTAAAATGGGAAATACCATAGTATTGAAGGTTATGATGGAGTACAAGTCTGTGTCTTTGAGCTGAATAAAGACATATCTTTTTTAGTCTCTCCTTTTGGCTGGTAAGCTAGGACACTATTTTTAGGTAAGGCTGTATTTTTTGAGAGTCAGTAAGTACAGTCCTGAACTTCTTCATCAGCTGGCAAACTTTAATTTAGCAATTATTAGCAAGAAATTTCATTTTCTATTAGCATAAATATTCAGTTTATCTGGTCTTAATATCTGTATACATTCATGAACTGTCTAGTCTTTATTGGAGAGGGAATGATACCACAACAACAGGAGAAATCATTTCTCCTTGCAAAGGGCCTTGTGTAATTTAAAAATTTACAGAATATTCATGAAAGGCTAAGAATAGTGCAGAGGGACCCACAAGTAAGTAGACCAGATCTTATAAATGCATCTGTGTTCTCTGTTTAAGAAATAGGGTTGGCATTAATATTGAATGCAGATTAGTCCATGATTGTCCATCAGACTATATTTAAGATCCAAATACAGGCCCAGTACAAGAAATAAGGTCCTTTGCCTGTTCCAAAAATATAGAAAAAATTGGGCCAAGTTTTTCAAAAAAAATTCCTCAAGAGTGGGAAGAACTGCTTATAACAAATTATTAGGATTGCTTATTTTCATAAACTTAGGTAAATGTATTTACAAGTGTAATTAGATTTCTAAGTAATATTTTGAAATATTTTCTAGAAATCTCATGGATGGAGAGTATGGCCAGACTAGCTTATGATTCATTTCAATTCATGGCTGTGTCAGGGTCTGTGGCATTGACTGCAAGAAGCATAAAACATGATTGCCTTATCACTTCCAGGGTGGCTGGGATAATGTTTTAAGTCATCCTGAACCTAATAGAGTTAATATTCCTGTTTTTTTTTTTTTTTTTAAAGAGAGAGAGAGAAAATTTTTTAATATTTATTTTTTAGTTTTCTGTGGACACAACATCATTGTTTTTTATTTTTATGTGCTGCTGAGGATCGAACCCAGCGCCCCGTGCATGCCAGGCGAGCACGCTACTGCTTGAGCCACATCCCCAGCCTCAATATTCCTCTTGTTAAGACTATTATAATATGAAGACTTTGTATATTTATGTAAATGCTTGTATATGTATAATGTATATAAACACATATATATCATATGATTATTTTGTTAAGCTTTTAATTATCTAAAAGAAATACAGAGTTTTCCAACCTAAAACCAACAGTCATACCAATTTTTTTTTACTTTTGTAAATTGTATTGGGTCCATTTCTCTAAGAGCAGGAAATTGATAAAACAAAGTTTTCACAGAAGAAAGCAAACAGTCAAATTCAGATGTGCCAGAATATACTTAAAATATAGCACAGAAATAAAAATCACAAACATTCATGCTTCAGAATGGGTTGGTCAAAAAATATGCCATGCATTCTTTGAAGTATCTGATGATTAATAATTTTTTTAATCCAAAGCAAAATGAATATATAAACTTTATGATTTTTTATTTCTGTGCTGTATTTTAGGTGTTTATGGCACATCTGAATTTTCCTATTTGCTTTGTTTTGTGAAAATTTTCCTTGTGGGCTGGAGCTGTGGCTCAGTGGCAGAGTACTTGCCTTGTGTGCGTGAGGCACTGGGTCTGATCCTTAGCAACATTAAAAAAAAAAAAAGCAAGTAAAATAAAGACATGCTGTTCATTTATAACTACAAAAAATTGAAATAAAAAATTTCTTGTTATGGTAGAAATATTCATGTCAGTAGGCAATATGTGTAACTAATGTAGTTAATTTTTTTTTTTTTTTTTTGGTGGTGGTGGTGATCAAACTTAGGGCCTTGAATTGTAATCCCAGCTCTTAAAAATTATGTTTATGCTAAAATCATGCTTGTGCCAGGTGTGAGGCTGAGGAAGGGGGATTGCAAGTTGGAGGCCAGCGTCAGCAACTTAGTGAGACCTTGCCTCAAAATAAAAAATAAGAAGAACTGGAAATATATGTAGCTCAGTGATAAAGGGCTCTATGAGTTCAATCTCTAGTACCAAAAAAGAGGGAAAAACAAAAACAAAAACAACCAACAAAAAAACTCCACGTATGCAATGGTAAAAGAAGTTGAGTGTACCTAATTATGTAAAGTAAAAAAGGCACTCTCACAAAAAAAGGCCTTTGTTATCTGCCCTCTTCTAGTCCTGCTACCTTATGCTAACTATGGTAAAGAGCTGGGGTGTCATTTAGCTTTTGGAAGACCTCTCTGTTCTGAATATCTGAATGTATACTGTAGTAGTAAATGTAAAGTGAGAAGTTTGTAGAGATGTGGTCACTGAACTAAGAGTTGGATGCTTTTCAGGGACTGTTCTGTTCTTCTTTACTGTGATGTTAAGTTGTAATGATAATTAAACTGTCAGTTTAAGATAACTATAATTGAATTATTAACACTCAGACAATTAACTTTGTGGTCAGACTGGTAAAGTTTTGATTTGTTGATCTTCTAAAGAAATATTTGTGAGTTAAGTCTATGTAATCTTGGGGAGGGTGAGTACTGGTGGTAATGAGTTACCATCTGTTGAATTTTGTGATAAGCTGTCCAGTATATTTACTATGTTCTTTTTATAACTCATTATCTCCTTTAATTCTAGTAACAACTGACAAGACAGTTGTTATTTACAGTTTGCAAAGGGGGAAATTTAGATTTAGATGAGAGCAAACTAATGTAACATCATAAGACCAATAAAGTAGTGGAGGTGGTGATCCTTCTGGAAAGTCTGTGTTCTGCAGTCTCTAAGTAGTCTTTCTTATTTTCCAGAATCCAAGGAAATGTAGACCTGGAGAAATTGACTTGCCCAAGGTTATGCAGTTCAGTAGTAGCAAGGTTAAAGTAAGCTTTTATTTCCAGAAGGTTATCTTAGGATTTCTGGTCCACAGCTGGTTATGCTACATTTGATTGGCTTACTATAGACCCAAAGAACAGGTGCTGTGAATAGTGGACAGTAATGTTTCAGAACTGATAGAGCAGCTAGTGTTGTTTTGTACCAAATAATTAAAAGCTTCCTTCTCTCTCTTTCAGAAATTATAAAGAGCTCTGATGGGCTATTTGGGTGATACCCAGTGCAGTGAACTGCAGGTGAGTAAGGTTTAGGAGAACATTCTTTAGACAGAAAAAGAAAAACCATGATAATGCCTGAAAAAGAGCAAGAGAGACTTTATCTTGTCCAGAATGTCTGACCAGCTGGGCGGTGTGTAGACAGTAATCCCAGCCTACTTCCGAGGCTGTGGCAGGAGGATCACAAATTCAAGGCCAACCTCAGCAACTTAGTAAGACCCTGTCTCAAAACAAAAAATAAAAAGGACTGGGGATGTAGTTCAGGGATGGAGTGCCCCTGCATTCCATCCCCAAACAATAAGAAAAAAAAAGTGGTTAAAAATGATGAGGTGGAGGGGCTCGGGATGTGGCTCAAGTGGTAACGTGCTCGCCTGGCATGTGAGAGGCACTGGGTTCGATCCTCAGCACCACATAAAAATAAAATAAAGATATTGTGTCCACCTGAAACTAAAAAATAAAAATAAAACATTAAAAAAAAAAAAAACAAAACGATGAGGTGGAGCCGGGTGGAGTGATACAGGGCTTAGTGAAGCTGTTATAACCTGGGATGTGGACCTAACTGACTGGATGATGAACAAGCCTTGAAGACTCTGCCTGCTGCTTTGTCAGACTAGTTGGAAGAGAAGTTCCAGTAGGTTAATCTTCCACTTCTGTTCTGAATGAGTAACTGCACTGGGGCTCAATCTGTCTGCATGTGATTGGAACTAGAAAGGTCCTTTAGCTTTTGTGTCAACATTCTTGAGTGCTAATCACTCTGTGCTCTGATGAACTTGGTTAAGTGTTTAATTGTTTTTATTGTTATCTGTCATGAGCCTTGGGTCCTGAATGACTATATGTGAACATTTTTGAGAACCTAAACACTGAGAATATATCACTAGGAACTAAAGGTTGGACTTTTTTTTTTTTTAATTTGTTTCTTTTGCCTTTATTTCTGTGAAGGTTGGACTTTTTTATTAATGGTCTCACTGCCTCCATCTGTGCTATAAACACTTCAAATTATTTATCTTTTCCTGAAATACCTGGTAATTAAAGACAGTTTATTATTTCACACTAATTAATCTTCTTGGTTTATTATAATCTTAGTCTTTCAGTATTAAAAATATAAAATGGTAACACTGCAAAAAAAAAAAATAGAAGCCTTTCCATGTTATCCTTGTGAGGCATCAGTGCTATGTTTTTTCCTTTCTTTTGGCACTGGGGATGGAACCCAGGGCTTCCTTTATTCGAGGCTGGGGCACTGTATCACTGAGCTACACTCCAAGCCGCAACTTTATTTCTTGTTGTCTTTTCAACACTAGTCTTTTGTTAGACATTGCTATCTTCAGAAAGCTTCAGCTCTTAGGAAAATAACTTGCCATCTTGCCTTTTGAACTCTGGCTGGTAAGAGTTTCAAGGACCTTGAAACTACTAGCTGCTGAGGTCTGGGGTCATCATGACCAAGGGGAGCGTGAAAGGCCAGAGTGAGCAGTGGAAGGGGCGGGTTGGTCTCTTCTAGAGGCCTGGTGGCTCTCTGTTTCCTAAGTATGCTAAAATTTGGAACTCTCTTTTTTTTTCCCCTTTTTTTGGGGCACTGATGGGTATTGAACTCAGTGCCTCGTGCATACTAAACAAACACTGAGTTACATCTCTAGCCCCTGCTGAACTTTCTTAATGTTAAATATGTTGATATTAAATAAATTGTCCACAGTTGGTTTCCTTCCTGGCATTCCATTTTAAAATTACATACCTTTAATTCATTTTTATTTATAGTATATAATAATTTGATATTTTAAAAACTTATTAGATTATGAATCATTTCTATGTAATAGGTTTCAGAGTTTAATTTATGTGGAAAGGTTGCAGAAATAATCTTATCAAATCATGCTCCCATAATTTACCTAAATTTTTTATGTAGTTATTTATGTTGCTGGATAGTTTTCAGTTAATACTTTAATGTACCTTATTTTAGATATTACTGTTTTTTTTCTGACTAATTATATCTCTAGGATAAATTTTGGGTTGTATTATTATCTTAAAGGATATGAATGTTTTTATGGCTTTTGATGTATATTGTCATACTGTTTTCAAGGGTGTTATACCAATGTGTAGTCCTAGCAGACATGTAAGTATACCTATTTTACTATGATGGGTAGAAGTCCATTTTTTCCCCCCCAAGTTTTTTTGCTAATAGTGTAAAATGGTACTTGTATTTAATCGATCCATAATGTTGAATTTAACTAATTTGAGTCTTGTTTATTCATATCCTTTGCTATATTATGTGGTAAACTATTGGTATGGTCTTGGTGGGGTGGTAAGGCAGGAATAATCAGCGAATGGATAGGGAATTATTAGAAAGATAAATACAGCATGGTCAGTAAAAGTGTTAATAAGAGTTTGGTCTCAATGGTAAGTGATCTTGGGAATGTAGTGGGAGGGGAAGAGATGGATTATTCCAAGATTCACCTCAGCAAGTATTTGTTGGGTGTTCACTGACCTCCATATACTGTGTTGTGTCCTCTGAGTGATTTTCAGGTTGTTATCAAGGCATATGTTGGGCTGAAGGAGAGGACTACTTGATTCTTAACCAGTTAGGGGTTCTGGCTTCTGTTGTCCCTTTGTGGCTGCTTGTAGGGCTGAGAAGACCACTGCTGTCTGGGACATCTTTAACTCATGGCATACTCTTTGAGAAGCTCTGTTCTGAGGGATGCAAAGATAAATAAAACATAAGTTGGTCTGATAAGGAACTAATCATCTGGTGGAGAGAATAAGGCCACCTCTCAAATGAAACAACTAATAGGAATTTGATATGTGCTAAAGGGGTTCAGACAAGGCATTTAGGGATTAAGTGGGGGAGCAATATTGCCCCCTTGGGGACATTAGGGAATTCTTCAGCTGAAGAGGTTGCATGTAAATTGCATGAAAATGAGCAGCAGTAAAAAGAGGGTACTCTAGAGGGAAGTCTTGGGGAGGTGTGGCAAATTGAATGTCAGGAAACTGTATATCCAAATTACCTCCATCCTGGGATACATAAAGGACCCAAGTGGATGGTGAAACTGCCAGTGGGTCAGGGCTGGATGAGCGTCTTAAGTGTCAGACCAAGGATGAGAATGCTGGATCTGTAGGGAGCAGTTGAGGGACAGGGACTCTAGTTGGGTTCATAGTAGTAGGTGGGGTAAAGTAGGTGGGGAGCAGTCAGTTCTATATCTCAAGTCAGAGATGAAGTTGCAGTTGTGATGTCTGGGGAGCCAGCAAGGATGGGACATCGAATTGAGAAGTCAGGAGAAAGAACAGGCCTTAGGGATTTCAGACAGAGAGATAATGAATTTGAGTGTTGAGTTTTAAGGCGCACTAGCACAAAGTTGAAATCTGAATTCTTTCTTATAGGTTTTTGTTTTTGGAACTGGGTACTTAACCACTGAGCCTCATCCCCAGCCCTTTTTATTTTTTGAGACAGGGCCTTAGGAGTTGCTGAGGCTGGCTTTGAACTTATGATCCTCCTGCTTCAGCCTCCTGAGTTGCTGAGAGTACAGGCCTGTGCCACTGCGCCTGGCTCAGAATTTTAATCCTAGAAAAAACTTGAGTGATTTGTTAGGCAATAGCTACGAAAGTTGGGACCCCTGGAGATAGGCTTCCCAATAACCAGTCCAGGTAGAAGTAATTTGATGACCCTAAATTTTGTGTATTTGCAAGCAGGGAGAGTTGAATGTTTTAATGGGGTGTGTTCTAGGCTTCTGGAAGGGGTTTACAATGAAGAGAAGTAGTATTAACTCCAGAATTCCTGTGCTGCCTTAGCTTTGTGTCTTTGGGTTAATTAAGTCTCCTGAGACTTAAGTCTTTTTGTTACTCATGACAATAAAACTTGTTGCTTGTTGGAAATTATAAAAAACAGATGAATAATTTAAAAAACTATAATCCTACCACCCAGAGATATCTACTTATTATTATTATTATTTTTGTAGTCCTGGGGATTGAACCCAGTGGCGCTCTAACACTGAATTACATCCTCAACCCTTATAATTTTATTTATTTATATTTTTTGGGGTACCAGGGATTGAACCCAAAGACACTTGGCCACTGAGCCACATCCCCAACCCTTTTTTGTATTTTATTTAGAGACAAGGTCTTACTGAGTTGCTTAGCACCTCATTGTTGCTTAGGCTGGCTTTGAACTCACAATCCTCCTGCCTCAGCCTCCTGAGCCACTGGGATTGTAGGCGTGTGTGCCACCATGCTCGGCTTCAACCCTTTCAACTTTTTAAAGAAAATTTTGATACAGGCTCTTACCAGGTTGCCCAGACTGGCCTTGAACTTGGGATTCTCCTGTCTCAGCCTCCTAAATTGTTAGGATTATAGGCACCACCATGATCAGCTTCTACTTTTATTTTTAATAAACTTTAAATTTTGTAATAATTTAGATTTATGGAAAAAGCTATTAATATTGTTGTTAACATTTTACATTTCTATGGCACATTTATGAAATCTGAGAAACCGTCATTGACGTTACTATTAACTAATTTTCATACTTTCATTTGGGTTTAACTAGTTTTTCCACTAAATGTCCTTTGCTCCAGAATTATCCAGATCCCACATTGTAGTTATCATGTCTTGATCTCGGTGCTGTGACAATTTCTCCACATTTCTCTGGTGGTCATGGCAGTTGAGGAATACTGGTCAGGTATTTCCTAAAATGCCCCTACATTTAGACTTGTCTGATGTTTTCCTTATGATTAGACTGGAGTTATATACTTTTGGGAAAGAAATAATTTTTAAATATTTTCTTATTATTTCTGTTTTTTAATATAAATATTTAATACATAGTCATATATTTTACAAAAATGACATTACACGCTGGGCATGGTGGCACACACCTGTAATCCCACTGGTTTGGTAGGCTGAAACAGGAGGATTGCTAGTTCAAAGCCAGCCTTAGCAACATCGAGGTGCTAAGCAACTCAGTGAGACCCTGTCTTTAAATAAAATACAAAATAGGGCTGGGGATATGGCTCCATGGTTGAGTGTCCCTGAGTTTAATTCCTGGTATTCCCCCCCCAAAAAAAAAATGACATTACAGACCATATGTTTTATAATCTGCTTTTAAAAAAACTTACTCACAGTCAGGGGCAGTGGCACATGCCTGTAATCCCAGTGGCTCAGGAGGATCAGGAGTTCAAAGCCAGCCTCAACAGTCACGAGGCACTAAGCAACTCAGTGAGACCCTGTCTCTAAATAAAACACAAAATGGGGCTCAGTGCAGAGTGCACCTGAGTTCAATCCCCAGTACCCCAAAACAAGCAAACAAACAAACAAAAAAACCAAAACAACTTACCCACAGGATTTTATATATGCAATTTTGTAACTTTATATCTTCCTGGTGACCCCTATTCTTCACACTCTGTAGGAAACTTTTGTCAGATGTCAAACATCTGATCTAAAAGTGTAGTTCTCTAAAGCAATCTATTGGTAGGTTGAAGATGGCTTTTAAGAGTGGGTGGTGGTGTACTTGTTTTAATTATGTAGTTGGCTCTCTGATACTGATTTATGTTTCATTAAAAAAGCTCAACTATTTTGAATTAGGATGTGATTACTTATCTATACACATGATCTGGGACTGAAAATGAAGACATCCAAAGAATAGAAAATGTTTTTTATAATAATAATTTTCTTAGCAAGGAGCAACATTTTCAAGAATTCATTCTCTTAGTGTAATTTGTTTACTTCTCAAATATGAGTTTTTGTTTATGAATAAATATATATTTATCAATCTATTGATTAATAAACATGTTGAATGATTTGGGAGGAAGTGCAGATTCTTTTTTTTTTTTAAAAAATAATTAATTAATTAATTTTTTGGTACTGTGGGTTGAACTCGGGCACTTGCCCACTGAGCCACATGCCCAGCCCCATTTTGTATTTTATTTAGAAACAGGGTCTTACTGAGTTGCTTAGCGTCTTGCCATTGCTGAGGCTGGCTTTGAACTGGCGACCCTCCTGCCTCAGCCTCCTGAGCTGCTAGGATTACAGGCATGTACCATTGAGCTCTGCAGGAAGCTCAAATTCTTTAGGAAATAATTTGGAATTACTGAAACTAAGAAGGCTGGGCTGTTGTCAGAATTTTGGAATTTCTGAAAAATGATTCAAGAAAAATCAAATGGATAGATGAGGGAAAAAATAAAAAAAAATTTTTTGGGGGGCTACAGTGGATTGAACTCAGGGGCACTTGAGTACTCAGCCACATCCCTAGCCCTATTTTGTATTTTATTGAGAGACAAGATCTTACTGAGTTGCTAAGTGCCCAACAGTTGCTGAGGCTAGCTTCAGACTCCGGAGCCATTCGAATTAGAGGCTTTCGCAACTGCGGCCGGCTTCAAATTTAACTGTTGAAAATTTAGTTTTTCATTATCAGTTTAGTCACTAAAATAGTGAAGGTCCACCAGGATGTTTCTTTCATGTCTGTAAATCATTTTGCTTTGTTATACTGAAGTCCACTTATTTTGGGATTTAAGAGAATTTGCCTGTTAATGAAAGATTATTCAAGGCAGAAAGTAGTTGGTGATCTTAGTTTAGTTTCTCTCAATAGGCTCAGTCTTTCTTAATATTATTGCATACCCAGTGGTTTATGTTTTGGAGAAAAGTGCAAGTCTAGCTGCGTATTACGGTACACTAAATAAAACTTTGCAGAATATTTTGCCTGTGCATCCCATAGAATTATCATAAAAGCAGGTAAATTTAAAGATGATAACAACATTCCTCCTTATAGTTTAGCATTCTAATGGGACTGAATTTGGTACTGGACAGTTCTTGGAATGCTTGGCATTCCAGTTATTTTAGGTCATCTATTTGGGAAATTCAATTAAAGTCCTTATTGAATGGTTTAAGTGAGTTGGATGGTTGTCCTAGGGATAAAAATGACATAGAAAAGCATCTTATACAATACATTTAATCCAAGATAGTAGATGATTTAAGAGGCCAAATAATTCTGTAGGCAGTACTGTTGGTTTTAGAAGGAGAGTATTTTAGAGAAGTAGGCCTTAAAAGTTTCATTAAAAGCTGGGTAGGATGTAGGTCCAAGCAGGGAGGAAGGATGTTCTGGACAGAGGAAACAGCATTGTCAGAGTGTCAGAGGCCTGACTGCATTGGGAGGTCTGTGTGGGGAGTTGTGGGAAAGTTAGGTTGTGGCAAGATTGTGGATGGCCCAGATACCTGGTAATGAGCTGGAACATTATTTTGTAGGTGTTTTGTAATCATTGTGTCATATCTAGAGTAATGGTTCTTAACTTTTTTCCTCCCAGAGGAAGCATGATACTTTAGCCAAATTGTCTCACCATAGCCCTGATAAACTTTCCTCACTCCACTGGGCTGGGTCGTATGGGTTATTTTAGCAATTGATCAATCTGGCTTTTCTTTCCTTGATTGCAACACACTTAATTTCTAGTATGATGTTGTTTCACAATAATAATTGAGTTTCTATAGGGAAAATAATAATATAACTGGGCACAATGCACATCTATAATCCCAGCAGTTTGGGAGACTAAGGCAGGAAGATTGCAAGTTCAAGGCCAGCCTCAGCAACTTAGTGAGGTTCTATCTTAAAATACAAAAAGGGCTGCGGATGTAGCTCAGTGGTAAAGTGGATTTGATTGAATACCTGGATCCTGGAATACTTAAAGGAAACCCTTCCTCCCCTGCCCAAAAAAACAACAACAACAACAAAAAAAACAAACAAAAAGGTAGAAAATAATAATAGGTTAGGCAGAGTAAAGGCAAAATACTAACTTTTAAAAACATTAATCTCCAATTTTTTCAGTAGTCTTTTAAAATTTTTGTTCTGTTTGTAAAGAGACATTATATTTATATTTTAAATTTTTCTGTTTTATTATTCATATAGTCTAATAAGTAAAGCTAGTTTGGGATACGATTAAGAACTAGTTATGGCTGGACATGATGGTACATGCCTGTGATATCTGCTACTCAGGAAGACTGAGGCAGGTGGATCCCAAGTTCAAGGTCAGCTATGGATGTGAGTAATTTCTGTTAAAAAAGAAAGGAGAGTGGTGATATTTAGCATAAAAATGTTTACAAATGCAGTCTGATTCATTTGACCTAAGTTAGTTATGATGTAGAAAATTTTTGTCCTAAAAGAAATAAACATGTAAGACAGAGATGCAGAGATCATCCTTGTTTTAGATTGAAGAAATTTTAGTTACTACTGTGGCTCCAGGTATTAGATCACTCTTTATTTATATTCCTTGAAGCTTGTCTCTAATCAAATAAAGGATTTAAATCTTTTGAAATTAAAGAGGACCATGACTGCATTAATAAGAAAAGTTAATTTAAGGACTATAACTGCTTTTTAAATAAAAATACATTTTATGACTTAGTTTCAAGGTGGTTATTCTCTTACTGTCCTAGACAGAGGTTCATGATGGGAAGAGAATGATACCTTCTCCGTCATCTGTCACTGAAAATGTCTTGGTCCCGACCAGTCTGCCTAGTGCCTCTGTGGTATACTATTGATTTCATTTTTCTTCCAATATTTACATTTGGTCCTGGACCAAACATCTAGCTATGATGGCATTCTTCAAAAGTATTCTGTTTTGTGCCAAATGAACTCATTGATTCTTCTGTTTGGAAATGTTCTTTCTGAGGCTTCATTCTTGCCTCTAAAACCTACATACAAGGAAAGGAATTGCTTAGATTTGCCATTTATTAGTAGTGCTTATTCTTCTGTATCTGCTTCTTCCAGAAATTGAAAAGCCACACAAATTGTGACACTGAAATTCATATTGAGAAATAATTTTAAAAATTTCATCTTTAAAAATTGACATACTGGGGCTGAGGTTGTGGCTTAGCGGTAGAGAGCTTGCCTAGCATGTGCGAGGCCCTGGGTTTGATCCTCAGCACCACATAAAAATAAATAAATAAAAAAAGATTAAAAAATAAAATTGACAGATTGTAAATTGACTTTCTTTTGTTGAACAGTTTTATTTAACGTGTAGTTTGTACAACCATTCATCACAATCATAGAGGAGCATCATCATCCCAGAAGCTTCCCTCTTTAGCCAATGATTCTGGCAAGCCATTAATCTGATTTGTAGCCCTATAGTCTGTCTTTTTGAGAATGTCTTATATATGGGATCATGCAGTATGTAAACTTTTGGGATCAGTTTCTTTTACTCAGAATAATGTTTTTGAGATTGATCCATGTAATTACATGTATTGCAAAGTTATTCCTTTTTATTGGTGAGTAGTTTTCCATTGTGTAGAGGTATCATGGTTTGTTTGCCCATTTTATCATTAAATTATATTTGTTTCCAGTTTTTAGTGATTATGAATAAAGCGCCTATAAACATCTGAGTACAATTTTTTTTGGTATCCAGTATTGAACCCAGAGGTGCTATACCACTGAGCCACATTCCTGGCCCTATTTTGTATTTTATTTAGAGACAGGGTCTCAGAGTTGCTTAGTGCCTTGCTTTTGTTGAGGCTGGCTTTGCAATCCTCCTGTCTCAGCCTCCCGAGCTGCTGGGATTACAGGTGTGAGCCACTGTGCCCGGCTTCTGAGTACAAATTTTTATGTGAACGTAGTTTCATTTCTCTAGGGTAACTGGTTATCAAGAGGAATTGTTGGATAGGGTAGTGCATTGACTTTATAAGAAACAGGCTGAGGCAGGAGGATCGAAAGTTCAAGGACAGCTTCAGCAATTTAATGAGGCACTAGGCAACTTAGCAAGACCCTGTCTCAAAACAAAAAAATAAAAAGTGCTGGGGATGTGGCTCAGTGATATAGCGCCTCTGGGTTCAATTGCTGTTACCAAAAAAAAAAAAAAAGATACTACAAATCTAGAGTGACTGTACTATTTCCTATTCCCCCTCATAATGCATGAGCCTCCCAGGCACTCCGCATGATTTGTTGTTACCAGTATTTTATTTTATTGTTTTTATTGTTTTTTTAAAACAGTGCTGTGGATTGAACCTCAGGGCCTTGTGCATGCTACAAAAGCGTTCTACAACTGAGCTACCCCCAGCCCAACAACATCTTAAATTTATTTATTCTAATAGGTATGTAGTGGAATCAAATTATGGCTTCAATTTGCATTTCCCTGATGGCCAATATGTTGAATATCCTAGTATGTGAAAGTTTTCTGTTTTGAACATCTTTTTATTTGCATATTTGCCATCATTATATTCTCTTCATGGAGTGTTTATTGAAATCTTTTACCTAGCTTTTGACTGGGTTTTATTTTTTGTCCATTTATGAGAGTTCTATTTTATTTTTTGGTACTGGTGATTGGCCCTAGGAGTGCCCTAGCACTGAGTTACATCCCCGTACCTTTTTATTTTTTACTTTGAGCCAAGGTCTTGCTAAGTTGCTGAGACTAGCCTTGAACTTGCGATCGTCCTGCGTAAGCCTCCTAAAAGGGAATTCTTTATGTATTCAAATACAAGTCCTTTATCAGATATGTAATTTGCAAATATTATCTCGCATTAGCTTGTCTTTTCATACTCCCAACAGTGCCTTTCATAGTGTAAAAGTGTTTAATTTTGATAAAAGTTCAGCATATCAATTTTGTTCTATTGTTGGATTGTGTTAAAATGCATTGATTTTAAAACAAGTTTCTGTTCTACAGAAGTGATAAAGAGTAATTTAGTAATGGGAATGTTCTCATTAAGTTGACTTTTCTGGAATAGTGCTAAAATGACAAAATGTCACCATTTTATGGAAACATGATGCTAATTAATATACTCCTTAGACTTTGGGGCACATAGGATTTTACTTAATTGAAGGAGATGATTAGCTTAGGGGTGTGTGTGTGTGTGTCTTATGCTTTTTAGAATGGCAATCACTAATAATATGGTTAATGTTGGCATGCTTTTATAAGGTAGAGCTGTGTGGGAAATTAGTCTTTAACTCTGTTCCAGAGTTAAAACGGTATCATTTTCCAGTCACTTTTTGTCCTTTTGGGACTGCCTGAGTTTGTTTTTGCTCATTGGAACAGCATTCGATTGATTGCTTGGAGGCTCAGAATTAGTGTGATGGGTAAAAGTAGGAGCTGTATCAGAGCATCTAGATTTGAATACTGCCCTTTTCATTTACAGTGCAATTAATTGTAGGTGAGTACCTTAACTCTATGCTTTAGTTTCCCCATCTGTGAATGGGAATGATAACAATAATAACAATAATATTCCTCTTATAGGGTCTTTTTGAGGTTGAAGTTAGATTCATAAATGCAGTCTTTTTGTCAGCATCTGGCACACTGTAAATATTCAGTAAGTGCTTGCTGTTATAACTGAGGTAGCTTTATAATAAAGTTGGTAAGACAAATGCATTGGAATTATGTTTTCCAGAGGTAGAATAACAAAATATCACACTTAGCTATTTGTCTCCTATGCCCACTTATTTTTTTTCTTAATACTTATTGTTATTAGTAATCAATGAATCATGACCAATGTTATTAATGACCATTACCAGCTCATTTGGTACTAATCAAATTCTACCTATCTCAATGAGTTAGGACTCTCTTGATTCCAACTGTCTGAAATATCAACTTAAGCTATTAATCTGGTTTAAGATGGAAAGAAATTTCTTGGCTCATTTAATTGTAATGTCTAGGTATATCTGGCTGGATTCATGGCTCAAGTAATATCATCTGGACCCAGTTTCTTCCAATGAGTAAACTGTTGTTTCCTCTGTAGACTTCAGTTGCAGCCATGTTAGAAAGATGGCTGCAGTATTTAAACCTCTGTAGCTTTTCAAATTTTAGATTTAGAAGGAAAGAGCACCTGTCTCTTTCCCAGAAACCTTAGCAAAAGTTTCATGCTGTCTCATTGGCTCTTATGGGGTCATATGTGTACTCTGAGCTAGTCCCTATGTTGAGGACTGTGAGGCTCTGGTTGGCCAGTTTTGATCACATGTCACTCCTGAACCCCTAGTGAAGTTAACTCCTCTGGAACCACATGGATGGAATCAGAAAGAGGTGAATTCTCCAAGGGAAATCCTGGACCTTTATTACCAGGAAAGGGAATGATACTGGGCTATAAAACAACTAAAGTTTATTGCATGATATTAGTCTCTTTTATAGGTCAGCAATAGATCAGAGGAGTTAATGGATTTGGATTAGTGTCTTGGTTTCTGATTCCAGCTTTCTTGCCCATGAAGTCGCATTCTCCAAGTAAATATTTTGCACAGGGGTAGGATTTTCAGATAGTTACAGTGCTTTATATGTTTCTGGTGAAAGTTTTGAATAATTTTTTACTAGGAAGAGAAAGAATCAAGGCACATGGAGTAGACATCAGTAATGGGCAATTGTGTGCTTCTCCCTACATTGTTGTTCTTAATGTGATTTTCATTCTCTGCACCTCTCTGTCCCCATGAGAAAGACTTGTAGATCTAGGTTGGTCTGTGTCCAACAGTTACTTCCAGGCACCAGGATCACATGCTGTAACTATGGATTTATCTGTGTATTCTAGACAAGGACGTCCACTCCACAGTAAAGTGTACCTGGAGCTGTCCTCATGTGGAAGCAGTTCTAGACCTCTAACTTCTTACTCTGTATAATACATTTTAACATAGCCTGGGATATTTTCTCACTTTGATTTTGACTGGCAGGTTTTATTTTCTGTTAGAGAAGGCATTTTAGCTTCTTCAGAGTGTGTGTAGCAAGGTCATGCTGTGTTCTGAAAAACCAGAAGAAACAGTTAGAGACCTGCCTTGACTGTTATCCTTGCTATAGCAAACTATTTGTGAAACTAATTATTAGGGCCTGATTAACAAAGGTTATTGTGGTAAAACAATAATAATTCTGAGGTAGGCATCTGAACCTAATGTATCAGAGACATTAACTCTGTAAATTACATCATTTCCCTCCAAAGTTCCTGAAGTTAATAATAGTTTGCCCCTAATTTCTATTTATGTATTAAAGTTATTAAGCTCTCTCTGGCTAATATTTCGTGACTAATGTTGACAGTTGTCTTTTATATTGCCAGTTTTAGGGTTAAGCTCATCTTTATCGGTGGCATATGAATGCACATAATTTTCCAATGGCTATTTTTGCATAATCATTGCCTGTTTAGTGAGATGGAGAAAATAGGTGAAAACAACTTTTTTTCATCAAGTAGGTAGTTACATAGAATAATAATATTTTCTGTAATTACAGTATTATATGTCGAGATTTATAAAGTGGCTTCCACTTTATGTAAATTGAAGACATGGAAGTTTAGGGAAATAAACAATTCTGCCACTTACTGAGCACCTATTATGTGTCAAGCATTCCTTTTTAAGCACTTTATATATGTTCTTTCACTTAATCCTTACACTAACCCTAGGAGGTAGGTATTTGTTGTTTCCTCACTTTTTTAGAGGTGAGCAAGTGAAGATACTCAAGTCATCCCCCCAGGCCTTGTCCCTGGTGAGTGGTGGGTGTCCCTAGTGAGTGGTGTGGCTGTTCAGTTCTTTGGACAGGCCCTTTGGCTTCGAGCCCATACTTTGCATCATTGTTCTACATTCTTTCCCAAGCAAAGATCTTAGCTTGTGCAATATTAGTTCCATTTTTCTTACTACTTTTTATAATATTTGTCTCTCGGTGTGGGCTGGGAACTTTATGGGGAAGATTTGCTAATGGCAGGGCCATTGGTATCTGTGAATTTGTCCATCTACTATTGCTGTTCTCTGGCAAGCAGACACTGTGTGCTTGTCGTTATCAGCAGTTCTCAACTAGAACTGATTTTGTTCCCTGTGGAGACATTTGTTAATGTGTGTAGACATTTTTGATTTGTCATAGTCAGGATGTGCTACTGGTATTGAGTGGGCAGAGGCCAGGGATGTCACTAAACATTCTACAATGCCCATGATGGTTCCCCCATAGTAAAGACTTATCTAGCTCAAATGTCACTAATGTAAACTTCGGTCTGTATCCTAACTTAGAAATCATTTTGTAATGCTGTTCTTATGTGTAATGGACAAAGTCACTGTAATAATTATTTTATATTTTAAATTATTTTATACTTTTGTTTGATAATTGACTGCACCCAAAGCAATACATGTTTTTATAAGGGGTATAAATATCAGCTATAGATTGAATATTTGAATTCTCTTAAACAAAACTGGGAATTATATATAGCTCACTGAGGTAAACTTGAGGATGTTTAAAGACTAAGGATATGGTATCTAAATATTTTTTGGATTATCCTGTTAATAAAACAATTAGATTTATTTTGTGTTAAAAGTATTAATTTGTTAAATGTAAACATTTAAAATATACGAGTTTTTAAAATTATGAGTTATTTTTAGTTAAAAATTCCAACTGAATAGAGAGTATTTTATTGAACTCATGTATATACCACCCTAATTTTTCTGTTTGTTTGTTTGTGTGATATTGGGGATGGAACCTAGGGCCTTGAAATGTAGGCAAGTGCTCCGGCTGTGAGCTACACCCACAGCCCTATACCACCTATATTCAACATGCTGACAAATACTGTTAAAGTCCTTTTTGAATGCTTCATGTTCCCATTCCTTCAGAGTTTCTACATTTTTTGATATACCAACAATCTCCAAAGGTGCAGGGGCCTAGACTGCTTCTGTCTGTCATCTTGTTCACTCACTGCTGCTGTCTTTTGGCCACTGGCCAGCAACGTTTCCCCCTCATCCCCCACTGTAATTTTAGGCCACAGAGGACTTCAGAACAGTGAAGGGTAGGGGTGGTGGTGAAATTAGTGCCATGGTCAAAGCTGGGGAGCCTGGCAGAGAGCATTTATATAGGCTGGTGAGAGGTGGATGGGACAGATGAGTCCCTGGAGGCCAGTGGGTAGAGTGGGCAAGAGCAGGAGAGTGAGGAAGGAGAAAGCAGCAGGAAATGCAATGGTGACCAGCCAGCTAGAGCGAGCCTTTGTTTTTTATTCTTGGTATTGGGGATTGAATCCAGGGATGCCTTTACCCCTGAGCTATATCCCTGGCCCTTTTTATTTTTATTTTGAGACTGAGACAGACTATTAAATTGCCCAGGCTGGCCTAGAATTTGTGATCCTCCTGCCTCAGTCTCTCAAGTCACTGGGACTAATTCATTTGCCATTTTGCCTAGCATTATTGATCCTTGAAGCATTATCATGACTGTGGGCTCAGGTTTCAGTAGACCTTCTCTGCCCAGGATTTCTCCTGCTATCTGGGTGATAGAGCTAGGGAGAAGCGTGATGGCACTGTCACTGTGTCTTCCTTGGATTATTTTGCAGTTCTCCTTATTAGTGGCAGTGCTTGTCATTTCTTCTTGCCCTTTTATCTAGTTATTCATAGGCTTTATATATGATAGATTCCTTCTTTATTTAAAAATTTTTAGTCGTGTTCCTTTGCCAATGAAACAGAGCTCTCGCTTCTCTCACTTCTTGTGGCATTTGAGGTCATCCGTGGCTTCTCTTCTTCCTCCTTCTCCCTACCTTGAGTCTAAACTGCAGATTTTCTCCCTTTGATGATTTCACTTGGATCCTTCTCTCTGGAAAGCTTGCGTTTACTCTCCCTGTTATCTGCATCGTGAACTCCTGTTCACTCTTTAATTTTTTTATTCTGCTTTGTTATGTGTGACAGCAGAATGCATTACAATTCATATTACACATACAGAACACAATTTTTCATACCTCTGATTATATACAAAGTATATTTACACCATTCCTATCTTCATACATGTTCTTGGATAATAATGTCCATCTTATTTTACCATTATTTTAAACCTCATGCCCTCTTCCTTCCCCTCCCACCCCTTTGCCCTATCTAGAATTCATCTGTTCCTCCCAAGCTCCCCCTCCCTACCCCACTATGAATCAGCCTCCTTATATCAGAGAAATTTAGCATTTGGTTTTTTGTGATTGGCTAACTTCACTTAGCATTATCTTCTCTATCTCCATCCATTTACCTGCAAATGCCATGATTCTATTCTCTTTTATTGCTGAGTAATATTCTATGATGTATACATACCATATATTTTTTTTATTCATTCATCTACTGAAAGACACATAGGTTGGCTCCATAATTTAGTTATTGTGAATTGTGCTGCTATAAACATTGATGTGGCTGTGTCCCTGTAGTATGCTATTTTTAAGTCTTTTGGGTATAGACCAAGGAGAGGGATAGCTGGGTCAAATGATGTTTTCATTCCCAATTTTTCAAGGAATCTCCATACTGCTTTTCATATTGGCTGCACCAATTTGCAGTCTCACCAGCAATGTATGAGTGTGCCTTTTCCCCCACACCCTCGCCAACATTTATTGTTATTTGTATTCTTAATAGTTGCCATTCTGACTGGAGTGAGATGAAATCTTTGAGTAGTTTTGATTTGCTAGAGACGATGAACATTTTTTCATATATTTGTTGACTGAATGTATATCTTCTGAGAAGTGTTCAGGTCCTTGGCCCATTTATTGATTTTTTTTTTTTTTTTGGTGTGTGTGTGTGTGTGTGTGTTTAGCTTTTTGAGTTCTTTATGTACCTTAGAGATGAGTGCTCTATTTGATGTGTGAGGGGTAAAATTTTGCTCCCATTTTTGTAGGCTCTCTGTTCACCTTACTGGTTGTTTCTTTTGTTGAGAAGAAACTTTTTATTTGAATCCATCCCATTTGTTGATTCTTGATTTTAATTCTTGTGCAATAGGAGTCTTGTTAAGGAAGTTGGGCCTAATCTGACATGATGAAGATTAGGGCTTACTTTTTCTTCTATTAGATGTAGGGTTTATGGTTTAATTCCTAGGTCCTTGAACCACTTTTTAAAAAAATGTTATTTTTTAGTTGTGGTTGGACACAATACCTTTATTTTATTTATTTATTTTTGTCCGGGGCTGGGGATCAAACCCAGGGCCTCTTATCACGGAGCCACAACCCCAGCCCCAGGTCCTTGATCCACTTTGAGTTGAGTTTTGTGCATGGTGATAGATAGGGGTTTAATTTCATTTTGTTGCATATGAATTTCCAGTTTTCCTAGCACCATTTGTTGAAGAGGCTATCCAGTGTATGTTTTTGGTTCCTCTGTCTAATAGAAGATAATTGTAATTTTATGGGTTAGTCTCTGTGTCCTCTATTTAGTACCATTGGTTTACCAGTCTGTTTTGGTGCCAATACCATGCTGTTTTTGTTACTGTTACTCTGTAGTATAGTTTAAGGTCTGGTATAGTGATGCCACCTGCTTCATTCTTCTTGCTAAGGATTGCTTTAGCTATTTTGGGTCTCTTATTTTTCCAGATGAATTTCATGACTGGTTTTTCTATTTCTTTTTTTTTTCCCTAAATATTTATTTACTTTTTAGTTGTGGTTGGACACAATATCTTTATTTTATTTATTTATTTTTATGTGGCGCTGAGGATCAAACCTAGGGCCTTAGGTAAGTGCTCTACTGCTGAGCCATAACCCCAGACCCTGCTTTTTCTATTTCTATGAGGAATGTCATTGGGATTTTGATTGGAATTACATTAAATCTGTATAGTGCTTTTGGTAGTATGGCCATTTTGGTAATATTAATTCTGCCTATCCAAGAACAAGGTAGATCTTTCCATCTTCTAAGGTCTTCTTTGGTTTCTTACTTTAGGGTTCTGTAGTTTTCATTGTATAGGTCTTTCACAACTCTCTCTTTAAGTTGATTCTCAAGTATTTTAATTTTTTTGAGGCTACTGTAAATAAGGTAGTTTTCCTCATTTCCCTTTCAGGATCTATCACTGATATACAGAAATGCCTTTGATTTATGGGTGTTGATTTTATATCCTGCTACTTTGGTGAATTCGTTTATTAGTTATAGCAGTTTTCTGGTTGAACTTTTTGGGTCTTCTAGGTATAGAGTCAGGTCGTCAGCAAATAGTGCTAATTTGAGTTCTTCTTTTCCTATCCGTATCCCTTTAATTTTTTTTTGTCTGTCTAATTGCTCTGGCCAGTGTTTCAAGAACTATGTTAAATAGAAGTGGTGAAAGAGGGCATCCCTGTCTTGTTCTGGTTTTTAGAGGGAATGCCTTCAATTTTTCTCCATTTGGATTAATGTTGGTCTGGGGCTTAGCATAGATAGCCTTTATGATGTTGAGATATGTTTCTGTTATCCTAAATTTTTCTAGTGTTTTGAAAATGAAGGGGTACTGTATTTTGTTGAATGCTTTTTCTGTGTCTGTTGAGGTGATCATATGATTCTTACCTTTGAGTCTGTTGATGTGATGAATTATATTTGTTGATTTCCGTATGTTGAACCAACCTTGCATCCCTGGGATGAATCCCACTTGATCATGTTGCACTATTTTTTTGATATGTTTTTGTATTCGATTTGCCAGAATTTTATTGAGAATCTTTGCATCTATGTTCATTAGAGATCTTGATCTGAAGTTTTCTTTCTTTGATGTGTCTTTGTCTGTTTTGGAATCAGGGTGATATTGGCCTCATAGAATAAGTTTGGAAGTGCTCCCTCTTTTTCTGTTTCCTGAAATAAATTGAAGAGTATTGGTATTAGTTCTTCTTTAAAGGTCTTGTAGAACCCGGCTGTGTATCCATATGGTCTTGGGCTTTTGTAGACTTCTGATGATGTCTTCTGTTTCATCTATTTCATTTGATACTGGTCTGTTTAATTGTGTATATCTTCCTGACTCAATTTGGGCAAATCATATGACTTAAGAAATTTGTAAATGCCTTCGATATTTTTTCTATTTTATTGGGGTACAAGTTTTCAAAATAATTTCTAATTATCCTCTGTATTTCTGTAGTGTCTGTTGTGATTTTACCTGTTTCATCACGTATATTAGTAATTTGAATTTTCTGTCTTCTTCTCTTTGTTAACATAGCTAAAGGTCTGTCAATTTTATTTATTTTCTCAAAGAATCAACTTTTTGTCAATTTTTTTCAGTTGTTTCTTTTGTTTCGATTTCATTTATTTCAGCTCTAATTTTAATTATTTCCTGTCTTCTGCTTTTGGTGTTGATTTGTTCTTCTTTTTCTTGGGCTTTACAATGTAATGTTAGGTCATTTATTTTTTGACATCATCTTCTTTTAAGGTATGAACTCCATGCAGTGAACTTTCCTCTTAGTACTGCCTTCATAGTGTCCCAGAGATTTCAACATGTTGTATCAGTGTTCTCATTTACCTCTAGGAATTTTTAATCTCCTCCTTTTACAACCCTTTGTTCATCCAGGAACATATTATTTAGTCTACAGTTGTTGGAATGATTTTTATTTGTTATTGATTTCTAATTTCATTCCATTATGATCTGATAAAATGCAGGGTAGTATCTCTATTTTTTTGTATTTGCTTAGAGTTGCTTTGTGGTATATCATATGGTCTATTTTAAGAGAAGGATCCATGTGCTACTGAGAAGACAGTGTATTTGCTTGTTGAAGGATGAAATATTCTATATATGTCAGTTATTGATTATACTATTAAGTTCTATAGTTTCTTTGCTCACCTTTTGTTTGGAAGATCTGTCCAGTGGTGAGAGAGGTGTGGTAAAGTCACCCAAGATTATTGTGTTTTGGTCAATTTGACTCTTGAGCTTGAGAAGAATTTGTTTGATGAACATAGATGCTCCATTATTTGGGGCATATATTTTTATAATTGTTATATCTTGTTGGTGTATGGTTCCCTTGAGCAGTACGAAATGTCCTTTTTTTGGTCCCTTTTGATAAACTTTAACTTGAAGTCTACTTTATTTGATATGAGGATGGAAACCCCTGCTTGCTTCCACAGTCCATGTGAGGTGTACAATTTTTCCCAACCTTTCACCTTTAGTCTGTGTATGTCTTTTTCTAACAGATGAGTCTCCTGGAGGCAGCATATTGTTGGGTCTTTTTTTTTTTTTTAATCCAATCTGCTAGCCTATGTCTTTTGATTGGTCAGTTTAGGCCATTAACATTCAGGGTTATTATTGAGACATGATTTGTATCCCAGCCATTTTTGTTTTGTAATTTGACTTAGTTTCTCCTTTGATAAGTTTTTCCATTAGTGTAATACTTTCCTCTGCTGATTTTCATTGTTATTTTTTGTTTCCTCTTCTTGGAATGTTTTGCCAAGGATGTCTTGTACGGCCGGTTTTCTAGTTGTAAATTGTTTTAACTTTTGTTTATCATGGAAAGTTTTTATTTCATTATCAAATCTAAATCTTAATTTTTCTGGATACAAGATTCTTGGTTGGCATCCATTTTCTTTCAGAGTTTGATATATGTTGTTTCAGGATCTTCTAGCTTTCAGGGTTTGGGTTTAAAAATCTGCAGTTATCCTAATTGGTTTTGCTCTCTATATAATCTGATTATTTTCTCTTGTGGCTTTTTTTTTTTTTTTATTGTCTCCTCATTTTGTATGTTGGGCATTATCATTATAATGTACCTTGGTGTGGATGTGTTGTAATTTTGTACATTTGATGTCCTGTAAGCTTCTTGAATTTGGTTTTCCAAATCATTCTTAATGTTTGGAAATTTTTCTGATATTATTGAATAGATTGTTCATTCCTTTGGTTTGGAACTCTGTGCCTTCCTGTATACCAAAAACTCTTAAATTTGGTCTTTTTATTTTATCCCATATTTCTTGAATGTTCTGCTCATGTTTTCTTACTATTTTCACTGTGTGGTCTACATTCTTTTCAAGATTACATATTTTGTCTTCATTGTCTGAGGTCCTGTCTTCTAAGTGGTCTACTCTGTTGGTGATGCTTTCAATTGAACTTTTAATTTGGTTTATTGTTACTTTCATTTCAAGGATTTCTGTTTGTTTGTTTTTCTTTTTTAGTACCTGTGTCTCCCTATTGAAGTAATCTTCTGCTTCCTATACTTGTTTATGTAGCTCTTTGTCAAAATGATCTTTTGTTGCCTATATTTGCTCTCTTATGTAATTCTTTAATTCACAGAACATTTTAATGATGTATATCCTGAACTCCTTCTCTGTCATTTCTTCTACTGTGCTAGTCATAGATTCTAATAATGTGGTTTCTTGATTTGTTTGGGGCACTTTCTTTCCTTGTCTTTTCTTGTTGCTCATGTGTCTTCCCTTCTAGCGCTGTGGGTCCACGGCATTACCATTTTTACCTTATAGGCTTATAGTGCTCCTTTAGGGTTCCAATACCTCTCCTTTATGTGGGAGGACAATGTTAACAAAATCCCAAAGTAAACAATATACCACCTATAAACAATTTGTTGCTATTAAGATGTTTAGAGTTTGTTCACAATATACAGAAATGTTGAATTTGATTATAATCTATAATATAATCAGTAGGTCTGTAAAAGTGTTTACATTTTCTGATGGTGGTCAATGAACTGGGGGTCAGTTGTAGGATGATATGCTGAGGAGGCAGAATGTGAGAACATAGAGTTGGTATATCTTAGGAAGTGTGAAAGAGAACTCTAATGAAGAGGGTTAGTAGCAGGAGAATGGACAGGAAGTAATTTTGGGTAGACAAGTACATGGGAAGACAATAGATTACATAAAACAAACACATATGTATTAAGAAAAATAAAGAATGTTAAAATAGTAAAAATTGGAGGAAAAAAAGAAAAAAAAAAGACATATACTATACAGATATAATATACTATTCACATGTTCCAGTCCTCAAAATCCTAATTCATGCAAAGTTCTTGGTTTCACATACGTTGGGGATATGATGCGGGAGAATAGAGGGGGAGAAGAAAAAGAGAACAACAACAATAACAACAACAACAACAAACCTAGAAGAAACCAAGATTGTTAATTGTTTTGGTTGGAGACCAGTATCTTTCTTGCTTCCCTTCTCATCCAATAGGTGGGGTTGTCTGTTGTTAGCTGGTATCTCTGCCATCAGGATGGTGAAGGTAACCAGGATGGGAAGGCTGGTTCTGGTGCAGGACACATGGAAGTGAGTCCCTGGAGGGAGACTGCACCTCAAGGGTCTCTTTTGGGTCTGCTTATATGACTTGAGCGCCCGGTCCTATCTCCCTATTTTGCCTGAAGATTTCCCAGTTCCTCGTCTCTTTGTTAGTTTCCAAACTGTTGCACTCTCTCTCTCTCCCTTTGTAGTTCCTAATTAAGGGACCCTTCTCACCAGGTTTCCTGTGGGCAGCGCCCTGGTCACACTGCTTACCCGTCCCACTGAGAGCTGTTTTGTGTTGGGCAGTTACTGTGATGGGTTACGGGCTAGTGGGGAGAGGGTGGAGTTGGAAACCGGGTACCTGGCCAGCTGGAGTTCCAATTTGGGAGCTGCCCCCCACCAAAGATGGCAAGGAAGGTGACCCAAGATGCAGGCTGGCTGCTTCCAGGGTCAGGGTGTTGGGTTGGATGCGGGGAGCTGGGCAATGGCTTTGTGTGATGTGTTCAGAGATGAGCTCTGTGGCTTGCAGTGTTGCAGCTTTTGGCTGTCCTGGGAGCCTGTAGGATGTCTCCAGGTGCAGGTAGACTACCGCGTGAAGGGCCTATGGCAGTAGCTGCCGAGTCACAAGATGGAGACGACTGGGGAGCCCCACGTTGGTAGATGGGGGTCCACAGGGGAGTGGCGGCCAGAGTTCCTGTGGGTGAATAGCAGCTGAGTGTCCTCATGGGAGCAGAGTGGCGTTTGGGAGTTCTGCGCTGGTGCTGATGTGGTAATCCTGCTAAGGCACTTGGGAGCCCTGTGTAGGCTAGTGGTTGGGAGTTGGGTGCAGGGAGTCGGGAGTCCTGCTCTAACGCTGAGGCCTTGAGCCATGCTGCGGGCACAGCGGGAACAGCTGTGTTGGGGTCATGTGTCACTGTCAGAGAAGCTGTAGTCCCACTAGTTGAGACCCAGGTCACAGAGCGACACAGAATGCTGTTTCCCTCTGGCCTGCCATCTTGGATCGCCCTCCTGTTCACTCTTGAGGCCAGTGCTTGTCTTTAGCAGATGGAATAAGTCTTGTAATCATTCAGTATGCTTTGCCTCTCTTGCTATAGTCCGATTCTCTTGAAGGCAGTGACCTCATGCTTCATCTTTGCATTTGTGGCTATAATTACAGGACCTGGCCCTGAGGAAATGTTTGCTGATTTGAAGCAACGGACAGGTCTAACTTTGATTTTAGCCAGTGTTTTAATAAGTGGAAAAATTTCACACTATATAGATTTTGATTTTCTGCAGTCACAGTTATTGCAAGATTGAAATTGGGAGACTGGAATTTAAAGGTTTGTATATGAAATATGTCTTCACCTTTGGTTAAAAGAAGGAAATCCTTTATGGTTTGTTTTACTTTGTAGTATTTAAAGTCATGATTTATTTATAAATTTGTCTCATTTATAAATTTGATATGATCCTGGCTTATGATCAACACTTTTTTTTTTTTTTGTGGTATCAGGATTGAATTCTGGGGTATTCGACCACTGAGCCACATCCCCAGCCCTATTTTGTATTTTATTTAGAGACAGGATCTCACTGAGTTGCTTAGAACCTCACTTTTGCTGTGGCTGGTTTTGAACTTGTGATCCTCCTGTCTCAGGCTCCAGAGCCACTGGGATTACAGATGTGCGCCACCGCACCTGGTTATGGTTGACGTTTTGACTTGGATATTATTACAGACTTCATAAAATATAAAAGAGAAGTTTAGATTTTGTAGCATCAATAACTTAATTGTGACCTTGAGCCGGAGACTAGTTGAAAGAAACTACTTAGATTGATAATTAAGCAAGTTGAGATAGGAATGGCCTAGAATTTATAATTGCTAAATCTTTAAAAAAATCTCTTACTTTTTCTTTTCTCCCTGTCTTTAGGATTTTTGTCCCTGAGTCATGGAAGACAGAAGAGCTGAAAAGTCATGTGAACAAGCATGTGAGTCACTGAAGAGGCAGGACTATGACATGGCCCTCAAGTACTGCACAGAGGCCCTCCTTTCTCTCGGCCAGTACTCCATGGCAGACTTCTCAGGGCCATGTCCACTGGAGATAGAACGCATCAAAATCGAGAGTCTTCTTTACAGAATTGCCTCATTTTTGCAACTGGTGAGTTAACACTGTTGGCATGCCAATGCGGAACTGGGTAAAATGACCCTTTTTGGTGGTCAGGACTATGGCTGGTTATTCCTGTACAAATCAGCTAATTTTGACTTGAAGAGATATGAGTGAAGTGCCTGGTAGTTTCGGAATATCTTTGATGGTTAAAACTGTGTTTTTAAACTTAGAAAATTGTGCTGTGGTGCAGCATTTTGAATTATTCACTCATTCCACAAGTATTTACTAAGTGACAAGTATTTACTAAGTGACAGTGTGTACCACATACTTCTCTAGGAACTTGGTGAATGTACTGATGAAAGAAGATTCCTTCTTCATGATACTTTTTCTGGTAGGGGAACAGACAAACAATAGCTACTATAAATAAAACACTATAGATTAACTACATGAAAAAAGGAGAGCAGGGCAAGGGAGTACCAGGCTTGGACATAGGGGCAGCTTAAAATATTCAGTGGTCAAGATAGGCCTACTGAGAAGGAGGAGGCAGGGCTGAGCCACAGGGAAAGCTGGAGGAAGAGCAATACAGGCAAAGGGAACAGTCACGCAAAGGCCCTGAGGCAGAAGCATGCCTGCCATGTTTGAGAAATAGCTGGGAGGACATTGTGATTGGAGTAGGGTGTGCATACAGGAGAGGAGAAAGGGCAGAGCCTGTGGTCATCCTAAGGACTGATTGTTTCTGTGAGGCAGGGAGCTGTGGCAGCACTTTGAGTGGAAGAGTGGTATGGTATGATTCAGTAGGAATTATGTGACTTACGTTGAAAAGAGATTATTAAGGAATAAGAGTACATGTAAGAAGACTAGTTTGGAGACTGTTAGAATAATCTAGGCCAAAGATGACAGTGACTCAGCCCCAAACGCTAACAGTGGCGATAGTGAGAAGTTGCTCTTTTGAAGGTGGAAATGGTCAGATTTGCTGGGTGTGGGAATGAGAGAGAGAGCTGTCACAGTCACTTGCCTCAGTTAGAAGAATGGAACTTCCTTCAGCTGAAGTGAGAGACGGTAGAGGGGAGCAGGTTGTGAGCTCACTTTTGGACCTCTGGAGTTGGACATGTCATTTACTATCCTGTGGGAGGCATTGAGTGAGCGTTCGGGTGTGCAGGCATAGAGTTTGGGAGAGTCCGTGGGATACAGTCTAGAGCCTGGTGAACAGAGTGGATAGAGAAGAGAGGACCAAGGCTTTGGTCTTGTGGTACCACAGTGTCAAGAGGTTGGATACAAGAGGAGGAGCCAGCAGAGTGGCCTGAAGAGTAACCTCAGGAAAAGGAAAAGGGAGAAAGCCGGGTGTCCTGGGAGCTGTGTGAAGAAAGTACCACTGACAGAGTGGGCAAACGTTCTCCAGTATCAGTGGCTACCACTGGGCACGTGGCAACGTGAATGTAGCTGTGGATCTGACTGGAGTAGGCGGAGGAGCAGGAGTTTAGACAGGAGCAGGAACAGGGTTAGTGGGAAGCGGGTAGATGAGGTGGTCACAGTCTGGAAATTCTCTCCTCACGGCTCCAGTTTTCTCATTCAAGCTTGGAAGGAACCTGAGGCTAGCTGAAGTGAAAGAAGGTGAGAAGTCTGGGTGGGGGTCAGTGGACAAGGGAGTTGTGCCGGTGTGTGTGTAGAGTGTCATTTGTGTAGAGTGTCGTGTGACCCTCCCTGAACACAGCGTTAGTTCTGCTCTGTGAATTAATGGGTTAAATTTATAACCTTTGTGATTCAACTTTGAGACAAAGATGAGCTTCTCTTTGCTAACATCTTTGTTGAAAGCGGTCCTTGGGCCAGGCATGGTGGTGCACGCTGGTAATCCCAGCGCTTCTGTAATCCCAGCACCTTGGGAGGCTAAGGCAGGAGGAACACCAGATCAAAACCAGCCTCAGCAAAAGCGAGGCACTGAGCAACTCAGTGAGACCCTGTCTCTGAATAAAATACAACATAGGCCTGGGGATGTGGCTTGGTGGTTAAGTGCCCCTGAGTTCAGTCCTTAGTAACAACAACAACAACAACAACAACAACAAAAAGCAGTTCTTGAACTACTTAATTTTATCTTGTATCTTTTTATTTTGCAGAAAAACTATGGACAAGCTGATGAAGATTGTAGGCACGGTATGTTTAAAACCAGTACTCTTTTCTGATTTGAAGATTTTGAATTATTTAATTGAGCAATTAAATAATTAAGGTCCAATTTTTTTTTTCATTTATAATTTCAAAAGCAATTCTGATATTAAAACCTCCCACCTTACCTAGAGACTGGTATGGATGAAGCTTTCCTGCTACCACTGGTATGCATTTAAACACTGCTTCTACTTATGAAAATTGATGTTTCTGTCCACTTCCCAGGAGCTTTGACGATGTGTGCTTTTAAATTTTGTGTGAGTAGTTCTAGTCAGTAAGAGCCCACAAGTAGCACGGATGGATATGAATTATTAAGCTTGGATACATTGAAAAGGAAGACTCATCCCTCCTGAAATATTTTCATTAATCAGGAGATTTTCCTTAGAAAATGGTTAGAACTTTTTCCTGTTTTCTTTTGGGCAGGAAATCGAGATTTATAATAAGATTCTTGTTCTCTGAGTACCCATAATACAGTAACCCTGTTCTTCATGCTGCCGTCTCACTAGAGTGAGTGAGTCTAGGAGCTAGTGGGAGAGGAGTTCTGTACATGTTCTCACACACTCTTGGTGGAATTTTTTGCACAGCTCAGTGACTTGGATAATATGATGTTTCATTTATCCAGAGTTGGACGTTGGGGCCAAGGTGTTTGACATAAGTTAATTTTTTCCCTTCTTACTCTGTTGTGTCAGCACTTCAAAAAGTATTAAGCATTTTTGTTGTAAATCTTACAAAACTATATTAAGTATTCCTGTGGTATAGTGAACATAATTCAGCCATTCATTAAAGATCAGCTACCTCTCGGTGAACCTTGCTTCATAATGTTGTAATAGTTTGGGAGTTAAATAAGAGATATCCTGTACAATATTCCTTTAAAAAAATTCCTGCTATCTTTGGACGTTAAAAAAAATACCAATAGGCAAATAATAATAATTCAAATAATGTAGAGAATTATGAATAAAGGAATGATTTCTCTTTCTTCCCTCAGACTGAAGAAATATTATTATAAGATTGCTATATCTTCTGCAGCTTTCTCTGTAGTGATAAACACAAATGCTTATAATACATAAATAGGGCTTCGCCTTTAAAAATTAAAAAAATAAAAATAAAAATTTGTATCGCGATCCCAAAGCTGCTTGCTTGCTTATATATCAGTACATCCTGGATCTCTAAGTATATACACTAGCTCCAGTTTCTGCTTGATATTCCCTGGAGTGGGGCTGGGGTGTAGCTCAGTGGTATAGCACTTATCTGTAGAATATGGGAGGCCCTGGGTTTGATCCTCAGTGCTGAGAAAGGGAAAAAAAAAAAAATCCTTAGTATGGATGAGTTATAACTCATGAGCTTTAACTATTTTCCTGGATGAGCTTTTACAGGATTCCAGTTTTCTCGTCTGTCTTTATAAACCATCTTGTAATAAACATAAATTCTTCCTTATTATTGCCTTTGTTTCTGTAACATAGTACTAGAAGTTGGATTCCTGGGTTAAGGTGAGTGTGCACGGACAGTTTTTATAGATACATCAGATCAGTGTCAAATGCACATACCCCCAGCAATTTATCTTTCTTTTTTTCTTTAAATTTATTTTTTATTTTCTATACTTTTATTTATTTGTTTTTATTTTTTTTTTATATGGTGCCGGGGATCGAACGCAGTGCCTCATATATGCTAGGCAAGTGCTCTACCACTGAGCCACAACCCCGGCCCACCCTCAGCAATTTAAATGAGAATGCCCATTCCTTGAAATCTCACTAACACTGAAACCTACCAGTCTTGAAATGTTGCTATCTCATGTCTGAGAAACAGTCCCTCTTTAATTTTTACTTTCCTGACTACTAGTGAAGTTGATACAGTCTTCTCATTTTCGAGATAATGTAAGTCAAGGTCACAGAAAGTTCATAACATGAAAAGTCACAGAAAATGAAATGCTTTTGGTGAAGGAACATACGGAAAAGGGTTGTTTTTTTTTCTGTTAATTGTATTATTAAATATTTTAAAATTTAGGAATTACCCATATAAAGGTTGAACCAGTTGTAAGATGAAGTGGTCATGACAAGTCTGATCTGTGGTGTTGAAGGAGTGTGCGGTGGAATGCAGCTTGGTGTAATACATTCACCCCTTTGACCCACTAATCTCATTTCTGGGATACTATCCCAAGTAAATAATCTGAAAGAAGGAAAAAATTGTATGTAGAGTGGTGTTCATTGAAATACTGTGTGTTTAAGTGAAAAATCGATTAGCTTGATTTAGGGTGAAGTTTATTAATTACATTCTATGCACTCCTTGTTTATAAAAATGTGATAAGTAAGAAGTTGGAAAGTGGTCACTTTTTAAAATATAAAGCCATGTATGCGAAGTTGGTAGATTGAAATAGTTGGGAATATTGGCCAAGATTCTTTTTGTAGTTATCGAGTTGTGATATTATATGTATTTTTTTCTTTTTAACTTTCAGCAATGTTATTTTTGTGTAAGAAAATATGCTATGTGGTTGGTTAGTTAGTTAGCAATAAAAAGCAAGACAAGAATCTTGGTCTCTGTTAATTATTGCACTGCTTTGTTACACTGAGATGCTTCCAGGGTTAGCTTTGGATAACTCCTATCTTGAGTGCGCCAGACCATTGACTTGCTTTGCATTTTATGTGCCGTGTGGTCTGGTTGTGTATTTTCTTTCTTTGGGGCTGCTGTTTGCGTTTCTTGCAGCTCTCAGCATGCCTTATTGCAGCTGCCCTCTGCCCTTCTCTCCTTCCTGCTTCTGACCTACTACAGGTTAGGAAATCAGCCCTGAAATCTTTGTTGTGGAATTCAAAAAATGCTTTTTAATTGTGAAAAATTTAAAATATACAGGAAACCAGAGGAACTAGTACAATAAACACTCATATTCTCAGAACTGAGTTTGAACAATAAATGTTCTGTCCATATTTCCTATATTGTTTTCTTAAATAACTGTAAAGTAATCATAGGCATTATGACATCTACCTCTAAATACTTCATTTTTTATTATCTCTAAAAAAAATAAGACAAAGCTACAATATTTTATCCTAATAAAATTGACAATAATTCCCTAATATTATCTAAAACCCAGTCCATAATCAGATTTACCTGATTGTCCTCCAAATACTTTTATGGCTGATTTGTTTAACCAGGAACTAATCAGAGTCATAAAATTTTGAAGTTGAAATTCTACTTCAGTAAGGGAAAACAGGCCCTGGTACCCAGAAAGATGTATAAATATCATGTCTTAATTTGAAAAAAAAAAAAAAAATTCTAAGCAAGGACTCAATGGCATCTAGAAAATAAGTACATAGGCTATGAGTTCATGGATCTTAGTCCCAGGGTCAGTGGTGTGTTGTGAATGGTTAAGGTGGGAAGCCAGCCATCACTCGTTGAGTGAGATGCTTAAGTCAGTTTTCACTATCAGAACATAAAACAGGAAAATTTTGGGAGATTATAATTGGTTTTCCGCCCCTGAAATAATCATTATATATAAAACTTATTTTTTATGTTAACAAAATGAATGAAATAAATGGAGAAAATGAAGTAAAAAAATAATCTCACCAAGACATGTGATGTATAGGCAAAACTTCAGCCTAAACATAAGGCTTCAATAGTTGAAGAAATCCATCATTACAAGTTCCTTTCAGTTTATTACTTGACCTGTGAGGTAAATGATTCAGTAATCAATAGCCCCTAATAAGAGGCTAACCCATGACCTGTTAAATTGATAGGTGATTGAATGAGCCTGCTATACTCTCCTTGGGAAAAAAAGTGGAATCTTCAATTACTTTCTTCTCAGGAGAGTTTTGATTAAATACGGGTAGTCCTAGACTTACATTCTACTTGTTATTTTTTTGACTTTATGATGATATGAAAGCAAGAGACACACATCTGTAACCCTAGCGAGATGGGAGGCTGAGACAGGAGAGTCATAAGTTCAGAGTTAGCCTCAGTAAGCAACTTAGAGAGACCCTGTCTCAAAGTAAACAATAAAAAGGGCTGGGGATGTGGCTCAATGGTAAAGCGCCCCAGTACCTTCCCCCTGCCCCTGCCAAACAAACAACAAACCTCAAACCAAAGAACTCCAGGGCTTTGTGCATACTAGGCAAATATTCCACCACCAAGCTACATTCCTAGCCCTGAATATGGATTTTGATTGTTCTCTGGGCTAGTAATGTCTTGTCCACTAATGTCTCATGATGCTGGCCAATAACAGTGAGCTGAAGCTCCCAGTCAGCCTTGGGATCATGAGGGTGAGCAGTACATTACAGTATGCTGTGGTGATCAGATGTGATGTTGGCTAGGTCGGGTGTAGCAAATGCATTTTTTTCTGTGATGCTAGGAATGGAACTTAGCCTTGTGTGTATTAGGCAGGTGCTCTACACTGGGCTGCACCCCTAGCCCTTAAATGCCTTTTGGATTTACATTATCAATTTACAATGGGTTCATCATGATATAACCCCCTTATTAGTCAAGGAGCTTCTGTAGTTTTAATGATAATTACAAAAGCTTCTTTCTGGAAATATATGTAGTTAATGGGATAACAGTATTTACACTATATCAGTCTTAGGCCCCCTGAAATGTGTTATTTTATTTAATCACATCGTGTTTCTAGTTTTACATATGAGGAAACAGGCTTGTGAGATTAAGTGGTTGAAGAACACAGAGCCAGTTCATAGTGGATGTGAGGTTCCCAAGTGAGGATTTTTTGCTCTGAAAGGCTACCCTGCTCCTTTTTGTCCTCTATTGCTGCCTGTATGTACTTTAAGAGTTTTACAGACATAACAGAATTTGAAATTCTGCAATAAAGGGGCTGTTCATTTATTTTAGAAATGAAAAAGTTGAGGCTCAGAATCATTTAATCATTAATGAGGCGGAGATAAGAATTTGGGTCTTCACACTCTTAGTCTACCAAGTGTTTTATCTATTCACCAGGCTTATATTTTACTTCTCTGTGATACTGGATCAAACCAGAGCTTTGCACATGCCACTGAGCTACATCCCTAGTCCTTTTTAGTTTTTATTTTGAGATGGGGTTTCACTGAGTTGTTGACTGCACTCGAACTTGCAAACCACCTGCCTCAGTCTCCTGAGTCGCTGAGATTACAGGTGTGCACCACCGCACCTGACTTACCAGGTTTTTAAAAGTAGAGATACAGTCTGATTACATTGCTTAATCTATTGTCTTTTAGATACAGGTACTATAACTTCTTTTTAGAAAATTCCCTTTATACAAGCTTTATTTCTCCAATAGGAATTTAAAAAAAACATTTTATTTTGAAAAAACTACAGATTAGAAAGTTGCAGAGATAGCACATATACCCTTCCTACTTTTTCCGGATTGGTTACATATTATATAACCATAGAACAGCATCAGAACCAGGAAATTCACATTAGTCCAATGAGTGTGTATGTTCTGTGTCACATTATCATATGTAGATTTATGAAGCCATGAAGAATCAAGGAACAAAACTGCTCCATTACCATGATTACTTCCCTTGTGCTCTCCCTTTATAGTTACAACCACCATCCTCTCTACCTTTACTAACCCTTGGCAATCTCTGTTCTGCTCTTATCATTTTGTGAGTGTTCTATAAACAGAAATCTTACAGTATGTGACCTTTGAAGATGACTGTTTTCACTCATTGTGTAGTACATTTAAGTTGTGCATGTCAGTAATTCACAATTTTATTCTCCAATAGGAATTTAAGACTTTGTGGAATTAGATCTTGACTTTGACTCATTATTTCCCCTTCATGTTTAGTAACTGTTTGTTGTTGTTGTTTTGTTTTACCTGTGCTGGGGGTTGAACTCAGGGCCTTATGCATGCTTGGGAAGTGATCTATCACTAAGTTATATCTCTAGCCCTATTAACTGTTTTAAGTAAAAGGTCTTCTGTTTAAATTGATAGGAACAAGAAGTTAAATTATAGAATAATGATATTGGGATAGAACATAAAATCAGAAAAGTGAAAGTTTGTTTAATATTTGAGTTAAGATTGAGGACGGGTATACTCCCTGTAAACTAAGTTTTTTAAAAGAAGTATGAGTAGATGTTTAAGGAATAGTCTTTGAACTTATGTGAACTCAGCTGTAGGAGTCTTATGGTTATCTGACTAACTTTGAAATGCCTAGATTTTCTAATTATGCAGTTATAATCATGAGGGATCATTTTTTATATATTTCATGTTGTGACTCAGGGAATACTTGTTAGTGTTAATTTTATATTAACTAGTTATATTTCTACAAAAAAGGTAATTTAAAATAAATGATACTTTGCCTTTATGAAATCTCATTAAACTGTACTGAAGGGCAAACTGAAATTAAAGATGATTATAAACACTTGAAAACAGCTCTCTCCCACTTGCCTAGTGTGTGTGAGGTCTTGGGTTCAATTCCCAGTACTGCAAAAACAAAAAGAAAACTGAAAACAAAAAATCAGAGCTTTCTCCCATGGGGCAAAGAAAATTGTCAGAAGAGTAGCAAAATGCCTGTGCTTTTCTCAGTAAGCAAATTAGTGGGAAAAAGAAAAATTAGCAATTTAACTATGGAAACAATGAAATAAGGGAGTGTCTGAGCAGAGGATTTGAAAAGTCTTGCTTTTTCACAGTTAGGATTTCTCTTGGAGGCCTACAACAGAGATGGCAAAATCTTGAGTTCTGAAACCGAGAGGGAGGCAATGAAGGAGGTTTTTTTTAAAAAAAATTGCATTTTGTTTTTTAATATCTGTATTTATTTTATTTATTTTTATATGATGCTGAAGATTGAACCCAGTGCTTCACATGCGTGAGGCAAGCACTTTATTGCTGAGTTACAACCCCAGCTCCAAGGAGTTTTAAGATAGAAAAATACAGTTAAATAGATTTTGTTCTACAGAAAAACCGTCTTAATCCAGTTGCTGAACAGTTACCAGAGGTTAACTTTGCTATAATCACACAGAAAATGAATCTGTGAAGTTAGGTTCCTTATGAAGAAGTCAGAAGCACTCTAAGCAGCCAGTTCTCTTTTTCTCTCTCATGCACACATAGGCTACAGTTACAAATATCATTTTAACAGTGCTGTAAGTAAAAAGTTTATTCAAGCATGGCAATGAAATAAAATCCTTTCATGATATTCTATGGAACCAGATTTCAGTTGTTTTTATGCTTGTGTGGTCAGTGTTTTAGTTTGTGATTATTTTATACAATGAAGAAATTGAGGAACACTAAAAGAATTAGTGTTAATGTTTAAACTGGAGCACTGAAAATAAGACAGAAGAAATGACCTGTGTTTCTGTAGAATGAAAACATACAGCAAGAAGGCACCCAAGAGTCTTCCTAGTGACCTGCAGGTGAAGAAAAGGGGACTTCCAAAAATAAACAGATTTTAACATTAAAATTTACAGTACACCCAAGGGGGCTGTGAGATCATGAAGACTTTTGTGACAGATTAAAGAACAAATACTCAAAAGAGGAGGGTAATAGAGATTTACAAAAAAGTTTGTTAAGGTGTTTAAAGCTAAACACTTAGAACAGGTCTAGGTAATAAATACCTAATTTTTAATAGTGTTAGGGCTTTTTATTTTCCTATGCATTTCTTCCCCCCGGCCCCTAGGGCTTTGTGGATGCTAGGCAGTTCTCTACCACTTTGCTACATCCCCAGTTTTCCTATATGCTTTTTTTTTTTTTTTTTGGTACCAGGGATTGAACTCGGGGGCACTCAACTACTGAGCCGCATCACCAGCCCTAGTTTGGATTTTATTTAGAGACAGGGTCTCACTGAGTTGCTTAGCACCTCGCTTTTGCTGAGGCTGGCTTTGAACTGGTGATCCTCCTGCCTCAGCTTCCCGAGCTGCTGGGATTACAGGCATGTGCTACCGGGCCTGGCTTGTATGCACCTTTTAAAGGAAACATTTTTATCTGCAAAAGACCTTGGTAGGAAGGACATCAACTGCACAAAAGCTATAACCCACATATCCAAAAGCATCTGTTTACAGTTAGAAGAAAGGAGAAGACAAGGGAAAGGGATGAGGTAGACAAGAATTATGTAACAAAAAATTAGCAACAAGGACACTTGGTGAGATACTGGTATTTGCCACTGTTCTTATTTGATTTGTATTACACTTTTTGATACTTGAAACAGATGGCCATTTTAACCTTCAGTTAGTTAATAACTTTGATTTAGGCCTTCCACTCTTTTGGAGTCTGTTTATATACTTTTGTCCTTTTCCCCATATGTATACTTTTATGTTTGTGGTGAATGGAATCATTATAAAAAAAATCAAATGGGTGATTTTTAGGAAGGGAAATAATTTCAATTTTGAGAGTGATTATACCTAAGCAGTGACTAATTTCACTTTGTTAGTAACTAAAGGATTTAGTTTTTATGATAATTAAAAAATTTCTTTTGAGAATTTTTGGAAAAATGCCTTAATAGGCTAAGCTTTTCAATAAGAAACTTTGGAAAGAACTTAGGAAAGAAATTACCTAATATGGGTCTTGTTGCTGAATAATAAAGAATAACATTCAATATTTTTTATTTTTATGTGGTGCTGAGGATTGAACCCAGCGCCTTGCACGTGCTAGGCGAGTGCTCTACCACTGTGCCACAGCCTCAGTCCCCAAAAGGAATTGCATTTTAATTGTTATTTTTTTTCCCTTGTGAATAGCCAAGTCTATCTAACTGTAACCAAGGCTATTTGTTTTTTGAATGGATACTTCTTTTATATTACTTAAGTTTTAGTACAAAGCATTTCAGTTAAGACATATTTCAGATGTTAGAAAATATTCCAAAAGTTCAGAGTGAAAGGGGATAAGGGACTTGAATGCAAAAACACAGCTGAGGTGTAAGGAGTGCACACTTCCTCTTTTATAACTCCTAGTGGTCAGAAAGAGGCAATTCAGTCTGAGACCAGCTTAAAGTAGAATCCACACATATTTGGTGGGAAGAGAATTTTTCTGCAAGAAAAATTTTTTTTTTTTTTTTTTGCTATTGGGTATTGAACCTAGGGGTGCTATACCCAGCCCTTTTAATATTTTTATTATTATTTAAAAATTTTTTTTTTAGTTATATAAGAACATAATACCATCATTTTATTTATTTATTTTTATGTGGTGCTGAGGATCAAACTCAGTGCCTCATGCTTACCAGACAAGTGCTGTACCACTGAGCCACAAACCCAGCCTTATTTTTTATTTTTGAAATTGGGTCTCACTAAGTTTCTGAAACTAGCCTTGAATTTACGATCCTCCTGCCTTAGCCTCCTAAGTTGCGGGTATTACAGATGTGTGCCACCTCACCCAGTTTTTGGCAAGGAATTTTACTGTGGCAGTGGAGATCAAATCCAGGGGAGCTTTACCACTGCACTTTATTGTCAGCCCTTTTTATTTTCTTATTTTTGAAACAGAGTCTTGTTAATTTGCTGAGGCTGGTCTTGAACTTGTTATCCTCCTGCCTTAGCCTCCCAAGCTGCTGGAATTAATAGGCATGTGCCATTGCACTGGGTCCAGTGGACTTTATACAGTGTGGTCTTCTACTAATATTTAAAGGGAACATTACTTTGAAAATAATTTGGAAAAAAATACAATTTCCAAAATATTTTCTTTTCAGCAAATTATTATTATTATTATTTTTTTCAAAGAAAGCTAAAGAATGTACAAACTAATAATGGACTCTTGGATTTTGTAGTAAAGATTGTAGTAAAGATAAAGATTGCCCTATTATTTGAACCATTAGTAGTTGCAGTGAGAAATAATCTCCAATGACAAGGCATATGTTAGAAATGTGTGAGCCTTGTGATTGTAGTAACTAAATCTACACAGATTTGCAAACAATTTGGGTAGCTTTTTTCATGACCATTGCACTATTAGATTCCTAGTTAACTTGCTGGTTTTGGTAAAGGCTAATTCTTAATTGCTTGGGAATATCTAATGTTGACATTTGCAGTTTCTATTCTTGTGCATTTTAATGCCAAAAAATCTTTTGTCACTGTCAAAAATATGAGAATTTTATTTAGCTGATAAATCTGTAGTTTTAAAAGCTCTTAAGTAGCCAGAAATCATAGGTTGAACAATATTTTTCAGTGGAGCACTTTTCTCTCTCTTTTTTTTTTTAATATATATATTTTTAGTTGTAGATGGACACAGTACCTTTGTTTTATGTATTTATTTTTATGTGGTACTGAGAATTGAACCCAGTGCCTTAAATGTGCTAGGTAAACGCTCCACCACTGAGCTACAACCCAGCCCACTTTTTTCTTTCTGTAGAGACAGTGTCTCACTTTGTTGCTCAGGCTTGTCTCAAAATCGTGGGCTCAGATTATCCTCTCTTTAGCCTCCTGGAATAGATGGGACTACAGGCATCTTCCACCAAGCCTGCCTAGAGCCTTTAAAAAAAATTGACCATGTAGTTTTTTGTTTGTTTGTTTTTAATTGACAGTGCACATATTATAAGGTACAATGTTATTATTTCAAGACATGGATAACATGATCATAGCAGGGTATACCTGTGTTTACCCTGTGTATACCTGTGTCGCTATGTGACTTATACAGTCGAGGGGGAGAAATAAAGAATGTCCATGTGCTTCTGCCCTTTCAATGCTTTATTCACTCAAATCACTCAATACGATTTCACTCTATAGGTTCTCAATCAAGAAAATGACAATCCTTAATGTTAGGCACTGCAGTAGACACAATCAATCCACAGCAAACACTGCAAACACTCTTAATCATGACAGGCTCCTGACAGACATTCCCTCTGCATGCTAAGCTCAAGTGCCAGATCTAAAGTTTCAAGCCTTTGGCTCTAAGTCCAGCAAGTGCACACTTACTCAGACCACAGTGATCATGTCAGGAACCAAGGCAGACTTCTCCTGGGGTGGAGCTGATGGCTGGTTGAGGAGAGGGTTGTAGGGATAAGTTGCAGTTATTACAGGGTCAAGATGTGGCTGTAGAGTTTGAGAGCAGTGAGGAAGATGCAGAGGATCAGGCAAACGATGAGAAGAGTTGGGATGTCAGTGCAGGTCCTCATCAGGCTCTCCAGCATGAGGGCATCACTGTTGGCTGGCTGAATGTCTGTTCATTTGCTCCATCATTTATACTAAATTTTGGGGCTTCTGACCACTCTTTCAGTCCCTATCAGCTGCCGTTGTATTTCTCAGTGATGTTATATGCCCTGGGGTTAAAACATCTGATCTGGTGGTCTCCATCCTGATTTTTTTGCTTCTCCCCCTTATTGGGGTGAGGGCAACATGACAGAGACTTCACTCTGAGCTTATCAGGGTAGTGATAAGGGAGAAGTGATTTGTTTATGTCGGGGCTATGCCTGATGATGATAATATTGGAGACATTCCTGGTGAGACTGCAGATTTCAAAGTGGAGTTTTAAAATGGAGTTGCTTAGGCTAAGGCCTAAGGCCATCCCTACAATCTGTTACTTAAAACATTTATATTTCTTTGTATTGGAAATATTACAAATCCTCTCTAATAGCTATTTTGAAATGTACAATTAGTTGTAGCCAGAAGTAGTTATCCTACTGTACCATAGAACATGAGCTTTTCCTCCAATCTAGCTGCATATTGGAGGACTCCAGTTCTCCCCATGATTTTGTTGTGATTGTAATTGGCTATAGGGTATGGTTTAATATGTTCATTGGCATAAGTTTTCTCTGTCCTTCATGTCTTGGACAGATGTGAAACACCAATGTTTTCATCATGTATTTGTAGTTATTCTTTCATGTATGGAAGCCATGCTTGTGTTAACATTATAATTAAAATGTGTATCAAACGCCACATTGTTAATGATGCTATTCTTTGATGGCAGTGCTGGGAGAAGGACTGGCCAAGGGAGAGGGTGCCTTTCGGACGGTGCTTTGCTGCATGCAGCTGAAAGGAAAGCTCCAGCCTGTATCCACCATCCTTGCCAAGTCACTGACGGGAGAGTCCCTGGTATGTTGATGGGCTTGAAATTTGAATGCCTGAGGACCTTTGACTCCTTAGTTGTATTATGGGAAAAAAATAGTGTGCATTTTTCCTCTTAGGTCTTCCTTTCAGAAATCAAAGTTCACGAGACTCTTGAGATTTTCTGTTGAGAAGCTTATTTTTTTCCTTTAACAAAATTATGTTTAAATTATTGGATTGTTTTAGCTTATAATTATGTATTTTAATATCACATGTACTTATCAAATATTTTAAAGTATAGGATTACTAAATGATTTCCTTTTTTAAAAAATTTTTTTAGTTGTTGATGGACACACAATATCTTTATTTATTTTATGTGGTGCTGAGGATTGAACCCAGTGCCTCACACATGTGAGGCAAGTGCTTTACCACTGAGTTACAGCCCCTTCCCCTAAATGATTTTCTTTAAAAATACAATTTCATAGAGCCTCAGAGCATCTTTTAAAATGCTTCTTATAGTATTCTTAAATTAAGCCATTTATTTTATAAAATTTGTTCTAACTATTGTCATGTAAGAAAAAATTTTGTTTAAACTTGTCTAGACTATATAATAATTTTGTTTCTGAAGATGGTATGTGTATAAATTAATATCCATAACCGCTCTGACGGAATTATGTAATTATTCAGATTTAGGACCCATGAAAAAACATGTAGCATTCAATTTTCTGAAAAAGTTGTTTTGGTTGGGATAAATGAAAGAGTACTTGTTTTGAACTTTAGAGTTGATAATCTATAGAAATTGAAAAAGAGGGGCTGGAGTTGTAGCTCAGCTGTACAGTGCTTGCCTCATACATGTGAGGCACTGGGTTCGATTCCCAGCACCACATATAAATAAGCAAAAAAAATAAAGGTCCATCAACAACTAAGATAAAAGAAAAAAGAAAAGAAAAAGAGATAGTAACTTTTTTACCAGTTGTTAGTGGTATAAACATGGCTGAAATTTTTCAGGAATTATAATGAAAAATAGTGAAAACAAGAAATGTATATGTATACTTTGCTGTGCAGTGTGTGACTTATTCGTACTTACTCTTCTGAATTGATATGAAAATCTAGGGCACAGTTACATTTTCACTGCAAAGATATATATTGGGTACAAAAATAGAAATTAGGAAAGTACTTGGTAGATTTTAAGTTATTGGCCCATCTCAGGTAGTCATTTTCTAAGGAATTATTATGTGGTGAATTGTTTTTTTTAATTGTCAGTGTCTCTTGATTTCACACACTTTACAAATGAATTTAAAAGTAAAATATATTATTAATATAGCAAAATTAGATATTAATTCTAAATAGATAGTCAAGAGTATCTCTCATTTATAATTAAGATAATCCTATGCTTTTTTTTGTGCGTAAGCTAAACTTTTTACAGTTGTACCCATCGGGCTTTTAAATTTAGAACTAGTAAAAAGTAATTTGCTTATAAATCTCAAGTGAAATTTGAGTTTTAGAAACATGAATATTTTCCTTCAATAACTTCATTATTGAGCCATATTTAAAGCAGTATGATCATTTTATGTGAATCTTGGAGTCATAGATAACTGTTTTGAGTTCTCCATTTTCCATATATAAAATCATTAATCCTAGGGGAAAAAAGTAAAAACATTTAGATTTGTTTTTAAATTCACTTACATTTTGCTGTACAGGGATACCTGTTTGAATTTTTTATTGAATTAATTTTAAACTCTTTTTTTTATAAGGTGCATACAGAGTCATGCATACTGAATTAGTTTTTCCTGTTAACCTTTTTTTTTTTGGAGTTGTAGATGGGCAGTATGCCTATATTTTGTTTATTTTTATGTGGTGCTAAGGATCGAACCCAGTGCCTCAAATGTGCTAAGCACGTGCTCTACCACTGAGCTACAGCCCCAGCCCAGTCCTGTTAACCGTTTTAACCTTTCCCCATACATGTGTAGTTCTATTACCAGCATTAGTGGTAATCAGATCCAGGGATGAGGATAATTTTGTTTTTTAAAGATAAACTTCCGAAATGATGGAGGAATGCAGAGCTCAGTTGCTATAGTAAAGAATGAATATTCTGATTTGACTGTGTCTCAACAGTGGAGTGCTTTCTTGGTGTGTGTGAGGCCCTAGGTTCAATCCTCAGCACTACAAACAAACAAACAACCAATCAACCAAACAAACAAAAGAAAAAGAAAACAGAAAACTCATCTTGTAATTTGTTTTCTCTTTTTTATTTCACCCTTTTAGAATGGGATGGTAACAAAAGATTTGACAAGATTAAAAACTCTTCTCATGGAAACAGAGGTAAGTTGGCTTCAGGAAGTCTCTTTGGAAGAGTCTGACTCTGAGTGGATGGTGAGCATTGGGTGTTAAAATTTGAAAAATCACTGTGGCATCAGCCAAGCAGGCAGGGCTACAAAAGTGAACAGTGGGACCTTCCGTCTCCCCTGTGACCCAGTTGAGTCCTGTCCTAGGAATGTTGCTTCTTCTTATGTCTTCTCTGCATCCCAGGTCTTCTGTTCTGTTCCTAATTCTTATTGGTTGTCTGGCTGCCAAATAGAAGAGATGTTTGGGAAATTTTAATTTTTAAGTACTTCTGGCTGTTAGAAAATGCTATCATTAAAAAATGTGATAATATAAAAACAAAATAAGATATTCCATATGCTAAACGCAAAGAAATTCTGTGACTTTTGGATTTTTTTTAGGGAATGGATTTAGGAGACAGAAATTATGTGTATCAAAGTAAATGGTGAACAAAAAATGTGCTCCAGTGAAGGACTGGAAACAGTGAAGGACTTGTTGTCCCTGTTGTTGATAGGGACAATAATGGCATGTAAAAGGCACATAGTTTTATTAATCCCACATTTTTATTCCTCATCCAATATATATAAAAAAATTTTTTATTAAATGTCCTGTTTTAAAAAGAGCCATTTTGTCAGCTTTTATCATAAGTGGAAGCCCATGTAAGGTGATTATTTGATTTGCCTTATTTTTTAAGGAATTGAGCACCTGCTATGTGCTAAGTACTATGCTTGGTGCTGGGGATATAGCCTTAAACAAGACACCCCTGGTCCTTGCTGTCTGGGAAGTTAAAGTCTTGGGGAAGAGATAGACAATAAATGAATTAATCAAACAGTTGTAGGCACATTTCATATCAAGGGAAAAGAATTAGCTTTTCTGCTGGAGAAAGAATCACTGGATCAGGTGGCCAGGAACTGAGACAGTTAAGCTGAGAGTCGAGAAGCTGTTGGTCTCCAGGAGGGTGCTACAGCTAGGGGAGAGGGTTAGGCAGAGACTTGGGTACCAGCCTAGACCTCCTGTGATTTCCTTTCTCATTGCAAATCTAATAACACATCCCAGCTAAAACTAACAGCCAACAAAGAAAATAGTTAAGGATTATAAAAACTGAATGAAGAACTGTTCTGCTATTATCAGATCTTTTTTTTTTAAAAGTCATTTTCTTTGTCTTATGTTACCGTATTATGAATTAATCAAGAATCACTAAGGTCTCATTAATTTCAAAGCCATTTCCTTTCTTGTATATGTGTAAGACTTTAATTTCTAAGAAATAACAAAACAGTTATAAATGTTTGAGACTTTTAAGAATATAAAATAAAATGACCTTTCATTTTATCAAGATTTTTGAATTTGCTCTTCCCTTTCATTGCCTTAACTGAATTAATAGCTTTATAAACCTGGTAATGACATACACATACCTTAAAATTTTTATTTTTAAGCCAGGTATGGTAGTGTATGCCTGTAATTCCAGTGACGTGGGAGATGTGAGACAGGAAAATTGCAAGTTTGAGGTCAGCCTCAAACTTAGTAAGACTCTGTCTCAAAAATAAATAAATAAAAGAGCTGGAGACTAGGTTGTGGCTCAGTGGTAGAGTGCTAGCCTAGCACATGCAAGGTGCTGGTTCGATCCTCATTACCACATAAAAATGAATAAATGAAATGAAGGTATTGTGTCCAACTACAACTAAAAAAAAGGGGGCGGGGCGTGAGATGTACTTCAGTGGTAAAGCACCTCTGGGTTCAATCCTCAGACCAAAAGAGCAAAATAATTTTTACTTTTAATGTTTATAATCCTGTTACATGTAAGGACACAAATACTACTTGCTTCTTTATTTTATGATTATACCATTAGAAGAAGTGACTTAAGTTTTGTTTGTAATTTCTATGTGAACAGAATAATATTCTTTTTGGTTAGTGAACTGATAATATTTAAAAAAAAAATCCATCTTGGAAAAACTAATGCACCCTGCTTCCCTTACTAATGTACACGCAACAAATTTAGAAGTGACAGTAATTTGTTATTTAAAGATTGAACTGAGCTGTTATTTAACTTGTAAATGTTAGTGGATGAGGATCAATACTTGGACCAAAAGCCTGATTCATAAAAACAAAAACGATAAACATTCCTTAGTGAAGTATGAAGTGTCTAATCAATAGATATGAATGTGAATTTGAAAGAGGTGTAGCAGTGTAATCTGTGGCTTTTTTCCCTGAAGGTGTCAGTAAAGACTGAATATCATAAACTAACAGATAATTACCCATCTGTTTTGGGGTCTGAGCACTTAAAAACAAAAATGAAACCTTGGAACCTAAAAGACAGGAGAGCCAGTTGTCAGCCAGGCTCCTGGTGAGGATGTCCACTTCACCCATGAGCACTGGTTGAGACCTGTTGTATCAGCACAGACTCAACTGCTGGCTCACAGTCATCCCTGATGCTACATGGAATGCACCATGTGTTTGTCCCTTCCAACAGTTGTAAATGTTTTAGATTTATTTGATGGTCCAAACATTTCATTGCCATTGTTTCTCTTATGCATTTGGTAAGCTAATTTTGATAAGTTTTAAAGAAAAGGTCTTAATTGCCAACATGGTGTTTTGTATATATACCGTGGAGTGTGCTAAGGCACATGGAAAACTGATTTATTAACACAAGATACTGAGATTTTTTCCAAGAAACAGCTGTCAAATCTCAAAGTTTGATTTAAATGTGAAGTTTGCTAATGCACTACTGAACTTTAAATCTCCATCACAATCATTGTAAACATAGGGTTTGTCTGTATTTTCTTAAATTGATTTCTGGCTTCTGATCTGTAATTATTGGAAAACTATTTCCATTTTTGCCTGTTTCCGAGTTTTGGTAAATAGCCATTATTCAAATTTAAAATACCTCTAATTTAATGCCAATAAAATTGGTTGTAACCAAATTTTTTAATTAATAATGATTCCCCCTTAAAAAAAGAATATGCGTTAAATTTTTTCATGCTTGAAGCGAGTTGTTTAGCTTTTATATTTATATGTTCTATTAAATAGAGTCATATTTTAAGAGTTAGTAGGGGTACACATAGACCTGGCTTATAAAATTTAAAGAGATTTTTTGGTGTGTCTTTTTTAATAAACATATAATAGTGTGTATAATAATAATTTCATTCCTGTTTTACTGTTTGTGTATTTTTATATTCAGTTTCTCATTTTACAAAAAAATGGTTTATCTTTAGAACCTGATTAGTAAGTAGGTTGGTGGAAAATCAGAAGGCCCTTTTCTGTAGAAACAGTATTACAGTGATTTTGTTCTAGCCCAAGCTAAAATCTTCAATTTGATTAACCACATATAAAGGACAATGACATTATTATTGCAGCCATTTGACATTTATGACATTATATTCTTTCTGTAAGACATTCCAAATTTCATCTTAGGATACTGAGTTTCCTGCTTTTGATTCGCTTTAACAATTACTTGGACTACTCAAGGCTCTGGACGGCTGAACTGTGTGTGGAAAGCTCTCTAGAGAGCCATTTGAAGACGTACGTGGTGATGGAAACATAAGCAGGGAGAGGAGAGGTGAACACTGCAGAGCAGAGCAGAGCATAGTTACTGAATTTATAGGATGAGGACATCTAAGTAAAGACCCAGAAGTAACTTGGTACAGTGTAATTGGCACATAGTCAGTTGGTTCAGGGACAGAAGAGACAGGTGGTAGGATGGTGGACAGATATGAGAGACATTCTAGATCTGCTTGGGCAAGATTTGGAGGATACTCACGATAGAAGAGGGAAGTGTTTAAGATGGCTTTTAAAATTTCAGTCTGACTTTCTTTGGGAAGGAAGACTACATTAACTTGAGATAAAGAGCATTGGAAGTGTGGGAGGGAGGTTCAGGTTTAGGGTAAAGTTGATGAGTTTTGTTTTGTGTTTGAAGTGCTTAGGTGATCACCTGCCCACCTAGCATTTTATTGACTACTCATTATGTGCCAGTACCCTGGGAGGTATGGGAATGCAGAAAGGCAGTTGTATACTGTTGACAGCAAATCTGTACTTAGCTGGGAATGATCCAGCATGCAAGAGGCTGCAGAATAATTTTTTAAAAAGTGCACTAGTTGGCACTTGTTCGAAATTGAGAGTGTGGAGCTTAGGGTAAAGTTAGAGCCCAAAATGCTAATTTGACATTTATCTAAGGCAGTTAGAGTGAGTGGATCCCCAGCTTTTGACTTCATTGTGAAAGAAGGGTTTATCCCAGATTGAGGGGAACTTGGTAGAGACTGCTTCAAGGCCTGGAGGTTGTAGCATGCCATTAGCTATGGGAGAAAACATACCTCCCTCATGTTATAGGTATGATGACAGAGAGGGAAATGAACAAATGGATGGGAGGTGCTACCCCCATTCAGTTCAGAACAGACTTTTTTCTTCTGCTACCAGGTGTATTTTTATGGGGAGTTCTCTATCAGTTCCTGAAAGAGGGCCTGACAAGTGCTTCTTTTCCATATTTTATTATAGTTGAACATAGAACAAAGAGCACAAAATATCCCTTGCAACATACTAGTGTTATTAAATATTTTTTAAGTATTCAAACTCTACTTTTTAATGTTAGAAATATCCAAATTTAATTCAGCATCAACTTGTTATTTCTTGTTTGTCTTACATGTCTTTCATTTGAAAAATTGCAGACAGCAACTAGTAACGTCCTCTCTGAATATCATGTGGAAGACTTTGATGAAGGTAAGTACCAAATCTTGTGTAACTTTTGATAGCTGTGAATCTGGGCTTTTTTTTTTTTTAATTGATTATTGGGAGGAAATTTACTGAGTTATGGTACATGTAAGTGGAGATGTATGAAAGAATATAAACATTTGAGAAATAGTTGTGGATGAAAGCCATTTTCTCCTTGACACCCTTTTATAGATGAATGGGGCAGAGTGGAGGTAGAAGGTAACAACACTAGAGGTCATTTAGTTCATCCTCTTGCCTCTGTATAGGACTACATTTAAAGCTCATCCTTAGCTGTCCTCCTCTTCATCTCTTCTCTTCCTTCTCTCCCTCTCCCATTGGCTAGTATAATCATTATTATTATTATTTTTTTAAAGTTCTGATCTGTAAACTGAGTTATTCCTGTCTAATTAAGCCTTCCCTCTCCATTTACCAGAGGAAAGGGAAGAGAGACCAACATTAATTGGTGTTTGCCACATGCTGTCTTTCATAGAACAATGCTGACTTCTTAGGGTCCTTCTCTATCTTTTTGATAGGTGATGAAGTGGATATTTGTTAAGGTTTAGTACTTTCCCCAAAGTCACCCTGGTAGTAAGGGATGAAGCATATCTTTAAATTTAACTTGGCTGAATTTTTAACCCCCTGTAGTGGGAGGCACAGTGACATGGGAGGAAGTCGAAAATGGCTGCTTAGCCTCAAGCTGTTGTTTTTCTTCTTAAGTTTCATTTTCATTGGCTTATTTGGAACCTCATCTAAAATTGAAGTTCATTATACTCAGAATTAAACGAATTTTGTGTTTTGGCTCCTATCTCAGAAATAAACTTTTAAAATTTTATTTCAGTTATAAAAGAGGGTTACAGCATACAGTGACATGTGTCAGACAAATCCCAAGGAACATGAATGATGATGTGGAGCTTCTTACTCAGAGTGCAGTAGTGGAATTTGTTATGTAAGATTTCCTTGATAAAACCATTTTTTTCCTTCCTAAAGGAATTCCTGGTCGACATCTCATGCTTAAGAAATGACAAGCATGCCAAACGCCTCCCCTGGTTCTTAGGGAAGAGATTGCACTGATACAGGTCCACCAGTTTATAGGACAGGGCCAGGACCACCAACTTGCTTAAGTTAACTGCCACTTCAGTGGTTTTTTTGTTTCACCTAGTTGATTGATTTAGCTCAGTTGATTGGTAGGTTACATTTTGGTAGAAGCTAGTATGTCATGTCCTATTTACATCATCTGGGATGATGTGTGTGGAGGGATTGTAGTGTTTCTTACACATTAAAATGTCAGAATTATTAGGTAGCCTCAAATGATAAGATTATATCCTGATTACTCCCTAGGGTCTTGTAATGGTTGGCATTTCCGCCCACCACCTAGGGGAATCACAAGCAGCGAGGAATATACTTTGTGTAAAAGGTAATGTGAATTTTTTTTTTTTTTTAAACCAATTACTTGTCTTTGTTGAAAGGATAGACTATTTTCCTTTCTTTTTGGAAAGTAATAATTCAAATTCAAAGAGGATAATAGTGAAGGAAGAAAAAGTATAATGATTGAGTAAAATGGTTTATTTTCCATATGAAATAGAAGCCACAAAGGTCATTGTCATTAAAGTCAAAATCATATCCATGAGCCTACTTTTAATTACAAACAACAATGATCTAAATGCAGGTTGTTAAGACTGTTCCAAAGTCTTTTATGAGGCCAGTTGTATTATTATGGTTGAGCTTAATTGCTGGTCTCTTATAAACATGAAATTTACTTAGCTAAGGTGATTGAAATTCAAATTGCTTTTCATAAACTAAAGTAGAACATAAAATAAAGATATATTAAATTATATTAATAACTTTTCTGAAAAAATTTTATGTAATCTTTATATAGAATTATATTGAGTAATTTATATTTGAAGGGCTAACCTTTCAAAATTGAGTAATTACATATTCATGTAAAAAGAATTTATTGAAGTCACATTTAAAAAGGTGAACTTTTCAGTTCTTTTTATGAGAATGGGGTACTAGTAGAATTTTAGATAGAAATTGTTTTTGATAATAAGAAAACCTGATACGTGGTTTTGATGATTGACTAGTCAAGATATCAGATTTGATTTTGCAGTAGAAATAAAGAAACTAAATAGTAAATATTGAAAATCCTAGTGGCATTGTATTGTAGGACAGATTGCATATAGTCCTATGGGAAGGAAAAATTTATAGTCCAGATGAGAACAGAAAACCTTCCTTCTTTTAGGGAAAAATAATACTTTAAAGCAAAGCATACAATGACAAAGAAATTTTTGGCTCATGAAAACATGCTATGCTTAAATGATACATAAATATATGATTTTAAATGTGTGTTTTGAAGCATAAAATAATTTAATAACAGCATAATTTTAAGTTCAAATGCTTTGTTGTATAGGAGAAGCTGTAGATACACTCAGCTTTCCAGTGTGGTGAGCCACTGGAAGACTTATGCTATGCTGTGGTTCATTTTGTATTTCTTTCCAGCTAGAGTTGAAAATTATTTATAATATCTCTCTTGTTTCTGTTTTGCTATTTATAGATTAATTTTCATTTTCTTTCCTCTCAAAGATCTATCAATTTTTAAATATTTTCATTGATTTAAAAACTGGCTTTACCCATCATTTTGTAGTATATTTGAAACTTTTTTTTAAAAAAAATTAATGGTCAAAGCCCTTTTTATGTTTTTGACCACAAAATTATCAATTGATTTCTTTTTAAATTGTCTTTGGTTGACACATAATTGAGCATAAATATTTATGGGGTACAATATGATAGTTTGATGTTTGCATTCATTCATTGTGTAGCGATCAAATCAGTGTGGTTAGCATATTCATTAACTTAAACATTTATCATTTCTTTGTAGTTAGAACACTCAAAAATCTTCTAGCTTTATGGAATATATACTATATTATTGTTAGCTGAAGTCACCCTAGTGTTCCAAGTCAAACACTGAAAAATCAGTAACTCTTGTATCCTTTAAAGTGAACATTTATTTATTTACCCTTTGAAGAATTCAATATGACTATTGAATAAATTTGGGACTCTGTAATATAAAACTCTTGTCCTGAATTTATTTGAAACTTAAATTAATACCGTCCAATGTTTTCAGTGAAGTATAGGTAATAGTTTTATATAGAGTAAAACTATTATATTTGAAGGTGAAAAGCAGTAGCCTTACAATGATAATTTAATACCATATTAATTTGTTTCAGAATGCAATTCCTAGTATATGGAACATTTTCTTTAGGTCATATAGTTTTGGGAAGTACAGCTTACCTGTGTGTGAGCAGCTAATCCACTTGATGTCAGTGTTGCTTAAAAAAAAAACAAAAAAAAACCCCTTAGAGGAATTATCCAGTAGAGCTCTTGTATCACCAAGGAAGTGACTTTTTGGTGTCTTTTGGGGGGAGGGGTTGTGACTATACTGTGGTTTAGGGTCCCTTTTCCAGAGAAAGAAGTCAGTGAATGTGGGGTTGGTGTTTTGATTGTTATAAATGTTCTATAGTTCTTCAGACCTCTTCTGCCTCCTTTGCAGTGTGATAAGTATGGCTTTCCAGAAGATGTGTTGTTTTTGTTCTTGAGGAGGCAGAGGGCAAATGCTGCAAGTTTATCTTTAATGGTTAAACAAAGTGTATGATAAAACAGTCTTTCCTGTTCCACTTAGATTTTTAGAGCAAGGAATCTGTAGGTATGGTGCCCAGTGTACTTCAGCACATTCCCAGGAAGAACTAGCAGAATGGCAGAAAAGATATGCTTCACGGTTGATAAAATTGAAACAACAAAATGAGAATAAACAGCTCTCAGGCAGTTACATGGAAACCTTGATAGAAAAGTGGATGAATTCATTATCTCCTGAGAAAGTGGTGAGGAAAATAAACTACCTTTTTTTTTTTTTTTGACTTTCTTAAATAATGAACTTGTTTGAATCTTGACTTTTTTGTATGCTGTGTTTTGGTTTATTTCTTTTTCTATTATATGAACAACTTGATTCCTGATAAAATGATGCTTTTAGTAGCAAAAGTAGATTCATTTGTTAAATTAAGGCCAACATTAAACTATTTATTTAGAGAATTGCAGGTGTTGTATTAATTACCTTGTTTTAGGCAGTTTTGATCACTTGTTTTGGTTAATTTATTTTTGATATTAGCTCTATTATATTTGTTCTTATAAAAATAAGTGAAAGTTAATGTATAAAATACCTTGCTTGATAAACAATTCCATCAGTGTCTTTACTGTTGATTTTTATTTATCATGCAAAAATTTTAATTTGTGTTTTTAGTGATAAAAACCATAAGATCAATTCTCTTTATTTTCAGCTTAGTGAATGTATAGAAGGAGTAAAGGTGGAGCATAGTCCTGACCTGTCGGTTACTGTCAACACCAAAAAGTCTCACCAGACATGGACCTTTGCTCTCACTTGTAAGGTATGAGTTTTGTGCTCATTTAAGAATATAAGTTTTGTCAAGTTTTCTTCAAGCTTTTTTGGACCTTTTAATCTCTGTGTTAAGAGAGCACTAAAAATGTTTTAATCTAAGTACATCTCATGTAGGGTCTATATTGTGCTAAAGTGGAGTTCTGTATTTCAGTCATTAAAAGTACAGTTTATTTTGACTTTGAGATACAATCTGTATAGTTATTTAGGATTCTTTCCTATTTATTTGGTAAAGAAGTATTTGCCATATTATCTTACAAAACTGAAATGTAGGATGGGGTTCATGGCTTATAAATTAACTATTCAAAAATTGAATTGTTTAATCTGGCAGTTTTAAGATTTTTAAATAACTTGTTTTTCTATTTGATTTGAAGAGATTGCAAATTCTGTAATACAGTTTTAAATATGAGACTTTTCTGTAGTGTTTCTTATCTTAAACTATAATAAAGTTTAAGATTGAAGCAGAGTCAAAAATTTCTGTGACTATGTTCAGTGGAAAAGTTTTGTGTTCTTTTTGGTGGTGTTTCTTCCACTGTATCATCTGTATCTTGAGATGAAAAAGCTAAGAACATTTAGCTTCAGCCCTGAACCCAATCCAGGGCTTTCAGAGGTAATTGCCTTCTTATGAAGGCTTCCTATTTGAGGCTACATAAAACTTTTTTAGGCAAAGAGTATGGAAAGTTGGAGGTCAAGGGTGACAGGAGGAGATAGATTTTTGTCCAGTGAAAGACGAACATATCACAGAAGAAGCAGGGAGCTAGTGATGTAGCATAAATATATCATTTTAACAACTGTTTTTTTTAACCATTCTGACTTTTTCTTAAATCACTTATGAGCAGTTTGTATTTTGAGCATAGTATCTTAGAAGCATGGGAAAGTAACAGTCCCTTATGGAAATATTTTCGTTGAAGAGCCCAATTACAATTGGATTTTTCACCCCCTTGTACTCAATGCATTATTTTAACTTCCTTGTAGCCTGCAAGAATGCTGTATCGTGTAGCATTGCTTTATGATGCTCATCGTCCTCATTTTAGTATCATTGCAATATCTGCCGGAGATAGTACTACCCAGGTATCACAAGAAGTCCCAGAAAACTGTCAAGAATGGATAGGAGGAAAGATGGCCCAAAATGGATTAGATCATTACGTGTATAAAGTCGGGATAGCATTTAACACAGAAATATTTGGAACTTTTCGCCAAACCATAGTTTTCGACTTTGGATTGGAACCAGTACTCATGCAAAGAGTAATGATTGATGCAGCTTCTACAGAAGGTAATATTTAGACTTTTTTCCCTGATACGATGTATTAAAAGGCAAAAGTAAAAGATATGTATTGGCCCCTAAATATTCCCTGGATAGGGAGGGAATGATAAGAAAAAAATCAGAGTGGATTGGCTCATTTCTTGCATAATGGTTCTTCTTTAGAATGGTTCACACTGTTCCCTGCTCCTCATTCAGTCACTGAGCAACCATTGCTTTGAGGTTCCCTAAACTTGTCTGAGTAGTTGATCAGGTCTGTTTTGATGGTTTATAATTTTATTTTTAAGTAAGATAAGTTTTAGCACAGTAAAATCTTTTTAATATGAGTGTGGGTAGAATATCATTTTAATGGTAGTCATGTGAACACCTGCAGTGTCGAGTTCCGTGTTCTGCTCACTGTCCAGGAAGCTTTGCTGGTGTTATAGTCCATTATCTCTTAATGAAAAGTCCTCCTGTATAAACCTTCAGAAGTCAGCTTGCACATTCACTAGTGTCAGGAGACCAGAGTGCCTTCAATAGGATCTACTCTGTGTTTTGGGGGAGAGCCCCTTGGTTTTACTATGTAATACCGGCAGAAGATGGTGAATTACTTTGTATGTAGTCGTGTTATTGCTTAGCCTAAATTTTATGCCTAGATCTAATAGGACAGGGGAAGGGCACATTAGTCCATACTTCTGTAGCTTTTGGTTGGATTTATAGGTGCTTTGTTTTATTTAACACTAAATATTTATTTAGTATCTCTTCAAATAACACAGCTGTATGAAACTCACTATTGTATTGAGTGTAATTAACCATAATGTGGAGGATGGTTTTTCACTGTGTACCATAGTGCCCTGCTCACGTGAACCCAGAGAGTGACCTCTTCATGAGCAAATACTAGGATTTTATTTTGGACACTGAAAAAGTAGAATTGATCTGTCTTCCTCTCCTTTTGCTTCTAGATGAGGTTAAAGAAACATTTTTGGCTGAATTTTACCATTTGGTGTTATCTTCTCATGTGCTTGCTAAGATGACCTAGGCTTCGTTTTACCCATGTTTCCCACTTATTTGATTCCTTTTACCTGTTTTTGTTCTGGTTATATGTATTTCTGTCATATTTTCAATAGTCTTGGGAATCAGCATAAGCTATATTCATAGCCAAATAAATGATGGTAGTTTATCAAATAAAAATAGAAGCATAGATTTGGCAGATTATTTTTGCAACGGATTAGACGTTGTCATTTAGGTGTTACAGGGCAGATGATTTCTGTTGCATTGTAGTGCAAAAGCAGTCATAGACAATACACAAATGGGGTGACTGTTCCAATACATTTAATTTTCACCAATAACAGTGGGCTAAATTTGGCTTGTATGCTGTAGTTTGCCTACCTCTCTACTAGAAAGTTGCTTTCAGAACCAGAACTTCAGGACTACAGGAAGCACTCCTTTTAAATCCTGAGGAGACATAAATCATAAAAAGAGACCAACGGGCAACCCCTACTCGCAAATGTAACTATAAAGGGGTATTTTTTTTTTTAAAAACGTGTAGGTTGTATTTTAAAAGTTTGCTTTTATATTGGTGATTTCAAACTCACAACTTATTTTCCCATAAGAATAGGGTTTCAAGTGTTGTCAAGAATCCACACTAGTTAATATGTTGTTCATAACATAAAATGTTAAATGTCTGTAGTGAAAAGTAAAAGAAAATGATACTATTTAAACAGATGCCAGTGAGAAAAGTGGTGATGAGGAGGACTGCAGGGTCTTTCATGGGCTTGGAAATAGTACTTTGACTGTTTTGCCTCCTGTATGTGCTACTTTTCTTTCTTTCCTTTTTTTTTTTTTTGGTACTGGGGATTGAACTCAGGGACACTTGGCCACCAAGCCACATCCCCAGTCCTATTTTGTATTTTATTTAGAGACAGGGTCTCACTGAGTTGCTTAGTGTCTCTGTTGCTGACTGAGGCTGGCTTTGAACTTGCAGTCCTCCTGCCTCAGCCTCCTGAGCCGCTGGAATTACAGGTGGGTGCCACCACACCCGGCCAGATATGTGCTACTTTTCTAATTGGAAAAAAAGAGCAGTGGGCAAAGTTTAGAGTGAAGTAACAGTTGGATTTGAATGCTGATTTTCTACTCATTACCTTAATGGCCCTTGGGAGAGTACCCACCAGTTCTGAGCTTCATGCTGAAACATATAAAAGGGAGCCTGTGGTTATTTGTCTTGTAGAGAATTGTGAGGACTAGAAATAAGCCTGGCACAGGATCTGACATTTAGTAAACAGTTCTTATTTTTACCACGAGCCATGATTAGGATAATTTCTGGCTTGTACTCAGAATGAAGAAAGTAGAAAAAGAGAGAGGGAACTTTGTTTTTTAATTGGGGATTGGGTGCATGGGGCTAACAGAGGAACAGAAAAGCAGAGAGAAAGAGCAGAGCTGTTAAGACCATGGCACCTGCGTATCTCCTGGGCTGGAGAGCACACTGTAGGGCTTGAAAGAGTTGCCCAGGACTAATATTTTGAGTCAGTTAACTGTAAGAAACAGTTTTCTTTCTGATGTTCCTGATATATCAGTTTTTAAATATGATAAATTTTATGTTTTATTAAGATATGGTAGAGGGAGTGAATACAAGGATATTCTCTTTCCCTACTTTTTACAATATAGGTGCTGTATCTACTTTTGGGTGACCTCTTTGTATGTAGTTTGATATCTTTGCCTATTAAGTAAGACTTTACTTTCAAGTAGTTATTTCAAGAAGTAATTGAAAAAAAAATTAGGTATTTTCTTGAATTTTAGATATATTGAAATAATTTCACAAAGTGAAATTTGGTTTTCAAGGACTGAGGAAAAATGAATATTACAAAGGAATAATATAAAATGTACAAACAGAGCTTTTGATATAAGATTTTGAACATTATAAAAGGAAAAACCTATATGTAGATTTAGATCAGATGACATTTGACTGCCTTTCTTGGGTTGTTACTCATATTAGCTGATGTGTTGTGCTGATTTTAGTTGTGTAGTTGTGTCTTTGATAAAGGTCCCTACTCTTAAAGTTGATGCTATTGAATGTTACCATTTTTTGTTACATTCCTGAAGTTTTTTTTTTTTTTTTTTTTTTTTAAAGAGAGAGTGAGAGAGATAGAGGTAGAGAGAATTTTTTAATATTTATTTTTTAGTATTTGGCGGACACAACATCTTTGTTTGTATGTGGTGTTGAGGATCGAACCCGGGCCGCACGCATGCCAGGCGAGCGCGCTACCGCTTGAGCCACATCCCCAGCCCACATTCCTGAAGTTTTAAATTGCATCACTACATTTGTTTCAGTGTATTTGTATATAGAGTTCTAACACGATTTTGGAGAAACCAAGCAAGATATAAATATATAATATGTTTCTCCTGTTTTTTAATCTTAGTAGCTTAAGTCTGTATTTTTTATTAGCAGAGCAGAGTTCTTGTCAGCAAAAAATTTGAGGACAAATAATTGTTTATGTACATTTACAATTTTATAAACATTCTGAGACAATAAAAATATAAAGTGGCAATGCCACATTTTGTATCATTTCCTGGAATACTGTATGGATAGCATTCATGGACATTGAGAACAAAATGACTGCTTTGTTAAGTTGGTGACAGTGTGACAGCCTGGCTCATTTGACCTCTTGTTTCCACCAAGGCATTCTTGGATGTTTCTTGGTTTCCAGTTAGGAGAAAAAGTCTCCTTTCAGGTACAGTCAGCCAAATACAGTGGGAATTTAATTAGATCTGAGCTTTGTCATGTTTATACAGTTTTGATTATAAGTTATAATGTAATTTGATTTCTGTATACAGAAAGAAATTTTGAGGGTGAAGGTATAAAACTGGAATTTGTATGGGAAATACCTTTATCACGTTTTTCACTTGACTGTTCAATGTTGAAGCAAAGTTTTTTAATTCTTAAACTAATGATGGAAACATAGTTCTTTTCCATAAAATTATAAATTTGGACCATGCTGGGCCATCTGTTAACTCAGGGTTTCCTAGACTGTGTTCATTGGAATGAATGATAACACCTATGATGAAGAGTTCTGTGTACAAATAAGTGTGGAAATGCTGCATGCACTCCTTCCCTTTTGGACTCAACAGTGCGCCTCAGTGATTTAAAGGCTCTCAGTGTTTGTCAAACTGATTTAGGTATATTAGTGTATTCCTCATTGAAACTTAAAATCAAGTTATATAGCAGACTGGAATGAATTTTCTAGTATTGAATTAAAAATCCTCCTTTAGTTAATTCCAGTTTGAGCTGAGGGAAACCTATAGTTTTTTGTTTTTTATTTTTGTCATAATATACACCCGTGCCTCCCCCCAAACAGTTGTGGGGATTGAACCCTGGGCCTCATGTTTGCAAGGCAAGTATCTGCCACTGGGCTATACCCCCAGCCTGTTTTCATGACATCTAAAGCATCCAGACCTTTTCTTTTGTAGAGTATATTTGGATTTTTTCCCCCCTCTAGTCAACATATCGTAGAGAGTAAATACATATAACCTTAACCTTTTTTCCCCCAAGTTTTTTCCTTGTTGGTGAGATTCAGGTTCAGAAAAAACACTATTAAAAATTTTTTTTGGACTAAAATTATTCCTCTCAAAAATGTGCAGCAAAAGACATCCACAAGGAAAGGAAGTTAGTGAGTTTTCCCCTTACTTACAAAGTAAACTCAGTGTATACTTCCTACCACAGTTTGATTGATCGAAGAAAACTTGTGCTTGAAAGTACTGATTTGGAATTGTGTTTTGAATATGTGGGAAGCAACATGTTGAAAGTAACTCTTGTCTTTAAATCTGAAAACTTGATATTATACATTTTTCTACTATGAGTACAGCATGATATGTTAACATTAACATAAAATTTAGTGTGATTGAAATATTATTCCCAACTGCCAAAGTTGTTGGTAAATTAAGAGCATATTTTTGTACCTGTCTCTATATAATATGATTAGAAAAACAGGAGAAAAATAGGTTTTAAAAAATAGTTTGTTAATAAAAGATAAACGGAACAGAGTGTAAGTGTGCACAGAGTATGAATTACTTCTGCTGTCACTCTGCTGTTTTAACTTTTTGTTAGCCTCATTAAGAGAGCAAAAATAGGGCTGGGGAAGTAAACTTAGTGGTGGAACCCGTTGCCTGCATGTGTGAGGCCCTGGGTTTCATCCCCTGTAGCATTAAAGGAGAAAAAGAGATAGTCCTCTTGATTCTAGGTAGAAGTTTGGGGAAAGGAAGGATATTGGAACACAGTGGAAGTGGCAGCTGGTGATTACTCGAATTTTATTCTATTGTAAAGTTGAGCAGTCAAGGTTTGTCAGATTACAGACCAAAATACTTTCTAAGCAAGAGTCTTATTTTCTGATTTTGGAATTAGGAAGCATTTAATTTTATCTACAAGTCCTAGATAAAAGCAGCTGTTTTTAATAAATTTCATATTTAAAACCCACTCATCACATGCCTCTTGTGTGTTTGCTCTTGTGATGGCTACTTAGAACACGGGATTTTTTTCCCCCTTACTGTCTTCCTACCCACTCTCTAAGCCCTGTTAAAGTTACATTTTAAGTTGGCTGCAATACATACTTCAAAACAAAGTAAACCTTGGATGCTATCTTGGAATAGCAACTTTGTGGCTGAGAGGAGAGCCAGCTGCTATTCTCAGTATCAGAAGAGCTAGGGAAGTTGGGAAGTGTCAGACTAGATATTCCAATCTTGAATTCTGTTTTTGATAGTGGAAGCCCTTCCCTTAAGGTATCTTCAAAACTTTAGATATATTATAATTATCTTTGTAAGTTTTCCTTATGGATTTCTCTTAAAATATATTTATAGTTTCTGCTTACTGTATCTCAGGGGAAGAAATTCTTTAGATTGTAATTTCTGTGAGATTTGGGATTTATTGTGATAGGAATTGGTTAATAAGTCAGTGTTAAACTCTCCCTGTATGGTTTTATGAATTTGGATCCTAACTTGTTCACTTTCATCTTTCCAGAGTGTTTTCCATTTCAGCCTAATGTAGATTGAAGAAAAGTGCGCACCCGTGAGGAGCTGGCTCAGGCCAGGTTTCTTCTAGTGGGTGCACGTGTGCTGCAGGAGGGGATGACAATGAGCTCAGTAGTGGCCCTGTCCCATGCCCGTGGCTCCCTCCCTCTCTTCACAGAGACAGTCTTAGCACCTACTGACCATTAAGCACTATTAAGTTAGGTCATTAAATGAGTGCAAATCCAGACATCCTTTTATGATGATAATGAGCATCTGACATTTAGTGATGGTATCATCTGTTTATTGTTGGCATTTGTATAATTTCTTTTTGCAGTTATGCTCTAACGAGTGAATGTAGTGTTCAATTTTAGGAAGATGATAGGATTTAGGAAGAAGACTAACTTTAGGAAACTTTCTTATGAGGCTACTACAAGAACAGAGTATCAATCCATTTTATTTTTTAGAAAATATTTTTACTAGTTGTTGATGGACCTTTATTTATTTATTTATATGTGGTGCTGAGGATTGAACCCAGTACCTCACACATGCTAGGCAAGTGCTCTACCACTGAGCCACCACCCCAGCATTGCCATTTTAAAATGCAGATTTTTAATGAGCAGATAATCTTTACCTCTTGATGATGATTGTTATGTTTATGTTGACATTTAAGAAATTATGAAGCGGTCATGTAAAAATGACTTTTAAGGGAACAAAGGTTAGGGATTTGCTATTTGCTACAATTTAGAAATTTCTCTTAGTGGAGGACTATACTTAACATGTTTTTAATGTATATGTAATATTTAAAATTTGCACACTCACTCATTGAGCAAGACATGCCAATTTTTGCCTATGTTCTCATTTAATAGATCCTTTAGGATAACTTATCTTTGTGCTTTGGAGACTCACAGATCTTTTGTCAGAACTTTTTATTTCTTCCTCGAATTTTAATTTGAACTGTGAAACCTTGTTTTCCCATTTTGTTTTACTAAAACTGGATTTTGGCCTAGTTAGTCAGTGGAATAGTTTTTTCCTTTTGGTTAAGTTTCGTTTTTATAGGTGTACGTACTTTTCACCCGGTAATAGAAATCTGTGCACACTGTAAACTGAGCATGGGGTCTGCACACTCTGAGTTTCTTATGATGTGCTGGTTGTATCCACATTTCTTTCAGAGATGTCAGAAGATTGAACAGTTATTCATTTTGATTCTGTGCTACAGTTACCAATAATTTAACTGAGGCTAAACTGGATTTTTCAGAAATGGCATTTGAATGGCATTGTGTCACATTGTGATGAGGAATCAGTAGTATTATACTTGTGTGTCTTCTAAAAGATTTTTGTTTGTAGTAAGTTGATTTTCAGATAGTGTCTGCTTTTCGACATAAGAAAATATTTAACTTTTCAGCTTTTTAATCTCTCTTTCTATAATAGGGCAGATATTGATAGGAGGAGGAAAGTGATTATACCTTATAAAATTATCTTATGAGGAATTTATCATCTTTTTCCTGCAGATCAGATTTCTCTTGACTGAAAAGTTCTAAGTGTTAATCTACATTTTAAAAATGTTAACAACTGTTTGTGGTATGTCCTAATCTTATGTTTTTTTTTTTAAAGATATTCTTTTCATAGATTCCTATTAATATTTTTTTGCTAAAATAGACAAAAGAAATGTCTGAACTAGGGAAAGTACTCTCAAAGGGTTTTTGTATTCTTTTATTTTTAAGAATTTTAGCTGTAGTCTATTAAATTCTCTTACCCAAATGTGTATTATTTGTGAATTTTAATGTTGTGTTCCTTTATAAATGTGTTTTTTGTTTCCATTTAGATCTTGAATATCTGATGCATGCAAAACAACAGCTAGTAACCACTGCTAAGCGTTGGGATTCTTCTTCTAAGACTATTATAGATTTTGAACCTAATGAAACTACTGATTTGGAGAAGAGCCTTCTTATCAGATACCAAATTCCTCTGTCTGCTGACCAGCTGTTTACCCAGTCGGTTTTAGACAAATCATTGACCAAGACCAACTATCAGTCGCGGTTGCATGACCTTCTTTATATTGAGGAGATAGCCCAGTATAAAGAAGTCAGCAAGTAAGTTACTTCAGAAGCATGTTCTTTCCTTTTTTTTTCTTTTAATCTCCCCTTTGGGTGGTATTTTAATTTTTAAAATGGAGGTGTGCCAAAGTGAAGACAGGAAGTAGGTAGTGGTTCTTCATTAGCTGCATCTATCTAGATAGCAGAGCTGCTTTCTGTCCGTCTTCAATAGCTGTGATGTGTGTGTGTCAGGGCAGGAACCCTGTTAAAGATGTCATCCATCTCTACAAGGCCTTGCTGAGCATCCCTCTCCGAGGGGGCAGCTCTTTCCCATGTGCTGCGCGTAAATCTGTAATCCCTGTTCTTAAGAGCTTTCAGAGAATGTAGTCACAGCAAGCACTCAATGAGAAATGTTCAAAAACGGAAGGAAACCACATATTTTTAAAGTTATTAAGAATAAAATGATTTAGGTCTTCTGAAAAATGGATGATAAAACAGCTTTATCTCAGTTTATGATTACTTTCAACATCCTTGATATTCTACCCATGTGCCACAGGTTAAGACTAAGTATTTAAATCAAAAGCTTTTTTGATTATTTTAGGAAAAATCATCTTTTATAAGTATTTTTCCTTTTGAGTATAACCTAGCCAACATAGTTTTCTTTGTCAAGCTGTCTTATCACTGTCTTATGATTAATATTATTAATAGATTCTAAACACTTACTGTTATGATTTGGATATGAGGTGTCCCCCCAAAGCACCAGTAATGCAGGTCTATTTAGAGATGAAATGATCAGATTAGGGGAGCTGTTACCTAAGCAATCCATCCTAGTTTGAATGGACTAGTGACTATAAGCAGGTAGGTGTGGCTGGAGGAGATGCGTCACTGCGGGTATGAATTTAAAAAAAAATCTCGTTTGCATGCAGTCACTTGGTCCATTCAAACTAGGGTGGACTACTAAGGTCACATTCTTAAAAATTAATCATTTTACCTCTAAATCTTCTTGCAGTAACCGGAACTTTTGCAGGACACCTCATATCTAAACCACAACACTTACTAAGTACATATGCAGAAAAGAAAAAGTGAAAACTTTTTACTTTATAGGTTAAGCATGATCTAACTTTCAAAAGTATCTAGCTCGGGATTAAGTACATGTACAAAGTCAGTCTAATTTATTTTTATGAAATTTTATTCTATCATGTTTATATCATGTTTCACTTATGAGCTCTTAAAAGGCTTTTATTGATTCTACTTATAGACTGTTCTAATGAAATCATTAGTAAAAAAATGGGCAATGGCTTATATTTTGTTCATTATTTACATTATTTGTATGCCTACATTTTGTTTACATTATCATAGAGTCCTTCCCTTAGGAAAGAACATTATGATAAATCACAAATAATGGGAAGAAATAAAGGTTAGAAGCTTACAATCTTTGAGACTATTTTTGAGTATTGTACTAGAAATTCAGAAAAAATTATAAATTAAGTACTATTTAATATTTTATTCAAGATTGTCCATCATTTTATTACTTTAGAACTTAAAGCTAAAGACTAGAACGCTGATAGATTAAAAAATCATCTTTTCAAAATGGAAATTTGTCTGAGTGGAAAAAAGAAACCCTTTAAACTCTGAAGGTCAGATACTGATCAAGAAGCTTAGTGGTTGCAAGTTCACACTAGAGCACCTTGTGAGGGCTTCTAAAGCCATGACAAGACGGTCCTGAAAATGACAGCAATATGAAAGGAACACCGATCATGAACTAAGTTGCCATGATAATTCTGGAAGTCTGTTTTGACAGTTTGTGGATTTTTAAAAATGTTGGACCCTTTTGCTATAGTAATTTTACTTATGGGGAATCATCTTGAAGCAGATATAAACATGTTTCAAAGAGTAGTGAAAAATCAATTAGGGTTTAGCCATATGATTGAATATTATGTTCTTATGAAATTTTTAATGTAGAAAAGATATTCATGATACAACATTAAGGAAGAAAATATGGTAGTTATAATCCTTTACCTGCTGCCATTCTAATTTTTTGTGTATACATATTTATATGCACATACATACATCTATGTATATTTATAAAAATACTGGAAAGAGTTAAGACAGTATTCTGGTTGGTAGAATTAAAGGTGACTTTTATGCTCCAAGTTTTCTCTACTTTTGAAATGTTCTTCAGAGATCACATATTAATCTTACAATAAGAAAAAGTGAATATAGAAATGTAAAGGAAACTGCACCTCATCTACTGCAATAGTTAATGCAAGTCTTCTTTGTTTTGTTTTGTTGTAAAATCCACTCCTAATTAAGGTGTAAAAATGTTCTTAGGTATGACAAGAAGAGATTGTGGTAAGATAGAACATAGACATTGTGGTAGGACAGTGTAATATAGTATATAGTTTTTTTTTTTGGTACTGGGGATTGAACTCAGGGGCTCTGGACCACTGAGCCACATCCCCAGCCCTATTTTGTATTTTATTTAGAAACAGGATCTCATTGAATTGCTTAGCACCTTGTTTTTGTTGGGGCTGGCTTTGAACTCATGATCCTCCTGCTTCAGCCTCCAGAGCCACTGGGATGACAAGTGGGCACCACTGCACCCGGCAGTATATAGCCTTTTTATAGGAACATTTGAGCTTTATTTTTTAATCTTTAAGTTTAGATCATAGTTATTGACTCCAATAGGGATATTTGTAAATTGAATATAAGCAGTTGCATCACTTTTAATGTCGTATATATGCTAAATGTGTAAGAGTTTAGAAGTATCTGGAAATGAGAATTCACTCCTCCAAGTGTAACATGTGACAAGTAGATAGTCTTGTGCCAGAGAATTCTGGAAAATTTCCAGTGATAATTGTCACTCAAAGGTAGCTCTGGACATGGAGGTTAGTAAATTACCCTTTTGAATTTGGCTGGCTTATAAAATTAGTGAAGTACAGTAAAGAATTGGCATACATACAAACAAGCAAATGCTTTTTACTAATTAGAGTTCTTAGAGGGTATGGGGAGCCTGTAGACAAGGTACAAACATTAAATAGATTGTACAGATTTTCAAAAGTCTCTGACAGAGTTTCATATGTTGCTTATAATTTGTTTTCTCTAATCATTTTAAGATGGTGTTTATATGCATTTTAATGTTGCCTTAAATTCAATTCACATTTGATTGTTAATTCTTTTTATATTTTTATTTTTTGTGGTGCTGAGGATTGATCCTAGGATGTTACACTCTACCAGTGGCTACATCCCAGCCCTTTTTCTTTTTCTTTTTTGTACCAGGAATTGAACTCAGGGGCACTCAGCCACTGAGTCACATCCCCAGCCCTATTTTGTAGTTTATTTAGAGATGGGGTCTCACTGAGTTGCTTTTGCTGAGGCTGCCTTTGAACTCATGATCCTCCTGCCTTAGCCTCCCAAGACACTGGGATTATAGGTATGCAGTACCCTGCCTGTCCCTAACCCTTTTTATTTTTTATTTTGAGACAGGGCCTCACTAAGTTGCTCAGGCTGGCACTGAATCTGTGTTTCTCCTTTCTCAGCCTCCTGAGTAGCTGGGAGTATACTGTGCCCAGCTTGATTGTTAATTCCTTAGGCATAAATAATATAATCAAGATATATTTTTAAAAATGAATTTGGCGATGTCTATAAGCAGCTGTTGAACTCTGATGTAGTACAGGGCTCAAACTTTTGTGGCAAAGGGCCAAATTATAACTATATCAGGCTTTGGGAACACCCCATATAGTCTACATTATATGTCTATTTTGTAAAATACATTCTTTTTTAAAATTTTTTATAATTTTTATTGTTGGTTGTTCAAAACATTACATAGTTCTTGATATATCATATTTCACATTTTGATTCAAGTGGGTTATGACTCCCATTTTTACCCCGTATACAGATTGCAGAATCACATCGGTTACACATCCACTGATTTACATATTGCCATACTAGTATCTGTTGTATTCTGCTGCCTTTCCTATCCTCTACTATCCCCCCTCCCCTCCCCTCCCCTCCCCTCTTCTCTCTCTACCCCATCTACTGTAATTCATTTTTCCCCCTTTTTTTTTTTTTTCTCCCTTTCCCTTCACTTCCTCTTATATGTAATTTTGTATAACCCTGAGGGTCTCCTTCCATTTCCATGCAATTTCCCTTCTCTCTCCCTTTCCCTCCCACCTCTCATCCCTGTTTAATGTTAATCTTCTTCTCATGCTCTTCCTTCCTACTCTGTTCTTAGTTACTCTCCTTATATCAAAGAAGACATTTGGCATTTGTTTTTTAGGGATTGGCTAGCTTCACTTAGCATAATCTGCTCTAATGCCACCCATTTCCCTGCAAATTCTATGATTTTGTCATTTTTTAATGCAGAGTAATACTCCATTGTGTATAAATGCCACATTTTTTTAATCCATTCGTCTATTGAAGGGCATCTAGGTTGGTTCCACAGTCTTGCTATTATGAATTGTGCTGCTATGAACATCGATGTAGCAGTGTCCCTGTAGTATGCTCTTTTTTAGGTCTTTAGGGAATAGACCGAGAAGGGGAATAGCTGGGTCAAATGGTGGTTCCATTCCCAGCTTTCCAAGAAATCTCCATACTGCTTTCCAAATTGGCCGCACCAATTTGCAGTCCCACCAGCAATGTACAAGTGTCCCCTTTTCCCCACATCCTCGCCATCACTTGTTGTTGTTTGACTTCATAAAGGCTGCCAATCTTACTGGAGTGAGATGGTATCTTAGGGTGGTTTTGATTTGCATTTCTCTGACTGCTAGAGATTGTGAGCATTTTTTCATGTACTTGTTGAAAGAAAACAAATAACGCAATCAACAAATGGGCCAAGGACCTGAACAGACACTTCTCAGAGGAGGACATACAATCAATCAACAAGTAAAATACATTCTTAATCAAGGGTTGTATGAAAACAATCTGGATTATTGAATTTGGTCCTAGGACCATACTCCATTGTGTCTTGATTATTTTACTGGTCCAGTTGATGACTAAAATCAACTGGACCAGCAAAATAATATTAGAATTGTTCTGTTGTGGTTCGAGATCCAGTTTAAAGATAGAAAGCAATGGAATGGTTAAATAGATTCATCTCTTGAAATGCTTGGATGTGTATTGACAGTAATAAGTGTATTCTGTATGCACTGAAATATGTTTGTTAGTGACATTGTAGTCAGACCAACCACATGATTGATAGGATATTTCCTAAGGTCCCACAGAGTGTATCACTCATTTGTGAAAGAACTTTGACAGTTTAAGGTGGAATGTTACTAATTTTGAAAGTAGTATCAAGGGAATTCATATTTAGAAAAATTTTTTTTATTGATATGAATGGGTCTCTATTTTTTTTTAAAGAGGTGATATTTTAAAGCAGCCTAGAAATTATGATTATATTGTTTTAGTGAGAGATGTGTGTAGGTGGTAAGGATACTGCATTTCACTTAAATTTTAGAGAAAGCTTCAGAGTTCTTTTGAGATTTGTTTTTGGTTTACCTATCCTCAGCCTCCTGTTGATGTTCATTCTGTAATCCTACCTAGAAGTCAAATCTATCTGATTTTAAGAGAGAGATTTTCAAAAGAATTGACTTTAGCTGAAGCTGTTGTGTCAGTTAAACTGTGCAGCAGTCTGCCCGACTAGGCCATTGTGTCTGCTTCTCAGTGCCCCAGCTGGCATGATGGCCTCATGTGGGATGCATGTTTCATCATGAAGATGGTGTGGCTTCTGTTGGTTATCCCTCTGTCTGTTGCTCTGCCTCAGTAAACCCAGGGGTTATCTTTCCACTTAGGTTTACTTTTTTTTTTTTTTTTTTTAAGATTTTCTTCTCTTTTTCCCATTTATTTATCCATCTATCTATTTATTTTTGTGGTGCTGGAGATTGAACCCAGGGCCTTGTGCATGGGGGAGGTAAGCACTCTACCAACTGAGCTATATCCCCAAACCCTCCACTTAGTTTTACTTTTGTTAGTCAGAAATTGCATGAGATGAAATTCACTATATAGCTTTGATTTTTTTTAAGCAATTAAAATATCACTTAAGAGGTATAGTGGTTGCCAGAATCATGTTTTTTATTAGCTACAAATATGGATTTAAATTTGTTGAAAATTCTGTTGGCTGTTTATTCTACTTCATCTAAAGGTTAGTAGTTATGTAAACTTTAAGGTAGATTTCAAAATGTGGCATGCAACAATGAAAAGGTGGTTTTTCTTTATAATAAATATGTTTGTTAATTATAAGCTATATTTTATAAGTATTTCTGAGTTACTAAATTTTAAAAATTATATTTTAATTCCTAAGAGAAATTACTGATTGAAATTTAGGTTTAATCTGTTCATCTTTTGGAAAAGTTAAATATTAGCATCTATAACTACTAGTAGAAAGTCTGAAATATCTTCATCTTGAATAAGTGATGAATTTTCTGCAGCAGAAGCTGTTTTTCTTAGGATTTTTATTTTTTAGTGCCTCTACCTCAAAGAGTTTTGCTGCAGCACACAACTAAATATCACAAGAGGATTCTTTTGTTGCTCCCAAACTGAAAAATTAATTTCTCATGCCTGCTAAATTGTGATCAAGTGTTTTGTGATGGTAGATTCTAAAATAGATATGGCAATGAAATTTTTTAATATATTACGATCATTGAGAAATATATTTCAAGAATTTGTTAGGGAATACTGTGAAGTGTTTGAAATGAGAATATGGTGCATGGCAAAAATTTAGATTCTAACAGAAATGTATTGTTAATTCAGGGAACAGAATTAAATTTTTGAGTATTCAAAGTGTTCGGTTCTAGGCTAGTTACTAGAAGGCAAACAGGATATGCTTCCTTGTGTCCTACAAGTTATAATTTGGTACAGAGACAGACCATAAGTGTAGCAGCATTCTGGTGGAGGAATCCAGGGCCCCCACAGAAGAGGCATCTGTCCCATATTAGAAGGGAGAGGAGCTGAGTCTACTCAAGAAGGGAATCAAATCTGCTTTTGGGAGCAGCCTCAAGTCTGCTTTTGGGAGCAGATGGTATTTAAACTGAATTGTAAAACAAAAAAACACTGAATCGCATTTATATGCTATATAAATATATAAATATAAATCACATTTATATGGGTATAGATTTGTTAGGTTCAGAAGTAAGTCAAAAGAATTGAGTTAAAAGAAACAGGATATAAGAATAAGAGCATAGAATTTTAGGGGAACCTGCAAGTTGATCATTTATAGTTGCAGTGGAGGGCATATGGGTGGGGCCTGGTAGATGAGAGAGAGAATTTTTTTTACTTTATCCTCAGAGCTGTACAAAGACCTTTAATTGTGGTGTAAAGAATAGATTTAAAAAAAGAAGTTATACTGTAAATTTGTTATAATAATCCAAGTTAAAAATGTTGAGATGCAGATGAATTGGAGGAGAAGGAACTGAGGACCATTCAGAACTACCAGGGCTTAGTGATGATATGGAACACAGGTTCATGTCAGGCAAGGTTAAGAATGACTTGAGGGGCTGGGCATGTGGCTCAAGCCGCAGTGCGCTCGCCTGGCTTGTGTGGGGCGCTGGGTTCCTCAGCACCACATAAAAAAAATGAAAATAAAAAATAAATAAAGATGTTGTGTCCACCAAAAACTGAAAAATAAATATTAAAAAATTCTCTCTCTCTCTCTCTTAAAAAAAGAAAGAAAAAAAAAAAAAGAATGATTTGATTTCTGGCTTGGACACCTGGGTGCAAGTTAATGCTGTTCCCTAAGTTGTTTAATACATGGGAGGATTGGTTTGGGGGACACCTTGAAGAGGTCACATGGTGATTCCAGTTTGCGTTTATGGGTTTTGAGAGTGTGTGAGCCTCGTGCTGTAGATCTGGGAGAGGTCAACCTTACCTAGGAGAATGTAGAGCACAAGTAAGAAGACAGTGGGTAGAGCTTTGATAAGGTGGCTGATCTTGGATGGAAGATGGAGGAGTAAGTATAGAGGTAGTGAGAAAACTAGGAGAGTATGTCTTAACTGAAGTCAGGGGAAGAGGAAGTTTAAAGAGAGGAGAGTGGTTACAAAATGAAGGGGATAAAAAGGTTCTGAAAGTGTTGTACATCCCCTTTAGCAACAAAGAGGTCCTTTGTGAGTCGGGAATGCACTAGAAGTAATCTCTTGCCTGTGGGGGAAGTCTTAATGACCCCGGACCTTTCTTAAGTTATTTGGATGGTAAAAGGCAAATAAAATTTTAGCCTCATTTAAGAAAGCATGTGTAACATAAAGGTTTTTGTTCTTTAAAACAGCATGTTTTATTTAAAAAAAAAAAGTAGGTTAACAGAGATTATATGTAAATGGAGGAGTGTTTCATTTCATTTTAAGGCTTATTGTTATTTGGATACTAGGTGCTAATTCCAGTCACACATAACTAGATAATATACAATCTGCATTTCTTCAAATTACCACCTTAACCTGTCTAACTTGAGAATGAGGGAAATATAACATGATTTTTAGAGATTCCATATATTGTATATATATTCAGCTATAATTTATTTGATCTTCATATAAATCCATGTTATTTAATATGAATTTCAGTATATATTTATATATCTCTTTTTGAAGCCTTAAATGTTCTGTTGTAAAATGTGTTTTAAAATTACTAATGGAGGGCTGGGATATAGCTCAGTTGGTAGAGTGCTTGCCTTGCATGCACAAGGCCCTGGGCTCAATCCCCAGCCCCACAAAATAAATGAATGAATGAATGAATGAATGAATAAATAAATAAATAAGATTACTAATGGAGCCTGTGAACTTTTATGACTTATTAAAAACATAAATAACTGTTCAGATCTGTTATTTTCATTAAATATTTTCTAAATTCTATAAAAATATCTCTAAGCAAATATAATTTGTAGCTTTATAATATAAAAATGGATAGTCATAATTTTGGGGTGTGTGTGTGTGTGTGTGTGTGTTTGTATGTGTGTACTGGGGATTGAACTCAGGGCACTCAACTACTGAGCCATCCCCAGCCCTATTTTGTATTTTAGAGACAGGGTTTCACTGAGTTGCTTAGCACCTCACTTTTGCTGAGGCTGGCTTTGAACTCATGATCCTCCTGCCTTAGCCTCCTGAGCTGCTGGGATTACAAGCATGTGCCACCACGCCTGGCCATAATTTTAATATAATATTTTAATTATGGTATTTGATGTACACACACACACACACACCACACACACACACACACCAGGGATTGAACCCTGAGGTGCTTAACCACTGAGCCACATCCCCAACCCTTTTTATAGTTAGAGACAGGGTTTTGCTGAGTTGCTGAGTGCCTCAATAATTTGCTGAAGGGGCTGGGGATGTGGCTCAAGCGGTAATGCGCTTGCCTGGCGTGCGCAGGGCTCTGGGTTTGATCCTCAGCACCACATAAAAATAAAAAAATAAAGATACTGTGTCCGCCGAAAACTGAAAAATAACTATTAAAATATTCTCTCTCTCTCTCTCAAAAAAAATTCTCTCTCTCTCTTCTCCTCTCTTAAAAAAAAAAAAAAGAAAAAGAAAATTTGCTGAAGCTGACTTTGAATTCATGATCCTCCTGCTTCAGACTCCCAAACTGCTGGGATTACAGGTGTATGCCGCTGAGCCCGGCTAATGTACATATTTCTAGTGAAGAAACTTATTTATTAGTCATAGTTGGACTTATTTATTTATTTATTTATTCACTCATTCATTCATTTATATGTGGTGCTAAGGATCGAACCCAGGGCCCCACACATGCTAGGCAAGCGCTCTACCGCTGAGCCACAGCCATAGCCCAAGAAATTTATGTTTTTTAAAATAGTTTTTTTCCCTTAGGGATTTATAAGGTTTTCTTTTCATATGTACATAATTTTTTAAAGATGTTGACATATTTTTTTAAAGCTGTTATTCATTTATTTATATGTGGTGCTGAGAGGTGCCTCACACATGCTAGGCAAGTGCTCTATCACTGAGCCACAACTCCAGCCCTTATAAGGTATTCTTGATGTCATATATGCAAAGGAAGATCTGAAAAAAAAATTTTAGCAATAGCCTTTTCCTTAACTGGATATTATATTTCAAACAATATGATTTCTTTTTCATTCAAATGTTTTATATCTTCTAAGAAAGAGTAGAAAATATTTCCCTTGCTTCTTATCACATTGTCAGTACTTTTTCAGAATGGCAAAGAATTGTCAACCAACTTTAAACTTTCTCTTCACATTTCTTAACTATGTAGATTAATTGTGATTGTTTGTGCTGCTTTCATATTTAATTCTCTGTGTGCTTATGTACACATGGAAGTGTGAGTGGGTACTACAACTATTTTCTAGTAAGATGGATTTTAACTTCTTTTGACATAATTCCTGCATGAGATTTGCCTTCTTTTTTTGGGGCAGTGCTGGGGATTGAACCCAGGCAACACTCTGCCAACTGAGCTATATCCTATATTATGCTTGTTTTTCATTAATGTTATTGAAAGATAAATTTTATGGTTAGAATCTTTTAGTCTGTTTTGCTTGGAAAGCAATCAGTTAAAGTTCATTGTAGTTTTTTGATGGGATGACTGTCCTGGTCCCAGGTGATTTTAATGTCTTTGTTATCCCAGTGGTGTGTTTAAGCTGACTTTCATATTAGTTAATACATAGTAGTTCATTTTATTTAAAAATCATCTTTAGTTTCATTTTTCAACACTCAGACTTTTCTGAATGTGGGTACTCTTTAACACAACCAGGTATGCATCTTTATATAACTTGCATGGAAGTTTATTCACTTTAAAAAAGTTTTGGGGGCTGGGGTGGTGGCGCAGAGGTAGACCGCTTGCCTAGCATGTGTGTGGGTTTGATTCTCAGCACTGCATATAAATAAACAAAATAAAGATCCATTGACAACTAAATATACACACACACATATATGTTTAAAAAAAATTTTTGGTGTCTCCAACTTGGATTAGAGGCAGAAAGATAGTATGTAAGTTAAAACTTACATAAAAAATAGAGTGAAATTGATAGGAACTTTTTAATTTTTAGTACGTTTGATTTATTTTTCTTGTACTCTTTTGGTTTTTGATGGTTTTGATGTAAAATATTCACACCAGTTTTCTACTTCTAATTTAGGTTCAACCTTAAAGTGCAATTGCAGATTCTAGCAAGCTTCATGCTCACTGGAGTTTCTGGAGGTGCAAAGTATGCTCAGAATGGACAACTTTTTGGGCGTTTTAAGCTTACTGAAACACTTTCTGAAGATACTTTGGCTGGACGACTGGTGATGACCAAAGTCAATGCTGTTTATTTATTACCAGTCCCTAAAGAGAAGTTAGCACAGACCCAGGGAACCAAAGAGAAGGTTTATGAAGCTACTATTGAAGAAAAAACAAAAGAATATATATTTTTAAGGATATCCAGGGAATGCTGTGAAGAACTTAACCTTCGGCCTGACTGTGACACACAGGTATGTTTGAAAGTGATGCAGTATCTACACATGTCTGAAGTCCCATTGCCAGTTGATAGCCTTCTTCTGGTTTGGTTCGTTCTTCCACAATAACTAGAAATATGATTAGCTTATTTTGGTGAATTGAGAATTGGACCTCTTGTAACTCCCAGAGAAAATTAGTTTTTTTAAAAAATTTAAGTAACATGTAATATGTTCTACTTTTAAATAAGGTGAGCTTTCTAATTAGTTTTATTTTTATTATTTTTTTAAAAAAATATTCTTAAGTTTTAGGTGGATACAATATCTTTATTTTACATTTTATGTGGTGCTGAGGATTGAACCTAGTGCCTCATGCATGCTAGGAGAGCACTCTACCTCTGAGCCACAACCCCAACCCCTTATTTTTATTTTTTTAAAACATTTTTTTGTTGTAGATGGACACAATACCTTTATTTATTTATCTTTATGTGGTGCTGAGGATTTAACCTAGTGCCTCATACATGCTAGGTGAGTGTTCTACCACTGAGCCACAACCCCAGCCCCTCTGATTAGTTTTAAATCAGCAAAGAAGAAAAATGAAAAACTAAGCTCCATGCTCGGATATCTCTCATTTGCAGTTGTATATGTTCCTGTTCTCTTTATCTTTGTGGGTTTTTAGGTGAATTCTGTGTTCAGGCTGCTATGTTTAACTGGAAGGCTAGCCTTTTCTTTCCTTTTTGAATGTAAAACTTGGTGCATATTATTCATAATGAATTGGAACAGTGTAATAGGGCTGATTGTCAATCATTTTTCCCTATCGTTTTACTGATTTTATCAAATGCATTCTTTGTAAGAAGGTGGTATCAAATTTTGTCTAGAGATTAAATGAGTTACAAGTGCTTAAGTGTCTTAATATGTAAAATGATGTTAGTAACAATATATATACCATTAATACTGTTAAGTGAGGCAATCTATGTAAAGTATTTATTACAGTGCCTAATACTAACTAAACAAAGCAAATATTAACCATAATAATTGCTATTAGAACATGATCACACTTAAAAAAAAAAAACTCTGAACTACTGTTCCCCCAAATTGTTGTCTCCACAAAGTCATCTAGTGAGCTGCTAGCACTGATCATTGATGTTTGTAACATTATGCTAGGTGAAATAAAACCAGATTCAGAAAGTCAGGAGTCCAGTGTTTTCTTTCACATGTGGAAGCCATGGGTGGTGGTGGGGTGGATCTCATGGCAATAGAAGGGAGACTAATAGAGTAGAGGAAGGACATCAAGAAGGAGGGAGGGGACTGAGCTGCTTGCCTGGCATGTGTGAGGCACTGGGTTCGATCCTCTGCACCACATTGTCTTTCTACAACTATAACTACAAAAACTTAAAAAAAAAAAAAAAGTAGGAGGGGAGGGTATGGGAACAGAATATACCTAATTATGCTATGTCCATATACAAATAAACCACAGTGAATTATATATATATGTATGTATGTATATACACATGTGATATATATTTGTATATAATTATAATGTTTGCATTAAAAAATAATAATTATAGAAGAGAGCACTAGAGCAAGCTGATTGGGGGAGGGAGGTGGCAAGGGAAAGGGAATATACTGGAGAATGAGGTTGATTGAATTGTTTTGTAAGTGTGTGAATATGGTATAATGAATCCCACTATTATATATAATTATAGTGTACGAATAAAAAATAATTTAAAAAATTCATTTGATCTTTCAGGTTGAACTCCAGTTCCAGTTGAATCGATTACCCCTCTGTGAAATGCACTATGCACTAGACAGGATCAAGGACAATGGCGTCTTGTTTCCAGACATCAGCATGACTCCCACCATACCGTGGAGTCCCAACAGGTACAGGAAGAAAGTGCCTTAGTAGAGGATGTATATCAATATTAAATGGACTATCTGTAATAAGTAACTCCAGCATACTTTTTTTTTCTAAATATTTTATTAGTTGTTGATAGACCTTTATTTATTTATATATGGTGCTGAGAATTGAACCCAGTGCTTCACATGACAGGCAAGAGCTCTACCACTGAGCCACAACCCCAGCCCCTCCAGCATACTTTTATAGGAAAGATTGCCTGTGTTCCTCAGGAGGCATTTTAGTGGTAAAGAAAGGAGAGTGAGCTCATGGTAGAGCGCTTGCCTAGTGTGCTTGAGGCCCTGCGTTCCACCCCCAGCACTGCAAAAACGAAACAAAACAACCAAACCAAACCAAACCAAACAACCAAAAAAAAACAAAACAGTAAAAGAAACCTCAGAATGAAACATTTGAGTTTCATTATTGATTTTCTTGGCCAAGACTCCTCACAGTCGAAATGAGTTCTGTTGCTTTTCTTTTTTTTTTCTTATTTTTTTTTAATTGTAGTTGGACATAATACCTTTATTTTATTTATTTATTTTTGTGTGGTGCTGAGGATTGAACCCTGTGCCTCACACGTGCTAGGCAAGCACTCTACTGCTGAGCCACAACCCCAGCCCTTCTGTTGCTTTTCTTAACAGTCTTAGTTTGATAGGATGCCAAGCAGTTTAGGGATATTTTTGAGTAAAAGGTTAATTGGAAAATTGAGGCCTTTCTGAATTAAGTAATTAATTTTAAATTATTTTTGAAAGTGGACAATATTGTGATTTCAGCAGTGTGGAGTAAGCATGACAGAAGATACTTTAGAAACTGCTCTCAAGTTATTGGTTGTGTAAATAGTATTCTGCTTAAATTCTCTTCGGCACTTCTTTACATGCAATTAAATAAGACACTTCTGTTTTGTTTCAACAGTAGATAGCAGTGATAGCTGTGTGATTGAATCGTTGTTTTTAGTTTCTCTGCCAGGTTTTGTCTCATTGGTCCCTGCCTTGCTCATACTAACTCCTCCCTCTCTCTCTCTCTCTCTCAGTTTACTGGCTCAGCACAATGGACATTTATTTATCACTCTAAACATGCTAGAGTGGCCCTGTTCCATACCGATGGAGGCCCTGGCATGTTCAGTAATTGGTTTTCAAGGTCACTGTGGGTGTTGACAGGGGAGAATGAGCACAGAGGACCACATGGGTCATTTTTATGTGCTAGGCCTAGAAGCAGCACACATCAATCCTCCTCAACATTCCATTTTCTTCTGGTCCTAAAACAAAACAAAATACGGCATTCCTTACAACACAGAACCTGAGTCATTTCTGCTGTGTTTTTGCTTGCCCTTGCTGTCCTATCTCCTTTCTTCTTTTTCCTGCCAAAATTTTTGAGATGGAATGTTTGGCATGTTTCTAGTACTCTCTGTTTGCTGTTGTATCTCCTTCCCACTTGCTCATACTCCTGAGGGTACTCCGTGATCTCATTGTAAAATTCCAGCGACGTCTCAGCTCTCATTTGGTTCACCTTCTCTGCATCTGTCCCTTTCTTTCCATTCTCAGAACCAGTGCTTAATTCATGCCTGTACCGATTCAGCAGCATGCTAGTTGGTCTTCTGTCCTGCTGGTTGTAACCCTGTTGTCTGGTCCAACTCTCACATTTCTTTCAAAGTTAGTTTTCTAAAACAACCATTATGTCAAATCTCTGAAGGCTTCTCCTTGACATGTTGATAAAGTCTTAGAGCCTAATCGGAAGCTTATTATTAGCTCTTTGTTGCAAAGCATGTTGATTGTGCTTACCAACAATGTCTTTTCAGGAGTTTACTCAACTGTTTTCTGCTTGACATCCCCTTCCTCCAAGTCCCCAGTACTCTAGCCATATTGAATTCTCTTAAAGTTTATTTTTTAAAAATTTAAAATTTTTAATGGTTGCCATCTTAACCATTTTAAGTGTATAGTTCTGCAGTGTTAAATATGTTCATATTGTTATACAGTCTCTACATCTTTTTCATCTTATAAAACTGAAACTAAGAATCCATTGAAGAACCCCCCCCATCCCCCACCAGCCCTGACTCTTTTATCTTTATGGGAGTTCCTCACTTTGAGCCCATCCACTGGGACGTCTGGGCTGACATCTTTGCCCAGTGTCAGCCTGTTGAGAATCTTCCTGTCCTGTAAGGCTTTTTCCAGCCCTTTCTATTTCATTGTTTCAGTAACTACTGAGCCCCTGCTATCTAGAAGGCTCAGTCAGTTTTGTGCTTTCAAGCATAATTTGTCCAGTTACTTTTTGTCAGTTGTGTACATTTTATTTTTCTCACTAGACCCTGAGCTTTGTATACTAAGAGACCATGTCTTCTTTATTTTGAACACTAACAAGGTCTTGCACATTATTAATATTTGACACACTTAAGTTATTAAGAATTTCAACTTTTTTTTTAATGTTTTAGTTGTAGATGGGCACAATACATTTATTTTATTTATTCATTTTTATGTCGTGCTGAGGATCAAACCCAGTGCCTCATGCGTGCAAGGCAAGTGCTCTACCACTGAGCCACAACCCCAGCCCAAGAATTTCAAGTTTAAAGAAGGAAAATAGTTGTTTAAATGTTGGGGCCATACCAATAAACTTTTAGGCATTTTTACCTGACGTACTCATTGCTGAAAGTTGTTTTACATATAATATATTCAAACCCTACTGACTGTTAATGGCAAAAGTTACAACAAAATGTCAAATAGTAGAAAAACTTCCTATCAGGAAACAATTCATACCACTGTAATACAAATAGTAATTAAAATGTTCTGGCTTGGGGCAGTGGCGCAGGCCTGTAATCCCAGCAGTTTAGAGGCTGAGACAGGAGGATCATGAGTTCAAAGCCAGCCTCAGCAAAAGTGAGATGGCTGTTTCTAAATAAAATACAAAATAGGTCTGGGGATGTGGCTCAGTGGTTGATCGCCCCTGAGTTCAATCCCCGGTACTTCCCTTCCTTCCGACCCATGAAAGGTTCTGGATTTAGGAACTTACTCAGATATCATTAACTATTTAATATCTTTGCTGGACATGATGGTACATGCCTGTAATTCCAGTAACTCAGAAAGCTGAGGCAGGAAAATTGCAAGTTCAAAGTGAGCCTTAACAATTTAGTGATGCCGAAAGCAACTTATTGAGACTCTTTCCTAAAATAAAAAATTAAAAAGATCTGGAAATATGGCTCAGTGATTAATGCTTCCGGGTTTGATATCTGGTACCAATAAACAAAGAAACAAACAAATAAATCTTTTGTGGAATATAGATACATAAATGAAGTTGAAAAATTATTCTTTAGCGTGTAGCCTTATAAATTAATTATAACAATGTATTTGGCCAGGGAAGGACTTTGAATTAATTTGGTTCTGGGAATAAAACAATTTTTATTTTATTTTATTCAGAATAAATTGTAGAGACTTCGTATTGTTTCAAATTGTAAAAACCAAAGTTGACTTATCAAGTATTTAATGTATATCTTTCCCGTATTAAGTGGTGGAATAATAAACAAGTGCACTTTGTTTTAGTCATTGGCTCTCATCACCTATTCACTATTCATTGCCAGAAGTTACAGAGATGATTGACATTGATAAAGTTTCTAGTCTGCTCTGAAGTGCTTATTTACACTGAAATAATTGGTAGGTAGAATGAGTTACATAAACAAAGTAAAGGGATATTGACATATTTTATACCTATAAGTTTGTCATTAATCTCTTAGATTTATGCTTACATAGTATAATCTATAGCTCATTTTTTTTTTTTTGTACCAGGAATTGAACTCATCAGGGGCATTTGACTCCTGAGCCATCTCAGCCCTATTTTGTGTTTAATTTAGAAACAGGGTCTCACTGAATTGCTTAGTGCCTCGATTTTGCTGAGGCTGGCTTTGAACTCATGATCCACCTGTCTCAGCCTCCCAAGCCTCTGGGATTACAGGCATGTGCCACCGTGCCTGGTTTATAGCTCATTTTTAAATTGACAAAAACCCCCAGATTTGAAAGATTAGAATGCTTTTTATTTGGTACCAGGGATTAAACCCAAGGGTACATACCACTGAGCAACATCTGCAGCTCTTTTTAAATTTTTTATTTTGAGATAGAGTCTTACTAAATTGCTGGGACTGGCTTTGAACTTGTGAGCCTCCTGCCTCAGCTTCCTAAGTTTCTGGGATTTTGAGCATGCACACTGTACCTGGCAAGATTACAATGTTTTAAAGTTTTTGTTTTTAAATGTGTGTCCTAACCATTTTTCTGAAATATAGGAATAGAAACTAAAATTAAACTTCTATTGCTCAATTATGTTTCCATACAACTTTAAGTAAATATTTTTAATTTATAAAAATGTATGTATGCATTATCTCATTTGATCTTTAAAGTAATTGTCTTATGCAAGTATCATCTCCATGTACATGTGAAGGAAGCATGAGGGACAGATATCAAAGAATCATAGTGATCAGGCATGGATGCAAGTAATGGTTTTCTGAACTAACTGGTGAAAGATGTTGAATTATAAGCCTAGAGATAGGTGGTCCAGGTTAGTGCAGGGGCTCAGCAGCGCCATCATGGACCAAGGTCACCCTTTCCTCTCTGCCAATAAAGTGAGCTGGTTTTCTTCTTTATGCTTATTATAGTCTCATGGTTATCCTGTGGCTGCTGTATACTTATTTACTACATTGTCTTTCCAGCCAGTTGAAGGAGGAAGGCAATGGAGCAAGAAGGACTTTCTTCTAGTTTAAGGAAAAAATTTAAAAACCTGTACCTAGAATGGTCAGCTAGCTAAATAATTAGTGAGGCTTTGTTTTTACTTTATTGGCTATGAGAGTCCGTCTGAGGGACTTATTCCTGCACCAAAATTGGGTATTCAGCAGAGGAAGCAAGGAAATGGAATATTACAACTGGCTAGGCCCAGTAACCGAGAAAGGCAGGAGAGAAGGGTGCTTTGAATGGTTTTGGGGTAGTCATTAATGCCACAGGGTCTGCCACATATATTGGGTCTGGACTTAGTGGTCACCTAAAACCCATTTCTTCATTTATAGAAGATAGAATATTATTAGATACTGGCAGAATTATGAGTAAATAAGCTGGTTAATACAGAGGGACTGTGAAGTAAAATGCTTGCAATTTAGTAAATAGCTTCCAAGGAATTCAGCATCACTGCTCAGCAGTCTTTTTTCTTTGTTATTGTTTTAACTTAAAAAATCTTGTAGTTCAGAAAAATGGCTGATGGCATGTTCACGTGATCAGTTTATTTTCTGAGGATTTATATTTTCTTGTAAGTTCTGCACGTTAACTAGTTGTGCTACTGGAGCTCCTACATTTTCTTTACAGAGAATTTTTTTGGTTTGAGATTACCTGTCACGATGTAACATTCACTGTAATTTTTTAAGAAACTAGAAGTGTTAAGATGATTTTCCATATGTCCTAGCTTCTGATTTTGAATGTAGCCTCACAGAGGGAATTTTCCTGTCTAAACTCTGTTCTACTATTTCAGGATTGTTCTGCAGGCACTTTGCACATTTTCTAAGCATCTCTTTACACACCCTTCCTATTTTGGTTTACATCCCTATCATTTTTGCCATAGTTGTTGTGATATTTAGTGTTTCAGTTGTGACTGTGAGAAAGAATTCTGTTGGTTCTCCATTTGGTTTGATCTGTTTCAGCATCTGCTGTTCATTTAAATCTTCAAAACTTCGCCAAGTTATAGAAGGGACACTAGTAAGATAGATCTCATTACAGCAGCCATCTGTGCTACGTGGCAGGTGTTCTTAACCCTGAAAAGTAGGATAGATGTGGGTGATTTGTATGTGAAAACATAAGAAAATATTTCATACTGTTGGGTTTTGGTACCATTTTTTTTAAAAAAATGCTATTTTCTAAGTTAAGGTTTTATAAAAAATCTGCTGTCTCTTAACCAGAGACATAAAGTCTTTTCTTTTTCCCTGTTAGAAACCTTGAGAGACTTTTCAGTGGATCAGAATTTAAATTATTTTAGTTTCTGTTTTGCATTTTATTTGCTATGCAAAGAAACAACTTTATTATTTTCAGAAAAAAAAATTCTGACACTTTTTTGTCACAAACGGATACATTGCCATTATTACTTAATGAACTTGGCAGCCACTAGACTAGAAGTGCTTTGATTTCTTTGGATTAATTGTCAAAAAAATTTTGTGTTTGGAATAGGACAAGATAAAGTTATGACTTACATGGGCAGACACTCTAAATGACTCTGTTGGGTAATTTTCCTGAAAAGTGGTTTTAGAACAAGCATTAGTTGTTATTGGTGCTGTTGTTTTTGTAGTTTTTAGTGGTTTAGTAAAATTCAGGATACTTCTGTGTGAGATTCTATTCATTACTAAGTTGCATATATTTAAAATGACATTTTTATTTTTCATAGACAATGGGATGAACAGTTGGATCCTCGACTAAATGCAAAACAGAAAGAAGCTGTTCTGGCTATTACCACTCCACTTTCCATCCAGCTCCCACCTGTCCTCATCATTGGGCCCTACGGGACAGGCAAAACATTCACTCTAGCTCAGGCCGTCAAGCACATTCTGCAGCAGCACGAGACTAGGTGAGCAGCTGGGATGTATGCTAGTATTTCAAGAGCAGGGCGCTTCCTTTCTTCTTATTTTAAATACAAAATGAGTGCCAGCAAGACAGTTTTCACCTATCTCTTAAAAATTGAAAGAACAGAAAAAAGACTAAACCCAAAGCACTAAAATTTGAATTCTCTAGAAACACTGTTTTTAAAAATTGGTAATATAGAAAGTGATAGTTTTTTTTTTTTTTTTTTTTTTTTTGAAAGTGATAGTTTTTAAATAGCCATCAAAACTTGAAGTCTGCCAAGGAATTGTAATATATGTTAAAGCCCAAAGAGCTGGGTTTAGAAAATTTCGTATTTATATGATAGATTTTAATATAATTTTGGGTAACTTCCTTTGTAGCTTAATGAAAAATGTTGTTTCCTAAAGGCGTCATTAAATAATAATGTTAGAGAGCACTGAGTAGGTTGGCAGAAATGTATGCTATTAAGATGGCCACTGCTTTTTTTTTTGGTATTATACTGCTTGAATAGTTTTGTGTTTTATCATTCTTTTTATTTGCACCATTTATTTCAGCAGGATTCTCATTTGCACCCATTCTAATAGTGCTGCTGATCTCTACATAAAGGATTATTTACATCCATATGTAGAAGCAGGCAATCCCCAGGCAAGACCTCTCAGGTATTTTTTAAGGCTTATTATGTATCTGTATCATACTTTGTTATTCTTAAGAAAAGGTGTCTGCAAAGATTTTAGTAACTTTGGATATACCAAAATCTTTAATTATGTATTGGCATTTGGAGGTTGTCTTTTGAATAATTAATTTAAAATAAGACAAAATGTAAAAAAAATCTTTAACCATTTATTAACTATAGAGAAAGACATCCTTTTTTAAGTTTTGTGTGTAAAAAATGTTACAACCTGAGTAAATTTTGATATGTACCTCTAAAAGCTGGTATGGTAAAATAATAAATATGATAAATTAAAATCAAGTTTAATTTACATTCTAGCACATTTAGTGTGGCAGAGTAGTCATGCAGTTTCAGCTTTATGGAAATAAACATTTGACTGTTATCATGCTGGTAATTTCGTGGAAGCTACATATTAGAGAAGCATGAAATACTGAAATGCTTTCTACAACAAAATGTAATTGACTAGAATTGACAATTTTTTGCTACTGTTTAAAAGACACAATGTCAAAGAAAATTTTAAGTTGACATAGAAAGGTCCTGTGAGTATTTGTAGACATGAAGTGTACTTAAATACAGGATTGTGGGGGAATAAAAATCCTTTTCTTCAGAAAACAATAAAGAATCATTAAATGATTATGTATTATACCATTTGTTTTCATTGCTATATGAAGTTAATGTTTAGTTTGCCATTTTATCAACTAATATATCATGGCCTAGGTTATTCAAATTACTATTAATTCTTGTTTATAAATTAATTTCTAACCACACACTTTTGATTCATAATTCACTTAACTTTTTATTTCTAGTTGATCCCAGGCATGGAAAAATGAAATTATGCAATTTACTTCTTTAATAACCATAGCTAAAACCATTTAAATTATTTTAGAATTGCATTTAAAAAAAGAGAGAGAGAGAGAGAGAAAAGTGATGTGGCCTGTTAATAGATTTTTTTTTTTTTGCTATGTTTTTAGTGTAGAAGATAAATCAGGAATAGTTATTTTACCTAGAATGTAGTTGTATTTAATAAGAAAATATCATATGTAAACAATTGTAAGTGAAAATATGGTATTTATTCAAGGGTAAATTCACCAATAATTACTTTGCTTCAGAATCTAATCTTGCTCAGATTTGAGTGAAAGTTGAATAGCTAGCATTTTTGCCATAAATGTTTTCACTCTCATGTTGATAAATTGTTTTCTTTGCTTTTATCATTGATAGAGCATGTGTTTGTGTGTTTTTGTGTGTGTGTTGCGTGGGAAATGTGGCAATCTCATTTACCATTGTGCTTGATTTGGAAACAGTAGGGTAAAGCCTGCTCAAATCTTGGTGGACTTAGCATATTTCACTTGCTATTCGTTGTGGTAGCGCTATTGATGAAAGTAAAATTTATCATTTTGAAAGTTGTACTTAGCTTTTTCTGTTTAAAGTTATTTTTTTGGAGGTTATAATCCAAGATATAGTGGCTCTAAATGTGTAGAGTAAGAAGTTATATTCTTATGGTTGTATGGTTGTAGTGGCCCAAATATAGAAATTTACCTGTTAGAAAGAGGTCTCCCTGTTCTCACTTTTGAGACTAATTCAGTCCAAGATGAAAAAGTATGTTCAAATGCATATGATTTCATTTAGAAAATTGAATTAAATGAGAAAAAACCCCTGACTTCCCTGCATACTTTCTTCATATAAACCTACATTTTCCACTCTGTTTTCCTCTTTGGGTAATGTATTGACTTGTAAATGTATTTCCTAAGAAATACTTGTTAGGATTTATTAGCACCAGTAGGGAAAATTAGAGTGACTAACTGCTCTGGGATCAGCTTTCTCCACATGATCCCAGGCTGCAGGGGAAGGAACACAAGAGGGCACCAAGTGTCTGCTCTGGTCATGAAGGAGAGGGATGTCTTCAGGGACTGAAGGTTTGCTGTCTTTTGACAGTACTTTAGAGTCCCATCCCAGGAAACTTGATAGTGTGAGACTAGCTAGAGTAAATAGCACTAGTTAGTAGGTTTAAATATACTACATGTGATTCAAATTTATAAAATTCTCTTAGTTGCCAGGAGTTGAGCTGAGCTCCAGATATTGGGAGTGGAGGTTTTAGAAATCATTTTAGAATACATTTATTTTTACTTTTTACTTTATTCAGAATTAAAAGATTTAAAAATGGACTATAGGGGAGAAAGCAGTTTGTTTCTGTGCATGTTTCTGAGGATCATGCACAGAAACAAACTGCTTTCCCTATAGTCCATTTAGCAGGGAGAGGCCCTCTTTGGAGATTGACCGATTATTGGGCAAACTGGAAAAATTTATTGTTGTAGAAAGATCTTTAAAGATGTAATTTTCTTCTGGTATCAAGTTCTGATTCTTAGTATCTTAACTAATATCATTTCAGGAGCTCATTATTGCATATGAATTCAATACATGAATAAGATTGCAGTGAATTATAATTATCAAACTATGTCCTATTTTAAGAATCATTATAAATCCTGTGGGATATTTGGGTTGTTTTGTTTCTAGAAAATATGTAAATTACGTAATTGGAGTCAATTAAGTACTTTGAACTTTTTGGGGGGTGGGTACTGGGTATTGAACCTAGGGGTGATCTACCACTGAGCTATACTCCCAGCTCTTTCTATTTACTTATTTATTTTAAAAGAGTATATCCCTTTTTTAAAGACATTTATTTTATTTATGTTTTATGTGGTGCTGAGGATGAACCCATGGCCTCACACGTGTGAGGCAAGCACTGTACTGCTGAGCCACAACCCCAGCCATACTCCCAGCTCTTTTTATTTTGAGACAGAATCTTGCCGAATTGCCCAGACTGCCCTCAACCTTGGAATCATTCTGCCTCAGACTCCGTAGTAACTGGAATTCTGGCTCCTGCCAACATACAGCCTTATACCCTCCCCCAGCCCTGCCCTACCCTAGGTGCTAGGAAAGGACCCAGGGTTTTGCACATGCTAAGCAAGCACTCTTTCCACTGTGCTACATCCCCAGCTTGTATTTTACACTGTGAACTTAAGTGTCACTTTTTTTTAAGATGGCAATGGACTTTATTTTATTTATGCATTTATATGTGGTGCTGAGAATTGAACCCAGTGCCTCATGTATGCCAGGCAAGTGCTCTACCACTGAGCCACAACCCCAGCCCCTTAAGTGTCACTTTTTACTATCAATTCTCAGATTTTGAAAAATGTTAGGTGTGTTTTAAATAATCTTACTGAAAGTATCTGTCTCATTAAATGTTGCATGAAATGACAATACAGAGAAAATATTTAAATCTTTTGAAAGTGAGCACTAGTGTTGTACTTTTAATAAAATAGTCAAGAGATCAAGCTTTGAATTCTATCGCTTACTTTCTTATTCTTACTTGAGGTAACTTTCCAAGTAATGTGAAAAAGTCAGTAATGATATTTAGAACTTCAGGTTTTCTTTTCTTTTTTTTTTTCCTTTGAAGAAGAAGAATCAGGTTCCTGGAGTTAGTTGATAAGTAATTTGAAAAACCATTCTTTTCTATTTTATAATGAAATATTTATTGAAGTAAATAAGCACAAAGAAGAAAGTCAACATTATATATAGCCTCAGTATCCAGAAATAAACACTCACTGCTAACACTTTGGAGTTAAGTCCTAATTGTTTCTATGCTTAATTACATTTACTGGGGTTAATGTGAATAGAATCATAGACAATTTGTAAAATGAGGTATTATTTAAAAGTAAATTTGCTTTGCTGATCTGATTAAACTTGTTTTATTAAAATGTAAAATATATTTGAAAGTTTTGTCTCTTTTAGAAGTGGTAATTCTAAACTTTGACCAAGTTTACAATTCTTATCACCATAGTGTTTTTAAAATATCTTATACCTCAATTATAATTTATATTGAGACATTTATTAAATAAGCTTTTTCCTTTGTTTACAATAAAAAAGAAAACCCATTGTAGAAGTTGAGACTGGTTTTAATTGCTTGTATTCATGCCATTGTGTCACCTTTTACATTTGTGTGATGTAAATTGAATATTAACTGAGTATTAGAAATGCTGGTTTCAATGCTGGGCATGGTGGTGCTTGCTTATAATCCCAGGTGCTCAGGAGGCTGAGTTAGGAGGATTGCAAGTGTGAGGCCAGCCTCAGTGAGGCCCTAAGCAACTCAATGAGACTGTCTTAAAATAAAAAATTAAAAGGGCTGGGGATGTGGCTCAGTGATAAAGTGCCCCTAGATTCAATACTGCTTTTAGTGTCAGCTTTGCTGTGGGAAGTGGAGGACTTCTGTTTGTTGGTGCCAGGTATTCTGCTGCATATTATATATGACTTCTCTAAATCCTTGAGAGGTTGAGCTATTAGATCCATTTTGGAAATGAGAGTAGATGCATACTGATACAGCCTTTTGGTTTAGAAAACTACCTTGACTTCATCTGTATTCCTCTATTGAAAATTTTTATAAATATTTGTATTCCCTGGCTCTACTTCCTATATTCTCTTTGTCTTGAGCCCAAGTTATCCAAGTTTCCATCTTTACTTTTAATCTGAAACCATTATTTTGTGGTTACCAATGGTTTCCTTGTTTCTGAATCCTGTGGTCAATTCTTATTTTATTCAGTCTCTTAGCAGCATTTGGCACTGTTACTCTTTATTTCTCTCTTGAAACAGTTTGTTCATTTTGTATCTAATACTCCCTACCACTCTTGAATTCTCCCCTATTTCAGGACGGCCCTCTCCCAGTTGCCTTACTTTATGCTACTCCTTTTCCCAGCCTCTAGATGTAGGAGTGTTCCGTCATTCATTCTTCCTCTAGTTTTCTTTCTTTTTAAAATTTACTCTTCTGTAGGTAATAATATCTCATCTTAAGACTTTGTATTCTCCCAATACGTACTGCTTGACCTAGGCATTCTCCTGAACTCCAAACATATATCATCCTGTGTTTTGGTTATCTCTGCTTGGATGTCTACTCAATATGTCCAAAACTGAACTCCCAAATCTGTTTCTTTTACCATCTTTGTAAATACTACCACTATTTATTCAGTTTCCAAACCAGGGAATCAGGCTTTCTCTTAATTTTTTTGATACTGGGATTGAATGCAGGGGCACTCCACCACTGAGCTACATCCCCAGCTCTTTTTTATTTTTATTTAGAGACAGGGTCTTGCTAAATTGCTGAGGCTAGCTTTGACCTCACAATCTTCCTGCCTCAGCCTCCCAAGCCACTGGGATTACAGGTGTGTGCTACCAGGTCAAGCTCTTTCTCTTAAATTTTAATCTCAAGTTGATTAGTAAATCCTATTGGCATGACTTTTTTTTTTTTTTTTTTTTTTTGAGGTACTGGGGATTGAACTCATAGCCGCACAATACTCAGCAAGTGTTCTACCACTGAGCTATATTGCTAGCCCCTGTTGTCATTACTCTTACTGTGTCTAGTGAATCTGACCATTTTCACATCTCCATTGTTACCATCCTGGTCCAAGCCACCATCTTCTCTTGTCCATGCCTTTCAACAACCTCCTGATTTCACTGCCCTTACCTCCATCCCACCCAGAGGCGTGTCGATGTTAAATTGTACCGGCTTGTGATAGTTGATCATGTGCATGTCTCACGTGTTCATGTTCAGTGACATGTACTACTAACTTGAAATTGGCCATGGTAATAGTTTTTACACCAGGGAAATTTGCAAACACTACAAATCAGTCCCTCCTCCCCAGCATACCATTGTCTGGTCCTCCCCTGCAACATATTCTGCCCAGAGAAACAGAGCAACATAAGTCCTCTAGCAACATAAATCATGTTGTGTGATTGTCCTGTCAAATTCTTTTTCTTTAAAAAAATTTAAAAAAATCATTGCTGGACACAATACCTTTATTTTATTTATTTTTATGTACTGCTGAGGATCAAACCCAGTGTCTCACATGTGCTAGGCAAACGCTCTACCATTGAGCCACAACCTCAGCCCCTGTCCTGTCAAATTCTGAAGGCTTTTCATTAAACTCAGGCTAAATCCAGAGCCTTTATGATTACTCCCAACCCCTGTGTGATCTGTTCCTGTACTATAGCTTAGTAGATGCCTGGTCTTTGTTATGTTGGGGGAGTGAGAGTTGGATGGGTGGATGGATGGATGAGTCTTTTCTGTAGCATTTTAGTAATCTGTAGCATGAAACCTATTAATATTTTTCTTTTGCAATTAATGGAAGAGATGCACTTTCTTAAAGTTTGCATTCTTTTGATTGTTAAGAATTTAAATTTGTTTTAAAATGTCCAGAATCTCAGACAGAGGTCTATTTAGATATAGGTATAAGAAGTTTTCTAAAGTAAAATGCAAATAACTTTAATTTGTGTTATAAGTGTGCAGTTTCATATTCTAAAATATGAGTTCAGTGTATTTTTGTAAGAATATTCTAGAAAAAGTAATTCCATAGTAGAACGATTTTGAATTTAATTAAAAACCCATATGCATGTATAAAACTTGTTTGTCATTTTGTTGAGATTAATCTGAACTCTTAAAATTCATTAGGTATTTATTTTGTGGTAGCACTTATGCTTTCTGTTTATATCTTTTCTTTTCCTTTTTTTAAAATGGGAGACATCACAGTAGATATAGTAGCAGTTTTATGTTAAATTCTAGTACAGTGGAGTGTTAATTAACAGTCATGAAATTTTACTTGTTAATTTCCAGAAATTGGAAAATAATGGTGTCAATAATTTTAGTAATCAGGTACTGTTAAGATGTCGATAAATGTGTATCAGAAATATTATCTTTTTTTACAGGGTTTATTTCCGAAATCGCTGGGTAAAGACTGTCCACCCAGTTGTGCATCAGTACTGTTTGATCTCAAGCGCACATTCCACCTTTCAGATGCCACAGAAAGAAGATATTCTTAAACATCGAGTGGTGGTGGTTACATTGAATACTTCCCAGTACCTCTGTCAGTTGGACCTTGAACCTGGTATGCTGACTTCTGCGGCAATATAGGGTATCTCACAGGGTTAGGGCTTGTGTATTCAGTCTGTAGCCCATGAGCCAAATCTGACTTGCTGCCTGTGTTTGAAATAAAATTTTACTAGATGGAACACAGCCACCGGTGCCCATTTAGTTGCCTGTTTGCTTTCTATAGATGCTTTTGTGCCACAACACCTGAGTTGAGTAGTTGCAACAGAGACTGTGGCCCACAATCTAAGATACACACTGTGTGCGCTATACTGAAAAAATTATCCAAACCCTAGACATTTTTATGACTGTTATTTCATTGGTCAGGTGGTAGTTACTTATAAGCACAAGAAGAATTCAAATTTGGACATTGTTGGTGTTTTTTTGTTTGTTGTTGTTTTTTACAATTTTCTCAAGTTTTTGTGTTAAATTGCTTTTGCATTGTAGAGACAGCAAGCATTATAGGATTTTTTTAATGTCATACTATTACATTTCTATACTGGAGCTATGTAAAATCAATGTAATATTACACAGGGACAGATAGAAGATAATAGGTTGTTGTGATAATATGGTGGAACAAAGTAGTATTACTTCAGATGCTTTAAAAGGATGCTCATTTATTACTGTCACATTATAATTGTTGACATTGATCAAAATTTTTTATCTTCTCCTTTTGGAATTGCTTTCAGAGCCAGAGATGAATTCTTTTGAACATCAGAGTCCCTGGAAGGAGAGACTGTTCTCTTCACCTTCTATTCCTGGCACCTAGCCTAGAGTATAGATACCTGGAAGCCCTATATATCTTAAATGAAGGAATGGTGGCCAACCTTTAAAAAAAAAAACAAAAGTTATTGAGTATAGATTTAATTTTAGAAAAGCTTAAATCTTTCTGAGATGTATATAATGAATAAAATAGATGATTAAACTGGGCAATGCCATTAGAGAGAAAAAAAGAAAACAGATGTGCTGCTCAGGTAATGAGACTTACTTTCTGTGTGTGTAGCTCATAGCTAGCTGGTGAGGGCAGTTACAAAAGCGGAGGTTCAAAATGTTTTGAATAGTGGCAGTATCATTGGAATGAGTTATATGTCTTCCCAAGGGACTTCTTTGACTGCAACAACACTTAATTGAAATGTAAATTTTAGTATGTTTATTTAACAATCAGTTTGCTACTTTATGATCATATTCCACATATTTGCTATGTAGATAAATATCTAAGCCTCCTAAACAGTATTGTTTTGTGAGAAAGAGTGAAGAATAGCTTTGGAGACCTAGAGTGTAGGATCATTTCTGTTGGAAGGTGACTGGGTCCTTTGTTGTGAATGTTGTTAATACTTCATTTCATTCAGTTCTCATATTGACCCTTTTGAGGATAATTTTACAGATGAGAAAATAAGACTTAAAGTAATTCAGTTTGATCAATTCAAGTTACTTTTTCTAGCTTAATCAGTAGTGAATATTTTTTATGATTTATTCAGTTCCTGACGGAAGCCTCACTCTATTGTTACCTAATGAAAATGAATTTTTTTCACTAGTCTCAGTTTTTCCAGTTTGATCCCATGTTTTATAGTTGTTTTTCTTAATCATTTAGAATAAAAGCATGAATTCTCAACAGGAAGAAAAATGCATGTGGCCATGTCATGCTTAGGCCACTATTGATAAATAGATTATAGTTAGAGATACTTTTGTTGTCACTCATAGTCATTTGGTTGAATGGGTGATGATAATGGTTAGTACTGCCAACCAGTAAGATTTAGAAAGTTCCTAACCTAAAAACAAGTTGTCTAGAAAATTGTATAAACCAATTGTTTGGAATTCTTGATATTTATAGAAATAGGTTTTTTAGCTAACTCACAGGAGGCTGGTTAATCCATTCTGCCCCTGGCCTCTATAGACTTATCACTTTCATTCTGTGGGAAACTACTTTCTGTCCTTTGCTATGCTCCTAAAAAGGAGAGAGCCCCCTTCCTACCCAGTGAGTTGGTAGTATGGTGGGAGGACTTCTTTATTCAGTCAGCAAGGAGGGTTTTGCCTCTTTCTCCACTCTTAGAGGCAAAGGAATTTTTTCCTCCTTCCTACATACATAACCGTCTGCCATAGTGTGAATGGCAAAAGCAACCAAGACATGGGATGCCTCCTACTGTAGGCGTTTTATCTGGAGAACATTAGATAATGTACTTTAAAAAAATATTTTTTAGTTGTAGTTGGACACAATACTTTTATTTCACTTATTTATTTTTATGTGGTGCTGAGGATCCAAACCCAGGGTCTTGCATGTGCGAGGCGAATGCTCTACTGCTGAGCCACAAGCCAGCCCCAGATAATGTACTTTTTTACAGGGTTGGTAACTGGGGATTGAACCCAGGGATGCTTTACTACTGAACTGCATCCCCATCCTTCTTTATTATATCTTTTGAGTCAGAGTCTTACTAAATTGCTTAGAAAGTTGCCAGGCTGCTGAGGCTGGCTTCAAACTTGCAGTCTTCCTGCCTCAGCCTCCTGAGTTGCTGGGATTATAGGCATGCCCCACTGCATCTGGTGATAGTGTGTATTTTTAACACTTGTTATCAGACCTGTATTTTCAGAGTGGTGATTTGTTTTAAACCAGGCTAAGGTCTTAGGCGAAAAAATTATACATATTTTAGAGAGAGTCGTACACCACACAATGATGTTTCAGTCAAGCACGGACTGACTATGTGATGGTGGTCCATGAGAGTCTTAGCAGAGTTGAAAAATTCCATTGCCTGGTGACATCATAGTCATTGTAAAATTGTAGGGTAACACATTTACTCACATGTTTTTGGTGATGCTGGTAGAAAAAGATCTACTGTACTGCCAGTTGTATAAAAGTGTAGTATGTACAGTTATGTACTGTGCACAATACTTAGTAATGGTAATTGACAAGTGGGTTCCTGGTTTATGTGGTTACTATACTTTTATTTTTGAGATGGGGTCTTGCTGTGTTATACAGACTGGGTTTAATTGCTGGTCTCAAGTGATCATTCTGCCTCAGTCTCCTGAGTAACTGAGACTACAGACACTATTGTTATTATTTTTTTAATATTTATTTTTTAGTTGTAGTTGGACACAATACTTTTATTATACTTATTTATTTTTATGTGGTGTTGAGGATCAAACCCAGGGACTCACACGTGTGAGGCAAGCGCTCTACCGCTGAGCCACAACCCCAGCCCACACTATTGTTATTTTAATGTGTACTCCTGGCCTACACAAAAATGTTTACTCATCCATCTCATGTTTATTGCATCTATTGATTATATTATTTTCACTTGGTTGGTTTGATCTTGTTTTGTTCATCACAGACCTAGGAGCAAAAGACTACATAACACACAACACACACACATACACTCTCTCTCACAGATTCATATCGTCTAGATGTATAGCAGGCTATACCATCTAGATTAATGTAAGCACACTCTATGACGTTCATAGAATGACAGAATTGCCTAATGTTACATTTCTTGGAACACATCCCTGTTATTAAATGACACTTGATTATGTATGAAAAGTAAACCTAAATACTCAAATTAGTAAATTTGCTAATAAGATTCTCATTGTTTTTAGTCTAAGGTAAGGTAAGTTATAATGTTAGATTTGAATGATTTTCACAACTTTCTCCTTTATATTAGATTTGAGTACGTTTTTCTTTAATGTTTGTTTATGTTTAGGGTAACATTACTTAAGAACTACCATTATTTTATTTTTGGTGTTTTTGGCAAATAAATTGTGGAAGAGCTTTGGGGCTGTCAGTTGTTTAGTTTCCTTTCTTTCAGTCAAAAGACACTATCTTGAACTTTTAAAATCTTTTCTATATATACTGATTTAACAGTCTTTGAGCCAGATGCAAGTGTTTACATATACACTACTGAGTCATTCTTTTTAAACTCTTATTTTTTAAGTGATGATTTTAATAGATGATTATCTAAATTGAGGATAGTTCTTAAAAATATTCACACTTGGTCTGGGGTTGTGGCTCAGTAATATAGCGCTTGCCTAGCATGTATGCGGCACTGGGTTCAATCCTCTGAGCACCGCATATAAATAAAGGTCCATTAACAACTAAAAAAATATTTTAAAAAAAAGTATTCACACTTCTAGGTTAACAAGCTAAACTCTTTACTTAGCAGAAAACAAGTGATTTCTACCTCTGTTGTTGCCATAATATACTTTGCTGTGTTTGCTCTGTGTTTCCAGGGTTTTTTACGCACATTCTGCTAGATGAAGCTGCCCAGGCCATGGAGTGTGAAACCATTATGCCTCTAGCATTAGCAACTAAAAGTACCCGGATTGTTTTGGCTGGTGATCACATGCAGGTACCTGCTCTCTTAGTCATCAAGCATACTGAAAATAACTTTTAATTATATTTTGGTGTTTAACATTCTATTTCTAAAACACCCTATGAAATTGTGACAGGTATTGCAGATTAAGTACTTCTAAGTATTTTTATTTTAATGTTTTTAGTTGTCAGTGGATTTTTCTTTTTTTCATTCTTTCATTTGTTCTTTTATTCATTCTTTCTTTCTTTAGCTGAGAATCGAACCCAGGGCCTCACACGTGCTAGGCAAACCACTGAGCCACAACCCCAGCCCTTAAGTATTTTTATACTAATGGTGAAAAATGCTGATATTTCTGAAGGAAAATTACTGCTCCCAATTTTTTCTTCTTTGTTTAGACAATTTAGAATAAATAATAAGAGTCTTATCAATGTTGATTTTATTTTAACATTTATTATTTTGAAGCTTATTTCTTTATATAGTTAATGTTTGATTCTTACTCATTTTTGGCATGATGTTGGAGATTGAACTCAGGCTCCACCTCTGAGTTACACCCCAGCCTTTTACTTTTTTTACAGAATTTAAATGATCCATCTTAAAATTCCCCAATTTCTGTCTCTAATATGTGGTTTTGTGAAGGATTAATTTTTTATGTCATAAAAAACAAAGGGCTTAATTAAAATTATAGTCAAAATGTCAAAGAATATATCACATTTTATGTATTTGCATACCTATTCATGAGAAAGAAACAGTTTTTTTCTATTAAGATGTCTATTTTGCGAAGTTGCCATTTGGCAACTCTTTTACCACAGCTGATTCAGATTATACCTGCATAGTGTTAGAGCTGTCAGGACACTCAGAGAGGAGGTTCTTATGAAGAAGCAAATTTTGTTTTTGTTCCTTTGTGCAAAGTAGTTTAATTTTGTTCTTTAGCAATAAAAAGTATTACCTAGAATCATTCCTTGTACGTTATGAGGCTAAGAGTATTGTTTTGATTTAGATATCGTGCCTATAATCTCAGCTGCTCAGGAGGCTGAGGCAGGAGGATCAAAAGTTTGAGGCCAGCTCAGGCAGCTAACCTTGTCCCTATTTCAAAATTAAAAAAAGAAAGAGCTGGGGATATAGCTTAGTGCTAGGACCATTGCCTAGCATATGCAATTTTTTTTTTCCCAGAAAAAGGAAAGGGGGTTGTTTTGTTAATAATTAAAAATAATTTTAGTCATGATCTGTATGTCTTACCAGCTCATCACTTAAAATGATTGATCAGTTTTGGTGAGATAACTAATGTGACTCCCCCAGTGATACTATGGGTTGCGTCCCTAAAGTTACTGAAGTAGTCATCATTTATTATATTATTGGAGAAGATCTTTTAAAAAAAATTTTTTTTTTTTTAGTTGTTGATGGACTTTAGTTTATCCATTTATTTATATGTAGTGCTGAGAATCAAACCCAGTGCCTCATACATGCTAGGCAACGCTCTACCACTGAGCCACAACCCCAGCCCCGGCGAAGATTTTTATTAATTCATGTATGGAAACTCTAGGTTTGTGTTGCATACCACAATGAAGAATTAGAAATTTTGGCCTAGTTCCTTATAATAATAAAAGGGTTCATAGAAAATGTCAACCGATTTTGTATGTTATTTCTTTTAGCATGTTGGGGTTTAATATATCAGAAATTTTAGCACAGTGTTTATAAGCAAGTTAAAGAATGCTAATTGTATATTTAGTTAAATTTTCTCTGTATGTTTGTCTGTTACAGCTCAGTCCTTTTGTTTACAGCGAATTTGCCAGGGAAAGAAACCTTCATGTTTCATTACTTGATCGACTCTATGAGCATTACCCTGCAGAGTTTCCATGTAGGATCCTCCTGTGTGAGAACTACCGGTCCCATGAAGCTATCATCAAGTAGGTGTGAACTGCCCTCTCTGATTCTCACTTTTTGCTGTCTTTTTGAGGGGTACTCAGATCAGCATATTACTAGGGACAGGTGATTGCAGTTATTCCCAAAAGATTATGTGGTGTTCCTAGTGTTGTAAGTTCTATTTAATTTTATATTTTAAAAAGATCACTTCAAAAGTCAAAGTTATGATTTTTCCCCCCCCAAAAAGCCACCTCTGGGAACTAAACATTGAGGTTCTGCTAGTTCTGACATATTTTTCAGTGACTAAATCTATAATCTATATGAAAAACTGCATGTTGTAATAAAGAAATATACTGACAAACCATATATAGTAGTTTATCTGTCTCTGGCTGTGTTATACACAAATTCTATTTTTTATTTTTATTTTTTGGTATCGAGGATTGAACGCAGGGGCGCATATATCCCCAGCTCTTTTCTAAAAAATTTTTGAGACAGGGTTTCACTAAGTTGCTTAGGGTCTTGCCAAGTTTCTGGGCTGTTCTGGAAGTCAGGATCCTCCTGCCTGAGCCTTCAAAATTGCTGGGATTACAGGTTCATGTCATCATGCTTGCCATGCATAGACATGGCATATTTTTTTTTTTTTTAATAAATAGGAGCAGTACACTCTAGAATAATGATAAAAACATCATTGTTACATAAATCAGTAATCTAGTCACATTATCATTGTCAAGTATGATGTGCTGTACATAATGTATGTGCTGCTAGGCTTTCTTTAAGAAAAATTTATGTTTTACAACTGGAAGCACAAAATAGGTTTGTTTACACCAGCATCACCAAAAACACATGGTAACACGTTGGGTTCCAATGCTGTTGTTGGCTGCGATGGTAATTTTTCAGTTCCATTAAATTTTATGGGACTACTATAAAATATGGGGCCCATCATTGAGTGACACATGACTGGATAGTTGTATGACCCACAAAGGGTGAAGTATGTACCAATCAAGAAAACATGCTAGTTAACAAATTTTCTCCTAGAACAAAGATTTCAACTAGTATCGTACTGTCATCATTTCTTCCTTTTCTCTCTATTCTTTTGTACCTTGCCCAAATCAATCCATTGAACAGTGGTACACCTGGAGCTTTCTCTATTGTTTTTGCTGTGGTTATATTTGGAGAAATTATCAGCATCATAGGAATTCAGTGTTGATACTAAAATTAACCACTGGCAGAAAGCAGTGTTACTAGAAATGACTGATTTGTGTGTGTGGTGGTGGTGGTGGGGTGTGGCGGTTTAAATTAATTTTGATGATTTATTACTCTCTTTTTCTTTTCTTTCTCTGTAGTTATACCTCTGAGCTTTTCTATGAGGGTAAACTGATGGCCAGTGGAAAGCAACCAGCACACAAGGATTTCTACCCACTAACATTTTTTACAGCCCGAGGGGAAGATGTGCAAGAAAAAAATAGCACAGCATATTATAACAATGCAGAGGTACTTTAGTTCTTTTTGCAGATTAACCTTTCTTCATTTACATGGTCTGGTTTTGTTGAGTATTTATATAACATTTTCGTTGATGTGCATTTGTTTCATAGTGTGTAAAACTTATCCTGTCCTTATACATTGATTTATTAAGATGAATCTCCTACTGGAAACGAACACTTTGGTTTACTTTTTGTTTCAGTGGTAAAACATAAAACGCATGATTTCATTTTTAAAAAAGCCAATATTATTCTCATAAGATAGACTGATTAAACTTTATAGTGCATAATCAAAGGAGTTATCATTTTTAATGAGTTTGACTTGAATAGCAGAATCCTGTGCTTAAAAGAGATCACACAGTTGCAGATAATGACATTTCTGTCTCATCATGGGCTCTAATTTAGTTTTCTTCCAGATACTGGCTTTTAGAGAGAAAGCCAGTAATATGAGGGGTCAGGTGAGGCAGCAGACAAACCCCGTGAAGACTTTTGGAGCTAGGAGGCCAGAAACTTTGTGGTTAAGGTTCTGGCTGTCACAAGACAGTTCTTTAGGGACTTCAAGAATCCCAAAGGAGACAAGAATGGGGTGATTTTCATTAGGGGAATTCTGGTGTCTACTACCTTTGGATCTCATGCTTTACTTACTTTATTTACAAAGAAATGGCTTCTATTATGTAATAGTAATTAATTTCCCTCTAAAAACTGATCAGAGACTTGTATTTAGAAGTCTACACAAGAATATCATCAGTACTTGCTTGATAAAACCATAATCCAAAGCCAAGAAACTTGACATTTTTATTTGGGAATTTGTAAATTTAAATTTACTTAGGAAACGGTAAATTTAGGAAAGGGTAAACTTTTTCTTTAAATATTTTTTTTCTCTCTTCCTTTTTGGGCATTTTCTTTAAATATTGGTATTATTTAAAACAACTTGGGATCTCCTTTGTTGGTCTTACATTCACATTGGAAATCGCTGGCCTAGAAATTAGCCATGGTAGCATAGTAGGGGGTGGGGTGGGAGGGCTGACCAGAGTGGCAGACAGGGCTTAAAATCCAGAAGGCTCTGGATTTTTTCTTTTCTTTTTTGCTGTGACAACAGGGATCAGAGTTGAGTTTTGGTTAACCTTGATCCTGAGCCGTGCTTGATGGTTACCTGAGACTGTTTCTTGACTGGGGTTACTTGTTCCTTCAAAGTGACATGGTATGTTTTTCAGAAAACTTACTAGCTGTAGGATTAAAAAAAAAAAATTGTCTTCCTGGACTATCAAGTTTACTTAAAAAATATTTTTGAAAAATATATTTGGGGCTGGGGATGTGGCTCAAGCGGTAACGTGCTTGCCTGGCATGCGTGGGGTGCTGGGTTTGATCCTCAGCACCACATAGAGATAAAATGGAGATGTTGTGTCCACCGAAAACTGAAAAATAAATATTAAAAAATTCTCTCTCTCTCTCTCTCTCTCAAAAAAAAAAAAAAAGAAAAATATATTTTTCATATTAAAAAATACAAAACCAACATTTATGTGACCTTTAAATATAAAATGTAGCTTTAGAGAAATTTCAAGCCACCTTGAACTTCATCAGAGCATGGTTGTTTAGTCACTCTCTTTAGTCTCATGAATTATTGCAATCAATTTAGACACATGTTGCCCCAGGACCTTTCTTCAAGTGGAAAAAAACTGATCCTAGTTCACTGCAGGGAAGACATTTTGAATTTTTGAATACCAGAGTAGGCCTACTTGGTTATCAATATAGGCATACTGGAACATTTCTAGAAACCTTTGACTTTTCTGTGATACCACCTGATTCCACTGAGGTACATCCCCAATCCTTGGGATTTTCTTAATGCTATGAAATTAAAGGTGAAACCTATGTTTGTTTTGTGTATAGAGTAAGAAGAGCAAGTGGCACCAGTTAATTGATAGGGGGAAATGAGATCTCTTCTGTTAAAATTCTGACTAAAATTTACACAGTACTTGAGAATAGATTAAATGCCACTGTTATGAAAATAAGATAATGTTGGGGCTAGGGCTGTAGCTAAGTGGTAGAGTGCTTGTCTAGCATGTGGGAGGCACTGGGTTCGATTCTCAGCACCACATATAAATACAATAAAAGTCCATCAACAACTAAAAAAATATTTAAAAAAAAAGATAATCTTACACAGACTTAACCATCAAAATTAACTTAAGACAGGTTGGAATTGAAAGCAAAATTAAAGAATCTGGAGCTGCTGGTATACTCATGGTATTTTTGCTTATATAAGTCTCCTTTGTTTAGGGAATGTTTTAAAAATTTTTATCATGTACATTTTTTAAAAATATTTATTTAGTTGTAGATGAATATACAGTATCTTTATTTTTATGTGATGCTGAGGATCGAACACAGTGCCTCACACATGCGAGGCAAGCACTTTACTGCTGAGCTACAGCCTTAGCCCCTTTATCATGTACTTTTTGCATCATGTGAACATGTGGTAGAATAAGAGAAAGTGGTTTTTTTTTTTGGTGATACTAGAGATTGAACCCAGGGGCAATTGAAAGCTGAGCTATCCTCCCAGCCCTTTCCATTTTTTATTTTGTGACAGAGTTTCTAAGTGCCCAGGCTGGTCTCAAACTTGGAGTCTTCCTTCCTGCCTTAGCTTCCCAAGTAGCTAGGTGCCACTGAGCCTGGCAAGAGACAATTCTTAATTCTGAATTTAAATCCCCCAAATAATGAAGTTATCTCAGCTTAATGTAGAATTAAATACTAAGCACTATGGTATGATTCTTAACCTTAAGAAATTCAGTTTGAAATGAAGAACTGTAAAACTAATCGTAAGATTGTATAGTTGGTGAGTGGTAGGCAAGGTTATATGTAGATAGGGAAAATGAATCTGTTGTTTTTAGTGGGACCTGAGACAAAAAAAAGAGAATGTGATATTTGCTTCATACGTTTTGGGAATCTGTGGTTATTTGTGTATGTATTTATAATTGTTATATCTTCCTGATGGATTGACCTTCTTATTGTTATAAAATGTCCCTCTTTATAGATAATATTTTAGGTGCTGTTTGCCTGGTATACTTTTTTCCATCTTTTTACTTCCGTCCTTTCATACCTTTGAATCCAGCGTGTCTTCTGTAGGCAGCATATCACTAGAATTTTTTAAAAAATCATGCCTGAACGTTTATGCCTTTTTATTGGATTGTTAACCCATTTATACTTATTGTTACTATTTATGGTTTTTACCTCTGGCTCTTTATAAAACTATTTCTCCTTTATTACCTCCTTTTATATTAAGCTATACATATTTTTTAGCATCATATTTTAATTCCTTTAATAAACTATATATATTTTATTTTTTTTACCTAGCAGTTTCTCTAGGACTCATTATATTTATCTTACTAGAATCTACCTCAAATTGTTACTAACTTCTCAGTGATACATAGAACCTTTACTTCTACATACAGTGTCAATGACTTCTTTTTTCTTTCTTTCCTTTTTATGCTGGTGTTACGCAATTAATACACATATGCACATACAACAAACTGAATAATACGTTGTTATAATTATACTTTATATGATCTTATTTAAAATTTTCTGAGAAAAAGTGGGACTAGCATATATTTAAGAGTTTGCTATATTAACCTTCTTATTTAATATTTCTGATTCTCATCATTTCTCTGTGTTACTGTCTGGTGCCATTTTTCACCCACTTCCTTTGTGCTTTCATTGTCATACATATTAGTTTTCTGTATGTTATAGCCTAACATGTTTTACGCAGTTGCTCTTTAATTTAGTTAAGAGGGGAAAGGAGAGGAAATGTGCTTCTGTACTTCATCTTATGATTACCCACATAATAACCTGTTCAGTAGTGCTCTGTGTGGATTTGACATTTGCTGGTGACACTTGCTTTTTGCCTCAAGGACTTCTTTTAGTATTTCTGGTATAGAGAGTCTTCTACTAAGGATTTTCAGGTTTTGTTTATTTAGGAACGTCTGTTTTGCCTTAATTTTTGAAAGGTTTTGCTGGATATGAGATTACTGGTTGAGGTTTTTTTTTTTTTTTTCTTTCAGCACATGGAAATGTGTTCCCATTGCTTACTAGCCTCTGTTGTTTTTGATGTGAAGTCATATGTTAATTGTATTAGAATGTCTTTGTAAGTGATGTGTTGTTTTTCCTCTTGTTTACAAAATTTTATTTTTGTCCTTGACTTTCAAGATTTTGACTGTGATATGTTTAGGTGTGTATCTGGATGTGTTTATCTTACTTGAAGTCATTGACACTGGATGCAAAGATAAGTGTTTTTCATCAGATACGGAAACTTTTTAGCCATCATTTCTTTGAACTCTCTTTTGTTGGTTTTTGGTACTGGGGATTGAACCCAGGGGTGCTTTATCGATGAGCTACATGGCCTTGAATTTGGGCTCTTCCTATCTCAGCTTCTGAATTGCTGGGATTGTAGGTAAGTTCTCTGAACATTTTTAATGTTTTTATTTCGTTGCATTCCTGTTCTGGTTTTCACATTATATGTATGTTGGTGAGCTTAACCATTAAGCTTTGTTCATTTTTTTGTCACTGTTTTTGCTCATTGTTCTTGAGGTTGCATAATCTGTCTTCACATTTACTGAGTTGTTCTTCTGTCAGCTCAAATCTACTTTTGAGTCCCTTGGCTTAGTTTTTCTTTTCATTTATTTTACTTTTCAACTGCTTGGAGCATATATTGTTCCACAGTGTGATCCAGTGAAGTTGGGTTTTGGCAGAGGCAGAGTATTGCCAGTTTGTGAGGCTTGGCAGAGGTTATGGAGTAGTTGCTGGGGGAAGGTTTGGAACTTGCTCTGTGCTGGCTGTCCCACTGGCATCCACCCTAGTAACAGAATCTCTGTGAATGTATGTGTGTGTTTTGTGTGTATGTGTGTGATATGTATCCTGCCATCTAGCTGCTTCCACTACCAGTGTGGACCTTCTGTAACCTAGACTGGAAGAGGTTGGAATTTGCAGATTTTCATAGGCTGCTGAATAGGACTTCTCTTCTGGGAGTCTGTTCTGGGAAATGGGGAAGATGGGAACTGTCATTGGCTACCAAACACATTGAATCAGCTCTCATCCAATGCAGAGCTGTACAGGAAAGGGGGGCTGCACTTTCACCCACTGTCCCACTTTGGGCTTCCCTGTGTAGCAGGAGATGGGGATCAGGGAATAGGCACTGTCTACTTCCAGCTGCTCAACCTTCTGCAGTGTGTGGCAACATAAAATAAGATCTGCCAGTGTTTACAGGTTGCCAAACCACCAGGAATAGCTCCATTACCCCAGGGAACTAAGGGAGATGGGAACTGCCAAGATAGAAGTTGCCTGAAGAGACAGTCCTATGAGACAGAGCTGTGAAGAGGGCAGGGGGTGGAGTGCAGCACCTAGCTTACTGAGTTCTGCAGGTTTTATTGAGTAAATGCTTTTTACTTTCTTCTGAACTCTTTGATCAATCTCCAGAGCCTTTACCTGTTCTGGCCAGCTTCATGGATACTTGTTTGGGAGAGGTTTCCCCAAGCTTCTCATACCAGCATCTGAACTACAGTTTTATGCTGTCAAGAATCTAAGGCTGCGCAGCGATCAGAGGAATAAAGTGGAGAAATGATTATGTGTTGCTTAGTGATAGGATCTCTGTGGCAGGGGACACAGGAGAGGTGTCTCCCAAGTTTTATCTTCCTCTATGTCTAGTCACATGGGTAAAACCAGCTTCTTTTTTATTCTTTACTGTAATATACTTAACCCTACCCTTTTTTGTTACCCATAGTGAGAATACCAACCAGTGTTTAGTCTGGTTTGTTATTTAGAGTCCTTGAGCAGCCTGTGTATTTGATGCCCTGCTGTGTATCATTATTACAATAGTAGACAACTATAGTGCCTATTCCCTGATCCCCATCTCCTGTAGTCATTCATTGAATTTGTATCTAGAAACAGGAACTGCTTCCCAGCCAATAATCCTCAAGGTCTTGAAAAGACAAAAATTGTCAATTTGTTCTAAATTATAAATTCAAATAAATATTATTAAATGGCAAATAAATTGTCTACTTAAGCCAGGCAAGGTGACACGCTCCCATGGTCCCAACTACTGGGGAGGCTGTGATGGTAGTGTCACTGGGGCTCACAAGTTTCAGACTAGCCTGGGCAACATAGCAAGACCCCATCTCAAAAGTTGAAGTAGTACTTAAAAGACATGTTTTAAAATTTCTCTTTTTGCTGTATGCTTTTCAGGTCTTGCCTGACCCTGGATTGATGCGCGCGCGCACACACACACACACACACACACACACACACACACAATTAGCGCTCTGTTTTGTAAATAGATCATAATTGCTTAGTAGGCAAGGAACATGTTTTATTAATCTTTGTATTTCCCACTATGCCATACATTGAAATTATTTGATTAATTCATCAAGTTAAAATAGGTCAAATTATACTAAAAACCCTATCTTAATCCAGTAAGTAGGGTCCAAAATATTCAGTTGCATAAAATATATTGTTATTTTATTGTAAAGATAATGAAATGGCCTAGCTGAACTTGTGCCACAAGAAGGCTATGCATTCTGAAAGTCTCTCTCTGATGTAAATTTGTATTTGGTGTCAGCTGATGGTTATTGGCTGGTCCACGTACTTACTCAGTGGTAGAGAAGGCATTGCTGTACCCTGCTTGTATTGTTGGGACTTAATGGTACACTGATTACAGGAATCTTCTAGTTGGCTAGTTTCATTAGCCTAATCTGGTGGGAGCAGACTAAGAAGCACTGGTTATGTGAGGACTTGTTTTCCTAATTTCGTATCCTTTTCCTGTTCTTCTTTCTGTACAGAAGCTTGAGCCTATTCCCAGTTAAGCATGGAGCTAGGTGAAGGATGTGGGCCAATTACATTGTCTCTTATTTTCAGGTTTTCACTGGTTACATTATTATAGAATTTTACTGTTTAAAATGTGAATATAAATTTATTTTTATCACTTTGTTCACACCAGCAAAACATAATTCCCATTTAGAGGTATTTTTTTAAATGGCTTTTGCTAAAATGGGATCCTTTATAAATCTATTTCACTTACTGTATTCTTTCTCCAAACACTGGTAAAAACTTTAATATGTGTGTATGTGTGTGTTTAAAGGTATTTGAAGTGGTGGAACGTGTAGAAGAGTTAAGAAGGAAGTGGCCAGTAGCGTGGGGAAAGTTGGATGATGGCAGTATTGGTGTGGTGACTCCATATGCTGATCAAGTGTTCAGGATACGTGCTGAACTTCGAAAAAAGAGATTATCTGATGTTAATGTGGAAAGGGTGCTAAATGTTCAAGGTAAGCATTAATTGGAATAAAGTAAGTTATTAAATGCTTAAGGCCTAAAGTGTGTTCACATTTGATTTTTGTAGATAGACACAGTACCTTTACTTTATTTATTTATTTTTATGTGGTGCTGAGGATCCAACCTAGTGTCTCACTTGTGCTAGGCAAGTGCCTTACCACTGAGCTACACAACCTGAGCCCCTCACATTTAATTTTTAATTCTTATAAAAGATATTAGATCTTTAAGAGATCGTAGATCACTTCTGGACCAGCAATGAAGAATTGCCTCACTGTTTTCCAGAATGGCTTCACCATTTTACATTGCCACTAGCATCCTCACCATTTATTATCTAGCACTTATATTTTTAAAAATGCAATGCTTTATTAAATCAGTGATTCAGAATGACAATCTCAAGCATTTTAAAAAAATTTTGTCTTGTAGGAAAGCAATTCAGAGTTTTGTTTCTTAGCACAGTACGGACAAGACATACTTGTAAGCATAAACAGACACCAATTAAAAAGAAAGAGCAACTTCTGGAAGATTCCACAGAAGACTTAGATTATGGTTTTTTATCTAACTACAAGCTTCTCAACACTGCCATCACAAGAGCGCAGTCCCTGGTTGCTGTGGTGGGTGATCCCATTGCTCTGTGTTCTATTGGAAGATGCAGGTAATCATGTTACTGATTGACATATTAAAGGGGGAAATGTGAAGTAATTTGTATGTCTGTGTATACATGTATATTTATGACCTTTTGGCTAATTAAAATCAGGCTTCAATGGAAATGGAAAAGTATATTACTTTGGGTATATTCATTGTATGCATAATTGTGTATTCATTAATTTAATCATTATTTAGCAGATACTTCCTTAGTGCCTTCTCTGTTTTAAACATTCTTGTATCCACTGGAGATACATCAATGAACAAAGCAGACAAAAATGTCTGCCCTTGTGGGCTTATGTTTTATTGGGGAGTAAAGAAAGACTGACAGTGAACTAAATAAGAATATTGTATAGTATTTTTAAAAATATTTATTTTTTAGGTGTAGTAGGACACAATACCTTTATTTTATTTATTTATTTTTATATGGTGCTGAGGATCAAACCCAGGGCCTCGCACATGCTAGGTGAGTGCTCTGCCACTGAGCTACAACCCCAGCTCTTGTATAGTATTTTATTTAGTAAGTATAATGTAAAAGAAACAGGACAATAAGAGGAATTAGACATGAATGTATGAGGCAGACTGGTTTTTGATGCAGTCAGAGCTGGCCTCCTGAGAAGCCAACTTTGGCAACAAGAGCTATGAAGTGTCCAGGAAGAGGAGCAGCTAGTACTAGGAGCCTGGGTGGTTTGGGGTGGTTTTGCATTGGTGTATCTTTGATGGAGGTGTTGAGAGCCACAGCGGAATGGCCCCTGGCATTTTGCCAGAAGGAATGGTTGAGAGGTGATGCCAGGGAGCCATTAAGATGATGATAATTAAGTTAAGCTGTGTATAATTGCTGTGACTGGATGATGCTGGATTGAAACATATATAGACCCCTGCTGTCCGGGTGCTCACTACTTTTGAGTTCCTGTTGAGTTCTGGTTGAGTTCTTGCGGGGATTCCTAGAGGGGGATTCCTAGAGAGTTCCAGTTGGTTGGTGAAGGCCTGGGGGAGGGAGTTCCAGTTGGTGTGTGGTGTTCCTGGAAGGGCCGAGTGGGTGGCGGGGGAAGTTCGGGCAATAAAGGAGTTCCTGTTTGAACCTAAAAGTGCCTCCAGGCGGCTTGGTTATTTTGTGCCCAGCCAGACTGCGGCAGGGAGGCTGAATTTTGTATTGCCTGCTTCCCGTCCCCTTTTATTGTTACTTTAGTTTCAATTTTTTATGAATTCCCTTTGTAGTAGTTTCTCTCAATACTTCAACGTAGGTAATTCTTTGCATCTGGTAAATTCAGAGGATATTAAAATTAAAGGGGGTTAGAAGTGGCCATTACTTGTCTCTAGGTAGGATTGTTCACATTCATTAGGCTGTAGTTATAAGGAACAGTTCTACTAAAATGTGGTTTAAATATCAACCGAAACAAAAAGTTTTCTCTCTATTCTTGTGATTTTTACTAGTTAATAGAAATTTAAACTGTATGAGGCCAGTCCTATTTGTCCTTTGGAGTATTGAAAATCTGTGTCAACATTTTTTCTAAAGGCATTTGAACAGAAATTTATAATATTCCTTATGAGAAAGAAAGAAATAAAGACATTCATTAGAGATTACTTAAAATTTTATATGTGCAGTAATATCTTTCACAGTAAGTTCAAAATATAGAAAGAAATTTAGACATTCCCAAATCTGCCTTGGCTAATTGTTTCTTTTTTTTTTTTTTAGTTTATTTTTTAGTTTTAGGTGGACACAATATCTTTATTTTATTTTTATGAGGTGCTGAGGATCGAACACAGTGCCTCATGCATGCTAGGCGAGCACTTTACCACTGAGCCACAACTCCAGCCCCTAATTGTTTCTTTTTAACATGTGAGAATCAAAGTAGAAAAAACTGTTAGGACATGACTCTTTAGAAATCATGTTTTCTGTTCTGTGTAGGTGTGGCAAAATTAACTGCCTGTTTTCATATTTAGCAGGAAAAAAATTTCTAAGAGAAAGGGTCAATTTGGGACCTTTAAGAATAAGGTTCATGTATTAGTTTAAGACTCCAAAAGAAGTTAATTTTCTTGAAAGGGGAAAGCTATTCACAAAGGAATCAAGTAAATGATTATAATGTATGGCTACATTAGGAAAAATAACTTTCTTTTAAAAATAACAAAGCTTGGAGGAATCATGATGTTATCTACAGTTTTGTTTTAACATGTCCTTAATTTATCATTTAAAAAATAGATTGCCATTCATTTGGAGTCACTAATGACAAGCTGTAGGGAAAGGAATATATTACTTTCCAGGTTACAAATGAGTAGAACTACATGTATTAATAAGTTTTACTCTCATCATGAGAATTTTATTTTTTAGTTACTTTATGTCCATTGAAAGTGTATTTGGTTAGGATGTTGCTGTGGTATTTTTCCATTGTTGTTTTAGTTATCATTTGGTGAGAATGTATATAATTTGATTAAAATTTATTATATTAAAACATATATAGAACAGGATGACAGAACAACTAGACACTTTTGGGGAAAGAAGAGTCATGAGTATAGTGTGAAGCTACATCACTGTTGGGCTGTATAAGTAACTGCAAATATTTACGAACCTGAATATTTTTAAAGAAACCTTTCATTGAGCCGTATCATGCTGTCAGTTGAATGAGGTCAGCACTTCTTATCCCTCCTCTGACACGAATTCTTATTTTCTCAGAACAAATAAATGAAGAATTCTTCCTGAAGTCACTCTGTCAAATTGTCCAGGGCTAATTTTTAACTTGAAACTAGGTCTTCTGGTTGCTTATGTTTTATCTTCTTAGCTGGAATATGCCAAGAACCTCGAATTAATTTATTTGCTAAGCAAAATATTTTCAGGGAAATAATAAATGGTGTGTGTGTGGGGGTAGGGATCATACATTCCGTAACTAAATGGGAATAATAATTGTGACTGTAGTCTTGAGTTGATGGTTGAGACACAGATGTTTAAACTTTAATCTTGTTAATTTCATTAGAAATTAACTTACTCTCACACTGCAAGTAAAGCTGGATAATATAATGTGATTTTCAGGTCCTATAAAAATGAAGAACACTCTCCCTCACTTTTCATTTGATATTTATAAAAATATTAGCATAATATTCCTAGATTATAATCAAGTTCAAGGAATGATTTTTGTATAAAGTCAGTTATATATCAGTCAGTTATATATATTTTTTGTTTTATTTTTAAATGGGATTTTTTCTATTAGCCTGAAATAAATGTAGTAAACTTCTCTCCACCCTGTTCTCCATGCTAGCAGATGCTAACACTGTGGCAACCGATTATTGACAGCTCTCCTTCTGCCACGTGCTAGGTTATGTGCCTTGCACACATTGCCTGATTCAGTCATCCCAACAGTTCTGCAATGTGGCTAGTTTATTTGCATTTGAAATAGCAGCCCAATCCAGAGAGTTTAAATAAGTGCCCAACGTGACAAGGCTATTATGTGGTTCACTCAGACAGATGTCAGACTGACTTCACGGTTCAGGCTCTTTCCCAGGAAGTGATGAATACACAATAGATCTACACTTTGCACTGACAGGGGAGGGTGGTAACATGGTGATAACATTTCCCTACTCTGCTGTGTATAAGGGGAAAATTTCTTTCCTTTAATTGAATTTCTTCATTAGCACATTTCATTAACTTGGGGGAAATGTAAACATGTAGAGGGATCTTGTAGTGATCTTAGGACATCAAGTAATTATTTTATTTTTAAATATTGTTTTTAGTTTTAGATGGACACATGCCTTTATTTTATTTATTATTTTTATGTGGTGCTGAAGATCCAACCCAGTACCTCACGTGTACTCTACCACTGAGCTGTAATCCCAGCCTGATTTTTTAAAAAATATTTTTTAGTTGTTGATGGACCTTCTTTATTTTATTTATTTGTATATGGTGCTGAGAATCGAACCCTTGGCTCACGCATGCTAGGCAAGCGCGCACTACCACTGAGTCACAGCCACGGCCCAGCCTGATTTTTTTTTTTTTTTTTTTTAGTTGGACACAATATCTTTATTTTACTTTTATGTGGTGCTAAGGATCGAACCCCGGGCCTCGCACGTGCTAGGCAAGCACTCTACTGCTGAGCCACAATCCCATCCTCCCAGCCTGATTTTTTTAAAAATCAGTTTTTATTCAAGTAATTCTTCAGTATTCTGTTAGTGATCCTAGAAAAAGGTTAACATAAAAACCAAACCAAACTTTGTATTCATGTTTTTGTTCAGTGATTAAAAGGAAGGACATGTCCTTTGAAATACCTGAAATTATATTACAATGAAAACATATTTGGGTTCCCAAACCAATATAACTAGAAGAAAGAAATGGTAAGCATAAACAATTTAGGGAAGGTGTTGAGAATTAGGAAGGCTTTACATAACCTTAGTGAATTCTTAGCCTCATTATGAATATAGTCAGTTCTCAAATGGTCTTCCAGTGATGAGTGTTCAGAATGCCTCATCATGCCATGCGTAGCACTTCAGTAAAGTTTTGGGAATTCATAGGCAATGTGAATAGTCTTGGAAAGAGCCTTCACTAAGAGAAAAAACAAAATTCTTTCTAGCTTTAAAATGTAGAAGTTTTGAAGGAAAAATATATTTCTCTGAAAGTTTAGAAGTGAGAAATAGTCTTTTCAATAATAAGGAATGGTAATAGTAATATTGCTGATGCCCTCTTTTACACATGTGGAAATTGAGGTATAAAGATAGGATAAGTAATTTGCTGGAGTCAGCTCAGTTACTGGGTGCTAGAACCAGGCATCTATTTGCTCTATCAATGGCAGAATAAGAAGACAAGCCAGATTTGAAATATAAATTTCAGATTACTTTTGGAACTCGGCTAACTTGATTAATTTATAGTATTTAGCGTTTTTTCTAAAATGAGGTTTTTTAGCTCAAAGGTAATTAAATTTTTTTTTTATTCCATAGGATCTTTTAGACAAAGACTCTGTCACTGAGCCACTGGCTTCTCTTATAAAGTGTGAAGTTCTTTGATGGCTCTGCTTAATTCAGTGTTGCTTCAGATCTTGTTTGATGCAGCTAAGGTCATTGAGGGCAATAGAAGGAGGGTTTAGAGTGTAAGAAGGTAGTTCAAACATAGACCAGCCAGGCATGGTGGTGCACACCTGTAATCCCAGTGGCTCTGGAGACAGAGATAGGAGAATTGTGAGTTTAAAGCCCGCCTCAGCAAAAGCAAGGCACTAAGCAACTCAGTGAGACCCTCTCTCTAAATAAAATACAAAATAGGGCTGGGGATGTGGCTCAGTGGTTCAGTATCCCTGAGTTCAATCCTTAGTACAAAACAAAAAAAAAAAAAAAAACAAGATCTGGCATTTGGACTGCCTAAGCTGGAAAAGAAAATATTGAATTGATATTACAAACTGAGCTAGAGAGTAAGAGCCAATCCATTTTTTTTCTTTGTCCTATTTGTTTTGGAAGTCCAACACAAAAGTGAAATACCACTCTATGGAACTAATATTTTTACCAGTTAGACTGAAAAATAAACCTTAAACTCTTCCTTATCAGTACAGTATGAAGTAGAATTATGTTAATAAATATCCATACAGTTGAATATTGTGGCTGTTCCAATCAAAGAGAGTGGAAGGTTATGGACTTTTGATTCTGAGTGCTGTCTTAGAGATAACCTTCCTCAGGTTTTCTCATGTTATAATGAGAAAGAAACTTGATTTCTTCAGAAGGGTTCTTCAGAATAAAAATACAACTTTTCAGTGTACATTTCTTTGCAACACACATTTACAGTAGCTTGAGTAATTCTTGTTAGCTTTTGTGTCTTATAGTCAGAAAGCACAAAATATTTAATATTTTGTGGTATGTTTTACTTTTCTGTTGTTACATATATGCCTAAAATTTATTTTGGACCATATTTCTTTCTTTCTTTGGTACTGGGCGTCAAACTCAGGGCCTGAGGCATGCTAGGCAAGTGCTCTTCCACTGAGCTACCTGTAATCCCAGTGGCTGGACCTATGCTTAAACCCATATTTAAAAGATTAGAAAAGAGGGCTGATCTGTAGCTCAGTAGTAAAGTGTTTGCATAATATGTACTAGGTACTGAGTTTGGTCCCCAGCACTGTTAAAAACAAAGCAAAAGAAAAGTTTGAAAAGAGTGTATACACATCTATAAGGAAAACATGGTTGGTTCAGCATTTAACTCAGCAAAGTTTTGTGAATATATTAATAACCCAATTCCTAAACTAACTCTTATAAACCTTTCCATTTATGCTTCTTGAAGCCATCTTGGTTACTTGCTGTCCACCTGGACACCAGGATATCAGCTTTGGAAGAAGCCATGCCTTATCTTTTATAGCATAATAAAATGTTATTTGAACTTCATATTAAACATAGGTATACATATTATAATAGTCATTTAAAATGTAAAACCTTTTTATATGTTTCTTATAATAAGTATTTAGTATTTTTAGTATTTAGAGATCTGTTTTCAAAACTTTAAGAATAACAGTATGAAGGGCTGGGATTGTGGCTCAGTGGTAGAGTGCTTGACTAGCATGTGTGAGGCCCTCTGTTCAATTCTCAGCACCACATATAAATAAATAAAATAAAGGTCCATCGACAACTAAAAAAAATTTTTTTAAATAACAATATGCAACTGCAATAAGTTTTGAGTGCATTTTTCTTTAGTACATATTGATTAGGAGATAATCAACATTAAAATTAATATTCCAACTCCCTGTATTTTACATAATTTTTAAACACTCATAACTTAGTCAATGTTATAAGATGTGCTTATGACAAGCATCAGCTAAGTAAGAGAAGAACATAGGAGCAGATGGCTGTTTTATTTATTTATTTTTGGTACCAGGAATTGAACTCAGGGGCACTTGACCACTGAGCCACATCTCCAGCCCTAATTTGTACTTGATTTAGAGACAGGATCTCACTGAGTTGCTTAGTGCCTTGCTTTTGCTGAAGCTGGCTTTGAACTCACAGTCCCCTTGAGCCACTGGCATTACAGGCATGAGCCACCACACCTGGCTGCAGACGGTTATTTGTTATTTTTATAGAATCCTCATGAGAATTATGTACTTTGTGGCACAAATTTATTTTCTGAATTGCTTTTCTTGGTCATCTAGCACCAAGCTACTTTGACATTATAAGTTATAAAAATATATACATATTAACTTGAATCATATAAATTGTATTACATTATATATATGTATATGTAATATGTACTTACAGTCATGCATTGCTTGATGATATGTTCTGACAAATGCATTGTTAGGTAATTTTATCATTATGGGAACATCCTAGAGTATATTTACCCAAACTAAGATAGCTGTCCCAGTTCTAGGTGATAACATCTTAGGGAACCACTGTTATATATGCAATCTGTTGTCCAAAGCATGGTTGATGGTGTGTGAAGAAAAACATGTATTTATGACTGTGCCCTGAAGTACTTAACTTTCTATACATTGAATTACTATCAGCTTTGAAATCCTTGGTTGTTATGTGTATAACAAAAACATCATTCTGTATCGGCACTGATAATTGAACATTGATTATGTTACTTGCATTGATGAGCCAAAATTTTGTGCAAGCCTATTTCTATGTATCATACTATTTATGAGGCATGGCTCTAGTTTAAGCACCAAATTTCTGAAATCTTGTGATTGTCGTAGGAAGATTGCACCTAAATCATAATGAGATGACTACTGGATTTAAGAGTTTGGGACTGGGGGGAGACAGAATTTGAAATTATCCTTAGTCACTTTTATATTCATTTCTGTGGTCTCATCCTGATCTTGTAAATCTTTTCTGTAGGAAGTTTTGGGAGCGGTTTATTGCCCTGTGTCATGAAAATAACAGTCTACATGGGATCACATTTGAACAGATCAAGGCTCAGTTAGAAGCTTTAGAACTAAAGAAGACATATGTGTTGAATCCGTTGGCTCCTGAATTTATTCCCCGGGCACTAAGACTGCAGAATTCAGGAAATAGCAACAAGCAGCAGCAATCACCACCCAAGGTAAAGCCTCCCTTAATGAAGCTGTAGAGTTGAAAGGGTAAGAACAGCGCTACAGCATCAAAGTTTATTGGGTTGCAAGTTACTTTAAGCTTCAGAATTGAAGACTGCATTTGGTGACCAGCAGTTTCTGCAAGTAATTTGTCTAGATTTGGCATGTAATAAAAATACAGTGCATTTTTACCACCTACTTAAGGTCGTAATCATCCTCCAAAAGTTTTTAAGTTGAGTTTGGGGTTGTGGCTCAGTGGTAGAGCTCTAGCCTAGCACGTGTGTGGCACTGGATTCAATCAGCACCACATAAAAATAAATGTATTGTGTCCATTCTCAACTAAAAAAAAATACATTAAAAAAAGTATCTGAAAATGTGTGGTATCCTTTGTGTACTATACCTTCTCAGTCCTCACTGCTGATAGACTTGGTTTTATCTGTCAGCTAAGATGTGAATAAAACAACACAGTTTAAAACATCCTGCATCTTATAACACAGCATATTATTTATAAGGATTATGTTATAATAATAATATTTGTATAAAGAAGATAAGTCTAATCTTTCATTGATGACCGACTCATTTCAGACGGTATTTGACATTGAGGAAATTTAGCCAGCTTCTTAAAGATTGATTTTTTGACTCATTTTTGTTCTTTAGGAAGAATCCAGTCAGAGGGAATGGGGTTGGGAGAGTTGAGGCTCTTTCCGCTTTTGAATGGCAGTTATTTTGGGCAGAGACAGTTGGCTTATTTTCTAGAGTGTCTAAAAAATATTCTAAAATGTCTAAAAAAACATCCTAAAAGGAAGGTTCTGATAATGGCACATATAGTATTTACTCTAGTATTTTTATACATTTATAGTCCTCAGTGTGGTATGAAACTTATTTACATGAATTAAAAGAGTTAGTATTGAACTTTATTACACCTCATGTGCCAGCAATAGTGAGTGGCTTGTTTTGAAAGTCTTTAGGCTAAATAGGTATTAAGCTGAGAACTACTTTCTATGTTAACATACTGCTGCTGTATATTATTGGTAAATAAAAATGTACATAATGTGCAATAATGCTTTAATGATTTGGCATTATCAGAGGATTAAGCATTCTGCATAAATGAGTTTATCTTATATGCCAGGTGCTAAAGAGGCATACATCAGCAAATTTTAGCCCCTCAGTTCTCTTGTGGCAGGTGTTGGAAGAGGTAAAAGAATGATGGTCAGAGGAAGTAAGTAGATTCAAGGCAACTTCTACCATGGAGCTCTTGTTCAGGAAGTTTGTGAGTGGATAGAGAGAGTTGGAAAGTAGGGAAAATGTAAAAAATTAACTTAGAACAGAAATTTTTATTTGTATTGTTTGCTGCCTTAGTGTCTGTGCCTAGAGCAATATCTTGCACATAATAGGTGCTTTGACATATTTTTTAAACAAATGAGTAAGCTTAGCTTAAGAGTTTTATGTTAGTAAGCTTTCCATTACTGTAATAAATGCCTGAGATAATCAATTTATGAAGAGAAAAGTTTTGTTTTGGTTCACAGTTTTAGAGGTTATAGTCCATGATCAGTTGGCCCCATCGCTTTGGGCCTATGGTTGCTTTTCTTGTCACTAGTATGTGACAGAGCAAAACCATTCATTTTATGTCTGGGGAGTGAAAGAGGAAAAACAGGAAGGGGCCAAGTCCTATGGTCTCCTCCAAGGGCATGGCCTTGAAGACCTCTACTAGGCCCCACCTCTTAAAGGGTCTACCACCTTCCAATAGTGTCAAGCTAGGGACCAAGCCTTGAATACACAGCCATTTGGGGGATACTCCAAACCCAAACTATAGCAAGTACTTACAAAAGATGAGTGCTTTGGGAGAACAGGTGACATGTCTACAGGGGACAGCAAGTAGCTTAGGGTATGTAAGAGTAGGGTACCTACGTAGAAACTTCCTAATTTTATTGTTTTTTATTTAAAATGTCGCAAAACCTTGTAGCCCTTTGCACATTCTTCAGTACTACACAAAACTCTTACTTGAGCTGTGTAAGCATCAAGTAATTACTATAGCTGGCACTAGATTTAAGCCATGATGCCATACATATACAGTCCTTAAGCAAGACCCTGCAGTTTGCCTTTTGTTGTTGTTGTTATTTTTTAAAGGTGGAGAATATATATATTTAGTCCATTTGTTTTTCTAAAATCAAAAAGTCCCTGAAGGCAAAAATCCTATTCTGTATGTTTTATGACCCCTAGTGCTTAGCCCCATTCATTGCACATACTAGGTGCTAAGAAAGTATCTGATAAATGAATAATGGTTATGGCCCATAATGTGGCGTTTTGCTTTCAATAAACTGTCTCATAAAATTTATCCTGGGGCTGGGGTTGTGGCTCAGCGGTGGAGCACTCACATAGCGCGTGTGAGGCTCTGGGTTCGATCCTCAGCACCACATAAAAATAAATAAATAAAATAAAAGTAGTATGTCTGACTACAACTAAAAAAATATAAGAGCACAAATTTAAAAAATAATATATCCTAAACTTTTTAGAAAATCTTTTTTTTTTTAAAGAGACATAAACAAGAAATCAGAGGCTTTTCTTTTCTTTTTTTTTTTTAGAGAGAGAGAGAGAATTTTTAATATATTTTTTTTAGTTCTCGGTGGACACAAAATTTTTGTTTGTATGTGGTGCTGAGTATCAAACCCAGGCCACACGCATGCCAGGCAAGCGCCCTACCACTTGAGCCACATCCCCAGCCCTAGAAAATCTTTTTCACTGATTCTATAGATGTTATCATCTTTGTCAGTGGCTAACCAAATCATTTATCAGCTTATTCTTATTTCATCTCTGTCCTGCTTTCCCATCCTACCACTTCCACATGTATGTGCTGGAGAATTTTGAAACAAATCCCAGTTATTTTATTTCATGTGCAAGAATCTTAATGAAGGGGGATTTAATTCATTATAGAAAAGGATGGTATTTCTTAAATGGGATGCTGAGCCATTCTATTTTTTCAAGTTTCCTTAATTTTAACACAATTCTGTATATAAGAAATATTTTAAATCAGTATCTCTAATGTTAGAATCTCTAATGTTAGAATAGAATTTAAAATCCCAATAAGGTTCATGTAAATAAAATCATTACAAGGTTGCATGATGGCTAAAAGTGCTCCTGGGCATGCCTCCTCAGGACTAATTTGACAACAAAACATAGTGATAGCTGTGCAAAAACCAAGGAGCTTTATTGTCCTAATACTTCTGTGGTAAGATTTAGCCAAGATGCAAAATGTCAGGGGACCTAGAAGGAGGTGATCCTGTGTGGCCTTCCATCACTGCACTCTCTAGGGCACTTGGTGGGAGCAGTGTTTGGAAGCTTTGCAGATATGGCCAGTTTCATTTGAACATGACCCAGAAGACAGATCATGTTTAAAAATGTATCCTCTGAAGACCATCCCATTGTTTTACATATTTTAGTTTGTTAGTTAGTTTTTTTTTTTTTTTTACCATTGGTACCCAGCTGCTGATGTTATGTCTCAGTGTCCAGTGATAAGAAAATGTGTCAGGCTTATTTACCTTGGTAGTCAGGATGGACATATGGTGGGCCCCTCAGTAAACATTTGTTGAAAGAATAAATGGGCAAAAGTGAGTAAATGAAAAAATAAATATTTGAATGAATAAGTGGCAGATGATATAAACTATATTTGAATATAAGCAATGGATGATATGAGCTACTTTTGCTTAAAAAATCCTGATGTTAATTAGTGTTCTGCCTAAGATAAGGATGCTTTCTGAGATTTATTATTAGAAAGGAGTTAGTTTTGGAATGACTTTTACACATAGTTAGCTCTAGCTTAGTGCTACATTATTATTTTATTTATAAGCTATCAAACAGTTTATTTTGAGTAAACTAAGTGAATCTCCTGCTCTAAGTTAAAAGACGCTAGACAACCCAGAGTGCTGATGTTTTTGTCCAGCAGCTTCCAGTTGTGTAGGGTAGGACTGCCCTGGACTGTGGTTACTCTTTGTATTAGCTTCCCATTGCTGCTGTAACAAGTTACCACAAACATAGGGACTCAAACAGTACCAGTTTATCATCTCATAGTTCTCTGGGTCAGATGCTGGGACTGGCTTACTTGCTTTCTCTGCTCTGGGTTTTACAAGGTGGGGATTGAGGTGTTGGCTGACTGGATTCTTACCTGGAGCCTTGGGAAAGAATCTGGTTCCAAGTTGATGCAGGTTGTTGGCAGAATCTAGTTTCTGCAATTGTAGGACTGATATCCTTATTTCCTTGCTGGCTATCAGTTACTAGCATTCCTAGCTTGTAGAAGCCTCTTGCTGTTTCTCAGAGGTACCCCTGCAGCTTGGAGCTAGCAACGGTGCATTGTTTCCTTCTGTCCCACAGAATTTCTTCTACCACATCTCTTATTTCTTCTTCCACTGCACCTTTCTGAGCTAGGGAGATTTCTCTGCTTTTAGAGCTCATATTACTAGATAGGGTCCAACCAGATAATCCAGGCTACTTTCCCTATTTTAAGTCACAACTTTAACTCTATTTGCAGAGTCCTTTTTGCCACATAACACATCACGTCCATAGGACCCATGCTTAGAGTGTGCACATCATTCAGGTGCTGCAGCCTCCCACATTCTGACCAACTGCTGTGCTTTCTCTCTGTGGTTTGCTCTTCATAGTTGTCCCTTGTTCATGGGTCATTAGCAAGCCATAGTGATAGGTTTGGAGGCTTTAAAATCTAAATGGTTTGTTACCCTCTTGGAACTATCTTCTCTCTGTGTGTCACTGGCTTTTCTTTCTTCTGTCAGTGTATGTGCCTTTGGCTGCTCTTGTCACTTCTAATTGCTCTGCTTCTGATCTTACCCCCTACTCCTGACATCTCAGTGTTTGCCATTTTCTTTTCCCTTTTTCTCCTTTCTTATCAATTCACTGTTTCTCAGAAGTTTGTTTTTTATAGCTGCTGCCAGTCACTATGAATATTTTTCTCTTCTGGCTACCATTAGCCAACTATCATTCTTTTTGGCTTTTTTTATGACTTTTTAAGACTTAGATACCTTCATCCACTCATAATCAACACACTTTAAACCTTCAGTGTTTACTGATGTTCTAAGTATCTAACATCTTTGACAGTTGCATGTGTAGATAAATTAAGTGTCATTGTATTTTTTGCTTTGGTCAAGAATGAATTTTTCATCCTCTTGTAGACATTATCCCCTTTAGTTTTCTGATGTTATGTACAAATAAATTTTGTATATATCTAGAGGTAAGTTGCATAGTGTGCCACTTTTTCCTCAGCTTACTTAGCATGTGTTAGTTACATTTTTTTTATTAAGAAGAAAAAGACTTAAAAAGTTCAGAATTTGAGAGCATTGTGTCTCAAATATCGTTTCTGCCCAAATGTTTTCATTTTTAATGGTAGAAAAAGATATCCGTATGTAAATCTGCCATTGCTTTTTTTTTTAAATAAATCCTTCATTGATGGACATTCAGATAAACATTTAACACACATATAAACTGTGCCACAATGAACATCTGTGCTCTAATCCATAATTATTTCATCTGGATAAATTCCTGAAAGAGCAAATCCAGGATTAAAGTATATGTGCATTTTTAAAAATATTCATTTTTTAGTTGTAGATGGACAAATACCTTTACTTTGTTTATTTATTTATTTTTTGTGGTGCTGAGGATCAAACTTGTGTCTCACAAATGCAAGGCAAGCGCTCTGCCACTGAGCTATAACCCCAACCCTGTATGTGCATTTTTGATGCTTCTAATATATATTGCCAAATTACTGTCTAGCAATTAGCTAGATTCTCTCAAGCAAATTATGATAGTCTTTTTTCCTGTTCCTTTAGAAAATTTTGTACTTTCAGATATTATGAATCATATTCAAAATGCCATAAATCCCAAGTCATGTTTATATTCTGTTACTGTTTTAAAGATTTCATCTTCAAAAATAGAAGACTGAAATTTTTCCCTGAAAAAGCAGTTTTTACGTTTTGTCATTTAATTCTTAGAAAATTTAGAAGAAGCTACAAAGGAATAAAGTTTATGTTTCAGACATGTAGGTTGCATATTTTTTTTTTTAATTAAGAAAATTCATTGAGAAAAGAAGTTTAGATAGCCTTAATTTGGAAAAGAAAAAACTGGGGGACCAGAAATGGTCCTATTATTTATAAAAAAACATGTTTGAATGAATAAGTGGCAGATGACCTATTATTTATAAAAAGAAAGTTGGCTCAAAGCAGTCTAATAGCTACTAATTATAGACTCACAGTTTTTAAATTTTAATTGTTGCCATTTACATTTAATTTGTATATGATTAGGAAAAGGGTTCTTGTTCTCTAATATTAAACATGTTCAAATTATAATTTATTGGTTTTGATTTTTTTTTCTTTAAAGGGAAAAAGCCTCCATCATACTCAGAATGATCATTTCCAAAATGATGGAATTGGTAAGTAGAAAAATTATCCTATCCTATCCTTTTATGATATGAAAGTCAGTCCAGATTTCACTATGTGAATGAAAGTGAATCCCCTTACCATCTCTCCCTCTTTTTCTTTCTCGGGAATTCACAACACAGACAATCACTTAATTCTTTTATTTTATTTTATCAGTTAATTCTTTTCTTTTATTTTTTCTTATGTCAGTGCCTTGATGTGTCATTTTTTTAAAAAGGGGTCATTTTGTAGGCACCAGCATATGTATCCAGGAGTTTTGAGAAAAAACGTTTAAGCCTTTTATGCTTATAATTATTTTTTTTTCCCCCTTGGTACCAGGGATGGAACCCTGGGGCACTCAAACCACCGAGCCACATCCTCAACCCTTTTTTGTATTTTACTTAGAGGCAGGGTTTCACTGAGTTACTTAGGACCTCACTAAGTTTCTGAGGCTGGCTTTGAACTCTCAGTCCTCCTGTCTCAGCCTCCTGAGCTTCTGGGATTACAGGCATGCACCAGTGTGCCTGGCTGCAACGTCATAAATTTTCAGAATTTATTTCTCTCCAACAAATGTGAGATCGTATAGATTTGAAGATAAAGTTTATTTAAATGATTTTAAAGGTTGTAGAATTATGCTTTTAAAGGAATGATTACTTAATCTTCATTTTGTATGTAGCTATATTATATTGCAAGTCAAAACTTTATTCTGAAGAATCGTATATTTTCCTGGTCCCAGAGGACTATTTACTAGGAGTATGTGCACATGTGGGTGAAGAATACCTGTCTGGCTCCTACAAGCTAATTTGTACAGCTCATGCTGATTTTAGAGAACTTATAAGCTATTTTATGCCACATCTGGGAAATACATTTTGCTGTTGGGTGACTTAAGTTATTTTTGTATAGGTAAATATGTATAGCTATTGAGTGCATCCTTTTTCTGTTTATTTTTCAGTTCCTCCCAATCCTTCTGTACTGATTGGCAATCCTATTAGAGCATATACTCCTCCACCTCCTCTTGGACCTCACCCAAATTTGGGGAAATCTCCAAGCCCTGTTCAAAGAATAGATCCTCACACTGGGACAAGTATTCTTTATGTACCTGCTGTCTATGGAGGGAACGTAGTTATGTCGGTGCCTTTGCATGTAAGTAAATACTTATGTGAAATAGTTATGGTTGAATAAAGTAAATAGGTTTCAGTAAATTTAGTGACAGTTCCAAATAGTCCCAACCTTATTTTTTTTGGTGGTTCTAGGGATGGAAACCAGGTCCTCAAAACGTTCTAGGCAGGTGCTCTACCATTGAGCTATGTCTCCAGCTCTAACCTCTTTTAAAGTAACTTATCTTTAACTGTTGAATTTTGAAATGACCAAAGAAATATGTATTGTGGCTTATAATTTGTTACTCTATTACCAGAAATATTCATTCTTTATAAAGAGATCTGTAAATTGAATGTTTTGATTTAGAAGGTTTTATGTTCTTTTTTTTGGTGGTGGGGATACTGGGGGTTGAACTCAGGGGCACTCAACTACTGAGCCACATCCTCAGTCCTATTTTGTATTTTCTTTAGACACAGGGTTTTTCACTGAGTTACTTAGCGCCTTGATTTTGCTGTTGTTGGCTTTGAACTTCTGATCCTCCTGTCTTCAGCCTCCAGAGCTACTGAGAGGTTTTATGTTCTTTTAAAATATTTTTTTTCTGAAGAAATTGGACTGAAAGTTAACAGAACTAGTAACTTGGTCTCTTGTTTTAAAAAACAATGCTTTTATTTTATCTTTTGTTTTTTATTCCTACATAATTCTCAAAATTTTCTTGATACATAGAATTCACTGGAGGAGGCAGAGGGGGTTGGGTTAGTGTAGTCCTTTTAGATCTCAATTTGTCTGAGAAATTCTAGGCCTTATGAAACCTTTCTGCCATTTAGAAATGTTTCTGAATCCTTTCTAAGGGTATGGGCTTTCAGATACTTCCATATTGTATCATAAACCCATTTTTTAATTTTCTTTAGGGTTTTAAAATACTTTTGTCAATTTTGTTTGTGTGTGTGTGTGTGTGTGTGTGTGAGAGAGAGAGAGAGAGAGAGAGAGAGAGAGAGAGAGAATATTTCCAAATTCAGCAGTTTTGGCCTAGGAAGTAATTTCTTTCATGTAAGTGAAGTACTGTAATTTCAGACAGAGGTGATTATTACAAAAGATCTTTTGCACCCCCACCCACACCCCAGAAAGGGGAAGGTGCTAAAATGCGAATGTGCTGTAGCTTTGTTGGCTATGGTAGTTCACAGCCATGGTAGCCATGGAGAGTAATTGTGAGTAAGAAATAGGTAATTTATGCCCACTCCCTGTGAACTTCAGAGTTTAGTGGAGTTATTTCTTCCCAGCCTGGCAACATTATACATCATCAGCTATAAATAGAATGTCTCTTAGGTTTTAAAATTCACTTCACTAGGTCAGAGAGGCTTTTATTATGTAAGATTCCTAAGAGTCTGCATGTAATAGTTATATCGTAATAAAATAATAGGGACAGTAGTTCAGATGTTATATTTATTCCTTTTATGTTAATGTGCAGACATCATGTGTCTAGATATACCTAAACAAGTTTTCTGTTTCTGTATTTTAAGGTAGAGTTGATTTCATCAAAAGCAGTAATGGAAGTAGTGATCTATTTGAATTAATGAATAAGTGAACTTTAAATGCTATAAAGGAAATAATTAAATATGTTTACATTAAATGATTTACTTTTTGAGTGAGACACCTTAGACTAAATTCTTCCTTCACTTTACCTCCTGTTCTCTAATTAAGTCTATTAAACTACATAACTATGCAGTTTATTTAAGAAGATAATTTTTGTGGTAATCTGTGACATGCATATGTTCATATTAAGGGGAAATGATTTAAGAATGTAAAATGATTTAATGCCTCAATTTATTCTGAATCTGAAAAGTGACCCATTTTTCCTTACACACTAAAAATTCAGGGAGTCCTTTTTGTACACTTAAGACATAGCAATTTGATTCTACCAATTGATACTGTTAAGTAGCACTGACTTTGTAGTTGCTCATTTTGATAGTTGTCCTCTGTGTTGGTGTATGCTTTTTCTAATCAAAGTACTATAGAAGTTTGCATTCCAAAATATACTTAATGCAATTACTTTATTTCTTGTAATAACCTAGGTACCATGGACAGGATACCAGGGTAGGTTTGCAGTTGATCCTCGAATTATTACACATCAAGCAGCAATGGCCTACAATATGAACCTATTACATACACATGGACGGGGATCTCCTATACCTTATGGCCTTGGACATCATCCACCTGTCAGCATAGGGCAGCCACAGAATCAGCATCTGGAGAAGGATCAACATGAACAAAATAGAAATGGTAGGTTGCTATGCTGTACTCTGTTCATAAACTGATGGCATGCAGAGTTCTGTCCACAGTATGATTGTTAATCATGGACTATTGAAATCAACCTGTTACAATAACCATGGATCCTCATTCCAGATGACATAAATATGTACACAGGTACAAATTTTGCATGTAATTTCAGAGTGTCCTTTAGGTTAAACCCTACCTTATGATTTGTTTTACTGATTTCCTGAAATATATTAAATTTTAATATTTTGAATTATGTATATAATAGTCATTTAAAATTGCAAAGAAAAGTCCTTTCCTTCCAATTTTGTTAACCCAAAATATTCTTGTAGTGTACTAAGCATTAATGTTATTGTGGGATAGTTGATATAAAATATGTATTTCTTATGCAAATTTACCAGAATTATAGGTAAGAAAAAAATTACCTATTACTTTTCTTAGTTAAGTTTATGGAAGTATGATTTATACGCAGTAAAAATCACTCTTTAAAAATGTATGGTTTGATGAGTTTTAATAAATACACAGAGTTGTTAACTACCATCAAAATCAAGGTACAAGATATCACATAACCTCAAAAAGTTTCCTGATGCCCCTTTGCAGACATTCCCATCCCCTGAGCCCAACCCTGGACAACCACTAGCTTGTACTTATATTTTGTCTTTGGATGTCATATAAATGGAATTGCAGGGTATATAGGTGTTCATGTTTGGCTGTGTTGACTGCTTTTGATCTTTCATCAGGTAGTATGAGTGAGTTGCTTGCTCCTTTTTATTCTTGATTAGTATTTCACTATATGGGTACACCCACGATGTGTTTATCCATCCATAATTGGTGGATACAGTAGTTTTCTAGTTTTTGATTCTCATGAATAAAGCTGCTGTGAACATTCATGTTTTCATTTCTCTTTGGTAAATACCTAGAAGGGAGATTGCTGTGCATATTGTAAATACATTTTTAACTTTATAAGAAACTGCCATATTATTTTCCAAAGTAGCTGTACTATTTTTCATTTCTACCAATAATGTGTGAGATTTCCCTTGGTTCCACATTCTCACCAACATTTGGTATTGTCAGACTTTGTTATTTTACCCTTGCTGGTGAATATTTGATGGCAGGTTGCTGTGGCATTAATTTGCATGTCCCTAATAACTGCTAATACTGAGTATCTTTTCTTTGTGCTTATTTGCCACGTGTGTATCTTCTTTGATGAAATGTCTATTCATATCATTTGCTCACTTTATTATTGGGTTTTTTGTCTTATTAAGTTTTAAGTTTTTAATATATTTTAGATAGAAAACTTTAATTAGATAATATGCTTTGAAAATATTTTCTCCCAGAATATGACTTTGGCTTCCTTTCATTTTCTTAAGAGTATCTTTCAAAAGAAGTTTTTATTTTTGATGAGGTCCAGTTTATCCATTTATTTTTCTATGAATTGTGTTTTGGTGTTGTGTCTAAAACATCTTTGTCTAACCCAAGGTCACAAAGGTCTTTTCTTGTTTTCTTCTAGAAGTCTTAGACTATTAACTCTGACTTTTAGGTCCATTTTGAGTTAAATTTTGTATTTTATACGAGGTAATGATTATAGTCTTCTTGTTTTGCATATATATATGTTCAGTTGTTCCAGCATCATTTGTTGAAAAATCTGTCCTCCTCTTGAGCTCCTTTGGGACCCCTCTTGAAAATCATTTGGCCATATACTTGGACTCTGTTCTCTTCTATTAATGCATATGTTTGTGTTCATGCCAAATATGCTGTCTTGATTGCTGTGGCTTTATAAAAGTCAGGAAAGCAAGTAGTATAAGTCCTCTGACTTGATTCTTCTTTTCCAAAATTGCCTTTTCCAGGTATTATCTTATATACATTTTAGAATAAGCTTTTCAGTTTCTACCTGAAAAGATTTTGATTGGGATGTGTTAAGTTTTTAGGTCGATTTTGGGAGAATAGACATCTTAACAATATTTAGTCTTTTGATCCAAGAATAGGCATGTGTGTATGTATGTGTGTGTGTGTGTGTGTGTGTGTGTATATATATATATTTGGGTTTTTTTTAAGTTTTTAATTCCTTAACATTTATAAAATGTTTTTATATATGACCTTTCACTATTTTATTGAGGTGCAAGCTTGATTAACATAAATATTTAATTTATAATATTTTTCTTTAAAGTTAGATTCATGAATTACATAGAATGATGAGTTTGAGTTTTTCATTATTGGAAATTTTCCAAGGATTTTTCCATTATTGATTTCTACTGTAATTTCATTGCGATAAGAGAACATTTTGTACCATACAAATCCTTTTTCGATTTATTGATATTTGTTTCATGGCACAGAATATAGTTATTATGGTTTGGATCTGTAATGTTCCCAAAAGCTGAAGTGTTGAAGAGTTGGTCCCCATACAGCAGTGTCTAGGGATGGGGCTTTGGGGGAAATGATTGAATCATGAGCACCATAACCTTACCAGTGGATGAATCCATTTGATGGATTAATAATTTGAATGAATTACTGAGAAGAGGTGAAAACTGTGACGGGGGGCATCGTTGGAGGAAGTAGGTCACTGAGGACTTGGCTTTGGGGATGATAAATCTTATCTCTAGCCCCTTCCCCTCTCTCTGCTTCCTGGGTGCCATGTGGTGAGTAATTTTCCTCCACCATGCCTTTTTGCCATGATGTTTCTGCCTCACCTCAGATCCAAAGCAATGGAGCTGTGTGACCATGGACTGAAACCATGACCCTAAGTAAACTTTTACTCCTCTAAATTGCTCTTGATAGGGTGTTTTGTTTTGGGTATTATGGATTAACCAAGGGATGTTTTGCTTGGGATACTGGAGATTAACCAAGGGCGCTTAACCACTGAGCCACATCCCTAGCCCTTTTTATATTTTATTTATTGACAGGGTCTTGCTAAGTAGCTTAGAGCCTCACTAAATTGCTGAGGCTAGCCTTGAACTCCCAGTCCTCAACCTCCCTTGCCACTGGGATTATAGGTGTGTACCATCACACCTGGCTCTTGATGACCATTTTGATCACAGTGATGAAAAACTAATACAGTGGTTTGTCTTTGTTAGTGTTCCATGTGCACTTGAAAAGCATAGAATGCTTTTCAGATGTTAATCAGATTAATTTGTTCCGGATTGTTTACTATATTCTTGCTGTTTTTCTGTCTCTTTTTCTATCAATTACTGAAGAAGGAAATTGAAATCTCTAAATATAATTGTTATCTATTTTTCTTTATGTTTTATCAGTTCTTGGTGAAATTTGAAGTTCTGGTATTAGGTGATAAATGTTTAAGATGATGTCCTCTTGATTAATTAACTCATTTAGTGTTATGGAATGGCCTTCTTATACCTGGTTAATATTCTTTGCTCAGTGCTCTTTGCTTTATATCAGTGTAGTCAATGTCAGCTTTTGGCGGGGACTAGTGATAGCATAGCATGTCTTTTACTTTTAATCTGTTTGTGTCTTTGTGTTTAAAGTACATTTCCATTGAGGTAAAGTATATGCTTTGTATGCACAAAGCCCTTGGTTCCATCCCAGAACCAAAATAAAAAGGGAAAAAGTATACTTCTGCTAAATAGCATGTAGTTGGTGTCTGATTTTCAGTTTTAATCCAGTATGACAGTCTCTGCCTATTAGGTTTGATTCTGTTGTCTTTCTATTGTGGCTTGATAATTCATTTTACAAAGTTGTAGTGGTAGTCCAAAAAGAATGCTTTTGAAGTACCCAAATTAAGCATTCCTTCAAGGAACTTCAAAATATTTTGCAATTAATTCTTTAGACTAAAAGCTATTCACATGTGTGAAATTATTCAAGTCTATTGTAATTGTGCTGGTTTTATTTTGTTGTTTGGTGCTGGGGATCAAACTCAGGGCCTTGCACATGCCAGCAAAGTGCCCTACCACTTATCTATATTCCTAACTTCTTTTTTTTTTTTTTTTCCTAACTTCTAATTATGCTTTTTAAACATTATTTTTGCTTCCTCTACTGTTTATCCCCCTTTACTATTCACTTATCCTGCATTTATTTTTAGTTTTCTGTTTTACATTTCTTTCAGAATATTTTACTCAGGTTGTTAGTCAGCTTTTCATCACTGTGACAAAATACCTGAGATAAACAATTGAGAAGGAGGAACGATTTATTTTGGTTCATGGTTTCAAATGTTTCAGTCCATGGTCACTTGGCTCCATCGTTTGGGCTTTTGGTGGCACAGTACATCATGGCAGGAGCAAATGGCAGAGGAGATATGTTCTCTTCCTGACAGCCAGGAAGCAAAAAGAGAGAGGGAGCAAGCAGCCAGGATTTTAATTCCCTCTTCAAGGGCATGCCTCCAAGGCTCAGCACCTACCTATGGCCTCACGGACTGGGTATCAAGCTGTTAGCATATGGATTTGGGGGAACATTTAAGCTCCAAACCATTCAGTTTAGATTCCTTTACTAAACTAGATTGACACATTATTTGGATTTTTGCTTAATTGTAAATGAACGAAATATTTAACCTTTATAAGTAGGCAAGAATGCCAAGGCCCTTTAAATGTCTAGTTAAGAAAATGAGGCTATAAATTCCTGGAGATTGGACAGTTTCTTCTGGAATTATTTTATGTTTTAGGTTATTCCTTTATTAAGCTTTTGCCTGGTCTTTGAGGTTTGTGTCATTTATAAATTTTCTTTCTTGCAGAGAAACTGCAACTCTTAAAATTTAAGAACAAAACCAAAGTTGTAATATAAATTGATAATAATGAGTCAAAAATGTTTAAAATATTCTGCTCATTTTGTCTAATGTTGAATAGTCAATGGAAATGTCACATTTGCTGGAGAAAATTTATGAGGATTTTAAAATATTTTCTTAGGTAAAAATGATACAAATAATGCTGGACCTGAAATTAATAAGATTCGAACACCAGAGAAAAAGCCTGCAGAACCAAAACAGGTATGATGCTTGCATTTAGTGACTTCGTTGTTCTAAGGATTTAGTCTGTGGTCATTTTGGAATCTTTATAATTTAAAGAAAAGTGCTGTCTTTATATGCATATCTTACACTTACTGTTTCACAGAGATCTAATGGGTCATGTTGCACCTTCACCTGACACTTTGTCTTGGGCTGTTAGTTCCTTTACCTGTATATTTTTCTCAAATTCTGTTATTCAGCGATGGATTGAATTTAAAGACTTTGCATGATAAGGTAGTACATGAAGACAGAGATGATGTGTCACTGACATGACCTCAGCATGGGAAGAGCTGTAGGAGTGAAGAAGGAAGACGGCTTTCTCTGTCCAGGGCTCTCTCCCATCATACCCACTGCCTGATTCCTTAACTCTGTCTGGCCATCCATTTACTTTTCCTGCTTCTGTGCTTGGGAACCAATTAGAGAAAAACTGTGCTATTGGTGCCACTGGAGATGCATGTTTTCTAATCTTATTGGACCTCTGGGCTTTCTTACTTTTCTTTTGCATGTACCCAGCTCAAGCAGCTCTTCTCAAGCCTGATCACCTTCCACTTCTCTATCCTTATTGTCAGGAATTGACTTTGCTTTAGACTTAACCTCCTCAGGATTTTACCCTGTTGATGTATAATATTAGATACATCGCTTTTTCTTTGTCCTTAAACTTCTTTACTTCCTTTTTACTAGTGTTGGAGGAGGAATTCTGTTGGGGCAAGTCTCTCCTCTTCTAGTCACCTCACAGAATTTGTCACTACTCCTCTGTTATCTTCAGATTCTTTCCAGCTACTGATTCTTCCTCTTCTGTGCAGTGTAGGTACTTATCTTCTAGCCTAAAGTGAGTACATTGGTGGACTTTTTAAAAGGCACTTTCTTTGACCTTCATCTCCTTTGTAGCCAGTGCCTAATTTCTCCATTTCACCTCATCTCTTATTTGCTTCTTAACCCACAGAGTCTAGTAAAGGTGTCAGCATTTCACAGAGACCATCGATTTCCAAATAACCACATCTTATGAATACACTTCAGTTCTAGTTTTACTTGGGTTTTGTTTGGCATTTGGCACTATTTTCCACTGCTGTCTTTGAGCATCTTACTTCTTTTGGTTTCTTCGGCCCAATATTGCTGTTTTTCACAACTCTCTGATGTGACCTCCTGTCCCTTTTATAAGTTTCTATTTGCCATTCCCCATATGTTCCTAGTCCTTAAGTTGGGCTTTCCCACAGTTCTGTCATTATTTCATTACTCTTGCTTTCTCTGATTGCTTACTATAAACAAGTCCAATTCGTGATGTTAAGTACCTGCTCCATGATGACTTCCAAAGCTGTACCTCCAGACTCAACTAAGCATTTATTCTTTTATATTCAGATACTTATATCCCCAGAGCATCTGGCTAACAGGTCAGAGTCGGAGGGATTTCATATTGTAGGAGGAGCTGCAGGGTGTTTAGGTAGCCAGGGGCAAACTGCCAGTAGAGGGGGGCTGCAGTGCAAGTAACCGTGGCCCATGTGGGGGGGGGGTACAGAGAGATATCAAGTGGATCGTACAGCAGAAGCAGATGTAGTCAAAACCAGCCACAAGATCTTGTCAGGTGCTGTCAGAGCCTTTGTTGAAGCAAGTACTCTGTAATCCTCAGTGATTATTCATCATCAAAACTTATAAAAACATTGTTTTGCCAAAGCAGTCTGTTGAGTGGTTTAACAGAGCTGGAAAGGAAAAATTTCATCTTTCCACTTTAAATTTTGTTTTTCATGTTGTCACCACTTATGATCATACTTGCATTTTAAAGGGAACCTATCATTCTCTCCCTTAGTATACCATAGCTTAATGGGATTGAAAGCAGTATTTATACTCAGGTATTGAGTCATTCGGGCTCTTGTGTAATTGGACTCTTGTGGTTGCTTCTGATGCCAAGAGGGGAAGCTAACATATAAACAAGTGAAGTTTTAGCTCTGTGTACGTAGACTTCTCATGCCCCCGAATCTGCTATGCTTTTTTCACTTACTCAGCCTTTGCAGAAGCTGTTGCCTTTAGCTAGAATGTCCTTCCCTTCCTGGAATATTCCGGCTCTTTGTACATTCAACTCAAATCTCATTGCCTCTTTATTTTCTTTCTTGGACCCTAGGGTCTCATATCATGTCCTCCTTTAATATCTCTAATTATGTATCTACCTATTGCTAATCCTCTACTGGACTCTAAACCAGGGGTTAGGTTAGATAGTAAGTCAGGTAGACTTTGTGGGCCATATAGTTTATTTTGCAACTGCTTAGCTCTATCACAGTAGTGTAAAAGCAGCTAAAGACAATATGTAAATGAACAAGATGCTGTGATCCAACAACACAATATTTATTTACAAAAATCCAGTGGAGAGGAAATGGTATGGTTGGGGCCATAGTTTGCAAGGTCCCTGCTCTAAGCTCTTGAGAGCTCTTGAGGAGATAGGCTAAGTTTTATAGTTGTTCTTTTAATCTCCAGCACTAGGCAAAATGCATTTGGTAGGCCCTAAACAAATGTTTGTTAATGGAAAGAATGTCAATACTATTCAGTGGCAAAACTTGTCAACCAAACCAGTTATGTGACAGTGATATAGTACCTGATTGTTCTTTTCAAAGTTGTTTAAGTTGGGATAAAGTTTTTAATTAATATTGATGTGTTTGAGGAAGTAGATTATATATATGTAAACAATAAAATCAGAAGGAAAGAACACATTTTATTGATTTATATCAGGAGAAAATAAATGATTATCTTTCTAAGAAAGAAAGTGTGAAATTAAAGATAATGTTCTTGAAGAAATTAAAGTGGATATGCTAATAAAATGGCAGTATCTTTTTTTTACGACTCAAATTTAATATGCTTTTTTCCCTGTGTTGCTTTTTTAATTTAAAAAGTATTTCTTATTAGATTGTCAGAAAGTGATTGATTCAGCACCCAGCACTTCTGCTTTCACTGCTGAGAATAAATCATATCCATTAGATGCATTAGGGTTGGGAAAAGGAGAGCCACTGAATTTGGATTTTCTGCAGTTAAAAGACTTCTTATTTTTTCCTAGGTTGATTTGGAATCAAATCCACAGAACAGAAGTCCCGAATCACGTCCTGGTGTTGTTTATCCCAATACCAAATTTCCTCGCAAAGATAATCTCAACCCAAGACACATAAATCTTCCTCTTCCTGCTCCACATGCACAGTATGCAATCCCTAATCGACATTTTCATCCCCTTCCCCAGCTACCAAGACCACCATTTCCAATTCCGCAGCAGCACACCTTGTTAAATCAACAGCAGAATAATTTGCCTGAACAACCAAATCAAATTCCACCCCAACCAAATCAGGTGGTCCAGCAGCAAAGTCAGTTGACTCCGCAGGCCCAGCAGCCACCTCCTCAGCTTTCTCCTGCATATCAGCCAACACCCAACAGTGCTTTTTTTAATAACGCAGTTTCTCATCGACCACAGTCTCCCCCTGCAGAGGCTGTGATTTCTGAGCAGCAGCCCCCTCCCATGCTGCAGGAAGGCCACAGTCCTCTGAGAGCCATTGCACAGCCCGGCCCCGTCCTTCCTTCACATCTAAATAACTTCATTGATGAGAACCCCCCGGGATTACATATAGGAGAAGCTTTAGGTAAGTTTCCATATTGCTACTAGAAGTGAGTTAAGAGGGTATTTAAGATGACATGTACAATACAATGATAATCTAGGTCAGAATTGATTTATTTATATAATGCCAGCAAAAATCAGCCACTTAGTGGGATAATCAGAATCCAGTTCCAAGTGCTGTATGTAATACTAAATATCAGTTGATGTCAATTTACATCATTATGCAAGTGTGGGGGGGGAATCATCATAACTAGTTTCTGACAAACTTAGAAAGCATTTATTTTCTACCAAAATCAAATTGTATTTATTTCTTTGCCTTTGTGGAAAAAACCTCATTGTAAAAATTCTTGATAAAATTAGCTTGAAACCTCAAATGCACAACAACCCAGTGTTTTCACAAATGTTTCTGCAGATCGCATACATGGGAGTGTAGCTCTGGAAACATTAAGGCAGCAGCAGGCACGGCTACAACAGTGGAATGAACATCACGCTTACCTGAGTCAGGGTGGCATTGCATACCCACACCACCACCATCCTCACCTCCAGCACCTTCCACAGCCACCCATCGGACTCCATCAGCCGCCAGTGAGGGCAGACTGGAAGCTAACCAGCAGTGCCGAAGATGAAGCAGAAACTACATTCTCCAGGTACTTGGCAGGTCCCTCTGTTCTCTTTTGTGATGGTAGTCTTTTCAGCTTTATGTTGGAATATTGTCTCAAGACATCGAATGCTGGCCTTCTTGGCACATGCTATAAAATTCCCTTGATTGATTCTAAAATATGGAGAATTCATTTAGAAGTAACTCTTGTACAGATGTGGGCGTGGATGGCCTATTTTAGGTTGTAGATTAATTTGGTCCTTTGGGTCTCTTCTGCAAGAAAAAAAGTACCATTGTTGTGGATGTCTCTTTGTGGATTTTTGTTGTTGTTTTTTTTGTTTTTGGCAATAACACATAGGAAGAATGAATAAGGACAGAAATGAACTTGTGGTTAAAAGTTATACAAATTATAAATTCATCATAATTTTTCTTTCTGTTAGCACAGACTTCAGCCTTCTTTTAACCACAGGTACTAGGAATAGTCCACGCACTAAATTTGCTTTATGGCCAGCATCATGTGAATGCTATAGAGTATTTGCTAATCCCTTCTGAGTGACATCCACCATCTTTTATAACTTCCAGTTATCAAGTGGAGGCAAGAAACAGATGCTTTTAATACAAAGGGAAAGTGTCTTCAATGCACTGTCTACTGAGCATTAATGCTTACATTCAAGATTACTTAATGCTGGTTCTAATGAAGTATTATGATTTGATTTGTAGAAATGATCCATGTAGTTGACTAAGCTCTTCTTAATGGAACCTGTCCTTTGTTTTCTACTTATGTTTCATCATCTTTATGTAGGTTTCAAGACTTAATCAGAGAGCTGTCTCATCGTGATCAAAGTGAAACTCGAGAACTAGCTGAAATGCCACCACCTCAATCAAGACTTTTGCAGTATAGACAAGTTCAGGCTAGAAGTCCACCAGCAGTCCCGTCTCCCCCATCCAGTACAGACCACAGTAGCCACTTTTCTAACTTTAATGACAACAGCAGAGACATTGAAGTAGCCAACAACCCAGCATTTCCACAGCGCCTTCCTCCCCAGATATTCAGCTCACCCTTTTCATTGCCATCTGAACACCTTGCCCCTCCTCCTTTGAAATACCTGGCACCTGATGGAGCATGGACTTTTGCTAATTTGCAACAGAATCACTTAATAGGGCCAGGCTTTCCCTACGGCCTACCTCCATTGCCTCATAGGCCACCGCAGAACCCTTTTGTACAAATACAGAATCATCAACATGCTGTCGGTCAAGAGCCATTTCACCCATTGTCATCTCGAACAGTATCTTCTTCTTCGCTCCCGAGCTTAGAAGAGGTAAATGTCTTTCTTCTTCTTTTACTTTTTTCATTTTGGGATTACTTGATTGCGAACAATATCAGCATACATTGACATGATAATAGGAATGGCTAGATCTTGTTGAATTTAATAGTCTTTTAAAGGGTTGGGGTTGTGGCTCAGTTGTAGAGTGCTTGCCTCGCATGCATGAGGCACTGGGTTCCATTCTGAGCACCACATAAAAATAAATAAATAAAATAAAGATATTGTGTCCATCTACAACTAAATTTTTTTTTTATCTTTTTAAGATAATTCTTGCTTGAAAATTATTTTAATTTCTACTCTCTTGTGATATTTCAGATTCTGTAGAGTGATTGCTATTATTGAAATATGAAGCCCCTTGAGAATCTTTTATTGCTCTTTTGGAACATTTGACATCTGAGCACTCTAGTATTCAAGTTGTTTTGTCCTTTTTAACTTGGGAAAATTGTTAGTGATTCTCCTGTTCCAAGTACCAGTTCTCTTTTTCCTGTCACATGTCCTAGTGTTTGGATTAGACTGAGACTGTGGATGCCCAAATGAGACCGATCTCCAAACGTAGGAATTTGCAGATGTTTAACATAAACTAAGCAGCTGGGGTAAACTGAATTATTATCTTAAAATACCTAGACATTCCAAAATAGTATTTTTATGGACCTTTATCAATAAGAAAAATTAGTAATTTTAGGTTATAAAACTTGCAAAATGGTACTACATGGTGTAGACTATGAAAATTTTGTCTAGCTCTTCCCAGTAAGTTTGTAACTGCAATGATTAAAGAATGTGTAAAGCTGGTTGTAATTATTATCAGTCACAGATATCTACTGAAAACAGGACAAACATTTCCTATTTTGATAGATGAAAAATATAAGCTTCATTTTGGCAGTTCTTAACTGATTTCTAAAACCATTTCAAATATTTGATAAATATGTTTAATAATTTCATTGCCCCTGAAAGAAACCCTACACCCATTAAGCAGCACATTCCAATCTTTCCTCCCCATTCCCTACAACCACTAATCTACTTTGTCTCCGTGGAGACATTTCATATCAATGGGATCATATAATATGTAACATTTTGTGTCTGGTTTTCAGAATGTACTCACACTATAGTATGTATCACTATTTCATTCCTTTTAGTGGATGAATAATTTTCCATTCTATGGCTTTGCCACAGTTTGTTCATCAATAGACATTTGGGTTGTTTCCATTTTTTGGCTATTATGACTAATGCCACTATGACCACTATTTTCATATATTCTGAATATTAGATCCTAAATCCTGTTTTTGTGTGAAAGCATATTTTCAGTTGTCTTGAGTGTGTATCTATCTAGAAGTGTCTCTATGAGGAACTGCTTGAGTATATATCTAGGAGTAGAATTCCTGGGTTATATGATAACTTTATGTTCGATTTTTTTGAGGAACTGCTAAACTTCTTCACTTTTTCACAGTTCCCTATACTATTTTATATTCCCACTAGCATGTATGAGGATTCTCATTTCTCCATATACTTAACCTTTTTGACACTGGGGATTGAACCCAGGGGCACTTAACTACTGAGCCATATCTCCATCCCTTTTTATTTTTTATTTTGAGACAGGGTCTCACTAAGTTTCTTAGAGTTCACTAAGTTGCTGAGGCTTGCTTTGAACTTGCGATCCTCCTGCTTCAGCCTCCCAAGCCACTGGGATTACAGGCATGTGCTCCTGTGCCCGATGCATGTACTTTTTAAAAATTATCATTACAGTCATCCTGGTGGGCGTAAAGTGGTTTCTTATTACAGTTTTGATTCATAGTTCCATAATGACTGAGGATGTAGAGCCTCTTTTTGTGTACTTATTGGTCATTTGTATATTTTCTTGGGAGAAATGTGTGTTTACATCCTTCAACCATTTCAGTATTGGTTTTCTTTTTGTTATTGAGTTGTAATAGTTTTTTCATATATTCTGGATATTAGATCCTAAATCCTTACATAAGATTTGCAGTTATTTATCCTGCTCTGTAGTTTTGTCTTTCCACTTTTTACAGTGTCCTCTGATGCACACCAGATTTTTAATTTGGACTTAGATAAATTGATATTTTCTGTGGTTATTTGTGCTTTTGGTATCATATCTAGGAAATTGTTGTCTAGTCCAATATCATAAAGATTATTTCTATATTTCCTTCTAAGAGTTTTATAGTTTTAGATCTTATATGCTTAATTCTTTGCTTTATTTGAGTTCATTTTTGAGTGTTGTGTAATGCACGTGTTAAATTTATTCTTTTGCATGTGGTCATCCTGTTTCTTCAGCATCATTTGTTAAAAAGACTCCCCTTTTTTCCATTGAGTTATCTTGGCAACATTGTCGAAAATCAATGAATCATAGAAATTGAGCATATTCTGGGCATTTAGTTCTATATGAAATTGATTTATTGTCAGTACCAGCCTTTCGTGTATTTATTTGTTTTAGTTGTAGATGGACACAATGCCTTTATTTTGTTTATTTTTATGTGGTGCTGAGGATTGAACCCAGTGTCGCACACATGCCAGGCAAGTGCTCTACCACTGAGCCACAACCCCAGCCCTGAGCCAGTATTTTATACCTTAGCTTTTGCACTGTCTTTTATACCATAACATTGTTGTATAAGTTTTATAATTATAAGTTTGTTTTACTTACTCTGGGTTCCTTGTTTATATGAGTTTTAGGTATTGCCCTCTTAACAATGTTAAGTTTTCTAGGACCTGCACATGGGATATTCTCCCATTTGTTTAGATCTTTTAAAAATTTCCTTTGGCATTTTCTAAATATAAATCTTTGACTTCTTTTATTATATTTATTCCTAAGTGTTTTATTCTTTTTTATATTATAAATGTAATTTTCTTAATCTCATTTTTGATTGTTTATTTAAGTGTTTATATTGATTACATATCTGCGATGTTCCTGAACTCTTTTAAGAGTCACTTCTGATAACTTACTTTATTGTTCTCATCTATAATTGCCCTGTCTACAACCTCTGCAGGATGTTTAATGGTATATATTTGACAAAATTATAGAAAAGCAAGTATATCTTAAGTGAGATTCCAAATTTCCTCCAGCTGTTGATTTCTAGTTTTATTTTATTGTGGTTTGAGAAGTCTTTTTTTTTTTCATACTTAATACAATTTAATATAATAAAAAATTCTTTTTTAAGTTATTTTTAAAAAATTTAATTTGTTATATGTGACTGAGAAGTCTCTTAATATAATTTCAGTTTTATAAAATTTACTGGGTCTTTTTTTGCCTACCACATGGTCCTCTATCTTGGAGAATGTTTCAGGGATATTTTAGAATGCACATTTTGCTCTTGTTGGATGGCATGTTCATACATGAGGTCTATTTGGTCTATAGTGTGTTCATAATTTTTATTTCCTTTTGATCTAGGAGGACAGTATTAAAACTTCCAAGTATTGTTATTGATCTGTAATTTTCCCCTTAATTCTACTTATTCTTCATGTATTTAGGGGCCTATGTAGTTATAGTTGTTATTATCTTCTTGATGAACTGACTTTATGATTTTATGATATTCTTTTTCTTTCAGCAGTTTTTGTCTTGAAGTATACTCTTTTCTGATACTAGTATAGCCACCCCAGCTCTCTTTTTGTTATTACTTGGGTAGAATATTTTTTCCCATCCTTTCACTTTCAACCTATTTATGTGCTTGAATCTAAAGGGAATGTCTTATAAATAGCATTTGGCTGAATTGTGTATTTTTTCTCCATTCTGCCAATTTCTGTCTTTAAATTTTAGAATACGATCATTTACATTTAATGTAATTACTGATAAAAAGGATGCCTGACTTCTGTTTTCTATGTCTTAACGTCTTTTTGTTCTGCGTTTCCTTCAAAACTCTCTTTAGTGTTAAGTATATTCTGTTGAACCATTGAAACACTCTTCTTTTTTCCTGTAGTATGTATTTTTATAATATTAGTAGTTGTCTTGAGGTAAATATTTTTATTTGTAACAAACTAGTTCCAGTTAATACCAACTTGTGTGTGTGTACATGCCCGCCCGCATGCATGCCGATAATTGAACCCCAGGTCTTGTACACACTAAGCATGCACTCTACTCTAGACTAAGCCCTCTGCCCCCAACTTAATTTTAATAGTAAACAAAAACTTTACTCATGCATACCTCATTCCCTTCCTCTATATGTTATTATTGTCGTAAATTACTTATTTATACGTGGTCCCCATCAATGTAGATTTGTAATTATTGTTTATGCATTAGTATTTTAAATTATACAGGGGGGAAAAAGAGGCATTACAAACTAAAATATATTGTCTTTTATATTTTCCTATGTAGTTACCTTTTCCATTGTCTTTTAAATATTTTTGAGTGGATTTGAGTACTGTCAGTTCATCCTTCTGAGGCATTATAACTGTCTAGCATTTCTTCATGGCCAGGTCTGTTAGTAACAAACTCTCCAAATTTTTATTTATCTGAGAATGTTCTAGCTTCACTTCCATATTTGAAAGATAGTTTTGCTAGATATAGAATTCTTGACTGACAGTTTATTTAGCACTTTGAGTAGGTCATCTCACTGCCTTCTGGTCTTACTGGTTTTTTATGAGTAATCAGCTGTTCATTTTACTGATTACTTGGTGATTCCTTGTACGTAAATAGCTTCTTCTTGTTGCCTTCAAGATGATCTCTTTATCTCCAGCTTTCAACAGTTTATGATGTGTCACTGTGAATCCTTATATTTGTTCTACTTGGAGTTCACTGAGCTTCTTAGATGTAATTAGATGTATTAATGTCTTATTAATTTGGGTATGTTTCAACTATTATTTCATCAAATATTCTTTCTAATAATTTCTCTGCTTCTGGGTCTCTCATTATTGAATGTTGGTTTGCTTGATGGTGTCACACCAGTCTCAGCTCTATTCATTTTTTTCTCTGCTTTTTCTATTTCTCAGACGAGTCAGTGTCAATTCCTATCTTTAAGTTTGCTGATTCTTTTTTCTTCCTGTTTAAATCTGCTATTAAAGCCCTCTGGTAAATTTTTCATTTAATTGTACTTTTTCAATTCCACAATTTCTGTTTGATTGCTTATTGTAATTCCTATCTCTTTAATGGTATCTCTCTTTAGTGAGACGACATTCTCATAGTTTTCTTTAATTGTTTTTGTTTTTGTTTTTTGATGATTCCAGGAGTCCAACCCAGGTCCTTGTTTCTGTTAGGCAAGTGTTCTGCCACTGAGCTACATCCTCGACCCTCTAGTTTCATACATCTGGTTTCTTTTAGTTCTTTAAACATATTTAAAATAGCTAATGGAGAGTGTTCATGTAGTAAGTCTAATGTCAAGGTTTCTTCAAGGTCAATATATGGTTTCATTCATGCTTTTGTGCATTTTTTCCCTTGTTGCCTTACTTTCTTTTTTCTTTGCATGCCTCATAGCCTTCTGTTGATAACCGGATGTTTTGAATAGTACAGAAGGTGACTCTGAAAGTTAAATTCTCCTTCCCCAGGGCTTGTTACAGTTTTGTTTTGTTTGTTTGTTTGTTTGTTTTTACATGCCTGGAACCAAAAACATCTTTCAGGTTTTGAATAGGGGTGTGTGTGTGTGTGTGTGTGTGTGTGTGTGTGTGTGTGTGTTTGAGCACACCTTTAACACTCAGCTAGTCAGCTTACACCTCTGCCATAACCTTCACCTCTTGTTTCCAGGAACTTCAACATTAGCCTGAGGTGAGAATTAACAACTCTTTCAAGGCCTTTCATGAGCATATGCCCAGCATCTGTGTAGTCTCTTCTAGGTTCCCAGGAGCATGTCAGAGCTCTTCAAAGTTCTTATTCCCTAAACATCTCATTCCCATTCTTTATTCTAAGCTTTTTTCTTTTTTTAAATCCAATTCCATTGTCTCATTCAGCAGCAACTAAAACAGTTCCCCACTATCATGGTGTTCCATATGGCCCCTTCAGCACTGATTGAGTTCAGAGTTGGATGAGATGAGGCAGATCTTTTGATCTACCCTTCCAGAGAGCCATGTTACAAGTCTATAGAATGAGGCCCATTCTACTCCCTCTGGAACTGGCGCAGGCTCTTATTTTCAAGCCTACCATTGAGATGGAAAATTAAATTACCACAAAACTTGCTATTCTTATGAAATTCCCTGTTTTATCTTGATTAACTGTTCCATTAGTCACTGCAAGCTTTTAGTTTCCCAAAAGATTGTTTGATGGCTTTGCCAGTGTTTTTGTTGCATTTATGGAGGCATAGACTATGGAATTCCTTACTCTGCCATCTTTGCTGACACCTTCGATGTCTTGACTTAACCTGCTAAGTGAGCTATAACATATGGGGGGAACTACGTGCCAAAGTTTTTATAAAATTTTGTACTTTTTACTTTATAATGAATGATCTATTTTAATTATTGATTTTTAAAAATTCATTATTTTTATAATTTAAGTTCTTTGTACCTTGGTGCTCTCAATATTTGATATTTTCATATAGCTGTGAATGTATAAGTACCTTCACTTGTCAGCCAGTTCTTTTACTCTGGAAAAACATTTGGTTACCTTTATTTTGATGCATGAGATTCACAAATGATGACTAACATGATCACTGAAAAAATTATTTGATGAGGAAAATATTTTTTACCACATTGCAGATTTTGACATTTTCAGTATATTAGGATAACTTGTATGTGTTTAAATGATTTTGCATGAATCATCTCACAGAATGAATGGCTTATGTTCTCACTGTTTTTCCAACCCTTTAAAATAATTTCTTTAACATCAGCAATACAGAAAACTGTCTTACTTTCCTCCCAACTATGGATTCTTATTGCCAGAAACTTTAGTAGATTAATCACATATCGGATGAAGGTACCTAGAGGTTAGTTTAATGGTTAACTTGAATGGAGATGGTTTTCTTCATATTTTGTTTCACTATTTTTTCTTTTTATAGTAATTTTGATTTTCTTTTGACAAATGAAATACTTAGTCAGCAAGCAAAATGTAGAAGTTAGAGAAATTATTAAATTCACTATGAAAAGATAGCTACCATAACATTTAGCCTTTCCAGCATTCATGGATGCAAACATGTGATTGATTAATGGACGAGAAGTACTTGGAGAAATTTTAAACAATTTTTTTTAAATCACCCCTCAGGGCTGGGGTTGCGGCTCAGAGATAGAACTCTCGCTTAGCATGCATAAGGCACAGGGTTCGATCCTCAGCACCACATAAATATAAAGATATTGTGTCCACCTATAACTGAAAAATAGATATTAAAAAAAAAAAGAAACCACCCCATCACATCTATTAAGTCAGGGCACCCTGAAGGGCATCCTTGTTCTATTCTATAACTTTTTTTCTTTTTTTTTGCCATGTTCCTATCAGTTTTTAGAGTGTTCTTATTTAAATGATTAAGGGTTAACTTCAGGGGTTTCCTTCCTTGCCCTAAATGCAGGGAAGGGCACATCCTTGGCTACTTGGGCAAGTCTGGGGCACACTCCAGAGCTTTCTAGATTGGCAGTGTATTAGCAAAATGCTCCATTTTGATTTCAAGTGCTAGAATAAGTTTGGGGTTACAGTTTTATTTATTTTTCAATATTTAGCCAGTTGTCCTCATACCTTTGTTAAATTACAGCATTATCACTAAATAGAAATATCTTTCTTATCAAGCACTAAATTCTTTATAATAGCACTGTCATACTTGCAGTTCAACTAATTGCTGTTTATGGTGCAGTGAAAGAAAAGGCAGAATGCAGAGGGAAGCAGTAGAAGTCAGTGTTTAGCTTCGGAGTCTAAGGGCTCAATTTCTAGTAATTTTGCCATGATTAAGGATTTTTCAAAGGTAATTTTTATGTACAAGCTTTTTGACTTTGCATGATAACCTTGGAGTAAGCTGAATGTGCTATTCAACACATTCGGTACTGAGCTCAGTTTCTGCTTTGTTATTCTTCATCTATCCGTGTGTTTCAGTATCAGAATTACACTCTGATTTTGAGACTTCTTAGTGTTCTAACCGACACTACAAACCAGGGGATAATATGAAATCTGCCTTGCTGGTGGTTTTTCCTTCCAGTTTTTATATGGGAGAGTAGCTGGGGAGAAAAGTCTTTCTAAGTTTTTCACTAGAAAAAAAGTTCAGAATATCTTTGTGAAGTCTTCCCTTTCTTTTCCCACCTATAAGCCCTTCTTAGGTTTTACTGGAATTACATTAAATGTATAGTTTAAATTCATGGAGATTTTGTCCTTACAAATATTTTAAATTTCATATTTTGGAAATGGTACAATCGTCAGTGTTTTTTCTTTCTCCCTCTCCTTCCCCTCCTACTTCTTCACTTTTTTAAAAAATATTTATTTTTTAGTTGTAATTTGATACAATATCTTTATTTTATTTATTTATTTTTATGTGGTGCTGAGGATCAAACCCAGGGGCCCCCGTATAGGGGGGCTGAGCCATAACCCCAGCCCCTTCTTCACTTTTTGGAAGTTTCTCTTTATAAATTCCTTATCATCTTTATTGAAGTCTTGAGTCTTTCTGATACTCTTAGGGTGATTTTTTTGTGTTTTGTTTTTTGTTGGTTGTTTTGAATGGGACCTTTTTTCCATTATATTTTTCAGTAATTTTATCCTGAGAGACAAATCTTCATTTTTTTTAAAGTGGACATAGTTTTGCCAAATTAAAAAAAAAATTTTTTTTTTTTGTTTAACAAGAATCAACAGGTATTTATGCTATTTAAGGTGTGCATCCCAGCTACTTGGGCTGAGGCAGGAGGGATTGCAAGTTTGAGGCCAGATTGGGCAATTTCGTAAGACCCTGTCTCAAAATAAAAACAAAAGTGCTGGAAGTTCCTAGCATGCACAAAGTGCTGGGTTCAATTCCTAGCATCACAAAAAACAAATAGATAAATAAAAATAAAAAGAGATACGTTTTGCTATGGAATAGTTTGATTAAAAGGAACACATGGAGGGTCAGGGTGTAGCTCAGTCCTAGAGCTTGCCTGGAATTTGCAAAGTTCAGTTTGCAGCACTGCCCCCCATGCTCTCCCATAGGAAAATTCTTTTTAAAAAATGTCACTGTATCAGTCAAATTGGTTTACGAGGCTGTACATTTTTGTATTGCAGTGTTGGTATTGTTGTAATGGCCTTAGAAGAAAAATGGACTATGGCTCTGTGGTAGAGTGCTTGCCTAGCATGAGTGAAGTTCTGGGTTCAGCACCCAGCACTGCAAAAAATAAGTTACTCATTTTGATCATCCTTCAGTAAATCAGCATTTACTTACAACTGTATATGCCTCTGTGATGTATTTCTTATTTCAGATATTGGCTTTTGAATAAAAATACTTTTGAACCATTTATTTGTTTTCATTTTTCCCTTCCAACAACTTTTTTTTTTAAGTTAGTTGATATGTTTTGATTTCACTACTATTGTCTGATCATCCCACTCCCCTAAGTTCCCTATTATGGAATAAAGTATTACACAAATGTAGTTTGAAGATCATAATCTTGGCTGGTTATCAGTGGACATTGATAGCTTGTGACTTGTGTTGTATAGCCAGGTACCGCCGCCTTCTCAGGGAGATCATTAATGTGTGGTATCTAATGAATCACTGAATACATAAAACAGACAGTGATTGACCAATAAATAAATTAAGCCTCGGTGCTTGCTTAAGCTATCAAAGCTAATCATTTAAATGAGTTGTTTTGTTTTAATTAAAGTTTCTGGCACCATAGTTAATGTGACTTGGAATTTCTACTAGAGCGTTTATCTCTTCCTTGGTGATTATCTTTGATGGCATAATTATAAACAGAGCCCTAATTAATATGCTGACCTTTCCCTGGGTTATTTATTTATCTACATACATGTGAAATGGCTTGCTAACCTTGTGCATCACGTATATGTCTTAGAATGGTAAGCAAATAAGGAATTTTTACTTTAACTGGCAATTATCTTTAACGATAGAAATTTATACATAAATTTGGTAATTATGTTCTTTCCTTATTTAGATTTCATATGTTAAATGGATTTTGAAATGTTAGCATTACAGCTTGATTTTTAGAAAGAAATATTAGAAATATTGATCATATGTTTAATAACTTAATTATTTCACAGTTCAACATGAGGATTTGTATAAATATGCAAACATATATGGAGTTGCTATGGAACCCAGAACTGAGAACTTCTAATGAAGTAGGACAAGCCTGTAAACAATCATATTATGTGAGACCTGAGGACTCTTAAATGAAACCTAAGCCTCAGTCACCAGTAGGATTGCCATCTCATATTAAAGGAGCTGTCTGATGGGCAGATGATGTATGTAGAAGAAATAGACACTTCGTGAAAAAACTTAGAACTGGGCAAAAGCAATAAGAAAAAAGAAAAAGGTCAAGAAATAAGGGAAGAAAAGTGTAGCTCATATATTTGAACAGCTTGGGGGCTCACAGGATTGAGGCATTGCTGGAGATCAAAAAAGTGTCTTATCTCTTGGGTATATTCTTCTTTCCATCCTAGAGATCTTTTTCTACAATTTCATTTGGGAGCCCTTGTCTTTCAACATGCTAGAAATTTCCCTCTTGAGGGGAAGGATCCAAACCTTTAAGCTTATTGCTCAAAGTGCATTTTAATTTAGTTGGTTAGCATGCTATATGAATTTAATCTGAATTTAAATCACTTGAATAGGCTTGGATTAGTTGCTGCACTTGGGTAATTTCAGTAAATACAACACATCATTTTACTTAGTTATTTTTATTAGAAAAAAATTTTTTTTCAGTGCTGGGAGTTAAACCCAGGCCTGTGCATGCCAGGCAAATGCTCTACCACTGAGCTAAATCCCCAGCCCAAATTGATAGTTATTTGTTGATGATAGATTATGTTTAGACATTTTAATAACAAACAGTTAAAATATATTTTCGTTGGATTTTAAATTGTGGAACTTTGGAACTAGTTGGGGCCTTGAAGATCATTTTATTTTAGCTCCTTGTTTTTAAATGAAGATGAAGACACAAAGATGACCAAGGTTTCACATATTAGGCAATTATTAATTACCCTGGAGTGGAGACTCCTGACTTCAGTGCCATTCTCTTTCTGGTACATTATCCTGCTTTTCACATCTTTACATGAAAAGCAGGGTTTATTCCTGGAAACTGAGGAAGGATTACAGTTACACAGAAGGAGATGTTGAGGAAAAGCCAATGTTGTTGGGAACAAAGAATGACATCTTCAACTGTATAAACTTTCCCTCTTGAGGGGAGAGGGAGAACAAGGTTCATTCAAGAATTCTTTTTTTAAATATTTATTTTTCAGTTGTAGATGGACACACAATATTTTTATTGCATTTTTTTTAATGTGGTGCCGAGGATTGAACCCAGTGCCTCATGCGTGATAGGCGAGCGCTGTACCACTGAGCCACAAATCCAGCCCTCATTCTTAATCTTTGAAATATGTCCAGTTCTAGCTGTTAAATGTTGACTGCTCAGATGATGAATTTTGAGATCTCAAATATAGAAAATTAACTGTAAACAATTAATTATGCCGTATTCTTTAAGAATAAAACAAAATTTTTTCAGGTATTATATTTTTTTCCAAAGTTGGAAATGTTATTTAATTATGGTAATTATGATCCTTCAGGAAAAAAAAGCACATAGTTAGGAGTTGAAGGGTAAACTTTCACTGTGAACTATTTTATTTCCTACCCACACTGGCAGTTTCTCATTGTAAGCGGTATCTTGCTCTATAATTGATACTTGGATTGTTTTATATTTAAGAAGAGTGAACAAGAACCAGATAGATTGAAGGTAGTTCAAAATGTCATAGCAGTGAATCTGACAAATTCTCTGAGATGTAACATTGCCTTCATTTTAGTATCTCTTCTATTACCTTGTAATAAAAATTACAATTATAATATTGCCTGGTAGGAAAATACTATTTGAAAATTATAAGTGCCTTTTCTGAGAGATGCTTCACATGATCTTTTTCCTTATTTAAAACTACATTGATTTTTATGTACTTTGCTGCAAAGTTGCATTCATTTCAGTGTATGTTTCCTTTAAGAGAAAAGAAGTGCTGTAGCTTTAGAAATTTTAAGGTAAAAATTTGCTTCTTTTATATTATGAATCTGATGTGATATTAAGTTTGATTTTAAAATTCTCTTAAGATAATGCAATTTATTGTAAAAATAATATTTTTAAAATAATATAAGAGAAATTATGATAAAATGACATGGTTACCTAGGCATCAGGTAATGATGGCATGGGTCTGGATCATGGTGAATAGTGGAAATGATGAGAAGCAAATAAATGTAGGATTTACTTTGTAAGTAGAACCTAGAAGGAATTCCTGGTAGATTAGATATGATTGGAAATGAAATAAGATTTAAAATTGAATTCTTCAAACCCACTAGGCTCATTTCTGTTGCCCCCTGCCACTGGCCAAGCGCTGCCTTGTTGAACAGTACCAGAGGAGGAGTATCTCCATTGTTGCAGAAAGGTCTTTGGACAGCATTGCTCTAGGGAACGACTGCTACCCTTCAGCTACGTGGAATTTTCATGTTTCTTTGATAATTTTTTTTTTTTAACCATCTCTTCTGTTTCTCATTTTCTGAAACTTCTGTTGATAAAATTTTGGACCTTCTGGATTTTCCAAGTCTTTCCTCTTTTTGCCTGTCATATTTTGATATCCTTATAATTTTTCCTACTTTTGGGGGGAAAAATTTCCATGATTTTATCTATAAACTCTTTTATTTCATTTTTATATTTGCACCCTCGAAGAATTTTCAAGTGTTCTTTTATTGTCAGAGTTTTCCTTTTTCTTCTTGTTTTTGTTTTATGAATGCAGTGCCTTTTCTGTGAATACCAATTAGAGGGTTTGTTTTATAATTTTAGTAAAACAAAAATAATATTTTGGACATAACAGTTTTTTGGAGCATCATTTTTACTTCTTCCTGGCTTCCCTTTTTTTTTTTTTTTTTTTCCTGTATCTCTGGGACCATCTTTTGTGCTAGACACACCCTTCAGTGTCTGGTAGGTAGCTCTCAATTTCCATGTCACCAAAAAGCCTTATTGGAAAGCAACTTGGGAGTTTTGTGTCTGTCACAGGACTGTTCCTGACGGTCTTTCCCTGGGGATTTTTTGGTGTTTGACTTTCTCTGAACCTTTCACTGTTGGATTTTGGTTTATCTGTCTCCTTACTTGTTGTCTGAATTATTTGTACCTGACTGGTTGTGTTCCACTGTGGTTCTGGGAGGAGTGTAATGTGAGACCAACTGAACAGACTTCCAGTCAACCCCTGGATTTCATCTTCCAGTGTGGCTGGTGTTTCTGAGGCCTGAACCTTTATGGAATTGTGCAGAGCAGATGGATTCTTTTCTTGGGTTGTAGTGGTAGCGCCATTCTTCTTTTGTAGGTGCTGTTCTTTGATTCAGCCTCCCTGGGTTCCAGAAGTGTGTCCTCTATCGATGGCCGTTCTTAGGGTCTTGATTATTATGTGTCTTTTATTTTCATTTGTTATTATTTTAGTGGAACCTTGGACCAGGGTCCACTTTAACTCAGAATTATGCTTTTAAAAAACATTTTTTATAAGTTATCCAGTGCTTTTCAATAGAGTGTATTACATAAGCCCATAGATAGTGCTGTTGCAGACTACAGCTTATCTATTGCACATCATCTGGCTTGTGTTTTGGATTGTTTTAAAATTTACGATAGGGCTGGGGATGTGGCTCAAGCGGTAGCGCGCTCGCCTGGCATGCGTGCGGCCCGGGTTCGATCCTCAGCACCACATACAAAGATGTTGTGTTCGCCAAAAACTAAAAAAAAAAATAAATATTAAAATTTACGATATTCCTGTCCTCCTTCCATCCAAGTTTTTTTCCTTGAGGTTTCTCTGTATCTCTGCACTAAACTATAGCATGTTAAACATAAAATTATACGGTTATGGGGATTTTAACTGAAATAAGTTATTAGGCCCAGAGAGTGGTATATGGTCAGGAATTTCCTCTTCAAATCTTGGGGAATTTAAATAGATACGTTTAAGTAAATGAAGAAAATGGAAGCCATTAAATTCAGTGCTATAAAAGAGTTTTCATGACATGAAAAGATATCATTTTTTAAAGAGAAATTACCAAGCAGTGCCAGGCATAGTGGTGCATACCTATAACCACAGCTATTTGGGGGATTGAGGCAGGAAGATCAGAAGTTCAAGGCCAGCCTTGGCAACTTAGGGAGACCCTGCCTCAGAATAAAATAAAAAGGGCTGGGGATGTAGCTCAGTGATACAGCACCCCTAGATCTAATCCCTAGTACCTAAGGGGAAAAAAGTTACAAAAAAAAAAAAAAGAAGGCAAAGCATCTGCTCTTGACATTTCTACAACATTCTGCTGGAAATCTTTGCCAGTGCAGTCAGGCAAGGAAGTAAAGGAATTGAGATTGGGAAGGAAGAAATAAAATTGTCCCTAATCCCAGATGACATGCTTGTCAAAACAGAAGAAAACCCCAAAGGATCTTCCAAAAAACAAACAAAAATCCCATAACTAATTTAAGTTTCACAAGATCACACAAAAATCAATCATATTTCTATGTATTGGCAGCATGCAATTGGAAACCAAAATACAGAAATACAGGACCTAGATGCTAAAACAACTACAAAACTGCTAAAAAGGAATTTATTTGATATATAAACCATTTTATTATTTGCCATCAACATTTTCTAACCTGTGAACTCACCTTAACTCTGAGGATAGACTCCATTATAGCAAGTCACTTTTTCATGCATTTACTTTGTATTGTATAAAATAGATTACACCAGTAGACCTTCATGCACACACACACACACACACCAAAAAAAAAGTGTATATTCACTATATTTATCTAATTTAAAAGACACTAAAAGTTCAAGTTTCAGCTCTCTTTTTCTGACATAAAGGATCAATCATATTCATAATGTGATTTGAAATTGAATTTCGTATTTCATCTAGGCATTCATCTCTGTCATAGCTGCTTTGGAACCATTACAGATAATGTTATACAGTTCGTTCCCAGATCCCGCTGTGCATTTCAGCTGAGTGATTTGGGGTTCTCAATTTGGAAGATATAAATGATACACATTTTCTGCAAAATTTAATTGAATATTATCTAATATCAGCCTCTGTTTCTTTCTGAGTTTTGGTTTTCCTCATTTAAGAAATGAGGAAATGGTTCATATATCCATCCATTGTTTATACTGCTGGTTTATGTATGTTATTTAAAGAAAAGGGACTTATAGAATTAATAGGTGAAATCATATGAGAATATTTAGTATTTCATATTAGTCTACTATATCACCAGTAGACTAGTATAACCTGCTCTTTCTGAGATCAGACTCGGCATTAGTTTTTTACTTTAATATTTGCACATAAAGACTTGAGAATGATTCCCTGCAGATTGTGATGGGCTAAATTCCCCATAGAGTAATAAAAATAAACCCTTCTTTGTGATTCTAAGAGATAATTGTCTTCATTACAAAGCTTGATATAAAAGAGACTGGGAGCTATTGCAGGGCGGCTCTTCTACCTCAATCATGAAATATCAAATGTACTGATTACATTCATAGTTGACTCTAAATTAATCAGGATGGTTAATAGTCTCAAAACCAGGATCAATCAAACTAAAAACAAAACCAGGATCAAAATTATAGTGGTTTTGTTTTTTGGGTTTTGGGTTTTGTTTTTTTTTTAAACCATTGAAAACATTTCCTTTAAGGAAGAGTAAAATTAAAGTTGGATTTTTTAAAAAAGGAAAAAGAAATAAAGATGGATTTAGATGTTTTTCTGAGACATAGAAGAACAAAAAAAATGTATGAGAAAAGGAAGGTGATAGTAGTACTTTGCCTTCCTCATCCAGTGGCTGAGACTGCGAATGCAGTGATCCGGCCAGTAGTGAAAGAACTGCTCTCTCTGCCCTTTACTCCGACCACACCCACTCTCTTCCCTGCCTTGTATCCTAGTGGTTTCTTGGGTCTTCCCCTTAGACTGTTATTGCTTACACCCACACTTCCCCCATTTAGTTGGCCTGAGGGTGTCTACCTGTCCAAAAAACATCCTACTATCACTGTGCCTTATCATCTCTCTCTCTCTTCTCTTTAATCCAACCTCCACCTACAATATTGGTGAAAGAAAGATTCCTCAGAATCAAAATTGACCACAAGTTGAAGAGCAAATTTATTATTATTGGGAGAAACTATAAAAAGCCAGTCCCATCCTGTCAATTAAGATGGATCATGTCATCTTTACATTACAGTAAAACAGGAACCCTGCTTATGCACCAGGAATGAATCTAAATGCTATGCACACTTAACTCATTTAATTCTCTCAACAGTCCCAGGGTACTGGGGGTAATTAATTTTACAGACGAAGTCTCTATGAGGTTAGGTCAGTTGCCCAGGGTCACACTGCTGGTGCAAGGAGAGCGTGAAGTCCCGCACAGCTGGCCTGGCTCCAAGTAGAAGCTGCTGCCTCACCTTGTTGCACACAGCTGTGCTGTTAGGACTGACACCGAGTAGGGTCACCAGAGGCAGGCAATGACAAATGAGAGTGCTTAGGTTACTAAGAAGCCTCAGAATGGCTGGGAAATAGCTGTCTGCAGAGTAAGGGATTTGGGGTTGTGCAAATTCAGGACATTTAGAGAAGAAGATATATGTAAGTTAATCTGATTTCAGACATGTAAAGAATATTTTGAGCAATGAATAGTCTCTGTCACTCGAACAAGCAAAAGAAAATGCAGTGACGTCCAGTCAGAAATGCTTATGCTGGACAGGAAGAATCTTATGTTGCCACCAGGTCTAAGGAGAAATAGCTGGGGAGTTGTGAAGGCCCTGGAGAAGAGTCTAGAGCAGATGGCCCTGCTCAAGAAGCTACGATTCAGCTGATATGTGGCAACTTCGCCCATTTCGTTTTGAACAGCTGTGCTGCTTCTTTGTGTTCTTACTCTACTGATACCTAGAACAGAGTTTTAGAACTAGAGACAACTTGTTCAACTCCTGTGTTTTACAGATAAAGGAACAAAATCAGAAATCAGGCATGTATTGTCACAAGACTGTCTCACAGGACAGAGCTGAGTTTTGAACCCCAGTTGGCTGACACCATGTCCAGTTTTCAGACTGCTTTTTTTTTTTCAGTCACAGAAGAGAACATTCTTGAGATTTTCTGCTTAATAATAAAATGAGGTTGCTGTGGGCCTGACATGGGAAGGAGTGTGGAATAAGGTGTTGCAACTCATGAAATGTCCTTTTTTTTGAGTAGTATGAGCCCAGAGGACCTGGTCGGCCCTTGTACCAAAGAAGAATCTCATCTAGCTCAGTCCAGCCTTGTTCTGAAGAAGTAAGTGCTCCCCCAGACAGCCTGGCGCCGTGTAAAGAGCTTCAGGACCACGGTGACCCACCTTCTTTCAGCTTCTCAGCCTCAGAGTCCTGGGCGAACACCACCTCATCGGCCCCCTACCAGAACATTCCGTGCAATGGATCCAGCAGGACAACTCAGCCCAGAGAGTTGATAGGTAAGGCAGGGTAGGTGGGGCCCCAAAGTACAGTGGTTTTAACTCCAGTGCCTGAGTGTTGACAAGGCTTGCTTTCTTAGAAGAAAGTACAAGTAAATTAATCTGATTGCAGGCATATAAAGAATATTTTGAAGAAAGCAATATGTAGTATCTGTCAATGGATTGACTACAAAAAATGCAATGGTGTCCAGTTTGGAGGGTTTATGCTGGACAGGAGGAATCTTATCTTGCTATCAGGTCTAAGGAGAAATAAGCTGGGGAGTTGTGAAGGCCCAGGAGATGAGTCCAGAAGGGACTGAGGCCCCATTTGCATTATTATCTTTGAACAGTATTCAGTGCTCAGAGGTTGTGCCCTGGGCATAGATATTAATTTAGGAATATGTTGATTCCATTTTTCCATTGTCTGGAAGGTTAGTAGATATATCCTTGTTTAAAAACTGATTATTTTGACCTGTTGTTGAATAAAAGAAGTAATGGAACTTAAAATATAATTTTAAATATTTAGAACCACTTTCTCTTGAGAAAGTTCTGTTTTCTATTTTGGGAGATTTGTTTTGTTCCATCAGGCTTAAGGGTGGCAGTCGGCTGGGTGGCTAGCACTTTTAAGGGTTGGTTGTCAGCAAGCCATGGAGAGTGCACTGTATGATGCAGTGGCCATGGGAGGCCAGCAGCGTTCCATCGGGTTTAGAAATCCTGTGTGTAGCCACACGTTGGCACAGGTGTCCACGGCTGATGAACAAGAGAGTGCGGGAGGCTGGGAGTGGAGAAGGCTCTGGAACTGGAACTCTACCTGGAAGGTCCAGAGCTTTTCTCTTTGACTTCAGAACAGGACTCCCTTCCATCTTTCCTCTGTTCCCTTTTCTTAAAAATTATATTGAACATAAAGAAACTATTACCTCAGTTTTCCAGTGTTCTCTTTGGAGGCCATAGACCCTGATCTCTGTGAACAAGTCTGAGATCTTTCTGTTCTGGTAGCGTCAAAATTAATTTTGTTCATCTTTAGAATGTGAATCGATTGTTTCTGTAACTGACCCATTTTTGAGAAAGTGCTGCATAAGCATATTTTTAGAACAGTGGTCGTGTTAGGGCAAAAACATGTGAAAGGTTTTGCTTTTGTTTCGTAGTAAGAGATATTGTCATTTTCATCTTTCAGCATTCATCAATGCTTACTTTGTGTAAGCAGCTGTATTTTGCCTAGGGTTGCTTAGTCATTTTTAAGATATTATGTAAATACATTCAGGTTAGCATATTTAAAACATGTAAATTACAAATCAGTGGTGTTAATTTGTTACTTTTGCATTATTTTGTTTATTATAAGAAAGTTAAAAAATAACATCATTTCTTTTTTTTTTCCACCTAAGTTTTAGGTTAGCATTTGGCCAAAATAATTTAAAATTTGACCTGAGCTGATAGGGTAGAAAGTTCCTGAACAGACCCCTAAAGCTCAAGTCATTTATTATGTCTTTTCTGCAAATATAGGCTGATGATTACTTTCTTTATTGCTGGGAGATAAATTTAGTTTTTCTTAGATGAAAGTAATTAAGGATGAAAAAATCAATTCAAAATCACCAGTATTCAGAAGCATAACTTCTTGTTCATAAGTTTGTTTTTGTTCATTTGTTTTTTTGGAGTTGTTTATTTATTTTAGAGAAATGTAGTGGTGGTGGTACATCAGACAGAAAATAACCACCACATAAGAGTTTTGAGATTTGTTTCTTGAATGAAGAAAGTCATATCATGTTGCTTTTAAATTAAAAGAGATAAGTGTTCTAGGAAAATATTAAATCCTTTAAAATAATCTTGAACAATTTTTTAAATAAGTTTTAAATAGTACCATAAAGTTAGTATATTGGCTAAATGAAATACTAAAAATGAAATATTTTTGCCTGAACTCCAGATACTATCAGGCAACTATTTCTGATGTTAAAATGCTTTTAAAACTTTGTCATATTGGGTGTGAAGTAGTGTCTATCAAGTTTTACCAGTGTTTTAGGAAATAATAAACCATTCTAGTATGGGTTTGAAAAAGAAATCTCGGGCTGGGTGTGGCTTAGTGGTAAAATGCTTGCCTAGTATATGTGAGGCACTGGGTTTGATTCTCAGCACTGCACATAACTAAACAAAAAAACAAATAAAATAAAGGTCCATTGACAACTAATATGTGTGTGTGTGTGTGTGTGTAAATATATAAAGTAATCTTAACAGGGTTGATTGCTTGGTTTTGAGAGGGTCTCACTATGTTGCCAGGCTGGCCCTAAACTCCTGGGCTCTAGTGATCCTCCTGGTCCAGCTCCCCTTTAGTTGGGACCACAGGGCCACCACTCCTAGCAACAGGGTTTCTTTTTTCTTTTTTTCTAAACTTATTTTGAATTCAGGAGTAGAACAGCCTTGTTAAATATTGTAGACTTGTAGATCTAGAGAGGGAAATATCCATTCTCCCTCTATTTGGTAGTTGTCTTGAGCTACACCTGCAGGAAACAGAACTGACTCAGCCTAGCTCAAGTACAAAGACTTTGATTGGCAGTAAGGTTCAGGAAGCCAACTGGATGCATGAGAAGACCTGGATGGTTTTCTGAGATATTTATTCTATGTAAAGTACACAGCACAAAGTGCCTATCCTCTAGTAAAAACTCAGGTACTAGATGTGATTATCCTGACCTCCCTGAGCAGGCCCCATGGCTTCCTTTGTGGACTCACTCCTTTCTTCTGCTCTTCTTTGTGGATCAGTCTTCAGATTGCTCTGCCTTCTTCCTGTGTGTTTAAGTTGCACATTTACGGCTTTGAGCGGGCTCCACATAACTGAGCTACAGGTCTCTGTCTATCTAAATTCTGATAAAGAATGAAAAAAGCTATGGTTTTGTGGGCAACAGCACTGGTTAGAAATGATGAAACCAAACAAAGGTCTTGAAAGTCAGGCAGATGATAGGGAATGTGGCAGCTTACAGCCTTTTCTTTCCCTCACTTACTCCATGCTTGCTGATACTGTATTACAGGGAAGCACGGCACTGTGAGCAAATGGGATCTGTGCCACTGATTAGTTAGGATAGTATTCTGAGTTATTTTGATCTGAAGTTTGCATATGTAGCTCTTTTTTATTTAAGGCAAAAACATATTTACAATCTGTGAGCAGCTAGTATGATAAGTATAAAAATACAATTGTAAAAATTATTTTTTATTTCTCAGCAAGGCTTCACATTTGACCTTCAGTTTTTTAAAAATTTATTCTAATTTGTTACATATAACAGCAGAAGGCATTTCAATTCATATTATACATGTAGAGCACAATTTTTCATGTCTCTGGTTGTACACAAGGTAAAGTCACACCACTCATGTTTGACCTTTAGTTTTTACAGGTTAGCTATCCCAGCCCATGGTTGTTTCATGTGTCTAATAGGTAGAGGAGTTTGGTTAGATGTGTTGTGATTGCAGCATTTTGTGCCGGAGTTTGACCTTGTGGCTACACTGTCTCTCCCCAAGTTCCTGGAGATGATTCCTAGCTCTGAGCCTCTGAGCTGGGGACACGTGTGAACACCACCGGGCGGGTCCTTAATCCAGTGTTGCTGTTCTCTGCTTTTAGCTCCACCCAAGACTGTCAAACCCCCTGAGGATCAACTGAAGTCTGAAAACCTCGAGGTGTCTAGTTCCTTCAACTATAACATGCTGCAGCATCTCGGGCAGTTCCCACCCCTCATGCCCAACAAGCAGATCGCAGAGTCGGCCAACAGCAGCAGCCAGCAGAGTCCGGCAGGCAACAAGCCAGCCATGTCCTACGCCAGCGCACTGCGGGCACCCCCCAAGCCCAGGCCCCCACCTGAGCAGGCCAAGAAGAGCAGTGACCCCCTGTCTCTGTTCCAGGAACTCAGCTTGGGGAGCTCCTCCGGCAGCAATGGCTTTTACTCCTATTTTAAATAATCACTTTTTTTTTCCTCAAGGGAGAATGTTTTAATTTCTGTTTGTATGAATAGAATTAAGGTAGTTGGACTTCACCTATAGATGCACAGTTTCCTTTGTTTTAATATTAAATATGTTCTCACTTGATTGCTTTGCTGCTAGACTTGCAACTAATTTTTTAAAAGTATATTCCATTATTTTGCATTTTTGATGTGAGTCAGAATTTTGACAGCTTTTATGTAGAATAAAAGATATTTTTGAATTTGTGTATTGTTACATATGTTTGCATCAAGCTAGCAGCTAAGAGGTTAATTGTGCAACTATAAAAAAAAAAGAAAAAAAAGTTTGTCTAAAATGTATTTAAAAAGAAAAAAAATTGTAAGTAGCATTTACATTTATTCAATAATATTACCATATGCTGGGTTTCTGTACCAGAAATGGCCAGTTGATGTACAAATGTATGTTATTTTTGCTCAAATTCATTTAAAATTTTTTTAATAAAGGGGCAGCATCTTCTAAATACTTTTAAGTTTTATCAGCTTTTTTTTTTTGTGACAGGATGCTGCATTCTGAAACTTTTATAGTTTTAGACTCTGTGATATGCTGTTGTAATCTCCATCCACCGTAGGAGAGAATTAAAGGCATTCTTTGCAGGTGTATTTTGTGTGCCACTGTTTTTTGAAATGTGAAAAACATTGGCATACTTAGTTATTTTTTTGGACAAGCTACACTTCAAGCTTGTTTTTAATGTTAATTTGATAGTGTGTTTTTTTTTTTAAACAAATCATGAAGCTGAAAAATTTTTAGGATTGTTGGTGCTTAGTAGACTTGATAACTATTTTAAAAATGCGTGAATTTAGTAAAACCCTTTTTTTCTCACTATGCATGTGTAAATGTTTGTAACCTGGCTTCCCCCAACTCCAGTGGTATAAAGAATTGTGCCGCTTAAAGATTTGGGTTTTTTTTTCCCTCCAGTAAAAATTTTGGTACCTTATTTGATGTTTACATTAAAATGTGACATTATACATGGCGATTCAAATATTTTGCTAGTTGTTTTGTTTGAGGAACATCATTAAAGAAAAAGTATAATGTTTGTCAAAAACTGATCAAAATTCATCAGAATTTGGGGCAGAAACTACTCTTGTTTTTATGTATTTCAATTCTTCTAAAAAATCCCTATTGAACTTATAAAAAACTATAAAATTTGAATAACTGTCTTAAATATTCTACAGTCTGACAATTGTTTTGAATGAACTTTGGTAAAATCCAAAGGAAAATGTTTACCCTCTTAAAATTTGTGGTCCTATTATACATTTGAAGCAATGCATGTCCTGATCATTTTCTTGATGTAGTAGTGATACTTTTGTATTTCAGAGATATCTTGAAACTACAGTGTAACTTTTTTTTCTTTTTTTTTAATAAGATAAGGCCGGGAACATTTCATATGAACTGAACCTCCCTGAGGATCCATTCAAAAATAGTTTTTTGGAAGACTACTTTTGATAGACCATCCTGTATTCACAATACATTTTTAAAACAGGGTTGAAAGTGACAAGGGTAAAGAAAAGCTACTTATATCTCTTAAGTGACTAGAGGTTAGTTCCTGTTGGCCAGCTACAGCTCCCTGTTGTCCTCAGATAATTTGGGATGAATGTGTGCCTTTGGTTAAAGGATAGCAAGCTGCAGGACAAATGAAGCGTGCCTCATGTCAGTTCTACCTTTCTGCCCAGAGTACCGTTCATCTGTAGTGGCTTCATAGCGAGTGATGTGGGTTTCTGTCTGGGTGGCAGAGGTAAACGTGGAGACTGCAGATGTGTCAGTCACAGGTGGAAAGCAGCCAGTGAGTGAACAATGGCCCTGGCTTTATCTGTACAAGGTCACATGAGCACGTTTAGCTATGTCAGTTTTGCTTAGCCTACTTCAGCCAGAGGAAGGAAGAATTGTGCCATATTGCTATGTATTTGGAACTCTATACAAAGCTCAAGACATAGCCTGATTGAAAATTAGGTCACCCCAATGTGAGATGTCTGTGAAAGATAGTTGTCCCATCAGTGATGATTTCCCCTTACACCCATGCAGTATGCAGGACAACCCAAGCTGGATGAATGTTCCAAAGCATTTTGATGATATGAAGACAGAATTGTACTGTCTGGGCCTTCTGCTAACCTCTTGTCATGAGGTTATCGCCTCATTGTCTGTTTTCCGTACTTGAATCTTCAACAGTTTTAAATTATTTATGTGTCTGTTTAGTTAAGGAGGTCATGTGCACACCACCTCATATAAATGTATTGATGAGGGAAGTGGGTTAAGGAAGCTGGTAAGTGGCTTTGCCATTCTCTTCTTTAGCAGTTATTTCTAAAATGAACAATCAGAGCTATTTATTAGTCCATGCTCTAAGTGCCCAGGCATTCCTCATCTCCCTCTTCTACAGCTAGCCAAGGATTTGAATGCTTCCATCCGACACTTTTGTCATTCTGGATTAAATGCTCATTTTAACCCCTGACAAGCTTCCTCTTTCTCAGTTTAATGCCCTCTTTCCAACTGTGCTTTAAAGAATCTTTTTCATGCACAGTGTCTTGTAATGGTTTTGAGCAAGTCTTGCTACAAGAATCATTGCAAGTTTCCATTGAAATGAGGCTTGGCTTCTATGCTCTTTAGCAGCATTTGGGTACGATTAGCAGGTACACAAAAGTCATACTTATAAAAATAACTTGTTTTTTTATTCCATATCTTAGGTTCAACCTTAGAGCTCAGAATGAAAACATAGACACACTTTCAAGAAAACTTGATGATAGCTCTGAGATAATACCAATTATTACCAACTTCCTTTTCCAAAACAGAGGTTGATTGTTCGCATGGTTTCTTTTTGCTTCTTTGTTCTTTGAATCACTCTGAAGTTTCCTTGTTCTTGCCAGAACTATTTTTTATTCATTTCACTTTTTAATTTCAGTGCAACTAAAGATGTTTTCTTTTAATCTTCAATTCTTTTGGGTAATAGTGTGTATTCATGCTAATTTTTTTTCCTGATCTAAAAATGCATTTTTGTTAAGATTTGAAGAGCCTTTTTCACTGTAATGTGGATATTTTCCGGTGTTTTGTTTGTTGCTTTGGCATATGCTTTGTCAAATTGTTAGAGCAGAGCTTTGTTTTTGACTAGCCAGTAGTTAATTATTGACCATTTAAACTAACATAACCCCAGTTTTCCTTTCTTCACGCAGCTTTGCTTTTTGTCCAGGTCATCTTGTGTCTGTGAAATACCAAACTGCTGGCAGTATGTTTTTATCATCAGAGACTCTAGAGTAAGTTCAGGTTTGGTGTAAACATCAACTGGTCTTTTCAGTTCAAATAACTGCAGAATAAGTAAAATAAGTAGAATTCCCACTGACTAAGCATTACCTACTTAAACACAGCAACCTTAAGACCTATTTATGAAAATAGTTTCCTTGTTTATGAAGGCATTGAAGTTGCTGAGAAAGCTAACTGAATTTTCTAACTTTGAGATAATTAATATATAGTATTGTGGTGTTCTAGTGTAGTTGATTTTATATGTTTTCAATATTTTTCACCTCAAGAGCAAAGCTATACTCATAAAAGAATGTATCTCTAGCCATCTTGGCAAAAAGTCAGGGTGTGAAAACAATATCCAGATCAATTTTAGTATGGTTATTAAGAAAATTAGATTTCCTGAAATAGCCATTTAAAAAGAAACAGCCATGGTAGCATTGTTCCATCGTGAGGTTGTTTTTATAAAAAGGAATCCCAGAAAAATTCACAAAAGACATGTTAAAAACGTTGAATATATCAAAAGGTGAATTGCTGCTTTAAACAGTCACTTAGGTCGACCATCTCCTTTTTTCCTCTTTCCAGCTCCTCAGTTTGTCATAATGTATCTGCTCTGATCTCCCAGACCTCATTTCTGGCTAACAGTCCCCTTAACATGAGAAAGTCCTCAGTTTCTACATCACCCTGGGTGTCTTCCTGAATCCTGAGGCAAAGTCTTCATGGGTCTGATTGTCTCTCCCCTCCTATCCCATGATCCATGTTCAGACAGCCTAGAAGCTAGAAATCCCTGGACGGTGTTTTATAATTTATCTTGTTCAAAATATCACCTGGTGGTGGTGGCCACACGTTGTAAAGGAGTCAGAGTAGGTGGCACCTCAGTCTTCACAGTGCCCAGCAGGATAGGCTTCTCCAGTTGTCCATCTATGTGAGAGTGGACATTTATTTGCTGAAAGTTTACTGTAAAGCTGTTAAATTTACACTTACCACTTTCACCCCTGTTTAATTAACAATCTCAAGACCTTTGCTGCACAGAAAGAATCTTAATGAATGTTTCACGTTCTTAAAAACACATGTAGAAAATGGCATTATGTTATTACATTAAGCTAGAATATTGAATTAAACATGTTAAAAACCAATTTTAATGTAACATTTAAAAGTTTTGAACTTCCTGAAAATATCAACTTTTGAATGATCTTTAAAGAAACAGCTGTTAGAGCTCCAAATTGTTTTTGAAGGAGGTACCGAAGAGAAGAATCTAGACTTACAAATGTGAACTGTGGTTAAATCCCAGACCCAGTTATACAGTGGTACTCTAGACCTTCTAAAACTGGAGTGTTAGGAAAACCCAGAGATGTTCATATAGTTTCAGTAATCAGAGTTTTAGACCAGACTTTATTTGGGATTTGTTCAACAGAGAGATTTTATTTTGATACAAATATTAAGCATAAAGCATAGTAAGTTTTATATAATTCTATGAGTTCATTAAACAATATTATGAAATTTTCATTATGTTCTTGGGGAGTCTTTTTAGCTATTTCTACCTCATGTATGAGGTCTCTTCTGTATTTTATTTTGCATATTAGCATGTGATTGCCTGCCTTAGAAATATGTATAGGAGGGGAAATCAATATTATCTTTTAAGAAATTTTTGGTTTTACAAAATAATTGTTTTTATTAATACGTTAATGTTTGAGAAATAAGGGGGAAGGGTGGCAAATGACATAGGTTTCAACAGAGTAGTATCTATATACAAACCTGTCCTATTTAAGATTTTAGAATTGTGACAGGATAAATGAAAAAAAGAAAAAAAAAAAGTGGTTCTCAAACTCTAGCCAGCATCAGACTTACCTCAAGGTTTAGTTGAAGCACAGGTTGCTGGACCCCACCCCAGAGTTCCTGATTCTAGCAGGCTGGAACCTGATCACTGGCATTTGCAACAAGTTCCCAGTAATGTTGCCAGTCCAGGGACCACACTTTGAGAATCACTGGTCTAGAGAAAGTCTGAAGGTCTTTCCAGCCATGCATTTATTTACTCAATATAAAAAAACAACAACTGATCTTTTGAGTCATTTTTATAATTCTGATGCCATGAGTGGCACATTCATGGAGAAAGACTCTGCTTTTGGATTGGCTGCCACCCCTCTTCTCCTCCCCAGTGGGGTCTGTGCTGCTCTTCCTCATTAGGGTGAAGGAGCTTTTTCACTTCCGGGGTGAGTTGGTTTTGTGTACACTGCTGCCTGGACTTTGGTCTGGAAGCTGTGTGTGTGTTTGATGTGCTTAGAGTCGATCTTGATGATCCCTGCACGTGGAGACGAGAATTATGGAAAGAAGCCATCAGCATGTCACGAGAGTGCACTTTGCATTTATCGAGGCACTAAGTACAGGAGTCCCTGTCCTGAGATGGCAGTGACATGGAGCATTGAAAATGATAGATAATACCCAAATAATGTATTCTGTAGGTTTTTTTTTTTTTTTTTGGGCGGGGGGAGGGGAGGGTGAGGGCAAAGGATTTGCTTTTCAAATCGTGTGTTTCTCAGGTTAACAAAGTTATTTTAGATTCTCTGCCATGCCAGCAGGTTTTAGGGAGAGGTGGTGTCTATGGCAGAAAATAAATAATTGTTTCTGATTTCTTTGCTACCTTTAAAAAAATCTGTTTGCAAATCAGTTTTGGGGAATCTACCACCTACACAGCATGAGTTATTCATAAATATACATGTATGAGCAAGTTATTTTTGAGAAAGAAACTGCCTGTCACCTAGTAAATCTGACAGGTCTTTGGATATTTTTACATTTGTGTGGTGTTGTTTTAATATCCAACCTGGACTGCACCATGGGGGTAGTGGGCTCTGCTTCTGGTTTTTAGTTTGGCTTTGAATTTACTGAGATAACTAGCAAAAAAAATAAAATCTATTTTTAAGGTAATAGAGTATAGAATGACTTAGGCCTAGAAGTATACATGATGACCAACTTCTAGAATGCACGGCTGTGGAACTCTTCAAACTGTACTTCCTAGTTAAAAGGCTTGATGACCTCTGGGGAGGGTTGGTGGTCTGTTGGGCACAGGTTCCTCTATGTAGTCCCAGCTCTTGGGGAGCTTTGGTTTATTTACACTTGGCCTTGCATGATACCTTGTATGCAAAGACCTCTTCATATCTTTCAGTAGGTCAGAGGGCACTTTTGTCCAGGCTAAAGTTCCAAAGTGTCGCACCTGAGGATGTTTCTCAGCACCCCCACCTCTCACTACAGAGGAAGGGTCCTGAATATCCAGGATCACACCTGCTCCTATAAATCCATGTATATGACATTATGTACATCACGTACTGTATCTGATTTCTGTGCCAGTCATCTGACCTGATTCTTTGAAGCCCATGAAGGTACTGGTTATATGTAGTAGTTGTATCCTAGGTAAATATGGTGATTAAAATACTTCTCTAAATTATAAAGGTAATGGGTTTTGCATTTTATTAAAGGGTCCTGTTATTACTGACACAGGATTTTTTTTTTTTTAATGCTTCAAAAATACAGTTCTCTAACTTGTTCATCCAACTTCATAGGATCAGTTACTTAGCAAATTCATACTGGTTCTTATTGGAAAGCTTTCCTAAAGGAGGCCATATAAAATTGAACTGGTCCGTTTCCATCTCTTTGAAGCACCGGTTATACAGCCACCGAATTGAGCATAATTATTTTTCTTTGCAGTAAATGATACCTCATCTAAGAGGCTCTAATACCTGAAGAGTTTATTCTTTAAAGTAAAAATGACTTTGTACCATAAAATAACCCCAAAGCTACTCTCTAGGATTTTTATTTTCTTCTTTCCTTGTCTGTGTCTCTTCTTTTCTAACCTAGTTTTTTGGAATTACTTTAGCTACTTCAGTTCCTTAGAACAAATTTTGAACTTGGGGTCTACAGTTCCTACAGTGTGGTCATTGTCTCAGTGAAGTTCTTTTGTTTTAAAAGATTCATGGTAACACAAAATGTATTTTACTGCTACAACTAAAATGTATTTATAATAAAATGCCTTTTTAATAATTCGAAGATTCAGTTATTATGTGTGTGAACTATAATTCTCTGCTTCCTTTTACTTCTAAGTTCAAACATCTCACAGAAATTGAATGTTTCAATTTTATTCATATCAAATGGTAAAACTAATGGAAGGGAGAAACTTTACATCAGTTTGTTAAGTTGTGACTCTAGATGCCAGGAATTTGTGAGTTGACTTAAACCCCCAAACTTCAGCAGAAGCAAAAGCCTTAAGACTTTAAAGTGTCACCTGACAGTTTAAAGGTCACCAGTGGTCAGTGAGAAAATGATCCCTTTTCAAATTGTCATTAAACAAGGATCTGAATTGTTAAAAATGTCGTGAATTAGTCTTTAACAAATCACTTGGTTGTTAATTCTGGGCTTGTGTGCCCCGAATTTGAGAACTCATAAGCCTAATGTACATCAATATATTATGAAGGTATAGTAATGCACTTCACATTGATTTGTGACAAGTGTTAATTCACCTATCAAAAAAAAAAAATTTTTTTTTCTGGCTGTGCAGAAAATTGCTCTGAGTCAGGGTCTTGTTTTTTGGGGGGAGAAATAATTGTTTGCATTGACTGATAGAAATTTTAGGAAGCATTAGCAGGTCACTAAATACTTTGTGTACCCTATTTTATTTTATTATTTTTTTTAAAGAGATAATTTTTTGAATATTTATTTTGTAGTTTTCAGTGGACACAATATCTTTATTTGTATGTGGTGCTGAGGATCGAACCTCGCATGCCATGCCAGCGCGCTACCGCTTGAGCCACATCCCCAGCCCCCCTATTTTATTTTTAACATCCTATTCATGTGGCACTATAAATTTAGCTTGAATATACCTTAAGGTTTATAAATGGAAGTAGATAGGATAGTCAGCAAGGACAGCTTAAAATCCACATCATTGCAGTGAATCTGTGTGTGTGTGTGTGTTGTTTTGCGTGCTGGTATTGAACCTAGGGCCTTGCACATCCTAGGCAAGTGCTCTACCATTGAGCTACTTGGCCCAACTGAATCCATTGTTAGGCTAGTTATCTTGTTTTGTTAAATTGATATGGCATAAATCTTTGAATTTTGGAAAGAAAAATAGTTCTTTCCATATAAAGTCCAGTGAATTTGGAAGTCTCCTTGCGCTGCTGTCTGCTCCTGATGAAGTAACCCCAGCTCCCACTGTCAGTGGGAAGGTGCAAATGACCCCCTCATTGGTGTCCTTTGGTATTGATATGAAAGTGTGAAGCTAATAGGAAAAAACAAGCAAGGTGGGAAATTCTGTGTGTCAGGTCCCACAGGGGATGGAGACTGGTGGAAGAGGTGGGATGGTGAGTGGTCTGCCCTGAACTGGGTCAATCTGGAACATCCAAATGCCCCCGTGGTTGATTTTTTTTATTTTTATTTTTTTGATACCAGGGATTGAACTCAGGGGCATTTAACTACTGAGTTGCATCCCCAGCCATATATGTATGTATGTATATATATATATATATATATATATATATATACACACACACACACACACATGTATGTATGGGTTTTTTGTTTTTTTGCTTCGGGCCTCACTAATTTGCTCAGGCTGGCTTTGAACTTGTGATCCTTCTGCCTCAGCCTCCCAAGCTGCTGGGATTATAGGAGTGCGCCACAGTGCCTGGCCTGTGGTTGATTATAAGCATCTGAGGAAAGCTTGGTCAGAAGTTGACTCTGCTGCTTGACTTCCAAGGTTCTGTCCAGACCAGTCAGTTCCCTAAGGGTGGAAATTCACTTTTTGACTCACTTCCTGTTCATCCTACCAGTGGCAGCCAGGCACCTCTGTGGACCTGATCTGATCGGGCCACTCTTCTGGAGAGTCATGTGTGGCTCTCCACCACAACCTGAGTTTCTTAGCTGGGCTCTCAAGGCATCCCAAGTCTCCTTCCTGGGCACTGCCATCGCAGGCTATGGTGGACCAGTCCCGTTCTGCCTGCACAGGCCCTTGACTTTCTTGCTGCTCTATTTGGCTCAGGCCCTTTGGCCCTCAAACCCAGTCCCCAGATGTACTTCTGGGAGTTTTAGTTACTAATCAAGACTAAATTTCACCTCCTTATGCTCACTGGTGGAATTAACCCTGCTTCTCTCTGTGCCTACAGTTAAGCCTTGTCACAGGTTTTGTATTAAAGAGTTTGTGAACTTCTGGTTGACAGGGGTCATGTCCTCAGATCTCTAAACCTATAGCACCAGCCCTATACCTTATATAGAAAACGGCCTTCCATGCTTGGGGCAGCTGGGTCTCAAGGTTTGATTGAAAGAAGAGCTTAAAGATGCTTCCCCCTCCTCCTTGGTGTCATCTGCCAACACAGTGTGGTCAGATGACAGCCCTTGGCAGGAGCAATGGCCTAGGGTGAAGGAGGACTAAGCTGTCCTCTGCAGTGATGCCCCTACCCCCTCCACACAGCTCTCTGAACAGTGACAGTGGTAGTAGCATTCACATGTATTTTGTGCCTTACCAGGTATCACTGTTAGAACCTTTCGTTTGACAGCTTCACCATGGTTATGTCAATTTTGATGGTTGCTGCCTCCTTTAGCACAGGCTGGTCTGTAGGCATATACCTACCATGCAGAGCTCTGGAAACATGATGAAATTCCCCTTTGTCTAAGGCTCTGGTTGATGTTAAATCCGCAGAGAGAGGTAATTAAGTTGAATAGGAGCTGCAACTTGCAAAACCTATGTGGTATTATCCCCACTCTTAGCTCATTAAAACTGATGCTCTGCAAATTGATTTAAACTGTTGTTTCAGGAAACTGTGCCGCTAATCCCTGAGAATAAAGTGGTACTAGTTGGCTGATTCAGAGGAGCCAGGGCTGGCCACTGGAAGGTGGGCGTGGCCGGCTGGCCACTCAAAGGGAGCCTGAGGAGAAGGTAGTTTTGGTGGTGTTCCTCCCTAATTGAACAGAAGCGCTGGTGACAGGCCTTCTGGATGGGCGAGGAGTGCCTGAAGTTGTCTGCAAAAATATACCGGGGATCCTAAAGGGAAAGACTTGAAGTCACCAGAGTAGTGGGCCTTGTCTTTGTCCTGGCTCTCAAACCTACCTGCTATTTTACAAAGCTATACAGAAGTGGGTCTCTAGGCTGAGGTGTTTTCTAAGAGAAATTCTTGTAGATTAAGTCTCTTTAGCTTTGTGACCAGGTTTAAAGCAAATTCCGTAGTCTGAGACACAAGTAACAGGTGATCAGAAGATGGGTAAGCTTGAGGAATCAAAGCTTTTTCTCAGGGTCCTAGGGTTTAGGTAAGTGTACCTTAAAGACCCATCTGTTAAAGGCTTGGTCCCCAGCCTGTGGTGTAATTGGAAAGGGGTGGAACCTTGAAAAGATAAGACCTAGTGGCAGCTCTTCAGGTACTGAGGGCATGATTTTGAAAGGGATGTTGTATATCAGACTCCTCTCTTTTCACTTCCCTGCAAAGAGGGAATGGCTTCTTCTGTCATGTGCTCCCACCGTGATGTGCTGTGCTACCACAGGCCCTAACTATGGTGACAACCAATCATGGACTGAAACTTCCAAAATTGTGTGTCAATGTAAACCTTTCTTCTTGATAAGTTGATTTGTCTCAGGTATTTTTTTTTTTTTTACAGTAACAGAAAACTAACACAAGTTGACCCTAGATGCCATCTGGTACCACAGCAATTCCTGCTAAGCTGGTTCATCCCAGAGAGTGGATGATAAACTCTTTTGAAGAAGAAAGTTGTGATATAGTCTAATTAAAAGTGGTTTTGTACATTTCAGCTAAGCCATTTTGGAAATCTCTCTGTACTTAAGACCATCAGCTGATATATCTTAGCTTGAAAAGTCATCTCATTTCAGAGCTACGCACAGTCACCAGCTCCACTGTAGCAAATGCAGCAGGCTTGATCTCATTAACCTGACTTGAGCCGTGAGTGAGGACAGGCCATTCTGGCTGCAGACACCTGGTGCCAGGAAATTGGATCTGGAATGGATCCTTTCTTGTTTCCAAAAGCCTTTTGGCTGCACTTTCCTGTTCTTCCTTGGAATTCCTCCCCGCCCTCTCTCCCTCAAACAGCTTTCTAGTTTATGCACGTATTCAACATACCAGAGTGTCCTGAGGACACTGTGTGCTCAACACTGAGTGGAGGACGTGGATAAAGGATTGGGATGTGGAAGGTTCTAGTTGCTAGGATGATTCTGAAGAAAATATGGGCCTTACTCTCAAAGAGTTTATCACTATCAAGGTACACAGGCCCAGTGGGCTGGCTGTTCCTGAATAGGGTAAGTACTAGGATCATGAAGAAAATATCAAGAGAACAAGAAGGTGAGAAGCATAAATTCTGCACTAAGGGGCTGGAAGCATGTCACTGCATGATATCTGAGCTGAGTCCTGCAGAAGGAGTAGCCTCCTAGGTTAGAAGTGAGCTAAATCTCCAAGCATTTAGACTTGACTTCAGAGTCATCCACCATTGAACTCCAAGTTCCTGAAGGGCAGGCCCATAGCTTATTCCTCATTCTATCCTAGTTCCACACTTTGCCTACCCTAGTACATGATATTGAGAAGAAAAATAGATGGCGATCTCCGAATTCCCAGTGGGGGGAAACGGACCCTGCAAATGGAGTAAGTGAAGGATCTTGGGTTGAGGAGATGACCCTGGGTTATCTGGAAGGACCTGTGTAATCACTGGGTCCTTTTAAGAGGCAGACTGGGGGTCAGAGCAAGAGGAAGATGTGATGACGAAAGCAGTGATCGGAGCAGTGCAGCCACAAACCAAAGAGAGCGAGGCTGTCTAGAAACTGGAAGTGGGAAGGAAGTGGATTCTCACCTGAGGCCACCAGAAGAATCCATCTCTGCTGCCATCTTGATGTCAGCCTCCTAGAACTGATTTCAGCCTCTCAACCTCCAGAATGTAAGTCTGTGTTATTTTAGGCCCTTCAGTTGACACTGTGGCGTCAACAGGAGCCAGGGATACTCGATATTGTCTCAAGTGAAGGACAGCATCTAGGAGAGGTGAATGGACTTCTCTGGGTGGGCTGTGCTCGGGACACGAGTGGCAGAGGGTGAGAAAGCTGGGCCTATCTAGTGTTAAGAAAAACCAGGATGGGATGGATAGGACCTAGAGCAGAATCTGTGAGGATTGGCTCAAGCGGAAGGATAGCACTCAGTGGAGGGAATTCCGGTGTTTCTGGCCTGGGTGCAGGAGGACGCAGTGCCATCACACAAGACAGAGCGGATTTGGATAAGAAGAGCCATGGGTTGGGTTTGGACGTCGGCACTGGCAGCTTGGAACCTCTGGGGAGCAAGGTTCCTGCAGGACCCAACACGGTAACCTCCCAGATAGACTGGGAACTGTGGTCCTAGGAAACCCAGGCCCTAGAAATGAATGGAATTTCTAAGAAATTGTGGTGTGAGATAAGACCTCGAAAACACCCAAGTTTAAAGACAGGTGGCAAAAGAATGAACACGGCCAAGGAAAGGCCACGGGAAGTCAGGAGAACTTTAAGTAAGAAGAAAGCTGAGGTCAAAAGTACAAAACGGCTGGGTGTGGTGTCACAGGCCTATAATCCCAGCAGCTTGGGAAGCGGAGGCAGGAGGATTGCCTCAGCAAAAGCGAGGTACTAAGCAACTCAGTGAGACCCTGTCTCTGAATAAAATACAAAATAGGGCTGGGGATGTGGCTCGGTAGTCGAGTGTCCCTGAGTTTACTCCCAGGTACTCCCCCCAAAGAAAAAGTACAAAATCCTCCAGGAAGGTTCAGTGCCTGCAGCTGGCACCTGTGAGGTCACTGGTGACCTAGGCAGGGTGGGTTCAGCGATCCCTGAGATAAACAAGACGGGCTCCACTTTAAGGAGATCTTTCTTGAACTCTACAGTTTGTTTTTGTTTTAGGCAGTGCTGGGGATGGAACGCAGGGCCTTGTGCATGCAAGACAAGCACTCTACCAACTGAGCTGTATCCCCAGCTCCTCTTACATGTTTTGATTGCAGGAACCACCTCATGGAAGGTGAGTGGAGGGATCTTAAAGACCATCTAATGACCAGATGATTCTCAGTAGTTTCCACAAATGTTAAGAGGATCCTTTTCCTCTAACAAAGTCTTAGGTTACAACCTAAATATATAAGGCAGACTGATATTATACTTTTCCATTATTTAGTATTCCTACATTTACAAAAAATCAGTTCATTAGAGCAATGATGATATTCGCAACAACAGAAACATTCGGCACTGGAACTTATGGACTACAAACTACAGATACAGTCTTATATCTGAAATCAGACTTATTTATTTTAGTTGGGCAAAATAAGCAAGCATTGTGGGGCAGGGGTTGTGGCTCAGCGGTAGAGCACTTACCTAGCACGTGCGAGGCCCTGGGTTCGATCCTCAGCACCACATAAAATAAATAAAATAAAGGTATTGTGTCCAACTGAAGCCAGATTTAAAGTTAGGTAGTCAGTGTAGTTAGATAAATCGGGTCTAATGCCGAGTGAAATCTAAAATGGAGGCCATGCTGGCAATGATTCCGGGAAACGCAGGACAACTCATGGAATGTTAATGAAGTCCCGAAAAGGCCCTAGGCCAAAGTCCACCTCAAAGAAATGTTAATGAACAGCCCCCAGCAAAAAGGTGCTGACTCAGAAGTCCTTCCTGACCAGATTACTTCTTTGGCCCACCTGTGTCCCACCCCTCGGGCCTTCCCACCTACATTCCATCACTGAAAGAACTATAAAAAGGGGAGACAACATCCCTTCCACGGATTCCACCTCTTGGGTCCCCTTCTTCCTCTGGGAGAAGTCTTTTCTGCTGTCCTTTAATAAACTTCTAATTTCTACTCTGACCTTGCCTCTTTGGTGTTATTCTTCAACATTGGGGAAGCAAGAACTCGTCACCGGTCAACAGCGGTAACACAACTACAACTAAAAAAATAAATATTAAATAAATACATATATATATATATATATATATATATATATATATATATATATGTGTGTGTGTGTGTGTGTGTGTATATAAGCAAGCATGTGATTCATAAAAATGAACTGCTTGCACTATTTTATCTGAGCGGACATGCCTGGGCCTGTAGTTTACAAAGACCTAATAATGTAGAACAAAAATCCTAATTCATGAAACACATACAAGAAGTTGAAATGTACACAGAGAAAATGGCTATAGAAACTTGGTTTTAAGGTCTCCTTCAAAGACAGTTCCAGCACAAGTTTTAGCTCTTTGGAGGTCTCTAAGGTGCCAAAATGGTGTACATAACATATATAAGTACTTATTGGAATAAACTGGAGCCCAGTTTTCCTACAGCTCAGAGAAGCCTTTGGGAAACGGATCTCCCCAGAAAACTGGGACCCAGTGAGACTGAACTCACTCCTACAAGTGGATTGTGTGGTGGTTTTTAAACTGTGAAGTTTGAGTCTCCCAAACCATGGGGCCAGGTCTTGTATTTCCTTGTGTTAAGATCACGAGAACAGAAGTGGTGGAGCTGTTCTGAAGCACGTGAGCTGGTTTCATCTACAGGTGAGGGACGGAGGCCCAGAGAAGTTCCACAGGCGGCCACTACACCACCAGGCCTCTCCCCACAGCCCCAGGACCCCCGCCCTCCGTGATTTCATTGGAATACTCCGACTGGTGGCCACGTTGTGCTTGGCCCTACTCACAGTCCCACATTTCTTCCCTGAAAGCAGCTTACTTTTCCTCCCTCCCTCCCTTCTTCCCTCTCTTCCTCTCTCCGTTTCCCTGGCCCCAGGCTTCAACAGTGGATCAGCAGGCTGGCTGGCTTCTGCTCCCCGAGCCCTGCTTCCCTTGTCCCTGTGGGAAGCAGACCCTGAGGAGAAGTAGCCCACTGTGCCATGAGAGTACCAAGGGCTGTGCCATGGAGAGCAGGCGGGACCCTGGGCCTTCACACCCTATGCAGGGCGCCATTTCTGGTCCTACGACATCTTCTACTGTTTGGAGACAGTCGAGAGGAGTGGACACTTCCCTCCACCGGACTTGACACACCCTCTGACGGAGGCCACTACTGTGAGACCTGCGGAACCGCAGCTCGGGGGTCCTGCGTCCCAGACGGCTCTGCTCAGAGCGCCACCCTGGATCTGGCTTCTGCCCACTCTCCACCTCCCCTGCCCTTGGTCCTGCTGCCTCTGGTGGACGCGCACAGGCCTCAGATCTGTGGTGTCTTTCCTCCTTCCCCCCCTGCCTGGGAGGGTTGCACATGGTCTCTGCCTCTTGGATGCTTCTAGGTGAGCTGCACCCCTGCTTGTCCCCGTTTGCACTGTTAATCACAACTTGGCGCCCTGAGGCCCTCTGAAGTGCTTGTCAGTTTGCTCCCGGTGGCATCTGCCAGGCATGGCTGGTGGGGAGAGGCGGGTCCGCTGTTCAAGTGGGGGACTTGGAAATGTGTTTTCTGAGCTCCTTCAGCTCTCAGCCAAGAGCTCCCAGGTGGTGGCTTTGCAGACAAATTTCCCATCGGGGACCACTTCGTGCGTAGAGAGCAACAAGCCAAAGCTCACAATGAAGATGCCCAACAAGTCAGCTCCTTCACACTCAGGCAAAAAGTCTCATAGGGGACAAAGTCAAAAGAACAGAAGCCTTGCTCCTCACCACGGAAATTCTCTTAATTAACTTTCTTGGCCGCATAGGATCAGTGAGTGGCCTGCGTGGGGATTAATTGACAGACTTAGTGGCTGCGGTTCAGTAAGACTATGAAATGGAGGCTGGGGAGGCCCGGGAGGCTGCATCCCACCCGACTCCAGCCATCACTTAGTAGATAACGCTCCACATCCTGGGTTTATGCATGCCTTGTCTCCACTCTGATCTTTCCTAAAAGCGGCAGGGTATAAATTAGAAATGAATTTGTAAATAAAATATCTGGTCAACATAGGACAAGTCTCATTGGCAGGGGAAATACTGTAATGGAAGGTTGGTTAAATCTTTTGCCCTCCTTGATGGGGCAGCTAGAAATTAAAAATAAAGGTACAGAGATCCTTGAAATTTCAAGCCAAGCTCTTGGGAAGGCCAAAGAGAGTAAGACACCTTTGTCCCTTTCCTACCCCTAGTGCGTGGGCGGAGGCCCATTGAGCATTGGTAAGGGGTCCTGGTCAGACAGGTGGGAAGCTGCAGTTTGGGTCCTAACTTATGGTGGCAGTAAGAAAGCCTTCTCTGATCCTCAGTTTCCCCTAGAGATCCCTAGAGGCGGAATGTGGATGGTGGGTGCCAGGAGCTGGAGGAGGATACATGGAGCATTCTTGCTTAACGGGTAGAGTTTTAGTTTGGGAAGATGAAAAGATGGATAGTGGTTTTGCAATTAAGCAGGTGGAATTCACTGAATTGTACACTTAGAGATGATTAAGATGGTAGTTTTGTTAACATTTTTTAAAATTAACTTTTTAATTACATTTTAAAAATTTAAAAACTTTTTAAAAATTCTCAAACCTCATTCACCTTGGTGACGGAATTGCCCACCGTGGCTCGATTACCTTCCATACTTCAGGGAAGGAAGATGGCGGAGATGGAAATGCTGAGACAGGGGTATGGAATACCAGGGTTCGGTGGCCATTCAATTCCCACATGAAAGAAATGAGATGCCCCGGGTTTCAGAGGCTCAGCACATATTGGAACGTACTGCTCTGGTTTCTAGTTGGGCCCTCAGAGTGGGACTTGGTTGGGCCTTCAGTTAACCAGGCCCAAGACTGACCAGCTGCCCGCTGCAGATGCCCCCTGGCGAGCAGCGGTGGGCAGGCTGGGGTCGTTTCCCTCCCGGTTGGTTGGTTTGGGTTGGTTGGTTTGCTTGCTGGCACGAGGCTCCTTTCTGCTTTGCTGCATTGTCTTTTCCTCGGTGGAGGCTGGTGTGGGTGCCACCATGTGTGGCTGTCTGGCAGTTGCCCTCCGACCCTTTCATCTGCATCTTGTTTCCGGTGCTCAGAAGCCTGTCTCAAAGGAGCGAAAACTCAGGGCAGCCAGATGGTCTGTGTTCCCTGGATGTTTCATTCAGAGGTCAGAAGCACAGGCATGGCGTGGCAATGTGAAAAGCATACACTCTGACTCTGCTAACCGTCAGATAAGAATGAGGGAGCTGTGGGCCTTCCAGACGGCTGTCTGTGGGACGTTTTCCCCTTGCTCATGCACTGTGCCCGGCTCCGGGGTGGTTAGGACTTCCGCTTCCCTGTTCTTCTTCTCCACCAGGAGCAGGTCAGCTCTTGGAGTCCATCTTTGCATTTTGCGGTCAGTTTCCTGCTGTTGGCTGTGGGACGGAGCCAGCTGCGGCAGCCTCGGGCTGGTGTCTGCAGGGCGCACCCTCCGGGTTCCCAAGGCTTTGATTCTCTGCATTGCACGGTACACCCCCAGGTTCTCTTGGACTTTTTTCAGATTTCCTAATCGTGGGTCAGACTTTCTGCTCCATCCCTAACTGCGGAGCAGGGTGGGCTGACGCTGGCCCCCTCAGGCTCCTCAGACACCCCTCCAAGTCCAGCTCAGCCCCTGAGACATCAGAGAGGACTCTTCACAAACTCCACTGTGGCCACTACCCAGGTGCCTTCCAGACTTGTGATCCTCCCTTCTAGATTGTTCTAGGCCGAGGTGCAGTGAAAGAATAAACAAATGTCTTTGATAGATGGGAACTGTGAGGGGTTAATAATCTGTCTAAGGGGTGCGCGATGACTCCAGAACAAAGGTCAGCATTTTCCATAAAGGACTGAAGAGCAAGTATTTTTAGTTTTGCAGCCAAAACAGCTCTGATGAATTTACTCAAGGCTGCTATTGTGAAAAAAGCAGCTACATTGTGTGCCCATGGGAATAGGTGTGGCTGTGTGCCAATACGATTTTATTTATGGACACCAATTTGAATTTCATATAATTTTCACATATCACGAGATGATATTTATCATTTCTTCTCCTCCTCCTCCTCCTCTTCCTCCTCCTCCTCCTTCCTCTATCATCTAAAGCTGTAAAAACCACTCATAGCTTGCAGACCACACAAGGGACAGGGAGCCAGGTTTGCCCACAGGCTGAGGTCTGCCAACCCCAGTCATAGAAGAACCAGCTCCAGACGGTTCTCTGGTGTCCCCCACAAAGAGAGTGAGGATCTTATCCGCCGGCCACGTCTGACTTCTGTTTCCTGAAGCCTGGGTGAGTACAGCGGGGTTTGGGGAGGCAGAAGCACACAAATGGTGGCACTCCAGGCGGCCCTAAGTGTCTAACTGCTAAGCCCTGCTTCCTGATGTTCTTTGCAACAAAAATCTGGCATCAGAAACCAGAGCCCAGTGGCTGTGCTGCTTCAGCACCATGGTGGCCCTGGATGCTTGTCGTGCCGGACTCTAGAAATAACCCCACCTATTTTTAACACCCTCGCCTAGTCAGAGGGTTTCCAGTTTCGTCCCAATCAATCCCCAGAGCCCAGAGATACAAGGTGGAACTCAGAACCTCCCAGCCACTGTTGGTTTCCCCCTCATGCCCACCCCTCCTCCCAAATGTCCCCAACATCACCGAGACACGCCTTCCTTTCCCCTCCAGGTTCGGGGCCCCTGGGTTGTGATCAGGAATCCAAGCTGTTGCTGTGCAAGGTGCAAGGAAAGAGTGAGTTTTCTGAGAGTTTTTATTTCAAACAACAGTCAGATTCTACGAGTCAGGGCTCCTGGAAGCCAAGGAGGGATGTTCAGTTCACTGAAAAGGGTGTACCTTGTCACCAAGGAGAGGGGGGCTGGCTTTTTACACAGGTGACTCCTAGACCTGGTAAATGAGCAGAGGGTGTCCTTGTAGGGTTTTTAAAGACAACTGGCCCAGCAGGACAACCTTGGTCTTTGCTGAACAGTTGGGTCCCTCCAAACACCCGAGCACCTGCTGGCCCTGTTCTCTCTGATCCTGGGCAGGGCTGGGCTCACGTCCATTTGCTCTGTTCGCACAGAAGCTTGTCACAACCCAGAGACAAGTTCAGAGAGAGGACGCAGCCCGTGACAGTCACAGAACGGGGCAGAGGGGAACAGGGCAGAAATGAAACTCCCACCTCCTCTCTGGAAGTTTCTGGGCTGGAGCTCAGCTTTCCGAGGCCTAGTGCTCTGGCTCAGCATCCATGCAGGACTCCCAGGGGTTCTGGGGCATTCGAGGCAGGGAGAAGAGCAGGAGGGCAAGGCCGCCAAGGAAGAGCAGGACGAAGGCGGCACAGGCGCATGCAAAGGACCAGGAGTAGTAGTACTCGATCCAGACGGTGTCCTCACTGTCAATCATGCGCTTCACCGACTGCCGCATGACCTCCACCGAGACAAAGATGCAGAGCCCTGGGGACAGAGCCAGGGCCTCTCAGGGTCCCAGGGCACTCCTGCTGCCACCCCAGCCTATTGCTTGGCAGGGAAGGCAGTGACCTTGCCTTGGGTGGGGAAGAACCTGCAAAAGTGACCCATCCGCCCGCCACCCTCTACCCTGCAATTCCTGCCTCCCTGAGCAGGCTGGCCAGATGACCACTTTTCCTTCCTTCTTTTGCTAATGGCGCCCTGGGAAGTCTCCTCAGTGTCTTGAGGATAGTGTCATTGTGAAAAATAGATGAAATAGCAAAAGCTTTCTCCCTGCCAACCCTCCTGGGGTCTCCGAGGCCCCCACCAAGGTGCTCCGGCACGGAGCTGGGGAATGGTCCCCCTCGAGCCCTGCGGTAGGCAGGAGCCAAGCGGGGCTGCTCCATGATTGGGACAGAGTGGTCCCACCCGGGCAAGGGCAGGAGCCCCATGTACCTGCAAAGGCGTAGAACATGGACGCTGGCCTCAGCAGGTAGTCCCGCTTTTTCCGGAAGGACAGAAGTGCGCAGATGGTGCCCACGATGATGAAGCCGAGGCTGAAGATGGCGATGGCGGCCGCGGAGATGCTGTATTCTGCGAAACAGAGCAGCTCAGACCTGGGCTGCATCCCCAGCGCTTCGCCACCGCTGGCTGGACCTTTAGCCAGCTCTGTGACCGTTCTTGTTCCACACCTGGCCGAGAGGCTCACTCACTCACGGTCGCACGAGGGGAAGGGGTGTGGCCAGATGGTCACAGGACTTGTTCACCCCGAGTCTTGCCGTGCAATAAATTACGGGGCTCTCCCCAGGACGGAGGCCTCCAAAGGAGGACAGGAGGCACATGGCCAGAGACTTTATAGATGGAGCAGAAACCTCCTCTGAGTGACAGGCAGAAGGAGGCACTGAGGTGGGTGGTCTGTACAGGATCCTCCAGGGACCCCAGGAGGATGACGGAGTGACAGAGTGTGGGGTGGCCTAGCATGTGTGTGAGGGTATGGTGGGGTAACCTAGTGGTTAGTGTGAGGGTCTGTCAGTGTACGGTGTGTTCCAAGTGTGAGGCTCTGTGTGTGTACATGTGAGTGTGCCCCATGTGCGAGGATCCGTCAGTGTGTGTGTGAGTGTGTCCCGCATGGGCATCTGTCATGTATGTCTGTGTGGGCATGCGCACTCGCGGGCCTGCTGTGCCCTGACGGTAGCGTGGCCCTGAGCTCCATGGATCCAGGGCCTGACGTTCCTCCCAGTCCTGGGGGATCCCTTACCGAGGGGGAGTCCCAGGGATTCCCACCGCAGAGAGCTTCCTGGGACTGTGGGCACTTGTCCTGTTTCCTGGAATCTTTTGGAAAGTGTGTTCCTGCGGCAACATAGAGCCTCCCAGGAACTGTCCCCAACTGTCCCCAGCTCTGACAAATGTGCTTGGGCCCCTGGATAGGGACACGGCTCTTGCAGTTCCCTGGCATGGGAGGCGGCAAGGCTGCCGTTCAAACACGCCAGGCCAGGGCTGCTTCTCATCAGCGCTTTTCTGCCAGATGACATCCTGGCTCAGCAGCATGTGACATAGTGTCCCCCCTGCCCCGCCCCGGCTTCCAAGGCCTCACCCTTCTGAGTGGTGAATTCGAAGATCTCTGAGCTCTCACCGGGGTTGAAATGCCTGAAGTAGGAACAGTTCTTCTCTGAAAGGAGGAAGACGCTAGTGAGTTGGGAGGAAAGACCAGTAGCAAATGGAGGTCTGGCTGAGAGAAGGTGGTGTCAATCTGCTGGGTCAAAATTTGTTCCCCCGACCCTTAGAACACCCTTTCAGCAGGACAATGGGGTTGCATAAGCAGCCGGGAGATCCTCGGGAAGCAAAGGCCAAAGGAGTGGACGGGACAGGGAGCATGTGCTGCTGAGCCTCATCAGGCCAACAGGCTGGGGCCCAGGTCTGTCATTCATCGGGGAACAGGGCACAGGACCAACCAGCCGTTCTCAGCCAAGCAGCGCCTCACCCTGGGGACACTGGGCAAGGCCTGGAGACACTGTGGTGTGGGGAGGGGGCTCTTGGCATCTGGAAGCCAGGGGATGCTGCAGGACACCCCACAATGCAGAGGACAGACCCCCACAACCTAGAATTATCCAGCCCCTAAATGTCAATAGCCAAGAAACCTTGTATTAACCCAAAATATGGGTTTCTTATCAGAATCCAGGCCCACCCAGATTCACAGGGGTACCTGGGAAGCAGGCTTTTCAAAAGCTTTCCAGGAGATTCTGATGCTCAGCCAAGTTGGGAACCCCTGTTCTGGCCTCTAAAAATTCTAGCAGAGGGTTTTTCTGAGTGACTGTCAGGATGAACCTGGACCCAGGCAGGAATGTGAGAGCTGAAATGTGACCCTCATGTCATTTCCTTAGACCTTCAGGAACCGTGCTTGTGTGGCAGGCCAGACAAAACCTGCCCTGGCAAGCTACTTGCTCTACCTGAGCATTGTCGTAAAAGCCACAGAAGGTCTGTGGACACCCCAAATCTGGATCTGATTGGGAGGCAGGACGAGGGGTTCAGCACAAAGAAATTCTTGCTGATTTTAACTATAGTTTCACTTTTATTTTTCTCTTTTAGTCTCTCCTCTCTCCTAACTAGATACGGCATGAAGTACAGTCCTCTTGCTTACCTTTACTCCAGATTTAGGGAATAGACAAATGAGTTATTTTGTATTAGTTTATAATTCTTAAAAAAAAAAAAAAACCTCAATTAGGTTGCTGTTTATCTGTGTGAGGCCCTTCATTGAACGTTGCCTCTGTCTTTGGTTTAAATGACATACATCTACTTTGTGAATTCACGGCTTCACCTCCAGGCTACATTGGGTTGGTCACAAGGAGAAGGATGCTCTTTCTTCTAGGAATGTGCCCTAGGAGCTGCCAAAGGCATGGCTTTACTGCCACTTAATCCTGTGTCCTCCTACCCTTTTCCTGTCCTCCAAAGTCAGGGTTGCAGCCTCTCCTGAGGTCAAGGAAGGAGGCGACACCTGGGGATGGGGTCTGGTTTAGCAGCGGTAGATGTTCCTGGCAGTAAACGGCCTTTCTCCACCAGCTTCTATATTTAAGTCATTTTCCTTTTGAACGAGTTACCTGGGGTTCCTCGCGGCCAGCCACGAGGTCGGAATCGGTGCTGCTCCTTTCTCCCTCACAGCGTCGCTGCTATTTTAGAGCATAATGCAAACCTCTTACATTTTTCAGATTATAAGCCATGGATTTTCTGGCATTGCTGCTTCAAAATGGCTCATGCTATGTCACCAGTCTCCCTGGGTCTCCCTCCGGACAAAAGGAACCTTTCTTTCTTTCTTTTTGTCTCTTAAGAGCCCATTTCAGATGTCATTAAGAACGCTCCGTGGAGGATTGACTGGATTCAAGTGTTTCACGGTCAGCTGCCTCCCCGGCCACTCTCTCTCCACGCGTGGGGGTGGTGAGCTAAAGGCCGCCTCCAGAGTCTGGCTGCGCGTAGCTCTTTGGTCCTTCTGGGTTTCTGAGGTGACTTTCCCAGGAAGCATTCAGGAGCCAACCCCACAGATAAACCCCAGGTCCACTCGGGGTGGACGGGGACCATTGCATGTGTAGGATGAAAACCAAGCCGTGCACCCTGGGCTGGGCCTGTCTGCAGGCGCCAGGCTGTGAGCTCTACGTCTTCCTCGGGTGGTCCAGGCCCACGGCTCTCCTCTCCCTCTTCTCCTCTATTAAATGCCCTCACAGCGGGTGGAGGGAACAGGGCGCCCAGCGGGTGGGATCCCCTCTCAGGGTTTTGGAAGCCTCAGCTTCTCTCTGATGGGACTGCACTGTGGGCCCAAGGGTGGATGGGATGATCCCCCTCCTCCCCTGGACTTGGCCCATGAAGAAGGCCAGTGTCCTCTACCCTGGACCTGGGAGGAGCATCATGCAGGACTGTGTGGCTGCCTGAGGGGGACCACAGGCCCCTGCATGGTCCCTGACGGCCCCCAGAGGTGGAGTGGACACACCAGACCCAGGCCTCAGTTGGGACAAGCCAAGTCAGGCAGCTGCCAGTGTCACTCAAGGAGGGCCCAGGGTGCTGTCAGGTGGCAGCCCCAGCTGTGACCTTGCTTTCCCCACCTGTGCCCCTTGGTCCGGGTCGGTGGTATTTGGGAAACTGCACATCGAGGACACCTTGAAAAGGAAGGACATCCAAAGAGGCCGTGAGTAGCTCACTGGGTCAAGGTAAGGAGTTGGGGGAAGGGACAGGGACAGTCTGGCCCAGACAGCAGATTCCGAGCTTTCCTGCCCACCTTTCTCTCCACCCCTACCCCAGCTTCCATCACTCCTGAGCAAAGCTCGGGCCTCCACAGACGCAGGTGCTTCTGATCAAGTGCGCACCGAGCCCAGCGGCCAAGAGGAGGATCCGGGAAGAGTTAGGATTCTGAGGTTCCTCCCGTCTCCTTTCTCTCCATAAATGGCTTATGGTGATCTTAACATTTCTCTTTCTGTAAGACCGAGTGGTTGAAAAATGTGAAGTGGATGAGTGCTCAAAGAAGACAGTGAACTCAGTTGTCAGTCTCCACTGGGGGCTGGCGGGGGCTGGCCAACCACGTATTCTGGCTCAGGGAGTCACAGCGGGTACAGAACCCCAGCTAGCGTGCCAACCTCAAAGGACCAGAGCAGAGGGCACGTTGACCCCAAGGTGAACTCGAGTAACGGGATGATCTGGACGATCACCGAGAATGGACTAGAGTAGCTGGTGCTTCATAATGGAGACTTTAATATAGTAAGAATAATTTGTGTGTGTGAGAAAAACCAGAGGGAGCTGGTGCCTCAGGGATTGGGAAGGAAGTTCCTCCCAGGGTCATTCATCCTTTTTGTAAGGGACGTTCCCATCTCTTCCCGATGCTGGTCTCTCGGTCCTGTGTCTCCTCTCACCTCCACTGAAGAATTTTATAAAATAGACTGGAGAAATCCCGAGACCCGAGTCCCCGAGTTTCAGAGCACTGCTCTTTGACAGATAAAGTCTAGTTATGGTCTCAGCCTCCAGCCAGGGCTCATGTGGATGGTGAAGGAAGCCCCTGAAATTCCTCAGGGTCAGTGCATGTGCTTTCATGAGGCCCCAATATCTGCACTGAGACTGGAGGAGAAGATGGGCCATGTGGCACCTGGGGCCCTGGAGCAGCTGCTGTCTTTCCCCAAGGAAGCAGAGCCTGGAAGAAGTAAGAGCACGGAATGGTCTCTCTGGGGACTCACCTGAGCCTCCAGACATATAATCTCTTCTCACCCCTGGGGAAGCCTCTGCTGTCATTATGAAGACATTTTAATTGACCTCTAATGTTGATCTAGTACACAGTACTCCTTCTGAGGCTCTTTAGGGGCAGTGGAAAAATCAGATAGTTCCTGTACTCAGAGCCTCGAGCATCTATGGCTGAATGGGGCCTGGAGAAATCTCCTTCTTATACTAGACTAGCTGCCCCCAAACCATGGCATGTCATAAGCTGAACTCCTCATGGTCACTTGGGCCAGCAGCATTTAGGAGCTGGGTTTGTTCAGTGGAGGATGTGGAGGCAGGTGTGTCTGGAGAGCAAGGAGGCTCTGGATTCAAGAATTGAAGGTTGAAATTCAGCCTGTCAGAGGGTTAGGCTGGAAAGGGCATGCTCAGTGTTTCTCCCTGTAGAATGAAAAACACCTATAGGATGAGCACCTGCTTGCTGGTTTGTTGAACTTAGTATAATGTAGTGACTAAGAAGGTGAAGGTTAGGGACAGGGCCTGGGTGTGAATACAAGATGCTGCACTCAATAACTGAGTGAACTTGCTCAACCTAGGTGTGCCTCATATTCTATATGATGAAATGACAATAATGTGGTGGATCTCATGGAGGTTTCAGGGGGAAATCAGATGAGCTAATATATGTATGCCAGTCCACTGCTTTCTGGTCTCTATCTGCTTTTGAGGAAAATCAACTGTCTATCTTATTAAGGATCCCTTGTGTGTGGTGTGTTGTCTCTGTTTTCAAGATTCTGTCTTTATCTTTTTTTAAGTATTTTTTTTAGTTGTAGAAGGACACAATATCTCTATCTATCTATCTATTTATTTATGTGGTGTTGAATATTGAACCAGGGCCTCACACGTGCTAGGCAAGCACTCTACCACTGAGCCACAACCCCAGCCCCTTTGTCTTTATCTTTCAATAGCTTGATTATGGGATGACTAGGTATAGCTCTATTTGAGTTTACATTTCTCTGGCTTCATGGAGTTACATGGATTTATAAATTAATGTTTCATTCGATTTGGGGAGTGCTAGCCATTATTTTTTCATAATCATTTCTGTTCCATTCCCTTTCTCTCTCTTCCTTTCCTTCTGGAACTTTCAGTATGCACGTGTTGGTATCTTAGATGGTGTTCCACAGCTCTCCGAGGCTCTATTCATTATGCTTTGTTCTTTTTTTTTCTCTCTTTCCTTACATTTGCTAATCTTGGTTGATCCATTTTCAAGTTCACTATTTTTTTTTTCATTTCTCTTCTCAGATCTCTTGCTGATTCTCTATAATCAATTTTTTAAAATTTCAGTTGTTACATTTTTTAACTCCAGAATTTCTGTTTGGACCTTTGAAAATAATATTTATCTCTTTACTGATATTCTCTATTTCATGAGACACCATTCTCATTTTTAGTTCTTTAGATATGGAGTCTTTTAAATCTTTAAATGCATTTAAATGGCTGACTTGAAGTCTTTGTCCAGTAAGTCCAATATCTGGGCTTCCTTAGAGATCTGTTGACTCATTCCTGCTCCCTGACCCCACAAACAGTCCATACCATTTTAGTTACATGTGTGGCTTGTGCTTTTTTTGGTATGAAGAATTGATACTAGAGGTACTTAACCTCTGAGGCACATCCCCAACCCTTTAATTTTCTTTTTTATTTTGAGACAGGGTCTAGGTAAGTTGCATAGGGCCTTGCTAAGTTGCCGAGGCTGGCTTTGAACTTGCGATGCTCTTCCTCAGCCTCCTGAGCTGCTGTGATTATAGGTATGTGCCACTGTATCCACTATGTCTCGTGTTTTTTAAGTAATATGATGAGGCAACACTGGAAATCAGATTCTTGTTCTTGAGGGTTTGCTTCTGTTGCTGTTTGTTGTTGTTTGTATAGTGACTGCTCTGAACTAATTTTGTGAACTATGTATTCTTTGTTATGTGTGACTACTGAAATCTCTATTCCATTAGCTTAGTAGCTTGTCAACAGAGATTTCCTAAAATGCTTGGAACAAATGCGTCACCCTCTCTACTGAGGGGCTCTGTGCACATTTGAGGCATGGCTTAAACACTCAGAGAAGCAGCCTACATCTCTGCTTTGGCCTTCACTTTGTACTTGCACAGAACCTCAAGATAAGGCAGAGGTGAGAATTCAGGGCCTTTGCAGATCTTTCCTGAGCATACACACAGCACTGTACATGGCCTTCTAGATTATTAGGACTATGCTGTAGTTCTTCAAAGCTACCTCTGAACATCTCATTCTCCAGTTCTTTGCATAGCCTACTGCATGGCCCAACTGTTATCTGCAGCCTCAGGCAGCCATGATATTAACCAATCATCTCTAATTGTTTTCAACAAATGCCCTTGAGAAATAGACTGTTTGCACTGGATGAGCTGAGTTGGGCCACATAATGATAGCTTTGCAAGTAGAGACTTCTGGGGAATGACCACATAGGTCAGATAATGACAGTTATCTAGGAAAAGGGCTTTGAAAGAGATTCAATCCTTTCTTGTCCCCTGTAAGTGGCTACCAGGCTGCTGATTTTCACTGTGATCGTGAGATGTTGGTTTTCAAAGCTGCAACAGAGATGGAGGAAGGGGAATGGGAAATATATTTTAAATAAGTGATTATTGTTCAGTAAGTCCAATATCCGGGCTTCCTTAGGATCTATGGCTGTATTCTGTCCCCTCTCCCATAAACAGGCAATACTATTTAAATTCCTTGTTAAAGTAAAAATACCACAAAACTTACTCTTCATTCTCAGAGTCACCCATTTTTCTTGAACAAGCAATTTCTGGGTTACTACAAGATTTGGTAGACTGCCACAATTCTGAAAACATTGATTTGACCTTTTTTTTTTAAAGAAAAAACAAAACTGTTTTATCTTTCTTTTATGGAGAAGAAGATTTGAGGGGAGGTGGTTCTTATTCTGTCATTTTTTCCCCTGATGTCATCCCAAATTAATATACATAAAGCACCTACAACTATGTTTGGCACATAGTGCTACATTTGTGTGGCATTATTGTAATTATTATTGATAATAAAAGAACATATGCATACAACCCCCACTTAGAAAAGAGTGGTTCCAGAGCATAGGAAGGACAGATGGAAAAATAAAGGAATTTCATTTGCAGAGAAAAACAGGAAAATGGCAGGAACATGCTTTGGAAGATTATTGGGGGGAGGTAGTGCTCATTGTCACAAATGTGGGAAACATGATTCATGGCAAAGAGATGGACTGCTCAGGCTCAAGGCCAAGCGATGCCTGCTGGTCCCCTGAGGCTGGTCCTCTAGCCAGTCTGTCTCTTCCCTGCATGGACCTTGCTCACTCGTTTGCTCATCTGCTCTGACTTTAAAAGGCAGCTGCCTCCAAGGACAGGTGGACAGGACCACAATGTGTGTTCCCATGTGTGGTCCCTGGAGAAGCTGCCTCACCCTGCCCTGCCCTGTCCAGGGAGCTGGCTAGATGATGCATCTGTTTACCAGCATGCAGCAGTGGCCAAGGGACGTGGGCGTCTGGGCTATGTGATACCCTTCAAGCACATGCCCACGCCTATCAAAGCCCTTAGCCCTGGGACTCAGCGTTTCCAAGACAGCTGGGTATTTACGAGTCTCTGGTGCTCAGCAGAGATGAGCAAGGCTGGGGCTCCCTCAAGCAAGCAGAGGGGAAGAAGAAGAAGGCCAGGAGTGGGAAGTGGGGTTTGGGCTCTTTGCCCCACACCCAGTCTGCAAGATCATTGGGGTCTCAGCACCAATTCCCTTGAAGCGGGGGTTTCAGGAATACGTGGTCAGGTAATAGAATAATTCTGAGCATCAGGAGGAATGTCACACATACCCTGGTCCACTGCCACCTTGGAGACACATTCATAAGTGTGTCTCCAAGTGGATCTTATGTTGCTGAGCCCAAGTCCTGTATTTTATAGAGGAGGAAGCAGAGGCTGAGAAGGACCTCATCCTCCCCGAATAGTCACCTGGGAGGTGGTGAGCAGTGGTGGCTACAAGCCCAAGCCCCCTTCCCTGTGCAGCACTCTTTCCTCGAACAAGTGCTCTGATTGCTATGAATCCTGAGAACTCCATGTTTGCAGAATCTCTATTCTGCAAAGAGATCATTTCACGTGAATACCACATATTCCCTACCCCACCGCCCAGCCCTCGGCCCCAGTACAGGGATTGAATCTGTATCAGTGGTTCTTTACTACTGAGCTACATCCCCTGCCCTTTTGACCTTTTAGTTTGAGACAAGGTCTTGCTAAGTTGCTGAGGCTGGCCCTAAACTTGTGATCCTCTTTGCCTCACCTACTGAAGTCCTAGTTGTTGGGATTACAGGCGTGCACCACTCTACCTGCCTCTGAATACCAGGTATTCTTGACCAGGAATTTACCTGTGGCATGGCTGGGTCACTTGGTAGGAAATGGAGGAATACTCTTAAAGTCTAGCACAAGGAAATGCTGTGTGCTTCTGAAGGGTCTGACTGGAGGGAGATGTACAGAAGGACCCCAGGATCTGACAAGCAGGTGGCTCATGCCCGACCACATCCTGCTTCAGAGACCTGCACCCTGGCTCTGCTCACAGAAGGGCCTGTGCTTGGTTTCATGCTCAACTTGAAATTCTTCGTAAATAGGAATAAGACACTCGGTGTTTTCATTCTGCATGGGCCCCCACAAGTTCTGTAGCTGTCCTATCTACACTCCTGCCTGGAAGCCGAGCAATGAACCCACCAGTCCCCGGGTCCCTCCAGCCTGAGAACATAGAGCCACCTGCCTGTCATGGAAAAGAGAGAATGGAGCTGGGACACCAATGGGTGACCGCTGCCGGGGTCAGAAGCCCCGGGGCTGGTAGACCTGTTCAGGTGCCTCTTGTCCCACCTGGCCTGCCGTCTGCTCTGGATGAAAAGCCCCGAGCCTCAGCCAGACGGAAGAAGCTGGAGACAAATACCCTTATTTGTCAACCTGGCGGCAGCCACCGGTACCGCTGCCACAGGCAGATCCAACCTTCTTAGGAAGGGCCTGGTGGCTGCTCTGACCCCAGGCCGAGAAACCCGCCTTCCTTCCCAAGGGCGACTCATCAGGGGAATGGGAAGGGCCAAGGGGAGAGCGGGTTGGAGAGTGGGTACGTTACCCCCAGGCAGGGTGATGGCGCCACAGTTCTTGTCCTCAATGTCGTCCACAGGAACGCGCGTGGTGCAGATCCTCCAGAGGCCGAAGTGGGCTGCCTCGCAGGTGGCATTGTTGTGCTCCATGTGGGGGCTCAGCACGGCCCAGAAGTCTGTCACCACGGCCACCATGGCCAGCACAATGCCCACCAGGATGCAAAAGAGGGCCACACGAACCTTCAGTGCTTGGGTCTGGGACATGGTGGTCACCAAGGTGTGGGTGCCTGGGGCAGGGGACAGCAGTATCTCCCAGGGTATGTGGCTGCCCCGCTAGCGTGGTGGCAGTGGTTATCAGGCCAGGGGTGGGAGCTAACTTTAGTGTGCCTGACTGAGCCAGAGTGGGCTGGCCTTGGGGCTGAGGGACGCCGGACAGGGCCGAGCAGCTGCCCAGACGTGTCAGGGGCCTGAGGAAGGCTTCTATTAATGCTGCTCCCTGGGTGTGTCACCGAGGATGGCTTCTGCTCAGGTTTCAGGGCCCTCTTCCCCTTTGGAAGCCAGAAATACCCTGGGGCGGGGCAAGGAGAGAAGGCTCTAGATGGTGACTTGAGACCTCCGTGGAGTGGAGCGGGGAAGGGGCGCAGGGCAGGGGCCCAGGGAAGGCGACAGCCCACCAGGTGCGTGAAATCTGCCAGCTCTGGGCTGCAAGGCACAGCCTGGCAAGGGCAGGGCCCTGGGAGACCCAGGTGGCAGGGCTTCCTGGTCTCACACTGGCAGGACAGACACCAAGGCAGGGAGAGCGGGCCCTCATCCTGGGGATCTGGGGAACCCAGGAATCTGCCTAGGGTCATCTCAGAGACCCCTGCCCACGGCCCTAGAGGCCACCTCCCAGGCAAGCACTCTAGCCACAGGCCCACGTAGTCCCCCATGCTGCAGGAAGATTCGGCCGGCTCCCAGGCCTGGCCTTCCCCAGCTCTCACCCCACTGTGGTCACATTATTTCCTTTTCAACCCTCTTCTCTGCTACTGGGTCCAGAAGAAGAGCTCCGTTTGGGGTAAGTCTTCAACAGTTTTCTGAAGCTTGAAACTGCCCTCTGGAGTGAAGAGAGACCCCACCCAAGACACAGAGCCCGGCTGCATGGGGCTGCAGCTGTGTGCCAGGGCACTGTCCTTAGTTTTGCCTTTTATAAGTGGAAAATAAAGATGATCCATTATGCCTTCATGTACAAAGTAAGCGTTTATGTAAAAAAAGAAGGGTAGTAGGTTGATTTGTGGCCAGTGGGTGCACATTCACAGCAGAGAACAGAAGAGGATTAGGGATCCTTGTCCAAGGGTTCTGCCCACCTCCTGGCCCTCAGCTCCTACGTGCCTCCTGGGTTCTGCTCTCTCTTCTGTCTCTGCTCAGGCCTTGTTGGGTGTATCCAAGAGGCTGATGCATGACCAGGAATAGAGCCTGAGTTGGGCAGGGCCTCAAACTTCAGAATCCTGGCCTCAGGTTGACAGGCTTATAGAAGGAGTCTCCCAGTGCGTGGAGAGACATTCTTGGAGTCACAGAACATTAACACTAACGGGTGCTTCCTCTCTACCAGGTACTCTGCTGAGGCTTCTCATGTCACCACAGTTGATCTTCCCACTAATCCATGGGGTGAGAACAATTATTGCTCCCATTTTTACACAAGGACACAGGCTCAGAGACATGAAGTAACTTGTCCCAATTCACACAGCAAGGAAATGGTACAGCCAGTGTCAAAACTCAGATTATGACCTCTAAGAGCTTCTCTCAAAAAATGTTCTCATCTTTGCTCCCCTTCCCCCCCGGCCCCTCCCCTGTGTTTCCGGTAGGGCTAGTCCATCACAGTTGTCTGAATGCCCAGTGACCCACTGGGACCTGCCACGCCCTGCTCAGCTCAGAGGGACCCTCTGGCTCCACGTAGGTGGCTCCTCTCCATGGAGAACTCTCAGAAACTGGGCTCTCGGGATGCTGGTCACCTCGGCTTACCCACTGCATGCCATGCACCCCAGGACAGCAGCAGCTGGGGAGCCAGACGTTTCCGGTGTATAAAGACAGAACATCGAGAAAGAAGCTGTTTAATGTTAGCATCGTGAGTAAGCGTGGGGTCATTTGAAGAAATGCAAATGCCTTTCCCGGTAAAGAGGGCAGCTGAGGCTGTCTTGTGCTGCCTCCGGAGGTCTTGGAAAATGCATGGCTCCTGGTGCTCACTTGACGTCAGCTGCCATGACTTCGTGGTCTCATCAAAGAAACCCGGCCTCTGCGAGAGGGCAGCGTGGAGCAACTTCTGCCGGGCTTTGCCTCGGTGAGGGGGCGGGTGTGTGCCAAGTCCTCAGCCCAGTGTGAGTGGAAGCATTAAAGATTGATGGCCTCTTCCTTTGAAGTCGTCTTTGTGTGCCTCGCACCACTTGGCCCGGAGCTCTGGCGATGGCAGGCCGGCCTCCTCCTCCTCCCTGTCCACTAGATCTCTTCAAGCAGACCTTTTCTGTCACAGGGGCCACTGTCAAGCTGTCTGTTTGCTCTCCCCGACACCCCAAGCCTTGCTGGACCAGGAAGGGTGTCAGTGGCCATGGCCACCCGCATCTGCTGGGAGCCCGGGCAGGGACACCACCTTAGGCTCCGCTCAGATGCTCCACTTTCCAGGACATCAGGCAGGAGAGCGTCTTCGGGAGGCAGCGGGTGAGTGGGCAGAAGCTGGCTGGGATGGAGCCAGGCCCAGGATCAAACCCTGTGGCTGGTCTCCAGCTGTGTGGCTTCCAGCAGGTCCAGAAGCTCTCTAAGCTGCCCTTTCCTCCTTTGTAAAATGAGGGCAATGGGCCTGGAGGGAGCTGGTGGGAGGATTAGAGATGATGCGTTTTAGCAGCTTAGACCAAGATAGATGCTATGGATCGGACTGTGTCCCTTGAAATCCACATGTTCAAGCCCTGGCCCTCTCCCTGCTAGTATCTAGAGAGGAAGCCTTGGGAGGTATTAGGTTTAGATGAGATCATGGAGGGGGAGTCCTCAGGATGGAATTTTCAGAAGAGACCACAGAGCTGCCTCAGTCTCTCCACGTAAGCACACAGTGAGGAGGAGGCTGTCTTCGAGCCAGGAAGAGAGCCCCCCACCAGAACCCGACCATGCTGGCGCCTCAATCTCAGATTGCCAGCCTCCAAGCCCAGGAGAGAAGACAATTCTGTGGTTGAAGGCACACAGTCTGGTGCTTTGTTATGGCAGCCTGATTAAGACGGCAAGCTATCGATCCCAGAAGGCTGTTATGATTATTGTGGCTATTTATAGACTACAGATGGTTTTTTCCCTGATGGGCGATAAGTTTTAGGAAGGCAAGGACACTGAGACTTTGCTGTATCTCTGTTCTAGATCCCCTCAAAGGTCCAGCCCAGATCGCAAAGGGTAGAGTCTTCATAAATGCTTATTGAATGACTTTTGAATGGATAGATAGATGGATAGATGGATGAACAGATAAACTAAAGGAAGGAGACAGGATCTCAAATACTCTGTCACGTGACCCAAGAGACATTTCCATGTGTTTAAGATCACAGTAACCTAAGAAGTGGCAGCAGGGGCCTATCTGGGACCCCCTGGACTAATGGGTAATATGCCTTTGGGTGCTGAGGAATGTCTTAGGAGGACAGAATCATCCCTTGGGAGGTCAAGTTCAAAAGGAAGTTGCTCCTGAGATCTGACATTCCCACAATCTTCAAAGTGGATGGGCCACACTCAGCTCAGGCAAGGTGAATCGGTTTTCATTTGTCCTAAAAGGCTCCTCTTCTCCTAAGAAGGAACAGAACAGAACTAGGAGAAGAAAAGCATCGTCTCTCAGAAGTGGGATTTATTCTAAACCCCAGGGGCAAGGGCCCCCCACACACTTTCTTTGGTCACATGCTGATCTGATTTTGAACTCAGGCTTAATTTGGAGAAGGAGTGGCTCTGACTGTTTCATCTTAAAACACCATCAACAAGCACGGCCCCACCCACTGTCCTAATCTCCTGACCACTTCCTCTCCCTCCCAGCTCCTTAAATTAGGTCCCCTGTTGCATCAGGCTCCTGACCCTCAGTTGCATCCTTCAAACCTCTGCCCAGTGGGACCCAGGTCTGTGTGTCACCTGCTCCTCCCCCAATGCCCTTCCCAGAGCTCCTGCTCCAGAGGCAGACAGAGGCAGGGGAGCAGCTAGAGGGAAAATGCATACCTAATAAAACACAAGGCCCTTCACTTGACAAAGAGGAAATGGGATGAAATTACTGGACTCAGGAAGTTTGGGGGGCTCCTCTTCAGCTCACGACCACTGAGATGTCCTCCTCCTATTCATGTGCCCCAATCCCTCCGGTACATCAACTCTCCCAGCTTCCGTGTTTCCTGGAAGTCTTTTCTGACTGCCCTCCCCACGAGGGCACCTCCTCCCTGTTTCTCTCACACCCCCCTGAGCCTTCCCGCACACACAGCCGGCCAGGGCTCGGGTCCTGCCTGGGCCAAATGGATGAGATCCTCCCCAGGACTCCTGGCCCTTGAAAAGTCATCAAACCAAGCCTGTCTGAGGAGGGGCTGGGGCCTCCCACGACAGAACTCCCTGAGCCGAGAGTGGTGGGCAAAGCTCCAGGCAGGACACAGGGCCCTGGTGACGCTTCTGTGCTGCGTCTGCTTCCACAGAGCCCTTGGGAGGCCTGTGCCTGAGGCCTGTTCACAAAGTTCATCCCGTAAGCCCCTGGGGAGGGCAGCACAAGGACAAGGGTCCCCTAATGTGGACCAGAAGTATCAACACTATGATGTCTTTAACAGTATTTCTTCAGGGGAAGGGGAGGGGAAAAAAGCATCAATTTAAAGAAAAAGATGCAGTAAACAATTGTACAGGACACGCCTAGGATGTGGCCAAAATCTAGCCTGCGTAATGAAGAGGCAGGTGTGTGGAGCTTAGGGCTGCTGGGAATGTGTACATGCTTCTGGAAGGGCTAGTTGAGGCCTGGAAACCCAGCTTTGCTGTGGACTTGACTGTGTGCCTCATGAGAGATGGGTCACCTCCCTGAGCCTGTGTCCTTGCTCACGGAGCTCACATAACCTTGTGGGCTAGGGAGAGAATTAAATGCAATAACGTATGTGCATACACGGGACCCATACATGGAGGCGGTGATGTGCATAGTCTCACCAGAAGCCCTCTGGGGGGCAGGGTGTGCACTGTGTGATGCCTCTGACCTGCGCAGCAACAGGAGACAGCTCGTCATTGAGCAGGCCAGAATGAAAGGATCGCAGTGATTACTCCCCAGCCAAGAGAATGATTATCTGATGAGCCCTTGGAAATCCTCGTTGGCCATCTTCCTCATTACCATTCCTCTGGGAATGATTCTGGGGAATTTGACAACAATGCTGAATCCTGCAGGAGAGGTAGGGATGGAGTTAGGGAAAAACTACTTTATGACTGTCACTGTCATTGATGGATGGAGTCATTCACTCAACAAACATTGTCATCTTGGGGCTAAGAACATGAGGAAGACACCCGGTCTGTCCTTGAGGAGCCCACAGTCCCATGGAAGAACTGGACATAATCCTTCCACTGTGATAGCAGCTCTGAGAGGGGAGCAGGAAGCAGGCTGGGGACACAGGTGGTCAGTAAAGCGTTAACTCAGCAGGCCGGGGTCGTCCAAACCCTGCACATTTCCAAGAAAGAACTGGCGCTAGGTAATAGCTCCTTCCTCTTTCTCTTCTTCTTTTTGGTCTAGGTGACAATTTCTAAGCCCTTGGAATATGCTGCCTGATACAAGTGTTTTTCCATAGCTGGGACTTGGGCCATACCAAGTCCCTTACTTGGGCCATACCAAGTCCCACTGCTTATGTGAACAGTGGGATTTGTGGGGAGGGTCCTGGCCCATGCCACACAGTTTAACTTCTGGGATGGGAGTCCGGAGACTGAGTAGCTAAGGCCATTCACGAGGCACTCTGTTCCTAGGTTTTGACCCTCAGTAAAAACCCCTGAACACAAAGTCTCATCTCAGATGAGTTTTCCTGGTGGGCGGTTCTTCAGGTGTTGTCACACGTCATTGCCTGCAGAATCAAGCTTGGATTTTGCTGGGGAGGACAGCTGCTAGCTCCCCTGGGCTCTCCTGGACCCTGCTCTAGGTACCCTTTCCCTTCGCTGATTTGAATCTTGTCCTTTCACTGTAGTAGACAGAACTGGGAACATAACAGCTTCTCTGGGTTCTGTGAATCCTTCGAATGAATCATTAAGACAACTGGAGGGTGGTCATGGGTACCCCTGATGCACCACTGTGTGGTGGCCATGCTGGAGGGGGTGGGCCAGGAGGGAGCTCGTGGATGACATGGAGGATGAACAGGGGTTAAGGCAGGGAAAAAAGGGGCCCAGACCATTTATATGTGGTTAGGTCCTGGCGGGTTTGAGGAACGGGAATCAGAGGGGAGAGGAAGCGGGGGAAGGAAGCCCGCTGGGACCAGACCCCACAGGGCTCCATCAACCACATGGGAAAATGGAGTGTGTCTGTTTCCCAAGACACCAGGAGCTTCAAACTGGGCATCCTGTCTACATCTACCTGGGTCAGCACTAAAGCAGTGAGGGATGAGGGGGGTGGGCTGAGATAACAAGGGGCCTTTGCAGGCACCGAGCACCCAGACCAAGGCAGGGCTGGTGGGGGGACTAAGCAGGAAGGGATCTGTGTGCGAGACCCACAGGCGGTGGTCCCAAAGGGGTTTGGTGGGAGACTTGGTGGGAGGAAGGGGTGAGGGTGGCAGACAGAGGCCTGGGTGGACATGAGGCTACTGATAAGGACGAGACAGTCCAGTGGGTTTAAGCAGATGGGTTCAGATTCAGACACTGAATTTTTGCAATGTAGGATATGCCTGTAGACCACAGTGAGCCCAAGGCAGCGATTTAATTAAATAGAAGGGATCAAGGAGGAGTTGGGAGCAATGACAGAGCTGGGAAGGCCTTCAGGACCCCCGAAAAGACTCCTCCCCAAGGCTCCAACACCTCTCTTCTGCAAGTCCAAGTCCAAGGATGTGAGTTCATCGCCGGCTCTCATACAGAACGCTGTTCCTCACCTGTGCTGCCAGTTTTGTGAGTTTAAGAGGATCCACCTCAAGCTTATCTGCTCTAGGCTTCCTCGGCACCCCCTGAGCTTCTTCAGAGCCCCCTCTCCTTTGCTAGCAGGGAACTCCTGGCCCTGAGTGAGGGGCTGGGCTGCTGGGGGTGCTCTATTGGGAACCTGTTGGGGGACCTTTGCAGAACAGGCAAATTTCTCCAGGGAGGGTGGAGGGAGCAGTGTCCTCAGGGGGGTGCATGGGATCATTTATCCCAGGAGGTGGAGAGAGTCAAAGATGCAGGAAGAAGGCTCAGCAGAGCTGGAGGACGGGAGGGAGGGTTGGCTGGTGCAGAAGGAGCCCAGAGCCAAGGAGGGTAGCAGAAAGACCTGTGGGCAGGCTGAAAAATGACCACAGCCACATTTCCCTTCCCATGTCTCCTTCTAGAACCTAGTCCCTCCCCGAGAGTTGAAGTCACTTTCTCTCCCCTTGAGCCTGAGCAGACTTTTCATTACCTGAAGCACAGTGGGGCCCTGGGACTTCTGAGACTGCCACTTTTCTCTCATCTCAGGACCCTGGGACCCAGGCACCAGGGCTCAGGCCACACGGAGGCCATGTGGAGGCGCTGAGTTTGCCAGTCTCTGCTGCCAAGTGTGTGAGCAAATGGGCCTCCAGGGGATTCCAGCCCCCCGCCATGGAGCCTCTGGTGGAGGGTCTTAAGCCATAGTGCCCCCTTCCAATTTGTGAATTGTTGACTGCGCTCATCTAGTGAGTAGTGGAACTTTGACCCCTAGTGCTTGAACTCTTGTATTTTGGAGGGTGTGTGTAAAATGTATCAATCTTTGAATTAGAAAAGCATATATATTGTTATTATTTTTTTAATGAACCTGGCTACTGCAGCTTAATTTGCAATAAACAATTTGGGTCCTGGGTGTCTCATAAGTGTTACTGTGTCCTCTAAAATGCTTCTCGGGGGACAAAGGTCAGGATAGAGGTCCACCAGCCCTTCCCTTGCTGGTAGGCACAGGGTGGGGGCTGGTGTTCGACTATGGACTTCTGTTTTCCCGTTTGTTCTGTAATTTTGTCCAAAGCTGTAAGTTTAAAAATATCTGTATCAGGAGTCTCTGCCTCATCTCCCCTCTGAATTCCAAGGCCCCGGAGCCACCCTTCTCCTTTCCTCCCCTGTCCCTCCCCTGTCCAGTCACTGGGGCCGGGCAGCAGGTTCTATATTGGGCACTGGTGCAGGGAGCGGAGTCGTGTGACTTGGCGCTCTGAACTCCCCGCCTCCCTCCTTCCCTCTCCCTTCCTCCCTGGGCACCAGCTCAGGCGGCTGCACACCTGGGACCCAGGGCACCTCTGGGTGCAGTCTCACTCAGGGTCCCTGGGAGCGGGTCAGGACTGGGCTCCTACAGCCCACCCTCAACTTTGTGAGACTAAGAACACTCCAGTGGGGTGGGGGGGCTCCCAGGGCCCGCAAAGAAATCAGCAGCTATGAAGAACCTCAGCCACCAGTCCCCAACAGGAGACACCAGTGACAGGAATAAATGGACATCAGCTGGAGAAGAAACTGGCAGCGGGAAGACTGGCCCAGGTGCAGCCACACAGTTGGAATGTGGGTTTCTCCTAAACCAAAGAGCAGTGGCCACAGGCACCCCCTCCACAGGCTGTTCTAGAACAATCCATTGTGGGAAACTCCTGGAGCGCTATCAACAAACCCTCTTGAAGGCTCACTCATTGACCTTGCAGGGGTATTTATGAATGTTTCCAAGTAGAAGTCCTTGTCCTAACACTCCTCGGGGGGAGGTGGTACCTTAGAGGGAACAGGGCTGAGAGAGGCTGGGGAACTTGTCCACGGCGGCCCTGGGGACAGGGGAGGAGGAGCTGGGGCTTGATCTCCATCTCTCTGGCCCCCGGCCACCTCACTGCAGCTGCCGGCTGTGGGAAGACACCACTGAGCCGTTGAGTCCCGGTGTCAAGCCGGGCCAGGCTCCCAGGCTTGTTGAATTCCATCAGCATTCTGTTCCCAAACCCAGGCCCAAAGGCTTCCAGGAACATTTCGCTTCACTCCTGACCCGGCCATTTTCCCGCTTTCTTCTTCAACCCCCGACTTCTATTTCTGAAACTGGAGGCTCAAGAGTGAAGAGGAAAAAGGCAAAAATCTAAACACATTGCTGGGAAAAGGCATGCTGGGAAAAATGGATGAGTTGTCCTAACAGCTGCACAGTCCAGAGGCAGTCACCAACAGCCTGCTCGGTGACCGTGCACGAGGGACCCGCCTCTCTGTGCCTTGTTTTTCCTCACTGTAGAATCGGGCTGGTGTGGGGCACTCAGCTTCAGCATTATAGACATTTGGAAACACATCATTTCGAGGGGGTGGTGTGGAGGTTCTAGTTGCACCAAAGGGCTCAGAATACAGAGAGTGACGAGGTCCCATACTAAGGTATTTTTATTTTTTCTTCTTCTTTTTGTAATACTAGGGGTTGAAATCCACGGGTACTCAACCACTGAGCCACATCTCCAGCCATTGTTATTTTTTATTTTGAGACAGGGTCTCTCCCAATTGTGGAGGCTGGCCTGACACTTGCAATCCTCCTGTCTCAGCCTCCTGAGTTGCTGGATTCCAAGCCTGTGCCACTATACCTGGTGAAGGTCTCACTTTTAAGTGGGTACTGCCCAACAGTTTGGGGGTGAGGAGGCCAAGGAGGGGGGCCTGAGACTGGCCAGCTCTTCCCTGTTTTCCTCTCCCTGCTGGCTGGACTGCCTATCCCACATCCCTTTGCTCTTACACATGGACATGTGATTAGTTCTGACCAGGACTACATGGACAGAGGGTGGGGCCACAACTTCCTGGTCCATTAGAATCTCCCACCGTACCTCCACCCCTGAGATCATCCACTGTAGCCGCCCTCCGTCTGCATAGAGATGAGTGTCCACACCCAGGGTGACCCCCACAGCATGGCCTCTAAATTCTCTGCATGATGGTGTGAAGTGGACCACCTCTCCTGCTCCAGCCAGTGGACTTTCTAAGAGTGAGAAAGGAACTTCTATTGTCCAGTGTCCATTTGGGGATCGTTGATGACTTGGCCAGTCTAAGCAACACAAGTGAGCATGGAACAGGGGCTTTTGAGCAGGAGGGGCTCCGAGTGGCCTCTTCGTTAGGGACTATCATGTGTCAGTTCTTGTGGGCCTAACTCTGCGAGTGAAGGAGCTGGAGATTTCTGCTGCACTCAACACACGATCTCGTGACCACGGGAGGTGGGAGCAAGTCACCAGATGCAGACTGGCATGGGAGTTCACCTGGGATGGCTGTGAGGCTTGTGCTGAGCCAGAGTTTCCTCAGTGCTAAGAATAAACAGGGGACAGAGAGGTTCTAGCACCAAGTGCCAACTCCAGGCAGCAGTGGCTCCAGGCTGGTGGCACAATCAGCCTGCAGCTTGGGGGTCAGTGGGTGGGACCTGGCAAAGACCTGAGCTCCCCTGGCCCTGGGGACTGGAGGCTCAGCTCATCCTCTTTCCCAGGTGCCTCTCAGGCAAAAGCAAAGAGGATGAAAAAGCCAGTCCAGAAACGCAGGGAGCGGTCTCTGCAGGCTCAAGGGCAGGGGTGTAGGGACTTTGGGTCTCAGCCTCCCTTCTCGGTTCCCTTCACTAGGACCAGGGTATGAAAGGTCTTCGTGGGAACAAAGTTCTCTTGGATGAGCCCCAAGAGTTTTGTCCCCTTGGTTTCAGGAGGAGCAGCAAAGCTGTGGCTCTCAGGAAGACGACTCAGGTCACAGACCTGCAAGAAGGGGAGGTGGAATTGGATGTAAAGGTCCCTGGGCTGCAGTGGGCCATACCTGGGGAAGGGCACCGATTACCCTTTGTCATGCCCCTGAGGAGGGGAACCCTGCCATCCACCCATGGCACACCCCCGGGGTGAACCTGGTGGTTTAGGTGTTGCTGGGACCGGTGCAGGATGTCAAGTAGCGCCTGGATCAAGGGGATCCCTGTGACCCCTTTCTCTATTCCCCAGGTCACTCCTCCCCGGGGCTGGGGAAAGTGGCAGCTAGCTGCCCAGCCTGGGATCAGGTAGCTTGGTCTGGCAACAGCAGCAGGAAGCCCATTTATCCTCGATCCCAGCCACTTTCTCTGGCCACAGAGCTTACATGTGGGTTCTTGGGCTCATCTCACTCTTATAGTCGCTTGGGAGGGGAAAGGAGTCTGGTTAGTGGACTCTCTCAGAACCCCTCCAGGTAACATGGGGCCTTGGTGGCCTGGCTTGGTCTGCCAGCCCCCACCTGCAGCTTCCAAGGACAGGCCTGGCTCACTCAGCTGTCCACATGCCCCCCACACTGTAGGGTGGCCTGTCCATCTCCCGGCTCATCTGTGGAAAGTTACCACAATGGCACCACCCAGAAGTCTGAGGTAGTCCCCGTCCTGGGGAGGTGGCCAGCGAGCCAGGCTGCAGCCAGCTAAAGCAGCCCCCTCAGCCTCCCACTTCTCTTGGAGGGTCCAGTGTCTTCGGGACCTGGGACACTAAGTGTCTACAAAGACTCAGGGGGGGCTCTTCCCGCACCTCCCTGCATCAAGAAGAGAACATTTTAAAAATGTTTTTATTTAATTAAAAAAAAGAGAGACAGAACTAACAACCCCAAACCAGTGGTGGGTACGGACGGGATGGCGGGTGCTTAACTGGCGAAACACAGGGTAGGAGGGCGGGCTGGGGCGGGAGGAGGCGGGGAGGCGGGCTCAGGCCACACATCCCCCAGGGACGGCCAGGTCCGAGACTGCCTGGGCCGAGCTGCAGCAGCAGGAGGGCGGCCAGAGACCAGGGTCCTGGGTGGAGCGGAGGCAGTGGGTGGAGAGGCTGCGACGGCAGGAGCCTCTAGGGGCGCTGTGCCCCTGCCCTGCGTCCCTCCTGGTGGCTTCTTCGCCTTGGGTCTGCTCTCTCGTGGTCCCCAGCGTGGGCCCTGTGTTCTCTGCCTGGGGCTGGGCAAGAGGTAGGATTCAGTGGGCGCAGCGCTCTTGGGACGCTCTGGGGCAGCGGTCGGGGGTGGCTCGTGTGGCAGCAACAGCAAGGTGACCTTGCTTTTGGAGGAGACAGAAGACAAGTCCTGGGGTCCTGCTGGGGGACGGGGCTCCTTCAGCCTGGTGAGACGGTGGCATGGTGGTGAAGTGGTGGAGGAAGGTGCGGGCTGGGTGGGGAGGGAGGCAGGGCCCGGGCGGCCCCTGACCCTGGTGCTCACTGCTGTGCATGCTTGGACACGTACAGAGCCATCCTGGCCGGGAGGAAAGGGTTTTGAGCAAGCACAAAGGGGACCTGGCAGGCCTCGCGTCTCAGCTCACCCGCACGCAGGAGCCGGGGGGGTGTGATGTCCTTTCCTGGGGGCCAGGGGCGGGCAGGGAAGGACGCAGGTTGTCACGAGGCCTGGTGGACCCAGGTGGAGGGCGGAGTTGTCCAGGGTTCCGTGAGCAGGTGGCTGAGGTAAGAATTGGTTCGGTCACTTCCGAGAGCGACAGCTACCGGGATCACAGGTGACTGTTGTTCAAGACTGGATTAAGAAGTTTCAAAAAGTAAGAAATGATTTCTCTTTAGAAAGCACACGGTTTATAGAAAAGGGGGTGAGTTCCGCGTTCCAGGGGGCTCTTCCGAACCTGGACACACCTCCGCTTCCTCGGCTTGCTGCAGGAGGGGGCGGGAAACGGCAGGAAACACTGCGACCCACAGAACCCCCTTCCTCAGACACACAGTGCTGAGATTTCTCTCTCCGAGGGAGGAAGAAAGGCCCAGATCAGCCCCTTCCGTCAAACTCCTGCACTGTGTCCTTTCCACTGGTGGCAGAATAAATTACAATAGGAAGAGTTGGGGGGCATGTTGCTGCTACTTTTGAAGATGAGGAAATGAACAGAACTTGCTCTCCTGGTACCGACTGAGCAGACCATGATTGGTGACCAGCTAGGAAATGGATACACGTCTTCTGGTTTATGTATTTATTTTCATTTGTTTTGGTTGCTATTCGCCCTCTGGTCTCTCTTTCTTACACAGATGTTCAGGCTTCTGTTGCCAAATGCCATTTGGGGGCGGTGGGCTGGGGGGGGGGTCTGTGCCATCCCCCAGCAATCCCCTACAGCTCAGGGGACAGAACTGCTCCTCAGACCATTGGGGAGTGTCCAGCAGGAGGCCACTCTGACCTGTGGATCCCTCCAGACCGTCAAGTTCAGTCAGTGTGTCCTGCCCATTCTGAGCCAAGCAGAAACTTCCAGAAGCAGGCAGGGAGGTCATCAACAGGCCTGACCTTTGCCTCAGACTCCTCCCCAAGCCTTGGTCTCCTCTGGAGGAGGGAAATCGGCCCCAGGACAGCACGAGGCTGAAGCACCAGTTGGCTATAGAGCTTGCTCTTCAGAATGACTGTTTTCAACAACAGAGTGCCAGAGAGAAAGAGGGGGAGAGAGACAGAGAGGGAGGGAGGGAGCTTCAGCATCCTGGTTTCTGGCTCAAAGACACAGGGACTTCTGGTTCAAAAGCAGCTAATGAGAGTGCAGAGGCCCCTTGTGCCTGAGAAGCCTCTGGTGGCCCAGGGCCCGGGGCCCAGGCAGGCAGGAAGGCCCTAAAATTCCATTCTTCTGGCAAGATTTGTTTCCAAGAGGAGATAATGGCTCAATTTTATTTTCCCGTGCAGCTCAGGAGACTCTTGGGCCTCCTGGGAGATCAGGAATCCCGGGGGGCAGCCGAACACCCATTCTGGGATACAGTCCACCTTCAGCTTCTACCCCAGCCCCGACGCTAGGCTCCGGCTTCTTCCACTGGACACCAGCCCACAACACCTTCCGAGACCAGGGAGGGTTGCGGGTGGCTGCAGCTCATTGTCCGTCCGTCCACCTGAAGCATCCTGTGCCCTCCTGTGTGACCCAGGCAGCCGATCCGGGGAGAGGCCAGTGCTGAGAGGAGAGGAGGGGTGGGCCGCTCACACGGGGGTGGTCCGCCGGCTCAGCATGCTGACGTGGAAGCCCTCCTTCAGGTCCTGCTCGAAGAAGTCGTGCACCTGGAGGAAGCCGGCGTCCTGGTCGGGGCTGTAGCTGGCCGCCGTGGTCACCTTGAGGGGCTCCCTGGACAGTGTGTACATGGACAGCTCGCCCATGGGGATGGCCCCGGCGATCTTGAGGCCCACGGGAGATGCGTCCCTGGAGGGCGAGGCCTCGGTGGACCTGGAGCTGGACCTGGAGCGCCGTCGCCGGTACCGGTAGCTCGGCATCCTGGCATAAGGGGACGAGGAAGAGGCCTTGAGGAATTCCCGTTTGGTCTTAAACCTCAGCTCTTTATTTTTCTCAATGTAAATGTTTACAGCCAGGACGCCCACGGTTTCGGCCACAATGAAGGACAGGGCCCCGAAGTAGAAGGACCAGCCGTAGTTGTAGTGGTTCTTCCTGTCTTCGTCCCGCTTGTCACTGGGGTCGCCCGTGTTGCTGGAAATGTAGACGATGATGCCTATGATGTTGCTGAGGCCTGAAAGAGAAGCAGAGGCAGGGGCCGGGGAGGGACAGAGGCAGAGATCAGACCCTTGGCCGCAGCGACAGGACAGGGGACAGGCGGCCGGAGGAGGGGCTCTGGTCATTCCCCTCCTGGAGACGCCTTTCTTCATTCTGGTAGCTAATTGTTCTAAGAACAGTCATCCCTGGGTATCCGGGAGAGATTAGTTTCAGGACCCTCAGAAGATGACAGATCTGGGGCTGGGGTTGTGGCTCAGTGGTAGAGCACTTGCCTAGCACATGCAAGGCCCTGGGTTCGATCCTCAGCACCATGTGAAAATAAATAAATAGAATAAAGGTATTGTGTCCAACTACAACTAAAAAAATATTTTTTAAAAAAATGGCTGCAATGCATTAAAAAAAAAAAAAGAAGATGACAGATCTGCAAGTTCAAGTTCATCACGTAAACAGCCCAGAGCTTGCACACAACCTGAGCACACCCTGCGCTGGGCTCCGGTCATCTCTAGATCACTTACCCACTAATATGATGTCCATGCTGAATAAATGCCTGTTATACTCACGTCCATTCTGGACCCTCACCCTGTCTTTACCTGGCCGACGCCTTTAGTTCTTGGCTTCCCATGACTTACCCGGTGCCTTCCCGATCCCCGACTCCTCAGAGACTTGAAAAGCCCCCGTCTCTCTGTCTTGATGGCACATCGCACACCCGACTTTCTTTTTAGATGAAGTGAAAATCACACCACGTAAAATGACCCTTCAGAAGGGTACAGTGCAGTGGCATTGGGGGCCCACCACCTCTACTAGCTCCAAAACAATTCTGTCACCTCCTCCCCCTACAAAGACCTTGTTAAGCAGTTGCTCCCTGACCCTGGCACACCTGGGCTTTCAAAGTTAACTTACAGTCTGCCCTGCCACCAGGATGCCCACTCCTGGTAATACAGACCACGTATGCCCAGCTCCCCCAGCAGTGCTGGCCCCAGCGGGCGGCCTGGGCGGGGGCTCACCTGCAGCCACAAAGAGGATGCCAGCACTGAGCACGATGTTGTTCCTGCGGCTGTAGATCCTGCCAGCGCCGATGCAGAGTCCTCCCAGCAGGAGCAGGATGGTGCTGAGGATGGGGAACACGCTGGAGGCTCGCACAATGCCTGGCCAGGGAGGGACGAGACAGAGAGGGCAGTGAGGCCAGCCGCCCCGCTGGCCACGGACATGGGCGCCTCCCAGGACCCCTGCGGCTGGAGGTCCTTCCCCCAGGATTTGAAGATCCCATCAGGACCTGGACTCAGTGGGTCAAGAGGCACAGGGGGTGGCCAGGGCAGCTGGACTCAAGGCCAGAGCTGGCCCCAGGCTGGCTGTTCGCTCTCCCAGACGCTACATGACCCAGAGTCACATCTGCCCACGTGCTCAGCCTCCCTGGGGTGCGGGCCACACCCATCAGCCAGGAGGGAGCAGGGTCCCCCATCGACACTGGAGAGGCCACAGTAGCAGCCACCAAAACCTCAGACTGCATCGCGTTTCTGTAACACCTCAAGGCCAGCAAGCCTCCATCAGATGTAAGTCCCCACAGGGCTTTCCCGGACATGGTCTCCATGGGGCCTCTGGGAGCCTGGGGCCCTGTGTCCACAAGAGGCAGCGCTCATTGGTGGCTGGAGACCACAGGCTTTGGCACATTAGGTGGGTCTCTGTGACCTACTGGCTGTGTGGCCTTGGCCACGTCACTTTACCTCTTCAGAAACTCAGTTTCCCCACCCGTGACACATGGTTCAGTGAGCAGCCACCCCAGGGGGTGCATTTTGAAGCCTGAAACTGTGGATAGTATGAACATTATATGTACTTGGACCCATGGCAAGAGATGGCCTTGGTTTTCCTATACATCCATACCTGTGATAAAATCCAATTTACAAATTAGGGGCAGTAAGAGATTAACAGCTAATAATAAGACAACGATAACAATCTACTGTAATAGAAATTACTTATCATGGATTGTTTATTTTCTGGGATTTTCTCCTTTCATGTTTTTGAACTGTGTTTGGCTAAAACCTCAGAAGGGGAAACCAAGGTCAAGGGGGCCCTGCCTGGGACCAAGGTTCTGTGGTTGGTTTTGTATGTGTGAGTGCTCAGCACAGGGAGTGTCACATTCTGTGCTTCCTAAGTGACTCTTCACCTTCTTCACTGTTGTCACCCCCCGCCCCACCCCCTTGGAAGCTCACAGAAGAGGCTGCTAGGTGCAGAGAGCTGCTGTGAGCTGTGCAGCTGAACTGCATTCCTGACCTTGTTCTGCCACGGACAAGTGGGGCACCCAGGGCAGGTAGCTTAGGTGACCACCTGAGTCCATGGTCACATAGAAGAGAGAAGTGATGCCAATCAGTAGGAGTTAAGGTGTGGCCCCCCCAAACACATCCACACCCTGTCCACCTCCGGACCTGGGCATGGGATCTTATTTGGAAAAAGTTCTTTGTGGGTGTGATTAAGGGTCTCAAGATGACACCATCCTGGATGGATGAGGTGGTCCCAGGTCCAATGACAAGTGTCCTTCTGACAAGGGGAGACATGGGCTCTTATCCATAGAGGGGACACAGAGGAGAGAGCAGGCAGAGAGTGGAGTGACATGGCCAAAGAATGCCACCAGAAGCAGGAAGAGGCCAGGAGAGAGCCCCCCAGAGCCCACAGAGGGGGCAGGATCCCACCAGCTCCTTGAGTTTGGATTTCTGAACAACACACCCCGAGAGCCATTTTTTACTGTTTTAAGCCACGGAGCTTGTGCATTCCTTCCCGAGACCCACCTCAGGGGATTACTGTGGGAAAACACGAAGCCCCTCGTGGGGCTTCAGACCCTCCCTTAGTGTCTGGGGTGGGAGGGGGTCAGAGGAAGGGAGGAGGGACTTGAGGAGGACCCCAGGGCTCAGCCTTCCCTGTGAGCCTGCTGGTCTCCTAGCCCAGCAGAATCCGGTGGCATGGGCTTGGTGACCCCAGCAGGGGACAGTGAGACAGGAATGCGGGCAGACGCCCCTCCTGAGCCAGCTGACGGGCTTGGGGTCTTTCAGCCTCTGAAGGCCCTTTTTGTCTCCTTTTTGTATAGACACCAGTGTGTGCCCTGCTTCACAGACGAGAGATTGTCTGGGGCCTTAAATGAAGCTCTTCTCTCCGGCCCCCTCCTCCCTGTTGCCTGTGCCTTCTTGGCGACGCTGCAGGCTCGGGAGGTTTCCTGTGTGCTTCTGAAACATGCCTCTGAGCTGTGCTGGCCAGAGAATCAGAGTCACCATCCTTCCCCCAAGTCCTCGTTCAGCAGACAGGTCAGAGGGGCTGGGGAGAAGGGAGCCCACCAAACCAGGAATGCCAAACCTAGACGGGGTGCCAGGCCCCGTCCCAGATGGAGGAACTCTGGAGCTAGTAGGGCCTGTGGAAGGCTGTGGTGTGGCGACTCCCTCAGATCCTGGGTGATGCAGGTGCATACTAGCAGGGGCACTGCAAGAGCTCAGAGGCCATCAGGAGCCCCATGACAACCCAGAACGCAAGCCTGGCTTCAGAATGGGTGGCTCAGGGTTGACGTCCTTCTCAATGGTTCAAGGTTGTGTGTGCACAGCATGGCCTTGGGGCCTCCCAGGTCCACACTTGGAGAACTGGGCAGGCAGCCCACCATGGTGCATGCCAGCACCAGGGGCCAGGGCTCTGCTTCCCGTCTGCTGGATCCCAGGTGGTTGTCACAGGGCCCGGCACACAGCAGACCCACATAGCTTTCTGTTTAATGAGTAAGTAAATGAATTCTCATGAAACCTCCTCACTGCTGCAAACCTCAGTCCCCGGAGACCTCTCCCTGGGCTTCTCCCTGTGCAGGAGACCTGGGAGAGAGCCCAGAGGCTAAATACTGGAAACCCAGGGGCCTAGCTCAAGAAGTTGCCCTCTGCTCTGGCCCCAAGCTCATCTGCACTTGGGAGGTAGAGGACAATCAAAGGCACAATCAGAGCTCAGCTTTCAGAAGGCCAAAGTCCCTGTCTGAGGCCACTGAGTGGAAGCAGACCTCGTCAGGAAGTCAGCCCTGCCCTCCAACCCCCAGCTCTGCCAGCAGCTGAAGAACACAGGCAGAAGGTCCACCCTCCATGGCTCTCCCGGGCTTTTTATGGAACCTGGCTGCTCTCCCCATGGTGCACACTCCCTTTCCAAGTGACCTTTAGTTGCTGTGGGCAAGTGATTCTGGGCGTTCCAAGTCCTTGGGCCCTCCACAGGATATTGCCGGGGAATTCGAGGACTCCAGCAACTGAAGCTGGTCCGGCCCCTTCTTTGTTTGCCCCTCAGGCTCTTGCTTTATTCTTCTCCATCCTACACTGCAGAATCTGAAGGATGTCATTCATACCATATATAGGCAAATGACAATCCTTGAGTTGTGCAGTGTGCAACCTCCACAATTATCCTTGGCAGCCCTATGGGAATTCATTTTCCCAGTTTGCTATGGGCCCCCCAATAAGCAGAATCAGAGGTCAGGCAGGAAGAGGAGGAGGAGAAGGAGAAAATGAGGGAGGAGGAATGGGGGCAGAGCTTTGACCAAATCATTTCAGGTCCTGGGCCTGGCTGGAGCAATCTGACACGACCTCGGCTCCATGGGAACCGCACACTGTTCTATTTCACTAGATGACTCAGAATCCAAACCCCTTCTTTTAGAAGAAAAAAAAAATCCATAAACAGGTGCAGAGTGAACTCTGTTCCCTCTGAGGGCACTGGTATTGATTCTCCATAGACGAAGCCGGCCCGGCCCTGGGGTGCTGGACAAGGTGAAAGGGGAAGCCATCTAGAGATGCTGCTGCTCCATTTCCGGGCTCCTTTGTGGCTCCTCTTTCCTCCAGTGGGTGCTCACAGGCCCAGGGATGAGCTCTGGACTCAGGGTGCAGGGCTAGGTTTGTCCCAGGGACCCCCAGGCTCCAGTGTGGGCCCCACACAGCCACCGGAGCCCAGGTGGGGCAGGGGCAGGGGTTCTGGGGACAGCCCAGGGGCTGAGGCGTGGCTTGGGTCCTTGGGGCAGAAAGGACTTCAACCCAGCTCCTCCAGATCTGCCCTGCCCTTCTCCCCTCCCTCAGGCTGCCTGGAGCCCGTGAAGCTGTGGTGGTGTGCCCTCAGTGTGATTTTTCTACAGATCAGGGAGTAGCAGGGGAGTGGGCAGGCCACCACACCCCGCAGGGAAGCAGCCCCTGGGCAGCGCCTGCGTCTTTAACCTTCTCGGCTCCAGCCAATCAGCTTCCCTGCAGCCGGCCACGCCCAGCAGCTCCAGGTTGTGGCCTCCCCTCTGCTCCAGCCTCAGTCTCCCCAGGACACGGGCCCTCAGCAGAGCCCTCCACCGAGATACCCAGTCCGCCATGGCCACGCTGCACAAAACTCCGTCCTCTGAGGTCACCAGGCAGTGGAAGGGAGCGTCCCCGGTTTCCAGAGAAGAGCCCCCGTGCCCCGCCGGGGCGTCCACCCACCTCCAGCCGCCACCCGGCCCCCTGCGCCCCCTGTCCCCCAACAGGGGAAGCCAAGGATTCTTGACACTCACGAAGGAGGTACTCGGAGCTGTCATGGTCGTAATCATTGTCCTCGGGGAAGTGATTGATCCGGAAGCAGTGCCCTTTGTAGATCCCTGCAGGGAAGGAGAGGACAGCACCGTCACTGTTCTGCGGCGTCCGTCACAGTCTGTGCGCAGAGCCCCGAGCAGGCCCTGCGGGGACGGGCGGGGAGGGGTCTGCCTCGGTGTCCCCGAGGGGCCACAGACACAAACTCAGGGAACAACCACACCGTGGGGCAGGGACCCTGCTTTATCCAGCTTCTTCATTGCTGTGACCAAAAGACCCGACAAAAGCAATTAGAGGAGGAAAGGTTTATTTGGCGCTCATGGTTTCCAGGTCTCAGTCCATAAACAGCAGACTCTCTTATTCTGGGCTCAAGATGAGCTACAACGTCATGGCAGAAGAGTGTGGAAGGAGGAAAGCGGCTCAGGACATGATAATCAAGAAGCCCAGAGAGCTCTGCTCACCAGGGACAAAATATAAACCCCAAAGGCTTGACCCCCACGACCCACCTCCTCCACCTGCCTACAGCTAGCACCAGTTAATCCATCCAAGTGGATCAGGTTAAGGTTGAGGCTCTCCTAATCCAGTCATTGCACCTCTGAATTTTTTTGCATTGCCTCACACAGCTTTTGGGGGGCACCTTAAAGGTGACCATATTCTTTATGGTCCAAGCCTGGACCCCCTGTGAGAGTGAAAGACTCACTATCCATAACTGCTGGGACCAGAGGTGCCATGAGGGACTGTCCTGGGCAGGCAGCATGTGAGATCCCTGTACCCAAGGGCACTCAAGAACCACAGCTTGAGAATCGGCAAAGACCTTGCTCCTGGGGAATGGGGTGGAGAGGGCCTTCCAGACAGAGCAGCCAGCCTGGCACAGGCCGAGGTTGGGGCGGGGTCTGTCTGTCTGTGTCCTTCCCTCTTTCGACCACACAGTGTGCACACCGCATCTGTTCACGGTTCAGTTGCAGTCCCCTTACTCAATGAGACTGGAGACAGAGAACACGGTGCAGGAGAAACTTGTGGAAGACCTGAGACCAGCTCCCGCCTGGTCTTCTCCTTCCACTTTGAGAAGTGGCCTTCACAGGGTTGCAGGCAGGACTCCTGGGTTTAGTAACTGTAAGAGGACAGGCCAGTCTTACCTTCCAGGATCTTCTGTCCAACTCTCCTAGTCCCCTGCTGCCCTGCAGCCTGGGAGTGCCCACTATAGAACTGGATGAGAGGGGGCCACACAGGGTTCCATAGGCAGTGGGCGCCTGCCTGTGCCAGCCAAGCCCGCCTTCCCGGGTCAGCCTGCGAGTGCCCAGCAAGGAGCTCCTCCGGGCACCTGTGGGCCTGCCTGGGGCTGCTTCCAACTGGGGCCCTGCTCTTTTTCCATGGCTGCTGCCAAGTGTCCTGCTGGCCTCCTGCAGCCCAGGTTGACCTCACAGCCAGTTAGGAGCACAGTCTTGGAAGCAGGGTCGGTGGCAGACACACATCTGTCTCTCTGTCCCTAATAGCCTGGGTGCACACTGTTCTCCCACCTGATACCCACGAGCGGGTCGCTAGCTGCCCCCCTCAAGCCCTCCCTCCACCAGGGTCTTTCAGCTGCTGCCTCTGAAGAGCTGAGAGACTCACAGGCAAGACTATTTCCGGAAGGCTCCTGGGCTCAAGGGTCTCCGAGGTGACGCCCTGAGTGACATATATGCCGACAGCAAACTCTGCAGGACCCAGTATGAACACGGTCCCCCCTCAGTCTCCTCATCTGTACATGGGGGTAACCACACTCCCATTGCCCTGGGGACCTCAGAGAGTTACATGAGGTTATCCCTCAGAGGCACCAGGATGATACTTCAGAGCCCCTGGGGATGCTCAGGGGAAGTTTATTGCTGCCAACCCAGAGGTTCCGATCCTCCAGTCTAATGTCTTTGCTTTTCACAAGGACAGAGCACCTGGGCTGGCTGGTCCAGGACGGCCCGTGGTAGGTGGGGTCACGGAGCCCAGAGTGGGCCATGCACACCCCGCTCACTCCTGCCTCTCACACTGTAGATTCGGAAACGTTCAAGGAAACCCAGAGGAGCACTTTCCACAGAAATGGGTGGTGCAGGCAGGGCTGGCTGTCTGCCATTCCCTCTCCCCACACTTTATTTCTTTTCTTTTTTTTTCACTTCATGGGTCTGAACACAATCTCCAAGTCGCACCTTCTTGTTGGAACAGGTAAATAAGAGGTTGAAAAAGAAGTAAATGATCTCTCCGTGCAGATTTGTTCTCCAGCAGAAAACCTGTTGGGTTTGCTGTCTGTCTTCCCACAGCATCCTTTGTGTGCACACCCACACACATACACACGTGTGGGTCTCCCCCTTTTGGGGAGAAAGTTGGGGGTTGAACCCAAAGCCTTGCGCACACTAAGCACATACTCCACCACCTACACCCCTAGACCTCATATTTTTGGTACTTACCACTAAGCCACATCCCCAGCCCTTTTTATTGTTTGAGACAGGGTCTTGCTAAGTGACTTGCTAAGTGATTTGCTAAGTGGCTAAGTTGCTTAGGTGAGGCTGACCTCAGCCACTTGTGATCCTCCTGCCTCAGCCTCCTGAGTCATTGGGATTACTAGCATACGCCCCTGTGCTAGGTCTCAGGCCCTATTTAAAAAAAAAAAATTAAATCTTGTTTTTTGATCATGGTAGATTGACATACAGTTTTAAGAAATATATGAAAATATCCAGTCCCCTTGACTCAGTTTCCCCCAATGATAACTTGTTACAAAACTTTAGTACAACGTCACATCCAGGAGAGTGGCACTGATACAGTCAAGATGCAGAATGGTCCAATCCCCAAAGGGCCCCTCCTACTGCCGGCTCCTGGCCACGCCCACCTCCTCCTGCCACAGCCCCTCCTCCACCCAAGGCAGCCACTGTCCTCTCCATTTCAACGGTTCTGTCATCTTGAGAACGTTCTACAGTCGGAACCACACAGCACATCACCTTCAGGGATTGGTGGTGCACATCACCTTCAGGGATTGGTGGTTTCCGCTCAGCACGACTCTCTCGGGATGCATCCAAGCTGTCATGTCAACAGTTTGTTCCTTTTACTGCCAAGCACAGCCCTTGCATGGCTGTGCCATTGTTTAATCCTTCACCCGCTGAAGGAGACCTGCTAATTCCAGCTATTAATAACAATGTGGCTGTGAACACCCATGTACAGGTTTCTGCGTGAATATAAATCTTCATCTCTGGGATAAATGCCCAAGAGCATAATTGCTGGGTCATACAACAAAGACATTTAGTTTTATGAGAAACTGCCAAATGGGTTTTTGGAAAGGCTGCAGTGCTGGGGATTGAACCCAGGGCCTTGTGCATGCAAGGCAGGCGCTCTACCCACTTAGCTATATCCCCAGCTGTCCCCCTATTTTAAAAATGCAGTCATGCTATACACTTCAATCTGCAACCTGCTTTTTTCATTTTATAATAATTACAAACATTGCTCCAGTTTAAAATTTCAGTTTCTAGAAAACTTTTTATTTTCTAATTCAAAAAAATAATAAGTTGATATCAATCCCCAAATGGCTAAAAACCCTAAAAGGAAATAGCACAGGAATCAGGGGGCATAAAACTTTCTCCGGATTGCAACTTTCACTCTACATCTAGGGTGTTATTTTATATTTGATAGAAATTGTAAATAGAAATCACACAGTCCAACACAACATATTAACATTTTCATTTTTTTTTTCAGGGCTGAGATGGAACCCAGAGCCTTGAGCTCTTTACCTCTGAGCTGCACACCGGCAGTATGAACTCATTTCTAAATACATTCTTTTTAGTGGCTGCATAACTATCCATAGTTATGAATGCATCAATTCAACGATGCCATAAAAATGGTCATTTCTGTGGATCCCTTGGTGTGTGTGCGGAATTATGCTCAGAGGGAGACTGAATGCACGCACTCTACAGTAGCTCTTCCACTGAACGCACTTCCTTTCCTTCCTTCCTTCCCCTCTCCCTTCCACCGATCTCTCTTCAGCAGATTAAAGAGTTGGGTTTTGGGGGTCAAACTATGTCCTCCCAGGAGATAAAGCTGTACTACTAACCCCACTATCTGGGAAGGTCCTGTGTTGGTCAGTTTTCCATCACTGTGACATAATACCTGACATAATACTCTCACATAAATAACTTGTAAGGTGGAAAGATTTATTTTGGCTTACAGTTTCCGACGCTCCCCTCTATTGTCCTTCAGCCCTGTAGCTAGTGACCAAGCCTTTAATACATGGGCTTTTGAGGCACATTCCACATCCAAACTGTCGCAGTAACTTATTTAGAAACAGGTCTTGCAGATGAATCCAGGGTAAGGTGAGGTCCTCCCTGGATCAAGGTGGGCGTGCCCTTATCAACAGGCAGGAAGCCAGACCCCCCCACCACCACCCCTTCCAGTCTGAAGAAGGGCGGGGCTGTGAAGCGGGAGTTGTCTTTGGCCTCACGCACACTGAAAGAGATTCCTCCCTGTGTTTGAGATATTTCCCCTGAATGTCCTCTTAGGTCCAATGTCTTCAACTATTTCTTTTACTGATGATCCCCAAAGACTTCTTCACCCTCGCTCCTTCCCCTGGGTCTCTTAGGAAACTCTTGGTGCCCTGAAGCACAGCACCTATCGCCAAACCCAACACTCAAGCTAGGTTGGAAAAGCCCAGGAGTGCAGCCGGGTGGCCCCCTCCTCTTCTCTGGACCTCATGCTTCTGTGAATGGCATCTATCATTACCATTGTCCCAGTTTCCTGAGAGCTTTTCACAAATTATCTTACCTCCTCTAAGCTGTTTTTGTGGAGTGTGGTGTTTCGCCCTAACTTCACATTTATCCCTGTTGAATTTAGTTGTTATTGATAGGGAGAAAATTAACGATTGACGCAGGAAGTAGGAGAGAAAGCCATTTCTAATCCACTGCGCACTCGCTGAGTTACCTACTGGTACTTAGGGTGGTTATTTTTGAGACCCCAGACTGGCCACACTGCAAGCAAACCAAGATACCCAGAAGTTGCGGCTTGTGTTCCCAGAGACAGTGGCCCTTGGGAGAAGACTTCCTTAGTTCTGGGCCCAGGCAAGTTCTATGTCCTCATCTACAAAGCCCACGAGGGGGCCAGAGGGGCTGCACCTGCTCTGAGGTCCTGCGAGTGCTCTGTGCAGAGGAGGCACAGAGGGTGCGCGAGGTGCATGCTTCCTTCCCACCACGTCCCCATGAGCCACTTCTGGTAAGGGCCTAGGGAACGTTAGAAGGAGATTTCCCAGACTGTCCAGTGATTCCTTCTGGGTGATGGTCAAGGAGTGACCTCCCCTTCTCTTCACGTTCTTCTGTGCTTTCTGAATTCTCCAAATGTCTTGCAAATGAACCAGCAAGGCTCATTCAGAGAAAGAAACCAGATACTTTAGTTCTAAGTGAAAACGTGCGGGTGGGTCTGAGCTGCTGACCACAGATGCCCTGGGCCACAGAAGCTGGTGAGTGAGGTGGAGCTGGTGGTGGGAGGGTGTGGGGGCTGCCTGATAGCCTCTGAGTGAGGCTCCTTGTCCCCTCTCCCTCCATGACCTCTGCGAAGGTCATGGGATTAGGTCCCCATATCCAGTCCGGGTGACTGACCAACCCCAAGGACTCAAAGCACTTTCAGTACTAAAACTAGGGTGCGTTATCGCCCCAGGAGCCATTTCAGGGGTCATGACGTCTGACGTGAGCCTCCGTAATGAGGACCTCCAGAGCCCGTGGTGACTAAGGGGATTTTGGAGGGGGAAGGGTGATCATTCATGCGACCTCTGTCACCTGAAAATCGTTTCCAGAAGCATTCCCTCACCTGAGGGCCACTAACACCAACAGCAGGGGACGAGTCGCATGCAACCTCTGGCGGCTTATCCAGCTCGCTGCCCCAGCAGCCAGCTCTGCGCAGGTGTCACCTGTGCCGACTGCAGTTCAGCTGCACCAATTATTTTTTTGCTTTTTGCTGTTTGCTCCTGGCACTGGGTAGGTGCCCCAGGCAGAGCTGCTCTGTAGGTTTTCCCTGCACCTGGAAGGGGAGGGATGAATACCCACCCATGACCTTGAGCAGCGGAGGGCAGGACGGGAGCTGGTGGATTGATGTCCTCAAACTCCGTCCCTTGGGTGGACAGTTCTGAGGTCCACCCTACGCTGCTCTGGGGTTGGGGCTGGGGGAGGTGTCCCAGCAGGAGCAGGTGATGATCAGTTCAGGACACTCCCGCCAGCATGTCCCCTCCCCCATGCCTGGTCCCCAGGACAGCTACCTGAGATACACCACCTGCGTGCACGCCCAGGGCTCAGGCTAAGATGAAAGTTAATGCGCTGAGGCAGATCTGACGCATCGGCCCCTTCATCTCTATGGTAATTTTCCTTTGAAGACGGAGGAAGGAGGCTTAGAGATGGGAACAGACCTGCTTTCCCAGGCCTCACCGCAGAGGCCCAACTCAAGGCCATCAGCATCTACTCTGTGCTGGACGACAGTCTTTTTAGTCCCATTTGCTGAAGAGCAGGAGGCCCAGGGGCTGCAGCCCCCTGCACCTTCCTGACCCCTGTCCAGTCCCCCCTGCCCCGTGCTGTCTCTCCAAGCCGAAGGGGCTCCGTGGGCAGCGTGGGTCTTGCTCCCCAGGACAGACCAGGAACTGAAACCAGAGAGCAAGCAAAGTGCCGAGTAAGCGTCACAGGATTGGCCGGCCGAGGCAGGGCCAGATAACATAGCTACTCTGCACCATTTCAGGTGGCGATGTGGACGGGGCGCAGGAGAAGGGCTCTGAGGGTTTTCGATTGTGGACTCTTGTCCTGAAACTGAGGCTGATCAGAACCGAGGTGGAGGTGAGGTGTGAGGTCCCTCTCTGGGGACAGACACCCCTCCAGGGGCTGCTCCGATTACCATCTCCCTCATCCTAGGCAACTTGAGGAGAGGAATGACAAAGAGCTCAGGATGTCACCACAAAGAAGTGGAGTCTGAGCTGATGGAGATTCTAATTACTCAAATATAATCCTTACACAAGTGCGTATGTATCAAAACATTACACCGTGCCCCAGAATATGTGCTATTGCACGTCAATTAAAAATAAAGAGAAATTTAATACAAAAACAAATCAGAACAGAGCAGAACCCAGATGTGGCCTGGTGGCCAGGAAGGGACAGGGCTCAGGCTAGGAATAAGGTGAGGGCAAGAACCATACCGGGCCAGCATTTAGCCAGCTTCGTTGAATCACCTTGTGAACCGTAAAATATTGGCTTGGACTTTGTAATAATTTAGAGTGTCCGTCTCCTAATTGCCCACACAGAGAGTTTTCATGGCTGGACACTGAAACAGGGTAATGCTATGTGGATCAAGGGCCACATGGAGCAGGTCCTCCTCAGACAGGGGGATCCCTGTCCTCAGCCACTCCCTCGCCAGCTTGGCCTCTACCTCATCTTCCTATTCCCCAGGGGAGAGCCTAGCAGGACCGGAGGTCACACATTTCCAGAAAGATACAGACCAATCCCAAAGTGACCTAGGCCACAGTGGAAGTGGTGTGGCCAACATCATGCTGGCAATGACCTGGAACTTCACCGAAAATGAGAAGGTGGCAGATGGTGGGGAGATGGAGGAGGAGTACCTCTTCACGGTGAGAACAGCAGCAAGCATTTACTGAGCACCTACTGTGTGTCGGGCACGATTATAAGCACCTGGCATCTGTGAGCTCAAGCTTCATACTAACCCCAGGTGGACAGGATTCCTAACACGCTAGCAGGGATTCTGCCGCGGCCCACCTGGCCAGGAGTCGGTGTTGGAGCGTGGTGGGCAGCGTGGGTCCCCAACACTGCACCATTAGACTTTGGAAATGGTGCTTCAGGCTGGAGGAATCCCACGCCAGAAGGTGAGGTTCAAGCGTGAGGGGCTGCGAAGTGGGGCCCCCTCCAGTCAGGATGTGTGCAGAGGAGGTGCACGGTGGAGGGTCTCCAGAAGGAGACATGGGACAAGGGTCGTAAGCCACAGGTGGCCTGGCAGAGCTGGGTAGAGGCCATGGGGGAAGAAGGTGCTGGGTGGGGGTGGGGGTCCTGCACAGGGGCCTGGAGATGGGACTGTCTCCTCCGCAGGCGTGCTGTGGTCTGAAGGTCTGTCTCTCCAAACCCCTGTGCTGAAATCCTAACCCAAGGTGGTGACGTTAGGAGACGCGTGTCTTTGGAAAGTGATAAATCATAAGGATGGACCCCTCAGGGGTGGAATTAGTGTCCTTATAGAAAGAGATCCTGGAGACCTCGTTGGCCACCTGAGGACAGTGAGACATGCTGCCCGTGAACCAGGGAACAGGCCCTCACGGGACCCTGAACCTGCGGCGTCTCATATGGCACTTTCCAGCCTCCGGAACTGCGAGAAATAAACCCCTGTGGTATCACAGGTCACCAGGTTGTGACATGTTGCTACAGCAGCCCCAAATGACTGAGACGGGTGGCCGGAGGTTGGGAGACCCTGGGGTGCCCCTCGGGAAGGGCGTCGTGGGGGGCATGGCCAGCAGTGTCAAACGCCCAGGGCCAGGGCAGCGGTGCCTTCAGCGAGGGACAGCCTGGCTCCCCATAGGCCTGTTCACAGATGAGGGACAGAGCCGGAGGGCAGTGTCCCAGCAAGACCACAGGCAGCACAGGCCAGCAGCCGGGTCTCCTCGGCCTCCGTGACAAAGGAGACAGAGCCAGGCAGTCAACCATGGGAACGCATTGCCTCACGGTCCAGCAGGCTGGAGGTCAGGTTCAAAGTGTCCCCTCCTTCTGCGGGAGAACCTGTACCCTGCTTCCCCGGTCTCTCGACTCCTAGAAGCCCCTCCCAGCTTCTGGTGTCTGCTGCCATTCCTTGGCTTACAGAAGTGCCACCGCCACCTCTGCTTTCTCTGTGCTTGGGGCTCAGCGCGTGTGCATATCTGTACCCAAATTCCCCATTTCATGAGGTCACACTAGACAAGGACCACCCTGATGCCCTCATTTTAATTCGATAACCTCTGTAAAGACCCTGTTCCCAAATAAGGTCACATTGTGAGGATTCAGCATAAGGTTTTTGGAGGTGGGGGAGAGCACAGCTAACCCCTAACACAGGGTTAGGAACAGTCAGGCATGTAGGCAAACCCTAGGCGCCACCCATCTCTCACGCCCTGGGCTCCGCCCCGCCCCGCCTCCTGCTCCCCGTAACCCCCCTGCATAGGTCCTCCTCACAACCCCTCCACTGTCACCCCCATCTCCAAAGAACCCTCCTAATAACTGTGATTTCCCAATTGGCACACTCCGGTCTCCCGCCGGCTGGACTCTCTCCAGCTACGGCGAGGCGGGCTGTTGGGAGACTTTCCCACAGGCTCCTACAGAGAAACTCCAGGCTTGGAGAGACAGCGTGGGCCAGCCCACGCTCCTCAGGGGAGCCCTAGCCTTGGGGCTGATTAGTGACTCTCCACGAGACCCTGTGGAGCCACTATGGCCTTTGGTTCCTTCATCCAATTTATATTTATTGAGCACCTGTTTTGTGCTGGCTGCAGGGCCTCAGAGGTGTAGCAGAATATAAACTAAAGAGACTTCTCTCCTCTTTTGATGGGGCACAGGGTTACAAGGTGTTTCCGTTTCCCTGTAGTTAGATGTGGCTGTGTGGTATGTGACCTCATTGTGCAATGAGATATGAGCCGCTGTGACATGTGTCCTTTCTGGGATGGGCTCTGGATCAGCAAGTGTAGCCTTCTATCTCCCCTCCCTCCCCCACCAGCTCCGGGGAATGGTGGAGCCACAAGATGGAAGGGGCCTGGGTCCCGGAGTCCCACTGTGGAAGATGGCTGCTTTGGACTATTACTGTGACAAGACAGTGACCATGATGCTGAAGGCATTCCATATCCCTCCATGTTTCTGTGACATCACTAACACGTCCTCTCCATGGCCAAATACTTGGGATCCGGAGCCCAGACATCTCTTTGGACAAATGGTGACTCTGGTACCCATGGAAAGTCTCATACGTGTTCTTCCTCTTTGACATCTTAGCTTAGTGTCCTTGAGGTGCCCACCTTGTACCTCTGTGATCTCGGGGGTTCCTTCTATCATAGACGTGGTTCATCAGTTCACCTGGGCCCAGTATTTCCTTTAATTCAGGGTTCGTGCATCCACGCCAGGCCCTCTGGGAGTCCAAAGACTCGGATCCTGCTGGGGGGAACGTGAGCCCTAGATGGGGGAGGTGAGTGGACATCTGACCAAAAGAGCCACAGGGAGGGAGCAGGTTTGTGGGGTTCCAAAGCAAAAGTGGTAAATGTCGGTGCTTGGGAGAGCTCCGAGGGCCACAAAGTGGGCAGTACTGGACAGATGGCCGCCAGGTAGAGAAGAGGCCTGGGGCTGCAGTCCAGGAGGCCTGGGTTTCCTGAGGGGACTGGATGAATGCCACCCCCTCCCAGGTTCTACCGTGAGCGAGAGAGGACCTGGTGAGACTGGCGCCAGAGACTGACCGGTCCCACGAGAGCCTGCTGATCTCTGCGTGGTCACGCCTCCACCCCGATCACGCAGGGGCTCTAGCTCCTGGGGGCTCTGGATGTCCCTGATGCATTCCCCACCTGGCTGGGTGTCATTTGGGGTTTGAGCCCCACCCCAGGACCCCTTGGGCGTCTTCCTTAGTCCCAGAGGAGCCCAGCTGCCTGGGAGACGGTGGCAGTGCCCGCCCGATTAACAAGCCCTCTCTTCATGGCCTTCCTCACATTGGCGCCCCTTGTAAGGAGGGACACATTCAACTCTGGCTCCCAATTGGCAGCTTCCTGCAGCTGCCAGAGGCCCTGGGCAGCCCCAGTGCCCACTGCTGCCAGGAGTGGGGGTGGGGAGGGGACCTTGCCGGTTCCCTGGACTCAGCCAGCCCTGCCTTGCCCTTGCTGGCAGCCACAAGGAGAGCCATGAGGAGCCTTAGGCCTGAAATGGCAGTTTCAGATGCAACAGAAAAGCCACTACAGCAGCTCAGGCCCAGGAAGAAGGCGCTTGCCATGGCTTAGATGTGGTTTGTCGCCCACAGGATCATGTGCGGGTCCCCAGGGTGGGGCTGATGTTAAGAGGTGATGGGCCCTTTAAGAGGTGGGGCCTAGTGGGAGGTCCTTGGATGACTGAGGGCGTGCCCTCCATTGAAGTTAACATAGTTTTCCTGGAACCCTTGCAACTCTCTGGCTTCCTGTCTCAGCAGGTTTTCTCCCTTATACATCTGCTCCTGCCATGATGCCAACATTGATAATGTGATGTGGTCAAGAGGGTCCTTGCTAGAGTTGGCATTATGCTGTTTGAACTTTGACCCTCCAAAACTGTGAGCTAAGTAAACCTCTCTTCTTTATAAAGTAACCCAGCCTCAGGTACTTTGTTATAGCAGTGGAAATTGACTAAGAAACACCTGTTTCAATGGGGCTAGACTGTTATGAAGTCAGCTAGGAGACGCAGTATTCCTGGAACTCAGCCCCTTCCCTCAGGAAATGGGGTTCTTGGAAAGAATCTCTGCCTCCAAATTCTGTCTCTACAAACCTGGAAGCTGGTGATCAAATTTAGTTTGGTAAACTAAGGCATCTCTCAAGGTCCTCGACTCTAAAGATCTTACCATGTAGACAGGTGGGCAGTGATTCCAAGGAGGACCAGGTAGGGCAAGGGGTGGGCCCTCTGCCTGATACTAAGTCCATCCTGAGGCTCTGCAGTTCCTCTGGAGGTGCCCATGGAGAACCCTTTTCCCTGAGAATGAGTCCCTCCCACAGGTCCACCCTCCTCACCCAGCAGCATTACATGACCGTGCCCCTAGCCACAGAGGGGCTGACCTCTGGCCCAGGCTGCACCAACTAGATTGCTCCTGTAGGAATTTGGACTTTGGATTAGAGACAGAGGGGACCCAGGGACCCAGAGATGTTGGATGGGTCACAAAAGGGACATTTTCCAGGAGCCCAGGAGGTCAGCTCTGGAGGTCTGGCTCTTCCCTTCTCCAGTCTTGGCTCTGAAATGTCTCCCTTCCTTTGGGACCCCTCCACGTCCTTCCAATGAAGTCCTCAAGTTAGTTTCTGATCTTGCACCCAGAGACCTCTAAACCTCCAACCAGCGACACCTTCAAGGCTGGAGGAAGGAGATCCCAGCCGGTTCTTGTGGGTCAGAAGCCTGCTTCATTCCCCAGGGCAGAAGAGGAGAGCACGTTCCCAAGGGACCACAGAACCAGGGGAGAGGAAGGACGCTGCATCAGGGGACAGGAATGCAGAACACCAGCCCCCATTCCACCACGGAGAAGCTGTGTCACCTGTCTTCCGGTCACCTGAGGGGCTGGGGGACAGTCACTGGGCCAGCCAGCTGCACCTCTGCGTCTTCAGCTCTTCAGGGGGGATACCCATGGACCTCAGAGAGTTGCCATAAGGAAGCAGAAATGTTTTCTATTCCATCCTAATAAAAAAAAAGAAAGCCTTTCTACCAGTCAGTGAAGCAAGCCCTCGGCAATTCCTCTGCCTCAGAGCTGCCCTTTCAGGACCTGCCCACCTGTTGTGAGAGCCCTGTAGATGGCTCCCAGGCCTAACCCCCGCTCAGATGGGCCCTCATCTCTGACCTCCTCCAGCCTCCTCCAACAATTCCGGGATCTTCCAGGCCTCCTGCTGAGATTCCTAATTGCACAGGAGCCAGGGAGATTTCCCCAGCCAATTTCTTGTGTTCTCCCCCAACACAAGGAAATGGGTGTTCAGTTATTGTCTCTGTGATTCTCCACTTGTGTCTGCTGGATAACTGCTGCTTGGATGAAACCTTGGTATGGAGGGTAGGATTTGTTTTTTGTTTTTGTTTTTCCTACCTTTCTTTTAATGAGGAACAAATATGGAGCTCTGAGGGGCCAAACGGCTCTGCGCAGATTTCAGGCTTTTCCGTCGGTCTGCCTCTGCAGATCTCTGGAAAGTTACGCTCCAATAACCCGAGAGTTTTAATTGAAGGGCTGGGTGGGTGGGGGAGGGAGAATCGTAGTGGAGAGTCATAAACTTCTGGAAGGAACCCCTGGGACCATCCCCTTCATCCCTGTTCACTCCACACACTGAGCACCTGAGGCCTGCAGAGGTGAGGAGCTATTTCCATGGTGACAGGCCCACGGACGGCACGGCCCAGCCTCGGAATGGGGGTCTCTGGGCTCTAAGTTCAGTGCCTTTTAAACCCACTGCTCCCTGCTCTAGTGCAGAGGTTCTCAACCAGGGTGAGCCCACCTCCCAGTTGCTCCTGGCAGAGGCCAGAGATGGGCAGAGGCCAGAGATTCTGCTCAACAGCCTACAATGCACATGATAGCCCCACTGCACTCCCCAGCAAAGAATGGGGAGAATGCAGCAAATGGCCCGCAGAGAGCTAATCCTCCTTTCCAAGTCCAGGGCAGACATTACTAATCAATCACAGTACGCTCCTCCCCTGATCAGTCCAGATTCTTTTCAACACAGCACTCCGCCCAGGGACTACTAGTCCAGAGGTTACCTACTGCTCCTCCCATGGCTGGACAATGTAAAGTGGTAGGCTCAGAAATTATTCTGTCAGGTTTGAGTCTTGGCTCTGTAGTTGCCTACTAGCTGTGTGATTTGGGATCCTACTTAACCTTGCCATGCCTCATTTCCCCTCATCTCTGAAGTAGAGTTTATAAATGGGGTAATCTCAGAGAGCTGTTTGGGGGAAAACAAAGAAGTCTTCAGAGGTCACTGTGTCTGGTGGTCAGTGCATCACACTGCTGGCTGCTATAACAATCAGTCTGCTCTGATGGTGACAAAGAAGTAGTCAGTCCCCCGTCAGAAGGAAGCAGGCCAGGCTTATCCCTCGATTGGGACTCACACATGACTCCTCCTTGTCCTCACGTGCCCATGAGGTGATTTTCAAAATGAGCAAAGTTTCCCTGACTCTTAGAAGGACCAGCAAAGTGACCCTGTTTTCCCCTTAGCCCCATTACTAATGGATAATAAAAGCTGGCTTCAATTGAGCACTAAACTCCCTTCAAAGCCCTGTGCTAAGCTCTTTCTGTTTTCTCACTTAAGCCTCAAAAATAACTTATGAAGTAGAAGCTCCTAAAACCCCCTTAAACATATGAGGAAGCCAAGGCTCAAAGAAGGCAAATAACTTGCCCAAGGTAGCACAGCCCCAAGAAGCCAAGCCAGGATTTGCGAGAACTGAGCTCTCGACCCTGTGCTGCCCTGCCTCTCTGTTCCATTGGAGAGCTGGAAAAGAAGGAGAGTGTGAGAGTCAGCTTTCTGTTGTGGTAACAAAATACCTGAGATAAACAACCTAAAAGGAGGAGAGGTTTATTTTGGCTCATGGTTTCAGACAACGATTGGCTCACTTACTTTTGGGCCTACGGTGAAGTAGATCATGTCAGGGAGAACATGTGGCAGAGAAGGCTGCTCACCTCCTAGAGGTAGGGAGGCAGAAAGAGACAGAGACAGACAGAGAGTGGGCAAGCAGGGGAAGGGGCCATGGAAGAAACATACCTGTGGAGGGCCTGTCCTCAATGACCTACTTTCTTTAACTAGGCCCCTCCTCCCGATGTTCCCACCACCTTCCAAGAGCCCATTAAGCTATAAATCTATAATGAATCAATCCACCGATGAGGCCAGAGACCAATCACTTCTGAAAGCCTCCATCTCTGAACACCATTGCTGTGGGGACCAAGTCTTCAACAAATGAGCTTTCGGTGGACATTTCAGATTCCAAAGATAACAGAGAGGAAAGAGGGGAGGCAGAGAAGGTCAGTGTCTGCCAGGTCACTGGCACTTTCTGGCAGCTGGTCAGGGCTGAGGAACACACATCTGCTCCCCAAGTTCCCCAAGGGCTGGGGGCAGCCCTTCTGGTGCAGCCAGATTCCAAAGCCAGACCCAGTTATCAAGACCCCGCGCTCCCTCTTGCACCTGAGGACCAGAATGGCAGGTGGTGATTCCCTATCACCTGCAGAACCCTGGTGCGTCTAGGTCCCCTGGTGAGGAGGCCCCAGACCCCAGGCTTGGACAAGGCCTCAGTGTGCCTGGGCTGCTCAGTCACACCTGATGTTTACATGCTTCGCCCCAGTCCCCCATGCACCCGATGTCCTGCCTGTGCCCAGTTCACTGGAGGCTTTCCAGGAAAAGTGTCACTATTTTTGGATTTTGTTCATTCTCTGCAGAGCCAGAGAGAAATGTCCACTTCACCGCACCCGCGAGGGCCCCTGGAGCTCGGAAGAGCAGCAGCCTGTCCAGGGATCCTGGATCCTGTCCAACCCTGCTTTAGTCAACACCTGCCCACCCACAGCCTCCCACATGCCAGGCACCAGGCTGGGCGCTGGGCCGCGGTGGTGAAGGCACCAGGAGGCTGGGCAGCCTGTCAGCAGGTCAGGGAGACCACCCGGGGGATGGACGCTTGAGCTGAGCCTGAAGGAGGAGACTCAGCAGGGGAAGATGGATGGACGACCCAGACACAGCAAAGCACTGTCGAGGCCCAGAGGGAAGAGGCTGGCGTCTCTGAGGAGCTCCAAAGAGGAGACGGATTGGCAGGGTGTGGAGGCCTGGGGGGGCCCTTCCCCTGCTTGCCCACACTCTCTCTCTGTCTGTCTCTGTCTCACGGAGCCGAGGAAGGCAGTAGATCAGTAATGTGACAGGCTCAGACTGGCTTGTGCTCCAGGGTGGGCGACAGAGTGGATGTAGGAAGGCCAGTTAGGATCTGGGTTCTGGGACAGGGTCTCACTCAAGGTCACCTGCTGACCCGGTGCAGAGAGGCTAATGTGTCCTTCCAACACTGTCCATCTTCAGACTAACCACCCACTGCCCCCTGCAAAGCAGTCCTGGCTTAGGCATGCTGGTGCCCTCCCGGAGTGGCCTTCCCTGGACCACTCTTCACTTCCCCCATACCCCTCCCACCCCAGGACACCGCTGATGGATTCCAGAGCAGGTGCCCTGTACCCTTGGCCCTTCTCGGGGGCTCTTTAGTTCCTAGGCTGGACGCCCTGGGCCTGGGTTTCCTCCGGGGGGTTCTGGAGCTGAGCTTTGGGGCTTTTGCTGCTTGAAAAAGAAAACAGTAAATAAAATGCAAAGGCTGCTCCTTCCCCCCACCAGCGCGGCAGGGCCTGGGGAGCAGGCAGGCTCTGGGGTGCGGGGAGGCGGAGAGGACCGGCTGGCTGGGAGCCAGACGTGGAACAACCCCCGGGAACGAGCGGAGCAGTTGTCATTGTGAGTTAAACAGGCCGTTTATGGGGAGGATAAAAGTTAATGAGAAGCTGTACTCCAGCTCCCCACCATTGAGCAAGAGAAACCCTGGCAAACAAACCCCACAAAGAAAGAGCAAGAGGCGGATCTGGTGGCGGAGGGAGAGCCTGCAAAAGGTGCAAGAGGCACCGGGCAGCCACACTGGTCCCCTGACTAGGGAGGCGGCACCAATTTCTCCAGGCGTCTTCTTAATCTGTTACCCACTGTCCCCTTCCCAGAGTCACTGAGAGTCATTTGGGGAGGCAGGCGTTGGCTCACTTGCTAATTCATCTAAATAAAGCCCTACTCCTGGGAGGCCACCCAGCTGCAACCTGGAGCCTTGTTGAGTATGCATTATTTATTTATTTATTTTTGTACCCGGGATCGATCCCAGGGGCACTTAACCACTGTGCCACATCCCCTGACCTTTAAATTTTTTTTATTATGAGACAAGGTCTTGTTAAGTTGCTTATGCCTCGCTAAGTTGCTGAGGCTGGCTTTGAACTCGGGATCCTCCTGCCTCAACCTCCAGAGTTGCTGTGTACCTCCGCGCCCAGCTTGGCCTCGTGTATCCTAACTGTTGACAGTGGTGGCCCTGGTTTCTGTCGGATGTCTGAGCTGGGGAAGGGGCATGGGACGAAGTCTGTGGGTGTCAGGGACTGCTTCTGTGCTAACTCTTCATTACCGGCACCGCCACAGAACAGCAGCAGCTAACACTTACTCATTGTTATATGTGCATTGTGCGGATTCCTTTGGTCCTCCTGACAACCCTCTCATGTTACTGATGAAGAAACTGAGCCCCAAGAGGTTCAGTGACTTGCCCAGGTAGTAGTGCACAGCTGGGCCCAGGACACAAGCTGTCATCTTTGGAATCCGAGAGTTTATACCACTCTGTTGTACCACCTCGAGACAAATGTGCAAACATACATATGGGTGCCAGTTGGCAAATGAAGGGCTCATGGAGGCCCAACCCATAAGATGGAAGGTTCTGGAAGGTCCCTCAGGAGTGCTTCCCCTTCACCAGGCCATCCACATGTCTCCTGGGAAATGTCCTGGAAGGACTCAGGAAAGGCAGAGGTGGGGTGAAAGAAAAGGACATCTAGAGACCCAGAATGTGGCATTGGAGGGGCAGCCCAAGGGTATACCCACTATCCTAGACCTAGCCCAAGGGGGCTCATCTGCACACACCTGCTGCCTGCCCACGGCGGGGTACCCACAGGTCAGTGGATGACCCCCTAAAGAATGGGGAACTGGCTTTCGGCCAGCACTGTCCACCAGCTGGTTTTGATCTGAGGTTTGGGAGATTGGGCAAGACATCTGACCCCTCATCGTGAAGACCTCTGCCTCAGCTCCTTAGGTCCAAATCTGCCATGGCTGGATGTCTTCCCCAGAGCCTGGTGAACGTCTAAGGGACGGATACTCCAATTACTCTGATCTGACCCCTGCACATTGTGTCTTGTACGGAAGCATCACATTGTAGCCCACAAACACACACTGATTATGTGTCAGTAAAAAAGAAGCACAGCTCAGATGTGCCCTAACCCTGACATTTCAAGGAAAACCACCCAACACCCTTGACCTTTTCTGTTCTCACATGTAGCTACATCCTTGGCGCCCAAGGCCTTGCTCTCTACAGGCTCCTAGGCTCTTCCTCACTGGTCCTCCGTCTTTCACGGTCTCCTCCTCAGGGGCAGCCAACGCTCCTCCTCGGCCCTCACTACCCATCCTCATTCCCCTGCTGGTGACCTCTGCACCCTCCTGGTTTTGAACACTGTCTTTGAACAGACTCCCTGGTCCATGGGTTCCTCCCAGGTGCCCAGGGGACACCTCCACCTGGATGCGGGATGGCAGACTGAGCCACCACCCTGCCCTCATTGTCTTACTGACCCCTCGAGGGGGTCCTCCCTGGAGGGTATCCTGACTGTCCCTCTTCTTCATCCTCCTGTGGAGTTCATGGGTCAGCCACTCTTGCAATCTGACGGTGCCTCTGATCCACCCCTCCTCTCCATCCTCAGTACCTGCTCTTCATTTGCATAACTTTCAACTAGCATCCTTGTTACTGCCTCCCTCAAAACCTTCCAGGGTGATCTGGTGACACGGGACCCTGGCCACTGCGTGTCCATGGCTTTCCGTCTCCTGCAGCCCTTGTGAACTGCTTGCTCTTGGCCTGTGTCTCTGGCCCTGTCCTCCGACCACACTGAGCTCTGCCAGGCTCCTTATGCATATCAAGCTCTTCTAAGCTGTGCTCTGGTTTGGGCTGTTCCCTTGACCGGGAGCTTGCCTCCTCCCTGTCCTCCTGTGAACTTTCAAAGTTCATCCCATCAGGTGCCACCCCTTTCCAAGAAACCTCCTGGGCCTGACCCCGCCTCCTTTGGCTTACAGCTTGTCCTTTGCGCCATGCATCTGCATGGAGATCTGACTCCACGGAGTCAACCAACTGAGGATCTAAAATATTCAGGGAAAAAATGCGACTGTCCTGCACCTGTACTGACTTTTGCTTGTTATTTCTCAGACAATACAATGAAACAGCTATGTTCACAGATCGTGTTAAGCACTGTAAGTAATTTGGAGATGATTTGAAGTATACAAGGGGATATGTACAGGTTACATGAAGATGCTACACACTGTTTTATACAAGGGAATCGGGCATCTTGGACATTGGTATCCACAGGGGATCTTAAAGTCAGTCCCTAATGGATACCTAGGGACCACTGGACTCACAGTGCTCTCTGAACACCCATCACTGCAGCCTCATGCACTGTATTGGAATCATGTCCCCCTCCCTGATTCAGAGGGGATCTCTGACACTTACCTATCTTCAAATCTCTGCCTGATTCATGTGGTTGAACTGCACTGATGTTCCTTCTCTAAAGAGAACCTCTGTGGGGCGGGGGACATAGAGGGCACTGCGCTCTCCTGATCTCCTTATAAAAGGTGGAAAAACATCTCCTCTGAACTTCCCTCCTCTTCCCTCCGGTGGGTGAAATATTCCAAGAAAGCCACCAGAATGCCCAGCTCGGAAGCTAAGGCCCCAGGCAGGCAGGACGTCAACACCTCTGTCCATCAAACGCCAGTGGAATGAGTGGCTTGTCATTAGTCCTCTCGAGTCAACAAATCACTCCTGGAAGCCCGAGTTGATTGTAATATGATAAATACGAATGTTCTAGAGTTGAATAGCGGGACTGTGCCCTGAGGAGCAGTGTGGCAGCCAGAGTGACTAGATGTCAGACAAGGTCCCTTTGAACCAATTCTAAAACTGAAGCAAATTCACCACCCCGTCAACAGGCTGAACACATACATGAGCAAAACACAAGAAGAAAACACAGCGGCCTGCCTACATCCCATGTTCAACACCACGTACCCCGAACTCAATTCTTAATATTTTGATGATTCTGAAGAAAGGCTGGCTCATCGTGCCAGGCATGATGGTGCACGCCTGTAAACCCAGCGGCTTGGGAGGCTGAGGTGGGAGGATTGCAAGTTCAAAGCCAACCCCAGCGATTTAGCAAGGCCCTAAACAACTTAGGGAGACCCTGTCTCAAAATAAATATAAAAAGGGCTGGGGACATGGCTCAGTGGTTAAGCATCCCTGGGTTCAGTCTCTGGTACAAAAAAAAAAAAAAAAAAAGGCTGGTCCACTCTGAGAAGATGCTTCTCAGCATTCCCAGGGTCTCTGAGACCCCACCCTGCCAGGTCCCACCCTGCCCTGGTTTGGGCTTCCCTTTTCCTGGGCTAGGGTGGAGAGGCAGATTCTCAGGCACTGTGAGAAGCCGCCCTGTGATGGCTTAATGGCTTAATTATTCATTAAGCCATTTTTCCTCTGGTTGGAATCCAGATCCAGACATGTAAACGGCGCATCTTGAGTTCTCTGGCAGAACCGCTCCCTGTCAGACAGAAGCCACAGTGCCCAGACCTCCAGCTTCAGGTGTCATCCGGAAAATGCAGCTTGTCGAGGTGCCATGACCCAGGTCGGCCGTACGAGTGCCATGGCCGGGAGCCAGAGCCATGTCCACCGAGGCCCGGACGTTTTCCACCTGCTGACCCTGAGTTGTGGGCTTTACACCTTTAGACACCAGACTAAACCTGATTTGAAATTGGCCCTCGGGGAAATTAAAGAAAAAAATAAAAAGGATGTTTGATGAAGTCTAATGTCCTTTGCAAGGCGGCTCTCTCCACCGGCATCCCAAGGCTGGGGCTTCTGGATAATCCAGGACAGGTGAATCCAGGGCCTCCTGCCCTCATGTTAACACCAGGACTCCCCTGTCCTTGTCCTAGCAACATCCCTCTGTCACCCTCTGTTTCCCACCAGCCTCCAAGAAGGTACAGAGGAGGAGCTGAGTGCCAACTTTGTACCAGCACAATGACAGGAAGTGCTATGCTTCTGAAGGGGTCCAGGAGATGAGGACTGCTCTTCCCGTTTTTGCAGAAGAGGAAATGGAGGCTCCAGGAAGTAACAGAAAGAGCATGTGGAGCCAGCCAGGCTCAGCACTCGATTAGACCTGGCCCCCAAGTGCACACTTCTTACACGGCATCCAGCACATGTCCTCATGGTGGGCAGGGCAGGGCCACTCAGAGGTCAATCGGGCAGCCTGGCCGAGACCATTCCACGCTGGCCATGGCAGGTGCTTAACCCCTTGTGACTCAGTTTCCTGTTCACAACAGCCAGGATCATTACAGGCTGGAGGCCAAGGCTTAGGCCATGAAAGATCCTGACACACGCATGGGGCCTGCTATGCCCTCGACAGAGTGTCCACCTCTAGAGAGGGGGACCTCGTCAACTTTAGCCCCAATGCAGAAATGCTTCTGTCCTGGAGTGGCAGGGGGCCAACTTGTCTCTGTGTGGGTGAGCTCGTGACCACTGCTGGGGTGTGGGGTGTGGCCCACAGGCAGCAGGAGCAGCGCAAAGCATCTTCTAGCCCCAGAGTGACACTGCCTGGGAGCCGGGCCCTGCCTGCCCAGCTCAGCCCTCACCTCCCACTGAGCCCCAGTTCACAGGGCTGCTGCCAGCGCTCATTCATAAATGATGAAAAGCCTCTCAGTGAACGTCAGGCTCTGTGATGCGGCACCCACTGTGAACCGCGAGCTGGAGCCAGGCGCGCCTTGAGTCCTGGGGGGTTGGGGTCCGTGAGCAGACTCACCCTGGGGCAGCCTGCTGGGGGCCACATGGGCCAGGGTGAGGTCCCACCCAGGTGGGTGGAGCAGGCTGGCTGCTGACCTGGGGGCTGTTGGGGAAAGGGTGGGTGCTCTCTGTGGGATATCCCTCCAAAACCTCAGGAGCAGCAAGGTTTGGAGGGCTCTGTCCTTGCTGGCAGGGATTAGTCACTAGGGTCTGAAAGGTCAGTCTGATGCGGGTGTTTTTGACAGTCTGGGGAAACGGAGAATGGAGAAAGAAAAGGAAACGCACTCATGGTCCTTATTGTGGGAGCCTGACCTGGCCTGGGGGTGGGGGGGCTACAGGGCCAGCAGGCACTCCGTCCAGGAAGGTCCCCGACTGCAACCCTGGGGACTTGCCCTGCTTACGTCCAAAGCCACTGCCCCATCCCCACCTCCCTTGCTCAAGGGAGACACTGACACATGCGTGGAGGTGGCCATCCCCACTCTGGGTCCCTACACCTCCTCTCCTCAAGTGCTTCCACAGAGAGGGAACCCACCTTCCTGAGAGTCCTGTTCAGGTGACGTTACTATCTATGGCCCAGCTGAGGACAAGACCAGATTGTGCTGGGCCCTCAAGTTTGTGTCATTAGACTCAAACACACAATGACAGTTGCAAAATTAGACTTGGGGCCTAGGCAGGGTCTGGGGAGTGTCCCTGTGGACCAGCCTAGCTGGGCCCCCAGACCCAGGGTAGATCCTGTCTTAGAAAGCAGCACCACACAACAGCCCCGCCCACTCTGTCACCTGCTCAGGAAGCCCCCACCATACAGGTGGCCTCTGAGGAGCTCAGATCCTCTGGTGGTCTGCATAGAGGGTTCCCACCGGACCCTCCCCCAATCCAACTGTGGTGCTCTAAGATGTCTAAACACAATCTCCTCCTCTGAGACCACTGTTGCTGGCTGGCACAGTGAAGAGTTGGGTGGATGACTGTGGCCCCACAATCTCGGCCTCAGGGCGAATAGGGAGCTGCCTTCTGCCTCCAGATGCATGCTCATTGCTTGGGAAGAAAAGCTTGTGGGGTGTGGCCCACAGGCAGCAGGAGCAGGGTGGGGCCATTCTGGTGCTTTTGGACGAACTTTGTTACGTGACATTTGCTGTATGTTTGGGAGAACCAGCATTGAGTTGAAAGAACAAATGGATGGGTGGATAGTAAGTGGGGGCCCCTGCCCAACAGGCTTTCTTATCTCAAACTTCACAAATATCTATACAGATTCTTGGATTGACCCAGTGTGAGGTTCCCAAGAGAGAAGTACAGACAGCTCTTTACATTAGAGGGTTTCACGTCTCTGGATTAAACCAATTATTGATTGACAAATACACATACACATAGCCAGGCACCGAGGCTCATGCCAGTGATCTCAGCAACTCTGGAGGCTGAGATATGAGGATCCCAAATTCGAGGTCAGCTTCCACAACTTAGCAAGACCCTGTCTCAAAATAAAAAATAAAAAGGGTTGGGGGTGTAGCTCAGTGATAGAGAGCCCCTGGGTTCAACTCCCCAGTACTGAGATACTCACTCTCTCTCTCTCTCTCTCTCTCTCTCTCTCACACACACACACACACACACACACACACACTTAACAATTGCATCTGTATGAATACAGACTTTCCTCTTGTCATTTTTCCCTAAATAATACAGTATAACAACTATGTAAATAGCATTTGCATTGCAATAGTTATTGCAAATAATCTAGAGATGATTTAAAGTTCACAGGAGGGTGTACTTTATATGCAAATGCTATCCATTTTATATAAGGAACTCAAGCATACTTGGATTTGGGTATCTGAGGGGGTTCCTGGAACCCATCCTTTGTGGATGCTGGGGGACAACTGTGTAGTGGGAAATAGTGGAAGAGATCCCTGTCCCCATCTCCTCCCCAATAGATGAGCCATGTCCATCCAGTCAGCAGACATTTACTGAGCCCACTGACATGGGTGTTCCCAGGGCCCCAGAGGAGGCAACTGGCTCTGCCCTCCAGGAGCTTGACTGGGGGTGGGGTGGGGACAACCAGGTACCCTGTGACTTGGTACAACACATTGCCCCTAAGTCTGGGCACAAATCTGGAGCCTCAGGAATGCAGAGGAGGGAGGAAACTGGAAATGGCCAAGGCTTTGTGGGGAAGGTCACCTCTGAGGTGAGCGCCTCCAGACTGGGGCAGCTGGGCGGGCAGCTCTGCCGGGAGCATCTATTCCAGCAGGCGCTGGTGGTGAGGCTGGAGATGCAGATCCGACAGCGGAATTTCAAGTTGCCATTCTCCTTTGAAGTGGGAAAGCAAACGGCCTGCAGATCCACGCCGGCCTCCCTCGGCGATCCGCACATCCCACAGCAGGGCGAGGTTTCTGGCGTCCGCTGGAGGGACGCCTGGTTGTCCACCGGGATCCTGGGCGTGTGGGGTGGGAACCGTCAAGTCACAGTCGGGGCTAACCGCTGGGAGCGGAATGGGGAGGCTGGCATCCTGGCCCATGAGCAGGGGCACCGCTAGCCTGCAGAAGTCTCTACCAATGGTCACAAGCCAAGGGCACCCACCAGGCTGCCGAAGGGAACAACCCCGCGGCCACGCGGGAGCAGAGGTCTCCCCCAGCGGCCACGCCTCCGCCCCAGCTCGGCTCCGCCTTCGGGTGTGGCTTCCTGGCTTCTGGGTAGGGCAGCACTGGGCCTCCTCCCCATCTCAACTCATCTTCCTCTATCACCAGGCAAAGCTGCTGATCCTGACCTCTGCGAGGAGAAGGGGCAGCAGAAACCACGGAGCTCAGGCTGGAGCCGGTACGCGGACCACGGACCCGTGCGCTTCCCTGCTCTAAAGAGAAGGGTGGCCAGCTGCCATTTACTGAGCATCCGGCGAGGACCAGCGCTTTATGGTTGAGCTCACCTAATCCTCACAACAGCCCTGTGAGTCCGGGATTATCGGTCCTCTTTTATAAATAAGGAGGCTCAGATGTAAAGAGTGTGGAAGAAAATTCCCCAAGATTACCCTCCTAATCAGAAACAGAGCCACAACTTAGAGTCAAGTTTCTCCGACTCAAAAGCACTCTTTGCACCAAAACCCCTTCCAGCTGTGGCAGGCAGAATCCCAAGGTGGCCTGAGAAAACCCCCTCCCCTGGTGTGCACCCCTGTGCAATGCCCTCCCCTGGAGTGTGGGTGGCACCTGGGAATATGCTGATGAGATTATGTAATAGGACTCCCTTGGTGGGGGAGGGGGAGTCATGTTCCCTAGGGCCTGGAAGCAAGGGAACAGTCTTAAAATGAACTGCCAGTGGGGTCCCATGGTGCCGAACCCCAGCAGCCCCTAGGAGCTTCCAGGTCCCTGGCTGATGGCAAGCAAGAGAACAGGGCCTCAGCCATTCAACTGTGAACCGCACCCCCCCCCATACCATCCTGCCAACAACCAGTGAGCTTCTAAAAGGACCCCAAACTCCTGACACCTTGATTATAGCCTTGGGACCCCTGAGCAGAGGAGCCAGCTGAGTTTGTACCAAAACCCAGTCCACAGAAACTTGAGGTGAGTCTGTGCTGTTTTAAGTCACTAACTTTTGGTCCCGTGATAAGAAGCCTAGAAAGGGAAGGTGCGTCTCATGAGTTCTTCCGAGGGCACTGTGACTTTGCAAAGAGCCACTGGCCAGAAAGAAGGAAAGATATCCAGGTCACCTGGGGAGAATCCTTTCTCCTGAGACTCAGTTTCCTGGACCATAAATGGGGACACCAATGGTACCTATCGCATGGGGTTGGCGGGAGGGCCGGATGAGATGGTGCACATGCGTCCTCAGCCTCGACAGTGAGCTGTCCACTCACAGTGGCTAACAAGATTGTGTGGAATTTGAGGCTCGCCACTCTTGGGGCCTGACCTGGGAGAACTTTCAGGAGGTTGGTCGGGTCTCCATGCATCAGTTTCTAGAGGCCTGTCATGACAAAGTTCCACAAACTGGGTGACTTAAAGCACAAGAACTTGACTCTGTTAGTTCTGGAGAACACAGAGGTGTCGACAGAGCCCCCCCCCCTTCTCTCTCAAGGATCTAGGGAAGAATTCATACCGTGCCTCTCCCCTAGCTTCTGGTGTCTGTGGCAGTCCTTGGTGGCCCTTGGCCTGCCTCCATCTCCATATGGCTTCCCCTCTGTATGTCTCTCTGCTCTTCTTACTTGGACCCAGGGTAATGGATAAGGCCTACCTTTATTGAGGATGACTTATTGAGGATAATCCGATTGTATCTGAAAAACCCTATTTCCAAATAAGGTCACATTTACAAGGACCCAGACATCTCTAGGGGGGGACACAACTCATCTACAGCACTCCCCAACATTAACGATGACAAGACTAAATAGCCCTTGGCAGCCTCCTCTTCTCTGCTTATCAGGTGCCCCTGCCCCTTCGATGCCTTCCATATGATAGAACCAGACATGAGGAGCCTCTGCCAAGAAAGTTCTGGAATGTTCTGACTTGAGAGACAAGTGTGCCCTGTGAGGTCCCATGTCCTCCAAGACCCTCTGGAGAACAGTAGAGACCATGGGCTGCTGGGTGCTGTTGGAGGGTAAGGGGTAGGACCAAGTGAACAACTCGGGCAAGGGGACAGGTGACAGGGGCAGGTGACGAGGGAGAGGGCTGGCTCCACAGGATGCCTCTTGCAAAGGCAAGAGGCAGGCAGCTGCTCAATATCCCTGGTGCTGGAGCCAGGTTTCTAAGAAAAACAGAAAAGCCGCTTCCTTGCTTCAAAGGAAAGCTGGCGCTGCAGGTCCCAGGGCCTTCTGCTCTCTCTGGGCTCCTCTGTCCTCTCTCCCACTGGGAGCAGGTCTGGAGGAGGAAGATGCATATGCGAGATGGCTCAGGTGACCAGACTGATGGGTCCCAGGGCACCTCAGAGGAGAGGGCTCTGGGTCCTGCCGTGCCTCCAGCCTGAGTGTTTCCACCACAGCAACAGGGCTTAAAGGCAGATGCGGCTTCAGACGCAATGAGACAGCCTCCCCTGTGCCCAGGTATGTAGATGGGGAGTCGTGTGACCAGGTCAGGTACTATCAGGGTGGTGGCTCTGTAGCCATACACACATATACAGGTGCCACGACTCTGCTTCCCTCCCATGGTGCCCACCCCAGTGTCCAATCTGGGACACGTCAGTGTCAGTGTCGTGCGGAGAGGCCAACAGGAAACACTGCTCACCCACCAAGTGCACCATTAGCCACTCCCTGTGCCCCAGAGAACTGCACTTCTTGGGGTTCCTTGATTTTGTCTCCGGGCAGGTTTGGCCAATGGGAAGCTGTGAAGGAAAAGAAGACGCAGGAAGGGAGAAGTCAGGGTCCTCTCTCTTATCCATTGGACAGTGTTTCTGGTCCCTGCTGTGTCTCCTCTGGGGGTTCAGTTACTTCTAGAAAGCCCTGCCTCTGTGGTCCCTGCTTCCCCCATGATCCTGGGTGGCCTGGCCTCTGGCCTCAGACAAAACCGCCTTCTTCTGGTTTCTCTCCTACACGGGGTGTAAAGGCTCCTGTAGCTGCTCTCATCTGGGTGCCAGATGGCTCCCCCGTGTGGTTTCTCAGCTTCCGTCACCAGTTATCAACTCCCTCTATTCAATTCCCTCTGTTGGAAAGACACAAAGCAGTTTCTGTTTTCCTGGAAGGTCCCTGACTGACATATTACTGATGACCATTTATTAAGCACTCAAAACATACCAGCAACCCTTACACACATTATCTCTCTGAATCCTCATGGGTGGAAGAGGAAGGTGACGCGCTGACTCCATTCTATAGATGAGGAAAATGGGGCTCAGAGAACCGAAATATGGTGTCCCAACAGACACCTCCACTTTAATCCAGTCGTAAGGGAAAGAGCACAAACTTTGCAACAAATCCCTGCTTAACCACTTAGCAGTTATGTAACCTCAGTTAACCCCCTCTTTCTAAGTCCATGTCCCAGTTCCAGAATATTTTCACCACTCCAAAAGAGAAACCTTGTCCCCTCTCCCCCTGGCAATCACTAATCTGCTTTTAGTTTCTACAAATATGTTGGATATTTTGTACAAATGGAAGCTCACAATATGTGCTGTTAAGAGTTGAGTTGCATCCTCTTTTGCCACCAAATTATAGGCTTGAGGTTCTGACCCCCAGTACAGTAGACGTAGTTGAGATAAGACCATTAGGGTGGGTCCTATACCAGTATGACTGGTATCCTTACAAAAGGGGGAATTTTGGGATGGACACACATGCACAAGGAGAGTGTCACCGGAACATGACGGCAGAGGTCAGGTGATGCTTCTACAGATCAAGGAACACCGAGGACTGTCGGCAAACACTAGAAGCTGTGGTCTCTTTCACAGTTCTCAGGAGGAACTGATTCTGCTTAACACATATGCACCATCTCACCTTGACCTTGAACTTCCAGCCCCAGAACCCAGACAACAAGTTTCTGTTGTTGAAGCTGCCAGTCTGTGGTGCTGTGTTCCACAGCCCTGGCTGGTGTCGACAGCCAGCGGTCTTAAGACAATAAGTAGGGGGCGACATTCTCTCCAGGCAGCCCTACAGGAAGGAGAAATAACCCAGTGCAGAGGCACAGTCCTTGAAGGAAACGCAGCTAAGCAGGCTTCATGAGGAGCTCCATGTCTTCCCTCATGGTCACAGCTGTGGGATCCAGGGTGCAGAGCTACCTACTGTGCCCTCCTGAGGGACAGCCATCAGCCTGAATCCAGAAGATGGGGCTCCCTGGGGCTGACACAGAGGTGGTACAGTGTGCTGGCTAGGTGTGGCCTTTGCAGTCAGACTGCCTGGGTTCAAATCCCAGCCCTGGTTCTGCCACGTAAATGCTCTTCCACTTGGGAGGGCTCCTGTTGTTTTCTTTGCCTCAGTTTCCCCAAATGTAACATGGGGATAGTTAAATAGTGAAGAAACTTGTTAAGTCACAGGAGCCTCGGACATTCTGGTCTAACCAGATCAGGGCAGGTGGGCTTGCTGCTCCCTGCAGCCCCCTCACCCTGCAACTGCAACCAGACTCTCTCCTCTCACCTGTCCTGCCTTGCTAGTGACACCTGCCACCCATGGGGGGTCTCCTCCCATATCCCTGCATCTACCCAGTCTGTTTTAGTTAGCTTTTTGCTGCTGGGACCAAAATACCCAAGAACAACAACTCAGGGGAAAGAAAGTGTTTGGGGCTCACGGTTTCAGAGGTCTCAGTCCATAGATGGCCAGTTTCGTTACTTTGGCCCAAGGTGAGGCAGAACATCACGGGGAAGGACAGAGAGAAGGAAAGCTGCTCAGCTCATGGTGGGGCTGCAGGTGCACACACCCAGGGACCAGCTCCTCCAGCCAACCCCACCTACCACAGGTACCGCCCAGTCAGTCCGTTCAAACTAAAACAGGCTGCTTAGGCCAGGGCTCTCACAATCTAACCACTTCACCTCTGAGTAACCATGCATTAATAGGAGTTTTGGGGGGACACCTCACATCCAAACCATAACACAGTGTATCCCCAAGACAGGTCTCAAACCCACCCCCTCTGTTCCACCCTGCTGACCTTAGTCAGGCTTATCACCCCTGCTCTGGACGCGTCCAGTGTCTTCCAACCACGTCTCCCTGCCTCTGGTCTCCACCTCATCCTGCATCGTAGAGCCAGGGAACGTTGGAGACACAGTCGGTCATGCAGCTACCTTGGCCTGGAGGACCCAGTGCGGCTCCCAGGGGAGAGAGAGGGAAGGGGGCCCTCGGCTGTGGTTCTGCCTCCTCACGACCCCTCTCGTATTAGCCTTCCTGCTCTGATGGTACTGAATTTCTTAGGGGACCCAGAGCACACCCTGCATGCCACGCCTGTTTTGAATGGAGAGCACCCTGAATTTCTCTTATTCAAGCATCCTAGCAGCCCCTTCGAATGTAGGAGCCACCCAAGGGCAGGTCCCACCCTATCGGCACAGTGGCAGAGGGATCCTGTTGGAGCTCAGGTGAGCATGTCAGGTCTCTGGGCTAAGCCCTCTAGCAGCTTCTCCCTCAGAGGGAGAGGCCAAGGCCCTACCAGTGGGGGTGGCCCCCTCTCTAGCCTACTTCATGTTCCCTGCTCCAGCTACCCTGGTCTGATCGCTGGTCCTTGAACATTGACGAACAGCCTTGTACAGAATCATGGCACTGAAATGATGGTCCCTGAGACTTCCCAAGGAAGACTTCACTCTTCATCTCCTCCAGGTCGACTCCCACCACCCTCCAGGTGAGGCTTTGCCCAGCCACTCTGGCGTCGGAGCCTCACCCTGACATTCCTTCCCTTCCTTGCACAATGCTATCATTAAATGAATTACCAATTTCATTCACTGTGAAGAGAACTTCTGACACCACCTCAGTGCAGCTTGGTGAGTGGCATTAAGAACACAGTTTCTCCATGAATGAATGAATGAGTGAATGAGTGAGTGAGTGAGTGAGTGAGTCTCTCGGTGCCCAGGACTCAGTTTGGGGTCTTTTTAAAAAATTCTCAATGAGTATTTGCTGGATGTAAACAGACTGAGGAGGAGTTGGGGATAGTTAGGGCTGGATGAGGACGGGGGCTGGGAGGCCCCAAGGCGGGGGTTCCGTGCAGTCTATCCAAATCACAGCAGCCCAAGCTGAGAGAACAGTCTCAAAGAAGCAAGGTCACGCTATGCCTTGAGCCAGACCCTCTTCATCCAAAGCATGTCAGGCCTCTGCCACCTTGGTCTGGCCTCTGCTCAGCAATGTGCCGGCTTCTGGAGACATTTCCCTAAGGATGAGGTGGCTGCAAGGGGAGTTGGTCACTCGGCTTGTTGCCAGCACAAATGCCCAGCCCCATGACCAGGGGCAGCCCTGGAGTGTGCTTGGCCCTGGGTGAGTTCAACTTGAACTCTACCTCTGCTGTTTTTTTCTTCTGAGGCCAACAGAACCCACCTTCCTGTGGAGTTGTGAGAATCCCATGAGAATACAGATACTGAGGGCAAGGCCATGTTATTCCCAACAGCTCCCAGTCACAGAACTCTCCTTGCCGGGATATCTTTTTCTTCCAGTCACAGTGTTCCCAAGGGGCTGGGTATAAAAACAAGTCCCTGAATGAATACATGTATGCATGAGTCCGTGAGTCCCCAGAACTCAAGGACATGTGCACACATTTGAGTATTTGCTGAATTGACTGGGACCCAAGAAAACGCAGGTCAGCAACTGGGGACTGGTGGGAGCACGTGAGGGCTGATGGCAGGCCACCTGGGGGGTCTTTGTCACCTTGGACCTACGTTTGTTTGTTGGTGATTTTAATTGAAGATAACAGAGAGCAATCAGAAGTGTGGAGCTCAATGAACATGTTTACACCCGCGTCACTACCACCTAGGTTGAGACACAGAACATGCCTGCAGCCCTGGAGGCTCCGTCTCCCCCAACAATACTCCACGAGGGAGACGCTGTTGACTTCCACTGGCCTGGATCAGTTTTGCCTGAGTTTGAACGACATCAACGGAAGTGCACAGTGTGATCAGATGTTCTCCCACCCTCCTTCACGGACTCGGCACGTGAACGCCTGCGATGGGACTGTGGGTGTGGAACGCAGGCGGGTGGCATCCCCTGCAAAACCTGGGTCCTGGGGGTGTGAAGTGTGCAGCAAGTGACTTTTGAAAGAACTGTATGTGGCAGAGTGATTCTCCCCTTCCTTGCTGAAGGCACCCCATCCTCACAGCCACCCTCAGTCTGACAGCAGAATCCTCCCTCTCCAGGCTGCATGAGTCAGAGCCACGACCAGCATCAGGCTCCGTGCTGGTCACGACGCTGTGCCCACTCCTCGGAGGAGCCAGCATGTGCAACCACTGTGGTGGCCCTGTGAGTGGGTCCTGCTCCTTCTTCACATCCCACCTCCCCCCTCCAGCACTGGTGGCCTGCACTGTGGCCCCTGAGTTCCTGGGGTCATGGTCGGCTGTTTGGGGGACACCAGACAGCCCACATCCTCTCCTCTTCTTTGATGTGCAGCAGACACGTGACAGTTTCTAGCTAGGGGTCGGGGGCTGGAAAGACCTCAGCAGAGGCTTAGGAGCCAGAGACCAGGATGCAAAAGCTGGCTGTGTCATGGGCCCATTAGTCTCCCATGGGGAGGAGTTACCCATGCTGCATTGCACTCTGCAAAACACCTGTCTAGATGAGACTTTCTGCAAGTCGTAGCTACCAGGTGGTTAACTGGGAGGCCCCATAGCTGACTGCCCTGGACGGAATCTGGAGCTATCACTGCCTGCTGGCTTTGGGGTCTTGGGTAAATCGCTTAACCTCTCTGGACCTTGGTTTCCCCATCCATACAAGGGAAGCAGGAACAGTACCTGCCTCACAGCTGAGGAGTAATCAAGTTACTATGTGGAAAATGCTCAGAGTAGTTCTTGGCCCATAGCAAGGTCCGCAGTATGCACTAGCTCGCCTCCTCACCGAATCACCGCTAATTCAATGATTAATTAAACCATATTAAATCCTCACTGTTGGGAGGGTAAAATGAGATAGTGTGAGAAAGGTGCTTGGAATACGAGATAATACACATTGTGCTTGGTACACAGTGAGAGCTCAGATAACTGCTTATTTTTTAAGCTCCTCGTAATTATGGATCCTAAACAGAGAGTGAGCCAAGAGTGTGGGGTGGAGAAGCAGTTGAGGGTGGAGGGGACACGGGTGTCCTCAGGGCTGTGCGGGGGCAGTCTGGGCCACTCCCCAGCCCACCTCTGCTAAGTGGGAGGCCTCCCCTCCTGCAGGTGCCTGGAGCTACCCCAGTGCTTCGCACCCGCACACTCTGCCACGGCTTATTGATTTCAAGCCAGAAACAATCTGGACAAAGCGACCAGGTTTAGGAGAAGCAAAACAAAACTCAAAAAAAAAGAAAAAAAAATCCAGGTAAATTTCCTTTCCTTTCCTCCAGAGATGTGAGGCCTGAAGGAGAAAGAAGAGCCGCTCCCGAGAATACGAAGGGCTCTCGAGGGCTGAACATGATTGCTTTGTTTGCAGCTCCAGGAAAGACCGAAGAAGAAAAGGAACGACGTGACTGTTCTAGTCAGCTTCTGCGTAGCTGTGACCCAGAGACCTGACAGGAACAACTTGGAGGAGGGAAAGTTGATTTGGGGGTCACGGTTTCAGAGGTTCAGTCTTTGGCAAGGCCACTCCAGAGCTCTGGGCCTGAAGTAAGGCAGAGCATCATGGCAGAAGGGTGTGGTGGGAGAGATCTGCTCATGACAGCCGGGAAGCAAAGTGAGAATGAGGTGCCAGGGAAAAAATACAACCCCCGAGGCACGTCACCAGTGACCTACTTCCTCCAGCCACACACCACCTGCCTGTACCTTCATGTGGATTAATCCACCAATTAGGTTACAACTCTCCTAGTTTAATCATTCCACCTCTGAACCTTCTTGCCTTGTCTCACACATGAGCTCTGGGAGGGACACCTCGTATCCAGACCATAGCAGCGATCCTGATCAGAATCAAGGAGTAAGCTTTCTAGTCCAAGTCTGGAAACCTCAGTGGAATGCTGGACGTGGGAGCTCACTGTCCCCATCCATTTGTGTTCACCCCCATGGTAATCTTAAACCGAAAACTCTGACTAACAACCAGAGACAGCACTGTGACCTGGCCACCAGAACCCACGGGGAGTTGGCTGCTCTGCATCAAGTGGCATCGGAAGGGTCAGCCGATGGACACCGAGAGCAAGGTGTGACATCAGCGGCAGCATAAGTCACAGTGGAAACAGCCTTTCCTCCAGAATTCTCCATGCAAAGATTTCCTAAAGAATTTACACAAATGGAATCGGCAACGGAAATCTTTTGAGACAGAAGAACCCTTTATTTGAAAGAGTTTAGGATTGTTTGGTGCAATGAAGCATGCTTAAACTTGCCATGGGGAGATTTCCCATAGGGAATAAGAATAGAAAGAAAGCAGCTTCTGTCTAAATTTCATCATATTCATATTTTAAGAAACCTTGACCAGTCTGGCTCAGGCAGAAAAATCCTCCCTCGGGAACATCTCACAAACACAGTACTTTCTATGAAGTACCCAGCTTTACCTACGTGATAAAAGTTTGTGAGGGCATATATCCAGGTTCTATTTTTTCTTCACTTACTTTTGTGGTCAGTTTTGACACTTTTATTGTCGGAGATGGATTTCTAGGGACGGAAACCCAATGTGTAAACTGTAACTTACTAGGAAGACAGACTCGACTACCAATGGCTCTCCAAGGCCTTGATCCGGGGATCAATTTGGTTATAAATCAGAGGTGGCCAGTAATAAAACCCTGGCAGCAGGTCTTGGGCATGGAGCCTGGATGCATTTAAGAATAAAGAGATCAAACACTATCAGTAACACAGGGATACACACATCCATCCCTCTGCCTGGAAGTCTGGGGTCTGGTGTTCTTTTCATTTAAAACATCAGGTTGATATTTTTGGCCCCTCAGCATAATAGAACATTTGAGAAAGATGGAAGGAGATGAAATAAATCACTCCTAGCTCACACGGCCACTGTGTTAACATTTTGGTGAATTTCCTTTCAATATTTTTTTCCAGCCTAATAAAACAGCCATTGCCACAGTCACATCTATTTCGTACCCGATGATCTTTAAAGGCTCCACATCTGTGGGTTTTTGACTCACTCAATTTGCTATTTAATAGAATTCTCTCCATGTTTAATAACCCTCCTAATCATCGCTGAGTTAAAATGATACATTTTTATCTAGGAAATGCTTCAAGAACTTTCAAAAGATTGCCTTGCACAGGAAGCAGGAGAGGGCTTGCGTGACTTAAATATGGCCGACTAGAAAGGAAAGGGGGGAGGAAATCATTACAAATACAAGAAAGAAGGAAAGAAGACAGAGGAGACAAGAAACGGAGGAGGTGCTGAGGATTGGAAAAAAATTGACGCTTATTAAAAGGGGAGCCAGGGGCTGGCCAGGTAGGTGTGTGATAGAGCTACGGAAGTGGCAGCCACATGGGTCACATGAAAAACCACCACCCTCCGGGAAGAGGTGCTGACCTGGTATGGGGATGGAGGAAGGCCAGAGGCTGGGAGGCCGCTCCCTGAGTCAGAACCTCAGGGCCACAGGCTATGGGCCACAGGTGACCGCCGAGGTGGGAAAAGGGGGACCCTCCAAACGGTTAAACCAATGGGGTCTCTCAGCCCACCAGGCATCTGGCCTTGACTCAGTGCAGGAATCTGTGGGCAGAAAGACAACAAAAGCCATTTTTCATGCAAGAGGAGTTGGACATCAGGAAAAATCAGAGCCCCTTTGTATGACATGCCAAACTGCTGAAGCGAGAAAATGTCTCGGGCGAGGGCTCAGATGCGAGCTGGGGACAGCGTGCTCGCCCTGGGGAACCTGGGCCGTCAATGTGCACTTGTTATCGGGGCTTTTCAGAGTGAGGGCCGGAAGCAAGTGCGGGGCAGCCTCCCCCTCACCGCATGCTAATGATGAGCTGGTGACACGGCCTTGGCTGGGCTAGCCAGCCCCTGGAAGGAAGCCTCAGTGTCCTGAGATGTCCTCGGGGAGTCTTGGGGGATCTGAGTTCTTTTCTTGTACATGGTTTGTGTGTGGGTTAGGGGTGAGGTGGGCAGGGTGCCCAGGAGCTCAGAGCCCCAGATCTCCCTTCTAGGTCCTTCTCCCTGTCACCCAGAGCAATGCGTCCTTTGAGTTAGCAAATGAGAAAATGACGGTGCTTGGACACTTTATCTCAGCCCAAGCCAAGCTCTGACTTCTCTTGACTCCCGCCAGCGGATCTGCACATTAAGTATGGCTAATGACCCCTTCTGCAGACGAGCAACTGAGGCTCAGAGAAGGTGCAAGGACTGCTCAGGGCTCAGAAGCCAGGAGGTGGCAGAGCCTGGATTCCAACCCTGACTGGGCCGCACCGCAGTATCTTGACTGCCCTGAAGACGCCAAGCGCACTCATGCCATGTTAAGGCTCGATGACGACAGAGTTCTCAGTGACATGCTCTGGCTCTTGGAAAATGCAGGAAAGAAGTGGGGTCTGGCTTCCACCCCCACCTCAGCTCCCCGCCCAGCTCCAGGGCCAGCTCCCTGCCCATTCTTCTTCTTTGTGGTGCTGGAGATTGAACCCAGGGCCTTGTGCATGAGAGGCAAGCACTCTACCAACTGAGCTATATCCCCAGCTATATCCCACACCCATTCTTCTGACCAAAGTCTTCTCAGGGTGGTACAAGACACCCAAGATCAGTGACACAATTTACCAGGTCCAGTAAAAGTGGAAATAAATGCAGGCCATCTTGTTAAAAAATGATTTAAGGATTTCAAGATGGTGACCACAGAGCATGAAACAAAACAGCCGCCCTTCTGAGTGCACAGCCCTGAGTGACTGCACACGTCTCAGGCCTGTGGCACCAACCCTGGTGACATCAGCCATTTTACACCCTTTGTGCATGATCTATGACCAGAGTCTGGATTTTTTTCTAGAGTGGTTTTTGAATTCTAATTTCCTGGATCTCCCTTCCTCCTTCCCGTTGCCCTCAAAAGTCTGAACACGAGCATTCCAGGGTCCCAAGAGCACCTCCTGCATTGCCACTTACACCTACAACACCTAGTCTCTACCCCAAGTTTTAGCTATAAAATAAGACTGCTACTGGGCCATGTGTCCCATAGGAGAGGGAGCTCCTTGCATTTACCCAGCAGGTGACTCCCACATCCACATCCCCAGGCCAGTGTTGCCTTAGCCGCATACAGAGGGGAGCCCCCTAGCCCTGCACACTCAGTCTGCCCGAGCGCTGGACCAGTACCCCCTGCTTCCTGCCTTGGAAATGGCTCTACCGCCCATTTCCCAGGCTGAGTTCCAGACTCCTTCCTTCCTGGACCCCGGCGCTCCTCCTCCCACATGCAGCTAGCCGGCGGAGCCTCCTGAAGTCTCTGCAATCCACCAGTTCTTCTTGGACACCCAACAGCTACTGGCCTCCCCGAGGCCATCTTGGCTCAGAGCCTCACTATTTCTATACGGGGATAAGTACAGTATCCTGCGGGAGGATCTCTTGGATCAGACCCATCTGCTCCATGAGAGGAATCTCAGCACAAAACTCTCGAGGGCTGCCCGCTGCTGTTAGGATCAAGCCACCTCCAAGCTTGGCAGGGCAGGTCTTCTGGGACCCAGTCCAGCCCTTTTCCCCAGCATCATCTTCTGCGGATCCTTGGCTCTCTGGCCTTGCCAAACTAATAACTGCCCCCTCAGCACAGCGGGCTCTCCAAGTGACAGCTCTGCCATGAGCCAGGCACCATCTGCAGCGCTTTCCAGGCACAATCTCACTCAATCTTTGTGACAACTCTCTGAGGTGGGGTGTGTGTCTCTGTGTGTGTGTGTGTGTCTGTCATTATATCCCCATTTTTCAGATAAGAAAACTAAGGTTCAGAGAAGCTAAGAATCTATCCAGGGTCACAGAGCTAACACAGGATAGAGTGGGATTCAACCCGGGTCTCTCTGACTGCCCTGCTCACTCTAGTCCCATTAACCATCACACAGACATAATTTAGATGTCACCTGCATATGTTGCCCTTCCTCACATGGAGGCCCCTGGGGGGAGAGGCGGGAGGTCTGGGGAGGACTCATATAGAGTCAAGGGGGCTTGGGAGATCGGGGACTGTGCTTTTTCACACTTTGGGTGCGGTCTCCTTGAAGGGTGCTGAGCTGGGGAATGACGTGGTTCGGCTGATGTTCTGACAAGATCGTGTGACTGTGTGTGGAGAGAGCAGGGAGATGGGTCAGGGCGCACTGCAGAACCAGGCAGAGATACCAGAGCAGGGGCGAGGGGAAGACTGACACTGAGAAGCTGCGGGTAGGTTCTGCCAGGAAGTCCCCCGGGTGGGGGTGACCGCAGGAAGGGGACCTTGTCTCTGCAGTGGCCAGCACTGTGCTGGACGCGAGGCAGACAGACACCTAGAGCTTGCGAGATGGAGGACTGAAGATAGGGCGGCTGGGAGAGGGAAGGGGTGACGCCACCTAAAGGAGACCCCACCAGCCGGCAGCTTGTCCCACCTGCAAGCCTTCTCCCTGCCAAGGTGTTAGAGAAGAGCCAGGTCAGGAGCGTTCCAAGAAAACCTTTTGAAGTCTCTGTCCCCTCTGCTGTGCCTCCGTGGGAGCAAAGCCACTTTGCTTTTCACAGTGCTTTCTCCTTGCTTAGTCACACAACTGTGGCCCCTGGGGGCGGGCAGTGGGGAGGGGGTGGAGGAAGAAGGGCTGGAGGAGGGAGAGGAGCCATGGAGGTGAGAGGGCGGGTCAGAGGTAGGAAGGAGGAAGATAAAGGTGGGGATGGAGGAAGGAGCCAGGAAAGCGGGGTATTGCTTCCCAATTAGGGAGCCAGCTGAGAAAGTCTACAAGGCCACAGGAGGTTAAGGGACCAGACGAAGATGGTCCAGATGGCTAGTGGCAGACTTGAGATCAGGCCATGGGTCTCCCTGCCTCCCTCGCACCGTCACCCTTTTTCTTCCCCATCCCTGCACTGGGGAGTTCACGGCTGGAGCCTCAGTGGCCGAGCTGAACCTGGGCCACCGTGGGGCTCTCCTGGCAGGTAGGTGCTGGTGGTGAATGGGTCGGGCTGACATCCTCTGGTGCTGGTGTTGGTGTGCCACCCAGCTCCTGTCCCAAGGTCCCTGGGGGTTCCCAGCTCTTCCTCCTCCAGGCCAGGCCAGGGCACGTGGTGACCCACCTCAACAGCAAAAGTGACACGGAGAACGGGCCTGGGTGGTGGCCATCTCCGCCTGGGCACTACTTTGGTACTAGACTCTTCTAGCTCCTGCTCGAAGGCCTCGGTCATGGATTTTATGGCTCAAAGGAGCCATTCAGGGAGACTCTGTCTCTGCAAGGTGACGAAATAGTGCCCTGGTCCCCCGTGGGGTTGGCTTGGCTTCCTCCATCCGCAGTCCCTGGAGGCCAGGAAGGTGACCAGGGCCCAGCTCAGGTGGCAGGGAAGTCAAAGTCTGCATATCTTATTTCTCCAGGGAAAACTTCCAAGGAATCGTGGAAATGGGGAGAAAGCAATGGTGTTTCCAATATCTACGAGGTGCCAAGCAAGAGGAGGGGTGTTCACACAGACACAAAGTGTTTTCTTGTCAACCTTCACAGCAACCTTGGGGCTGGGGTCTCCGTGGCCCCTATCTTACAGTAAAGGAACTGGAGTTCAGAGAGGTTAGGCAATTTTTCTGGAGACACACCACTGGCATAGGACAGTCAGGACTCAAACCCAGGTCCCTGTGACTTTAGTGCTAGCCACGTGCGGCTGCTGCTTTCCAAATGGACTTATGGGTGCAGGAAAAGGTGAACCCCTGCCCCTGTCCTCAAGGCCAGGAGGTGACAGAGGCTGGTGGCAGGTGAGCCAGGGAGACTGACTATATTTAAATTTTTTTTTTTTTAGTTGAGATGGACAGAATACCTTTATTTTATTTATTTATTTTTATGTGGAGCTGAGGATCAAACCCAGCACCTCACACATGCCAGGCAAGTGCTGTGCCACTGAGCCCCAGCCCCAGCCTGAGACTGACCATTTTTGGTCTCTCAGTTTTCTCCCAAGCTCTGAAGTTCAGCTGAGTCCAGAAATCCCCCTCGGTCTCTCCACGCCCTTTCAGAGATGAGGCAACAGTGGGGGTTGGAGTAGGGACAATCAATAGCATTTTCTAAGGGCGTCCGCTGGAGGACTGGAGGTGGCCACCCTAGAGAGCGTGCGGTGGGTCTGCAGCCCGAGGAGGAGCCTGCACACATCCGGGCACCAGTGTGAGATGCGTGGGGGAGGGGCACTAGCAGCTGCAGGTAAGATCCAAAGCCCTTTGGAGCCTACGCACAGCAAAGCCATCTGTGGCTGGGCGACACACAGGTTCGTGCTGAGGAAGCCCGAGGAAAGAGCAGGGCAAGCTTCACAGAGGACACCAGTTTGAAGGATGCAGAAGTCTGCGCAGGGGTTGGACATCAGGACAGAGTGGCCCTGATGTTTTAGGGGAGGACTCTTTTGACCCAAGCACATCTCCATCTCCCAGATCCCAATGTGGCTGCTCTCCTGCCCGCAGCCAGGCTCCAGGGAAGCGGAGACACCAGTGTCCAGCATAAGGTCATCTTGTGCTGTCTGGGAGCCAGCCGAGAGCCTGGGGTCTTAATGGGCAGAACTGTCAGCTTTGCACTGCGAGGGTCCCTGGTGTGTGTTAGAGGGTGGCAGTCCCCTCACCTGGCTCCATTCCATCAGACACATACGGCTCACACCCAGAAGCCTCACCAAACGCAGGGGCCAGGGACAGTTTCATTTCCACCCAGACGCATCCTAACAAGCACTCGGTTCGGGGAGCACCTCTCTGTAGGTGTGCGCTGGCTGCTTTCCCAGTCTCTGCTCATTATCCCATTTTCCAGACGTGTGAACAACTCAGGGAGGTGAGCTGACGGCCCAAAGCTACACGGAGGCCTGGCACAACTGGGATTTGAACTCAAGGCATCCAACCCCCAAACCTGACCTCTTCCCTCCACCAGAGTCCACCGTAATGTGACAGAGAGCCCCCCTGTCAAGAGACATGGAGCAGATTTCTTCTAAGCCTCTGGATCAGAAAGGGCTGGGCTCCCCTTATTCTATGTACATGGGGGTGAAACTCTTATCTGATTACGTTCTTCTCTTTGTCCGGGCCCCCAGGAAGCTCAGAGGCAAACCTCCAGCAGCCCCCGCCACCAGGGGCAGGCATCGCATGCGCTAACTGAACTCAGCCATTATGTGATTTTCCTCCTTTCAATTTACATTCATCCCAGTCCCTCGCCTCTTTTATTATTTATCTCGTCCTTTCTTTATTGGCTGGAGGAGGAAGAACTCAACAGAGTAAAATTGTGTGAAGTAATTTTCGCAGCTTTGAAAAGTTTTTCATAGGAAGAAATTGACACACTAGGGAAAAAAAAATGTCCTTTGCCTGGTTCCACATCCTGACTTTGCAGTTGAAAAGACAGGGTCTCTAGCTGGGCATGGTGGTGCACACCTGTGATCCCAGCAACTCTTGAGGCTGAGGCAGGAAGATCGCAAGTTCAAAGCCAGCCTCAGCAACTTAATGAGGCCCTAAGCAACTTAGTGAGACTTTGTCTCAAAATGAAAATAAAAAGGGCTGGGGATGTGGCTCAGTGGTACAGTACCAAAAGAAAGAGTCTCCTATGCCATGGAGTGGGTGGGGCAAAAAGCAAGAATTGTGGGGATTTGGGGACAGGTCCTACTTCATTCTGCCCTGGGGGATAGAAACAATTTGTTCCCTTTTTGAAGCTGTCCCCAGGAGAGCCAGCCCTGCCTAGGAGATGGTGCTTATTGGGGGACCTGTCTGCTGTGTGGAGAGCACAAGGTCAGTTGTGATGGAGGGGACTGAGGAGCCACAGCAGGGACCCAGCAGAAGGGGCTCCTGGGGTCCTTCTGAACTTACTGCTGCTCCCCACGTCAGCACGGCTGCTTCTTAGCCAACTTTTGCCCAGTACCGGCCACAGCGGAGGCTGTGCTAGGGACAGAGCCTCAGTAGCCCCCACACCCACTTCAGTTCCAGTTCCTTTGCTAATGACCTTCACGACTGCCATGTGACCTTGGGCATTCTGCCTCACCAGTCTTGAGTTCCTGAGCATGCAGTGTGAGGGCTGGGCCCACCAGCAGGTCTCAGCTCATGTGGACTTTGGTGGGGAAGCGTTATTACCAACAAAGGAATGGAGCCGGGCACCTAGGGCAGCACCAGGTCATCCGCTAACAGGATGACCTTTCCTCGAAGGGAAGAAAGGAGCAGAGTGCCCACAGCTACCGGCAGTCAGCTGCCCCCTCTGCTCCCGCCTCTGCCCACCAAATGCTTCCCTTAGACCAGTGGTCTCCACAGGAACAGCTTTGCCTCTCAGGGGAAGTGCAGCAACATCAGAAAACCTGATTGATGGTTGTAGCTGGAGAGAGTCCTGGGTGCTCTTACAACCTACAGGACAGCCCCCTTCCCCAGGAAAGAACGGGGAGGCCCCAGAAAGAGCAGTGCCCAGGTTGAGAGAGCCTGCCCTGCGGATAGGGGCAGCTGATGAAGAATTCTTGGGGCTATTGAGGATTATCATGGGGCTCCTGAGTTATGCCTGATGGAAATTTCTGGCACTACCTTTGGCTGTGGGGGTGCAGAGTGGTACTGTCAAACTCTGGGACCGAGCCCCTGGGCATGCCCTCCATTTTCTTCTCTACAGCTACTCTTCCATCTTCACCTTTTGAATGTGGTGCTCCCAGCCGGCCAGCTGCGGGAGCCCCAGATCTGGGTCGTCACCTCTTCTCCCTACCCGCCCTCCACATCTCCCATCTCTGCTGCTGCCATTGACCCCAGGTGTCTATTCTGGTCACCTGCCACAATGTCCAGACAGGCTCTTGATGTTCCCCTGCCTTCTGGAGTCTCCCTTCTCCCCACGCAGCTGGATCCCTCTCCTCCCCTGCCCCAGCCCTCCAGTAGCAGTGGCCCCTTGTGAAATAAGGCAGGTGCCTGACCTTGGCTTCAGAGCCTCTGCAGCTGGCCCCTCCCTCTTTTGGCTTCAACAGACCTCAGCCCTCCCCAGCCTCCCAGGAACACCTCTGCTCCGCTCTCACCAGAACACAAATCAGCTACACCATCAGGACGTCAATGCCGTCAATGCCGTCCTCAGCCATGACCCAGGCACTGACACACAGCAGGTGCTCCGTGAGCATGTGTTGAACCAGTGGATGAATGAATGAATGCATGGACGCCAGCCTGGCAGCTGGGTGCCTTGTGTCCCACGGAGGTGTTGCAGAAGAGTGTGAGAAGAAAGCACTCCCCCAGACTTCTCATGTGGAGAGGCGCCATCCTGCACCAGCCCTTGGAGGGACCCACATGGAACGAGGCTTGACCTGAAAGCTAGGGGTGCAGCTCTCTGGGCCTTGTGCGGCAGGAAGTCAGAGGTGGGAGGAATGTTCCAGATACACCAAACTCCATTTTCAGATGAGGAGACTGAGCCCACCAGGCTCTCCCCGACACTTCACCACTCAGGTTTGTCTCTTGCCCCCCTCACCTGTGACACTCGGGTCTAGCCGCCTGAGGCACCTCCCTGTAGTTACGTGACTATGCTCTACAAGTCCTCAGTGTCGGAAATGTCTGGGGAGACTGACACAGAAGGTTTATTTTCAAGCCCTGCTGGTTTTCCTATTGAGCCTTTCTGAAGCCCTCTTCTCCAGAGCCAGCTCTGAGATAGAACCATTAAGCCAGTCCTCAGTCTGGGTTCCACCAAGACCCCCAGCTCCTCACTAAATCAGCTAACTCCAGTGAAAAAGAGTTGGTATTCCCTCATAAGAAGAAAGAAGTAAAGAACAGAGGAGGAGAAAGAGAGCAAGAATTAACAGAAGACAGATGTGACAAGGGACCTCCAGGGTCCAGTTATGTAGCAGGGACATTCCAAAATTGTATTTGAGGGTGAATAAATGTTGGCTGATGTCGCCTTTGATTGAAAGAAGATCCAATCCCCTTTCCCATGTCCCTGGCCTTGGCTGAATGTCAGCAAAGATAGAAAGAATGAGGTGAGGGTCTCAGGGAGAGTATGATAGGATGACTGAATATGGTGGGGACAGGCTAGTTCAGAACACAGTAGAAAGAGAGAGAGAGGGAGAGCGACAGACAGAGACACCAAAAGACTGAGAGAGAGGACAGAGAGGGCGGGGAGGGGGGGGTGAGAAGGAAGGGAAGGGAAGATTGAATTATGCAACTTGTGTATCAGTTGGTCCTTGTTGCTTCCAAACGCCTCTTGCTGGGCTCAGAGCTGGGCTCCACTGGGTAGTCAAGTACTTAGTTCTATTTTTAATGGCAACCCAGAAGCTGTTTGTGAAAGGGCAGGATGACATGGTAGGAAGAGCTTTGTAGTGAGACAGAGGCTCAAATCTGGCCTGGCTGCCTCTGGACAAGTCCTGGAACCTCCCTGGGCCTTGTTCCCTGGTCTGCAGGTGGGGGTAAAGACAGCAACCCGTTTTCTCTGGGCTGTTGTGCACGTGTTTGGTGGGACAACACACGAGCTCTGCCCACTGAGTATTCTCAGTGACGTGGGTCCATCAGAAAGGCACCCTGGGAGGAAATGCTGCTTTGGGGGCAGAGTGAGGCTGGGACAAGGGCAGCTCTGGTGACGCTAGGCATAGCAATTACCCTTGCCAGATTGCGTGGACACCTTGAGCACACAGAGGGCTGGGCTCTCCTAATCCAGCAACACCGTTTAGGAGAAACAACCAGGAAACTGAACTGGCTGTTCTGAGAGTTGCCAGCAAACCCATCAGAGTTCCGCGGCTGCACCCAGAGCTTCATTAGCTGCTTGCTGCAGTATTTCTCCAGTTTCAGCTCAGAGGCTTGATCCCCCCCCCCCCACCTTTTTCGTTTGGATGTAATACTTTGGGGGTACTCTGCTACAGAACAGGTGGAAATAATGCTTTTCTCACACAAAAACTAATATGGAGGTACCTCCCTCTAAGCCCCCAGCAAGTGGCCTGGGGTTAATGTGCTGTCCATGTTTCAGCCCTGGCCACTTGCTGGCAGGCATCATAGGAGGTGTCCATGGCTCTGGGAGCTGTCAGCTTCCACGATGTGTTTTCATGAGATAAGCTGGCAGTTCCCACCCACTTACGGGACTGTCATGATGATTCGAGCCACATCAAGGAGTCCTGAACGGGCTCTCCCAGCCCTGGGTCCCAGGAGGATGTTCTGGCCCTCGGCTTTATAGCCTGATTGGCCCTCAGAGCCCTGAGCTTTGGGGAATGACAGAGGCAGCCCAGTTCTTCTCATGAAGTCCCCCAGATGGCTCTCTCTGCCAGTGAAGCCAGCTGCCCAGATCAGCTCAGGGCTGCCTTGATGAACAGCGAGTGCAAACGGCTCGAGGCAGCTGGCAAGATGCTAAGTGCAGCATCAATCCTAATTAGGATGAGGAATTAATAAAGGAGGCATTGGAGTCCCTGTGCAGGCCAGGCGGGCCAGGGTGGAAGACTTAGTTCCGATTTCCGCTGGGAAACTAGAAGGCCCTAAGTCCATCCATTTCTTGGGAGGGGGGTGACAGGCCACATGACTTACTGTACCACGCAGATTGCACCCAGTGGAGCCTACCAGATAGAACACGGGGGCACTGCAGCCCCTGCTCTCTAACTCAGGTGCTGTGGCAGGTAGTGACGTGGGTACATTCTCCAGATGAGAGGAGTAGGTGTTCGTGATCTGAACAACTGCACACCCAAAATGATGTTTTTTGAAAAAAAAAAAAAAAAAGCGGAGGGTGTAATCGTGGGCCCACCGGTTCCTTTGTGTGGCTGTTTCCGAACTGCTAACCGCACATTTTTGCTACCTGAAGCCTCCACGTAGCCCTGGCATTAAGCTTCAAACTGCAATAAGCAGAGAAGCCCCGTTTTTAGATGTGGGGGGCAGAGGTGGGCAGGATTCCAGATGAGAACAGGCATGGTCTGGAGGGGACAAAAGGGGCAAGTTCCACTTCTCCAAGCAGTGACAGCTTTACAGAGCCTCCTTTCAGATGACTCCAAATTGCAGCCGGGAAAATGCTATCTGCCAACCTCGGCCAGATCCCCACACTGAACTAGTGGCAGGGGTTGTAGCTGCAGGAAGGATGGTGAAGAGGATGGCAGAACTTCCACGAAACCCGAGGGGAGGACTGAACACACGGGATAAGGTGACAAAAAAAGAAACTGTTCAATTTTTCTTTGAAAAACCAAAGCAATGCTCCACCAACTCCCCCATCCCATCTCCAATCTGAGAGCCAAGCCGAAGTGGCCGACCTGTCCACAACCTGGCTGGACCAGACAGCCCCTCCACGGCCACCTGTTAGTTCAAGTTCCGCAATTGGGTTTAAGGCGCTGAAGCAGAGCCCTCCTGCATCCGAGGTATCCAGTTGGCCCCTCCCTGGAGGCAACTGTCCACACAGTTCCGGGAGGACCCAATCCCGGACCCCGGATGCGTTCCAACCTTTCCACACCTATTATTCCACTGCGTGGAGCATTTGGGGGTCGCAGCACCCCGCCTCAACCAGGCGACCACGCCCCTCCCAGGTCCACGGATGGCCGTGCGCACGCCAGTGTCCCTCCTACGGAGGTCTCCCGCAGTCTCTCTAACTAGGGGCCGCCACCAGGGCTCGCTGCCTCAGTTGAGGGAGACTCGGTGTCGGCTCGCCCCACCTCCCACCGCGCAGAGAGGGACGAGCAGGTGGCCTCTTGTAAGAGGAAGCGGGCGTCAGCCAGGGTCAATCCGGCTCCCCAAGACCCGCTTAGGGCCCAGCCCCCACCCCACCCCTCAGCGGGGGCCAAGAGCGAACGCCGGGCGGCCCCAGCGCTCCCCGCCCCCGGCCGGCCCCGCCCCAGGATGGCCAGTTCCCATAGCAATCGCACAGACACCGGTTGCCAAGCAACCTATCCCCCTCCTCCTGCGTCCGCTCCCCCCAACCCCAGCCTCCTCCCGCCCCCACGCCAGCCTCCACCTCCCCCGGGGGCGCCGGCGCTGCCCCTGGGGATCGCTCGGGTCTTGGGCTGCGCGCGCGCGCGCGTGAGTTTCGGTGTGTTTCATTGTGTCTGTGTGCGAGGGGGTGTGCGCGTGCGAGTGGAGAGTTTGTGGGATCGGTGTGTTGGGGAGGTCCCCAACCGGGAAGGACCTGAGCTGGTACACAGCTGGCCGCGAGGGGACCCACCCACCAGCTCTGGTTCCTTTGTGTCTCGCGCGGAGCAAGCAAGCGCCGCGCCCACCCTCTCCCTCGGCCCGTGCCCCAGGCAGTGTGTGTGTGTGTGCGCACTGGGGGGAGGGGTCCTTACCTTCGATGCAACACACCCGCCACAGTCCCGAGTGGGTGAGGTCGCCGCGGGCGCGGCGGGGCGGGGGCCCGTCGTCCATGGTCAGGTTGGTGCCGTTGCAGATGTGCGCGCTGGAGTAGAGCCAGTAGTCGGTGCCGATGGCGATGGCCATGAGTGAGAAGGCGGCGAAGGCTCCGGCCGTGGTCAGCAGCATCTGCAGCCCGCGGTCGCATCGCACCATGGTGGGCGCCTCATAGTCCGCCGCCCGCCGGCCCGGCCCGCCGCGCCCGCCCGCCCTCCTCCCTCCGCGCGCCGCTCCGGGGGCGCCCGGGCTTGGGGGCCGAGGGCCGGGGGGCGGCGCTGCGCTGCACGCTCCGACCCCGCGCCCCGGGCGTGCCTGCGCTCCGGCCGCGCGGGGCTCAAACTCCGAGGCGCCGCGGCGAGTGCGGGCTGCGCGGGCCGCCGGGCGGGCTGGCGGCAGCGGCGGACGGGGGCTCCTCCCTCTCGGCCCGCCCTCCCCGCTCGGCCCGCGCCTCCGCCCCGCGCCCTCCGCGCCTCCGCCCGCCGCCGCTCTCCCGGCCCGCGCCTCGCGCCCCTCGGCGCCGCCCCTCGCGTCCCGGCCCCGCCCGGTTTGGCGCTCTTGTGCGCTCGGTTTCCCCCAGCCCGGCTTTTCCCTCCCCTCCGCCAGTCCCGGTGCCCCTCTTCCTTCCCCGCCCTCGCGCGCTCTCTTCCTCTCCCAGGGTTCATTCACATTGTTAGAGCGCAGGAAGCCAAGGCAAGGGTTCCCCAGGATCAGGGAAGGGAAGCCGCGTCTCCAGCCACTGCTTTTGCCCAACCCAGGACACCCTGCCCCGCCTTAGGGACTCTGTAATATGTGGAGTCTCCTCACCTCTTCTTTTTCTCTTGTCTTCTCTTCTTTGTTGTCACTCCTTTCCCCATGTGCATGTTTGTGCTTCTACCTGTCGATGAACGCATAAGAATGAGTGGGAGTTAGAGTGTTTCATGTCACATTTCCAGAAGCCCCAGATGTGCTCACAGCTGGGAGACACTTTCATAGCCAGGCTCTAGCCGCCCTCCTTCCCAACCGAGGCGGCTTCTACTCTTGCCAGTTCCTCCAGATCCCCTGCCAGGGGATAAGAGGCCCTGGACTCTTTGGGTGGTTGAGGATGGGTCCTCCTCTATGGTCACATTTCTTTTGGCTTATTATTGGCTAAAGCTGGGAGTTGTATTAGATTCAAGTATTCCAGCCCCCAGCTGTATTCCAGTCCCCAACTCTTAATACCTTTTTTCCTGCCTTTTGCTCTACTCGAGCTTAACTGGCGTTCCCTCACCTCTCCTTTATGAGCAGCCTTACGCCAAGCCCTGCTGGTTTCACTTAATTGCCTTTGCTGCTGGCCTGGTCCCAATCTGGACACTCTCCCTTCTCTCCAGAGCCAGTTCATGCTCCTCCTCCAGCGCCCTGCTCCAAACTCTTCCCTCCAGGAGGCCCCAGAGATGAACAACAGGGTGTCTAGTGTTTCTTCACACACACCTGCCTATGCTCCTGTCTGATGCTGCTCTGGAACCCAGGAAATTGACATTGGGGAGCTGATATTCTTGCAAAATGAATCCCAAATTTCACTTCATTTATGGTATCTTTCTGGCCATGCCCCAGAGAAGATTAATTACCCCATGCTGGAAGCACTGTTCTTGACTCCCACAAGATTGTGTCTTTCCCATGTCTGGCATATATGGTGATTGTTAACAAATGTTTGCTGAGAGGTAATTTTCGCCTGTCGGAGGGAGGGGCATATAAATAAAAGGGAAAAAAAACATTACAAAATAATGTAGTCCCAGGACTGGAGTGGTTGCATTAGTTAGCATTTGTTAGCCTCTTCTCCTGCTGTTGAGGTGCCTGTTCTGCCTTCCAAATTTTCAAAGGATCAGGGTCACCCCCTCTATTTTGCTTTTTATTTTATTGCCACCTGGTCTGGGGTTCTGGATGCAAGTGACCAATGTGTGTCTAAATGGATCGGAAGGTAGGAGATAGCTGCGTCTGTCCCTAATATTTTCAAAGATGAAGTCAAGGTTCTATGTTCTCAGAAACTCTGGGAAAGGTGAATCTTGAGTTTTTTGTTTCCTTTTGGAAGCAAATCCTTGTTTCCAAGTAAATCTTAAACAGAAGCCCAACATAATTAGTCCTGTGCTCCACCAGTAGCTCTGTAGGTCAGAGCTGGCACTGCTCTGAGTGAATGAGGTGCTCAGAGTCCCTGTGTCTGTCCACCCACACCTGCACCCCTCCACACACATGTACCTAGGGTTCCATGAAACATGGTGAGAAAACTGACTCCCTGAGTCAGCTGCGGGTTACATGGGGACATCCTCTCCCGCCTCTCCTGCTTGCAGCCTTTCTTAGGGACTTTGACAGAAACAAATAGAACTGTCATGAATGTATCTGCTCTGCATGGGGAAGAATTGCTTCACCCAAACTTCTGTAAGTAGAGCAGGTGACACCTGGGTTGTGGTACTCTCTGCCAAGCAAGTGATTGTCAATCAGTGCAACAGGAGATGGGACAGAACTCTTCTTCAGAACCATATTCGGCCACCTCTAATCCTCCACTGGCAGAGGAGGGTGTGGAGAGCACTGGACCAGGAGTCAGGATTATCAACATGTCAGGCTGGCTCCAGACTACCTGGTAGGGTGATCTGGACATGCCAAGCCCACCTGGGGGAGAGACTGCTCTGGTCCATCTTTGCATTTCTTTTGGTGTCACATTGCACCCTTTTAGCAGAGGTCAATGCTGCCTTTTGTTCCTTTTTTTGGGAGACAGAGCCTAATGCTGTCTGGGATGTATATTACAGCCTCTGTTAATTCTCACTATCATGCGGCTCACGACACCTGGGGAATCTGAGGTGTAGCAATGTTGAGTAACTTGCTGAAGTTCTCACACCTGGGAACTAGTGGGTGGCTCAGGTCTGAGTGACTTCAAAGCCAGGATTTTCAAGGATATTGAACAATCTCCTTGCCATTTAAAAATACTACTTGGCCATGTTTTTATTACCTGTTAATGACAGGGGACTCTTTGGAGGGGAGTTGGCCATTTACCTTTCTGTTGGTGGACACCTGACTGGCAGCCATATTCGGTCCTGAAGTTGTGAAGGTGTACACTGTGGAGTCAAATAAGGACTTGACCGCCCGTGAAGGGAGCTGGAGCAAACCCAAGACTGTCTGAGACCATTCATCATGCCTGAGTGAGCTCAATTTAAATCTGGAAATTTCTGCTCAGCCGGATTAGAGAACTCTAAATGGCAGAATTTCTCTGCTGCCTGAGGACCCCGGAGCTTCCAGCATCCCATGGACAACTTCCAGATCAGCGAGAGGGACGTATCCTCCCCTTTCTTAGGAGAAGGCTCTGGATTGGTTTTGTTCCAGAGAGACTGGACACGGCATCTTCCCCCAGGGAGCCATCCTGTATATATTGTAGTGCTGGGGAGGGAATGTGTACTCACACACAACATTCCCTCTCTGGACAGCTGAGAAGCTGAGGCGCCTGACAGTCATTTGGACCCGTCCTTCCAAACCACCTTTTTCAACACAAGGTGGTTTTGTCCCCCCTTACTGGATTGTTCATGCAATTATCTCAATGCTTTGCTTTAACTAGGCTGTGAAGACAGCCGTAATGAGCTCAGAACCTTCAGCAATTCCAAGTTCAGGGTGAAGGAGGCGAGCGGGCGGCGGCTTAGGAAGAGGAATGCAGTATTAGGCTGCTCACGCTGCATAACGTGCACGTCAAAACCTCCCGAGCTGGCTGCATCTGCAGTCGGGGAGCAGGGAGCGGCCGTCCACCAGCCAAGGGGATGCAGCCTCTGTGTGCTGTAGCTCTGAAAGCCTTTATTTCCCCGCTTTGTCCTCCAGAAATGACCTTTGTGTGGCAACTTTTTATAATATCTCATTTCTATGCCCAAAGCAGATGGTTCCTGTGATTTCAGGAGGCTTAGCTGGGGGGGATTTGAGGAGCCTGGGAGATATCTGGAGTGAATAGAAAGAGTGATTTCGGGCTTCTATAGCCTAGGGTTGGGGATGAGTCTCAGAAGGTTCTGTGGCTCAGCTCAGGGGGGAGGCTTATCTGCAACCCATCCAGGCTGCTCAGAATCCAAGAAGAATGCCTTGCGATCCTGGTACTGAAAGCCTTTCCTTCCATCAGATTATGCACATTGCAAGAATGACTTTTTATTTTCCCCCCTTCATGATTTCAGTAGATTCCTTTGAGGGAGAGCACAGATCAGAAAATGCTCCTTGGCTTTCTGTGTTCAGGTTTAATTCCATTTCATTTGCTTATCGCCGATAGCCCTTTTGAGCTGGATACACAGTGTTCTTGCTCAGCTCTGCCACAAGAAAAGGGTGGCACACCCCTAGAAGTACCGGGAGCAGCCCCTGGAGATACCGACAGAGGAGAAGCAGCATTTAGTGAGTGTCCCCTGCCTGATGATCACTTTGTGGCCTCATTTCAGTTCATCAAGATAGCTTTCCTAGAAAGGAAAAGGACACCTTTACCCACATTTTGTAAATGGTGAATTTGCAGCTAAACAGAATTTGAACCCAGCTCTGCTTGGATTACAGCCAGGTTCTGTCAGCTACTACGCTGTGCCCCGCTCCCCGCTCCTCGGAGGTTGCCATGGCCCCTCTGCCTGCTCTGCTTCCTTCCCAACTCCTCCACCTCGAGTTTATCCAGATGAAATCAAGTTCAGATGACTATCAAAGTCACATGGGGGTGGAGAGGTTAGGGAAAGCTGCATCTTAGGAGCGCGGCTGCTCGTCTATTTCCTGAGCAGGTAGGAGTGAGCTGATGGCAAGTGGCTAGAAGCCACTGGCTAGGAACTTGCCCTTCTCCCCTCCTCCCTTGTCTTCTACCCCAACTCCTGCCCTGGTGCCCAGCCCCTAACCCAGGTGCTGCCTGGCCCCCTCTGTGTCAGCTGTGGCCTCTGGCTGCTGCAGTCTCCTGGGCATTTTCTGTTTACTGTCCATCAGAGGAAAGCCTAGCCCCCTGGTGTCAGTGTTAAATACCAAACAAAACAGCGGAGGGATGGAGGTGGAGTCCGCGTGGGCTTATTCAAGACCTGTGTGTTTTCAAACCACCTCTCTTGAGGGGCTGTGCTCGGTGGCTGTTCTGGGCAGCCTCCCAGCTAGAAGTTGCTCGGGAACCAGCCCTGTTGATGAGCTTATTGATATTAACAGCCTGGCTTGACCGGAGCTCCTAGCCCAGCACGCTTGAGAGTTAGCTGGTTATTCTGAGAACATTCTTTTCAAAAACGCTCTACAGGACAAACAGGCCGAGAGGCTTCTTTGTCCTCAGCCAGCCTGTGAAACTGAGCCAACTCTCAAAGGGTTGAGGACTCCAAGGAAGAAATGGTCAGCACTAGGAGGCTGAAGCCTTTGAAAGCGGGGCTGGGGAAGATGGTCGGTGACAGCACATTCTTGAACCAACATGTGCCATTTGTGCTTTTACCAAAGCAGAGCTTTTCATTCCTAAAATATACCAGCCTTGTGAGGCAGCCAGAGAAAGGGCAAGTGTATTCGTGGGCACCTTGACTGCCAAGTGCCTGCCTGAAGAACGAGGGGGTTTGGTTCCTGGAAGGTCCGGGTACCACGCCTGCCTTTTCATCCCCTGCCTCCCATGGCTCTCGGCTGCCTGCGGGGGTGCTGAAGGTGGGTTGCTCCTGGCCCTCTTGGCACCGTGCTTGCTGGCGGGTGGGAGGGCTTGCTTTACACCGCAGGTGTCTTCCTGAATCACCAATATCTGTCGAACATTTGCACTCTGCTTCTTCTCCAGGGCTATTCCTGTTCACTTAGTCACTGAAGAGCTCTCTCTGGGTCTTCGCTGCTTTTCTCTCCAAGGCCTTTTGAAGAAGTGGGAAGGGAAGGTCATCAGATTCAGGCTGACCTGGGTTTCTAGTCCTACTTTGTCAACTGCAGCTGTTTGGCCTTGGACTAGTAACTGAACTACTCTGGGCCCTGGTAATGTGGGGAACCAAGCACCTGCCTCGTGGGTTATTGTACAGAATAAAGCAGCCCAGGGAAAGCGTTGACACAAAAATGCTAATAGTTAGTCTTTATAGAGCACATTCCAGTTCCAGGCTTCATTCTAAATGTTTTGCCAAACATTAACTCATTTGATTTTTTTTCCCCAAAAATTCTTTGGGAAAAAAATAGGTACTACTATTAGTCTCATTTTACCAAAGAGGTAAGGAAGGCTAAGGGTTTCATGTAAATAAGTGGTAGCTGTTGTTATCTTGTTTGCTCATACTCCCTAACAATTAGGTTTAAGCTACTTGGTATCTTCATCTACTAATGACTACCCACCTCACCACACTCAAGCCCCCTTTGTGATACAAACTCATCAGTAGATGTCACCAGTAGAGGCGCATAAGAAATAATGTTTATTGTCTGAGTGCTGAGCCATGCACTGAGGGCATGTCCTGATCAAGGTATATCTGTGCAGAAGCACCTGTTCCCTGGCATGATCCCTGTGCATCTCAGGTGTTCTTCACCCCACCCTGACCCAAGGCACGAGACAGAGTGAATTCCCAGATCCATCAGCTGGTATTGACCCATTTCCAGGTAAACAGGGGATGGCAGACACATTGGCTGCTTAGAGTTGATATTTTAGTTGCTCTGGGTCCTCTAAAATTTCAAGAGAAATATTCTCCGGTGCTGTATCTGAGAGGAGAAGTCATCTGGCCGGTACACTTCTCAGGGACTGCGCTGCCCTCCCACAGCCTCTGCACGCAGACGTGAGGCCCTGAGACTTCTGCAGTACAGGAGGCAACAGGTCTGCAGTGACGGTTCTGTGCTTCCCTGGAACCAGGTGTGGCTGTTCCCAGCAGCCTCTCCGGCTGCCCTGCTGCATGCTCTGCATGCCCAACATCAACAGTCTCTTGTCCCAGAAAATGGGATTGTGATGGAATATGATTAATTTGAGGTATGGCTCTATGTGCTGGGCATCTTATAACAAGAAAGGTGTTGTTAGCCCCACTTTACAGACGATACAGCTAAGGCTTCCAGAAGGTAAGTTACTTATTCCAGGTCATGGCTTGTAAATAAAAGAGCTAGGATTCTGGTCTAGGACTGTCTGTCTTCAGGGAATGTATTCTTTCTATAATTCAATAGTTCCCCCCACTGTATGCCTTTGATAATGGCTTGAGAAATTTTGAAATATATGCTTCACTCCGGATATTCTAAGCATCTTGGGTAGATGACAATATATTTTATAGCTGTCAAGTGATCCCTAATGGTCAGCCCAGGTGAGAACTAGAGCACAAGTTTAATTTTCAACTGAATCTTTACCAGCAGATACAGCCTGGCTTAGTGTCTGAGTAACTAACAGGGACTGGGGGCTACTGGTATCAGCTTGGTTGGCTGTGCCCCCAGATGAGCATGGGAGGTGGCTGTTAGGCTGAGGTGATCTGACAGATTCTGCAAGACTGTCCTTGTCACCTCTAGCTCTGTTACCCGCTTGGTTGTCTCTATACTCCCTGTGGGTCATGACATTCCTCCATTTTTCTGCCTTCCCACCCTGCCCACGGGAAATTCCCATCTGGGGGAACCAGGGAGGGCTCAGCCTGGGGACGCAGGGGGCTGAGCTAGCATTTTCTTCACCAATCTTCCTCCCTGGGAATCATCACCAAAGAAGACCCTTGGAGTGGGCCAGGGGAACTGGTCACTGCCCAGGTGGTTTACTTGGGAGAATGGGGGAGCTTTGGCATCAAACCAGAGGGTCTGAAGGTCAGCAAGAGTCACATGGGCAGCTCATAAGGGTCCTGGGTCTTGGCTTGCACAGGGCCCTTGGGCTGTGGGATGTCAAGTGGCAGACATGTACCCTGCTCTCTGGGGACATCCCAGCTCCCTTCACTGAGGCATCCCCAAACCTAGAGAGTCAGGGTTGGGGGGCTGGGGCCGTGTGGCTGCCAGCCTGCGGCTCCTCCCCACTCCGCTCTGGCCAATTCCCTGCGAAGGGCCTGCTGCACTTGCCAACGGAACCAGATGCTGCTTTGGGGAAAATACCTTCTGGAGTTTGTTGTGCGAGCCCTCCCAGCTGACACCCACGGTGGAGGAGACGTGCCAGGATAAATGGGAAATCTCTTCATAAATATTTGAAAAAAGGCAAAAAGAAAAGGAAAAGGGCTAACCCCCAACTCCCAGTGTTCTGGAGCATCCTAGCGATGGCTGCTAACAGATGGAGGAAGCGGTTGTTTCCGTTTGTCAGTTCGTAGAGGGATTCCAGCCAGAGGGCCTTTCTGTGGCTGCAGCCAGGAGCCCTGGGGCTCGGTTCCAGGGCTGCAGAGGGACGACTGGGTTTGCCCTGTGGACCCTGGGCAGAGGACAGGCCAGCCAGGGCCCACTGGGGGAGCCGTGGAGCAGGCGTAGGTGCCGAGCTGGCCGGTGGGGGAGGGTGACCTGCCCTTTATTCATAATGCATAATTGAAACCCAGCTGCCTTGGGACTTTATGACGAGTGGGACACAGGCTAAAGTAGCTTTTAGGGGAGTCCCTGGGAGACGAGGGGAGAGGCCTCAGGGAGCTGAGGGGCTAACAGGACCGCGCTGGTGCGTGCACGAGAAGAGCAGCATCCCCAGGCTGGACAGTCCACGGTGAGGGACGCCCCCCTGCTGGAGGGTTCGGCTAAGGGGAGACAGGGCACTTTGACGCTGTGGCAGCCCCAGTGGAAGCAGGTCTGGTTATCAGACTCATCGCCCAGGGAGACACGTTGGCTGTACTTATGGTATCGCAGTTTCGGCCACACTCCTGTGCAGCCCTGGAGCCAGAGCTTCTGCCACTTGGCCACCCAGGAATGTCCAGCTCTGGGTCCCTCACATGCCTTCCTGCTGTCTCCTTGTGGTGTCACCTGCCTCACTGGGGGCCTGGTCCGTGCTGGTCATGGGTCAGGGGATGCAGACCCTTTGTGTTGAAGCGAGAGTGGCCGAGGTGGGGCCGGCAGGGTTTCTGGAAGGCAGAACCCTGGGGAGGGCTGTCTCAGGGAGGGAGGAGTTGGGTTCCCGAATCTAAGAGTAACCGGAAAGACCAGCTTGTACCCCAAGAAGGCCCCCCTCTGCTCAGGGGCCTCTCCGTCCAAAAGTGGGCTCCCAGGCTCACCTCCCACTCTGTAGCAGGTCGTGCGCACTCGTTTCCAGAATCGGTGGCCTCATGATGGAAGGGGATCTTCAGCACAGTGGGCTTTGTAAGAGGAGGGTGCCCAGGAGCTAAGGTATGTGTGGGGGACTTTCTGTCCCCAGCACAGGTCTCCTTGATGGAGACATTTTAAGCAGCATTTCTTGTGTACCTTCTGCTCTTTGGTTGGACATTGGAGGAGGGAGGGCCAGGCAGGAGGCCCTAGGGAGCAGAGGGCCTGGAGACCGTGCCACGAGGCCTCGGCTCAGAGGTGGTACCCTTCCCCTTCTCCATCAGGCACAAAACTGGGTCCCGCCACGAGAGGACCAAGTTCACCTTTGGAATGTTAGACCTCCTTTTAACTGTGACTCAAGTTCTCTCCAGTTTATCAACGATGAGTCAGTTCTACCCCAGAGACCGGGCTCTGGACACATTTCTAAATGACCAACTTAAAGAAACTGATGAGGCACACCAAAAATTCCCAAAGAAGGTTGGTTGAAAAGCTGAGGGTTTCTTTGGGTCATGCTTATTTCTTCTGTTGACCAATAATGTCATCTAGAGTGTACAGGTGCCTGACCCTGGCTAGTTTCGTCCCTCTGAAAGTGATGATGAAGTAGATGTCATTCACCTGTCTTCTCAATGGATGGGTTGAATTGCGCCTCCTTCCCCAAACATGTGCCTTGATCCTAACCCCCAGAACTTGCAAATGTGAACCCACTTGGGAAAAAGGTCTTTGCAGATGTGATGAAGTTTAGGATTATAGAGAGATCGTCCTGAATTAGGGGAGGCCCGGGGCCCTATGACAAGAGGTCTTCCAAGAGGAGGGGAGGAGTGGGAAGGCAGAGGCAGAGACTGGCTAAGGATCACCAAGGAGCACCACTGCCACCAGAGCTAGGGGACAGACGTGGTTCCAGGAGGAGCCAGCCCCGTCTACACCTTCATTTCAGAGTTTTGACTTCCAGAACAATGAGAAAATAAAATTCATCTGTTGTTCTAGGCCAATCCATTTGAGGTCATTTGTCATGGCAGACCTAGGAAACTCATGAAGTAGACCTCTGAGCACCCCTGGGTGCTGGACACTGGCTTCGCCAGGAAGAAGACCGCAGTGAACCGAGTAGGTATGACCCCTGTGCTTATGGAACTTCTGGTTTAGAGGGTGAGACTTGAAAAGAGGGACAGTGTGATGAGGCTCTAAGGAGAAGGCAGGACCACGGAGCCTGTTTTTCTCCTAAACCTACTCCATCTCCAGCCTCTCCATCTCAGTACTGCACTGCCATTGGTCCACAAGCCTGACAGTCACCTTTCACATGCCCCGCACAGCCAACCCCCATTGAATTCTGCTAGTCTCATGTCCAAGGTGCATTTTGAACCAGCCTATGTCCCCCTGTCTACCGCCCTGTGCTGGCCCTGACAGCATCGTCTCTCCTCGGGATGACTGAAACCCCCCTAGCTAATTTATCTTTCAGGTTATGCTTGCCACCTACATTCTCTCTAATGCATTCCCCCCTAGGCAGCCAGAAGGATCCGTGCAAATGTCAGTTGCTTGACTGCTCTGTTGAGAACCCTGTCAGGACTTTTCATGGCCTGAGCATCCAACACCAGTGTCCGTCCTGGCTGGCCCTGGTGGTCCAGCCCCCGCCGGACACCCCACCTCACACGTTTCTGCTGCCCCCAAAGCCATATTCCCACCGATACTGGCTGTCCTCCCTTTCTCTAACCTACTAAGCTCTTTTACAGCTCAGAGAAGTCCCAGTGTGGTCTGGCTCTTTCTAAAAAGTTCTTCCTTCTACTCTTGTTCTTGACTTAAATATCAACTTCTCACAGAGGTCTTTTCAGACTTCCTAGTCAGGATGGCCTGCCTCTTTCTGCCTTCCTATCACCTTTTTTCGTTTTTTTTTAAATCCCATAGGTAACATGGAGATTAGAGATTTCTGTGTTGCTGTGTTGATTACATTGGTTTATTTTCAGTGCTGGGGAGCGAACACGGGGTCTCTTGCATACTAGGCAAACTCTCTGCCACTGAGCCATCCCCCACCACCACTGACATTGGATGTCTGTCCCACACATGGCAGACCCCAGGAGGGTTGTGGCCGTGTTGGACTTGTTCCATTCTGACTTTCCCCCGCCTAACACATAGGCCCTGGGAGGTAACACATGCTCAACAAAGGTTTGATGAGTAAGAAAATAAAGAAATGTGGTTCCTGAGCCGTACGGGGGAACAGGAGAGTAGAGTAGAAGAAAACCAACCATTGCACGGAAACTTCTCCATCCCACGGATCCTGCAAGTCTAATATCTCACGGCAGCAGGCTTAAAAATGTAATTACTTTGTTTTTCTCCCTCTCCGCAAGGCCTGGTTTCTAAAGTGTGTTTTTCCCCGTTGAGTAAATGTGTGTAGTGACCCTCAGGGCCGAAGAGGGGGAAGGGGTGGCAGGCTTCATCAGAGTGTGCCTAGGAAAGTCAGCCCCCAGGAGGGAGAAGTTCCCGTCAGACAGAACATCTGAGAGAGTTAAAACGCGCTTGCAGGAATGAATCGGTTGCCGTAGCAACCAGTCCTCGTTTCCCCCCAGAAGAGAAACATAGAGGAAGGGGAGGGAAAGCCAGTTAATGCTGGTCGAAGTGTGTGAGAAGGAGCTGCCCAAACAGAAGAGCTGGACAATGTTGGGAAGTGTCCAGTCACCGGCACAAAATGACGTTTTGCTGGCTGGCCTGGGCTTGGGCAATGGATGGCCACCCAGCCCAATTCACCATTTCCATGGACTTCCTGGCTGGCTGGCTCCCACAGTGGGCAGAGGGTTCAAGCCCTGCTGGACATCACCACCTGTCACTCTCCAAGTTCTTCGCCAGTTCCCAGAAAATTGTTCTTTAGAGAGACCCCACGGTGGATCCCTTGCCAAGAGGAATCGACTTCTAATAGACGCTCATTGCCGATGCAGATTCTGTCTCTCTATGGGTTTCAAGAGTGGAAGCCACCCACCTGTGCCAGGGAGTTCAGCAAAGGTGTCAGAGTCGGGAGGGAACTGTCAGAGGAGGTTCTCAGTTGGGTTCAGGTTCGTGAGGAATGGGGGCCCACTTGTGGGGGTGAAGGGCAGCAGTGGGGGGCTGGGTGCTGGGCTGAGGCAAGAAGGGCGTGGACCCTGCTGCCTGGCCTTGTGGTGGAGTGTGGGGGTCCAACCTTGGCTGGTTCTCTCCGGATCACTGACCCTGTTGAACCCAGGATTCCAAAGGAGTGATTTTAAGGCATTTGATGACTTTGACTAGTAGCCAGGTGGCACATGGAATTGTTACTCCATGAAGTTTGACTTTCATATCACTCCTTCATTGTTTTTCAAAATGCACGTATTGAGTCCCTTCTGTCGTAGGCCAGGGGCCCACTCCTTGTCCCTAGGACCTGTGAGTATGTTACACTGCATGATAAAGGATGGGAGGAAGGGTGCTGATGATCTGGCTGTCAGAGGGGGCGTGAGGGTTGATTTTAGGCATCACCTTGACTGGGTTAAGGAGTACCCGGGGAACTCCAGCACCTCTCTCCTGCCCTTGCCTTGAGAACTGTAGCCTTGGACTCCAGGACTTCAGCCTTGGGCTGAGAGTTACACCACTGGCTGGTTCTGAGGCCTGGACTATCAGCTTCCTAGATGGGCCCCCATGATTGCCCAAGCTAATTCCCCTAATATACCCGTCTATAGATGGTTCTGTCTCTCTAGAGAACCCTGACCGAACGCGAGATTATCCTGGACCATCTGCTTTGGCCTACATATAAATCACAAGGGGCCTTTAAACGTGGAAGAGGGAGGCAGAAGAGGGAGTCACCATGTTTGTACCCATTTGCTACAGCAGCCTCAGGACCCTGATTAACCTTCTAAGTGCTAGACCCTGTACCAGAAAAGGAAGCATGGTCTCCACCCTGGCCAGACTCCCAGGCCAGAGAGGGAGACAGAGACCCTGAGGCAGGTGACATGGGTGTGGGAGCTCTGGGTGGCTGCAAGGTAGCAGAGGGCTGTGCTTGGGGAAGGCTTCCCGGAGCCAACTTTGGGAGCAAGCTGGTGTGTCATATAGATTTGCTTTTCATCCCATATTCTGGCACAAACTGCTAAAATCCTTGAAATTGCTAAAGCGATAAGAGTCTTTTTGTAGGCTGAGTTGACTGGTGGCTGGGGCTCCCTAGACAGCTTCAGGATGCTGTCTGGTCACCAGAAAGACCAAGGCGCTCGTTATTAGATGGTTGAGATTTTTCAGCCTCCCTCTGGCCCCCAGGGAAGGGAGAGGTTAAGTCCATTGCCAGTGGCCTATGTGGTGGCCACCTAGGCTTATGGATGAAGCCTCCATAAGAAACCCAAAGACTTGGCCTGGGGGAGCTTTCAAATAGCTAAACATGTGGAGATTGTGGGAAGGTGGGCCCCAGAGAGGGCCCGGAAACTGCCCCATCTTACCCTCCCCTGAGTATCTCTTCATCTCTATCCTTTGAAATATCCTTTCCAATAGACTAGAAAGCACAGGAGTTATCTCGAGTTCTGTGAGCTGCTCTAGTAAATTCATGGACTCCAAGGAGGGGGTCTTGAGAACCCTGATTTACAGCCAGTCGGTCAGAGGCCCAGGTAACACAGCCCAGGGCTTGTGATTGGCATCAGAGGTGGGGGAATGAACGCCCGTTCTGTGGGGGGTCTGACATCCCCTCCAGGTATATAGCGTCAGAACTGAATTGAATTGGAGGCCACCCAGCTGGTACTCACGGCGGCGCTGCTTGGTAGCTGGAGGGGAGATGTCCCCACACACTTCTTGGTGACTGGAGGTGACAGAAGTATTTTGTGTTGTGGGAATATAAGAGAAACGCTTTGTTATTCCTGAACTTTCAGAGTTGTATGTGAAAGACTAGCTAGTGAAAGAGGGTCTTGGAGGGAGAAGGGAGAGGTGTGACCAGCCCTCAGGTGAAACCAGCAAGGGCAGGTGGTGCTGGAGAGGAAGCCGGGGTGATGTAGGACCCTGGGGTGGACAGGCCCGGAGCTGAGCTAAGCAGCTGCACTGTCACCCTGAGCCACAGGGGAGGCATGGAGGGTTTCCAGAGGGTGGCTGACATGTTTTGATCAACCTGACCAGAGACATCAGCCGGATGCGGAGTGCGTCAAGCAATTAGCCAAGTGGATCAAAATGAGGGCTAGTGGGAGCACTGGGCTGCCAGGGGTCAAGTGGCCTGGAGGAGGGCGCAGTGAGCCACACCCTCAGCCCTTTCTCCCGCGGGTTGTCCCTTCCCCTCCACTCTGCCCCCATCTGAGTCTGGATCCAGGGGGGTCCTGCCTGACTTGCTTCCCAGAGATGGCCAGAGCCCTGCAGGCTAGCCCTGCCCCCTTGCCTACCGAGGGCACCCAGGAGAAAAGGCAAGTGGAATCTGAAGTCCTGGTCGCAGGCGGAGGGCCTGGTCTGTCATCCTTTCATAAATTAAATGTTAACTGTAAAAATTGATTATTTAAGGGACAATCGCCATTATTTTCTAATGTAGGAAAGCAAGGACGATGCCGTGATGGATTACCAAGGCAGAGTGAAGAGAGGCATTTAATTAATTTCACGAGCCTGCCGAAGAAGCAATCGCTATGAAATTGCGGCTGCCTTTGGCCACGCCAGGCTGCAGCTGGCTCCGGAGTGGGGAGGGAGCCCTTTCCTGAGGTGCAGGCCTGGGCCAACTGCAGGATGGTGGGGGCACAGGGACCAGGCCGGAACTGAGCTGGGCTCTCAGCACCCTCTGGCTTCGTGTCTGCTCCGGGGCAGAGAGAAGGCAGAGGAGGACCGGATCTGAGCTCTGGAAGGTTAGATCAAGTTCAGACCCACAGCTAAGCCTCCTGCCCTCAGCCCAAGCCAAGAGACACTCCTACTCCCAAACGTACACACTTGGCTCTATGCCAGGGCAGATGAGGGTAGGTGGGCTTTGGAGAAGAGCCCAAGTTCATTCCTTCTGTGATGGAGCACAGGAGCCCCTATGATCCAGTCCTGTGAGCAAGCCTCCTGCCCCCGTCCTCTTTAGCTCTGGATCTGCCCGCTCCCTGCTCTTTCCTCGTGTGTCCATGTTCCTGGGTGGTCAGGCTGATAACACATTCCACTTAAATCCCACAGGTCCCCAGCTGCTACAGTACGTGCTCTGTGGGGATTCACTCTCATTCAATCCCCTCCATGGTCCTACTTGGTACCATTTTACAGATGTGAAGCCTGAGACCTGAGTGATTAAGCAGTTTCCCGCCACCTCATGGTTAGTTTGGCAGGGTCTGTCAAGCCAATCTCTTCTCTCTGTTGCCTGTGGTTACTATCACAGCTTCTCCCCCAGCTTCCCCCAATCCCCAGGAGTCCTCATTAGAGTCGTGGTGTGGGGAGCTTCCTGGTTTGGTGTGGTCACTGTCAGAAGCAGCGTTTCCTGGCTCCCTTCAGAGCTGCATTGTCTCCTACCCACACCAGATCGCACTGCAGCATGTGGCTACCCCGTTGAACAGCAAAATGCAGATGGAGGACTGGCCTTCTGGCTCCTGGACCCCCCACCCACCCTCCTGTCTCTATCTGACACATATGCTTCTCACCTGCACCCTCAATACCAGGCCCAGAAACACAGATATCCCTTTACCAGGATCCCATTCCTTCATTTGTCCCCTTTGCAAACCACCGAGTGCCATTTAGAGGGCCCTGAGCTACATGTACAGAGTCAACGGCCTACATATGCCTCCCAGAGCTCCAAGCAAACAGGTGACAGTCCTACACAACAAGTACATGGAGGCTGGGGGATTCCAGAGAAGGTCTTGGAAGCCGGCTTGGCCTCTGTGGCTGCTGGCGTCAACTGATTTAATACGTAGCTAAGGAGCTGCTGTTTCCTGAACGAAACCTGAAATTGCACAGACTCCGCAGCTGTCCCCAAGAGGGACTTCACTCCAACACTCCCGAGGTACAAGAGGAGGCAGCCCTGGGATCACAGGATGGCGCTGGAGTTGACAACTGTGCCTTCGATCCAGTGTCCTCCGAATCTCCCCCAAGGGGAGGTAGGAACACAGGAGAAATCAATGAGCTCGATGACGGTGACAACCGCCACTTGTAGGAGAACAGCTTTCCCCTGCACCCCAGCCCACCTCCCTCCGGCACACAGTGGGTCCAATGTAATGGATGTCCTGGGAGCCTCTCTCCTCTGAAGGAAACTCATTGATTTCAATTTCCATTCCACTGGGTCTCATAATTCTTTCTTACGCCTGCCTTTACGACCTGGGAGGCGTCGGCGCCGAGCTGCTGTGGCCCAGGAGGCTGTGTAATCCACACAGTAGTCATTATTCACCAGCTGGACAAATGGCGCCCGGTGTCATTCTCTTGTCTCACCTGAGACGGGTGCGTCAGTCTCACAACTGCTGGAAAACTCATCTCCCCTCCCTGAGAGGCAAGAAGGGAACAGGAGGCCTCACAGGAACTTCAGAGATGGACCCAGAATCACTGTCACCTCCCGGTGGCATTCCAGGACGAATGGGATGTTTCTGGGAAAACTGCGCCTCAGGATCATTCCCGGGTGGCAGCTGGCTCAGAACACCATTTATTTCAGGGCAAGGAACCCAGCGATGGCTGCTCACAGGCGGGAGGTCCCCCTCCCAACTCAGACTGGGCAGGGTTCCAGAAAGCCAGGGTGTTGGGCATCTTTTCAAAGACTTGGGTCATCGCGTTCGCTCCTCCCTGCAAAAATACAAGAAGTGAGCGTCTCCCGGCAGCGGACTTCACAGGTTCCGGAAGGCATGGCCTCATTCATTCACTCACTCATTCACTCCCTTACTCCACACACATTTATCAAGTCCCCGCAGTGTGGCAGGCGCTGGGGACAGAGAGATGAATAACACTGGCGGCCCTGTTGTCAAGGAGCTCACTTGCTGGTAAGGGAGCAAGAAAAACGCAGGCAAATAAAAGAGCAAGAGACCTTTGTGCAGCCGGGAAGGAGGAGCAGGTAGACAGGAGGGCGGGATGGGCGGACCGGGAGCGCAGGGCTCAGTTGGCAAGCACAGGGGGCAGCAGGACTGCAGAGGCTGGTGGGAACTGTTAGCCGCTCCCACGGGAGCCAGGAGTTCAAGGGCAGGGATGGCTGAGGCTTGGTGAGCTGGATCACGAGGGCATCCCTGCCTCACTGCTGAACAGTTTAGGTTTTATTCTGAGGGCAATGGGGAGCCTGAACGAGCGTTTTTTTTTTTTTGTTGTTGTTGTTTTTTGTTTTTTAATCCCAGCGGCTTGGAGGCTGAGACAGGAGGATTGCAAGTTCAAAGCCAGCCTCAGCAAATTAGCGAGGCCCTAAGCAGCTAAGCAAGACCTTGTCTCTAAATAAAATACAAAAAGGGCTGGGGATGTGGCTTAGTGTTTAAGTGCCCCTGGGTTCGTTCCTCAGGGAGGGAAGGAAGGAAAGAAGGAAGGAAGGAAGGAAGGAAGGAAGGAAGGGAGGGAGGGAGGGAGGGAGGGAGGGAGGGAATAGCCCTGTCCAATGTATATGTGCCTTTAATATGTGCTTTTAGAAAGACCCCCCTGGCTGCACGGGAGCGGGGGTTTGGAGGGGGAGATTGGACGGCATGCATGGGAGTCTGATCTATGATGCACACAATGATTGTTGCGAGGAGAGGAGGAAGGGAGACACCCGAATGACACCCAATGACATACCAGACACCACCCGTGAGAGAGAAAGGGGAGTGAACTTTACGCTTGGGATCCTGGCTTGGGGAACTGATTTAGGAAGGGTGCCAGCTGTCAGAGAGAAACCTCATAGTAACTTGAGCAGTAAAGGCCCGTAGTTATTTTGCATGTTGAAAAGTCTGGAGGTTTCTAGAGGTGACTTAACAAAAACTCAATAGTGTCATTAAAGATCTAAGAACTTTCTTTCTGCTTGACCATCCCTAATATACTTAAAAAAAACCAAAACAACCCATTGTCATAAAATGGTTGCTGCAGATCCAGTCATTTTCATGGCATTCAAGGCTAGAAAAAGGGGGAAGAGATGGCCGCAGCCATGTCTATTCCTTTCAATCAAAAAACAAATAAACAAAACTGGCTATCTCTAGTTACAGGGAAATTTGAAAAGTCAGTTTTTTATCTTTTCTGGGACCTCTAGTGGAGATAAAGGGGTTGGGCATGGGGAAAGAGTCAGCAGGGTCACCAGCTGAATGGAAAATTAAGAGGAAAAGTCAGCAATAGCCCACTGCCCTGGGGTGAGTGGGATGTAGGAGCAAAAGCAGTTCCCCTACTGGGTAGCCAATTCCCTGGATTCAATTCTGTCTGTCTAAAGACTCAGAAGGGTTTGTTTTCCTGGTTGGAGCTTTACGGACCCATCTGTCTTTGAAGAGGCTCAGGGCTATAAGGGAGTTCGTTTCCTGAAATAATGGTCATAGGAACCTCAATAAATGGGGCTTTATGGGGGAGAGAGGGCAGCAACTGGGTGCTGGGTAGGAGAAGTTGATGGAAGGCAGAGGGGGAAAGAGGAAGGAGAGCTCATTGGTGTCCTGAGGTTGGCCTGGTCTAGAGGGAGCCATGGCTGGAGGGCAGGGAGATACTGGACGCAGGCCCAGCTACCCAGGCTGTGCTGGGACCTGCTACAGCCACTGCCGGCATAGAGTGAATCTGAGATGTCATGTGCATCCATTGTGCTCCATGACAGAGTGAGCCGCAAGGCAGTCCCCCCGTGGTCACATTCTCTGCTGGTTGCTTCCAGATCTATTAGGACGTGACTCCCTGTGGGACTACGGAAGGCTCTGAGGCAGCTCACACTGGCGGGGGTGGGGTGGGGTGGGGGTGTCAGTTTATCCATCAGGAGATGTCCAGTTATGCTGCAATAACAAGCAACTCTCAAATTCCAGTGGTTAAATGCCATGAAAGTCCACTTCTCACTCATACTGCAACTCCACATGGGGCTTTGCATCTCTCAGCTGCTCAGGAACCTATCGGGTCACAGGTGTCCCTGAGTGCTGCAGCGATGGAGAGGAAACACGGTAAGCTGTGCACTAGCTCTGAAAGCTTGCACCTGGATCACGATGTCCCTTCTGCTGCATTGGCCGAGTCAAAGCACACATTCACCTCTAACTTCATTACCCAGAAAATGAGAAATGAAATCTGTGAACAGACCTAATGAATACATCCCAACCGCAGTGGTCTCGGGCTGCTGGCCAACTGTGCTGCTGACTGCGGCGGCTGCTGCTTGTAGAGGAAAAGTTACTCACCTGCTGGTAATAATTAGAGCCACCAACCTTGTGTGTTATGTTTGGGATCTGAGGTGTGCCCTGAAAACTCTCCTTAATACAGGGGTATTCAGAGGTGATTGGATTGTGAGAGCTGTAGAGTATCGTTCCATCCTAGTTTGAATGGACTGACTGGGAAGTTAACAAATGAGATGTGGCTGGAGGAGGCGGGTCACGGGTGGCATGCCCTGGAAGGGTGCATCTTCCCTGTGACCCCCCCCCCCCCCCCGCTTCCTGACCCTGTCATGAGCTGAGCTGCTTTCCTCCTCTGTGCCGTCCCCCCAGGAGATGTCGCCTACCTTGGGCCCAGCACAATGGAGTCAGCTGTCTTCGGACTGAGACCTCTGAAACCGTGAGCCCCACACACACTTTTCCTCCTTTAAGTTGCTGTTGTTGGGTCACAGTGGTGACGAGGCATACTAAAATGTTCTGGTAGTAGGTTTACATACATTCACTGTGACATAAGCTCCTCCAGGGCAGGCGTCCCTGTGTTGTGATGACCTGTGTGGCTCTAGCATCTAGAACTATGACCAACGTACTTGGCAAATATTTGTGGAATAAATAATTAATCATCGAGCCTCACCACGACCTTAGTGAAGCAGGGGTTGTAACTGTATCTTACAAACGAGAAAACTGAGAAAAGTTGAGTAAAGTGGCCAGAGCTGCACACCTCCTTCAGACTCAGAACTCAGCCTTGGATGGGGCCCCTGTAGTCCTGGCTCAGGGCTCTTCTTGGCCCCCTTGGCCTGTGCCTTTCCCATTTGGCTGGTGCCTTGCACCTTGGGAAGCAGGAGCGTGGCATTCCCCACACTTGCTCTGCATTTTCTCTCTGGCAATGTGATGGCCCCACCATTCCTCGGCCGGACTGGTGGTGGGTGACCTGATCCCTCAAATCCCTGCTCCTTCTTCGAGGTGTGTGGCAGGTGCATCAGAGCATCTGTGACAAACTGGGACAGAGAGGACTGACCTCTGTGTGCACAGGGTCACTCGCCCATGGCTTCTGTGGATGTCTCATCTGCAGGGGAATCACCTGACCCTCCCCCATTCGGTTGGCATCTATCAGACCTGCCATGTGCGGGACCCTGTGCTCGCTGCTGGCTTGGACCCTCGAGGAACGTGCAGCTGAGTGGAATCCTTCAGGACAGAGAATTTTGGGAGATGAGGGAAAATCAGCAAGTGTGGACAGTGATGACGGAAAAAGAGGCCACCTCAAAGCTCTGGACCCATCGGGGTGCTGTTCCAGCCGTTCTTCCTCGTCAGCAGGTTCCTAGCCCGTGTGTCTGGACTCCAGCCAACGCACCTGGGGCGCTGGTTTCTGCTGATCTTGCCCCTGTGACATTGGCTCCACGTTTGCAGCCACAGCACCAGTGTCCCCATGGAGGACCGGCTGTCCCCTGCCCACATGTGACAGGACTCTGAATCCAGGTGCCCTTCCTTCCTGCCACTGTCCAAGAAGTGAGGGCTCCAGAGGACAACACAAGTCCCTCCCGGTGCTGATTCCCTGGAGAAGGTGCTCAGTGGTGTCCACTGCCTGGTCTCAGCCTGGTCTGTCCCTGTCTTCCCCAGGTGGGTGAGTGCCTCTCCTTATCTCCTTCCTAAATCTCCATGTAGCTTCGTGAGCCTGCCCCATGGGACCCCGATATCCTAACTGATGTATGTAGGGCTCTGACCCCAGAGCTGGGGGACAACTTAGAGACCATCTGATCTGACCCTTTTATCCTATAGATGAACAAATTGAGGCCCAGGAGTACATTGAAGCCTGGAGAACAGACAATGGCAAGTGTTCCTGGGTCAGCTGTTTTCTAAGCATTGTGGCCACCTGACGACCCCACGTGAGGGCTGGTGTTCCCATTGGGGAGGCTGGGGGCCCAGGCACTATGGTTCAGAGTAACTCATGCAGATTCCAGGGCCAGGGCTGGCCTCTGGGCCCAGGCCATCAGGTTTTGGAGCCTGAGCTATCTCCCAATGGCTCCTTTTCCTCCAGCGGCTTGCCAGGTGCTGTGGTTTAGATGTGAGGTATCCTGCAGAAGCTCTCGTGTGAGACAATGCAATAATATTAGATTAGGAGAGTTGTGATTCCCATCAATGGATCAAGCCGCTGATATGGATTAATTAGGCAGGTAGTGTGTGGCAGGAAGAAGTAGGTCCCTGGGGGTGTGCCGTTGGTGTCATATTTTGCTCCTGGTAAGTGAGGATCTCTCTCTGCTTCCTGGCTGCTGTGTCCTGAGAGGCTTCCCTCTGCCATACCCTTCCTCCACCATGTCCTGCCTCATCTTGCGCCCAGAGCTGTGGAGTCAGCCAACCCTGGACTGGCTGAACCTCTGAAATTGTGAGCCCAAATCAACTTTTCCTCCTCGATGTTCTGCGTATCAGGCCTATGGGTTCCAGTGATGCAAATGTTGACTAAAACACCAGGGGCAAATCTAAGCGAGAACATTGGAACCCAGTGCCCGTGAGTCCTGCATAGGGACTGACTGGACAGAGCTCATCACCTGTAGCCACCAGGTTGGTCTCAGGCTCCTGTGGTTTGGCCCACCCACCCTCCCTTCCTTCCTGTGCTCTCTGGGTCAGGCAGCATCTCTACTTTCCTGTTTTTGTGGCACTTGGGATGGATCACAGTGCCTTGTGTGTCCTAGGCAAGTGCTCCAAGACTGAGCCACACTCGCAGGCCTCCACTTTTCTCTTTTGAAGCCTGTCCCTATCCGGGACTGCAGGTGTCTAGTGCCCGTCCCTTGGGTCTCCTCTGTACTATGGTCAAGTGATCTTAGCCATGATCAGAGAGGCCTGGCTTGGGAGCTCGGAGGACCGTACTACAGAGTCCTAACAAAATGGTTAGGGAGGTTTGGCCAAAGCAGTAGTCAGGGTGCTCCCCTCTGGGACACCCTGCCACCCCCATTTTGCTCTCCAACTGACATGGCCCAGATTAGGAGTGCCTGTGGGTAGGTCTCACCCAAGACTTCCATGAGTGGAGGTGTATGGGTCACTTGGTCCCAACCTTGTTCTGAATGAGAGGAGAGTTTCACCCCACCATGGTGGCCCTAGCTCAGTCCTGCTCTCTCCCCGCTCACTGCCCCTTTCTTTTCAGGTTTCCATCTCCACCAGGCCCTCAACCTTGACTCAGCCTCCTCACCCCATAGAAGGAGACCCCTGCCCTCTTTTTCTGCAAACTCAGCTGGGCGGGCTCCCCTGCTTCTCTCCTCCTCTTTACCCTTTCCAGGAGAGGAATGGATTCTGCTCCATGTGTGGCCTCACATGGGGATTCATTCAATTCAGTGTCGCCTGTGTGAGAGCAGAGTCCCCGGTCCCCAGTTGAACCAAGAAGCAAGCATCCCCTACCAGAGCAGGTCCTCTCTTTTCTGAGGGCCAGCCTTGCAGCCTCGCATGGGGAGAGGACATACCCTGGTAGCAGGGCTTTGATCTTGCCCCAGTGAGGAACCGAGTCCCGCATTTCCCACCAAGGGGCATTGCACTGTCCTCTAAGTGCCATTGCCCATCTGCATGCGGCTTGTTTAGGGCCTTTCGGGACAGGGGAGTAGAATCAGTGACATACGTGCTGTTTCCTCCTCGGCGGGGGAAGTGGTGGCGGGACTTTCCGGTCATCGCCCCACGCAGTCATCACTCTGCTGATATTTAGGGAGGGATGACAGGGTGCGTGATACCGCACAAGGCGAGCATCACCTTTGTTGGCACTTAGCGGGGCAGACAGGCATTAAACAGGCCGTGACAGGTAGGCGCAGTGAGCATCCTCATCAACACAGCAGGCAGCTGGGTGGATCTGAGGCCAGGGCAGGCTGCTCTGGGGAGGAAACCTTCCCACTGACATCTGGGGGGTCACTGTGGCGTATGTCAAGGCAGCGAGGCAGAGGGAACAACCCAGGGAGAGCATCGGTCACCTGATCGACTGAACTATCAAAATGTCTGAACCGGGAGTTCAAGAGGAAGAGGGGCAAGGACATTTGCAAGTGTCCCTTGGTATCCCCAAGGAGATGGGTTCCAGGAGCTGCTACGGATGCCAAAATCCACAGTTGCTAAAATCCCTTACATAAAATGAGGGAGTATTTGCATATAATCTTTGCACATTCTCCCACATATACTCTTTTTTAAATTTTTTTTTTTAAAGACAGAGAGAGAGAATTTTTTTTTAATATTTATTTTTTAGTTTTCGGCAGACACAACATCTTTGTTTGTATGTGGTGCTGAGGATCGAACCAAGGATCGCTATCGCTTGAGCCACATCCTCAGCCTTCTCCCGCATATACTCTTTAAGTCATGTCTAGATTACTTATAATACCTAAGGCAACGCCCATGCCATGCCCGCAGTGCTATACTATATTGTTTAGGGGATGATGGCAAGAAAAAAGTCTGTATGTTCAGTACAGAACTAATTATCTTTTCCCCGATATTTTCCATCTGAGGTTGGTTGAATCCATCTATTCAGAGCCTGCGGATGCAGAGGACTAACAGTAATTTAACAATTCATTGGCACCTACTGTGTTCTATGTGCTGAGCAAAGAGGAGATGAAGGCTGGCAAGATTGGGGAGGATTTGTAAATCAAGGTGAGAGATTCCAATTTGATGCTGGATCTTTTTACTCCTTTCCTTAAGTAAAAGAGTAAAAAAGTACATTTTCACCCGAGGAGAATCATCCAGGATTGTGTGTGGAGTTGGGGCTGGCAGGGGCAAGGCTGGAGGCAGAGAGGAGAGGATCTATCTGGAGGCTGTTGTCATAACTCAGAAAAGACATGGAGATGGTTTGGGTTAAGGTAGTGTCAAGAAAATGGAGAGAAAGTCAGGTGAACTGGCACATGCCTGTAATTTCAGCAACTTGGGAGGCTGAGGCAGGAGGACCGCAAGTTTGAAGTCAGCCTCAGCAACTTGGGGAGACTTTAAGCAACTTAGAGAGACCCTGTCTCAAAAATGAAAAATAAAAAGGTCTGGGAATGACACTCAAGGGTTGTGTCCTGGCTTCAATCTCTAATATCACCCCCTCACACACACACACACACACACAAAAAAAAAAAAATAAGAAAGAAAGAAAATGAAGAGAAATCAGTGGATTCATGAGGTATTTAGGAAGTAGGATCAATATATAGCAAGGGAAGAGGGAGAAGTTTTTAATAAAATATGTCCTTCTCTTGGCCCACCCTGGCCTTGGGGCTCAGAAACCTCCTGATCAGTTTGGGAGATGCATGAATGACCTTCCCTAACGAAAGGCAGTAGTAATTAAGGACCCGAGGTCCCTAGATTCAGCAGCCCAAGAGCCCCAGCCCCCCCGCACTCCTTATAGTTCTCAGGGCTCCTAGCCCTCATCAGTGCCCCCACACAACCCCCAGTATTCCTGCCAGAATCAGATCACACAAGATCACAGCTGGCGGCTGAGCCCAATGTCCCTTAAGTATGTCCTTGGTCCTGTGCTTTCCCTGGGAGCAACTCAATAATGCAACAGGATGACTTGTTCATAAAAAAGCCATAGAGACTCCACCTTGCACCCATTAAGGTGGCTACTATGAAAAAAAAAATAACACGTTGTACCGTCCAGCAATTCCACTTCTGAGTGCATATTGAGAACAGAAGGCTGGGACTCAAACAGACACTTTGTACCCATGTACCTGATGGCCAGAGATAGAGGCAAATGCAGTGTCCACTGACGGACGGATGCGTAAACAAATGGGTACCATGTGTACAGTGGAATATGATTGTTCTTAAAAGGCATAAAACCCAGGCCCACGCTGCACATGATAAACCTTAAGGACGTGATGCTAGAGGAAATAGGCAAACACAAAGGGTGACCCTGGGTGATTCCACCGACATGTCAGAGCTGGAGTGGTCAAGTTCCCTGAGACAGAAAGCAGGGGGGTGGTGCCAGGGGCTACAGAGGGGAAGGGGGACTGGGCTCTGCTGCTTAATGAATTCGGGGTTTAGTTTACAAAATGCAGAGAGTTCTGCGACAGATGGTGGTGATGGTTTCAGAGCACTGACTATATGTAATGCCACAGAGATTCTGATGGTGAATTTCATGATATATGTCTTTTAGCATAATTTTAAAAAAATTGTTTTTTTAGTTGTAAATGGACAGAATGCCTTTATTTGCTTATTTTTATGTGATGTTGAGGATCAAACCCAGTGCCTCATACATGCTAGGCAAGTGCTCTGCCACTGAGCTATAGCCCCTACTCTTACCGTAATTTTTAAAAATCAAGAGTGGGGGGAGAGAAAGAAAGAATATGGGAGGAAAAAAGTTCAATCTCTTGGATTTTTTTTTTTTCAGTGCTGGGGAGGGAACCTAGAGCTATGGCAAGTTCTAGGTTCTGAGTTCTGCTACTGAGTCACTTCCCCAGCCCCAAGCTCCTGGTTGATAATGTGGTACCATGAGGTGAGATGTTCCCATTTGGGGAAGCTGGGTAAAGGGTACATGGACCTCTCTGTACTGTTTTTGCAACTTCTTGTAAGTCTGTATTTCAAAATAAAAAGATCAGAAAAACTATAGATGGTGAGAGTGGAAATCTTCCCTGCCTCCCCATCCTACTAACTGTCCCCGGGGTCACAAATAAGTTTCTTATTTGTCCTTCCAAAATTTATTTTTGCATGTACAAAAAATGCAAAATAGCTAGACATGATGGCTTTCCTCTAATTTTTATACAAAGGTACTGAGTCTATTAATACACTATTCTGCTCTTTGTGCTTTTCACCTAGTAAATCCTAGAACTTATTCTACTTCAATATACAGAAAGCTTCCCAGTTATTTTAAAATGTGCATACACAGTCATGCATGGCTTAATGACAGGGATGTGTCTTGAGAAAGGTGCCATTAGGCGATTCCTTGTTTTGTGAACATTGTAGAGTACCCTTCCAAACCAGATGGTATCTGTCAATGACTCCATGCCGCCTCTTGAGCAATGGAGACACTTGATACACAAGATGAATGAAGCTTCTGTGGACATAACACAACACTGTTTAATAGCAACCTTTTTTTTTAAATAAGTAGAAGGAGGGCACTCTATGATAGTGAGGAAAAGTGTGGTATGGTAAAAATATAACAAGGCCATTTATCATTGTCAAATATTATGCACTGTATATAAGGCTGTGTGCTGTGTTTTTATACAACTGACAGTGAAGTAGGTTTGTGTACTTACTTCAGCATCACCACCAAACATGTATGTGAGTGATGAGTTGTGCCACAACAATGGCTATGATGTCACTAAGCTATGGGAATATTTTAGTTCCATTATAATCTCATGGGATCACAGTTGTATCTGTGCCCCATTGTTGACTGAAATGTCCTAATATGGTGCAAGAGGCAATTTCATGGTCTGGATGTCCTGTAGTCGATTTAACCAATCCCCTTTGGATGGACTTGTAGGTTACTATGCTGTTCCAATCAGCTCTGCAACATATGCCCTTGTATAGATGCCATTTTTCCCCCTTCCCAGAAGTGCAGTCACTGGGTCTTTCACTCACTTGTCTCATCTCATGACTGACAGGTGCTCCTTGGGAAGGCTGTTTCTACCGTAGATCGAGGATCTGAGTTTGAATCCCCACTCTGCTACTTACTAGCTGTGTGACCCTGGACAAGGTCCTTCATCTCTCTGGGCCTCAATTTCCTCGTCTGAATGTGGGAACTGGTGTGAGATCTGCCTTCTAGGGTTGCTGAGTTGTGGAGTGTCTGGTGTGGATAAGCATTTATTGATGTGAAAATAAACAGGAGGTCAGGCCCTTCTTGCCTCAGCTTCCACAGCAGGCACAAAATCAGCAAAGGCTGATTTTCAAAGGAAATCTTTCAGGGCCTGCTCTACTGATCTGCTAGAAGACTCTCCTGCAGCAGGTAACAAAACACCAGTGGGCGGCTGGGGTTGTGGCTCAGTGGTAGACAGGGTTCAATTCTCAGCACCTCATATAAATGAATGAATAATATAAAGTCCATCAACAACTTAAGAAAAAAAAAAAACAATGGAGAGACAGTAGCAGGCCAGTCTCTGCCTCAACCACCTTGCCAAGGGTTTCCCAGGAACCTCCTGATTCCCAAGGTGAGTTCCATTGCTGCAGCATTGGTTGACGATAAGGTCACCGTGTTCAAGGGTCTCTTAGCACAGGACATCCAACTGCCCTGGAGGGAGGGGCATTGGCTTTCCCTCTGCTACTGTGGTCATAGGACCTGAGACCCCAGCTGTTTCTGGAGACATTCTGGTCTCTGCCAAGGGAGAGGATGGCATAGTGGACGATCACGAGAACAGGACTTGGCAGCCCTGGAGACGGATGTGCTGGGGCTTACCAATGGGTTAAATGTTGGCAGGTCACTTGACCTCTGTGAGCGTCCAGGCTGTCATCTGTGAGGTCCATTACCCAGCTCCCAGGCTTTTCATGCACCATCTCAGAGGATCCTCATAACACCCTCAAGGGGCTGGCTTCCTCAGCACCTTCATTTTGCAAATGATAAAACTAAGGCTAAGAAGCCTCATGACTGGAGAATGGCAGACGTTGAAATCCAACCCAGATCTCTCTGACTCCAGACCCTCAAGTTCTCTCATCAAGGGCTCTTCCACCAACACACGATCCATTCTTTACAAAAGAGGAGTCCACTTGGCCAGCAGTTGGATGGCCGGCCAGTGGGTGGAGAGAAGTCCCTGTACAGGGTGCAGAATCGCCGGCCATCACTGAGGGTGCCGGCTCCAAACAGCCAGTGCCCCTCCCCAACTCCAGGCCAGCTGAGAGTGAGCTGGGGAGAGATAACAGTTGGCAAAACACATTAGCATCTTCCTATCTGCTAATTAGTTTTGTGAAAAAAAAAATTATTTATTTATATATTTATTTTTCACTAGAGAGCTATTGAGGTTTTGGAAATGTAGTGACGTGTTTTACATGAAAAGGAGAGAAAAGAAAATGGCTCTTGCTGCAAGCTTCAGATCCTCTCCCAGGTGTAAAACCAGCAGGGAGCAGGGAGGCCCCATCTAGGAACATGCCTCAGGGAAACAGCAAGAATCTCTGGGTGTTACCAGGTCCCCGGCTTTGGTGCACCAGGCCTTGTGCGAAAGCCTCCAAAACATGAACAAGAATATGAGTGGGCTCTTACATTCAGGAAACAAAAAATGCCCATAGCCCAGGATGGTGTCTGCTTCAAGGTCATGTGACTAGGATGGGATTAAAGGCCATTTCCACCCCTGAGCCCTTGCTCCGCTGTACCTCCTGCCTGAGGTGCCCTTCCTCCCCTGCAGCTCTCCAGTGCCACCTGCAACAGCATCTCCTTGGGAAGAGTTTTGGGCCATCCAGGTTAGAATGCAGCTCTCCCCCCAATGCCCCTTTTAATCCCTTTTTGGGCCACTATCAAAACTGTGAACGTGTTAATCATCTCCATGGTTGCTGGGTTTGGCTCATGACTCAGCACCCTGGTGCTTGGTGACTGTTGGATGAAGAAGGGATGACTCATTTGGAGCAGGTCCTGCAGGCTGAGCTTAAGGGGGAAGGCTCCCTGGAGGAGGGGGCTTTGCGCTGCATCAGAGATTTCGGATACAGCCAGGTGGCCGGGAGAGTGCCAGCACTGGTCGGCTCACCTAGTTTCCCAAAGGTAGGCTTGAAGTCATGTTTGACAGTGTGTCCCAGTCACAGAACCATGTCTGGCCTCGCATGGGTGTCATGAAATACTTGCTGAAGGATGAACAGAGGCGTAGTGGTGAAACCCAAAGTCACTGACCCAGAAGTTGGCCAAGGTGAAGATGCTGGCTGTGACCTCAATTCTCTCTGGGCTTCACTTCCTCCTCTGTTGATTGAAAGTGTCAGGCCAAGTGTGGTCTCTGGCACTCCTGCTGCTTGTTGCGTTGAAGACTGTCCTCCTTTTTCTTTTTTTGGAGAGCTTCCCACATTAAGGGTCCCTCTCCCACTACCCCCAGGGTAAAAACCAGAACTCACTTTCCCAGCTTCCCTTGCGGTAATGGTACTGTCATGTGACCGGACCTCCACCAATCAGAGGCACTGCTTGCTGGTTGTGGAGTGGTGGAGAGGGACCTGAGCCTCAGGGGCAGCAGTGGTGAAGTCCTGCCATCACCTGTGCAGGGTGCGCTTGTGGTGAGGCCGAGGTGCCCGTGTGGTGCCAGAGGTGTGTCTCCTGGAAGCCCTGGGCCAAACGCACTGCCTGCTGGGAGCCTGGTTCCTTGACCTTCTGCAGAAGCTGTGGTCTGCTCTGTAGTCTGTTAAAAGTATCCCATTTCAGCTGAGATCAGCTAGAGTGATCGTGGTGCTTGCACCTAAGGACTGTGATGGATACACCTTCTGACACAAAGATCCTGTCCCTCCGAATGGGACCTGATAGTCTAAGATTAGGTTTTTAAGTGGAGCTGCAGAGGGGTATTGCACAGAATAGACTCAGGGGCTGTTGGCCGCCCCTCATGACCTGTTGCACATGATTCCTGGTCATTTGCCGAAGCCTGGAAAGCCTTATTTTTGAAAGACCTCGCTACTTCAGACCTCTAATTTGGAGAACATGTCGCAGGCGCTGGTGCCAACTCACACTTCTACTGAGGGCTAAGGCCAATGCCATTTATTTTCTGCCAAGTGGTTTCAGTGTCACACAAGGCCAGAGACAGACTGAATCGCCTCCCTTGGAAACTTTGCCTCTTAATACACACAGGCCCCAAGTCGGCTCTGCTGGGAGTGGCTGAAACAAAGGCTTTGGAGCTTCACAGCCCTAAGTTCAAATCCCAGGTTGTCCACATATGAGCTGGGTGGCCCTGGTCATGTGACTTGAGTTCCCTGTGTCTTGGTTCCTTTGTCTACAAAATTTGGAAAATAATGCCCTCTTTGGTGGTTGTGTGAGGATTAAATAAAATAATATTTGCATAGCAAGATAACACTTTAGCTGTATTCTCCTGAATTCATTTTGTTTGGTCTTTCCTTTCTTCCTCCCTCCCTCCCTCCCTCCCTCCTTACTTCCTTTCTTTCTTGGAACTGGGAATTGAACCCAGAGGTGCTTAACCACTGAGCCGATCCTCAGTCCTTTTTTTTTTTTAATTTTAATCTTTATTTTTTAGTTTTTGGTGGACACAACATCTTCGTTTGTATGTGGTGCTGAGGATCGAACCTGGGCCGCACGCATGCCAGGCGAGCTCGCTACCGCTGGAGCCACATCCCCAGCCCCTCAGTCCTTTTTTAAAAAAAATTTTTTTTTTAGTTGTTGATGGACCTTTACTCTATTCATTTATTTATATGCAATACTGAGACTCAAACCCAGAGCCTCACTAATATGAGGCAAGCAGTCTACCACTGAGCCACAACCCCAGCCCAGTCCCCAGTCCTTTTTATTTTTTTTTATTTTGAGATAGAGCCTTGATAAGTTGCTTAGGGCTTTGCTAAGTTGCTGAGGCTAGCCTCACATTTACAATCCTCCTAACTCAGCCTGTGAATCACTGAATTACAGGTGTGCACTACCACACCCAGCCAAATCTATTTTCTATTCCCATGTAAAAGTCCCCTTAGAACTTAGTAACTTGAAATAGCAGTCATTTATTTGCTCCTGATTCAGCAAGTGGACAGGGCTTCAGCAGGGACAGCTCCACTCTGCTGGATTCAACAGGAGTCCCACTCACAGGTCTGCTTACCTAGGGCCCCTGGCTGGGGCTGCTCCTCCTGCTTTTCTCTCCTCTTGATCTTTTATCCCATGGGGCTTCTCTCTTCCTATGGCATCCGCCTGGACTCTCCAAGGCAGCTCAGGGCAACAAGAAAGTGAGAACAAGTGGCAAAGGCGATTCCTGAAACTCGCACAACCTCCACGGGTCACTTCTACTGCCTTCCCTTGGTCCCGGCAAATTGAGGTCAGCCCGGATTCAATCCAGGGCTGTGACTTCAGAGTGGCAGGATTCACTGGGGTCATTGGGTATATTCCACAACAAAGCTCATGTTTCTTTTTTGTATTCTTCCCTCTTGTGCCTCACCGAAGCATCTGAACGCTCGTTTATCATCATAGAGAAGAGACGTAAAGGAACAGAAAGTGAAGAGTGGGGAACAGAGGCATTTTCTGGCTTTGGTTTTCAAAAGCCCTTTAAGGTAGGCATCACAATCCCCTTCCCCTCCCAGGAAAGTTAGGGGGTCTAAATCTCTAAATTTAAAAGGTGCAGACAAACACGTAGAGATGAGAAGTCCCCTTCTGCCTCCTGGCCCCAGCCACCCAGGTGTCGTCCCTGGATGGGCTGCTGGGCCGCCTTGCTCAATTTTTCAGTCAGAGTGAGTCTCTAAAAACAAACCGATAGATATTTCTCTTTATTTTCCCCCACAAAAGTAACAGTACATTATAAATGATATTCTATGTCTTGCTTTAAAAAGGCTTCTCAGTGAATCTTGGAGACAATTCCATTTCTGTATTCCTTTTTATGTGTGTAGATGCATCATAATTTATTTAACAAGTCCCTGTTGATTGGCTGTTTCCAATCTTTGGCTAACACAAATAATACGGCAACAGTAATCTCACATATGTGTTGTTTCCCGTGTGTATAATACTGGTATTGCTGGTAAAGGGCGAATGCATTTGTGATTTTGATGGATATTGTTAAATCGATCTGTTGTGCAGTTCTGCCGTTTGTTTTTTTAATTTAAAAAATTGTTAGTTATAGATGGACACAATACCTTTAATTAATTAATTATTTAGTTAGTTAATTAATTAATTTTTATGTGGTGCTGAGGATCCAACCCAGTGCCTCCCACGTGCTAGGTGAGCGCTCTACCACTGAGCTACAGCCCCAGCCTGAGTTTCTGCCGGTTAACATCTCCATCATCAAGGAGAGCCTTTGTTCCTCTGTGCTCCCTGCCACCTCCTCCACACTGGGTATTAGCAAATTTCATTTCTTTGCCCATTGATTAGGTAAAATACGGTGTCTCAAGGTAGTTTTTCTCACATTATGAGGGAACTGATCATCTGTCTGTCTCTTTAAGGCTATTGGTATTCTTTTTCACAATGATCTCCCCGGCCACACCCTTCGTCTGGTTTTCTCCTGGCCTGTAGACAGCATCCTTCTGGATGTGAAGGAGTTCTGTGAGCAGCAGGAATCCATGCTCCTGCCTTTCCATCCTGTCTGGTCCCATGATGGAATCCAGAACCACTGGGTCTGGAGACTGTTTTTCTATCTCCCTCTGTTCTTCAGTGTTGCCCTCTCAGTATTAGGACATCAAATTACCTACCCCCAAATGTGGAGCTGAGACACCAATCTCTTCGCTGGGCATGGCCTTGGCGACACTCCTATGCAAGTTGGGATGAGGTTTGAGCTGACTTTTTACCCCCAGAGGCCAGTTGATGTCACAGGCTCTGTCCTGGTCTACACAGAAAAGCTGGGTAGACATTCATACGCTTTGCCCACCTCTGCCAAATCGATTTTCTCTTCTCCATCTGCTTTGAGGTTGGTTGACTGTTGCGGAGAAGAAAGATTAAGAAATCGAGAGTATGTGCACTGGAATCAAGCAGTGGTATGTGGGGCACTTTGTCTTGAGTGCATTATCTCATTGAAGCTGCTGAGTAATCCTATCTTATTTTCCAGATATGGAATCTGAGGAACGGCGATCAAAACAAAATCTTTGCTCCTACAGGTTCCTACAGCTGGCATATGGAGAAACCAGGATCTCTCCCTAGGAAGCCTGGCTCTGGGATTGGTTCTCTTTCTCACTCCGTGGTTCGTCTTCCCTGGAACCAGCTGAATATTTTCGTCAGTCGTCCTCAGGAGAGTGATGACTATTCCAGCAATGGCACATACAGTTCATCATGGATGCAAACTCGATTGCACTGCGGCTGCTGCCTGAGTCCATATTTCTCAAGAGCTGGTTGATTCAGAGCACAGCAGCAGAGGTAGACCTGCTCTTGGCTGTCGCTGGACTATGCTGTTGGAATGTCTAGGTCCTGGCTATCTAGTCATCCCCACCCTTCCTGGTAGTCCGATGCCCCTCCCCTAACATGCATGCCCTGTTCTTCTCGCCAACATCCGGACTGGTTGCCTGTGCTGCCCCCTCCTACCCACTGTGTGAAAAGCCCACAGCCACCACCTACCTCGCTCATCTTCATCTTAGTGGAATCTCTTGGTGTTGAACTGTGTGATCCAACACTTATGAAATAGTCAGAGATAGACATCAAGACCACCAGCAGACCCGAACGAAGTCAGATGCAGGCAAGGGGGGATCCATCCCTGGTTTTTGTCCTTTCTTAGAGCCTCGCTCAACACAATATTCATGGCAGACATAAATGAAAAAATGAATGGACAGATTCTTCAGATGTTTCACAATTGTCCATCCTGCCAAGTCTTTGAGAATAGGGACGTGTCATCTAATTCCTTTGGGCTCTCCACAGCACCATTGGGGTATACAGTAATGTCTTTGAATCTGTGGGGACAGAAACCAGGCTAATCAAACCTCCTTCACAGAGTGGTATTGAACATTCTGAATGAGATGGAGAATAATTAAAGCCCAGAGCATGAACTCAATAAATATTTGATTTACAAATAATAATAATTAAAATCATGGCATTTCTTACTATATAGAAGGTACTATTTTTCTATGCATTATTTAATGCTTCTTTTTTACTCTCAATATTAATATATAATTCACTTATGTTAGCTTTAGCTGTGTAACAAGCCACCCAGAAATTTAGTAGCTTAAAACAATAATGGTTTATATACTTCAAGTGGGTGATCTTTATGATATGTAATTCATAGCTCCATAAAGTTTGCTTAAAAATAAACAACCAGCATCAAAGAAATCCTACTTAACAGATTAGTAAAATTTTTAATTTTTTCTTAGAAAAAGTATTCTGCCAGGCGCAGTAGTGCACGCCTGTAATCGCATGCTCTGGAGGCTGAGGCAGGAGGTTGTGAGTTCAAAGTCAGCCTCAGCACCTTGTTCTCACTTTCTTGTTGCCCGGGCTGCCTTGAAGAGTCCAAGCGGATGCCATGGGAAGAGAGGAAGAGAGAAGCCCCATGGGATGAAAGATCAAGAGGAGAGACAGACAGGAGGGAGCAGGCCCAGCCAGCCTCCCACAGGTAAGTGGACCTATGTATGAGTGGGACCACTGTTGAATCCAGCAGAGTGAAGCTGTCCCTGCTGAAGCCCTGTCCACTTGCTGAATCAGGAGCAAATAAATGACTGCTATTTCTAGGGTGACTTTTACATGGGAGTAGAAAATGGATTTGGCTGGGTGTGGTGGTGCCATGTGTGTAATCCCAGTGACTCAGGAGACTGAGGCAGGAGCATTGCAAGTTTGAGGCCATCGGAGGTAATTTATTGAGAGCTTATCTCAAAATAAAAAATTAAAAGAATTGGGGATGTGGCTCAATGGTTAAGCTCCCCTGGGTTCAATCCCTGGTACCAAAAAAAAAAAAAAAAAAAAAAAAAACCAAAAAAACAAACAAACAAACAAGAAAACAACCAAACAAAAATGTTCCTTGGGCTTCTAGGTTCATAATTTTTGTGGCTATGAAAACTATTTTCATAGTAGTATGGAGATGCTATTTGCCCTTTTTACTCATTCTTTCACTAGTGTAAAGTGGATTTTCCACAGGCCCTGTGAAGCATAATATTGATACAGAACTGCTCTCCTAAAGCACTGTGACAATATAATTCAAAGCCTTAAAAATGGAGCTTTTCATTAATCCAGCATTTCCATTTTAAAGCAATTTGTCCTAAGGAAAGAATCAGAGATGTATCTTGAGACATTTCTGTAAGTGTATTCATCATCATATTTTTTTAAGACAGCAAAATATGAAAACAATGTAAAATCCATCCACAGGGGAGTGTTTACAACAATGTAACGGAGCACATGTGGTGAATGAAAAATAATACTGCAAAATAGCATTCTGTTGTAACCCCAGATGCCCACAGTTCATTAAATTAAAAAATTAGAATACAATTCAGTGACCTTTTCTTGAATACACTTATATACTAAATTTCATTTTATTTTTTAACCTAATGAATGTGGGTGATCAGAATATGCCACCCCCAAAGAATGAAGGATTGTTGAGCTAATGGCAGTTAGAAAAATCCAGAACACTCTGCCTTTTCTCTCTCCATTTGCCTGAAAGCAGGACATAGATTTACAAAGACAGGGGTGTCCTGCCCCCTCTCCACCCAAGAGAACAAAAGATAACCATTGCAGACAGCTTGAGACCCTCATTGGCCCTGAGATCGTGCCACAGGAATTTATATTAGCAAACCTTTCTAACTAGCCTTTATTCGCCATTTGTTTGCTTACCCTCCCCCCAAGTAGCTGCCCACAGAGACTCAGAGACATTTTCCTTTGTCTTGGTCACATCTTTATTTATTTATTTATTTAGGTGCTGTTGAAGTTGCTGTATAAGCTGTACTCTTAAGTCACCTGTTTGAGCACCGTCCATTCTCAGGTGTCTTCCATGTGTATGTGAAATACGCGTGTTAATAAGCTTCTGCTTGTCTTTCTCCTGTTAATCTGTTTTGGTAACAGGGTTCATAGCAATTGAGAACCTATTGGTGGTTATGATTACTCCCTGATACCAATATCTAAGTGATATGGTCAAAAATACATTGATTTTTCATGTCTGTTTCCTGGCATACATCTCTAAACTCCCTAGGAATATCTGGAGAGATAGAGTGTTTTTTGAATGCTAATGAGGTGCCTGGTGGCTGGTCCCTGGGTGGTTTCAGGATGGGGGCTGGTCTCCAGAAAAACCAAGGCTTGAGTAGAGGATTGGAACTTTCAGTTCCACCTCCAGAGAAGGGAAAGGGTTAAAGATTAAGTCAATCACCAGTGGCCCACCATGTCATCAATCACACCTGTGGAAAGGTCTGGGTTGGGGGCACTTCCTAATAGCGGAACATATGGAGGTCCCTGGAGGGTGGCCCCCTAGAAAAGGCATGGAGGCTCCATACCCTGTCCCCACACTGCACCCTGGGCATCTCTCCCACCTGGCAGTTCACCTTTATCCTTTGAGATATCCTTTATAATAAATGCAAAAACACGAGTCAAGCATTTTCCTGAGTTCTGTGAACTGCTCCAGAAAACTAGTCAAACCTGAGGAGGGGGGTCATGGTGACAACCAAGTACTCAGGGCTGGCATTGGAAGTGGGAGGGGCCGGTCACGGGACTGAGCTGTCACACTGGGGTAGGACAGGAGAAATGAAAGCCTAGGAAGAAAGAAGACAAAAGGAAGGACAAGCAAGTCCCACTTTAGTGTGAAGCTGCACATACTTTCTAGTCTGTCACTCCCAGACCTATCACTGCCAAATTTCTGGAAAATCTGTAAATGTTAAGAGTTACTAGATATTCACCCATTTATGCAAATTACCATGCGCACTCTTAATTAGCCTATATAATAAATAGATTAAGCCAAGGAGGTACTGTATTTTAAGAAATATACTCAAGGGAACTTTCCAATGTTATGTACTGATCAGATAATGGAGACCGCGTCAGCCTCAGGATCTTGGGAATGACTGACCACCATAAGCCATCTGGGGATGACCAACCTGTGGCTATTCCCATGTCCACACCTCACCAGGTTTACTTGAAAAGAGGAGCCTGAGAACCCTAGGGTATCTCTCAGTCTGGAGATGGCCCGCATTCTTCCTTGAATGTGTCTCTGCTTTCTTATATAAACCGCTTGTCTGTGCCTGTTTCCTGTGATGTCTCTCAGGAACCCCACTTGTCCTGAGTTGAGGTCCCCTCTCCGGGAACTCCTCTACGTCCTCTGCTGACAGACCTCTGGGATCTGACCCTATGTCCAGGCAGTGTCAGAACTGAATGGGACTAGAGGTCACTTAGCTGAAGTCCTGCTGGGGAATTGCTTGGTGTGTGTGGGAACAGACCCTCACATCTGGGGAAGACGCGTGTTGAGCAGAGAATAGAGAAAGCACTTTGGTCTTTGTAATACCTCAGAGTAGAAAACTCGTTTTTCCCCTGCCAGACTCTGTATAGAATATCTACATGTATACAAAACAGAGAATATAGAATGTTAAGAGTAGTATCCTATAAAAATGGGTATTGATTTTTATTAATTGAAAAATTGGGCAACAATGTTATGAATCGTTACAAAACAATAATGAATTTTTTAGCCCACAATTTCCTGAGCTGACATTTTGGATGGGGCTCAACTAAGCCTGCGTGGGCCTGGCTGACCTTGGCTGGGCTAAGGAACGCTCAGCGGCCAGTGGGTGAGGATGGGGACACACGCATGTGCCATCCTCCAGTCCACTGCTCTGGGTTCCTTCCCAGGATGGCCCCGGTCCGAGAGGGGCAGATGTGGAAGTTGGAAGAGGCTTGAGCTTGGGAATCACGGGGCACATCAGTTGCGTTCTATTGGTCCAAGCAAAAGGAGGCCCTTCCAGATTCCAGGGGTGGAAAAATCAGTGACTTCACCTCTTTGCAAGAATCAGGGTGCTTTATACATTTCCCCCATACCACCCTGAAGATCCACTTGTTGTATGATATTTACTGTCTGCGGTGCACTGCGCTGGATACAGGGTCTCTGCTCTCAGTGTTGGTGGTGGGGGGGAGAATGCACCCAGGTTTCACACATTCAGAGCGCCACGTGCACAGTGGATGTTCAGGAAATATCGTGGAGGGAGGGGCAGGGCCGGCACGCCTCTGCCCTCCTGCCATGCCCTGCCCTCCTTCTGCCAGCACCTTCGTTAATGGGCTTCCTTGTTATTGCCCCTGGCGTCCTGTGCCACGAGGCGGAGGAGAATCATTCAGATGCAAACTCCCATGCAAGCAAGAGAGCTTTCTGCTAACACACCGTTGTCACGGGGCAACAGTCTGATCCTGTACAAGCAAACTGCTCACTGCTCCACTTTACATGAGCATGAGCGAAAAAAAAGTGAAGATCTATTCATTTAGGAGAAAAGCCTTCTTCTGGGTTTAGACACAAGCAGACAAGCGTATGAAAAGAGTACGTTTCTTTGATGTTGTTGCCACTGATACGGAGTCTAGATGCTCTGGAAGAGCCTTGCCTGGCTGAGCTTCACAAACAAGCTTCACAGAGAGGGGAGGCCAGCCCGAAAGGAGGCTGGAGAAAGTGTGTGCGGTGGGGCGGGAGAGATCTTTTCATCCCCGAGAACAGAACACTGAATGCCCGTGAAGACGTCGGGTTTTGCATTTATTAAATCACGGACTGAGTCCCTGGAGCCTCCCTCCTCCAGGGAGGAGCGGCTTCCAGCAGAACCTGCTGCCTGCATCTGTCACCCTGCCCTGCCCCTTCAGAGGCAGCCACTCATGGAGGCAGAAATGTGGCCACAATCTGTCCCATCCTGAGAGCAAGCTTTCCCTCCCCCTGGCTGTTCTCGGCACCTCATGCAATGCAGAGCGAGATGCCCAGGGAGGACCCCATCTTGTCCTGGTCCTCTGTGGCCAGTGAACCCAGAAGATACTGAGTTTCTTAGGAGGTGAAGAGGAAGAGGCTGGAGAAGGGGAATGGAGGGATGTGGCCTTCCAGGACCCTGGACTGGAAGCACAGGTGGGCCTGTGGGGGCTCGTTTGAGAGCGTGGGCTTTGGACTCTAACAACTGCTCTGCTCTGGGGTAAACCGTGGCTTCGTTACTAAATCTCGATATCCTCTTTTTTCCTCATCTGTAAAATGGGGCTAATGATTGTGTCTTCTTCACAGGCCGCGTTGAGACCCTGTATGATAACAGGAAAACTATTCATCATATGATAATTGTTCAATAAACAGTAGCCACGGTGTCCCAGGACACTGGCAGGTGTTAGGGTGTAGAGTGGAACTTCAACACTCAGGTATCCAAGAAGCACCTTGGCTTTGGGTTCTCCACCCTAGATGAGCATGCCCTCTCACCCACCCCTTCCTCAGGGGCTAGAGGGTTCCAAACTCCCAAGGGCAGAGCGAGATTAAAAATGGTGGTGCAGTTTATGTTATCTCTGAGCAATGCAAAACTCTCCACGGTAGAAAATTACTCCCTTGCGTGGTAATGAGTGTCCTGTCCCTGGTGGTATTCAAGCAGAGGTTGAATAACCAGTTGGCAAGGATGTTGAGAGGATTCAGGATGGTGGATGGGAAGATGCCATCTGTGAAATTCTCTAGATTGAGAACTAGGTCAGTGATGCTTAATGTTTAGGTAACTGTTGCATAATTCATTCACTTATTTGACTTGCTCTTCCCTGTCCGCCTCTGAATTTCTCCCCTCTACGGCCTCCTTCACCCTGTCTCCCCTACATGAGTTAACTATGGTGGCCAAAGTTGTCCACCCTGATCATGGCCTTGGAGAAGTAACAGTTGTTGTTGGTTTTTAAATCACAATCAGCACTATGCTTTCCTTTATGGAAAAGGTATTTTGAATGGTGGCTAGCATCTACAGAACAATTAGCCCACGGTCCAGACACTAAGGTTTTGTGGGCTGGATGGGGAACCTAGGAGTCCTCCATAGGGGCCACTTCTGCGGGATGATGTTTCTAAGCACAACTCTTGCCAACACATCTTCAGATCATAGTATGTTGGAAAGTAGGATCTGTCTCTACATGGAGTTAGGTACATATTTCAGGTCAAGGTCATGGGCTCAGTCCTTGAATGGCCTAGTTAACTTCCCTCTTGCCCAAAGCAGTAGAAAGTACCTCTAGTCCAGAGTGCCACCTTCCCAGACCTGGGTGTTCAGGTAAATAAGTCCAAGTGGTTTAGCCTAAGCTCAAGCACACCCATCATGTCCTGTCTCAGTTCAACTCCTTCTCCTTCTGCAGAAGTCGTGTGGACTAACAGCTCCCCTAGGAGATACTCAGTCCCAGGGACTACCAGGTATCCACCGTGCTCACTGGCTCTTTAGAATCCAGATGAGACCTTGCACCTCCACCCCACCTCCCCCTGCCTTTCACCAGGTTTCAGCTCCTGACTCTACTTGCTGTCTCCTGGAATGTTCTGCAGCTCCAGCCTGGTGTTGATGCCAGCATGGGATAACGCCTGCAGGAGGAAGTGCCGTCCTCCACAGAACCCGCACGGAGGCCAGCCTGTGTTTTGAGGGCATGGCAAAGGGAAGGCACGCCACAGCTCTATAATACAGCGATGACTTGAAGCCACTTTGCCCTTGCAAACAATCCTTGGTCATTTTCTCTCTTGGACTCCATCGTCCTGATTGCTGTCTCACACCACTGTCTCACACCTCTCTCCTCCGTGCACACCCTCCACCTGTCACCACACTTCTGTTCTTCTTTGGTTTTATTTTATTTTTTCCCTCTTATCCACTCCCCCAATAGGCTTCTCTCTCCACCTAGAGCAGTTGATCCGAGTATTTTTCCTCACAGAAGGTGGTTCTTTCTGGTTCAGGTTGGGGAAATCCATGGCCATCTATGGCCATCTTTGCTTGTGAAGAATAGCATCTGAAAACCAGGGGCTTATTGGCTCCTTCCTGGATTCTGGGACACTAAATAAAAGTTGTTGTTCTCTGCCTCAGAAACATTCCATCACATTCCACTGAGCAACCACCAAGCAACCAAAGGACCTGCCAGTCCACAGGGCCCTTTCATCAGGTCAGCTGAGATGCACCACCCCAAATGAGGAACCAGTACTGAAAATCCATTCCCTCGGGTTTGTGGCTGCAACTTTCGAAATATTCATAAATATGCAAACACACTCATTTAGGATGCCACCATTACAGAATATGAGGACCAAATGGATCATGTGATTTCCTTTCTTAGTAATCTAACAAGCTTTTAGTTTTGTCTCAACAAGGAAACATTACTTCTAGAAACCCCAGTAGGGAGGCCTGGCTCCACTCCCTCAGTGGTGGGCTGCAATCTCTGGCTATCCTATTATCTTTTAGGTCCAAGGTTCCTCAGCCACCCATGTGCCTTCCTGTTTCTCCCTGATAGACCTGTGAGGGAGTTATCTGAATGTCGCTTGCTCCCAGACTCTGTGTCCAGGCTCACCACATTTGCCAATTTCTCTTTTAAATGCCCGGGCTGGGCAGCAGGCACGGAGGAGGAATTAAGCTGGTTTCCTTTAAGTTGAGACCATGGGTGGCCAATTATTTCTTGAGATAAACCACGCTGGTGCCCAAATGAGACAAATTCAGGTAATTGATGCTGGGGAACAGAATTTTTAGCCACAAAGTCTAGACACTACAGTTATGCAGCATGCTGCAAATAACTAGCAAACAGCTCAGTCTCTGGAGCGAGAAGGATGGTTCCGATTCTCCACCACCAGTCCTGTGACTTGGGCAGGCCGAGCCTCGTCCTGTTCCTCAGTCTGTATCCTCCACAGAGGAAACGTCAGCGATTAGGAGGCGGTTAGCTATTAGCAAAGAAGCAGAGATTATGATTATTTTATGAGTTAAGGCGGATTTAGGTTTATCCCCACACAGCATTCCGCTCACTCCTCTGCATCCCGATGTGCTTCCTTTGCAGAGACTCGGTGCAGTGATGCACAGAACTGGGGACACCCCGGGGAGTATGTCACTCAGGTGAGTGGATTTAGTCAGAATTCTTTGGGTTGTAAGTGACAGATGCACTCAATCAAGCTTAAGCTCAAGGATTTATTAGGTTTGTGGGGTGAATTGAGAAGAAAACTGTGGAAGGTGCCCGGATGGAGATGGAACTTCAGGGACAACTAGATCCTGAGACCCAAATGCCCTCAGGGTGGTCTCTGGCCACCATCGCTGCTTGCCTGTGGCTTACTTCCTTATGTCAGCTAGTCCGTGCACACACAGCCTGGAGGCAGGCTCCTCTGGCTGGCTGCTTGTGAAAGGGAAGTCCCAGCACTTGTCTATTCAGGTGCTTCAGGCTCTTGGGCAGAAACTACTCAGTGCCAGCCCAGTGGGCACCCCACAAGGCCCCTTCTAACCATGCCCACCCTGCCCCAGGGGTACCCTCAGAGCCCAGGCTCTGCTTTTTTGAGCCCCTGGTTTCCTCCCCATCATACCCTCCTGCCCCTCCACTCAGGCCCAAGGCAAGACTGAGACATTCTTTTGGTGGCCTCCTGGGGCAGACGCTGGGAAATGTAGGATCCACGCCCCTCCTCCACCACCAGCAGAGTCTCTGCACTGGCCTCAAAACTATCCAGGGCAAATGCTAACGCCCCAGGGAAAAGGAGCAGGAATGGCAAGGTCCAAATTCCCGTCCTCAGGTCTTGGGAATTCATGGGGTTCAAGGAACTGGAGCTATACCGCGGCGTTGGGGTTTGCAATAACGGGGAAGCTGCAAACACACATCAATTCCAGTGCCGCAGACGTGCAGGGGGTAGAGGGGAACGAAGGCAGGAGGGCCAGGGCCAGGTACCCCGCCAGACAGGACCCGCAGGGCCCACCCGCAGGGGGCGCAGGAGGCTTTGGGGATGCCTGGTAGACGGTGCCTGCAGCCTGGCCCCGTGGACAGAGCTCCTGGAGGAGAGCGGAGGGATGCGAGCCGGGAGGGGACCGCACTTGGGTGTGGAGTCTGTGACTCGCTGTGGCTCACGTCCGGGTGGATCCCGATGACCTTTCCTAATGTGCACCCGATGGGATTTTCAGAAGGCGAGGGAGGCGCGGGACGCGGTTCTGCATTTCGGAGATAAGTCCGGGTGCTTCCAGGGGCCTGTGCACACGGCCCTGCTCGGGGCTCCTTCTGGCCGGCGAGGTCTGTCGCGACGCCTGGCAGGTGCAGGGCGGCGACAAGAGGGGGCTGCGCAGTTTCCTCCTGGGGCCACCGGCGCAGCGCGTCCCCCTGGGCACAAAGCCGTGGCACTCTGCGAGACAGGGCGACTGTCACTCCGGTCCTCTCTCGGGGAACCCCAGTCTCCCTGGTCGCCCCAGTCTCCCGCAGCCCCTAGAAGTTGTGACATGGCACAGCAAGCAGCGCCACCAAGGCCGGGAGCTTGGAAATGCCGAGTCCGCCTCCATCAGCGCCGGCAGCCGGGTGGGTGGGTCCCGCAGGGTCTTCAGCCGGTTTGGGGCGATTGGGACCCCTGTGTAGGATCACGAAGCTGTTCTAGACCTCGAAGGAAGCAGAGTGGGAGCGACAACTCGCCCACGGTTAATTCCCTGACTTCCGTCACAGATTTATTAACACCTGCTGTTTGCCTGGCTCTGCTTTTGGCACTAATGATACGCGGGTGAGCAAAATCCAACAAAGATCCCCGCCCTGGGGAGCTCCAGCGAGGGGAGCCGCAATAGAGCACAGGCATGCAAAGTATGTGGTGTGTGAAAAGAGGGAGGAGAGGTGGGGCCCCTGGGGTTGCACATTTTCTAGGTCGGTGGGGGAAAGCCTGGCCAAGGAGGTGGGAAGACACTTAAGGAGGTGACCCGGTAAGCCAGGCAGATATGGGCCAGAGGGGAAAGCCCAGAGAAGAAAGAGCTGGAGCAAAGGCCCTGGGGCAGGGAGACTGAAGATAGCACAAGGGAGAGGAATAGATGGAGGGGAAGGAGGTGGGGAATGAGGTCCTGGCCACTGCCATCTACTTTCTGTCTCTGTGAATCTAACTACTCCCAAGAATCTCATTGAAGTAGAATCCTATAGTATTTGTCCTTTTGGGACTGGATTATTTCACTTAATGTCTTCAAGTTTGCCCATCTCTTAGTATGGAACAGAATTTTGTCCCCTTTTGATGGCTGAATAATGTTTCAAAGTAGACAAAGACTACTATCCTGTAGTAAAGGGGTACAGATTCTGGATTTTGAAGAGAGAACCGAGAGGACCACTCCTGGATGCCAAGAGATGATCGTACAGATTACTGTGCTTCAAAATTGTGTAGATGCTGTCAGGGTGAATAAATGACAACATTTATTCTGTAGCACTATGGAGTTCAGAATGACTTTAGTTGGGTTCGTGTGTTCTCCTGGCTATGATAGGGGTGTTCACCTACCAGCCCCCAAACTGCAGAACTAGCCTTTTCTTAAGGGCCAGGATCTAAATGTTAACACCTTGGGAGAAAAGACAGTTTAATAAGATTTACCCTTGAAAATAATCGAACATGTCTAATAAGTGCAAATCCCTCTTTCGCACAGGCAAACCTCTGTCCTGAGATGATGCCCTGAGATGATGCTCAGCATGCCCTGTCATGGGTAGGATGCAGTTAAACACTACGATGCAAAATAGGAGTCACAGTATTTTGGATACAATAGAAGGACAGAGAGTTGGAATCGCTTCAACCTTCAAATCAGACTATTTCCTTGTATATTTACAAAGCCAACTTCTCCAACGTCCAGGCAAAGCCACTGTTTCTCTGTGCCCAACCTGACCTGAGACCCACTTACCTCAATCATCTGCTCATTTGGGGCAGAGTAGTGGTGGGGGGTGGACACCTAACCCCAGGTCCACTGCAGGGGAGCTCTTTAGGTTCCTTGAATCCCAAGCAGCTGCTTAACCTAAAATACTGCATTTAAAAAAGACTATCTATATATTCTTTATTTCTGTCTATCTATACTTGGTACTGGGGATTGAGCCCAGGGGCACTTAACCACTGAGCCATATCCCTGGCCCTTTTTACTTTTTATTTTGAGACAGGGCCTCACTAAGTTGCTTAGGGCTTCACTAAGTTGCTGAGGCTGGACTTGAACTTGAGATCCTCCTGCCTCAGCTCCAGAGCAGCTGGGATTACAGGTGTGCATCCTCATGCTTGGCTAAAAAAATACTATTTATCAACCCCCAAAATAAACATCTGCTGCATTTAGGGTGTGGAATCTGTTCCTGGGCCCCTCTGGAACACAGGTGGGGTTTTTATGACTCATCGAAAGCAGAGGCTCCTGGGGAAGGAGGTCTCAACTGCCAAGGCACAATGACTGTCAGGGTCTCAAAGTCCATGTGGAAAGCAGCTCTGCACACAGACAGAGTGACGTCGAAAGTGCCCCCACCCCCCATCCTTGGGTTTCATGACTGCAGATGGAAAATACTCAGAAAGAAATTGCAACTGCAGTGAACGTGTAGATTTTTCTCATCATTATTCCCTAAGTGATGGAGTAGAACAACTATTTTCATAGCACGTGCATCCTATTAGGTATCATAGGTAATCTGGATATGAGTTAAAGGGCACAGGAGGATGTGCATGTGTTCTGAGGAAATGCTTTGCTGTTTTATGCAAGGGACTTGAGCATCCTTGGAGTTTGGATTCAGAGAAGGTTCTGGAACCTATCCCCCGTGGATACTGAGAAAAACTGTACAGATGACTCCAAAATCATGTAGGTGCTGTTGTGATGAAGAAACTGCAAATTTATTCTGCAGCACGTGGAGTGACAGGTAAGCCCTTGTGCAGTTGGAGTGTTGGGTCAGCACATGCGACCATTAGGCTGTGTGCATCCTGAGGATGAGGTCTGCACCTTCCAAGGCTGAGAAACTCTGGTCCAGAAGCTGTAGCAAACTCTTAATTGGCCTCTCTGGTCCTCCTCCCCACCAAGAGGTCAAGGCCACTGTCCCTTCAAATTCCATGTTTTCAGGTGAGGGCTTTGGGCAGACAGGAGAGCAGATGGGGTCAGGGAGATGTGGAAATCTCATTATCTGGGCTGCCAACACGTTCAGTTCCAGTGTCTCCATGGAGGAGGTCTAGGGAAGGCAGGAGAGAGCCACTCCTGGCCTGGATGGTGTCCCTGTGCCCCAAAGAGCAGCCTAGGGTGGGTGCACAGCTGGGCCTTTCTTCAGTCTTAGGAACCCCAGATTGAGCTTCTCAATTTCTTGTGTCTGTTTTTCTTGCTCTTCTTCCCAATTAGATTTTATAAGCAGCTCCTTTGGTTTCTGAGCCTAGAATGGCAACCAGCGAGTGATGGATTAGGGACATCTGGCACTGGCAGTGTGTCACGAATTCACAGCTGCCTGCTGTGAAATCCCACCCAGGCTGCTATCTAGGTAGCCTCCCCCACTCCCTGCACTCCTGACCCAAGTCCCCACATCAATCAGAAAAATACCTGTCTCTACAGACTGATCAGAAACTAGGATGTGAAATGAATTTGGGAGAAAAACTGTCCATGGCCACTTCTCTGAAAATTCTGCTTTAGGAAACTATGTTTGGGTAATGATTTTCCCTTTCTTTCCCCCCTGACTATTAATGAGTGAAGCACAAATCTTAAAAAAAGGCATTTGAAGGATCACACACAGAATTCATATTCCATCAGCTTTCTATCAAAGGAGGATTTTTGGAACTTAACAGATGACCTTGGCCTCCCCAGGTGCAGAGAAAGAACTCTGGAGTGGGAATCAGAAGACCTGGTTCAGTTCAAGTTCTCCATCCCTTATGTGATTTAGCAAGAATCAATTCATCTCTCTGGGATGGGGGTTGGGGTTTGTTTAATGGACACCAGGGCCATTTTTCAATGTGCTTGAAGATTCCAAGCCTGGACAAGCAAACATAGTCACGTGTGTGTTTGGTGTCTCCAGGGCATTTTACCCCAGAACTTCAGGGCACAGGGCATGACCTTAAATAATATCCAATCTCCCAATGACAAAATTATTATCCTCTCAGTGTCTTTCCTTGATCTTCCTCCTGTAACAAAGACAGAGCAAGGCCAAGGGCCCCGGGGAAGTCAAACATTGTGACTTGGTGTTGCATCTTGATGGCTAGCTTCTAGTTTTATCATGCATGATACTGAATATCCACTTACTGTAGGAGCTGGCAAAGGATTTTGTCTTTTAAGTGAAATTTATTTAAGTAAACAAGTTGGTTTATAGGAAAAATGTTAAATTCAGAAATGGTAACTAGGTGTTGAAAAAAAAATGGCATTTGTGTGCAGACACACACAGACTGTATCCTGTGTGTGTATCCTGTATCCCTGTATCCTTGTGCTTGGCATCCATGGGTTCAACCACTCTGGGATCAAAAATAGAAAAAATCGCCTCTGTACTGAACCTTTTCTTGACATTATTCCCTAAGTAATACTATAAGAGTTGTTATACTATTTATGGAGCATTTACATTATATTAAATAGTATAAGCAATCTAAAGATGATTTAGGGCACATGAAAAGATATGTGTAGGTTGTATGCCATTTCATTACAGACTTAAGCATCTACAGATGTTGGTTGGTGTCTGCAGGCATTCTAGTATCAATCGCTTGTGGAGACCAAGGGATGATTGTAAGTGAAGTTTGATTTTTATTTATTAATTTAGGGGTCATTTATTTACTTATGGCTTAAGAACACCCATGAGACTGCCTCTGAACTACAGGATGTTTTGTTTGTTTGATTGTTTTGGCACTGGGGATTGAACTCAGGGGCACTTGACCACTGAACTGGATCCCCAGCCCTATTTTGCATTTATGTAGAGACAGGGTCTCACTGAGTTGCTTTACAGGGTGGTTTTAAAAGGAGTTGCCTATCTCTCTGTGTTCTGTGGTTGTGGACATTGAACACACCCAAGTTCTGAGTTTCTGTTGGCTCGACCCATGCAGCTTCTGGATATGGCCACTAGATGGGGCTTCTCCCTTGGAGACGGAGCAAGCCTCCTTGATGATGGCTCTGCGCATGCTTCTTGCTCAAAGCTGTGGCTCTCTTTCCTGGATTTAAGCAAAACCTTCATTAATAGCTTCTACAAATGGTCCCTATCCAAATGTCACCTCCCTCGGTTTTCTTTCACCTAATATTTTTTTTTTTTGGTACCAGTCATTGAACCCAAGGGTGCTTAACCACTGAGCCACGTCCCCAGCCCTTTTAAATATTTTATTTAGAGAGAGGGTGTCGCTGAGTTGCTTAGAGCCCCACGAGGTTGCTGAGGCCGGATTTGTACTCGCGATCCTCCTGCTTCAGCCTCTCAAGCCTGGGATTACAGGTGTGCACCACTGCGCCTGGCTGTTCCACCTAATCTTATTTCGTCTTCTCATTGCCCCTAACCTATCTTAGGTATGCTCTTGTGGTACTGCACCCCTATTTCCCCACACTGGAAGATGAGTTCGTCCAGGAAGGGGCTCTCCATAGAACAGCCTCTGGCATGCAAATAGGCACTCAAGAAATATTCTTTAATGACTGAGCGCCGTGACCCTGCATGAAGACCCAGATGAAGGCAGCAGGCAGTTCTGGAAGGACGGCAGGTGTGAGGTGGGACTAACCTGATTGCAATGTCAGGCTCCTGCACTTGCCAGCCGGCTGGTTTGGAGCAGGATATTTGGAGGCTCCAAGTCTCCATTTTCTCATGTTTGCAATAGGGAAATAGTCACCACTCTATCTGGTCATCTGAAGATTTGTTGTGAGACAACTAATGCCCAGGGGCCAGTCTAGTGCTTGGCACGTGAGAGGCATTTAACCAGTATGAGTGGCTTCCCACTCTTTTCTAGAGGATAATTTGGAATAAACATGAAATGCACACTAAAAACTTGACCTAACATTTTTCTCTGTTGAGGGCTCTGCTGTCTATTTTCAGAAGTAGAAAATCAACACCGAACATCTCACAGAAGACAGAACAGACCCTTGTGAACTGGTCCTATCTGACTTGGAAAAAAGTTTTGACTTGACTACTTTTATGGAAAATGGTCCTTTAAGTCCCCACCCCTGAAACACCAAGTAATGTGTACAACTGGTTATTTTTTGGATACTCCCCTCAACCACAGAGCCTTTGAACATGCCGGTCCCCTGAAAACTTCTGCCTGAGGACTTCCCTGGGTGACTCATTCATCAGGGTTGAGTTTAAATGCCACTTCCTCTGGGAATCCTTTCTGGATCACAGAGGCCCTTGGGTCATCTGTCCCTTTAAGCTCCTCTGTTTCAATTTGTATTTTCTTTTTAAAACTATTTTTAGTTGTAGATGGACACAATATCATTATTTTGTTTATTTAGTTTTTTTATGTGGTGCTGAGGATCGAACCCAGTGCCTCACACATGCTAGGCAAGTGCTCTACTACTGAGCCACAGCCTCAGCCTTGTATTTTCTTTATATCTAGCACCCCATTATTTGTTGTCTGAGAACTTGTTGGTAGACTATATCTGAGAGCCCAAGTCACAGACAGAGCATCCAGAGGACCAAGATGGTTGGTTGCATCAGAACAGCAGGGTAGATGTGCTCTGCCCAGAACTTGCCAGAACCTGCTAGACCAGCATCTGTACTCTAGGTGTTTTCCATGCCAACTATCTGGGTCCTGGGGAGAGGCACTTGCTTCCCTAAATGGCCCCTGAGGTCAATTACAGATGTGCCTCTATTAAATCAGGAAAGTTAGTCATGGGTCCTAAATTCACAAGTTGAATTTTGCTGTTTTAGAAATTTATTGTCAAAGACAGAGAAGCTGGAAGTTTCAGTGGAAGTGAGCAGTGCACTCTCAGAACAGGGGTTCAGAGCTGAAAAGGGGACCCCCCTAGGGCTCTTACCCACCCTCAGCCTCTTCTCCCACAGCCTCAGAGACTCAGCTCACCCTGAGGGACCTGGCCCTCCCTTCCTGGCCTGTCCTCCTTGTTAGAGACCTTTGGCAGTGAAATCTTTCAGAGGTAATTGCTAGATTCCCCACGTTTTTCTTCTCCTTGGCTAGAGATGATGGGATTTCGGAACAAATCTGCAATGTTATCTGGCCAGAGAAGCAGCTCTGTGCATGTTTGCAGCTTAATTATCAGCTAGAGTCTCCTGATTGCACCGTCCTCCCAGTGGGGAACACCTGCTCTGCATTCCGAAGCTTGGCATTTGGTGTGTGTGTGTGTATGTTTTACAGCTGTCTTTCTCTCTCTCTCTCTTCTTGTCCTAGTAAATGTGATTTAACTACAGTGGGTTTTTGGTGATGCTTCTTTAAAAAAACCCCAAAACAAAAAACCCCTCATTTTCATCATCTTTGGGCTTGCCTTAGTTCGGTTGGTGAAAGCACCATTGGGCAGGGGGTGTAACTCAGTGGGAGAGCCCTTGTCTAGCGTGCACAAGGCCCTGGGTTTGATGCCCAACACTGCAAAAAGCAAAAACCTAAAACCCCAAAATGAATCGTAGCCTGGATGGTTTATAAGACACAGACCTTCATTTCCCAGAGTTCTGGAGGCTGGAAGTCTGAGATCAGGTGCTTCGTGGTTGGGGTCTGGTGAGGGCCCTTGCAGACTGCAGACAGCCGACTTCTTTTTGTATCCTCCTGTGGCAGAAGAAGGATAGGGGATCTCTCAGGGATTCCTTTCATAAAAGGCGCCAGTTCCATTCATGGGATGCACTTTCATGACATCATCACTTCCCCAAACCCCCCTCTCTGTACCCTCATGGTGGGGGTCAGGACTTCAGCATGGAATTAATTCCATGGGGCCACAGCCGCTCAGTGCGTTGCAGGCCACTATCCCAAAGGAAACCCCTTCCCGCCCAGGAGAGTGTGCTCCAAATATTGCAGCTAAGAAATGGCTCGGGAGTGCCCCCTTCCTGCCGTGTCTGTCCCCGTGGGCCCACGGCTGCCCTCCTGCCTACCCCTGGGAGTTGAGTGACATTGTCCTGGAAGGGGTTTCCTTCTCTCCCCAGATGCCGCAGTGTATCCCCACGGCCTGGACCTCAGGCCGAGACTCCTCCGGTTCCCTCCCTGTGCCCCTGAGGACATCCTGGCTAGTGGCTTGGCATGGAAGAAGGCAGGGACTCTGTTTCCTGCTGTCCCCTTTTCCTCCTGCCCTTTGTCCCGCCAGCTCTGGGACTGCTCCCATGTCCCCACACCATCTGTCCCGTGTGGCACTCCTGGTCCGTGCTTTGGCCCCTCTTTGGTCTCGCTGCTTGCCTAACCCTTTGAGTCAGAGTATCTGTTCACAACTCTGCTGGATCCTCCATAGACACCACCTCCCTTCTGGAACCTTCTTTCCTCCTCACTTCCCCATTCTGCAGTCTGGGAACCCACTCTACCCCTTGCCATCCCCATCTGCCTCCTCAGGTCCCAGAGCCAAGCCCCCAAATCCCACCAACATCTCTTTCTGAAGGATTCAGTTGACCCTAGGCTTGGTCTATGATGAAAGAAACTCCTTCATTGGGATACAGATCTCTCCAGAAGTTGCGGATTGAACTCAGGACCCTTCATCACTGAGCTACGTCTCTAGTCCTTACTATTTTTTTATTTTGAGACCGGGTCTTGCTAAGTTGCCCAGGCTGGCCTGGAACTTGCAGTCCTCCTGCCTCAGCCTCCCGAGTTGCTGGGATTACCTGTGTGTCCAGCTGTGCCAGGCAGCCAGGATTTACTTTACCCTTTGGGTTAATTGGCTTTTTTTGTCACCGTGACCAAAATGCCTGACAATAACTTGAGGAAAGATTTATTTCGTCTCCTGGTTTCAGGGGATGCAGTGTGTCATTGGCTGGCTCCAAGGCAGAGCATCATGATGGAAGAGTGTGGCAGACGAAAGCTGTCAGCGCATGGCACCTGGGGATGGCGGGAGAAAGAAAAGTGCTGAAGGAAGACCTTCCAGGGCACCCCTCTCCCCCGGCCGTGACCTACTTCCCCCAACTGGGTCCCGCTCCTCAGTGGTCCCTTAGTGTGAGTGGAGTAATTCCCTGATGATGAACACAGCAAGGCTCAGATGTGGGGCTCCGAGGCAACTCTGCAGAGCCCCCCCCCCACTCAGTCACTGCCTGCAAGCCCACCTCTGAACCTTGCTACCTTGGGAACCATGCTCTCAATACAAGAGCTTTGGGGGAACATTCCAAGTCCCAATCATAACAACCTTACTCTGTCCCAGGCGCTGGCTGGGAACCTTATGCAGGTGTCTTCATTCACTCCCCGTGACACCCACAGAGTGCTTCTTGCTATATATATATATATATATATTTTTTTTTTTTTTCCTGAGGAAGGGAGAGTGTGGTAAGTAGCCACATGGTACAGCCTAGAAATGGATCTGAATTCAGAGCTTTCAGAATTAACGGAGATGTCATGCTGCATCCTGAGAGCTGATCTCCCCCACGAGGCTGCAGCCAGTTCCTCCAATGTATGTTTGGATGTGTCTGCGTCGAGATGGAGATGGTCGATTCTCAGGGACACTGGATGGAGACCCGGATCTATGAGCATGACCAGCCATGGTATCGCTTTAGTTAGACAAACAGAACTTCCAGGGTATGTTTGCACAGGGTCAACCAGAACAAGAGCATAATCAATTTAAATGTCACCAAGTTCAAAGACCTACACAACGTGGCCGCAACTGATTTATGGCTAGACCGCTTACCTAGGAAGAAACATTCTGAACCCCAAATATCCAATGATTGATGTGGTGTTTGAGTTTCACAAAAGCTGGCCTGAGAACTTGTACTTTTTTTTTTTCCAGAAAAATCCTATACACGGTCAGAAAACTCCATCCCGTGTGAGCGCTCCTCTTCTCTGAGAGACAGGGCTGCACATACTCTGTCTCTGGGGTCCATTGACCTTTGTTTTGCTGTCCTTTAATAACTCTTTGCTTGTACCTTGCTTTCATTGTGTCCTGAAAATCTTTTCAGTGGCACAAGTCAAGAGCCAGCCTGGGGCCAAGTTGAGGTCCCACTACCCACTTGGAAGGAACCTTTCCGGTGACAAGATCATTAAATGTATGTGAAATGCTTTTTGCTGTGGGGCGGGTGCAGGTGAAGCAGAGGCTGGTCTCCTTCTTTGTGATCTGCTATAGGAGAGGAGTCAGCAGGACTTGGCTCTTGTTGGGGGGTCACCCCTCTGCCCCTAGCCCCGCCTGGCCTCCACCCATGAGCAGGCTCCAATTCCTCCCCCAGTCGGGCTTCTCTCTGGCTCCTTTATTTGTGCTGCTGCCCAGGAGACTTTTATAAGTGACCCAGCTTATCTGCCCTCTGCTGACCAGCTTGTCTGAAACCTCTCTTGGCTCCCCAGTGCCTCCAAAATAGAGTCCAAAATGTGGAGTTCAAGGGTCGTTTGTCTCTGGCCTTGTTATGGTTTGGATAAGAGGCGAATGCAGGAATGCTCAGAGGTGAAGTGATTGGATTGAGAGCGTAACCTAACTGGTCCGTCCTCCTTTGACTGGGCGGTAACTGTAGGCAGGTGTGGCTGGAGGAGGTGGGTCACTGGGAGTGTGCCCTGGAAGGGTGCGTCTTCCCTGTGGCCCCCTACCCTTCAGTTTCTCCTGCTTCCTGACCCTCCATGAGCAGAGCAGCTTTCCTCTGCTGGGCCCTTCCCCCACGCCGTGCCGCCTCACCTCGGGCCCACAGCAATGGAGTCAGCCATCTGTGGACTGAGACCTCGGAAACTGTGAGCCCCAAACGGACTTTTCCTCCTGTAAGTTGTTCTTGTTGGGTATTTTGGTCACAGCAGTGCAAAAGCTGATGCGAATAGTCTCCTAAGTTTCCAGTGTCCAGGCTCCTGTCTCAGGTGGGCCCTGGGCTCAGCCTAAGCAAACAGCCTTGCCAAACATGCCCAAAGTCCTGTGGTGGACCTAGAATGTGCCCTTCCACCTGGGAAGCTCCCTTTCATCCTTGAACTTCCCAAAGGATCTCACTAGTTGCCCTGGTCACCCCCTCCTCTAGCCTACATGGGCCTCTGTACTGCCCTTTGGCGTGGCCCTTGATGGTGGAGATACCTCACTGTGGATCCTGATGGAGGTGACCACGTGGGGCTGTGCAGGAGCTTCCCTTCCTTGCAGGAGATACAGGCTGATGATGTCCAAGATGATGGGACATCAAGTGGGCAACTTACTAGTCTAGGGCCATGGTTCCCAGACTGTGTTCCTAGGTACCCCTGAGTGCTGTAGTGCCCTCCCAGGGGTGCCAGGGATATTTTAAATGTCCAAGGGAAACATGGCAACATCTGTCAGACCACTACTATTAGGCTGCCAAGGAATGGCTCTAGACTTGCTCCAGGTCTCTCTCCAAAACCTGGCAAAGAAGTGGCCATTCTTGAGCTATTTAATCAGGCAGGTGTCTGAGAGTCTCATGGTATGTTTGTTCAATGCCCTTGAAACAGAGGGACTGCAAAAGGACCCAGAAAGAATAACAAGAATATTCATGACCTGGAGCTATGTGTCAGAGATGAAGACAAGATCAAAGAGCGGCTTCTAGGGGAAGGGCTGGAGAAATGTTACGCGTGGATGTTGCTGGAAACAACCCAACTGTCCATCCACTGGGGCCTGGGAACGTCCATACAACAGGACTTCTGCAGCTACGGAACAGAATGCAGATGGAGGCATGGAGACCTAGCTACCTAATACAAAGAAGGAGAAGGTGTTTCTTTTGGCCTAGGAGCACTGTGAAAAAATTACTGAGGTCCCCAGGGAGCCATTTATCCTAAGTTTGGGAGCCTCTAGTTCAGAAAAAAGTTGTTTGGTATTTGCAACTTTTCTCTGAGTTTCAAATTAAAATATGAAGCACTGGGTTGGTTTAGAGTCCTTTCAGAGGCTCTTCATGGATAGAGGTTTCTCTGCCACCATGGCAGGTAGATGGCTGGAGTTGAAGAGCCAGGCTCCTGAAAGTGCCATCTCCAGCCACCTCAGGTTTCTCTGCATCTCCACGAGAAGGTGAGCATAATTCCAAAGAAAACGTGTGTGATACTAGGTCAAGACAATGCAGGGAATCCATCTGTCCAACTCTATCCTAAGAAAACATGCGGAAGAAGAATAAACCAAATTAGCCATCAGAGGGCAGAGTTAGCTTTTCTCCTTATAAAATCGGAGATGCATTTGAATTTTTTTTTTTAAAAAAAGATTCTTTGAAGGTGTGAGTTCTGTGTTGAGCAGACAAATGTGTAACTTGATGAAGAGGTAAGTGTAAAGCACTGACTTTGAACTCTAAAAAGCCAATTTTCAAAGCACCCGTGCATGTTCGGTTACAAGTTTATGTCATCTTTTTTGTGTGTGTGTGTGTGTGTGGTGCTGGGGATTGAACCCAGGGCCTTGTGCATGCGAGGCAGGCGCTCTACCAACTGAGATACATCCCCAGCCCATATGTCATTTTCTTTTTTTTTTTGATCTTTTTTTTTTTTTTATTGTTGGTTGTTCAAAACATTACATAGTTCTTGATATATCATCTTTCACACTTTGCTTCAAGTGGGTTATGAACTCCCATTTTTAGCCCATATACAGATTGCAGAATCACATCAATTACACATCCATTGATTTACATATTGCCATACGAGTGCCTGTCATGTTCTGCTACCTTTCCTATCCTCTACTATCCCCCCTCCATATGTCATTTTCTTAACAACAAAAACAACAACAGATTGAACAAATGCACAATGTCCAAGGAAAGTCAGTAGTCCCTGGGAGTTGAACCCATTCTGGGTTCTACATTTTAAAAACAGACCTTGTAGTCTAGAGGTTCCACAGAGGCCAGTGGCTAGGGTGTCTCAAAATGATGGCACCTACAGAAGTGTGCAGAGGGAGGCGGATGCCATTGACTTTGCTGTCAATGAGGTCGGGTCCTCCCTCTCAGATGTGAAGCCGTGAAGCTGGTTTATTTGGTGCAGTTCCTCAGGGCAGAGCAAAACCAGAAGATAAAAAAGAACTGAGGCGGAGAAAAATGTTTAGTTACTTGAATTGCCTGACTCCAGCTACCCCTGTGCATAAAATTCACTGTGACTTAGGGGACATCAGGCACAGGCTGCCTGAGATGCTGACCCTGAGTGCCTAATGGGTAAAATCGGTACAGGTTGACCTGCTACGGTTGAAGTGGGGTGGGGATAGGGGAATGATACCCATCAGCCTCTCTTTCACCCTCTCCTCTCCTATGGACCCTTAGGGATGCCCAAGGATCCCTCACAGCCCAGTGTGAAAAACATTGAGCTGGTCACTTATCCCAGTTCCACCACTTTTTAGCTGTGTGCCCTTGGACAAGTCACCCCTTTAAGCTCCCTGTGAGACAGTGAATAGTTTATATGGTTAGGTGCAATAATGTACACCAAGGGCCTGGCCCATGCCTGGCTCAGCATGTGCACCCAGGGTGAGGACTGTGATCAACCCAGCCTGCGTCCCTTGCCCATTCCTTGGTCCGTCGCCAGGGAGCAGGGCCACCGGGCAGAGGAAAGCTAAAGATGTGTTCCATGGTCCACTGCTATGGCTGCCTGCAATTCCTGTCGCCTGTGCAAGCAACCCTGGTGATCTCATTAGCAATTATGTAATTACAGTGATAATGTGCTGTAGATTGGATTCCACAGGAAACAGACAATGGGAACGAGTTGGTGTGCTGGTAGGAGGGTGTCCTGGAGCCAGTCCCTTGGGAATGGCGGGTGGGAGGGAGGAGCTGGCTAGGGAGGAGCCCAGCTGTTGTACAGGCTCAACCCCTAGGTGGTTCTCTGCGGCTGAAGCGATTCCCAGAGAAAGGGGCTGATGGAGGAGGGTCATCCCCTTGGTGGGTGGGGTGTGGGGGATGGGACAGAACAGGGGACTTTATTGAAGGGGGGCCAAGTGGTGTTCCACCACATCGTGATAACTGTCCTTATCATCATCACCGCTTCTCTGCTTGACTGTGATCTTCTTGGGGACAACAGGGCCAGATCTGGGTTTGCCCACTGTTGTCTCCATGTCCAGCTCCAAGGGAGACCGTGGCTCTTGGGAGTGCCCTCAATGTTGACATGCCCACTGGACTAAAGGCCACCTTTTATGTGCGTTGTTTGTGTAAGTGTTCTGTCTGCAGCCTCTGACGTGGAGGCAGGCATTATGAGGAGATGGAGGGTCAGGAAGGGGGGTGATGTGCAGGGCAGGTGAGAAGCAGGGCCTGGAGGCAGCAGTGTGCGGGATCTAGTGATGATGCAGCCAGCTTGGCCAGCCTGGTTGGCACAGGTGATCAGATCTGTGCTCGGGCCACCCCTTCCAGGACTTCTCGCTTCTTTGCTGTGACCTGGTGTCCAAGTTAAATAATCTCTCCTGGAAACAGAGAGGTTCTGGGAGCTTGCTTGGGACCTTCTTCCCGGCACCAGCTTGCTAGGCAGCCAGCTTCTGCTTGAGCCCCTCCCTCCTCCAGCCCTGCTCTGCTGTCCTGTGCAGCTCACTGCCCAACCTAAGGTGCAGGGAGACAGGGAGCTCACTGGAATGGAGCTAACCTGAACCATCACTGTGCTGCGGGCAGGTATAGGCGAACATCTCTAATAGGTAAATCCCAAATCCAAACTGTTCCCAAATCCAAAAGCTTTGGAGCACTGACATGACGCCACAGGTGGACAATTCCACATCTGACCTCATGGGACAAACACAGGTGCATGACACACAGCTTTTTCAGCATCCCAGGGGGAAAAGGCCCCCCAGCTCCTTTCAGCTGCAATATAACTTTCTCTTCACATGCCCAGATTCCTATATCACCACAAAGACACTAGAATGACACCTGTGCAGGCCAGATTCTCAACCAGGTCCCTCCCGATGTCCCCCCCAGGCCAAGATCTCCATGCACTACCCACGATTTTCTTTTTTCTTATTCTCTGTTCTACTGTGTAATAGCTAGCACATATCCCTATGGGTAGCAGCAATAAGAAAAAGAGGAAGGATTTACTTACGTCTATCGTATAGCCCAGGAAGCCACACTGGGGGGAAATGGGACTGGGAGTCGGGGTGAGGAATGTCTCACAGAAGGTGTGATGTGTGGCTGACCGCCACCCAGGGCCCCAAGAAACAGGGGGACACACTTGACATTCCAGGCTGAAGGTGATGAACAGAAGTTAATGAAAAATGGAACAACATCACATAAAGCTAAAATTACCTCTAAGACTATGGGTGTAAGGTGTATGTAAAACAAATGAGTTTCATGTTTAGACTTGGAGCCTATCCCTCCCATAATCTCTTTATATACATGTGAATATTTTAAAACCTGAAAAAAAAAAATCCCCAAACCCCAATTCATAACACTTCTGCTCCCAAGCATTTCAGATAGGGGATACCCAATCTGTGCTTTGATTTGAGAGTTTTCTATAGCAGCAGGAGGTTGAGGGATGTTGATCAGAGGAACATTTGCTGAGGGCCAAGGGCAAAGGCACAGGTTGATCAGACACAGGCCTTCAAACCAGCAACCGTAAGGCAAGTTAAATAACCTCTCCTGGACTCAGCTTGCTAATCTGTCCAGTGGGAAGAATAGCATTTCCTTCATTAGGTTGTTCTAAAGATTCAGTCAAGTTCCATTTTGCAAAGGATCTGGTACTTGCTCGGCGTTGAAGAAATCTTAGCTCCCACCATTTCATTCTCCCCTCAGGAAACAAAGAGGTTCTGGGAGCGAAGGGCCAATGGAGCAGCAGTAAAGACAGCCCTGTGTTTAGGGGGGGAACAAAAACGCACTGAAAGCTCCAGAGAGCGCTACTGTATGGGAATAATTATGGCTGCTATTTTTGTGCATTTGTTTAATAATGTTAATTTGGCGACAGCCTGATATTATAACATCCTCTCCCACACGGAGGTGGCTTTAGTTCCTTAGTCACCAGAATCCATTTGCATTTTTCCTGTGGGGTTTGAAGCTGGGAAGCTGGTGACTCACAGCTGGAGGGTGGGGGGAGCTCTAGGAAAGGCCCCTCTGCGTGTGGGGGCAGAGAAGGAGGGCATTAGCTCCTGGCCACGCTGCCCTGCGGTGGGGAGAACTTGAAACCTGCCCAGCCTCCCTGGCAATGATCTTCTGAGCCTCTTCCACCCTGGCAAAGAAGTGGCCATTCTTGAACCAGGGAACTTGCAGTGTGGTTGTGGAACATCCTTAGAGCAGAGAGAAAGCACAGGGCTGGAAAGACCAACAGGATAGTCACAACTTGGAAATTTGTGTCAGAAAATGAAAACAAGATCAAAGAATGTCTTCTGGGGGAGGGCCGGCAAAATTCGACTAGTGGATGTTGCTGGAAACAACCCAAATGTCCATCCACTGGTGACTGGGGGAGTCCATCCTACAGGGCACAAGCAGCTACGGAATAGAATGAGGACTGAGGTGCAGAAGCCAGAGATGGAGCCAGGGGAAGTTTCTCACAGTAGAATTCCACTCAAAAACGAGGAATGAATGGTATCAGAACAACACCATTTTGCAGACACAAATAAAATAATGAACCTGGGCCAGGACATCAATGATCACTAACTTCACAAAAGATGCCACAGGTCTCCTGAAGTTTTATTGCCAGCAGATCAGACCTGCTTCCAATTGAGCCTCTAGAGCCACCCACCAATTCACAGGACATAGAAGGAACAGAAGAAAATATTCATCAACACCACGGGGATCCAGTCAGAAAAATCCAAGCTATGGGACACTCTGCAGCAACCAAGGAAGGGTGAGGAGGAGACACCCAGAGAGGAACAGAAATGCAGGAGGCAGGAATCGTCTTGGCAATGCAAGGCTGTTAGATGGCTCTTGATAAATGAAAACACATATACATAATATATTTATTAACCTATTATTTATTATATATATTTATATAAATGGGAAAAATCTGAACTTTCAAATGGATATTTGATGAAATTAAGAAATTATTGTGGAACTGGGGATGTAACTGAGTGGTAGAATGCTTGCCCTGCATTCCATCCTCAGTAAAATAAATAAATAAATTAATTAATAAATTAATTAAAAACAAAAAAGAGAGAAAAGAAAAAGAAAATTTTGCTACATTTTGAAGTGTATCCTTGGTGGTATGATATTAAAAGAACCCCCATTTCTTGTGGATATGCAGTGAAATATTTACCAAAGAAATGATATGTGGGGTTGGGGATGTGGCTCAAGCGGTAGCGCGCTCGCCTGGCATGCGTGCGGCCCGGGGTTCGATCCTCAGCACCACATACAAACAAAGATGTTGTGTTCGCTGAAAACTAAAAAATAAATAAGTAAATTCTCTCTCTTTCTCTCTCTCTCTCTTTAAAAAAAAAAAAAAGAAAGTGTCTGCTATCAATTACCTTAAAAAAAAAAAGAAATGATATGTGTTTTGAGATTTGCTTCTAAATAACCCAACAGTAGAACACAGGTTGGTCCTTGTTGAAGCTGAGAGACAGGTACAGAGGGGTTCTCTGGACCTTCTTTTCTACCTTTGAATAAGGAGGACTATTTCATATTCCTATTTTTAAGCAGTGGATCTGCTGCAGACCTTAGGTTTGGTGTTGGATCCATCCTGCCTCCAGTTCTTGGGCTCCGGGGACCAGCTGAAGGTCAGTCAGCTTTGCACTGTCCCTGACCACCTCACCCTTGGCAGAATTAACCCTTTTTCCTTCCTGCTCCCAAATCACATGTCAGTATGGCCATCAGCTCAGCTTTTCAGATTGGACTGCCCGTCTTCCTCGGTGAACGGTGAACTCTTCACAGCCCCGACGAGTCTCGTTGGCTTCTTGGGAGTCAAGGCGAATCACTTCCCTGGGTTTCCTCTGCTGTACAGTAGGTTGGAGAACTTCCGAGGTAGAGTTTCAGTAAGTACAGAATGGAATCTACTAGACAGACAGAAAGTGAAGCTAGGTGTTCCTAAAGGGCAGACGATTCCTCCCAGGGATGTTTGGCCATATCTGGACATTTGGGGGAAGCCACAGGGAAGACGGGTATGTGTGCTACTGGCAGCTATCCGGTAGAGGCCAAGGACACCTCTGAACAGCCTGCCTGTGGAGGACAGCCCTCCCCCTGCCCCAACAAAGAAGTTTCTGGTTTCAAAGGCTAATAGTGCTGAGGTCGAGGAACTGTGGGGCTGTTTCCATGGAAAGGGGGGATACAGTGTGTTTAGCCCTGCCTTTGGGGAGGGGAGCTGGAGCCTCCATTCTGCAGAGCCACGAGCAGCCGGGGCTTGTGTCGAGTGCACACTGTGCAACGGTGTGCGGGTGATGAGGAGCTGAAAGAAAACTGAACTGCCAGAGGAACTGGGGTCAGCTCCTGGACCCCAGCTCCTGGTCAGCTCCGCACCTCAGATCGCGGCCCCCAGGTTTCATTCTCCTGCTGTCCGTTGCTGGGGTTTGCTCTAGAATTTAGGCAACAGGCAGTGAGGACCACTGTGTCCTCTATGCTCATGGAGAAAAGCAGAACATTGTAAAAGCTGAGCTGGGTGAAAGTGAAAAACAGACCAAATATAGAAGGTGGTGTCCTTTATTTCAATTAAAACATACATGCGAAAATATGCATTTTAAGGAGTGCATGTAAACCAAGGATATGTACTGAACACCTTTGGATGGTTGCTAATGGAATTGGGAAGGGAGGAAAAGAAAAGAAGAAGGAAAGGAAGGCCAAGAACCAGGACTTGCATGGACCAGTGGTGCTGGGCACTGTGAACTGGAGAGTAAGGTCAACTCAGATTTTACACTGGGATTTGGAACAAATAAATAAAGTGAACTCAGAGAGGATGGAAGCTGGCACAGAAGGTGTTAACTAAGTGGCAGCAATAACCAAAATCGTATATTAGTATTGATTTAACTATTATGGATAGGGTCCCAGGGCAAATTATTAAAAATACTGCAGATCATTTTTCCGTTTCTTTCCTTTTCCCCTAATCCCAGAAAGAGTCCACCACTGAGTCTCTAAGGACTCCCTGGGGTGAACATGGAGCACCCTTCCAAGGGGACAGGTGGAAGGAGTCCTTGGAAGAGACCAGGGAGATCAACCAACCCATGGGGAGCAGGCCTGGGGAGGAAATGAGTGAGAAAGAAACCCCCAGAGGTGTGGTTTGTGGCATTCCTGAGGACACTGGACATCAGGCATCAAGGTCCTGCCAGTGTGAGGCGCCTGGCATCTCACTGTGCTGGACGATGGGTGTCTAGCCACTTAAGAGCTGCTGTCACTCCCATCCCATTGGATTCCTGGGCAACCCTTGAGAACCTGAATTTCTTACCTCCCATCTGAGCTCCAAGTCAGATTTTATTTGGTGGCACTTTCACTTTTCAGTAGGGGAGAGCAAAGTTTATCCTCACTACACTTGTTTTTCTTTGTACCCCTCACAGCCACCAAGCTCTCCTACTGGCCGTTTGTTTCATGGCGTCCTGGGATGGATCTGGGAAAATGGAGTGTGGAAGCCAGAATTGGACAAAAGCTTGTCTCCAGGATCTGAGCCTGATTTTTCCAGCACTTTCCTTGGAGTCAGCTTGTTGGGATGTACCAGATGACCCTGGGTCACACACTCACTAACCAGTCCATGCTTGGGGACTCTTTTCCAGTCATTAGCAAGTGAGAGTGTGGTGAGTTTATCTGACTGTGGGAGAGACGAATGTGCCATGTTGGGATTTAGAACTATTGGTACCTAGTTCTTGGGGATGCACTCGAAATAGAACTTGTAGAGCAATGCAAATGTGACTGGTTGTGTGACCTTGAGTGAGTCCCTAAACCTCTTTAGGTCTCAGGATCCTTTAGTGTACCAGATTAAGAGAGTTAAGGGAAATAATGCTTACAAAACACCTACAAGGTGCCAAGCACTCTGATAAGGTCTGTGTGTGTGTGTGTGTGTGTGTGTGTGCTGGTGATGATGATATTTGGTGAGGCCCTTCTGTGGGAGCTGAAGCTGAAGTCTGGTGTCTAAACCGACAGGAGACTGTGCCTGGATTCAAGAGGGTGGATCTGTTCTTGGATGAGTCCTAAGTCTATGAGCTGCCATTTTGGGGCCCCTCCATCCTTGATCACTTAAGGCATCTGTGGCTTTCACAGATGACACCCACCTGGAGCCTCTTGTTGGGCCTATTGAAATTGAGTCTCTTCATAATTTTGTTAATAAAAATAACAATCCGTTGGGGCTGGGACTGTGGCTCAGTGGTAGGGTGCTCGCCTAGCATGCGTGAGGCACTGGGTTTGATCCTCAGCACCACATAAATGTAAAATAAAGATATTGTGTCCACCTAAAAAAAACTGGGAAATAAATATTTTTAAAAAATAACAATCTGAGGAGACTTTGCATTGTACATAGTGTTTGGATTTTTTAAAAAATAGACTTCGTAGTGTTTCCACACAGATTGTACTGTATCTGAAAAGGGGAGGTGTATAAGTGTAAGCGAATTTAAAACAGAAATTGACCTTCGTTCATTCGGCTGTGAAAATGCGATACGTGGTCTTTTTATTGTCTGGTCAGAAAACTCCAAAGCCCTCAAGCTTTGCTCTTTTTTGCGATTGCAGATTGCAAAATGAATTATTCAAAGGCCAGAGATGAAGATGGGCCTACACTTTATTGCTGGAGCCCTGAGACTGCACGGTCATTTTCTGAAGATTCATGGGGTCCTGCTCAGGGAATCCAGAAGTCTACCCTTGGCCCTGACATTGGGAGGGAACACCCTGGCTCCAGAAACCCGAGCACTGCCCTCCTGGTTCTCAAGGTCAGGCGGTTGCTGCAGCCCAGTGAATACCAGCTCATGGGGCAAAGGGCTCAGGAGCAGACAGGCTGGCATGGACTTGAGCCCAAGGTACCTGGAAGGTGGGGCTGGCTGCACAGGCTGGGAGGGAGCAAGGAGGATGCGGGGGCTTCAGACTCCCTGACTGCCCACTCAGCACCATTTTCTTCCTTTTCTATATTTTGTTTGGGAAGCTACTCCTCCCCAACTAGACTCGGGGGAAGATGGCTTTGTCTTCGGCTCTAGTGAGAGAGCCCAGTAGGTCCAAGCTGGTGGTTCTCAACCCTGGCTTCACATTAAAATCATCTGGGGGCCTTTGAAAACATCCAGGTGTCTGGAATCCAATCCCTGAGGCTTAGAGCATCATGTCATGCTTTGATATCACCTGGGATACAGGTGATGACCCAGGGACAACATCAGAATCCCTGGGCTGGGAGAACAATGGCCAAAGCCAGATCAGTGGGCCCTGGGGGGTCAGCTTTCCCCCCAAACTGCTCTTTCTAATGGCCAGGAGGGGTGTGGGGTGTGTAAAGAAAGTTCCTCCTAGGCCATGAGCAGGGTGAGGGGTTAGAAGAGTAGGGCTGGGACGTGACAGGCCAGCAGAGCTTGGCTCAGTCATGGAGACTCTGAGCCCACACAGCCACGAGTCAGCCTGTCTTCTCCACTGGGCACCACAAGAATCCCCATCTAAGTTTTCAATATGGCTACTACTTCTTCTCCTTCCCAGGGAAGAGAGCCTGGGGGTGCTGCCCGTCCTGTGGATGGAGAAACTGAGGCTCAGACCATTCTAGCAATTTGCTCAGAGGGAGTGGCTGGAGCATTTGCTCTGGGTTTGAGCACAGTCACCTGGGAACAGCACCCGGGAAGCATCTTTCTGCTCTTCACTTAGCCTGAGAGTGGTGCCTCTCGATTTTGAACTTCAGGAGTTGGCTGACCCAGGGCCCCGTCCCCAGAGCATTATCCAGGAGAGCAGATGGTGGGCTGGAAGCGCCCCTTGTACCCTTCCCCTGCAGCTGGGAACAGTGAATTCTGGGACAGTGAATTCTGGGAGGAAGGACAGTGAATTCTGCTGCTTCTCCTCTCTCCACCCTTCCTCCTGCAGTGGCCTGACATGTGCCTCCCATGACACCATCTTGTTCTCTGGGGCTCCCCCAGTGTCTGATATCTAAATTTCATACCATTAGGGTATCATCTGGGTGCTTCTGGTTGCGGGCCGGGGCTGAGGCTCATTGCTTGAGTTTGGTTGAGTTTTGCCTGTAAATCTCGTCTTTAGAGTTGGGACAGAGCTGGAAGCAGAGCCGAGAGATGACTTTAGGCACCTCCCCTCATTATAGGAATGAAAAAGCTGAGGTCCCCAGGAAATTAGGACTCTGTATACGGACCACTGCTTCCCTGGAACTAGCAGGGAAAAGGTCCCTTGTGTGAAAATCCTTAGGGTGGGGCCACCCAGACAGAGAATCAGCCCTTGAGCAGGTGCACAGGGCGTGCTGGTTCTCCTTACACATCAGAGAGCTGAGGCAGGCCAGGGACGGTGTGATCTGTACAAGGTGACAGAGCACAGGTATAGGATCCCAGCACAGGGACGTGAGAATCCAGAGACCTTCGCTCTGAGGGAACCAGTGATTGTGGCCCCAGCCCCTGTCCTGGGAGACATGGGTCCTGGGTACCCGCCCATTTCCCATCACTTGCTGCACATCTGGAACCCAATTGCAAAGGCAGTCACCTCTGGGGGTGCACAGTTCCAGGGGGTGGGGGTTCTGGGGTTGTAGCCTGGCTATGGTTCACCACCTCCACTACCAAGGGGACTGCTGGATCTGCATGGTGCCACCGAGCCTCACCTCTCCTATGCCCCAGGGGACAGCAGCCATCAAGCTGGGCCCACAGGTACCACCAGCAGGGTTCCGGCCTTTGCTTGCTGGAGAACGGGCGTGTTTTGCAGAGGCCACAGGTTCATCCACCCCTGTGCCCACTCCCTACTCACGGTGCTGTGTCCTGAAGGCTAATCAACTTCCCAAGTGTCACATTAGTGTGCACGAGTGCATTTGCCAGGTGTGGGTAACAAACCTGCCCTGTGTGCCCTGCCCATCTGGTGCACACATTCAGTGGCCCGTGTGCCAATTTGCTAGGACCTTAAGGTGAAATACCACTTTCCTCTCTGTCCTCTACCCCTTTCCCACTTACAGTGGTTAATTCTATATGCCTGAGTCACAGGGCTCAGATATTTCGTCCGACATTTTTCTGGATGGTTCTGTGTGTATTTTGGATGGACGCAATTAACATTTAAATGAGTTAAACGGTGACACTGCGAAGAGCAAGTTATTCTCCATAATGTGAATTGACCTCATCCAATCAGTCGAAGGTCTGAATAGAACAAAGTCAGGGTTCTCCTGGGCAAAGAAGCTTCTGCACAAGCTGCCTCTTGACTTGAACTACAGCCACAGCTTGTCAGCTTCACCCATCAGATTTGGGTTGGATTTGCCAAACCTCCATAATTGCACCAACCAGTTCCTTAAAATACATCTTTCTTCCTACATAGACATCCTGTTGGTTCTGTTTCCCCAGAGAGCTCCACTAGATCACCTTTATCTGGGGACAAGGGACAATCACTCAAACATTAAGGGGGCTCTCCTTACATATGGTCCTCTGGGGACATCTCTGTGATATCCAGGGATTGCCTCTGATTCTCCCTCTTCAGGTCTGTGTTGCTCTAAAACTCTCCCTTCATCTGGCGATGTAGGATAGGGCAATGTTGTGATTCACCCATCGGGCAAGAAGGAGGGCCAGGAGCTTCAAGTGGGAGGGACCCAGAGTCAGAACGGTTCCCTCTCGACGTCTGGGAATGATATTTATTCATATTTATTTATATAATCCACAGTACTTTGGCATCATATATGATTTCTGAGTTGAGTTTTTTTACTTGTATGTTTGACATACAAATCTTTTGATTGTGGAGAAACTTACAAAATAGGCTCTGGTTCTGAGATTGATTTATAGATGGGAAATGAGACAGTACTGGTGGCCCCAACCTGCAGGAGAGGAGAACATGGCCTGTCCCTAAGCAACCTGCAGACTCTCCTTGATGTGGCCCCTCATCCTCCAGTCTGGTAAAGTTCCATCCTAATCATGCCACAGTCAAAAAGCAGCTTATATTTAGGAGTGGATTCTATTTTTTCCTGTGTGCACAAAAACAAGCCTGGCATGGTGACAGAGAAAGAGTCTTTTAGAGAGAGAAAAGGACATCTTAGGAGCTAATTACAATGACAAAAATTGGAGTAGACAGCATCTAAACCATTGTCCAGCTTGGAAGTGCTTCCCCGTTGCCTCCAAGCACGCTGACTGACTCCTTTGCTACGGGTGGCACAGTGGCTTGGGCGTTGTTCTGCCCACAGTAACCAAAGAACACGAGGATCATCACAGGGTGCCGATGGCATGGGAGCTGGGCCTTGTGGTTGCTACCAGTTGATAGACAGGGGTTGAAAAGTCACACACAAAGCAAAATGAACTGAATCATTAGAGTTGTGGGTGGGTATATGGGGAATGGGCTTGGAAGCAATTTCCACCAAGCTCCTCAGAGCAGGAGGGGTTGCTCCAGGGTCCCTGGTGAGTCAGTGGTTGGCTTCTCTTCTTTGCCCTCTACCATGCTGAAGCAGATGGCATAATCCAGCTATGAACCAACCTGCCTGCTAAGGGCCAAGTCATGTCCTCTCCCAAATTCTTACATTGAAACCCTAATCCCTAGGACCTCAGAATATGACTATGTTTGGAGACAGGACCTTTAAGGAGGTGATCAAATTAAAATTGATCATCTAGTTAATTGCGGTGGACCCTAATCTAATTGGTTGGCGTGTTTATAACAGGGAATCTAGACATACCAAGAGACCTCGGGGGCACATGGGCAGGAAGACTGTGGGAGTCACAGCAAGAAGGAGGCCATTTGCAAGCCAAGCAGGAGGCCTTAGAAGAAACCAGTCCAGCCAACAACTTGACCTTTGACTTCCAGTCTCGGGAACCATGAGAAAGTAAACTTCTGTTGTTTGAGCCTCTCAGTCTTGGTGGTTTCTGGCAGCCTGAGTTGAATAAGACGCTGCCTTTCCCCAGGCGCCTGCGGGATGGCTTCCTGTACCTCGTGCCAGACCCCTCCACAGTGGCTCTGTATCTAATGGCATCTCCAAGAGAAAAGTAGACACGGCAAAAAATGCACAGCGAGGAGAGCATGATATTGTTTTTCTATCTAAAGCCTGAAAATCAAAAATGTACAAGATGAGCCAACTCCTGGAGATCGGAGTGGGTCATGGTGGCAGTGGTTCCTCCGCCATTTTCCTCCTGGGAACTTCACAGAGGTTTCCTGACTCCTAGCTAGGGTTCACCCCAGGAAAACAGGTGTCACCCACCTGTTCTTCTGGAAGCACCTGACTTGCCTACTATGTCAGATGTTCACCTATATTAGGGTTCTAGGAGTATGTGCTGGGAGCCATTAGCCAAGTAGGTATGACAATTTCCTTGCCAGCGTACCCCATGTTGCTGACATGTTGCAGTGACATTGAATGTAGGTGACCTTGCTCAAGGACCAAGGCAGATTAGGGTGTTCCCGGTTTTAAGATAATCGTGTTTAGGGCGTTCCCAGTTTAGGTTCCAGGTTTAAGGTTTAAGATTATTCCTGCTGGGAATAGGGCGTATCCTGCTGCCTGAGTTCCCCTTGAGTTCTCACGGGATTTAGACAGTATATTTTGTGAGACAGAAGCCCAGTGGAGGTGGATTTGGGCAGAGAACGTGGATTTGGGCAGAGAACGTGGATTTCCCCAGAACGTGATTGTAGACGGCTGGTGTGAGTTCGGGAATAAAGAGTTGCTGTTTGAATCTACAAGCTGTGTGGTGGCTTGTGATTGTGTGCCCAGCCAGACTGCGGCAGTATGTTCACAGGCTCCCTTGGGGGGGGGGGCAGCTGGAGCAGTCTGAGCCTGGCTTGGTTAGGCTCCAAATGCGCCCGGTGTCACCAAATCCAGCTCCAAATCCCAGGGAGCTCCTTTGAAAGTTGCCTTATACTTAGGTGATATAGACACCTGTCTATGTGATTAGACTGTAGGGCCTTCAGTGGGAAATATGGCCCTTGTACACAGGGACAGTACCTCCAGGAACAGACATAGTACCTGGTACTACTGACCCAGACCAACTGAATTCTCAAATTCTCATTGACAGAGTCCCCTCTTTGGGTTAAGGCATTAAAGGCCCCTGTTGAATCTGTGATTAAGGGGCCATGCTATTAAGACAGCTGCCAAACACCTCTTTGTGAGTTCATCAGCGTGGCCTCAGACCCAGCCTTAATGCCTGGGTTCAGGGCTGCTGGGCTCTGGAGGACGGGATGAGGGAAGGTCCATCGCCTGGGTGGTGGGGTTCCGCAGGCAGGTGTGTTTTGTGGAGGGAAGTGTGTGACAAAAAAAAAAAAAAGGAGACAGCATTTCAGGGGGAATGCCGGCGACACTTCTCAGAGCCAGCCACACCTCCCTCTCAGAGTCATTTTTCGGCTGGATGGCCCAGGTCACGAACGTGAGGCCAGGCCAGGTGGCAAGCACTCTAGTCCTGTTGCTACATCAGGGACTCAGCATCTCAGAACTGGCCTTGGCCGGGTGTGGAGTTGGGAGTGTGGGTACAATAACAACCAGAACACCAGCTTCTCCAGGGCAGGGGGCGCTGCTGAGCCACTGCGGGGATTGGCACCCCAGAGGCGGGGCTTCACCTACGCTCTCAGCCAATCAGTGTGCTCCCTGGCTCCAGGGTCCTGACATCCACGGGAGGTGTGAGCTACTCTGGGAGAAGCAGGGAGAGAATGTGGTCAAACAACAGGGCTAAGCAGCGGGTGGCCTGGGCTTGGCAACCACAGGCTTGGGGCTCAAGGGCCATCAGGGGAGGAGGGCAAGGGCTGTCTGGCTGTCCACAGTCCAGGCAGGGAGGTGCTGGGGTTCAGCAGGGAGAAGATGACATCTGGTCATAGTCGGGGCACTTGAGCAAGGCTGGGTAGTTGCTGTTCATCTGAAGGGAGGTGTCGCTGGAGATGTCGGAGGGGCTGCGGCCCCGGATCCAGGCATCTGGGTGCAGGAACTGGCCGGAGTAATCGGAGCAGTTACTCAGACGTGGACGGTAGAAGCCAGGGTGAGGCCTGTACATGTCCTCGGCCGTATACCTCTTCATGAACAGGTACACAGACATCACCCCTGCACTCTACAGGGAGGAGGAAGGAGAGAAGAGCTCACTGCTCAGGCCTGGCCGGGATCCCCCTGCTGGGGTCTGCCCAGGACACAGTCATGGGGGACCTCAGGAAAGGTGGTCAGTAGATGTGGGGACAGAAGTGGGCCCTGGAGACACCCTAGATAGAGGAGCCCTGGGAAGGCCAGAGAGTGGCACATGCTAGATGTGAAAAAGGGTCATGAAGCTGGTGTTTCAGGATACTTATGGAATGCCTTCCTTCTCCCAGCCCAGCAGGGCAGCCCATTCTGACACGGGACACAGTGGGCAGGTTACCTCTGTTAAAAGGAAGGAGATGGCAGCAAAGGCAAATGACCATCCGTATTTGTAGTTGAAATAGGTCTCTGCATCCTTGGTCCTGTTGAGCATCTCGTCATTGATGCTGGAGATGTAGAGCACTAGGCCCACCACAAGAGAGAGGCCTGGGAGAAGACAAGGGAGGGAAGGGGACACTCAGCACAGAGGCCCAGGAGCTTGCTGATGTGGCATTCATCAGGAACAGAGCTGCTGGACTTTTAATCACAGTGCATTCATTTTGGAGTTCAAGGGCAAGCAGGAGCTTGCTTACTGAGGATCCTGTCTAGACCAGCACCTTCTAGATAGTGGTGGATAGCTGCAGCTCAGGAAGCTCCCTGTCCAGCCACCCTCCTGAGCCAGGGACCAAGCCCGGTGGTCCTTCCCCAGCTGCTCACATCTGCCAAACACACCTGCCTGAGCCCCAGCCCTGGACATTCTCATGTGCTGGGCCTGGGCTGGAACCCTGGCACTGTATTGTTCTAAAAGCTCCCCAGGTGACACTAACGCAAACCAACGTGGAGGTGCACACCCTGGGCTAGCAAGTGGCTTCTACAAAACTGAGAAGAAGATAGGTTCCCCGAGCAGGATGCCAGGCCTTTATCCCTCTCTCCGGCAGCAGGTGGTGCACAGCACTGTGGCATCTACTGATGTGGCCAGAGGTCTGTGCAGCCCACCTGAGCACAGGGCAAGGCCTATCTGAGATCTTTAGGCAAAAGACTAAAAACAGTATGTGCAGATTCTGGCTAGCATTTAACTGGGAGGCCACTGGGACCCAAACTCCTCCTGCCATTATGTAAATGACTGCCTCCGGCATCAGTCTCATCAATTAGTAACTGTAATTGAATCAAGACCTAATTAATTACTCTGTGTTGAGCTGTTCGGGTTTTAATTCTATTCACATTATTACACGAAACTCGGGCATCTCAAAGGATGAATATTAGAGTGAAATAGATGTGATTCAAACCTTTCTAAATACCTAACTCATGTGTGAATCATTAATGTCCACACATGCCATTCTCTATTGTTATCAAAACAATTTCATGTGGCCTCGCCCAATCCTAGATTTCTGTGGCCCACTCTCGAAATCTCAGGAGTCCCAAAGCAACTGTAGAGCCTGGGCGATGTGAGGTTCACAGCAGGAAGGGTAAAGAGCTGAAACCTGCATCTGTATGTCTCTACATAGGAGGAAATATCACCATGCGAAGGTTGGGCTGGTGATATTGCAGGTGCTCCATAAATATTTGTTGGGTTGATGGATAGAAGGGCAGAAAACTGGATTAACAGATGGAAGAATGGCAGATGGGTTGGTGGGTAGAGTAAAGAATAGTTGAACAAATTGAAGAAAGAATGGTTGGGCATATGCATGGGTGGATGGATGGAAGGAAAGAAAAAGAATGGTTTTTGGTCATTAGGCAATCTGACAGCCGCCTGGCTACCAAGCTATATTGACAAGAAAATATTGAAAAAGGGATCCTAAAGTGACTTGGGAGTCAGATGGCAGTCATAATGCCTGGTGCACAAGAGCTCCTTCCTTCTTTCCTTCCTGTCCACCTGTCCATCCATACACCATTCAAACCACCCACCCATCTTCCACCTCATATTCTCCTTCCTACCCTCCTCTCTCCAATCAACAAGTTCAAGGCACCTAAAATGCATGCCCTGAGAGTCACTTCTTTTTGGCTCAAGTCATTATCTTCAAAAGAAAAGGTGTCCATGAAAGTGTACAAGTCACCCTGAAGGGGAGAAAGAGTGCACCTCTCTCCACACACTCCCTGGGAGTCACCACATCCATTTCCATCCCTAACAGCCTTCTAGATGTCACCTGGACATCTCAAACTCAGCATTTCCCGCATGAAATTCATGAACTTTGCCTAAATCTCTTTTTCCTGTGATCCCTGGATCACTGCTGTGCTGTTCCATCGACTCAGTGCCCAAGCAAGAAATCATGCCCAAGCACTGACCCTCGACTCTGCCCTTGAAAGTCTACCCCTCGACCTTTTGAGTTTACCTCCCAAATGACACTTGACCTTCTCCTTTCTCTCTGTGGCTCCGTCCATCACTCCTGCACCCACCACGAGGAGTAATGATTCCATCCCATTCCCCCCACGCTTCGTCTTTTCTCTTCCCTCCAGACCTTCCTCCCCTTCCACCCAGCCTCACTCCTTTGCCTAATTCCCACTCACTTCCAAGTCATCCTCCATCCACCTGCAGCTCTCCTGCCATCTTCTCTGACCAACCCTTGGCCTGAATTGTGGCTTCTGCTCTGGGCTCTGCAGCAGTCCTTGCTGGCTCCCATCATGGCCCTTTCTAGGCTGGGTTCTAGTTCCATCTACTTGTTTGTATCTCCACTCTGCAGTCCTTTTTGCAGGCTGCGAGACCAGCACCCAGAATAAGGCCTAGTAGGTACCATGAAGGACTGAAGTGCAACCTGGTGCCAGTCCAGGAAGTCAGGTCCATGGCGAAGGGCCCCTGGTGGGTCCAGGGCATGGGGTGTGATGGGCAAGTGAAGAGGACATCAAGAGTCTCCTGAGGATAGCTGAGGGCTGGAGACTGAAGGGACATAAATACAAAGGCAGACAGTTTTATTTTTCAGGCCCAAACATGACAACACCAGCTGCTTCAGGAACAGGGGTCTTCCTCCTCGGTGGGAGCTAGAGAGGCAACACCCGGGTTCCCAGCCCAGGTCTGCCCCAGGGAGAGCCTGTCAGGTCACCCCCACTCCAAAGCCTCTTTGCTTTTCTGCCAGGTCGTGGATGGGCCTGGGGTCATCAGAAGTCTTCTCCAGCCCTGACTCAGTTCTGCCGGGCTCACTGACTTGTCCTGTTTCCAGTGCCAGGAGCTGACCCACAGCCATGACTGGCACTTCCTGCAGCAGAGCCATTCAGGAGTTAAACATCAAAAGTCCAATGCACAAAAAGGGAAAAAATTGCCACTTACCCGAGAGGATAAAGAAGATGCCAGAGACAAAGGCCAGTATTGTCCTGTGGGGACGGATGTGCCCGATGTTGCTCAGGATAAACCCGATGAACATGAAGAAGAGGCTGACCAGAGGGAATGGTGTGGCCGAGCGAATCATTTCTAGTTAAAGGGACGAAGGAGCAGCCTGTCAGCCTCTAGCGGTCTCACCCACACTCCTTATCCCGAGTACAGTGTTCTGTAGTATCTAACCAGGGTCCTCCAAGCCGCACCCCTGCATGTGTCCCTAGAGCCATGACCCATGGGGTGGCCTGGGGACCGCCCAGTGCTGGTAGGGCTTTTGTCCCTGAGGCAGACAGAGCCAGAAGGTCTGGCTTCAAGTGCTAACATATTCAGAGCCTGTCTTCTCTGGGCATAAACTACTTCCTCCTCGGAGTCTACACTGACTGCCATATGGTAGCTGTGGAAGGACCTGGTCATGACATCTTGTTTCTTCTCTCAGCGACAGTCACCATTTCCATGTGCAAGGGGCTGCCCTGAATGGTGCAGGAAAAGTCACTGGCCTCTGTCTTCCTCAACCTATAATTACTTTTTGGGAGCATTTCTATTGTGTACCAAAGACTTTGATCTTTTTCCCAGTTCCCTGAGAGATAGCATCCAAATCCTTAGAATTTCCTAAGTGACAGAGTGTCTTTGTTAGTCATGATGGTCCCTAGGTACACCTGAGTTTATACCAACAGGTGACTCAGGACGGGGCCTGGAAAGAGCATCCACGTGATTAGAGGGTTGGGGTTTTGAGCCACAGGAAGGGAAGAGCTAGGTATTGAGTTCATTAACTCAATGGATGGGGTCTACTTAATAAAATCCAACAAAAACTCTGGACACCAGAACTCGGTTGAGCTTCCTGGGTGGTGAACACATCCATGTTTCAGGACAGTGATGCATTCTGATTTCAGCAGGAGAGGACACTGAAGATCTTCATTTGAGACCCTGCCAGACCTTGTCCTGTATGTCTCTTTGTTTGGCTGGTCCTGATTTATATCTTTTATAATAAAATCGTAATGTGAAGTATAGCACTTGCTTGAGTTCTGTGAACCATGTTAGCAAAATGTTGAACTCTGGAAGCCACAGGAACCCTCAAACTTGTACCAAATTGGCTAGAAGTGCAGGTTGCCTAGGGACCTCTGATCACGTGTCTGGCATCTGAAGTAAGGACAGTCTTGTTGGAAACTGAGATCTTAAACCTGTGGAATCCATGTTAACTCCAGGTGATTAGTACCATGGGCCTTCCATGGGCTTTCATGAATTTGAACAACTGAAGATTCAAAGAGATGATTTAAAGTCTGAGGAGGAATGCGTGTAAGTTATATGCAAGTACTACTCCATTTTATATAAGATTTTTGTATCTGTGAGGGACCCTGGAACCAAGCTCCTTCACATAGGAGAGATGACTGTTTCAAAGTTGTTTTGCAACATCGCAAGCTCCCTATGGGATCAGAAGTAACTCTGGTGAGCTCAAGGTCATGAAGTCAGTCCCCTTGTAGTCCAGGGAGACCCTTTTAGTTTCCTGGGTATGAATGAACTCTCAATTGCTGGGGTCACAAGACTTGGAGACTGAAATAACCTGTCTCTACCACTGGAAAATTAGTCTGCAGGGCAAGTGTTAGTGAACTCAACACGCTGAGGTTAAGCCCCTTAGCTCTTGAGAACACCCTGACTTCCTTTTGCCCTGTTTTATTCTGTGTAGCCAGTGGCCCAGGTTAGAGAGATCAATACACCTACTTAGAACATTGACTGTGGACTCGGACGTCAGCTGGGAGTTCATGGGCATCACATATTCTATGGTAAAGCAGCGTCCCCGCTCCTCACCTAGGAGACAAGAATTACTTATATTTCTAGGTTCTTCATGAGCATGGATTTGAGGTTAGTACATTCAAGTGGTATTTCCAAATGCACATTGTTAGAGTCTGTAAACAAGTCAGGATGGCGCCTGGCATCGGACTGCGGCAGCACATAAGATCTTTGACTTGCTGTGTCATTGCACATGAGCTGAATACAAACCCTAGGGTCCCGCACTGGTGACCCACAGGCAGGGTGGGATATGTTCTGACATCACATCCTTCTGGAGCATGGTCCTGAGCACTACAAATTGCATGATAAGAGGTCAGGACTGGGAACCCCACACTGGGCAAACGCCCCACTGTGTCTCCTTGCTTCTGGGTGGAGGGGGCTGATGGGAGTGCGCGGCTGGCTTAGATTCATGAGTGTGGGTGTCACAGAACAGGTCCTGATGACTTCAAGTTCTGCTTCAGATTTAAGTAGAGCCTGACGCCACACAGTCTGGGGCAGTGGAAGATCAGGTCAGAATGGGAGGCTCAACAAGTGACCAGGAAGCCAGGCCTGCTGAATCCCATCCCACCACCATCCCACCCGCCACACAGAGGTCACAGAGCCTCACTTGGAAAAGCCCAGTGACCACTCTGTGGCTGTCCCAGCCAGCCCAGGCTTGCAGCCATTCTTGCAGGACATGGGGATGCTTTTCTTGTGCAGGCTGGAGCTGGGCGGTGATAAGGAGATCAAGAGCAGAGCTCTTGGAGCACGGTGCCAGGGAAGCCCTGGTGAGCTGAGGGGAGGCCCAGGTAGGTAGGTAGGTAAGTATGATCAAAACCGGCACCACCCTGCAGGGCCCCAAGGACCTGCTTTGGGTTTTCCTGTGTCACAGAAGAACAGAGAAACCGCTTAGTATTTCCTGTCCTGCAAATTAGGGGAGGCTGACTTAAGCTCCTGAGTGATTTGTAGAGTGGAAGCCATAACAAGCTTGGCTTCAGTGTTGGAGGGTTACACAGGATCCCAGCTCGAGGAGCTGAGATGTGCAAGAGCAGTCGGCACCTGCTCAGGTCATCCCAGTCGGCCCTGGGGGCGGGGCATGGGAGGGCGGAGCCTCAGGAGGGGACCTGGGAGCTGAGAGGCTTGCTCAACCCATTATCCACTGGAGAGTCCGCTCCCCTGCTGGGACCAGGTCCTGGTCACTGCATCCAGCACAGTCCCCAGAGCTTGTGGGGATTGTCTGTGACAACTGTCCCCTTCCAGTATCTCTTCCCCGGGAGGAACCACTTGGGGCAGGTTTTCCCAGTGGGGGGCTGGTGCCCTTACCTGCCAGGAAGCAGACCCGCCAGAGGCCCGAGTGCAGGGACATCTTGACCTCAGTGCTCTGATTCTGGGGCAGGACCACGCCTTCCTCCAGGTACAGCCAGTAGTCGGTGCTGACGGCGATGCCCAGGAGGCCCAGGCCGCAGACGGCAAAGACGCTGCTCAGCAGGGTCAGCGCCTTCCTCCCGCAGGTGCTCATCTTCCCGGCCACTGGCTGGACGCCGGCCCGCACGGTGTTGGCTCTGAGAAGGGAGGGTGAGAAGGCCAAGATGAGGAGCAGTAGCATGAATAAAGACACCAGGTAACTCAGGGGCTTCGGTCTGAGCAATAGAGTTGTTTTTTTTTTTTTGGTACTGGGATTGAACTCAGGGGTACTTGACCCACTGAGCCACATCCCCAGCCCTATTTGTATTTTATTTAGAGACAGGGTCTTGCTGAGTTGCTTAGTGCCTCACTTTTGCTGAGGTTGGCTTTGAACTCACAATTCTCCTGCCTCAGGCTCCCAAGCTGCTGGGATTACAGGCATGTGCCACTGCGCCCAGCTAGTTGTTTTTTTTTTGTTTTGAAGCTTGCAAAGCACTGCATCAAGTTCTTGAAGAATCACATTACATACTGTGTAAAAGGCTGGAAAGCCTGTTTGGCTTTGCAAAATCTAGAATTTTCCAAACTTATTTGACCACAGAATGGCATCTCCATCGTGTTCTGGGAAACCCACTCTAGGAACCATGTTGCCCCCATGAAGAATAAGAAGACCTACTCTGTCCACGCTACAGAATTGCTGGGGGGTTGACTGCAATGTCAGAAGTCACTGTTTTGAAAAATCAGAAGCACATTCCTGGTGCAGGGTTTTATTATTAGGCAACAATGGACTAAGCCCCCGCTTCTTGCAGAGCAGACAGATCAGAGCTCTTGAAATACAACAGCTGCTGCCTGGCAGAAGCTGAGCAGCCAATTTTAATGTTAAGCTTGGCAGAGAGCTGAGAAAGATTTGGGTCTTGGAGATTTGGAAGGATGGAAGTAGAGAGGAGATTGTATCTGAATCTAGAAAAGCAAGACATAAAAGAAGAGGTTGAAGGTGACCTTGCCTGCTAATCTCTGCAGCAGCAGACCCCAAAGCCTGGAATGTACTGAGGAAAACCCTCAAAGTCTTAAACCTTCCCAGAGAACTCCACATGGGGTGAAAATAACAACCTTATTCATTATACAGATATATTTTATGCTTCTATTGTGTCATTGTATTTATTTGTCAATAAATAATATCATGGATCGAGTGCCAGGCTACTGTGCAGAGTCCTCTATGTATCACGTGTCTCAGGACCTCAAAGCAATCTTGGAAGTAGTGAGTACCGGTCCTGCTTTGTGGATGAGGAAACTGGGGCTTAGCGATGTTATGTAGCCTACAGGACACTGTTGGTGCATGGCAGACCACAGATTTAAACCCCGTCTGATTCCACATTCTTGCCCAGATGACATCATATATATATTTTTTTAAAAGTTTTTTTAGGGCTGGGGATGTGGCTCAAGCGGTAGCACGCTCGCCTGGCATGCGTGCGGCCTGGGTTCGATCCTCAGCACCACATACAAACAGGGATGTTGTGTCCGCCGAGAACTAAAAAAAAAAATAAATAAATACTAAAGTTTCTCTCTCTCGCTCTCTCTCCTCTCTCTCTCTTTAAAAAAAAAGTTTTTTTTAGTTGTAAATGGATGCAATACTTTTATTTATTTATTTTTGGTGCTGAGGATTGAAATCAAGGCCTCACACATGCTAGGCAAGAGATCTACCACTGAGCTACTGCCCCAGCCCCTAGACAACACTATCGTTTACTGAAGAAATAAATGGCTTCAGGGAGTGTGGGGTGAAGGACAAACACCCAAGGTAGGTTGCTTAGGGAATCCGGAAATGTAGAAGACATCATACTTGGAAAAATTTCTTTTTTGCACGGCCCAGGGTTACATAAGGGCTGTTGCTTGATACTTTGGGACTCCCAGTTGGATGTCATCCGGCAAATCCCCTGGTATCCGTGTCATGGTGGTGCTCTATGACTCAGCATTCCTGATTCAGAAAACCACCATGCAGGGAAGCAGGACTCATACTCCCCTTAACCCACACCAAAGACATTCAAGTTCCAGGGTAGGAGTCCCTGAGATCACCCAGCCTGCAACTTGGAAGGATGAGGGTGCAAAATGTAAATATTTTGAGCACTGATTCAGTGCTTCTTTCTCTGGAGTGCACGGAGAATGACAACACAGTAAATGAACATTACCTGTACGTCCCTCTCTGGAAACACCACCATTATTAATACCTTACTTCATGGCTAGAAGGTTCTTGCTTAGCATCTGGACGGCCATCTTAAGTGACAACCACCATTTTAAGGAAAAAGTTTTGCTTTCCCGCCCAAGGGCCTTTCTGAGAAAGACTCACCACTCCCTCCTACCAAACCCAACCCTTAATGGCCCACGTTAGGACCTGCCTGGCTCTGATTCCTGAGCCTCCCCAATAAAAGTCCCGGAACGCAAGCCTGTGTTGCCTCTCTCTCCTATAGAGAGAGGGCCTTTATTGGTCAGCTCTGAAAAATAAACTCTCGTGTGGATCTCTGCCTGGTCTCTGTCTTTCATTTCTTGCTTACCCATCTCTCGTTCCTCGCTTTCCTTTCAATGGCTATGCCGTCTTTTAAAATTTCCTATGTAATTGTGCATGCGAGTCTGCACATTCTCCCACCCAAGGCCTTCAGGAGGCCCCTTGGAGACACTGTGGTTGGAATGGATTCCTAGCTCTTACAGAATCAGGGGAACTCACTGCTTCTCCATGCTGTGAATCTCCTCCCTGTTCGATTATGTTCATTTGTTTTATTCTGAAGGGAGGAAGGCAGACATTTTTTATTAGTTGCCACCCCAAGAAGAGATGTTGACCCTCTAATGTTCAATGAACAAAGCTGACTGCAAAACCATCATTTACTATCAGCTCTGCTGCGTAAAAAATGCACAGACTGGGAAGAAATAAAACCGAAATATTGACGGTAGATGCTTCCAGGTAATAAGGTTATGTATATTTTACGCTCTTTATGTTTTTCTGTGCTCAATAAAGATTGTAAAAGAACATGCGTTATTTCTATAGCTAGAAAAGAAAACTAAATTAAAGTTTAGAGACATCAATTCTGCAACCACTGCCCTTGCAAACAATAAATGCAGGGCTCTGGCTAACTCCTGGGCTGGGGACGCCAAAATGCAGTGTCACTCTTGGAAAACTGGGGCTCGGAAGCTTGACAGCTTTGAGCATTTTAAGATGATTACCCGGTGCCATTACCTCTAAGTATTAGATTGTTAATTATCAGAAATTAACAGTTGCTAATTATTATCCATGGCTGGCAATTAGGGAGAAATGTCTTGTGGAGATTAAATCACTAATGGCACATTTTCCCTCCCAAGCCAATAGTAAAAGGGTTTCAAAGAGTGCTTAGGGGCTCCGAGGCAGGTGAGGTTAAGGGTGCCCAGGAGAGTCTAGCTATGGGACCGCTGAGGAGGATGGATGGAGGACAAACTCACATGTCCTGATCCCAGTCTCCCACTGGCCTCCAAAAGACCCCCATCGTGCTTTGATGAAGGGTTCGGGATTCTTGACAAAGCTTTGCAGCCAGTGACAGCAGCTGCTCTTGGGAGCAGGCTCAGTGACTCAGTGTTGGCCTGGCCACTGGCCAGCAGGGTGAGCTGGTGATCAGAGCAGAGTCTCCAGTGGTCCTGTAACCCTGCTCCTTCCCACCAGGCCGCCCCGTTATCTTCTATGGCGGTTGACGCTCCCCCATTAAGCAGTGGGGTGTGTGTGTCCTGCCCTTGGTGCGGCAGGTCTGTAACTGCACTGATGTTAAAGCCCACAGTAGGAAGGCCATGCATGGGCTTTCTGAGGCTGGGTCATAAAAAGAGATGCAGCTTCCTCCTGACTCTTGGATGCTCACCAAGGGGAAGCCAGCCTTGGTGGTAAGAGACCCCACTCCCCTGAGGTCCCCACACGTTAGGACAGTGCTTCTTGGCTGCAGCCCTATTGACATTTGGGGCTGGATGGTTCTTTTTCTCGGGGGGCTGTCATGTGTGTGGCAGGTGGTTTAGCAGGATCCTTGACCTCTTCCCCACTCGATGCCAAAATGTCAGACAAAGTTGTCCTGTTGGGGAAAAATGTTTCTAGTAGGGAAACTGTTTTTGAGGCTAGGTGCAGATGTCTTGGTGGACAGTGCAGCGGAGCTTCCAGCCCACAGCCGGCTGCGAGTCATGAGATTAAGTCTTCCTAGATGGACATCTAGCCTGGATGAGTTGCAGCCCAGGACAACATCCAACAGAAACTATATGAAAAATCACAAGAGCTGCCCAGCTGAGCACTCCCCAAATTCCTGACCCCCAAATCAAGAGCAAAATGAAACACTTGTTGTTTTATGCCACTAGGTTTCAAGGTAATTTGATACACAGCAAAAGTTACTAAAATAGCTTCTTTACTCACTTAATTAGCATCTTCTTCTCATGGCCTAGATAGACTGTAAATCCAAGGTGTGGCTTTGGCCCTGAATGTAACTTAGTGATGGAGGGCCTGCAGCTCATAGTCTATTCCTTGGAGTTTACAGCCACGTGAGGTGTGAAGAGCATATGGGATCAGGCAAATTCAAGTGGAGGTGCTGGCTCTCCTATGTACCCATCCTGGGCAAGTCATATCTCCACTCTGAACCTCAGTCTCTTCCTCTGTAAAACAGGAATAACCTCATAAGAATTCTTGTGAGGATTTATGAAAGTGTAATAGAACAAGGCTTGGCTACCTCTTGAACTCTCAGTATAATGCTAAGGTAACAGAGTAATACAACTTGATCCGGGAAGAGTAATAAATACCAGGGCAGATCGGAGAAGCTAAATTTGCCCCTGCAAATCAGCAAAATGGCCTGAACTTTTTACTTCCACCCAACAATCTCCTTCTTATCGTGGCAGTTGCTCTGCAGAGTTTATTTATTTATTTATTTTTCATTTCCACCCCTGGCAAATTTCAACCCTCCATCAACCAGTTGGAGACATTTTAGGTTTTCTCATATTGTATAAGGATGTGGAATGCCTTCCTGGTGGGTAGTGCGACATCTCTGTAGACAGATCACAAAGACAGTATTAGCAAACATGGGTGCAGTGCTTAATACCGTTGAGCACAGCAGATGCAGCATCAGAAGGACCTTGTCCCTTGGAGCTTGGAGACCTCCAGGTCATTACTGTCTCACTGTCCTAATGTGGCCCTTCCCAGAGACACTGCCTTTCACTAAGTGGTCCTGAAGCTGCCTGGCCCCCGAGCTCTCTGTGCCACATTGCTGATGCTCTTGGAGTTTGAGTCTTGCTGGGCAACGATTCACTGCCCTCACAAGATGACGAGTGTGCTTCCTGCATTCCAAGCACTCTGCCCCAAGACTAAGAGCAGAGCACAGCAGCCTGTCAGCCAGAAGCTCGGGCTATGAGCTGAGGAAACAGCTCTGGCATAGCCCCGACACAATGTGTCCCCCAAACCTCTTGGAGTGGAGGTCAGGGTCAACAAAAACTCCTCCTACTCTTGACTTGGTGGGAGATTGCAGATGAACTGGTTTTCATGGGGACCAAGTAGCATCAGGGGCAACCAGCAAGGGTCACTGCTCTCGCCAACAAAAGTCTAGCTGGAGAGAGATGACCATGACTGTTGAAGGTCCAACAAGATGCCTAGAAAAGCCTCTATAGTGTTTCTCCAAAGGTATGGATATGAACAGCCTGGTTAAGTGGAAAAGCACTAACCAAGTAGTGATAATAGTGATTCCATCATTAGGATTATTTTCGTTACAGAATTTTTCTATGCAAATTAAAGGTTTTGCTATGCAATGAAACCACACTACACATACAATATGAGACTGATTTTATTTTACTTTATTTAATATTACCATTCTTTTCTTTTTTCTTGGGGGAGGGGTACCAGGGATTGAACTCAGAGGCACTCAACCACTGAGCTACATCCCCAGCCCTTTTTGGTATTTTTATTTAGAGACCGGGTCTCACTGAGTTGCTTAGAACCTCACCTTTGCTGAGGCTGGCTTTGAACTTGCGATCCTCCTGCCTCAGCCTCCCAAGCGGCTGGGATTATAGGTGTGCACTGCTGTGCCCAGCACACCATTATTTCCTACTGTTTTTAGTAGCTTTAGAATACATGCTCTCTAATTTGCCTATACCCAAACCGATATAACCATTTGCCTACTGTGGAATAGTTAGGTTGCTTCCAAAAAATTTCTTAGTGTAATCAACAATGAATAAACATATTCATTACTAAATAATTATGGACATCTGCAAATATTCTTCTTCTTTTTTTTTTGAAAAAAATCCTGCAAGTGGAATATCTAAAGGACAAGAACCTTTTTAGCACTCTTAGAAGTATCATCAGACCTTGTTTGAAAGATTTCAAAGGCATTTCTATCCCCGCTGCCTATGGCACAGTGAAGGTCTCACTTCAGGGACATAGAATTTCACACTCCCCCCCAATCAGAAGAGTTGCTCTCCTATCTCCACTGAGAAATTGGCACCTGGACTCTGTTTTGTTGCTTGTTGCATCAGTGGGATTTGCTAGATTAAGATTTCCATGCTAGAGACAATCCTTCCGGAAATTCCAGGGCCTCCAGTGTAATGCAAAATGTCTTATACCAGCACTCTGGTTTTAATCTCAAATGTACCTCAAAGGTCTGTGTGTTAAGGGTTTAGTCCTCAAGGTGGCGCTATTGGGAGACAGTGGAACCTTTAAGAGGTGGGGCCTAGTGGGAGGTCTTTAGGTCATGGGTATGCCTGTGAAGGGAATGATGGGATACCAATCTCTTTTGTTTCCCAGCCATGAGGTGAGCAGTTTTGTTCTTCCACAGGCTCCTGTATGATGTGCTGCCCTGCCACAGGCCCAAAGCAACAGGGCAAACCAATCATGGACTGAGACCTATAGAACTGTGACCCCCAAATGATCTTTTCCCTTTATAATTTGATAATCTCAGGTGTTTGTTATAGTGATACAAAGCTGACTAACATAACCAGTGATTTGAAACCTTCTGAGGTGCATCATATCACCTATGCAATATGTAAACCTACGGACGCTCAAGGCAAGATTGGCTGGAAAAATAATCACTAAAAATCATCCAAATACTGAGATAAATGGCTAAACACAAAAATTATTTATCAAAAAACCAACAGATATACACCAACAGCAGCCAGTTGAAAAATGTAATGCATGAAAAAAATCCTGTCTGTGAAGCAACAAAATGGTAAAGTTTTAGATTATCTTACTAAATTATATGTTAATGCTACATAAAGAAAACCTTTAAACTATTGACAAACATAAAATGAGACTGACAAACATAAAACAAGATTGATAAATAATGTGACATTTTTAAATTGACAGTGTCATATAAAAGTGTCATCTTTCCCCTAAGTTAATCTATGAATTCAGTGCAATGAGTTCTCTTGCACATGATTCTGGGGTTAGTCTAGAAGAAGAAACATTGATTAAATAGCCAGAAAATTATTTTAAAGTTGAAGGTAAATAAGTAGGAGCTATTAGATATTTATGTTTATGATGCAGCCTCTGCAATTAAAATATTTTGATGCTGATGAAAAAAATCGATACATCAATAGAAATTTTTAAAAAGCCATTTCCAGCTGTGATTAACTAGCTTGATAAAATAGCAGTTTCTGACTATGTTTAACTAGCTTGTATTAGACTAATTCTCCCACTGAGAATAACTCTAACAGTTGGATAAAGTGTAAAAAAATCTGTTTAAAGACATTGGACAGCAATCACAAAAATCCATGATTCTAGAGGTCAAGAGCAATTGACATTTTGTACAAATTTTCCAATTGAAGTAAAGTATTTGCTAGTTCATACAGTGCGGGTGTGAGAGGCTGAGCAAAAATCTGCAGATCTTACAGTAGTACATCGTGCTATAAAATCAAAATGAGAGTTTAGGGCTTGCCAAGGAGGAGCGTTGTGGTAAAGAGAAAAAATTTTCAAATGGGGGACTTGGGAATACTCATACTCTCTATAAAGAAGTAATACTCCATGTAAAGAAATAATCCAGCTTCCACTAGATGGATATCCATCTTCAGAGCAGCTCAATTCATGATTGAATGTAGGCAATCTTCTCCTAGGTAACAGACTGACAAAATCAAAACTAAATCCCATCTTGGGGAATATCATAGCACAAACAGCATTTCTAGTTTTCCATGTGAATGTCTAGTGCTCAATGAAAAAAAAAAATACCAGACATATCAAGAAGCAGGACTAAGACTAAAAAAGGAAACATTGGACACAGAAATGATGAGAGTCAGAACATAATACGGCAACACTGTTAACATGCCTAAAAAATAATCATCAACTCGGATTTTCATACCCAGTTAAAATATCCCTCAACATTGGAGGCAAAATAGGAATATATTCAGACAAACAAAAATGAGGAAATTTGGCATCAATAGACTTGCATCAAGAGAAATGTTAATGCCCGGTGTGGTGGCACATGCCTGTAATCCTATTGGCTGAGGCCCAGGGTTTGCTAGTTCAAAGACAGCTCAGCAAAAGCTAGGTGCTGAGCAACTCAGTGAGACCCTGTCTCTAAATAAAATACAAAATTGGGCTGGGGATGTGGTTCAGTGGTCGAGTGCCTGTGAGTTCAATCCTCAGTACCCACCCCCATCAAAAAAAAAAAAAAAAAAAGAAAAAAGAAAAAAAGAAATGCTGAATGTGTTTGTGACACAGAATGAATTAGTGCCCAAGCCCAGGAAGGCAGGACAGAAGCAGCAGCAATGGAAAGGACAATTACCTGGGTTAGTGTAAATAAGTGGTGAGTGTAAAAGGAACAATAGTACTGTCTTGTGGGTTGAAACACATGTGGAATTACTTTGAAGCCGATGTGTCCTTTTTCTATGACTTAAGATTCTATCTGTTGAACTGATTGGTAAGAAAATCATAATTTACCACAACTTACTGGGAGAAGCAAAGTTGACTCAGAAGAAAACCATTGCCTCAAGAGTATATGTGTGTGTGTGTGTGTGTGTGTAGCCCCTTGGACACAAACATAGGAGGAAGAAAATAATAACGTGGAAGAAATTAATGAAAAGGAAACAAACATGTAATGAAGAAAATCCACGGTAGAATTGGTAAATTCATTGTAGAATGGGGGTGGGGAAGGAGTGCGCAGAGGGAGAGTGTGGGTCCAGGGCTGGTGCGGCTGTGGAGTTCAGGCCCTCTCCTCTACACTGATGGCGATGAGTGTCATCAAGCTCCACTTGATGACATCCACCTAAATTAACAATGCAGCCCTTCCATAATTTAGTAATTGCACGGCTAGGCATGCACGCCGGATATACCGACAAAGTGCCCGTGTAGCAGGCTGCTTCTGCTGCACTCTGTGCAATGACAAGAAACAGCAGGCAGCTTAGGTGACCATGGGGCAGGGGCTAGACAAATAAATGAGCATTCCTTCCTCCCTATAATCGAACACTCGGTGACTATTACATATGAAGAATTCTGTATGTTCAATATGGTAAGCTTTCCAAAATTTATTGAGTGATAAAGGCAACAATCATGAAATTGCATACAGTATGATACTGGGTAAAAATAATGCAATCATCTATGCTATGTAAGTAGTTTATATATTGCGTATTTGTGTATTATTTTTATTTCCTGATTTCTCTCCCTCTCATATTATAATTAAAATAGAGATGATTTTATATATATACACATAGGTTTTATAAATATATATACACACACACAGATATAGAGAGAAAATGTGTGTGTGTGTGTGTGGTGTGTGTCTGGGTTGAAATTCAGGTGTCCCACACTCAGGCTCTGTTTACTTCTTCCTCAATGCCTTCATAAAGAGATGAAAATCAGCCCTGGCTTTCATTTAATCCATAAATTTAAAAGCTCCTGCCTCCCCTCTTCATACAGAGATGCACTCTTGAACACACACACCTGTACCTAGGACCTCTCTGCCCTTCCTGCCCAGCACCCCAGCCCCACCCTCAGCCAGAGGCCTCAGGAACAACCCTTCCCTCTGTCCTGCTAAGTCCCGCTCACCCTGGCAGCGGAAGAGACCCACCAGCCCACCCAAAGCCAGTCCCACAATGAAGACGGTGCCGTCCTGAATTCCATTACAACAGAAATGGATTTTTATTTTAGGGTATTTTCTGGAGCCAAAGTACCATTTGGCAAACACAGGACCGCACAGTTTTCTTCTTCTTTAACACAGCAGCAAAAGGACTGCAAACTCCAAAGTTCAGGGCGCGAAGTCTTCCTTGCTGACAATGAGAAGCCTGCTCACCCCGTCACCTCCTGCTCACACCTCCCGCAGCTCTGGGTAAGCATCCGACACTCACTTCCCCCATGGCCACCGGGTGTGACAAAAGCCGGAGAGAAATGGAAAACAATTTTGTGCCCTGTGTCCTATTATATGTAGACAGGAAAAATGTTCAGGCTTGATCTAATTCCGGTGATACTGGCCATCCATCAGATCAGGCTGCAGCCTGCTGAGACAGCGGGCCAGGCTGTCACCCCGCCCCAGAGTCCTGGTTGTGGGTTTGCCCTTCCCTCACCTGCGCACATCTCAGCTTCCCGCTGGCTGACGTTTATTGGACCAGCACACGTGCCCAACACCGCTCTGAGCAATTTACACGTGTTAATCCACCTCATCCTCACAACTCTTCACGGCATAATTAAAATAGCTGCTCCTTCCTTCATTTTGCAGAATGAAATGAACACACTAATGAGCTCTTGATGGAGACTCCAGCCTGACACATAGCAAGCACAAAGTCTGTCTTTTGAATTTGTGATACGACATTTTAATTTACTCTTTCTGGCTCTTTCCCCATTCTTCCTGTGGATTGAAGTTAAGCCATTTCCTTTCTCCGGTACAGCTTTATTCTCCTCCTGCTTCTTCTATGTTGTTTTTCTTTGTTCAAATACATTACAATTCTAGGGAAGCCCAGGATTACAATGATACACATATTGTCTTACACAGCGCCTTTTAATACCTGTCAGGAGAAGAAATACACAACAGCCGGTTCTGGTAATTACCTGCCTAATTACCTTTATTGATGTTCTTTGTTCATGAAAATTCAAGTTAATGTCTGGTGTTGGTTGCTTTTAGCCTGAAGAACTTCATTTAGCATTTCTTGTCAGGGGGATCTTTCAGCCACAGTTCTTTCAGTGTGTGTTGATCGGGGTGTTTTTATCCCGTCCGTATTTTTTAAAGGATAGTTTTGCTGGCTATCAGAGTCTTGGATGATGGCATTTTTTCTTTTTCTCTCATGCAGTCTTTTCAACTGGGGCCTCCTTGTCTTCTTGGCTCCAGGACATTTGATGAGATGTCAGCTCTGAATCTTGTTGGGGGTTCCCTTGTTCGTGACGAGTCATTTTTCTCTTGTTTGCTTTTAAGATGTTGCCTTTGACATTTTGACAATGATGTGCCTGGGGGTGGCATAGTTCCTCCTAACCACGGTTATTATCTCCACTTTATTGAAAAGAGGGTAGTCACACAGTAGGAATGCCAGGGTCTCCCAACTACAAAGTAGGGGAGCTGGGATTTGAACTGGGAAATCTGGCACCACGATCTGTTCATGCTCAGCTGCCTCCTGTTCATCTCCCAGCCTGGCTCTCATGGGGCTGCAGGTCACTTCTGCCAGAGTGCTCGGCCACCCTGGGGATGCTCCCTTCCGAAAAGCAGAGATACCAGAATGACAAATGGAAACATTGACCTACTTTTTTTCAACATCACTAGCCTCTTGCTTAAGATAGGAGAGATGAAGTTTTCGGGTCCTTTTTCCTTGGCTTTTGCATGATCTACCTGGATGGGAAAACCAGGTATTTTCCTTTTAGGATAAGTCTTGCCTTATTTGGAAAGAACATTCCATCAAACCTCCCTTTGTGTATCCCTCCTACAAAAATAAAGAATCCAGGTGCAAACTCTCTCTTTCCAACGGACCCCTAAGGTTGAAAGCCGTCCCAGATTTTGAAAGGCATTTCTGTGTGCTTGTGAGCTTTCCTCACCGTTTTCTCAGTTATTGATGTAATCAGGTTTTGTGAACACAGCATAGGTCACCAGCCCCGCTAGCTGGCGATAAGCAACCAAGTGTACGTCACTGGACACTGAGTGATCCTTGGTCATGCCCAGACACCCCCCTACCATGATCAAAGTCCAAGTTTGTGTTTTAGGAGAGACATGATTTTTTCTTTTTCTGCTGATTATTTCTTCAGGGGAGAGAGGAAGAAAGTGGGATGAGGGCATCTGGGGAGGGAAACCCAGGTTCCCCCAGCTCCAGAGCCCAGCCAGGTGCCCTGCAGAAGACAGGACTTCCAAAGAAAGGCCGTGTGACTGCAGAATGAGGACTCCTGTGAGACAATCAAGTGTGGCCCTGCCCCGTCACAAAGCCCCGGGGGTGTGCTTCTATAAATACCTCCTCCCAGCAGCGTTTGCTGCCTCTAGGATTCTAAGGGTATGTAGGACACACCGAAGCTCCCCTACTCTCCACCATCCTGGGTCCCTGCCCTTCTTCTGTATGCCCCAGCCCTGCCCCATTGGGTCCTCACGATCAAACAGAGAAGCTAGACAGATTCCCCAGGGGTCCAAGAACAACACCCTTGAGCCCTGCTCCCAGCCGCCAGAAGTCTGGTGCAAAACGGAAAACGATGTACAGCCACTTCAGGATGTGAACCTTCAACCCGATGCCAAAGGAAGGGAGCCGCTTAATAGGGGATGCCGTGTTTTTCTGGGGAGTTAGTTCTTAGCCCGATGCCATCCTCCTTCCCTCCACCCTGTTGATGTAAGATGAAAAGATGTCTGGGCAAACCTGAGGCCTCCAAGCACCTGGTTCTGAGCATGTCCCTACAAATGAGGAAGCCCAAGGCCACGTGGAAGGCAGAGCAAGTCCACTGGCTCTTCTGGCCCTGGAAGGTGGCCCCACGGCCCCCGGAGGGTCTTGCCCTTGGTCCACGAGTCTGTGCTCTGGCAGATGTGATGTCTCTTGAGATGAAACCAGGTGTTTTCACGGTTTTAAAGGGAACTTGATGTCTCCCGACTGGATGACAGAATTAAAGGCCTGCAGAGCGAACTCAGGGCCAAAATGGGGGCTGTCACCCCTCACTGGGCACCCCCCCTGGGGGGTGGCCAGTGACAAGATAGAGGAAGGCCAGGGGCTGCTGCTGCCCCCTCTCTGTCAGCAACACCATCTCACCAGCTGCAGAGCCTCTGGGCATCCAAGAGCATTGGTCTGGAAACAGAAGCACAAGGCAGCACAAGGACGAGCCTTCCCCGGCCGGCGCTGCCCTGCCACTCCCCTGCTGCTTGGCCCATAATCCCGTCAGGACCCTCTGAGGGAGCAGGCAGGGTGCGCAGCAGGGAGGTCCGGGCAGCTCGTCTGGCTCCTTCTGCTGCCTCTGCTCTCCGAGGAGCTGGGGCCTGGGGCAAACTCACTCGGCCTCAGTTTCATCAATAATCCAGGAGTGAGTCTCTCTTCAGAGTTGCCATGAGAACCATGTGACATACTGTAGGCCACAGGCTCTTCACAAATGCCAGCTTTACTCCCGGATCCAGAAGGGTGGCAAAGTCGACCCCCAAAGCTGGAAAGCTCTGGGCGGAGAAGATGGCATCTGTGGGCTGGGAGCTGCAGGTGAGGAACCCTGTTTGCCTCCTTTCAGCCTTGGTAACTGGCTCCGTGGGACCAGGCAGAGGCTGGGATGGGCGGGGAGGCTCAGGACTTGGCAGGGCTGAGAATCCCAGAAACCTCCAGAAAAAAGCCAGATAGGAAAGTGTCTGCCTTCCAAGAGTCAGGTCAAGAACTGAGAGGAGAATGAGAATGGTGTGCCCTGGACTTTCCAAGGAGCCCTGGCCTGGCAGAATGGGACAGGACAAGTCCTTAGAGCAGTAGTCCTCCATCCTGCTGCCGGTTGGTAGCACCTGAGGAGTTTTAAAGAAGCTTTAAAGAGGTCCCAGTGCTGGATTGCTCCCAAGACCCATTGCATCTGACCTTGTGGGGATGGGCAGGGGCCCCCAGTGTTTTTTAAATTCCCAGGTGATTCTAATGCACAGTCAAGGTTAAGAACCAGTTGCTCATATGTGGACCCTCACAAGCCTGGAGATAGATATATAGACCCCACACTCATGATCTGCTTTCAGTTTGGACCAGAACTGAGTTGTTCAACATGGCAGCCACTAGCCACAGGTGGCTCTGAGCATCTGAAACATGGTGTGCCCAAACTGAGATGTGTGGTAAGTTTGAAACACACAACAAATTCCTAGGACTTAGTGTGACAAAAGAACTTAAAACATGAATGATTTTTAAAACACTGATTAGAAGTGGCAATGTTATATTGAGCTAGATACAATGCATCGTTAAGATTAATTTTACTTGGGTCATTATACATGGTCATAGAAAATTTTAAATTACATTATATGACTCACATTCTATTTTTTTATTGGAAAGTGCTGGTTTAGAAATGAACCAGTTAAAAATGTGTTTTCTATGGTTCTTCTACTTGTAAGTTTGTGACAATAATTTAATTTAATCCATGATTCCATTTATATAACATTCTTCAAGTGGAAAAAGAAAATAAAGAAATGGAGGATAATGTTACTAGGGTCAGGAATGAGGAGGGGAGATGGAAAGAGGCCACGTGTGGCCAGAAAAGGGCACCAGGAGGTCCATATGGTGAGGGAAGGTTCTGGATATTTACTGTATCAACATCGACCTTCTGGGTAATTTTGCAAGATGGCACCCTCAGTGGAACTGGGTAAAGGGTATCTGGAATCTCTGTATATTTGTCACAATGGCATGTGAAGCTACAGTTATGTCAAAATAAAAGGTTTAATTAAAAAAAATCACTTCTGCAACAGTAACTTTCATACTCTGCTGGCAGGAACATAAAATAGTGCAACTCTTTTGGAAAGCAATTTGGTTGAACTTTAAACATTTTCATTTCTCTTGGTTTCAACAATTCTGCTCCTGGGAATTGCTGCCAAGGAAATAAATACAAGTACGAAATACACAAAGATGTTTATTCACTGTTTAACAGCAAAAATGCCCCAAACCACCAAAAGGCCTTTCTGTAAAGGAAGGCCCAAGTGAACTCTGGCTTTCCACTGGAGGGGCCAATAGGTGGTCAGTGATGGAAAATGCTGGCCAGGGGAGCAACAAGAAATGCAATACAGTGTATTAATAGCCTGTTTGATAATTTAAAAAATATCTTTTACAATGTGTGATGATAAGTACCAAAGCATGAATAGTGGTTGTGTTGATAGAAGGATTACAAATGAATTCATTATTTCTACTTTACTGTGTATTTCCCCTGATTTTGTTTAATAAACAGTCACTTTGTCTTCCAATGGCACGACCTTTCTCCTAAAAAATCAGCCATCTCTCCTTGCTGAGGGACAATGCCCAACTAGGGAACATGGCAGGCAGCCGACTCGCCCCCTGCTGGCTGACTGTGGCGGTGCAGCCTGGAGTCCCGAGTTGCCTGGAGGAACTGCGGGTCAGAACACATGGGCAGCGAAGGGGCGGTGGGGGGCGGTGCAATTGGGGGCAGATTTAAGACCCCATTCCTGCTCCAAAGCCACTCGGAGAATGATTGTCTATTGCAAGAGTAGAAAGTATCTGAACCATGGTAGCCTACGTAAACTCTGGAAAGATGCTCAAACTTTCAGAGCTTCCTTTGGTAAAGACAAAATTAATGACATTAGTGGAATGCGTGGTGGGTCATTGAGGGGGATAATGGCATGGAGTCCCCGTGGTCAAGGAGATGTGCTCTATTTTCCTAGCTAATGCCAAGTCCTTTTCCAAAGGAGCCATACCATCTGCAGTATGTAGGAGTCCCTGATCCTTCATGGCCTTCCCACTATTTGGTATTGTTGGATTTCTTGATTTTGGAATAAAATGGAATCATGTTGTCATCTTCATTTCCATGATTACTAGTGATATAGAGTATCCTTTTGTTTAGTCCAGATTCCTCTTCCCTTTTTTGGTGAAAACTCTCTTTCATGTCTTCTCTCCATTTTTTTCCTTCTACTGAGTTCTTCATCTTTTTTATTAATAATATATAGGTGTTCTTTAACTAGTCCAGATACTAATCTTTTGTCTATTTATGGGTGGAAACAATTTTTGCACAATCCAGGGCTTTTCTTTTCACTTTATTTGTGGAATATTTTGAGAAGTTCTTAAATTTATTTGTATTGTACTATCATTAACTTTTGAAGGTTGACCTATATGTAGCAACTTTGCTGAAAGAGTCTCTTGGATTTTCTATAAAGATGATCATAAGTCAATGTATGTTAACAGTCCTGTAGTTTTTCATTCAGATTCCTATACCTTTTTTTTTTGTCTTTTTTTTCCCCCTTGGCACACTGTTTAAAAAATTTGGGACATACAAGGGATGATAATGATATACTTGTCCGATTTGAAAAAGAATGATTCTAACATTTTAACACTGAGTATGATAGTTGTTGAAAATATGGCTGATCTGGGTAAGAAAGTTCTCTACTGTTGCTAGTTTGCTAACAGGTTTTGTGTTTTTGTTTTACAATAATATTGATCTTCATCATTTTTTTGCATTTATTGAAATAACATTTCCCTTTCTTTATATATATTAATGAGGTAAATTATATTAATAGACTTTTTAATGTTAAAACACCCCTGCATTACTGGGATATATCTTGCTGTTGTTGTCAGATATACATACACAATTTACTATCTGTGACATTGGTATTTATAAATAAGTAAGGTTGATCTATAATTTTCCTATTGTTTTGTTTGGTATCATCACCAAAGTTTGAGAATTAACCACAATGGGATATCATTATGCATACACTGGAATGGCTAAAAGTAAAAAGATCGGCAATACTAAAGTGTTGGTGAAGATCTGGAGAAACCGGAACTCTCATACATTGCTGGTAAGAATGCAAAATGTTACGACTACTTTAAAAAGTGGTTTTGAAGCTTCTTATAAAATTAAACACGCACTTGCCACATAGCTCAGCAATTTCACAGGTATATGGGACACAGAGGAATGAAAACTTGTGATTGCAAACAGCCCAAACTAGAAATAACCCCAAAGTCCCAACTGCTGGATGTGGTATATGGAATACTACTCAGCAATGAAAAGAATAAATGATTGATACTTAAAACAACTCGAGTGAATCTCAGAAGCATTACACTAACTGAGACAGTCCAGACCCAAAAGACTACACACTATATGATTCTCTTTATTTGAAATCATAGAAAAGGCAAAACTATAGGAAGAGAAAAAGATCAGTGATTTTTTTGTTGGCCAGGGGTAGAAAAGTAGCTCAGTACTGGGCAGGGAATTGGCTTGCAAAGGGACATGAGAACTTTTTAAAGTGGGAAAATATTCTGTATCATAGTTATAATTCATTAAATTACATGCTTAAAATTGGGGAATTGTATTATATTTGAATTACACTTATTTAATTATCAGTATTGAGGATTGAACACAGTGGTGCTCTATGGAGCTGCATCCCCAGATTTTAAAATTCATTTATTTTTTTTATTTTGATAGGGTCTCACTAAGTTGCTGAGGCTGGCCTTGAACTTGCTATCCTTTTGCCTCAGCCTCCTGAGTAGCTGGAATTACAGGCATGTGCCATTGTGCCCAGCTGAATTATACTTAAAAAAAAAAAGTTATATTGGCTTCCTAAATAAGTTTGTATAGGACAGCAATTATGGGCTCCTAATGTTTGCTAAAACTTGCTCCTTAAATGTTTGGTAAAACCATGTGGTGCTATTTCCTTTTGTGGATATATTTTAATTTTGTTTCAATTTCTTTTTTTTTAAAATATTTTATTTATTTTTTAGTTTTCGGCGGACACAACATCTTTGTTTGTATGTGGTGCTGAGGATTGAACCCGGGCCGCACGCATGCCAGGCGAGCGCGCTACAGCTTGAGCCACATCCCCAGCCCCTTGTTTCAATTTCTTTAATGGTTATATATTCAGCTTTTTTGTTTCTCCTTGAGTTACTTTCTAGAAAGTCCCCTATATTAACATAAATTCATGATATTCCCTTTATGTGTTAAAAATTTTAGTTGCCTATAGGTTCGTCCATTTTTGTTTTTAGTATTCTGTTCGGTTTTATCTCTCTTTTACATACTACTGCCACAGTTTGGCTATTTTATTCAGCTTTTAAAATAACTAGCTCTGGATTTTGTTGTTTCTTTTTATTCTGTTGTTGATAATGAGAAAACATCTCTGCCATTTCAACATAATTTTTAGCCTTTTTAAAAGCTAATCATTTTAAACACTTTGGCCTTATTTCCAAGACTTTTCATAGTGTTCTCAATCAAGTTCTTGAGGTGCTAATTTCCCTATTTGTTATTCGTGCTAAGGGGGTAAACTCAGCCCTCCTGGCCCTCATGTGGTTTCTAATTTTTATTGTGAGCTCATCTTCAGCAGCACCCCCACCCAATCCATGGGGATCCTATGTCCTTTGCTATACATTCCATGAACCCAACAGCTATTTTTACATTAACTTCGCAGCTCAAGGTTTCTGCCGCTGTCTCCTGTTATAAACTTAGACTCTAGGTCTGCAGGTAGTTCAGTCATTGCTCTTTGGTTTTTGGGAGGAGACATTGTCTCTTTCCTCCAGAGCATCTGGACAGACTGAATGTCCTGAAAGCTTCCTGAGTTGGTAAGTTGGCAAGTTGCTAGCCTCCCACACATGGAGGGGTCCCAGGGCCAACTTCTGTCCTTGCTAAGTCCCAACAACACATCTTCCTGTCCCTGGATTGGCACTAAAATTCCAGACTTGATCTATTGTGTCCCATATCTGGGTCTAATATTCATGGTCCTCCTTGGTGCCAGTTCACATGCGTGGGGCTCTGAGTTTGAGTTCCCTGGAGATCCCTTCTTTCTTAGAAGTCACCGATACATTTGAAGACCTTTTAGGAGCTGGTAGTTGGATGGATGGGGGTGTGTTAGCCGAGTTTACTCTGGTGCCCAAACTAGAAATCTCAAAATTCAGGACAGGTTTTATCTCCTTCTCTTTCCTTGGGCTGGTGGCAGGCAGCTCTCTCACTTCCATCCAGCGTGTGGGGTTGTGGAGAGGAGGGAGGACTCTCTTTCTCCTCCTGTGCATTTCTCAATGTGCTACAATGAGCACAAGTTGATTCTCCAACTGGGTGTGTGTGTATAAACATATTTGTGTACATATATTTAAATTTAAAGGTCAACACATTTCTAATTTAATTTTCATTAACTTTAAACTAAACTTAAAAATTTTAAAAGATGACCTATATATACAGCATGTAGTTGCCCCTCCGCATGCATGGTTTCCACACCCTTGGAATCAAATAACCACGAATAAAAAATATATGGGGAAAAACTGCATTTGGACTGAACATGTATGGACTTTTTTCTTGTCATTATTCCCTAAACAATACACTCTAACATCTATTTACATAGCATTTACATTGCATGAGGTGTAGTCAGTGATCTGCAGATAACTGAAAGAATCCTGGAGGATGTGCATAGATCGTCTGCAGAGACTACTCTGTTTTATACAAGGGACTTGAGCATCCTTGGATTTTGATATCCTTGAGGGTCCTGGAAACATTCCCACCCCCATCCCTGCCCTAGATACTGAGGGCTGTGTGTGTATGCATGTGTGTATTTTATATATATATATTTATTTTATTTTTTAAAACCATTGCAGCTTCATGGCAGATGAGGCAGACAGTGAGCTCCTCCCCTCTCCCTTGGATGGCTCTTTCCCTAGTTCTTCCTGGGGCACGAGCCAGCTTGTCCCAGGCTTTGCAACATTCTATTTTTGTTTTTCTTATTTAACTGTGTCCCATATACAATGAGGAGTGGAGTGATCCATTCCGTAGTTTATTAGACAAATGACCTCTGTCTGCAAATGCCCAAGTCACTTGGAGCTCTGCAGGCCAGTCATGGGTCCTCAAGCCCCTTCCCCATTGATTTCAGTCCCAGGCAGAGATGGCAGGGATGGACAGGAGGGGACGTGGCAGACCCCAGGAGCAGGAGTGACAGATGCATGGCAGGTCCGATTGCCGCCAGCCCCAGGGGTACAGTGGAGTCTGACAGGAAGCCGGCTATGGATTTCCTTCTCATCTTTCTGGCTTGTTAATGATCATGGAACCCGGCTCCAGGCTAGACTGGCTGGGAGTTGTATTGGGACCCACCTTCTGGAGGAACATGGTCTTAATTATTTAATTTCTAGACTTGGACCATGACCGAGGCTGTATCTCTGACCATCTGACCCCACAGATCAGCCTGGGAAAGTCTTGGGTGCAGCATTAGGCCATCAGAGCAGCAACCACACAGCACAGAAGCCTCGCTGACAGACTGGACAGACTGTGTTGACCCTGGCCTTTGAAGTGCAGGACCCAGGTGGGGGTCAGGCCATTGGCCCTTGCTGGTTTTGCCCCCCCTGGGTGGCTGGAGGCTGCCCTCCCTTCCTGGCAGGCTCCACTGGCCAGCCTTTGGCCACTCTGTCCCTCTGTGCCCTGCGCGGCTCCCAGGCGCCTCCACTGATGACGCTCTATCTTCCCCACAAGGGCGCGTTCATCAGGAGGGAGACGGCTGTCCCCGTCCACAGGAAGGAGCCGGGAGCAGAGGAAGCCAACACTGGAGATGCCGGCTCTCGTGCTGCCTCCCCTACTTCTTCCTTCCCCTCCACAGAGGCAGGGTGGAAAAAAAATATTGGCTGTGGTTTTGATATTAATTGAACTTGAAGCAGGGTGAGCCCAGCAGTGCTCCCTTAATGGCCAGCTCTGGCCTGCTGGCACTGGGTGGGCGAGGGGTTCTCCATCACTGTGAGCGGCAGCCAGCGTGTCGGACCCCACATCCTGGCACCTTCCTGCACCCAGCCCCGGGGCCTGCCTGGCAGGGTCTGAAGGCAGGTCACCAGGGCTGAGGGGAGAGGGAGAGGGTCAGAGGGGAGCAGGGCCGCTACCACCCCCTCAAACACATCTCTTGCCAGGAGAAAATTCCTACCTGCTTTGGGCTCAAATTCCTTCAAAGCTGAGCTGAAGCCCAAGTGGTACCAATAGCATTATCACCCAGTAACACTTTAGTCTGAATTTGTAGAGCCTTGTCATCAATGAGGATAGTCACAGCACCTGTTTCAGGGACCTGGCGAGGAGCATGTGAGGTGGGTTTCAGGGCCCAGGCCACATCTGGCACTGCCATTAGCTGATCTTTAGGTTGAGCTGTAGCTTTACTGAAGTGACTTACTTGGTGGGTAAGTGGTGCACTTGGGATTTGAACCCTTTACAAAAAGGGGCTCCAACCACACTCTTTAGCTCCAACCACACTGGCTTGAGCCCTCCAGCCCCCAAATGGTTTGCCATCTGTTCGCCAAGAAGTCACAAAAGCCATTGTTCCTCAGTCACATTCACTCTGGGTTCAAATCCCAGGGCCACCACTCACCCTCCAAGAGACCTCGTGTAAGTCACTTCTCATCTCTATACCTTTGTTTCTGCATCTATACGTGGGTGACAAACAGAGAAGCCACTTTGCGGAGGCGTGTGCAGATTGAAGGAGGAGGTGCCCAGGTCTGGGCCAGGCACAGTGGTGTCCCTAGCTGGGCTTGCTGTCTATTCTACCAACACACACCTGTGCTGGGACCAGGGTGGGACACCAGAAGGCCTCTGGGGACCGTCGTGTCTGAGGGTGGTGGGATTCCTGCTACAAACGCACTCATCTGTTGGAGACAGAAAGGGGCTCCCACCACATGGCTCCTACCCACGTAGCTGGGAAGGGCCCTTCTTGGAACAAAGACTCCCTGCTTTGACCTGGGCCCCGGCAGCAACTAGACCAGGCAGGTGAGGCAAGAAGGAGAGTGGCATTGTGTGCTGGGGTCCCCTCTGTCACGCTGCAATCCCCCAGGTATTCTAGATGGGGAGCTGAGGGAGGCGGGAGGCAGGGAGCAGCAGGTGGCTGTGAACTGGCCTGGGCAGGCAGCGTCCAGGTGCATCTCCACCACGTCCCCCAGCCCTCCCCTGACCCCAGAGTGCCTGCCTGCTCGACGACACTCCTCATCTCAAGATGGAACCGGGCTCTGAGGTCACAGGGACAGCTCAGGGTGTGCGGGTCCTGAGGGCCGCAGTGAGGGGCAGGTGGTGCTGGCCTGGCTTTGAGACCGCAAAGCTCTCCGTGGCTCCTCAGCTCCACCCAGACAGGAGTGGCTCTCGGGGAGGAAGGAAGTACTGACACCTGCTGTCACACAGACGGACGGACCTGAAGCACATTCAGCTGAATGAAGGACGTCAGATACAAAGGCCACACACTGCTCGACCATGAGTCCATTTATATGACATACCCCTCAGAGGCAGAGCCCGAGGGCCAGAAAGCAGAACGGTGGTGGGCGGGGCCTCAGGGAAAGGGACATGGCACGTGGGCTGATGGAGGTGAGCTGAGGATGCCACAGAAGCACAAATAAAGGCCCCCAAATGGGAACACCTGGTGGAGGCCACACCTGAGCTGAGCCCAATACCTCACCTGGTTTCTGTCTGGAGAATAGTTTTTGTTTTAGAAAAAGGGAAGAAGAGGAGTTTGGAAGAGTCAGCCTCTGAGCTGGACGCTTTGGTTACCTTTTCCTTTCACAAATGGCAAGGATTCAGAAAGCGCATGGGCTCCTTGGGTTCAAATCCCGCCTCTACCAGGTATGAGCTGGGGGACTGGGGACCGGTTACCTGACTTCTCTGTGCTTCAGTTTCTTCACCTATAAAGTGGGGTTCATGGTGGTGATGTCACCATGATGTGGTGATGTCACCTCTCTCTGACATCACCACATCATGAGAGGCTCAGGCAGAGTAGCCCATGGGAACCCAGAGTAGGAAATGGGCCAAGAGCTGCTGTCCCCATTGTGTCTTCTCCATTGCAGATGGCCGCTTTGGGGCCAGGGACACGGTGATTTTTAAGGATTCATAGCCTTTTTTTTCTTCCCAGCCACAAACTTCGACTGAACCTGTTCAGATATCATGGGGAGGGCAGTATTCCATGGCTGGGCAGATGTCCCTTGGGAGCACAGATCCCAAGAAGTCAGGTCACCGATCCCCAGTCACCCATCTGCCGCCCAGCTCATCACCTTGAACCACAGAGGGTCTAGGCAACAGCCCAGCCCACCCAAGTCAGAGTTGTCCTTCTGTCCTTCCTGCCCAGCTGTGTCCCCCATGTCAACCTGCAGGGAGGCACGTTCTCGGTGCAGCTGTCCCTCTGTGGCTTGACAGCTCCCCATGGGACACTGAATCCAACCCTGCTTATTCCAGTGGCTTCCTGACCCCAGGCCAGGCTGACAGCTGGCTCCCTTAGAGGCAGGAGGGGTGGAGGCTGGCAGAAGCACCCTGTGCTGTCTCCCTCCATGAAGCTCATGGGAGTCCAGATGCCTGGACCAGCATGTCCCCACAATGTCCCTGCAGGGCTGTGGCCCAGGCAGCCTGGGCTTGAGCACCAGGGAGCAGGAGGCAGTCCTCATCAGTTAGCCCAGGAGAATAGCAGGTCTACCTCCTGGCAGCTTCTTTTTTTCTGACAATTCAGATTTCCTCTTTGGAATTCTAGAGATGGGTCTCATTTCCTCCACATTCTGCAATGAAACAGAAACTACTCTGGTAACCGGGACCTGGGCAGGGCCGCTAATCAGCTCCCCCATTTTGCTTGAGCTAAAAACCTCTCAGGCTTTGGACCTGCAGAGATCTGGGTTCAAAACTCAACTTTGCTTCTTATTAACTGGGAAACCATTGGGAAGCTGCTCTACCTCTCGGAGCCCCAACCAACGCATCTGTGAAGTTCCCTTTATTGGTAACAACAATAAAAACCACACCACCAAAGCCCCACCCAGCGACGTTCTTCTTCCCTCTATTTCACACACAGGAAGTCTGAGCGGGATGGAGAACTCAAGCTCCCTCAGCAGTGAGCGGAAGACCCTGCTCTGCAGGCAAGGCCCTCCCCTGCCCTGGAGTTAGCCTGACGTCCATCGGCTCCTCTGCAGACCACCACCCAGCCCGCTGTGGCCGTGGGAACTGGTGCCCTCTTCTGGCCTTTGCTTTTTTTGGGGGGCTACTGGGGATTGAACTCAGGGGCACTAGACCACTGCGCCACATCCCTAGCCCTATTTTTTTTATTTTATTTTATTTAGAGACAGGGTCTACCTTGAGTTGTTTAGCACCTCTCTTTTTGCTGAGGCTGGCTTTGAACTTGCGATCCTCCTGTCTCAGCCTCCCGAGCTGCTGGGATTACAGGCGTGGGCCACTGCACCCGGCTGGCCTTTGCTTTTTGTCTAATGGAACAGTCTGATTTCTCTGTCCATCTGCTCATTGGTGCCTTCGGTCTAGGTTTATCTCCAAGGAATCGCGGCCTGTTGAGCTCTGGAGTGGGAAGACCTTCAGGGCTTGTGGACTGGAAGCCCCTCCCTAAAGCCCACCTGACCCTTGCTAGTCAGGGTTCTAGAAACGGGTGTGGGAAAAGTGAATCCTCCCTCCCCTCCCCATCCTCTAGGGACATGAAACAGGGGCCCAGAGATGAGTGGGGACTGGCCTAAGATGGCACACAGCCAGAGAACCTGGTTTGAACCCGGGTCTCCTGACATCCAGCCCTAGGCCAGGGCTCCTCCTGCAGGGGTTCCCTGAGAAGAGCGCCCCCACTCTTTTCTGTGGCTGTTCTCGTCCAGGGCAGCTGGCGAGGGCTGGGCAGAGTCTCCTGGGCAGGTGCAGACAGGACCTTCTGCCCATCGGGCATCACCTTCAGGTGAGCCAAAGCAGCAAAGGTCACAGTGGTGGGGTTTGGGTGTTAGAGGTCAGGGGCTTCCCATCATCCCAGAAACCACAGGCCACAGCCGCCTCTGACGGCAGCTAGCCCGGAATGAACGGGGAAATGCACAGACACGCCCACACCTCCTGAGAGAGGCGCCCACTCTCTGGGGCACACACCCTCACACCTGAGTGTCCAGCAGGCTCAGAAACGTCCTTCCTGGGGGTGTCCCTGTCACTGCAGTCCATCTGCAGGGAAGACACTCCCCCAGGGGACAGGGGGTCCACAGTGAGAGTCACCAGAGGGTCTGGGTTGCTATCAGCTGCTCCTCTTTTGTCGACTGTCTGGGGTATTTTTAAACCTGTATTTGCAGCGAGGAAGGTGCTTGTGACAGGCGCTTGAAGAAGAACCTGCAGGTGGGTAACGGGGGCTCTCCGACGCAGGGATTTGGGGGATGAAGCTGATGCTGGGGCTGCCCTGGGTAACACATGCCTTTCCCTTCGATTCAGGCTCTGCTCCCAGGAGAAGCATCATTTGACAAAGGCTGGCAAGCTGGCCCTGAAGTCCCCTGGGGACATTGACTCAGAAAGGGTGGCTCCTGCGGGACTCCCTGGGTTTGTGTTTAACTTGCCTCAACCTCACCAAATGGCAGGGTCGGTGATCAGTAAACAGGTGTGCAAGCCCAGGACAGGAGCCCCTGGCTGGGAGGAGGAGCAGGGTGCTCCAGCCCGCTGGCTTCTGGCTGGCCTGGGAGCACCCAGGGCAGACATGCCCCACCCCACACTCCCCCTGCAGAGCGCAGCTTTGGACTCCACACGTGGCAAAGGAAGGGGCTGAGCTGGTATTTGAACTCAGGGCTTCACAGTTCCAAAGCGTACATTTCAGTGTGAGACGGTAGCGCACAGGCTGCCCAAGTTCATGTCCCAACTGTAACCCCTCCAAGTTCCTTCACCCTTCCTGGCCTTGCTTCTCTCAGTTGAAAGATCAAGAAAAGAAACACTTCGCTTGTAGGACTATTGGGGGGTGTGTGTGGGAAAGCACTGGATATGGTGTGTGCCCCTAGCAGGCACTGAGTGCTCACTGACCCCCTTTTTACCCAGAGAGAAAGCTGATGGCCCTCCTCCACGGGCCCCATCAGAACCACCCGCCTGCCCTCACAGGGCCACTACCTCCCCCTGGGTCCTTAACTCTCTCCCTGCTGCTGCTTGGCAGGTCCTTCCCTGAATCTCCCTCCCTCCCCTCCTCTGGCCTCTGTTGAAATGTCACCTGCTCAGGGAGGTCTTTCCCAGTCTCACTGTTGAAAGTGGCAGACCCCCCCCCACCACCGCCCCAGCCCTCAGGCTCCTAACTCTGACCCTTTGTGTTCCCAGCATTTCCACCATGCAGCCAAGTGCATATTCGACTTCCTTAGCACATTTATTGTCCCTCTGTCTTTACAATGATGCTGCTAAGGGAACAGGATTGATTTTTATTCATAGCTGTAGTCCCAGAGGTTCTCAACAGTGGGCTCTTTGGCTCCCTAGGGATAAATGGCAATCTCTGGGGACATTTTTGGTTGTCACAACCTGGTGTGTGGTACTGGTATCTGGTGGGTAGAAACCCTAGGGGGGTTGCTGAATATCCTACAGTGCCTGGGACATTTGCCAAAACACGAAGTGTGAGGATCATTCAGCTCCAAATGCCAATGGTACCACAGCTGTATCCCCTTTGCTTAAATCAGAAGTTGTTATGTGCATATTAGGTGCTCAATAAATGCTTGTTAGGGAAGAATAAAGAGATGTTATCATCACTGTCATCATGATTATTTAAGAACAGATATGGTTAAGAATAATCCTTAAGAATGGATGTCCCTCCCAAGTTTATGGCCAACAAGTCACACTGGTGGTATGTCACATCTTCCCTCTGGCCAGGGGTCTGCCCTCTGGAGCACCCAGAATGGGTTGCAAACTGCTCATTGCTGGATCATCATGAGCTAAGACAAGTCCATGTTGCCAGGCACGGGGGAGCCCCGGTGAGGCTGCCCCACCCCTCATTAACCAGCCTGGCTTATGGGCTGCCTGGGTGGGGACGCTCAATCCTGGTCTCCCAGCACTCATGGAAGCGCTCAGGATTTTTTGCTCAGTGGGGCCAGGAGCCACCTGTGTTCAGGGCCACCCCAGCAGGATCCCTCTCCTGCAGCCCAGAAGCCTCTCGGGTCTGGGTGAACGATGCTGTTTTTGCTTCTCTCCAGAGAGGGTGATGTGACAGACATGGACGGTCAGGGTGGTGCAGGCGTCGGAACCTCCCCTGGCCCAGCCCCGCCCCGTCAGCCAGGGGATACTTCCTTGTTCTGCTGACCTAACAAATTGCCACTGACAATGTGACAGACTGTGCTCACATACAAAGAATACCACCTATCGACTGCTTGGACCCTCGGGACTGTGCGTTGGACGGCCATTCCCTGAAGGGCAGAGGAAGGAGGCTTCTGCCTTTTCCTGGGGTTTTCTTCACCTCCCTAGGGCTGCCAACGCCTAGGTCAGCGCCATCTAACACCTCGTTCTCTGCAGGCGCCCACCCTCTTCCCACCAGGAATTCCACTGAGATCTACCACTTTCCCCGCCTGTGCCCGCCTGGGTTGCATCTCCTCCCCAGGCGTCCTGGGCTTGGCAATTGGGTCTTTATATTGTGGTTGTCGTTATGAAAAAGTCCTACATTCGCCACAGCAGCCGCGAATGGTGAGCCTGGCCACGTCCCATCTTCTCTCTCCTGCGCTCCCCTCTGTTCTTCTGCCCTCTCCCTCTCCTCCCAAACATGCTGCAAGTTCCTAAACAAGTCATTGATGCTAAGGTCCACTGGCTGAATAAGTGGACGCAAGGCCATGAGCCAGAGGAATAGGTCTCTCATGGTGGAACATTGCTACCAAACAGCTAGGTTTGGGCAGGGAAAGGATGATGTTTGGTGGGCAGGGACTTTCCTGATGCCCCTGAAGTCACATGCAGCTGATCTAATTCTGCCAGGGAGTAAGACCGGTGTAAAACCCATGATGGGAAGACAGGGCAAGCATATGTGTGCCAAGCGACCACTTGGAAATGAATCAGGAGCCTACATGGGGTGGCCCAGAATGTTGATGGCTAGAAGCCTGGGGACTGAAGTACCAGCTCTCCCCAGAGGGAGGGCTTGGTAGAGATTCCTCACTGAATCTGTGAGAGTCCCTGCTACAAAAATTCACCCCACTACCCGGGCTCTAGGGATAGCAGGAGGCATCTCAGCTCATGGGCACCTCCCCCAAGTCCAGTGTCCGAGAGTCTGGCTGGATGCTGGGAGAAGTCAAGGCACAGCAACCTGACCTGGACACCTTTAGGGAACTGCATGCTGTCACCTGTGACGTTACTTAGTTCTCATAGCGCCCTGGTGGCTGGTTTACAGATGAGGAAACTGATTCTCCAAGCCGTGCAGTGACTTGGCCAATGTCACCCACTTAGTAGGTGCACTAGCTGGGGTTTGGAGCCTACATTTCCCACCACAACCCAAGGCCAGCCTTTTCCAGTCAAGTGTGAACAATTCAGCCAACCCTCCCCTGCATCTCCTCCCTACCAAGTCACGAAACCCTGACTCAGAAGGCTGAGAGTGCTGAGCCCCCAGGAGACAGCCATGGACGAGGGGCCCACCAGGATGCCGGAGTTCTTATGTCACCAACAGTCGGCCATCTCCGGCCAGGGCAGACGCAGTAGCCCTCACCACACACAGCTCCTCAGCACATCCACTGCTTCCACATGTCGGGAGGGAGGTGGAAGTTTGGGTGGGGACATGAGATCTCACCATTATTAGAATTTGAGGGGGGTTTGGCCCTGAGATGCCCTCAGCTATGCCCAGGTACCAAGTTAATAGAGAAGGGAGGCTGAGCTAGGGCTTCTCAGGCAGGAAGGGGGCACCAGCAGGAGGGACTGGCTATGGGGTCAGCAAGGAGGGGCAGCCAACCTGTCCCCAAGATACTGTGGTCCTGGGATGTCCTGAATCCAGGACATCAGATGCAGGCTAGAGTCCCCACCCCCATCTCCAGGGCAATTCAGGCTGTTCATTCATCAAGCTGGGGGGGGGGGTTGTAGAGAGAGAGAAAGGAATAGGTTTGAGGTGGCTGGGGTGAGGGTCTCTCCCCTTGCGGTCCCCTGGATGGAGGTGAGCAAGAGCCAGTTCTGGTGACATTCTGAATGTGATGTCCATCAAATTGCGACAGGCTCCCACTCGCAGACCCTGTCCTGGATCTTGCTTTCCCTGGTCATTGACAATCTGGTACAAAGTGGTGAGTCTCTTCCCTTCTGGAGACAAGAGCTTCCTCATCCATGGAAGGGGGCATGCGTGTGCCAGGCAGGTCGGGTCAGGGCATGTGGCTGTGCCTGGGCAGTCAGAATATAAGCCCCTTTGCTTCCCAGCCAGGCACCTGAGATTTCTCTCTCAAGCCCCTTTCAAACCGGGAAGGGATAATCCGATTTCACTTTTAAAATTTAACAAGCAGCATCTTCATCAATTGCCAAATTAGGATGAGGCCAAAGAGGTCAAGTAATTAAAACAAAGGGCTCTGGAGTGATTGGGGACATTTCTTGGCGTGTGACTGCGGGTTGATATCTCACACTCAGCCTCTGCCGCAGGGTCCCGATGGCCGCCCCTCTTCTGCCCTGCGTGCCCATCTCTGACCGGTGGCACCCAGCAGACCCTGCCCTCCTACCAACCGGCCCCAGGCATCCTCGCTGTCGAAAGTCCGGGGCGAGCAGCCGTCCCTGGGCAGACTCACCGGAGACTGGCCGGTTGGTCCCACCCGTGGGTAAGCCAGTCCACCTGGCAGCTCAACAGGTGTTAGTGGGCTTTCGTTTTCTACCTGATCCGGAAAATTTCTGCCAGCCCCATGCAAGTCCGTCGAGGGAAAGTCTGGCCTCAGTTTCGGAGTGGAAAACTGCCCAGCAGCGTCTGCAAAGAGGGGGCGTCATCACCTCCCCCCGCAGTCCTACACACACACACACACACACACACACACACACACTCACACACACGCCCGGCTCATTGCAGGACGCGCGCTCGGTGCCGGCCTCTGGCTCGGCGGTGACGGGCAGCCCCGCGCAGTGGCAGAGGCACCGGCGGGAGATCGTCCCCTCCCCCGACCCCCAGGAGGGAAGAGCTGGTCTCCCGCTCTTCTGGCTCCTACCTCGTACGAGCAGCCGCGATCCCCGCCCCGGGGCGAAGGTTCCTCGCCGTCTGGGCTGCGGGCCCGAGGTACCGTGCAGGCTGCCCGGGCGCCCGCCCCGTCCGGTCCGCGGGAGCTGCTCCTCGCCTGTGACAGTGGCTGCAGCCGCCGCCGCCGCTTTCGCTCGGGACCCGGAGAGGGAGGGACAGGCAGGGGCGGGGCCTGGGCGGGGCCTCCCCGTCTGCACACCAGGAGCTGGCAGCCGGGGGGGGGGGGGGGGGGGGGGGGGGGGCGGGGCCCGGGGCCCGCGGACACCGCCTTCCGCCGGGAGGGGCGAGCCTCGGCTGGAGCCCCCCGCGGGGACCGCAGGTGAAGAGTTGGGGGCTGGGGGCGGGGGAGGGTTCGAGGCTGCTTAGGTTTGGCTGAGAACTGCCGTGAATCAGATCTACCTTTCAGTGCCAGCGGCTGCTGCGGGGACTGTAGGACTTTTTCAAAACGACAACCACAACTATAAGGATGATGGCACTGATAACAGGACGACGTGGCCGCTAATATTTATTGAGCACTTACTGTGTGCTAGGCACTGGTCGTGCCCTTTGCATGTCTCAAGTCATGTAACCTCACAACACCCCCACTTTACAGATGACAGAAGGGGGCACAGAGAGCTGAAGTGAGGTGCCCCAGGACACACACCTGGAAAATGGCAGAGCCTGATTGCAGCTCAGGTCTGGCTGGCTCCAGGGTGGCAAATCATTTGCCCCTCTTACCTATTAAATGGAAATATATACAATAAATGATGCCACCTAACATTTTCAGATTTCTTCTTTCTACACCTTCTCTGTCTCCTTTGTTCTCTGGGCCCTGGACATGCAATAGGTACTCAATAAATATTTGTCAATCGGCAACTGATTTGAAAGCTACAGCTGGAGCCAGGGTGGCCTGTCCAGCCTGATTGGCTGGTACAACACAAGGATTCAGTTTTCCTGACTTGAATATTTGCCCAACTTCTTTTTCTCTGTAAGGGCAGCCTGACCGGCCCTCTGGTCCAGCAGCTTGCACACAAACCACCAGCTCCTGCTCCTGCTGCCACTGGGAAGGGGCAGCCAATAGGGATGGGCTGACAGGGTGCAAGCTCCAGGTCACAGAAGCTTCCCGTGGAAGGTCTGTAAAGCTCCTTCAGACCATCGAGTGGCCAAAGATGAGGAGTATATATAGATCTGGGGCAAACGTAGGTTGCTAAGTAATAAGACATTGGTAGTGAACATAGTGGCCAAGGACTCCTGACCTGGGTATCATGGGAGGACATTGCTGCATATAAATAGGGTCATTTACAACTGGGACAACTAAAAATTTTTGGAGAGGACATGCCAGGTTTCCATTCACAACATTTTTAGGCCCAGAAAATTCTCAACTTTTTTTTTTCTCTTCCCAATAGGAGTGCAGGCAGCAGGCCTGACCCATAGTAGGCGCACAGTTAATATTTGCTGCATGAATGACTCTAAGTTGGAGAAGTGTTCCCTAGACTGTCAAAGAGAAAACCTCCAACAGTCAAAGCCGCAGCTGGAGATGGATCAGAGATATGAAAAAAGAGAAATAGGTTGAGCAGCCAGGAAATGTGCTTTTAGAAAGATCTGCAATTCATACTCCCAGAGAAAACCAGAGGGGCTGGCCTGGGACCATGTCCTTCAGGGTCATCTCTTTGGGGCAGTGGCTATGTCCTTGGGCAGCTGAAGAGTGGGTCTGTGGAGGGAAAGAGGTGACCAGACTCCCTGGAGATAAGTATGCAGGAAGGGGTGTCTTGGGAGAGGATATCCCTTCTCATGAGCTGATCGAGGGTTGATAGAATTCCCACTTGCTTTTTAGATAGCTCCCTCTTTGACCAGTGTGACCCTGTTCTCTGGATTTTCTTGCAATACCCATGGTGAAATGGCCTTTGGAAGACGCATTTTCCCTTTAGGAGGGAAGTGGGTTTGCAGAGATGCTCATGGCCTTCTCCCCAGCCTGAGGCAAGTGGGGAGCCAAGACCTGGGGCCTGAGCTGCATGGGTGGGTTAGTCAATGAGTCCTTCTACCTGGCTCTGCCTCTAACTAGCTGTGTGACCTCAGACAAGTTATTTAACCTCTCTGAGCTTTAATTTACTCTTCTATAATCAGGGTTGGCTTCATAGGTGTATGACTGGGCGGTCACATAGCCCTGCTCTTGGGAAACCTCTGTGCTTGGTTTAACGATGTACTTTCACCATCTCGAAATTCTTATTTTTTTTTCTTTATCAAAGGCTGCACTTTAATTTTTGCATGGAGCCCATTTGACGATGTACCTACCTCACTTACCTCGCTGGGTTATTGTGACACTCCAGTGAGATCCCCTTTGAGGAAAGGCTGATGCATAGCAGGCGCTCCACAGGAATGACCTCCCTCCTTGGATCTGACCATGAAGGATAAATAGAAGTTCAGCAGGGAGACTGAGGGCGGGAGGGGTTTCAGCCAGAGGGAGCATGTGTGAAATCAAGTTCAAGCGGAGGTGAAAGGGCTGGGGCAGAGTTTTGGTGGGCTCTCATCACTGTGACAAAATACCCAACAAGAGCAGCGGACAGGAGGAAGGTTTATTTGGGGCTTGTGGTTTCAGAGGTCTCAGTCCTCAGATGGCTGATTGCATTCTTGTGGCCCACGGTGGGGCAGCACATCGTGGGGGAAGGACCACGTCCCTCGTGGCAGCAAGGAAGGACGGGGGAGGGGCTGCAGGGACGATGCACCCTTCCAGGGCACACCCCCGTGACCCGCCTCCGCCAGCCACATGCCACCTGCCCACAGCCACTACCCAGTTAGTCCATTCAGACGAGGATGAACCAATGAGGTTGTCCCAACTCTCATAATCATTTCACCTCTGAATATTCCTGCATTAACAAGAACTTTCGGGGGGCACCTCATATCCAACCCTTAACAGGTGGAAGACATAGACTGTGAGGGCCCAAGTATGGAAGCCCTTCTGACTCTGACAGAGTGAGGACCTCAGGGCAGAGGCCTGTGAGCAGCATCTCGGAAGGAAAGGTGAGGGGAAGGTGAGTGGGCTGGAGTGCCAACATCCTTGCCCCCACGGGTTCAGCCGCCGCCTGCTTCAGATAATGAGACAGGCAGTGGCTGGCGTGGGTGGGAGCCCTGCTCACAGGCTGCCAAGGCGGCGGTAGGAACCGTTTGTTGTAGACATAATGGGAAACTGCTGTAGGTGTCACAGCCAGCAGCTGTGCTTGGGGACCTGGGGACTCCGGGCCTGATGAATAATGGAGCAGCCCTTCCTCCCTGGGTCTCTTTTTCTCTCTTCTCAATAATTCATGCATTCCCCATTAGTTGAGGAGTTTCATAAAATCCCAGCTTTCTCTGAATCCAGGGCCCATCTGAGCAATCTGACGGCTTCACGCATGAGCACTTGGCTAGAAATATGCTCTCAGGCACATCTGGCTGGGTAGGCCGGACCTGGTGTCTGGGTCCAGAAAAATGCTGCGCTGTGTCAGGGAGGAGGACCGGTCCTCCAGCCCCGCCTGGCTCCTTGCAGGTGGAGGGGGTGGCATGTGTCACTTCCAGGTGGAGGCTTTGCCACTCTCTTCTACCTGCCTTTGGGATGCAGAGGCAGGTGAGAGGATGCCTTCTGTAGCTCTGAATTCCCCTGTGATAATGAGGAAGGAGTGAAACTTCCTTGCTGATGTCACATAGACACATGTCACAGCAGGAAGAAGAATGTCTGTTGTTTGAGGCCACTGCAACTCAGAAGGCTGTTTGTCACCTCCGTGTTGGTTCTATCCCCGTGATGGATCTAACCCCACCTGTCTCCCTTCCTCCTTCCCTTTCTTATGCCTTCGAGCACACACTGAATCCTTTACCTACAAGCCAAAGGGCTGCACTCTCAGTGGTACAATAGATGGGCTGGGGAAGAGCTCCAGACCCCAGGGGTCATCAGCGATGACGTGGAGCAGTCAGTACCAGACAGACAAAGGCATGCCGCGCAGTACTGGGAATGGAGGGGTGGGGCTTCTGTGCAGATCCAGGTCAAGATTGCAACGGGTGTGACCTGAAGGCCTGCAGGTAGGAATCTGTGTGTTTGGGGGGTCTGGGGCATTGGGAGGAGGGAGAGGGTTCAGTGAAGACAGGGGGTGAAGGCAGACAGACCGGGCAGGGTGGAGCCAGAGGAGGCAGGCTCCTCGTAGAGTCCTCCCTGTGGAGGGTTGATTCGTAGCCATGCCATTAAGGCCTATTACAACCAATGTCAATCACGTGCGAGGCGCTTGCCGTGTGTGTGTGTGTGTGTGTGTGTGTGTGTGTGTGTGTGTGTGGTTCTCATGACACTGTGAACTAGGACATTCCGACCTTTTTATTTCCAGATGAAGAAGTGGCCGTTTAAAGAGCAATTTACCCTAGGAGAGACCAGATATAGCATTCAAAGGAGAACGACAAGGTCAGGCTCCATCTGCCTGGATGTCACCCATGCCAAGAGTGGGACAACAACCAGAATCTTCAGGCCACTGTCGGGTCCCAGGTCCCTGGGGCTGTCTCAGCAGAGGGCCTAGACCTGTCCAGAGACACACAGTCCAGTGACTGGGAAGGTGGGGAAGGCTGGGTGACAGGCCAGGAGGTTCAAGGGATATTTCAAGAAACAAGGGACTGATCACCATTCTTCCTTTGGAGGGGGGTTGTGTCGCCACACAGCACTTCCTGCCCAGGGGGTACCCACAAGGTGGGCTGGGGTTTTGCCCGTGCTTGGCCTCCAGGTGAGATGCTTGCTCACCAGCTGTTCCTGCCTGTGGACTTGACCTTGATGGGCGGGGCAGTGGGTGATTATGCAGGGACACTGGCTCTACCTCACCTTCCCCATTCACACGGACCTGGCCACACCCCTCCTTTCTCTGACACCTCTTTCTGTTCATCCTGAAATTTCCCTGCCAGCACCCACCACCTCTCCCCAGTCCACTGAGTGCCTTGTCCAGGCTCTGAGTGTGGCAGGCCAAGAACAATTCCTTTCTTCAACAGGAAGTGCTGCCCCTTGTTCTCTGGGCAGCAAAGTGGGAAGCCTGGGGTGTCCGCAGAGCCGCCTGCTCCCCTGCCAGGTGGCCAAGCTGTGGCTCATGTCCCCAAAGGCTGTCCTCTAGGCTGTCCTCCCTGCTCTGCTGTGGCCAGCTGTTCATCTTCTGCTTACATACTTTGTCCCCTTGGTAACTAGATCATTGCTTCTAAAATGGTTCCAAGGTCAGGGAAGCCTGACAACAAAGACCCCTCCATTTTGACTGCTGAGAAAGTGGCAGGAGATGGCACTGGATAATGGCTCTGGCTGCAGCAGCACACATCAGAGGCAGGGAAGGCCTGAAGGTGAGCCAGTGAGATGCCCCTGTCCAGGTCAGCACTGGACAGCTCCTGGCAGGGCAGGCTGCCAGGTGGCTGGGGGAGATCTCTGCAAAAGGTGCTTAGAGCGTATAAACCCCTCACTTTTCCTTATTCTCTGCTTAATCCTATAAAATATCTCTGGTGACTTGTGCCCTTGAGCCTCAGGGAGACACCTGTCACAAATGATAAGGTAAGTTGTGCCGGCGTCAGCATGGATGCATTAAGCTTAGGGGTTAAACAGGCCAGATGCTGTGTGCACAGGTCCTTAGAGAACTCCTGGCGGTTTGGCACTGAGAACAGTGACTACAGTGGTCATGGGCTCAGTAGGCTGGTGGCTGCTGCAAGGGAAGGGAGGCAGCTCAGCCCAGCTAGGAGGGGGTCTGCACAGGATGAACTTCGTGGCAAGAGGGGAGCAAGGGCTCTCAAAACACAGCCAGGAGCCCCATGGGAATGGGGATGGGAGAGGGGGAGAAAGGGAGGCCAGAAATGGGAGCATTTCCAAGTACTTCAGAATAAAGAAAGCAGGAACAGGCTCATGCTACCTCCCCAATTACCTGGCTCCTGGGATGACAGAAAATAGCATCTTAAAGAGCCATTTCCTAGCTTTGAAGCTCAGGCAAAAGGTTTTTGAATATGAGAGAAAAAAGATAGAGTCTGACAGACAGGTGGCATTGGGAAGGAAGCTGTTGAGGAGCCAGCAGGACTGGGGTACAGATGTGTACCCCAAGCTGTTTAAGGGACTTACCAGCTCTCATCCCAAGCTGGGTCTGCCCCCTCCATTGTACATGAGCGACTTCAGCATCAAGGGATTTATGTATTCTTGGGGGTCCTGGTTTTAGAGGTTCAGTCCATGATCAGCTAACTCCATAGCTCTGGGCTGGAGGGAAGCAGCTCAGAACTTGGTAACCAGGAAGTGCAGAGGGCTCTGCTCACCAAGGACAAAATATAATGCCACGCCCTATCTGCCTACAGTTACTGCCCAGTTAATCCCTATGGTTGGATGAATCCACCGATTAATCCACTGATTGGGTCACATTTCATAATCTAATCATTTAATTCCTGATCATTCTTGCATTGTCTCACACATGCGTGAACTTTTGGAGGACACCTCATACCCAAACCATAATAAATACCAATGGCTGTGGTGTAGGGAGTCTAAGGGGATAGTTACTGACGGTGAGAATGGGGTGGGGAAGGGGTAGAGATGACCTCTGAAATGCCAGCCATATTGCTTTGCCTCCATCCCTGGCTGACCTTGTGAGAAAGCCAATGTCTGCAGGATTCATCTGAGTTTGCTTCTAGGAAGTGGGAGTCCCATTGGACATGGCAAACAGGCTGCCTTGAGTTATCTGGAATCCTTTAGCTTCTTGATTAAGGAAAACAAATCCTTCAGCCTCACCTGTAGGGACCCCGGGTTCTGCTTCTGCACCAGGAGAGAAGATCCCCGTTCTCCTCATTACTGCCATCTACTGGCGAACGCCTAAAGTTTCCTGGCAGAGGTTCTGACTTCTGATAGGAGAGTTGAGTGCAGACTCTGTCCCTGCCCCTTTCCAAACGATGATAGTCATAGGTGGCTTGAGGTTAAAGGACCTTGGAGGCCCAGGAGCTAAGACCTCTACCTCCCTCCTGTACTGAGACAGGTACAAGCTGTCCCATGGGAAGGAAGCAACAGTCCCCGTTCCTTGGTGAGTCAGATGAACCCTAGTGCCTCAGTCTCATCTGGGTTTCTCGACCTCAGAGCTGACATCTTGCTGAGGGTGGGCTGCCCTCCACTGCAGGATGCTCAGCAGCATCTCAAGTCTGACCCCCCAGAGGCCAGGAGGACTCCATCCCCCATTGTGACAGCCAGCACCATTTTCAGTCATCACTAAATGTCCCTTGGGGGGCAAAATCAGTCCTGGATTGAAACCACTGGGCTAAATGTTAAACAGATTTTTTTTTTTTCCTGCGATACATCCATTGACCTCAGAGCAGAAGGGGGCAGGCTGTGGCCTTAATGGTGTGGGAAAGGCCCCCAGAGCTGAATCCTCAGGAATTTCTCACAAGTGAAAAAAACAGACCACTTTTTTTTCCCCCTTTTTTTTTTCAGTTACATAAGAGCCAAGCATCCCAGTACAGTAAGCCCCTGCTTTTCTTCCACAGACAACCTGGTGTCCTCTGTTTTCACATGAGGATGGGGCCTTGCCCCTCTTATCATGGCTATGTGCTACCAGTCCTTGTGATACAGCTCAGACATCGCCATGTTCATGGGGTGGTCATCTCCCTCCAGACCACCGTGTCTGTCCTCATATAGAAGATTCTGGATCTCCAAAGTGGCTTCTGGGAAAATGCTTGGTGGACCTCAGTTCATCCTGAACCCTGTGATGCAGGTTGGCCACTTTTGATTATTCAGAGGAGCAAAATAAAGATCTGAGATCCAAGGCACTTTGTGCACAGTCACACAGGAAGTTTGAGTCTGAACCAGGATTCATTCATTCATTCATTCATTCGCGTATTCAACATGCCTGGGATGAGGTGACCCGACACATGCTCCCCACTGTAGGAGAAACACTTTTTTTTTCTAACCAATGGACTGTATCCCAGATTGGCTGTCCAGAGTTATAGATGCCATGTTGGATGGGAGACTCAGATGTCCTTCCATGGGGGCTCCAGCTCCTGGCTGTCACAGCAGAGGTTTCAAAAACAGTGTTGGGAAGGAAGGAACATGTCTCCCGTCCTCTCTGGGGTCCGCCATGGGCCCACTCTGCTCACCCCTGTTAGCACCTCCTGCCCTGTCCTGTGACATGCTGTCATGAGACCCTGAGGTTAGCAAAACTGTTAGCTGTCCAGATGGGCTTTAATCCATCATGTCTCTGGAGCCCAAAGTCCTTCAGGAAATGGTGAGGGGGTAGATTTTATTCCCCAGGGGACATCTTGCAATGTTTGAAGGCATTTTAGGAGGGGAGAGAGGCTGGGATGCTATAAAACACCCTACAATGTGCAGAGGAATCATTCCCACCAACAAAGAGCAATGCCACTCAAAATGTCAAGGTTGACCTTTTATACTAAGATTGAGAAACAGTGAAATAGATAACATATCAGAATCATATGCTCAGAGTAAGGAAGGGGCATCTCCCAAAAGGTGAGGTGGGAGGGCTGAGGTTGTAGCTCTGCGGAAGAGAGCTCGCCTCGAATGTGCAAGGCCTTGGGTTCAATCCTCAGCACCATATAGAAGTAAATATTAAAAAACAAAAACAAAAAAAATTAAAGAATGAAAATAAATGTTAAAAAAAAGGTGAGGTGGGGCTGGGGCAGATTGTTGGGGAGGCCACAGCTGCTCTGGATGGGTTGGTTCAGGTCTGCGACCCTGACAGAATGAACAGCTCTTTCCTCTACTTTCTTGTGGGTCCTGTTTTGGACAATTAGTTATACAGACAGCCTTTCATTTGGCACAAACAACAGCTACTCCCTAGGAGGACAAAAGCCCCTGGACAAGGGGACAGCATTTTTCTCCTTTCAAATCACAGTAAAACCTGGACAGAAACCTTTCCAGACACAGAAATCACACAGGGCCTTTGGAACTAGAAGATCCACCCGACTCACAAAATGATTATATTGCATTTTTCCGTCTCATAAAATTTCCCAGAAACTCCTCTCTGGCCTGTGATCTTTTCTCCATAGTTAGTTTACTGCTTTTTGTTCTGTTCTGTTTTGTTCTGCTATAATTGTTCTTACAGCAGCTGTGGGTTTTGGTCCGTGATCTGTGGGTAATAACTTCTGGAGAAACCACATGGAATGATGCTCTCTCATACCGAGGGAGCTCTCGGGTGCTCTTGGAGGTCGACCTGTTCTCCCCCGGACCTGTCCCAGCCCAGGCAATTCCCACAGGCCTTTTCAAGGCCAATAACGGGTCATAGGAGTTCCGAACCTACTGGCTCTTGTCACACCTGAGATGCTGCTGAGCATCCTGCAGTGGAGGGCAGCCCACCCTCAGCAAGATGTCAGCTCTGAGGTCGAGAAACCCAGATGAGACTGAGGCACTAGGGTTCATCTGACTCACCAAGGAACGGGGACTGTTGCTTCCTTCCCATGGGGCAGCTTGTACCTGTCTCAGTACAGGAGGGAGGTAGAGGTCTTAGCTCCTGGGCCTCCAAGGTCCTTTAACCTCAAGCCACCTAGGACTATCATCGTTTGGAAAGGGGCAGGGACAGAGTCTGCACTCATCTCTCCTACCAGAAGACATAACCACACTGCCTCAAGGGCTCTTGCCTAAATCAGCCATTGGCAAGGAGAATGGAATTCCCATGGCTACCAACACCATAGCAGGTAGCCCTGGACATTAAGGTCATTCCAGTGATTGAAGTGGACATTCCAGTTAAAGCATCTGGCCATCCCAGCCCTTTGGGGGAGAGGACCTCCTTTTCCTCATCTCCTTTATGATGGGGGTGGGCTGAGGTGGCCATGTTTGGGGAAAAAATAGCCTGCTCCCCTCAGCCTCAGAGGTCTGGATGAGGGGCAGGAACCTGACCCAGCTGTCCATCCAGGGGCCTGCCGGTGCTCAATGACATGGCTGCACCCCAAAGCATGCCAGGCTGTCAGATTCCCTCTCTCAGGAAGAAGTGCAAAGGGTGACCCACTGACCAGTGGATGTGGACACTAAGAGGGTGAGCAGGGGCTAAGGAGGGGCCAGAGAAGGTGTGGTTGGGGGAAGATTTGAGAAAATGGGCAGAGGAGACACTAGGCAGGCGGAAGCCCGAGTGCCTCCCTTCATACACGGTTCTCGAAATGACAAAGTTGTGCAGAACAGGTCAGGGGTTGCCCCAGGCTGCGGTGGGTGGTTGGCTGACTAGAAAGGGCCAGCACAAGTGAGTTTCTTTCTGGATTGGAAAATTCCATACCCTGGTGTTCACATGTACCTACAACAGAATTCCACAATAACAGAGGAGCACAGGGAGGGTGTAAAGGCTGGTGAAGTCCGGGGAGGTCTGCAGGTTAGTTAATAGCATTGTTCCATGGCAATGCCCTGGCTCTGCTAATGTTCTCTGGTTACGTAAGCCTTCATTGATTGAAGAGTGCACTGGAACAAACTGCGCCTGTTTTTTTTTTTTTTTTTTTTTTTTTTGCTGATTCTTCTGGGTCTTTCGTTATTTCCAAATAAAAAGTTTTAGAAAGAGAGAGTGGCTGAGAAGCTGAGATGAATAACTAAAAAAATCCAACTTCCAGAATTGCCTCTGATCCAGAGGTTTGCAGTGCCAGCCCCAGGCTGGGTTTATTGCAACCCAAAGGGCCCAAGCAGAGCACACGCCTGGTATCTAAGTATTCGTGTGCAACTTTGGTTATTTCCTTTGAAAAAGAAAAAAAAATCCCCCAAAGCAGAATTGCTGTATGTAAGCACATTTTAAAGACTGTTACACAGTGCCAAATTGCCTTCCAAAATTATTGCACCAATTTATATTCCCACCCACAGGGTATGAGAGGGTTGGCCCTCCTAACTCTTGCCAAAATTGGGTTTTAATCTTTAAAGAAAGCTTTTAACCTTTGCCAAGTTGACAGATAAAACATGGTGTCTCATTGTTCTTTTCCTCCAAGAATTCTAAGTTCCTTTCTTGGACTGAGTTGGACCATGTCTTTGGCTACGTCCCAGGACACTGCATCCAAATTCTCCCTGGGTCACCTTCATGGAATTGCATTTCAGTATTATGCCCCTTAATCGAAGCTGATCACTAAAGAAAGGCAATGCAAAATTTGCTACTACATTGTTTTTTTCAAAGCCCCTAATGCTGAGGACATTGTTTCTTATGCCAGTGTCTCTTTGATGTAATAAAATCAGACCTGAGAGAGTTCCTTTGAAATTCTGTGTTAGGAAAATGAGCTTCCTCGATTCCAGGAATGAGAACCATAGAACTGATAGTCAGGGTTCCTATGCGTTTGGCTGCTGAGAAATCTAAAGCCATTTTTGAGAATTCATGACAGCAATTTTATTGACTCTTATGAAAAATATGTTTTTATTGTCTTTGGTCCTGATATTCTCTTTCTATTTAATTATTTGTCTGAAGAGTTTTCCTTGCAAACCATTTCAAATCCTACTGGAAGAGGCAAAAACATTCTTGATGGTGGGTTCTGCTAACAATTGCATCCCTAACATGTAACCCTGTCCTGGTACACTTAGTAGTGCTCACATAAATGTTCTTTGAATGAATAAATGAATGAATGAAGACACTTGCCAACAAATCAGCCAAGAACAGCACAAAGACGTTGAAAAGAAACCATAGTTACTAGTTGGTCTAAGGGCAAGAAAATGTTACCACTGAAAAACAAGATTTCAGGAAGCAAACCAGGAAATAAATACCAACAAATGCTAAAAATGCTCGGCTGTCTTTCTGTGAATCCAACTGGGGAAATGAAACAAAATGCATTCAAAATTTTATGAGTAAATGTGTCCATCACTGACTCCAAAACAATGGAAATGCTGGGAAAAAACCTAGAAGCAATTAATAAGGGAAGTTGTAAGAATATGGTGGCAATCTGTAAAATGAATAGTAGACATTTAGAATATTCAGTACAAAGAGTTCTTCATGACTTGAAAAATGTATGAAATATCACGTATACATGAAAAAAAGAATGATACAGAATTGTACTTTTTTTTTTTTTTTTAGTACTTGGGATTGCACTCAGGGGTGTTCACTGCTGAGCCACATCCCCAACCACTTTTTTTAAACATTTTTTTTGTTGTTGTAGATGGACACAATATCTTTTGTTTTATTTATTTATTTATTTTATGTGGTGCTGAGGATGGAACCCAGTGCCTTACACATTCGAGGCAAGCGCTCTACCACTGAGCTACAACCTCAGCCCATCCCCAACTCTTTTTAAAGAAAAATTTATTTTGAAACAAATTCTGACTAAAGTCCCTGAGGCTGACCTCGAAGTCCTGTCTTGGCCTCCCAAGTCTTCAGAGTTACAGGCATGTGCCACCGTGCCCAGCCAAAAGTGAATATTCTTTATGTTCTCCCACAATGTAAGATAATGTGCATATGTCCAAAATGGAATATTATGCAGCCTTTCAACATGATTGTGCATTTTTTAGTGGAATCTTTCCTCGTTGAGGTGTACTGGATTAACCAATATTCCTTCTTTTTGGTTAAACACTAAATAATTCACATGACACTTTATTGTCTTCAAATTCCTATTTTCTCACATTTCCATCCGATTTTTCTCTGTCTCCATTTATTCCCCCCAATTTTTAATTCATGCTGTACTAATACAAATGCTCTTCAACTAATAGTGGGGTCACCTAACCAAAATCCATTAAAAAGCGAAAATAGGGCTGGGGTTGTGGCTCAGTGATAGAGCGCTCCCCTAGCTCGTGCGAGGCCCTGGTTTCGATCCTCAGCACCACATAAAAGCAAATAAAGTAGTTGTGTCCAACTACAACTAAAAAATAAATATTTAAAATGAGAAGTGGAAATAGAAGTTGAAAGAGCATCAAACACACTGACCGACCGACCATCCTCTGTAGTGCGCTGTGTCTCATCCTGCTAACCTGGGGCAGGGTGGGAGCTGCGGCTCACTGCTGCCGCCCAGCGTCACGCGGGGGTACTGTTACCGCCCATCTAGCACTAGCCCGGGAGGAAGTCCAAACTGGAGGTAGGGTCTATTTCGAATGAGGGTCACTTTTGCAGCCTCGGGGACCATCTGACTGTGCTTTGTGGTTAATTAATTGAAGCACATGCCGCACATGCTGGTGATATATGAATACCGAGGACAGAGCTGTGCCCGTGAACACAACATGGGATGTTTAAGAAAGTGAATAAAAGATGGGTTTTTAAAAATGGCTCCACGGTGACACAGTGAGGAAGGCAAGGCTGAAAGCCTCGGAGACACTGCTAATGCCTAGAAGGACTCTGCATTCAGGGTCCCTCTGGATCTTGCTTCTCTTCAAATAAATCAAATTGGAAACCTCAAGTCCAACCTTAGAAGTATCGATTCTGCAAGGAAAAGACCCCAGCCCCGGGGAAGGGCCTGGTGCTTTTTAAATGGCATGTTCTTACAGGCTTGGCAGACGCTAACTTATGTGTGCACCAGTAACCAGGATCTCTGCTCTCAGTGATCAGCTTCGAGTCCTAGTGGGTTAATAAGAGGGGCTCCGGGACAGTTAGAAAACACTGATTCACCGAAGCGAAGAAGCCAGCAAATTAAGGAAGACAGTAGTGATCTTGGGGTGATGGGATTTGCTTCTGCTTATTTGTATGAGCTACAAGAATCAAAAATTACTTTTGTGGACTTTGGAAAAAGTGAGAGCCTTCCTGCAGTATTCTGCCCCAACCAAGGCCCCCTCTCCTCCCTGGGCGGCCCATGGCCAAGGCCACGGATATTCCACTCCGACTAGTCCCCACCCACTAGCGATGCTCCCCTCCATGGTTCCTGCTTTTTGGGGAAGGCGTGTGGATTCCAGGGCTGTCCTGCCATGGAGGGCCAGCCAGCCATGCACTGTCCCCTCCTCCCTGGGTTCTGGGGTGGCGAGTCTCCAGTGGGGGAGGCTGCCAGGTACCTGCTGGGTTCTGAGAACTGTATGCTATTTTTCTCTCTCCTCCCACACCCAGGGAGTGAAAAAAAAAGTCAGAAGGAGGGTGAAGGTGGGGGAGAGGCTTCCAGAAACAGTTTCAGAGGACATCTAGACTCATGGCATTGATTCCACCAAGAGAAGCAAACTCCCTCTAGATAGCAGTGTGGCCTTTAAAGAATGCTACCAAGGGAGAGAAGGTCCCAGGAGGGCCCTGGTTGCGTACCCTCCCCCAATTGCTGTGTCTGTGATCTGCTGAGCAGGCTCAGGTCAGAAAGATCAGAGAGACCTGGTGCCCAGCCTTGCTGTGCCGCTTAGGAATTATGTGTTTGGAAGCCGCTTCATTTCCATGGACCTTGGTTTCCCCATTTGTAAGATGGGAATAATGATTTCTATCCCATGGAAGGTGCCATGAGGATTAAATGACATGGTCCTATTTGTACACAGGTGCAAGGTAACATCAGCTCTTCTTCTCCAGTTTGTTTGCTGCTGGCCTCCTCTTTTCAGCCTCTCCCCCATCAGACTGCAGCCTCACTGCCTCCCCTTCAGGAAGTGTCTGTAGGGCTCACATCTCTGTGCCTACAGTCGGCTCACCTGGGGGTTGCATCTTAACTTCTCTGGATTTCCCTTTTTCCTTCTGTAAAATGAACAAGGTAAATATGTTGAACCTGGAGTAGCGGTCACTGTGGTCTTTAGATAAATGCATGTAAAGTGACCGGAAGCATGCCTAGCCCACCTCTGGAAACCACCAGTGAGTGTGTGCACACGGCTGCACACTTGAATTTGTGATGTGTTTTTCTCCCCCCATTTTCACCTGCGTCTGTTGGGTCCTCGAGCCCACGGCCAGCCCCTTTCATATCTCTGGATATTCTATTTTCTCCTCTCAGGCCTGTCTGCAGTGTAGATATTGAATTAGCATAAAAAAAAGATCTTGGGGGGACATTCATTTCTGCTTTCTTGGAGCCAAAAGCCTTCCTTGCTCACTCCCTGTGGGTCAGACCCTGCTCCCTGCAATGCACGCTCTGGGGGTGGACAGAGATGGCCTTTGCCTGCGTGCCTTAACATTTTAGATAACCAGAGCTCACAGGAGGCCAGAGAAAAAACCTCAGGGTGTTAAACAATCACTTGAGGGACATGGCCTCCAGATTCTGGGCTGGAGGACAGAGAGGGAGAACTTGGGTTTGGGCTTAAGCTCACAGTGAGTTTTTGAAAGACGATCTTTGAGCAGGTCTGTGTGTACTCAGATTGTGAACACCTCCAGGGCAGGGACCGTGGCCTGGGTGTGGTTTCTGCTACACCTTGCTGGGTCACAGCGTTCTTGATCCACTCATTCATTCACGCATCCAGCAAACGTTCTTTTGAGCTCCTACGCTGCTCAAGCTCTGTCCAGAAACTGGGATCCAGCAGTGCACGGGAGGGGCGGGCTGGCTCCTCTAGTAGGGCTCATGTTCTGGTGTCAAGGGGACACACACATGCACAGCCTCCTACCTGTGCACCGGTGTGCCAAGAGCCGGGGTGGGTGGGCAGGTGGAGCCTGGTGGGCCCGTCTGTGATGGAAAATCAGAGGGCTTTAAACGGAGCAGGGACCTGCTCAAACAGCATCCCGCTGGCTGCTGAGCAGGGCAGGCATGGAGATCAAGTGTGGCCTCAGGGAGGCTGGGTAGGGGAGGTGGAGTGGAGGCTAAGAACCTGGAGTGTGGTTCAGAACACGGCTTTCCACGGCAGCACCACCAAGGACGTGAGGTGACGGTTTGTTGCAGGGACTGTGCGGCCCATCGCAGGCTGTTCAGCGGTCTCCCTCCCTGACCTCTTCCCACTGGACACTGGCAACACATCCCCCTTGCTTTGTCGACCAGACTGTGCCAAATGTGCCACAGGGGGCAGAATGGCCCCAGTTGAGACCCTTGACTTAAAGAGGAACCCAACAGCACCTGCTGGTGCACCTGGTGTCCATGGGCAGGGGTGGGCATGGGAAGGAGAGCACTCTTGAGCCTTTGCTCTGGGTGGCTCCATACACCCAAAGGACACGGTTTGACACCTGGTGCTCAGGTCGCCCCTGTGGCCTCCGTGAGGCTGGGCAGACCAGCCATATTTGACCTTGTCTGTGCCTCTGGACCCCAGCTCCTAAGGGTCCACACAGTGGCCTGACTCGGGTCCTCCCAGCCAGCAGCTGCTCTGGGTAAGATGATCTGCTGTGCTCCACACTGCACCACAGAAAAAATGAAATAGAAGAGCTCACTTCCTACTGTGGCCACCCCGCTGGGTCATGTGAAGAACGGCCACAGTCTACACAGACATGTCACATCCACCAGTCCAGAATGAAGCTCAAGGCCAGCACAGGAGTCAGGCCACACTGCCCCAAGGGCCTTCAAAGCACCCTTTGCTTTTCCTCAAAATATCCTGCCACCCCGGGCCCTTGCATTGGCAGCTGGAAGACCCCGACCTCAGGTCAAGTGTGGCTATAGCATCTCAGAGACGGACATGAACCTAGTAGGTACTAGCACCAGGGGACGGCTCCGTGGGCTGGGAACAGGGTTTGAGCAGCGGGAGCCCAGGGCAGGCAAGACTGGATGCAGAGGGAGCTGGGAGGGGCGATCCTGGGCTGGGCACTGCGGGACAAGGGGGCTGTGGGCGGTGGCGTGAAGCCGTGAGGTAAACATACGTGAGAGGAAGGAGTGAAGGGCGAGCTAAGACATCTTGCTGATCCTCAGCTTTTAGAAACTGAGTTTTGTTTTTTTAAACTCCTCTGAGGGTATGCCCTCGTGAGTGTTAAGTTCCCCAACATGGGGCATTTCAGAATGTTCCACATTTGCCAGTTTACCCCAGTTTTCACCCATGAATCTAGACTGGAGTGAGGGCCTCTGGCACTCGAAGTGGGGACACAGTCCTGAGTGGTCCTTGGGACGTGTTAGACATGGGTATTTCTGGAGAAGAAGTCCCAAGATTTGGGCTGAATTCTGGAGTCTTCCCTTCCCATAGAAGGGGGTCATTTGTTCTTGGAGGGTGTCCTGATCAGTGGCTGTGTGTCCCCTGCAGTTTGGAGGTGCAGGGATGTAGGCTCCACGGAGGCAGGGGCCAGATGGGTATCCCCAGGGCCTGGCCCCAATCCTGGCCCCTAGCAGGTGCGTGAGGAAAGGTTGATGTGGGAATGGATGAAGGATCTGCCACTACTTTATCCCAGTCACTGGGCTTTGGTTCACAGCATGCAGCATTTCAAATGAGAAAAGGGTGACTTGAAGTGGTACGTCACCCCTGAAACAGATGGCCAGATGAAAGTGCTCTGCAGGTGGTGTCCAGTTGGATGCTATCCTACAAATACTTGAAAAACCATCGCAGGGCCGCAGAGGGATGCTAATGAGACCAGGCACACTAGGGAATGATCATTACCTTTATTCATACACACTTGCTTCCAAACTACAATTAATGTATCTAACAAAGCATGTCATGCAAACAAAGATTAGAGGTTATACGAGTCGAGGAGAGCAATGCAATAATTTATACATCCACTTCACCTGCGGTAGAACCAAACGCTAGTCAACAGCCAAACGGCCTCTGTATTCTGTCAGAAGGTGCTTAACGAAGAAGGAAAACCCTCAACCTCCATTTCTTCCTCCCTACAAATTTGGGGTCTCAGACAATGTTTTTTTCAATTAATGATTTACACAGGGCATGGCCTTCACACACGCGCGCACACACACAAATCATGTAGGAAAAGCAATTTCAAATGTTTCCGACCATCTATAAAAGATTCTGAAAGACCCTAATAGTAAGAATATGAGGTTATTATTATTTTTTTTTTAGAAAACCTTTAGCCTCAAAATAGTAACTGCCTTCATGTACAGTTTGGATTAGTCCAATAAAACCCCTCAAGAAGAGAATCACATTCTTCCAGAAAGAAAATCAATAAGAAGCTACAATCACAGGCATTGATATTCCTAAAGTTAAGCAAAGACATGGTTGTTTAATCAGAAAATGCAAAGCCACCTTTTGTTTCATTTTAGAAAAAGAGATTCTTATAAAGTGGACTGGATACCTATTTTGTGAAAAGTGGGGTTCTGTCTATTCACAGATGCAATAACTGTGAAAATAGGCCAGTGGGCACATTTGCTGCTGCCTCTTATTCCTTGTGATATAAAAGTTTTTCTGAATTGCCCAATGGGCAAACCATTGCAGGGAATCTCTGAGTTTTCACCAAACACGAGAGACCGGGGACCAGAGGGGACTGGGGATAGAGCTGAGAAAGTGTCCCCCTGCTCCTGCTAAAATATAGTCACTGAGCCTCAAAGAGCAAGCAAAGGGGTCACAGAGAACCCAGGAATGATATCCCAGGGCTGCATCTGGATGGGGTCAATAAGACATCTTTCCTACAGTTCAAAAATATCTAAACCTTAGGCAGTTGTCCCCAGTATCAATTAAGAACAGCATCAGACTGCCACAAGTTCCACCTGAACTTGCAGACTTCATACCCACCAGCATGGGAAAATCCTACAGTGGGAATGCAGGTCAGGGGTGCTCTATCTGACCTGGGTTGAGTCTTCCTACAGACTCCAATTGGAATTTTTTTTGAAATTGTTAGTAGCTTTATTTTAAAAACTCATTTTAAAAGAAGAGTTATTAAAATTCATTATAAAAAAGTACAAAGAGCCCAGTATATTCAGTTATCCTGTTGGAATTAACAAATTCATTTCTTCCTTCAGGTTAAAAAAAGTCTTTGGAAATTGTGGGCTTTAGTGTAGGGTCATTGTAAGGCTGTTGATGACTGTGTGCAACTTCCAGTTCTTAAATGACACCTGATCACACCAATGGCAGGCATAAGGGACAGAATCCAGAACAATTTCGTCCTTCCTCAACAACCCTGACATCATAGAATCAAGAGGTTTGGAGTTGGCTCTGTTTCCAGATGACTGCCTCATTCACGTACAACTCAGGGAACCTTTTCCAATTTCCTAGATTTTTCCTACAGCAGAAATACACAGCATCCCCTAGATTTTCTGTGTTGGCCCCAAGGGGACACGATGGGAATGGGGGCTGTCCTGTGTATTTCATAAACCCTGGCCCAAGCGGCTTGAGGAAAATGATTTAAAAAAAGGAAAATCTTTCTGACCCTCCTTGTCGGATTTGTGTGTAGCCACTAATGACCAGGGTGCCCTTCTCCTCCCTCATCACTGCCATGGCTGTCACCAACTCTCCTGGTCCATTGTCCTTCCCGGCCCCTGGCTCGCCATCCATTTCAGGAGCATGGCTGGCGTGCCCAGGGGCAGCAGCGCCCTGCTCTTGGAGGTGATGAAGGAGCTGGAGACGGTGTGATGTGCACACACCAGGGAAAGACAACTTCACGAGAGCAAAGTGAGAAAATGACTGTCAGATGGTGTTGCCTTCCTGAGGTTTCAAAAACACAAGACTCTCACTTCCCCCCACTTTAGCACTGAGAAAACACCTCCCCTCCAAAAAACAAAAACAAAAACAAAAAAAAATAGGAAGCCTCCTGTTTCCCCTGCTAAGTGGAAGCAGGTGGCAGCTGTGGTGTCAGCTGCCTCAGCTGCCATGAGGTTCAGTAGGAAGCCACAGAGGGAGAAGGACGGAACCTGCTGGTCTCCAGGGTTGGCGTGGCCTGGCTCTGCTCAGACAGCTGGGCCGGCCCAAGGTCGAGCGGAAAGGGGCCTCTTGTGGCTGGTGAGGATGTCCTGGGCACTCAGGGGCTGTTTTCTGAGAAGGAACGAAATGGGTCCCTGGCAAAGAACACACTCTCAGAGACCAGCAGAGAGACTCCCGTCTGAACTGACGCCTCTGCGGCAGCTCTTCTGCTCTAACAGCACGCCTCCTCCCCGAGGCCCTCAAACCCTGCTCTCCCCCAACCCCTTGCTGACTCGACTCCAGCCTCCAGCAACCCCTCTGTTCTCTCCAGGTCACGTCAGTGGGTGACTTTCTTGGGGTCAGCACCCTCACTCTGGCAAGTCACCGTACTTGGCTAAGAACTCTAGCTCTGAGGTGACCGACCATCCTTGGCCAGGTTGTGTCAGTCTCTGTCTACGATAATCTTTCAACCAACCATCTCAGGCCAGGCTTCCAGAGAGCTCTCCACCACCTACTTTTCTACTGCAAATCCTCATAGAAAAGCCTAATGCATCCCATCAGCCAAGGCAGACAGTGAGTCTGCACAGCTCAAACGAGGCCACAGGGACCAAGGAGGAGGCGGTGGGGTACACTCGTTTGGGTTCCTGGGTTTCCCATCTACCTTTTGAATTAGTTCCTGCCTGGAGGTGGGCCTCCCATTGACCTCCGAGGACTGCACCTGGCAGCATAGTCCAGCTCCTTCCACACAAACCAAGCACTGGGTCAGTTCCGACATGGTGCCAAAAGCAGGGCTGCCAGCCCACTGGCCTGCAGCTGCAGGAAAGTTCTGCCACTGAGCAGTGGCCCACCTTCCAAGGGAAGAGAAAGCAAAGCGATCTGAATGGCCTTTTGGGGTCTCAGCATGACGATCCTGCAGAGACATCTTTTGTGCTAGATTCTCCTCTATAGGCCAGCAAGTGCTCAGGGGCAGGTTCTTCCTAGAGTCCCCAACAGTTATTAGTAGCTATCCACATGAGTTAGTCTTTCAGTAATCACTGTCCTGGACTGCTCAGATCCTGAAAGCATTGGCCTTTATCTAGGTTCAGCACACACAAAACAGGCCACACCATGAGTTCTGCTTCAGCCCTAATTTTTACCATTTTCTGCCCCCAGGTCCTTCCTAATCTGCTGTCCCTTAGGCAGCATGCTGGACCATGCTTAGGGTTCTCTCTTTGAAAATGGTCACACATTCCTTAAGGACAGAGGCCACTGAGAGTTTGAGTATGTTTCCTAGAGAAGTAGGAATTGCTAGAATCACATGAGGGAGAGCCCTAGCTTTCTGCTTGCTTACAATAAGCAGGCAGCTTGGCACACTGGGTTGATGGTCCATGACCTAGTGCTCCTTTCCATGTCTTGGGTGGGGACCAACCCTGTTCCTATTCCACCTGGGACAGGGGAGACCATCCATTTGTCTCCTAGGCTTCCCCCAACTTTTGGTACTGGGTATTGGACCCAGGGCTCTCTACCACTGAGCTACATCCCCAGCTCTTTTTGAGATGGGGTCTTGCTAAGTTTCTTAGGTTGACCTCAAAATTGTGATCCTTCTGCCTCAGTCTTCCAAGTCACTGGGATTACACTGTACCTGTCTTCTCCTAGGCTTTCTATGAACCAGTTCCTTTTCCACTGGACTAAGTGTGGTGCCTTGATGAGGACATGTCCCAAAATATGCCCTGATGAGCAGGGCTTCAGGGATCAGTGAGCTAGGACCCTTCTGAGTTTTGAAGTCTGGAATTCATAAAAGATGGCAAAAGAAACTGCTATTTTATGGTCTAGCCCACTCCCTACTTCATCTCTCCCTCTAATCAGGGTTTCTAACAGAGCTCAGGCCTCTCACCTCAAAGACCCTCAGGGGTTATATGTTGTGTGAACAGCCAGAGAGTAAAAATGAGGGCGCTCAGCTGAGAAATGCTTCGGGGAGGAAATACAGCAGTTTCCTATAAAGACCAATACCTACTTCCATTTGACCTGTCATTTATGCTGCAGAAGGCTGGCTTTCCTGAGGACCTTGCATGAGGAGAGTGTCAAGCCAGAGAGGTGCACAAGATCTGAATGGCCAATTCTAGCAACAGCTGGAAGAAAATGTGCAGCCTATGAAAAGTGTCTGGTGGTAGCTTCAGGGGATGGCTGTGCTCAGGGGCTGATACCTGGTTTGTCTCATGAAGTTTTATATGTGCTGAAGCAAACAGTGGGGCAGCAAATGAGGGGAGCAGCTTTGCTGTGGCCAGATATGCAGCAAGAATGGGGCCTCCTCTCCCTCCAGCCCAGAGTCTCCAACAATCACAGGCTGAGAGGAAGAACCACACACACACACACACAGAGAGACAAACAGACAGACAGACAGACACACACACATACACACAGTCAGTCCAGGTACTGTGACAATGCCATAATGCCACATGTACACAAACATACTAGACATCCTGGATTCAAACATTTTGTGCTATCCCCAAGAGGAAGAGTGGTGGGAGTACCTGAACAGAAGATGACATTAGGAAGCTAAGACAGAGTCTCATCTCAAAAATAATCCCACAAACAAAACTTTGGTTTGCAGGTAGAATCAAATATACATACATATATATATATATAAATATATACACATACATAGTAAAAGCCTAATTAAACATGTAAAGTTAGCCATTCATTTTTGAAATTAGATCTATATTAAAAAATTAATATATCTGATACAGTGCCAATGTGCAGGGGTGGGAGGGGAGAGGAAGCACAGCATCAAAGAATTCAGCTAAAACTTAATCATAAAATTAGCAGATTAGAAACATGACCCTTCACAAATATAGCACAATTGTGTCTTATAAAATTATTGTAATACTCTTTATAGTTGATAAGATTATATCAATAATATAATTCACTTGTTATTAAGGTTTATTATAAACATGCAAATCCATTGCATGATGCATTTGCAAAACATACTAAAAACCTTCTAGCAAGAAAACATCTTTGAGCTGATAAGCATCCAGGCATCCTGATTCTATAGCTCCAGGTGTGTCGCTCAAAAGGAAGTGGGAACCCAAACCATATTGGTTTTCATCCCTAAGTGAATGTCTAGGGCTAGAGAAGGCAGGAAAACCAACAAGTAGGGATTGATTCTAGAATCAAGTCTTGATTAAGTTACTATACATCGTACTTTCTTAAATGACACAGCAGCCTATTAAATAAATAAGTACAAAAGGGGATGGGGCATATACTTCAGCTTCTTAGGAAGGGTGACAACATAGGTAGCAAAATATTGGTGGAGGGGGTTGGCTAACAACACTCATGAGTAGTGGCATGGTTATTGATGGCACCCTGGATTGAAGAACAATCTCCCAGAGATTAAAATGAGCATACATACACACTGGTTTATCCTTGATCTGACATGATTTCACATGCTTGTTTAGCAAAGTCCTTAGATGATTTGGCCTCTTAAGAAGAATGCAAGTATCAAGACAGTTATCAACCAACTGGGTAATGGATGATAGATTCACCCAACACTCATCTGAGGTTGTCTTTCTTTTTTAAACAGCTGGACCATAATTGGGTCATGACGTTTGGGAACAATGATAAGGTTCATCCTGGCCTCTCAGATTCTAGGGACTGTTTCCATCAAGGCAGAGAACAAAAGTGGTGGGTATCTTGAAGCTTCTACCACCCCTGATCCCTCTTTGTTCACTCTCTGGGCTCCCTATCCTTTCATTCCAAAGACGTCTTAGGAAAAGATGCTTTCAACACACTGGGCTGGGTAGTTCACTTGAATATCTCTGGTTGAGGGATCCTGATGGTGAAAATCCACAGATGGAGGGTATGGAGAACATATCAAGTAGTACCAAAAAAGGGGCAAGAGTCTGTTTGCTTTCTAGGAAGGGTTAACCTACAGCCTGATGTGATATCTACATAATTAAACTGGATACTGTACATTATGTCATCTTTTACTAAGATAATGTTCTTGGTTGTAAGAGAGACCCTGAAAAGTTGACCCCATGTGGACTAATGACCCTACAATTTTCAGGCCTCTGTGTGGAATAAGACACAAGGCCATGGCCTTAAAATTTTAGGGTTGAGAATTGTTCCCCATTGCTGGGAGGGCTGAGGGCTGGGGAGGCATTTGCTGTCATTGGTGAGTTTCATACCGCACTTTGCAAGATTGGGTGCACAAACTGGGGATTGATGTATGAGAACCCTTCAAAATCAGACTGGTCTATGTTCGCGATGACCAGCTGATCTGGTGGTGTTAAGACGGGTTGCCCTCGTGTGAAGAACTTGTCAAAGTTTTCTGCTCCTTTGCCACACTGTGGAGAAAATAAAGAAAAATAAAAGGTTAGGGAGAAAAAAACACAGGGGGCAGTTCTCTGAAAGCACTCTGTAGAGAGGAGTGTGGCCCAGGGAAATTGGGACTGTTAGGCGGGAAGAATCTCAGAGAACCTGCAGGCCTACTGTAATAGAAGCCAGGCACAGCAAACAACTTACTCAACTGTAAATCCCTGCATACCCCCAGGATGAATAACCTCGATAGAAATGCACTTTTGGCAAAAGTAGCAATATGGGGATAGCATCTCTTTTTTCATTTCCATCCCTCTGAGCAAGCAGAGCTATGAGCATGAACCTTGTGCACACAGGGCCCCAGTTATGGCTCCATGCTGAAAAAGCCAGGATATTGGCTGGGACTGCAGGCAGTTACTCCTGAACTGAGAGGGTTAGTTCACTGCACCACATCTGGTTCTTTGTAATGATATTTGTAATAAAACAAAAGTTGTATATCTTTGCTTTCTAACCGGGATGTTATAGAAACTCTAGTCCCTAATCTTCAAGTAAGATGGGGTAGGTGTGGAGGCAATGGTGGGAGATAGACTGCTGAGCCTGGCTGTAATTCTATGCATCTGGATAGAGCTGGTCAATTGACAGGCAGGTCTATGCAGAACTCATTTGTAGGTGGTCTTGGGCTGGGGGATTTGCACTGGTGCCCAGGGGGATGTTGGGGAGGCTATCTGAATACTGTTCTCCTCTAGGGTCCATCAGGGTACTCTGCAAATGGAGGCTATAGGCAGAGGTGCTCCATGATGATCTCTGGGAAATACAGTGCACAGCTGTGTCTAAAGGCATTGCTTGGGGGTCTGACTCAAGTTGGGAGGAAGGGGTGTCCCCTCACTTTTCCAGCCATGAAGAAGGGTTGTGTCAAATTCTTTGGGACCCCCAAAACACTCTGAAACAAATCTGGGAGTTCCACTGGTGTTACTCATAATGATTTTTAACATGTTGCTAATTATTGCCTTCAACCTGTTGGTTGTACCACAGGGCAACATGATTTGATTCTGAGTTAACATGAATTTTAATCTCATCAGAAACTTTCGGATCTTTTGACAGACAATGGCCTATGTAAACTGTCAATTGGGCTCCACCGAATTTCCTCATTTGTAAAGTGGGAAGAATAATTGCACCTCTCTCCGCAGGCTGCTCTGAGGCTCAATGTGTAGTTTCATACAGAGTTGAGCAGAGAGTCAGAGTTTAATACATCTTGCTGTTTTTTATTTAAAAAAATAAGTCCAGATTAGTTTCATGGCTGTACTTTCCCACCTCTTCTTTTCTCTTCCTTCTCTATCTTCTAGAAGGTTTTCTTGAGAATCAAGTTTTATTATACCTTTCCTACCCTCTTTCCTCAAATAAAACTTGCTCCTAAGTACTTGTTGAGGTGGAAAGCATGGCCTAAATTCAAAGTAAATCCTAAATAACTGCATTCCTTTTTGGGATTATTCATCTCAAGAGGCTACCCAAGAAGACTTCACGTCTAGTGACAGGGCGTGGTGGCAGAGTTGTGTGTGGCAAGATTGTTTGGGGGTCTTTGAGTTGACCCTGTGGAGGCCATACAGACTGTGAGGCTCACTCTTCATATAGTCCTGCCTCCCACAGATGGGTGACAAAGCCTCCACTTTCAGACTCCATGTTTCCATGATGCTTTACCCTGGAAGAACACAAAGCGCTTCAAAGACAAGGTCAGCAGAGACAGAATATGAGGTTCATATCACCCAACATGCACAGGCCATTCTGAACTATTGAGAAAGGCTCTTCAAGAAGTCAGCAGGGCACACTGTGTCTTAATCAGGAATCTGCACTTGATTCAACAGTGAGGCAAACACACAGAAACTAGCTTACACTGGGGTGTTACTTTCAGATACTGCTGTGATGATAGAAACAGGTGGAGGAAGAACCTTTCTTTCAGTAAAAAAAAAAAAGTGGTTCTCAATTAAGGAAGATTTTGCTCCACAGGGAAGCCATTTTTGATCATCATGACTTAGGCAAGGGGCACTACTGGCATCTGGTGGGTACCATCCAGGGAGGCTGCTAAAAATTCTCAAATGCACAGGACATTTTAGGCTAAAAAATTGTCAACTGTGCTGCTGTTGAGAAACTCTGTGATCCATCCAGGCTGTAATGTGAGGCTGAGTAAGTCCTAGGTTCAGTGTGAAGGCGAATGTAGGGGCCAAATAAGGCAATTAGGCAGGAACAGTCACATGTGAGAACAGAAGATGGAGAAGCTGCAGAAGCCCCAGGCAAGAGCAGTGTAGGAGGGTCAGGATCCAGGGAGAGTAGGCCTTGAAGAATATGCTCTCTTGGAGCCCAGTGAATTAATACCCACTTTCCAGAAGAACTCAAGTAAACCTACTGCTGCTGCTCCCAGAAACTGGGATGTGCTCTTCCTCAAAAGAATCTCTACTACTCACTAACCGTGCAAAGATGAGCAAGAATGAATTTCTGGGAAAAAAAATCAATAAAGAATGTGAGTCCCTAAAAGGCAGAGCAAGGCTGGCCGGGGTGAAGTGTTCCCTTGGCCTGGCTGGACAGCTCTCCGTCTAGCTTTAGATTTATTGATTTGTTCTGTGAAAAGACTGTTCAAGTCTGACCCTTTCCTCTGAGTACTATTTATGGTATTCACCAACAGGACATTTCCAAAAGCCAGGGTTTTACTGCCAAAGAAAAATAAAATAAAGGAAAAGAGAGCTCTCACGATCTAAAGAGGTGTCCATACAAACATCAACTTTGAGAAGGATGGGGGGTGGATGCCTGAGGATGTCAAATTCTATCTTGGGGATCTCAAGAAGGGCTCTTTCTAAGGGCTTCCACTGCTTGTAAAGTGAGGATCTGTAATAAATGGTGAAGATGTCCTCCCCACCCGCCAGCCTCCATGACCCTGCTGATAACTGCAGAGCTGAGGGGAAATCATGATCACAGATTGGTCTAATTCCTGCTCTGCAATCACACTGAATGGCAGTGAGACTATTGGCCTCAACACTGCTCACCCCCAGAAATACCTTCCTCTCCTTTCTCACTCTGAATTTCTTTGGAATTTCCCACCCCCCACCCCCCCCACTCAAGAGAGAGAAATCCCATTTTAGCAAACGAAAGCTTTTCTTAAACTGGTTCACTTAGGTGAAGAGATCAGGGGGCAAGGACAGGCCAAGGGCAAAGAGGAAGAAATAAACCACTGATGTTTCACACATGTCACCACGGGACAAACGGGAACAGGACAGTATCTTAGAAGGTCACGGGGAAGCAAGCCCTGGAAAAGCTGGAGGTTGAGTCTGAGGATCAGGTGAGGTCCAAGAATCAGAAGGATGCTTATCCTGAGGAAGATCATACCAGAAATCTCCTTCCCCCACTGAAGGGCCAGCAGGAAGTACAACTATTTTTTTTTACCACAAGCTCAGTACTGTGAAAAATATCACTTATTTTTCTACTATGGAGTGTCTCTCAATACTTTACAAATAAGCCCTCCACATCTCTTAGCAAAACGAGGCCCAGAAATAGACAATATCTTTTAGGTGTTTTTCAAGATGTTCTGTAGGTAACTGCCACTGTCCTCATATCACCTCCAGAACCTACTGAAAAGGATCATGGGAATCAGGGCTGTTCAGATCCTTTGGAAAAACGAACAATAAACTCAACAAGCTATTGCGTTCTCAAGGCAGAAGAGACTCTGCCTACTACCTATGATCCAATCTGACTCCACTGCCAGCTTGATGGGCCATGGGCGCCATCTTGGAGCTGAGCAGGGAGGAAGAAGAGGCAGAGAGGTGAAAAGGTTAAGGGGGAACCTTGTGGGACGTGTGGATGAACAAGTGAATGAGTGACAAATAGAGCTGGGCTGACAGCAGACAGCCTCCGAGCATTCCTCAGGATGAAGCAGGAAGGTGGTTTCCACAGTCATGTGAAGGGCAGCTTCCACGGCACTGTGTGACAACACTCAGTTTTGGTCTGTCCGTGACCTCAGGGCTCCAGACCACCTGACACAACAGCAGCTAAAGTGACGTGTGAGCAGAACTCCTGGGCTCGTTGTGCCTGATTCACCTCCGGTGCTGCTCCCCCTGACCCCCACCTTTCACCAACTGAGGTTTTATGCTGGTTGAGATGTATGTAGGACCCAACTAGCTTGGGACAAAGAGGGGGGTGGCGGGAAGCACCACTGGGGGTGCTAGCACCTGAGGGAAAAATGAGGGCACGGTGGAGTGGTCACAGGCCCCAGGGCACAGCTTTGGGGAACTCCTAAAGGTAACATGGGGATGCGACCCTCACCTTCTCGGCTGTCGTAAGGATGGAGGGAGCTGGCATGTATGGGATTTCCTTAATAAGCAATGTGTCGTGACCCGGACACAAGGTACAACACAGGGAGCCAGTGCCCAGCAGGTAAAGGGCGTCTGACCGACTTTAGAGAGAAGGATGAACACTATTAATAATGTACCTTCCCCTTCCTTAGTTCTGGATTAAGGAATTACCTCCTTCATCACTCTGACCTCCCTGCCCATTTGGTAAGTTCTTTAATTAATAAAATGAGCCCAGGAGAAGTCAGACATGCTGAAGACCTTACAAGCACAGACCCCTCCTAGAAGCCGGGGCTGCAGAGCTTCCCCCACCCACGCCCGCTGCCAAGCCCTGGAGTCCTGTGGAGGGGTGGCGGGGAGAGCGGAGGCTGGCTTCTCAGCTGTAAGCCTTACCTGAGAGGTCACCAGGTATGAGCAAGTAACCCACGTGCTGGGCTCAATCCTGCCCTGGACTGCAGTGTCTCAGTCATGTGGAACATGACCCCCCGGACGCGGCATGGGAACACGAGTAGCTCAAAAACACAGCTGTTAAAAAGCAAGACCAACAGGACCCAGAAGAGGGGGCAGAGCGCAGAACAAACGAAGCGTAAAGGCATGTTGCAGCACCAGAGAAAATGGAAACATGGAAAGGAGGAGGAGGTCCCTCACAGTCCCTGGACGCCACAGGATGTCTTTGGGTGGGTGTAAGGAACCCAGCATGTGCTTCCCGTCCCAGTGCAGGGCAGGCCTCAGCAGGGTCCTGTGCGGTGGGGGCACCACAGAGAACATCACCGAGGCCTCTGAGCAGCTTCCTCACGGTACAGCCTTCGTTTAGGTTAAATAACCCACGGCAGAAGTGAGCCGGCACGGCGGGCCCTGGGCTTCCCTGGAGGGAAGGTCTCCATTTCCTAACCCTCCAGGGGGGGTCTTCGGCCCCTGCTCTGCCCTTCCTGGGGTCAGCATGCATGGCCAACGCAAGCAGGAGCACACAGTTAGGGGTTACAGTGAGAGTTAGTTTGCTCGTTTAGTCACCCGAGTTTCTGGACATGTGCTCACCGAATGCCTGGATGCCCACTGAAGCCAGTGCATTTTGGTACAGAAAGTCTGGAGAATAAGAACGGATAGAGGACAGCATTTGGAGAACAGTCAGCTGCCGGCCTGGGACCCCGAGAACCAGAATGGCTATGTGACGCTTGTCACGAACCCTTGTGTCTGACAAGGGGGAACCCAGGCCATCTAGCATTGCCGCAGAGGTGGAGAGCACAGAACCACTCACTTATGTAGATGTTTACACACACACACACACACACACAGAACTTTCTGGAGGTTACAGAAAAGATCCCAAGTAGTGGGACCAGTCACTGGGGAGGGGAAACGAGCAATCACCTTTCGGCCTATATCCTGCTCTACAGCACGGCTCTTTATTCCACCACACAGAGATACTACTTTAATAACTAATAATTGTTTTAGAGGGATGACCTCCCCCACCTCCTGCCGGTGTCACCTGTGGGAGAGATGGAGGTGACTGTGATTTCTAAACGCACCTCACCTGTTGCCTTGGAGCCTTAGCTCCAAGGGCACATGCTGTGGAGGAGGGAGATGAACTCTCTCAGAGAGTTTGCAGATGGATACAGACCACGGACATCAGGGGTGGACTCCTGTCTGAGTGAGAGCCGTGTGTGTGGGAGGGCAAAGGTTCTGGCTTACTGTGAGCTGTTTTCTATGGAAATTCTGAGGCTATTTTCTCACACATTCTATTTGGACTTTATGAAGTGGCTAGCTTTTCAGGAGAACCGTATAAAGGCCATCATTGTCAGGACCCTCACCTCAGGCTATGGAAACCTGTGGAGTCACACAACTTGAGGTGCACAGGTCTGTATTTATGCCACTCCTCACCACTGAAGCAGCCAGGTTTGCAATACTGCTACTTATTTATTTATTTTTAGGTGCTAGGGATTGAACTCAGGGGCACTTGACCACTGAGCCACATCCTCAGCCCTATTTTGTATTTTATTTAGAGACAGGGTCTCACTGAGTTGCTTAGTAGCTGTCTTTTGCTGTGACTGGCTTTGAATCATGAGCCTCCTGCCTCAGCCTCCCAAGCCGCTGGGATTACAGGCATGCACCACCATGCCTGACCTTGCTACTTATTTGTATTGATTATTATTTATAATGTCTCCTTTTTCTTCCAATCACGGTGGAATTTGGTACAGTGATTATCAAAGAATAGATAAAAGTGCTCGCCTCTAATTAACCAAGTAAAAGGTGCTGTTTTAGATTGGTTGTAAAGGCTTGAATCAAACCTATGTCTGTCATGATGGGATTTCTTTGAGTCTCCAAAGGCTGGTTAGTATTATATGCTGTCAGCAAAACTCCCTGAGCCTCAAGAATCTCAATTTTAATCAGCACCGCCCTTGCTGGCTTGATGGAAAGACCAAGCGAATCTGCCTGTCACTCAAGAGAACTGCTCAGATGCACCGTGGTATTTTATGGGTTAGATGGTCACTGTGTGGCCTTACCTTTTTTCCTTGGACAGCTGCTGCTCTGTATGAAGAACTTTGTGGAGTAATTAGTAAAAGAACATTGTACCATGAGATGTCCTTATTTTTAGGAAATACACAGGGAATTATTTAGGTGTAACTTAGTCTCAATGTTTTTTTTCTAGAAAAACTGTGTGTGTGTGTGTGTGTGTGTGTGTGTACACACAGGCTGAGAAAGAGTAGGAAGAGAATAATACAAATGTGATAAAAACTTAACACTTAGAGAATCTAGGTAAAGGGAAAGCAGAAATTCTTTACAATATTTTCCCAACTTTTCTACAAGTCTAAAATGAGAAATTTTTAAAAATTATTTTTAAACAATGAAAAGGATCACTGCATCAATTCTGATAATTAGACCATCTTTGAACTCTCTCTACAAGCTAATGCCATTGTGAAATGCAGAGGTTCGTGGAGACAGGGACACTCAGGACTGTGCCTTCTCACCACAGTGGCACCTACGCTTTGTCTCCATGTTTTTTTTTTTTATTCTCTTTGGCTCTTGCTGCAAGGATGACAATATCCTGATAAAAGTTCTTCTATTCTTTTCTATGTCTTTTTGATAGAATAATTACAGTGATTTCCCAAGAAAAGTCACTTAGGAAAGACAGGCCCATTTCCAAAGTGCTCTGCCTACCTGTCAACTCTGGGCTGTTTCTTGGTGTTAACTTTATGGATTAATTTTTCTCTCTCTCCAATAACTATTAAAGTGCGCCGACTGTTTCCGGCCTGCCTGTGAACTAGCTATTCTACTCCCTGGTGCCAATGGACCAGATTCAAAAAAGAAGAAAAAATCAATTAACTTTTCATTTCCGGTATTTGTGTAAACTGCTCTTTGTGACAAGCAGGAGGAAGAGAGATTTGAAGGCTGGTCTCAGTCAGTTTCTCCACATGAATAATAAATCAGGATAAAAGCCTGCAAAGGTCAAAGCGACGAGATCAGAATATTGGAGCATTCATTGTTCAGGCAATGTCTAAGGAAAGGGAAGTCTTTCTTGGGCAGGTTTCAGGTGGGCCAAGCTGGCCAGTCACCCCCTTGCCTGCCTGATGCCAGGGGGACGCAGGGGACCACTTATTTCTTCCCCTGTAATTGAAGATTAAGCTTTTCAGAGGTGACATCGCTTTTACACTAAAAAAAAAAAGCATCTTCTTAGATGGCGTCTTCTGAACAGTGACGGGCCACTGCTCGGTGTGCTACACCAAAAGTCAGGCCAATGCTGAGCTGGCACTTCTGTCTGTGCAGCAGGGTCCTCGACATTGTATCCATGAGATCACTGGGCCCAGCCTGCCTTGCACATGTGTCTGCTTCCTCTCCAGCATGTCTTGGCTTTTGTTTTGCAAAATAAACCAGCACACAGAGGCTCTGCCCTGCTACCTGATGGTCCTATCTTCCAGAAAATCATTTTCCTTCACAATGGCACATGGTGGTGCTTTGGACAAAGACAAGGCTCTGTCCAGGACTGGACTCTCGCTGTTTTGGCTGGTACAATAGGTTCTTCCCTCACCTCTGAGCCTCCAGACACCTCAGGTGAGTTGGCCACAGTCCCCTACATCTGACGCCCAGAACTCTCTCCTTTATGTGTGACTATGTAGAGCCCAGGTCATGGCTGAGCTGAAGCCATGTCACTGGGCGATGGAAAGTCCTGTGAGGAGCCTGCTGATGGACCCCAGCACTATGAAGTGTCCTTTGTGGCAGGATCTCAGAGTTTGCAAGACACTTCCGTCTAAAGGTTAACTTTGCCAATGTCACTTTGGCCTTCAGAAAGACGATAAAAAGATCACACACCATGGGAACCCTGATACTTCCAGGTAAGCCCTGTGGCTGATGATATAATCCTTCCACACTCCTTAGGGGAGTCAGCGATTCTGGAATAATCTTTCCTTGGTGGTGCCCAAGTGTAATCACGGCTGCTCAGGAGGCTGGAGCAGGATGAGCACAAGAGACCAGCCTGGGCAATTTACTGAGACTCCGTCTCAAAATAAACAATAGAGAAGGCTCAGTGGTAGAGCACTCCTGGGTTCAATCCCCAGTATTGCAAAAATGAATAAATAAATAAATATAAACAAAGACGACAGCCTCGTGATTCTACAAATATAAATTTGGTCTCCAGGAACCACCCGGCAAATAACCATGAGTACTTCAAGTCCTGCGGCTGGTATTTTGCAACAGGCAGAGGCTCATTCCATGGGGCCGGGAGCGATCCTGCACGGACAACAGCAAACCCTCCCTAATCCTGTGAATCTCAGGGAAAATAGATTCACCGGTGCTTGCTAGCCTGGCTTCACCAAGATGGACGAGCTGTGTCGGGAGGGTCCAGAAGGCTCTTGGGCACCCTCTGGGACCAGGTCAGTGCGTGGGCAGGCCAGAGGCTTGTTGCCTTCCTCAGCAGTGGGCCGGAGGCTTGGGCTGCTGCTTCCCTCTTTGACATAACAGAACCATCTCTCAGAAAGTGCTCTGTTCTGCATTTATTCTGTAAACTGGACTCTTTGGTTAGGCCTGGGCCCGGAAACTCTTCAGCAGGAAGCTGGGAAACCACAAACCAGAGTCACTTTTGCCTGTGGCCAGCTCTCGCCTGCCGCAGGTGCTCAGCCAGAGCATCTGCAGCTTGGAATGAAGTTGCTTCCTCGGGTCAACGATGTCCTCTCCAAACACTGGAGCTGTCCTTGGTGTGGTGGTCACTCCAGTATGGCGCCACGAACCAGGTGCCCTTTCAGGGAAATGCCCCTCACCGGAGATTAAGAAGCCGACTCTGCTGTGGGCATGTGGCCTGGTGCCAGGAGCTGGGAGAAAGCCAGGTATTCAGCAGCTGTCCGCTGCCCTCCCAGGGACCAGAGCACCCCCACTTAGCTCTCTGGCCTTGATGTCCTCTGACGCTGCTGGCTTCGGTCTAGCCTGGGTGTCTGTGTGTCCCAGGGGCCCCCCTCCTGCCACCCGTGTTCTTCCTGGCCCTGTCCTCTAGTCCCCCTCTGAACATGGGGTGGGGGGGACCACAGCACCCCCACTTAGACCCTCGACAACTTCAGCTTGAAGGTCTCTGTCTACAATTTCTGCTTCTGTTTGAGAGTTTCGGGGGCTGTTTCTTTACAGCCAAAGGCTATTTATTCTTCCTTCTTATTTTAACCAGCACTCAGTTCCACAAACAAATAAGCAAACAAGAAAACCTACAGCAGCTCTCCAGCCTCAGCTGCCCGCCGTCGAAACCACTTTGCTTCCCGTGACCTCAGTGGCCCAAAGGGAGCAGCTCCCATTGTTGGCCGCCTGAGCTAAATCACGTCTGACTTTCCCCGCGTATGACTTTAGGTCAGAATGCCCGTGGAAAGTGGGAGACTGGAAAGACCCTTTCTTCTGAAATCAAGGTGGGAACAAATAGAGGAAAGACAGTGTGCTTCACGGTTGGCTTTGTGGTGCCTCATCTCCTTCCAGAAAGTGATTGACAGGTCATTGCATTCTGCGGGACCCTGGGAGCGGGGTCCCTGGGTGTCTCTATGCTGCTTCTGTAAAGAAATGAGCTGTGCTTAAGACGCTATTTGCCTCCTTTTTGCATTTTAATTTAAGAAGAAAAATAAACATGGAAGAGGCAGAGGCGGGTGAAGAAGTCCCCAGCAGAATTCCCCGCGGAGCCATCTGTGCCCAGCTCACCCCCCACCCAAACCTTACACGGGGTTTTACACCCTGAAGAAGAGGATCTGCAGAGCGCCTGGCGTCCAGAGCAGGCTGCAGAGAAGGTGGTGGCGGCAGACACAGGAGGGCTTGTTTGGAACGATGATTCAGGAGGAAGTCAACTGACCTGATTAATTTTGGTTTTGCTTCAGCCTGTGCTAAAAATGTCTTAGCAAAAGAAAGTCCAGGGGGCTCTATTCTTGGAGCGGAGCACACAAAGGCACTTTTGTTGTGGAAGTTGCTACTTTGAGAACAAAGATGTGGTTCCCCAGTCATCAACTCCGCCACCCTAGGGGTCCCCTCGGCCTGCGCATGGGGCACCCACTGGAGGCAGATCTGGGCTGAACCAGATGTTCCTGATGCTCACTGTGGTCTACAGCATCTCTCCTTGTAGTTCTGGAAGAAAAGCACTAGGGGCGATAGTCCAGAGCTGGCCAAGACATGGCAGAGTCGGGAGGTACAGACCCACCAGCCCTTAGAAAGGGGATGGAGGGAAAAGCGGGCACTGCAAGGTGGCATGTGGGTGAGTGAGGAGGTTGGCATCTTAAAGATGCTGTTTCTCTCTAGAGTTCAAACATTAAGAAAGGCAGCACTGGCTGCTATCAGCCATCAGAACGGGCTGTAGGGCTGCCATGAGATGGAGTACTGGTGTTGGGGGAAAGGGCACAGACTTTGTTCTACCAACCGTGTGTCCTCAGCAAGTTACACAACCTCTCTGTGCCTCAGTTTTCTCAACTGCATACTGGGGACCATAATGTCCATCTCACAGTGGGTGCTGGGAGGATTAAATGAATTCACGTTCATAAAGCGCGGACAACAGGGTCTGCTGCATAGTTCTATTAAATCAATGGAAAGTGGATATCACACAGGCAGGATCTGAACAATGTTGGTGATGTCAGAACCGGAGGTTGCCATGCACTCCTTGTTGGGGACACAGTGGGTGACATGGGAGTTGCACCCAGACCCTGCTTATGAGTTAATAAAGATGAAGATACTTCAGGACCCTACCAAGGCAAGACAGACCCAGGAAAGCTGGAGACAGACCTGAGTCCTGCTGAGGACCCAGGGCAGGAAGTACAGCTCTGCCGGCCACGGGTGTCCCCCCAGTCCAGCCCCCAGAGAAGACCGCCCTGGCTCTCCATGGGTCTGGGTGCTCTGCAGCTGCCCTATTGCGGGTGAGGAGCGCTGAGCTTCCCCTCGTCCATCCTTCCTGTGCAAAGCAGCAGGACTCCTGGCCTCTCAGACCACAGGGCAGCACAGGTGGTCGCTGGCCATTTTCCTCCCGCGGCTGAGGCCAGGGGACACCCATCTGCTCTCTCGGGTGGGTCACGCCCTGACTCTGGGAGTCGGACCCAGACATGGGCTGCTTTTCTGGACTCACCACTTTGGGCTTGAAGGGCGGCTGGATCTCCCTGTTCTCCAGCTTTTCCCAGTCGATCCTGCGGAAGAAGGCGTGCTCTCTCACGTCCCTCTCCCCCTCGGGCCCACAGCCCAGCCGCTTGGCTGGGTGCTTGGTCATCAGCTGCAGAGAAAAAGAGAAGGTGGGTGACAGTGGCTTCCCGGAGACGCACGTCCCTTTGCCTGGCTCTGCCTCCCGCCCAGTGGTGCAGGTGCCTGGACGGTCCCGGAGGCTTACCACGGAGCACAGAGCTGTCGCTGGGTAAGTATGGCCTTCCTAGAGTGACGACACAGTAGTCACAGTAAGGACAGGGGGAAGCAGTCTGGATCCATGGAAAGGGAATGAGAGGAATTCAAACAGGCCTCTTCGTGCAGTACCTGTCCTGGGCCTCCTGTTCTGCACGTGTATTTGGTAAAAAGGGACACTGTCACCAGAACCGGTGTGCACGGAAACCAGCGAGCCCCACGCGGGATGCTGTGATGAGCTTCAGATGCCTCTTCAGGGCTTGGACCAAACCGGGATCCAAGACCCCTGGGTTAGAAAAATGCAGACCGTGGCAAGGAGGCGACTATTGAATTTCAAGGTGCCTGTGGCAGAATGCAGGGGCCACGCTGGCCCAAGCTCCTTGGGCAGGAGCTCAGTTGCTCTGCGCTGGCATCTCTGCCACCTGCCCTGCCCGGGGAAGATGCGCAGGATCAACACTTTGTGAGTGAGTGAAGGAACCAGAGATGTTAAGAGTGTGCTGCAATCCTTCTCACTAAATCTGAAAATAATGCTGTGACCTCAAACTTGACCATTAGAAAGAAGCCAAGCCCTGACCAAGGATTCCAGCCCCGGGCACTTCCTGACAGGGAGGAGCTCAAGTGTTCATCAGAACACAGGATCCAGGGGCTTCGTAGCTGGTCCGTTTGTAACAGCCTTAAGCCAAAGGGAAACCACCCAAGTGCCCCACAGGTGGGAGGAGGGTGAATAACTGCAGTGAGTCCACACAAAGACCAGGGCACGGACAGGGAAGCAGGACACAGGCACACAGCAGTGTGGCCGCAGCTACAACCCAGTGCTGAGCCAAAGGCGCCATCCCCGTGCACATGATGCAAGATCCCGCCAAGTTCAAGACCCACAAGGTGAAGCCGCACCGTGGTCAGGAGAGGGGACACTGGACCCCTCGGGGTGGGGAGCACCTGGAAAGGGGGACAGGAGGGGCTTCCAGTGTTCTGTTTCTCAGCCTGGCTGGGCTTACATGGGTACATTCATTGTGACAGCTCGTGGATCTGTAGGCTGATGATTTGTGCCTGTTTCTGTAAGTTTGTCATATCTCAAAAAAGAAAAGAAAAGAGAGAGAGAGAGAGAAACAAAGCCAGATGGAGTGGCACACACCTAAATCCCAGCTACTCAGGAGGCTGAGACAGGAGGACAGCAAGGTCAAGGCTAGCCTCGGCCACTTAGTAAGGGCCTGTCTCAATTAAATTAAATTAAAAAAAAATAACTGAAGAGAGCTGGGATGTAGCTCAGTGGTAGTGTGTGCCTGGGTTCAGTCCCCAGTACTGAGGGGGTGGGGAGACAGAAAGAACTCCCTCATCCTGAGCGAGGCAAGAGAAGAGACCTACGCCTTCCAAAGGCCTGCAGCGGATTCTGGCTACCCCCCACCCCATGGCTGTAAGAGCTGGACTGGAGACAGAAGTCCAATAGGGGGAGATGACACGGCTGAGGCCCAGGAAGTGCCCAGGAAGTGTTGGGATTTGAGTTCCCTCTGTCCTCGACATGTCCCTCCATGCCCTGCATGTCACCAAGTTCTAGCTCTCGGTGGCCAACGGCAGTGGTGTGCCCATACTCTTGCCGGCATCTCTCACAGAAGCCTAGGAAAGGCACGGCCAGGTCTATCCTCCTGGTCCATGGTCACTAAAGGGTCCCAAATCCACTTACCCCTTTGCAGATAGAGACGGCCTCTTTGGACAAGGACTTGGGATAGGAGACGTTGTGCTCCATGATCGACTGGAACAGCTCATCTTCATCCTCACCATCAAATGGAGGCTGTTCCGGAAGAGAAACATGGGCCAACACTCAAGAGAAGTGATTCATTCACACGGTGCCTGGAGATTCGACTCGGCACAGAGAAACAGAGCAGGAGCCGGTGCGGCGCAGGCGGCGGAGTCAGCTCAGCTAACTTGGGGGTTTATTTGATTATCTTTAATTAGGCTGTCTGTCCTGTGTTTTTCATTTTTAACTCTGTCCCTTTAATTATCCTGCCCCGAGCAACCCCAAACAATCTGTAGTGAACATGTTTTTTGAGGAATGCTTTTAATGATCTGCAAACCAATTATAATTAATCCATTAATCTTGCAATTATGTGCTAAAAATCTAATTATGATCAAGTCAGATTACAGATGGCTTTGTGAACGGGGCAAGGAGCATGTCCCCTGACCCAGGAGCTCACCAAGGGGCCTCCTGACCCAACACGGAACAGTCTGGGGGGGAGCACGGGCACCCGCACGGTGGCAGCAATGGAGCTTAGCCTCCGAGGACACCTCTCCTGCCCGTTCTCCTGGGTTTACAATTGCCACGCTGAGGAAAGTAGGTGACATGGCACCGGGCAACACTGTGGCTCTGAAGTTGGGCAGATTGGGCCAGAACTCGAGCTCCACTGCTTCCCAGCTGGGTGGACAGGCAAGTGGCTTACTCATTTCACAGTGGGGTTTTCTACGACAGGTTTCTGGGGAGTCTACAGCACCTGGCACTGTGTGCTGCACTAAGAGCAAAGGAAGGAAACCTGGCGGTGGTCGGTGAGGCTGCAGAGCCTCTTGGGAGAGGCTGGGAGACTTCTCCAGGAGCAGAGGCTGAGCCACCTGCCCTTGGAGCCTTTTCCTCCAGCACATCTGGGCTCCCATCCAATGATCTGTCACCCTGGCGGGCTGCACAGGGCAGGAATGGGCTCATGGGAAATTCCTTCAGGATCCTCCTTGGCTCAGGTAACCTTGAGCTTAGCATAGAGAAGGCAGAGCCGGGGGGCATCCCTGTAGAGAGCCCTGGCCAGGAGCTGAGTGTGGGTCAGGTCATAGGAGCCACGGACAGATGCTGGGTCATAAGGGTCTCTGTCTTTGGGGTCAGGTATGGACAAGTGAGGGTTGGATGACTGGTGACACTTGATTGTGTTTTTGTCTAGAAATATAAATAAAAAAGCCTCCTTTCCGGTTGTAAGTGCATGCTGTAGAGAATGTCTTATTTGGTGGAAACATGTAGGTGGGTGAGGAGAGCTAAAATTAAGCCTGCCTGTGAATAAGAGTGGGCAGGGGCAGCCTGCCATGGCATGCGTGTTGCCACCGGAGGAGGGAACATGGCACCCAGGGGCCCACAAGCAGGCCAGATGGGCAGTCCAGCTGCAGGGGGCAACCTGTGCTAGCAGGGGCATGTGTCGCCTCCATCCCCAGAGAGCAGAGCAGGCCAGGCCAGGCCAGGGATGGGGGAGGGCTGTTCTTGGCCAAGAGCTGCAGTGATGGCCAGGTCTGCTGTCCACGTCATCACCGCATCTTCTTGGCCTGATATCATGCACCCTACTTTTTCTCAGTGCCTCTCGTGATATCCACATGACCCCTCACCTTCCCCAACACGTGGTCCAGAAGTGGCCAAGTTTTGGTGGAGATTTTCATAACTCAAACAAGGTGTGAGTTCTGCTCTGGGCTGTGAGCTGAGCCTCTCCAGGAGCACGGAGCCTTGGGTGGGTGGGCACGTGCTCTATGGTGTCAGTGGTCTCCTGGAGGTGAGCGGGGTGGGGGCTCTGTTTCTGGATCACCAGTCCACATCTCACAACATGGCCCACTAGGGTCTCTGGTCAGGATCAGCTACGTAATTTGCAGGTCTTGGACCCTTTATTAAAAACTATGAAGAATTTCCAGATGGTGATGGCAAAGCATCCAACCAAACTCGCAGCTCTTCTGAGCTCAGGCTTGGTGTGGCTGCCCAGGTTGCACACCCACGGAGCCGGCAAGGGTGGTCAAGTGACAGAGGCACCAGCAAGACCCAACCAGCCCCCCTGGGGATGCTCAAGTCCCAGCAGCAGAAATGCGACCCAGACAACCCCAGCCCAAGCCCTAAAGGAACAGCGTCCAGAGACACTTGGGTGACCCTTCTCCAGGAACCCTCGTGTTCGGTGCAGGGTCTACCACATCTGCTTGATTGCTTCGTGGCATGGGAACCCACTTTGCCAGGTGAGCTGTCCCCATCTATGCTAATTTCTGAAATGGAAGCTGCTGTGTGAGGAACTGGGTTCTGTCCACTGCGAGTCAAGGGAGAACGCTTACCATCAAGCCTTCTCTGTCCCCCGTTAGGTCAGGTCACCCGAATCCTGACACACTCCAAAGAGGGCACCCTAGGACATCCATCCTACAGCACACTCCTGGGTAAGAGGGCCCAGGCAGGAGACCTGCACTAACGCCCACATTTCAAAGCCCTAAGGCCCTCCAGTAAAGAAAGCTGCTCTACTCAGTGTGAATCTTTAGTCTCAGCTGGAAGGATCCCCAGAGGCCCCTCAGGCTGGACATTTGCAGCAGGATTACTAAACCAGAACCAAGCCGGCATGCTTGGGATGGAGCCTCAAGATTCACCCTTGGTGGGTCCCCAAGGATTAGGGCTTTCCCTGTCACCATACCCCAGGTCACGCCTCTACCCCTCAGGTTCTTGGCCCACTGTGACTCTAAACTGGTGGTAAAACAGGGGCAGGATGGACTTGTGGGGCAGAGCGGCAATGATGTGACAGTAACACTGTCCTCTTGGGCTCCTTCTCTATGTCCAGCACCTGAGGAGAGCTCTGTGGGCTCCGCTCACTCAATCCTGGGACCAGTCCTACCATGTGGGGACCAGAAGCCCCAAGGACAGGGGAGATCACTGCGGTTCAGCTCCGTGCTTTGGCCAGGGCCACAGAGCTGCTGTGGAACAACCGGGATCCTAACACAGGTGTCCTGACTAGTGAGCCCGAGTCTTGGCCACCATAAGCACTGTCCTGCCCACATGGACCCAGGAGCTGGATGGTGGAGGAAAATAAAGAGGGGGCTGTCCCCCAGGGCCTGAGATGTGTGAAGACTGCTCTTGGCGCCATTCAGTGGGATCCTACGATGAGTGCCCTTTTGTTCCTGGCTTGTTTCAGGGTGGTGGCCACTTGCATCTTTGGGCTCTGCTGGGGCAACAGACACCGGAAATTTCTCCAAAATTCCAGACAACACATTTTATTTCTTGCCAATGTTGCATGCCGACTGGGGGTCGCCCAGGGCTCTGCTGACGCGGTCATTCAAGGCCCCGCCCTGATGGAGTGGCCGCCATCTTGGTCTGCGTGGCAGAGGTGGGAACAGGAGCTCTGTGTCTTCTGCCAGCACTCAGTGCCCTCCCTGGCACACTTCCCCTCAGAGTTCCTTGGCCAGAACCATGCCCCACTCAATCACTGGAGAGCCAGGAATACACCCTACTGTGTGCCAGAGTGGGGAGCAGACCAAAAATATTTGGTGTCTAATAGTCATGACCATTGCAATCAGAAAAGCTTCCCCGAGCTCTACTTTAAGTTGAAATTATGTAATATGAGGGGGAGGGGAAGTCCACGAAAGTAACCCCTCCATTCTCCTCGTCTAAATATTCAAAGTGCAAAACCTGCCTGGACTCTTAGGCGTTCTTATATTATTTTCCAATTGTGATGCATAATCTGAAGTTCTTTGTTTTTTCACTGCTGCAAACACATCTTCTCTGTAGCCACCAGTGTTCCTGTTCCGAGTTGAGTGCCACCCAGGCGATATGTCATTTGTCCACAGGCACATTTACAACTGCTTCCAGCGCTGTGCTCTAATAACTAACGCTGCTATAAACACCTCTGTGTATATCATTTTTTTCCTCTTCTGAATCGCCTCCTGAGAATGATATCCTGGGTGTGGGATTGTATGCCGAAGGATGTGAACATGTTCCTGCCCTTGGTAAGTCCTCCAGGTCACCCCAGGAGCCTTCTGACAGGCAACAGCCTGCTCTCAGGCCTTGTGGTTGAAGGCAGGTCAATGGTGACAAGCTGCCATTATATTCCTTTTCTCTTCCTAATGTCAGCTACTTAGCCTGGGGACCATGTGGGAGTGTGTTGCCCAGGGACTTTGAATGTGACCATTTTAGATTGCCTCTGTCTCCTCTTTAGCCCATTCCCACGGCTCTTTTTTAACTTCTATAAATCTGAACTCGGGGTTCCAAGCTAGAATCCCTCCTAACAAATCTGGGGTTTGTGTGAGTTTTCTGGATGGGCAGTGCCCCTCACCCTACTTTAGAAATGTGTGATCTGTGAGTTTCAGACAGACAAGTGAAGGGTGATGGTTTTGCACAAAAGGATTCCTGAATCACTTCTTAGTAGTGGTGGTTGGAGCCCTTCCATATTTATTTGCAGATCCCTGAGGACCTGGGACAGGGGCTGGGCGAACACCCAGGGACCACTTGGGCTGAAGTTCCAATTACTGAGATAAAATACCCATTATCAGGAATACCCATTATGCATCAGGAATGAAGATAGCGTAAGTAACTTGGGTAGAGAAGGACCTGCAGAGGAGAGGGCTGGTCCCTTCACCACGAATACTGTGAACACTGGGAGCAGCTGTGCGCTTGCTAGAGTGCTGGGCGGGCCCTGCTCATGCCTCTAAAGCAATCCTGTTTGTCAAGCAACCTCAGGAACTGAATAAAGACTGAGGCTGTTTATACTTAACAGCCCCTTGGCTGCTGACAATAAATAAACCAAATGAGAAGAAATTTGCAATAAACTATTTTTTTCTGCTCGTCTTCAGCCCTCTGTGGTGAAGGAGAACAAATTCAGACCACAGCCCTGCCAACAACTTCATCATGAATCCTCCTTTCCAATGGCTGCATCTATGCTCTTCGCCAGCTCTCTGAGGTTCCCGCAGGTCTGAGGTGCTGGGCGGCTATACCCGAGGAACCTTCATCATCTTTTCTGGGCTGAATTACAAACCAGAAATTCACTTAAATTTGCATTGAGCAATCTGCAAGGAGGCTGATGGAGGGTCCCTGAACGCTACCCGTTTGCAGCGGGAGAGGTGAGGACTTGGAGAACAAAGGCTGTTATCTGGGCCTGCCTCTGCACCGAAGGCGAGATGATGTGTCATTTTTGCAAAAAAAAAAAAAAAAAAAAAAGAAAAAGAAAAAAAATCACCATTTTCAATAGAGATTACGAAGACTTCAAGGGATGCGCACAAGGCAGGCTAATTATCTCTGAGTCTGGGAAGGGAAATAATGGAAACACACCACAGGTTTACGGAACCACTAGGTGTGGGGAGCAGGAGCCCAGGGCTCTGCAGAAGGTGTGGGCCAGGCCAGGACGCCTTCAAAGGAGGACTTTGAGGCAGGCAGGACTTCAGTGTGTACCCCAAAGGGGACCTCCTTCCGGGTGGGGTACTCCCTGAGTTCTCACCTAGAAAATGAGACCCCAGGAAGGCCTGGAGAAGAAGGCAGGCAGGCGTGGGGCTGAGGGGTAGGGCTCGGCTGCAGGACTGCGTTCTGGAACTCCCTCCTGTGGGCCAAGAGTTGACTCACGTTACGGCCTGTGGAGTGCCCTTGGCAGCCAGCCTAGGGTTCCGCTCTGCTGCTTCATTTGTCCTTTGCAAATGAGACTCTTAATGAAAGCAGGGTTTGTTTTCTGGGCTCAAAGTTCTATCGCTCAAATGGGATCAAGGACGGGAACTTGGCCTCTTGTGCCTTCATGAACAGCGTGGCTCCCGGAGACTGGTAATTCAGGGTCCAATTGTATTGTCCAAATTTTATTGGGGAGTGAATTTCAGGTGCAGACGGCTTGTATTTGCAGCCGCTGTCTCACGGTCGGTGGTTGTGTATGTATAACTGGCTTTTTTTTCTGTTCTCAGTCACCAAGAAATTTGGCCTAAGAACAGGCTTTGATTGAGGGGGAAAATCTAAACAAATAAACAAGCCACTCTTTTGATGTCAATCAAGTCTTCACACCATTGAAAAAGAATGAGCAAATGTAGGTTAGTACCTTATATCTCTCAATATCTAAAGACTACATCAGTACCTAAGAGATTTGAGACAAAATGTCGGAGATATGGAGGAGACATCAGTGGCTTTCCACCCCAGAGTGGCCTAGCAATGACCTCCTTGCTCACATACCAATGATTTCTTCTCCAACCTCAGCCTCCTGCTCCCACTAGCTCCGTGCTCTCACCACACTGGTGGCTTCCCTGCCTTTCAACACAGCCACACACACTCCCACCTCAGGGCCTTTGCACTTGCTATTCTCGCTGCTGGAAAGGTCTTCCTCCAGCCATGGTCTCACTTGCTTTCGCTTCCTTTGGTCTATTCTAGCTGAAATTTCAATCTTTGCTCATCTCTATCTTCTTTTCCTGCCTCATTACTTTTCCTCTTATCACCAACATACCATGCATGTTCTTTATCTAACTAGTCTATTATCTCTCCTTCTCTAAGCTGCACGCTGATGTAAGGATTGTTGTCTGTCTCATTCTCTGTCATCACTGAACACACAGTAAGCATTTAGTCAATGAATAAACAAGTTCACAGACGCAGCATGTCAGAAGAGTCCCTCCGTCTTTCCCTCCTTCCTTCCTTCCCTCTTACTGCAGCGCTGGGTTCTAACCCAAGCCCTGTGCATGCCAAGCTGGTGCTGTACCGCTGGGCTGCAACCCCGTCCAGAAACAAAGACTTTTTTGGGGGGCAGCTCAGCCACTCAGCCTATTTCTGTCTATTCTCTTGTTACAGGGAGTAATTATAGCAACGCACAGGGGAGAGTTCACTGGAGGAATCTGAGGTCCTGTGAGTTGGTGGCACTCAGGGATAAAAGCAAGCTGGTCCTTGAGTGACCATGTGGGTCAGTGTCACCCCTACCCCCACCCCCAGTACAAGGCCAAGAATGAGTGTGTTACCACTGAGATCTGGAGGTGGGCTGTTTCCAAAGCAGCTAGGGTGACTTACTCCAAAGATATGACATGAAAGCCATCATATCAGAAAGTGTCACCTTAGGACAGAAAATGTCACCTTAGGCGACACTGTGTTTGGTTCTCTGATACAAGCCACACCCTGAGAGAAGTCTCCTTGGCCTTTGCTAAACCGGAAGTTCAACCTCACTGGATCTTTGTGCAGATACTGTGGACTGCCAAGGGGGAGTCGGGGAGATGGGAGGAGCCATCAAATTCTTGCTCTTATTTAACCTTCTTCTTAAATAATGACACTAGTTAGGCATGTGGGCCCCAGGGGGGCGATCTGTGCAGACAAACTTGCGGGGAACCCTAACCCGACCCTCGTGGGGAGATACTGGAAACTTACAGCGGCCGCTGCTGTCATCAACGTGCAGGGTGCTTTGGGCGTGACGGGAAAGCCACACGGTCTGCACCCCAGGCTGCAGCTCTGCACTTGAGTTTTTGTTATCAGGAGATAGAAGATCATTTCCATGTGCACCGAACACACTCTCAAGGGAAGTCAGACCCATACCAGGGCACTCCACTGTCAGGCCCTCCATCAGTGCCCAGAGCTGAAGCAGTCACAGGGGACACAACAAACAAACAGGAGGCCGTAGCTCCACGTTACCTGGCCAGCCAGCATTTCATACAGCAGCACGCCATAGGCCCACCAGTCCACGGACTTCCCATATGGCTGGTAAGCGATTATCTGTGTGAGAACAAACACATCAGTTATTTTTGGTGGTAAATCACAGAGCCCCATGAGAGCAGGAAGTCAAGTGCAGAGGCATGGGTCCATGCAGATGATGCGGGGTAATCCCCGTCTCTGATTTCCACACCAAGGGTCCTTCAAACGGGCCACATGCAGAACCCTGGCCCCATGATTCACTGCCCAAGCCCTGTTTTGGGGATTCCTCTTCCAAGTCCACATGGAGATGCTGCAGCACCATCTCGAGGTAAATTAACAATCCTCGCTGGTGGGAAATGTAGGGACGCTGAGATGGAATTAATTTTTGGAAAACAAGAGAGGTCGTTCAGAGCTGGGGTCTGATACGTAAGACCATCAGACTCTGCAACTGAGCTTTGCTGAAAGTGACCAGATGAGGAGGAAGATGAAGAGGAGGAGGAAGAATGAAGTGATACTGTGGTTTCCTTGTGTTGCATGTTGAGGTGCAAAGATGGGCAGCCAGTCGGTTGAGTGACTCATGATCTAGAACATTTTTAAAGAGGCAAACAGTGTAATATCTGAAACTTTTTGACTCAAACCAACCAACTGTAAAAGAGAAATCTTGAGACAATTGAGAAAAATGAAGACGTGGTCTGCACATTAGGTGAGAGGTTAAGGGACTTGCTGATTTTGTTAGGTGGCGTAATTGCAGGGTGTCTAAATAAAAGTGTCCTTTTCTATTACAGATGAGTGTGTTTATGGGTGAAATGTGTGAGAAATGAAGTACTCATGGGTGACACGACATTTGAGATTTTTAAAAAATGCTTCAGTTAAAGATGTGCAGAGTGAGGAATGGACTAAATGAATTGGCAAAGTGTGGACAGCGGTCAGTGCCTGGTCCACAGGCAGCTTGTTCTCCTCCTCCTCTACCTTGTGGGTCCCAGAATCTGCAGAGTAATTCTCTAACCACCCCTTGGGGGAAGGGAGTGATGCTGTTTTGAATTTCTAAGTGTGATGTGACATTAAAACACTGGCTTCATGACCTCTGAGGGAGGCCCTGTGTCTAAGCCCACGATACCCAGGCCCGTGGATCGCACCCAGGATTCGAAGTGAAGCTATACTAAAGGCGCCTGGCACGACCATCCTGCCGTCTTATATATGGCTTTGACTTTGAAATGTCCTAGGATATTTTTTTTAATGGCCCAGAATGTCTACTTATATGTCCTGGGACATTAGAAAACTTTCTGCTTGCCAGACCTCCCCCATTTATTTAATGCATTACTAATATTTATGTAGAGTGAGAAAAGTCCCTGGGCTTTGCCCAAGTGTTCACACCAACAAGAGGGCACATGTTTGGACGTGGCAGTTTCGTAGCCCATCTTCTTGACAAGAGTGATAACTGTAGGAACTCATGAGGAGTCCTTAATTTCTTTTACTACCTTTGTTATTTTCTGTATACTCTTTTCTGGAAACCTAGAATATAAACATGCACATGAAACCCACCAACATTAAAGTCTGTAATCTATTACTTGAAGATGATATATGTCATTCCAGTTTCCAGACAGGAAACTCTTGCATCAAAGGAGCTGCATATTTTTCTAGTCTTTTGATACAATGGCAAACTGCCCTCTCAAACTAGTTGGACTGAATTTAAATCCCTACCCAATGCTAGTTTCGTGTTCCCATTCATTAGGTAAAATCATTCTTTTATAAAATCATTTTATTTATTTTTTAATTTGCCAAGCCATGAAGGCTCATTCAGTAGAAAATAAAAGGGAAAAAAAATAAACCTCATATAGGAAACTAAAATTGCTTAGAGTCTCACTACCCATTAATAATGTTATTGTCACATAAAATCTTTCCATCTCTTTTCTAGGTATAGTACGTCTGTGTATGCATTTTTACAGATGAGGATTATGCCCATATACTCATCTGTAGTCTGAGTTTGATAAATAGATCACGAGCATCTCTGCAAAACCTCTGATTTTTTCCTGTAGGACTAATTCCAACATGTAGAATAGTTGGGTCAAAGTAACTGTTCTAGACCCAAAAGCAATACTTCTAGAACACATTTCCAGATTACTCGAGAATGGAAGCACACATACACTCCGCCAGCGGTAACCGGTGCTGGTGTCCTGAATTCTCACCCACATTGGGTCCTGTCATTATTTCCAAAATGGGCCCATTTGATGATTGAAAGTTAAATTTCAATGGTCTTCTTATTTTCATTTTGGTCACTTCACATTTTCACATGGGAATTAGCCACCTGCGTGTCTTTTCTTAGACTGCCTGTGTACTTTGCCCAATTTTCCATCATGATTGATTGCTTCATTCATTCATTCATTCTTTTGGAGAATATACTAGGGATAAAAATCTAAAAAGGACAATGTCCCTACTGTCACTGAGATTATTCGGACACTTGTTTTTCTTACCGATTAACGAGAGCTCTTTATGTCTTAAGGACATCAACTCTCTGTTGTCTATTTTACAAATAGTTTTGCAATTGATCATTTACTTGTGTTTTGTTTATAATACCTTTGGATCTTCAGAAATATGAGCTTTTTAATAGCAGAAACACACAAGCTTTTCTAGTATACATTCAACCCCTAAGTAGTAAAATAATATTTAATATAATTTCTTCTAATTGTTTTATGGGTTTACTTTTTTACATTTAGTAGTTTATTCTACCTGAAAATTGGAGCATGGTATGAATAAGACTTCCTCCCGAATGCTAACCTTTTATCCCCAGCTTAATTTAATGAATAATTCATCCTTTTAAAACTGGTTTGCAAAATCGATTTCATCCCATAGTGAACAGCCAGCTCAGGTCTCTTCCTTTTCCCCTGCGGAGGCTCCCATGGAACCTTCTGGTACCAAGGAAGCCCTTCCCCAGTCCACAGATAAAGCTGTTGTCCACTTCCCCTTCCACAGGACTGCACCTTTCCAACACTTCTCAGAATTGTAATGAATACATAGTTATTTGTTGAAAGGCTCTACCCTGGTAGATGAGAAATGCTCTGGAGATAGGAACCACGTTGATCCCTGTAGCCCAGCATCTAGCAAATGCCTGAGTATAAACATGGTTCCAGAAATCACAGTATTTACCCGCATGGGAGGGGTGCTTAGTTGGCACTACTTCCTTTGATTCTTCGATAACCCTACGGGGTGGATAATATATTCCTATCTTCCAAATGAAATAAACCAAACAAAACAAAAGCTGAGGCTAAGAAAAAGTAAGGAACTGTTCGAGGGTACGCCCAAGTAGTAAGTGAGAGAGTAAGGTTTGAATTGAGGCCTTCCTGCTTGGGAATCTGCCCTACAGGGTTCAGCTGGATCACCTGATTAGAACACACCTCCTGATGGGTACCAGCCGGGCAGCCAGTCATGCTGGAAGAAGTGAAAGTGCGCATGCTAATACTGACATCTCCCCTACCCAAGTCTTTCCTGGAGTTAGCAACACTGAAACGCCACTTTTCTAATTTCATCAGAAAGAAGACATTAACAGGGACTACCAGTGAGTCTTTGTGTCAGAGACGTGGATAGCCAGGAGGCTTGGCTGATCTAGCCTGGCACCACAAGCTAATCTGGTTTCTCTTTCCCCCACAGTCATTCTTGATAAAGAATGACTATGTAATCTCCCAACTGCCCAGATAAAATTTTTTGGAAAACTCAAGGTTAATAAGTGTCAGGACCAGTGTGTAAATCTCCTATTCCAGCATTCCACTTTTAAACATTATGTCATTTTGTCACCTGGGAGACACTAGTGTAGGCTTAGGAACTGTTTGTTTCGAGAATAAATGAAGGAGTGAATAAGTGAATGAGGGGACAAATGGCCTTGCATACACTTGGATCTGTTCCCTGTCTTGACATCTGTTTCCACGGGAGCCCTCAGTTTCCTGCACATACCTGACAGAGGTGGAGCCCTCCAGAAATGTGTACGGCTGAGCAGATGTGAAGTGCTCCCAAGAATGGAGGCATTCCACCATCCACCACGGGAACCCTGCTCACCTTTCTGTCTCAGAAGGACTGGAGGAGGGATAATCCAATGAGTGAATGGGAATAGACTTCTCTTGAAAACTATAGGGTGCTATGAAAACATAAAGAACTACTAACATTTTGATCAAATTATAAACCCCTTCCCTTAATCTTAGTGGGAAATATATAATTAGTCCAACTGTTTTGAAGAGGACTTGATTCAAAGGATTAAGGAGTCCAACTTCCTCCTCCTCCTTCCCCTTCTCCTTCACCAGGGATTGAACCCAGAGGCGCTTAACCACCGAGCCACATCTCCAGCCCTTTTTAAATATTTTATTTTGAGTCAGGGACTTGCTAAGATGCACTAAGTTGCTGAAGCTGTCTTTGAACTGGCGATCCTTCTGCCTCAGCCTTCCAAGCAGCTAGGATTACAGGCATGGAATCCACTATGTCCAGCCCCAACTTCGTCCTTTAAAGTATCACAGGTCCCAATGTCTCGGCTAGTGCTATTCTCTAGAATGATGCTCTAAAAAAAAATGTGACGAGGTTCCATAAACACAATTCTTGTCTCACACAACCAACTCTGTGCAGTCTTTGCAGATCTGCATCTGACTTATATAATCAAAGAAAGATACATCTGTGGTTCCAGGTAGGACATGTGGCTTTCCCCTGGCCAACTCTTGCAGAGAGAAAAAACTGCAATAGGCAGTATGATTCTCAAGATGTTCCTGGGAGAAAATAAAGCTGAAGAAGAAAGCTGTGGTGGGGGGCACTTCATTCAGTGGTTAGCTGTTAAAATACTTCTCCAACAAATCCATCCAAAGTGAAATATTAACCACAGGAAAATTAAGATCAGGGGTGTAATGGTCACTTGGAAGGGTCTATTTTAAATGAACTGAGTTCTGTGTTCCTCGATACCTCAGTATAAAAAGGATCGAGACTGATATATATGTGGGATTCCTACCTCAAGACAACACAAATAAAGCCATTTCCTTGAGATTATTGGCAGCATGAGGTTTGCTTGTTCATTCTCTAATTAGTACAAGCTTAGTACGCTTAATCTGCACCTGTGAGCAAAGAAAAGAATCCACCCAAAATGGCTTGGATAAATCCTGAAAATTTTTGCTCATCTCCAATCCAGTGTGGTGGAAAATTTCACTTCAATTCCAGAGATACAGAACCTAGGCTCATGGCAAGGCTAAGCCTAGGCCAATCCTAAAAACGAGTAGGTGGAAAGAGTTTGAAGAAACTGGCTATTGTATTAATAAGTCGGAAGATAACTTAGAATCGAGGGATGAAACCCAGCATCAGATAGTACCCACCAAACAGTCCAGGTGCTCCCCTATGCTTCCCAGTCTCCTTTGCTTTGGGGCCATGTAACTGCTCCTGGCCAATGGATGGTGAGAGGAAGTGATGATTCACTTCCAGATCAAGGCAGTTAAACGCCCACCTGCTCCTGACCCTGGGATTCTGACACCATGCGTTCTAGATGGCTTAGCTGCGAGATGGAGGAGGGCTGCCTGACCTGCACCACACTAAGCGTGAGCAGGAGTAAATAAATATTCATGGTGCAAAGCCACTGAGATTGCAGGGGTCACTGTGGCAGTGAGAGTTGGTCACTTGATAATAAAGCTTCTTCCATGTAAGCAAATCTCAAGAACTTAGCTTTTCTACAAACTGACTCGACCAAGGAGAAGAGCAGCAGGAGTTGTCTTTGAAAGATAAAGTTCACTTGCTGAGCACCTGATATGAGAGATGCTCTGCACCCTTTTTCTCATGCCATCTGATGGGGCAGAAATTATTGCTATTTCCATTGTGTAAGTGAGAAAGCTGAGGCTCATGCAGCTGAGGGAGCTGTCCAAGGCCAGTCAGCTAGGAGGTGGTGCTCTGCATGTTAGCGTACTTGTGATAAAGACACACTTTATGGCTTCCAAATACATTCCCTTTCGGATTAATAAAATATTAATCAAAGAGTTTTGGAGATTAATGTAAGGAGATTTGAAACCATCATTTCAGTTGTTATAATTAACTACATTTCAATGAACTTTATTCTTGTAACCACATGAAAGCCATTGCCTGCGATCTCTATTATTTGGTGTCCCAGAGTGTTTTAGTTTTGATATACGCAGGGTTGGGCACCAGGGCTGCCATGGGAACTGTCAGGAAGAGGACAGGGCGGGGCGCTGGGGTGGGGGGCTTTGCTTCATTCCATATTCTATATTCTGCAAAAATCTGAGCAGTCTCACCAACTAGACGCCTGGGTGGTGGAAACCATGCTTGAGTTTGGAAAGCTCAGAAGGCAAGGGCATGGAGCTCTCTTTCTGTTAGAGTGAGTCACAAATCCTAAAGGCCAGGGCCACCTGAAGAGCCTCCCCACCCCACCACAGGTCTCCAATGTGGCTTCGACTTGCTCCTCATGCTCTCTCTCTACGGCATTAACACCCATGGCGCCTGTGGATGCCACCCTCTCCTTTCTCCAAGACATAAAAGCAGCATTCCTAGGGCCAATGTCTCTTTCCCCAGTGATTGCCCTGATCAGTCCCATTGAACCTCTTGCTCAGCCCCTGGAGTGAGAATACAATGTCACCTTGAGCACCAAAGGGCTTTCAACAGTAATAACAGGACAGCATTTAGAATCCAGCCGGAGCATTTCTTCCCAAAGGAGTTCACAGTCTATCACTCTTGCCTTACACACCAGATGAAAGGGGAGGTCCCAAAGAACTGACGTCTAGGGCGCAGGATGCCACCTCACCCTGGCATGTCCCTTGTTACAGTAAAGCTTATCTTTCCCTCAGTGATCAGCTACTACTAATAAATAAGTCTAACTGACCAAAACCTCAGGGCAAAAGGAAAACAGTACCAGAAAGCCCCACTTGAAGATGAATGTTCAGCAACACATGATTTAGGATGCCGGTCTTACTGTCCTTTTTGAGCTCCCCAGAGGCACCCTGTCCATTACAGTGACCATGAGCCACATGTGATTAGAAAGCATTTGAAATCCATTTAGTCCACATTGGGTTGTGCTTTCAGGATAAAATACTTACCAGTACATATCAGATTTTGAAGACCGTATAAAAAATGCAAAATGGCTCATTAGTAAGTTTTTATTTAATTTTAGACATATTAGGTTAAATAAAATTAATGTCATCCATTCCTTTTCCAATTTTCTAAAACCAAGGCTGCTAAATGCAGTTGTGGCTTGCATTCTGATCAGGCAGTGCTGGTCTAGACCCTCTGAATTTCACCAACCCTCAACCTGCTCTGGTTCTCTGGCTCTCATTGGCCTGGGGAGCCACCAGCTTTGGGCTGAGGACCAGAGAGCACAGGACAGTTCATGAGATTCTCTTGGGTCTGTCCCCAGTAGGGATGGGTGCAGGTATCTTTGGCACTTGTGGGCCATTGGGGGTTTGCAGCAAAGCCCAGGCCACGTGATATCCTGAAGCCCCAGGCCAGGGGCTGCCGTGGCAATGGGCTTCCCAACGTGGAGCGACGGACAAAGAGAGGGGCAGGCTTGGCAAGACGGCGCAGAGTTGGCGGCCTTCCCCGAAGCACATGGGAGGTTGAACTTTGGCTTCGAAGACAGACCTCCGACAGGGCCACTGTCATCTAGCTTTAGTGCTATTTGTCATCACGATCATTATTATTAAACTTACATGAGCCAATTGCTCAGGGCGAATGTCAGGATATGACAAATGGCTGCCTGTTTTGTAAAAATGAGGCATGAATGAGCTTTCTTCCAGCCTGGGCAAAGGACCAGGGCATGAAAGGGACCAGGGGCAGCCTCTCATCTCCCACTAGACCAAGGGCCCACAGCTGCTGGATGGCCACAGCTCCAAGGCCACCCAGCCTTCACCCTCTGCTAGGCTACACACTCAAAGTCCTCCCAGGGAGGCTGGGGCTTCAGAACTTCTGCCCTCTGACAGCTCAGGCCTGGGGGAGCCTGGGGGACAGCACGGGAGGGTTTTAGATGCCACTGGCAATAACTACAACTGTGACCAACATGGCCATCGTAGGCACTCACCAGAGGCCGGGGTCTTTTAATTCTTTCCAGGCCCACTTCAAAGGTGAGGAAATGAGGTGAGACAGCAAGCAGCTTGCTCCAGATCATAAGGCTACTAAGTGACAGGGCTGGGACTCTCCTACACTGAGAGCCTTGACCCCATGTGGGTCCCTGGACAGCTGTGGCGGGAGCTGGCCTGGGGAAGGTGACTCTTGCTGAAGCCACCAGGAGGCCAGCCCCACATTAGAACTTGCTCTGAAGGCTCCGCCTTGAAGGACCGTGTGAGACTATGGGGTGCGCCTGACAGGTCCCTGCTGGCCCTTCCTCCACTGGACTCCACGTTTATTTCATGTTCTACTTGAAACCACAAACGCTGTCATTACAAAATAATGGCCCCGTTCAAGTCGTTTTACTCTCAGGGAAACAAAGAACATTCCCTCCTTTTCTCAGAACAACATTTTATTTTGAAGGAAAAATTACAGTTGCTTTGAAGAACATCATAAATTCTCAAGGATGGAACACAGGACCCAAGAGGTGCTCTTTGTGTATATGGTCAAAACCACTGTCTGACACGTCTGAAGAGTACCATTGGGAAGAAGGAGGGTGGACCTGTTTCCTGGGTGTTCTGTTTGGGCAGCTGGGAACCTGAGCTCGGGAACATGGGCCACCCACCTCTGCACTCCTTGTTGGGACTCCCCCAGCCCGCCCCAGCAGAGGCAGACACTAGAAGGTCGTTTGGAGGAACAAGTGGATCCACTCCAACCACACTCCACAGACACCACTTTCCGCTCAAGTGCAAAATCGAAAGGGCCCTTGGGGTTGCTGGGCTGCTAAGGATGGAGGGGACCTCAGCATTTTGGAAAGGAGCCTGAGGCTCAGAGTGGCAACGTGGCTTGCTTGAGGTTACTGGGTTGAACAGTGGCAAGATTGGGAAAAGACCGGCCTCAGGTTCCCTGGACTGCGTCCCCTTCCACAGCATCAGGCCTGAGACCAGAGTGTGACACACAGGAAGCCCTGCAGCAGGGTGGAGGTCAGGTACCCCCAACTCTCAGCCAAGATGCTTCTGAACAAACTCCATTGGGGTGGCATATCCAAGCCCAGAACATCCACAGGAAGCGCACTGGTGAGAGCCCTGAACCCAACTACAAGAGGTCAACTCTGCCCCTTAGGAGCTCTGTGTCCTTGGGGGAGTTGCTTAGCCTCTCTGAGCTTCCATTTACTCAGCTGTGATACTGGACTTCCGGTTCTCAGGGTGGTGAGGGATGAAATGGCATTGTGTGTAGAAAAGGTGCAGGTGAGTGGGCTATATATATAGAACTCACGCTGCCTGACATCAGAAATAAGAGTCAGCCCCAGGCAAGGCGGGCGGGAGAAAGTTCTCAAGACAATAAACCAACCTGGCTTCCAGGAGGATAGAGAAAACATTTTGGTGTGAGAAGTAATATTAAAAATATGTATCGGATGTCTATAATGATTTTTCTGGTGCCTGGAAAGTCCCAACAAAGCAAACACTAGCCTGCTCTATGCCAGACACTGGATGGGGCACAGATTTTAAAAAATTGCCTCCTCATGCAATTAAATTGATTTTTAGCAGAGAAGCAAAACTTGAGGATTCACTCTTTTCTCATGGTGTTAGAATATCCTGCCTCTCCCTCCGTCACTAACTCCCACTGTTCATGGCTGACTATTCATTTCTGTGGCCTGGCTGATACCCCAAGAAGCGAGACACTGGGGATTCCACATCAAACTGGAGGGACGGACGTGACATGGAAAAATACGCAAAAACATGCTCTCTAAGATCAAGGATCCTAGTATATCATGTGAGAAATATCCGTAATACTTGAAATCTTTGGGGAAAAAATGTGTTATATAAGAATAAAGACTATTACCAAAGACGAAAAGCTTGGGACGTCTGGAGTTCAAACCACATATTTTCTATTTAGACAAAAATTATGGCTTTACTGAGAATTGGCGATAATAGAAAATGATGTCTCTAATGGTAATAAATAAAAGTTCTTTAAGTGCTGGGCTTGATGATGCATGCCTATAATCCTATGATTTAGGAGGCTGAGACAGGAGAATCACCGGTTAGAGGCCAGCCTCAGAAACTTAATGAGATACTATCTCAAAATTTAAAACAAAACAAAACAAAAAAAAAAAAACTAAAGAGGATGGGGGATGCAGTTCAGTGGTTTAACTCTCAATAAAGAAAAAAGAAAAAAAAAGGTGCTGTAAGTATTCACAGTAGCTACCTCTTCTCCCTCCTTCTTTGTTATTTACTTTGCACCATGAGAATGGAGAGCAATCATCAGGCTACCCAAGGCTGCTCTCCGAAAAGATCAGAAGTGGATCAAATGGCACAAAGAATTATTAATGCTGGCTTCAACTAGCAATTAATTCTTTTTATACACCACTGGGATCTATTTGCTAATATTCTGTTGCAGGTTTTTGCATGGTCTGTCATTGTCTTATAAGGTCTTTGGTTTTGCTATGAGGGTGACACTGGTTTATTAGGGTGAGATAGAATGTATTTCATCTGCATTGATCTTCTAGAGCATGCTGTAGGAGATTGGTGTAATTTCTTCCTTAACTGTTTGGTAGGATTCACCAGTGAACCCATCTGGGCCTGGTGCTGTTTTAGAAAGTTACTAATTACTGATGTGATTTTCAAAACACGCCAGGCAGGGTGGCACATGCTTAATAAACCCAGCAACTTGGGAGCTGAGGCAGAATAGCACGTTTATAAAATAAAAAAATAAAAAGGGCTTAGTGGATAAGGGGCCCTAGGTTCAATCCCTAATACCCCCCCCCAGCAAAAAAAAAAAAAAAGGAAAAAAGAAAAAAAAAAAAAACCCAAACTAAACCTAAACCAGACATAGGTGACTTTAGATGGTCCATTTCTTTCTGTGTGAAGTTTTGGTGGATTGTGTCTTTTGAGGAATTGGTCCATTTCATCTAGGTGATCAAATTTGGGCTCAGAGTTGTTCACGGTTCTTGTTTCTTTTCCTTTCATATCCACGGGATTGGTAGTGATGGCCTCTCTTCCATTTCTGAATGTTCGTAGTTTCTTTTTTTCTTTGTTGGGTTGATAAGAGGCTTATCACTTTTATGGATCTTTTTATTTAAAGTTTTAGTTTTTGCTGATTTTCTCTGCTGATTTTGTTTTTCATTTCATTGATTTCTACACTATTTAAAAAAATATTTCTCTTCTGCTTACTTTGAACTTAACTAGCTCACATTTTTGTAGTTCCTAGTGTGGGAGCTTAGAGGATTAATTTTAGATCTTGTTTGTTTTGTATACAACCTTAGAAATTTCCAAGAACTGCTTTCACTGCTTCCTGTGACACTGGATAAGTTGTGCTTTCAATTTTATTTATTTCAAAATATTTTTAACTTTTTCTTGAGATTTCTTTGACTCAAGCATTATTTAGAAGTGTGTTGTTTACTCTTCAAATATTTGGGGATTTTCCAGTTATTGCTCTATTATTGATTTTAATCTTAATTCTTCTGTGGTCGGAGAGCAGACACTGTATGATTCCCAGCCTTTTAAATTTGTTAGAGTGTGTTTTATGGTCCAGAGTGAGGTCCGCATCTTGTTCCATGGGAGCTTGAGAAGGTTGCTCAGGCTATTGCTGGATAAAGCAGTCTGCAGACATCTACTATATCCAGTTGACTGACAATGATGTTGAGTTCAACCATGTGCTCACTTTCTCCCTGCTGGATCTAACAGAGGAGTGCTCCAACTCTAATAGTGGATTCATCTATTTCTCCTTGCAGCTTAATCAGTTTTTGCCTACTTATTTTGACACTCTGTTGTTAGGTGCATACAGGATTGTTATGTCTTCTTAAAGAATTCTCCCTTAATCAGTAAGTAAAAGTTACCCCTGACAACTTTCCTTGCTCTGAAGTTAATTCTGAAAATTAACACAGCGATTTCTGCTTTTTTGATTAGTGCTGGTGTATCTTTCTCTATCCATTTACTTATGATCTACATATGTCACTATCATTAAAATGGGTTTCTTATAAATAAAATACTTGGCACCATTAGGTTTTGTTTTTTTGATCCTGACAACCTCTTGTCTTTTGATTGGTGCATTTAGGCCACTGATATTCAAAGTGATTATTGATACAGTTGATCATGCTTGTTGATTTTTTGCTGCCTTTGTTCTTTGTTTCTGTTTTTTCTTCTATTCTTTTTACGCCTCTTGTGGTTTTGAGTATTCCATTCTCTCTCCTCTCTCAGCAAGTGACACAAGTGACACTACCTTTTTTTTTTTTTAGTGGTTGCCCTAGATTTTGCAGTACACATTCACAATGAATCCAAGTTCATTTAAAAAATGACACTATACCACTTCGTGGGGTCTGTATGTGTATAAAGAATCCATTACTAATGTAATGTTGAACAACTGGTATCTGTTAGATCAATTAAGAAAGGAAAAATAAAAATTTTTATTTTATGTTCCCTTTTCTCCCCCTGATGCTCTTTTCTCTGTGTAGGTCCACGTTTCTGACCTATATCATTTTCATTCTCTAAAGAACCTCTCTTAACATTTCTTGCAAGGCAGGTCTATTGGTAATAAATTCCCTCCATGTAAAGTCTTTATTTTTCTTCTGAAGGATGTTTTTCAGGGTATAGAATTCGACATTGGTATCCCCCCCACCAAACACTTTAAATATTGCACCTCATCCTCTTTGCTTCCTGCCTTTGCTTTTCTTAGGTAAGGTGTCCCCCCTCTGGCTTCTTGCAGGACTCTTTGTTTGATTTCCTGCAGTTGGAGTAGGATGTGTTTCTTTTTTTTTTAATTTTTAATTTATTCTTTAGTTTTCAGTGGACACATCATCTTTGTTTGTATGGGGTTCTGAGGATCGAACCTTGGCCCCATGCATGCCAGGCGAGCACACTACCGCTTGAGCCACATCCCCAGCCCCGGAGTAGGATGTGTTTCGCTGGTTTGTTGCATGGATGCTGCTTGATCTCCTCTGGGCTTCCCAGTTCTGTGGTTTGGTATTTGACATTAATTTGGGGGAAATTCTCAGTTAATCTTGCTTCTTCTGATCTTCCCATTACATGTATATTTTAACAGTTGTTCTTGGATATTTTGTCCAATTTCTTCAGTCTTTTTTCTCTTTGATTTCGTTTTGAAAGCTTTTTCTTTTTTGTTTACAGGAACGAAGGTGATTCTTAATAAGGATACCAAAAAAGTCAAGATGGGAAGACAAATTTGGGACAACCAAGATGGATTTAATTATTCATATGAGGAGGAAAAACAAAGACCTTGTCTGCATTCATCAGTACAAGTCCACTGCAAGTTAGGGGAGTAGAAATAATGAATTTGGGGATTTTGAACATTATTTGAAGAAGTTTAAGAAAAAAAAGGATCAAACTTTTTTTCTAAATAATTGAGTTACTTAAAATGAAACAAATCCCTTAAAGCAGTGTAGTGTGGTTTTTTTTTTATTTTTCTGAGAAAGAATTATATGATTTCATTGTTCTCTGAAGGTAACAACAATAATATATGCTATACATCTGAGTTTTGAACACATCAAGTACCAGGTACTTTCCAATAATGCTTTTCAATAATATATATTTTTCAATAACGTTCTATTCAATTAAATAATACATTCCCCCACAGAGCACTCCATTTCCACCATCCCATTGTTATTAAACCAGTCAATCCCTTGCTTTTCAAAACATATGAGACTCATAGAACATGAACTCCGAGAAAAATCCTAGTAGCAAGTACACCACATAAGCTGAGACGAAATATGGTTCTGTGGCCACGTATGAATGAAGTCCAGTTATTTTTCTGTTGTCACGTAGAGTTTTAAATGTCTCCATCGTGACAGTGCTTTCCGGTGCAACGTGGGAACCCTCCTCTGACCCAGGCTCCCATCAGGATGTGCCACCCTCTCCAAAGTCCCAAACCAATGGGACCACCAGAACTTGGACATGAACCTTCAGAGCCATGAGCCAAAAATCAACCTCTATTTACTTCCCGAGGAGCCTGTCAGCCTGTATTTCCTTATCATGATAGAAAGCTCAGACATCATCCAAGGCATAGTTCTCCCAAGATGGCTTCAGGAACATCTTGTTCTTCTTGTTCTGCAAATGTTCAGGTGCCTAGGAGACATTCTGTTGCTCTTAAAAGACCATTCTGGGATGTCACCAATGACGGTGCGGTAGCTGCCACTGTGGACAGGGTGCGTGGCCTATGAACCCAATGACCCCAGCAGGTATACAGTTCTGACCTCATCTCTAGTCCTGGGGGTCTAGGGTGCCCCCCGGGGCTATGGCTGGCATCTCTCTAACAACAAGCTGGTCTTGGTCATCCCCCTAGGAGGGCCAGGCAGTTACTCCTGGGGGCTCAGCCCCATCCCTCCACCACCATCCAGCCTCTCCATGCTGACCCCTCTCACAGCCCAAATTCTGAAGTGGTCTCCCTGACCCTTTAGTGGCAGCTTAACCAAAAAAGGGATGTCCCACAAGATCCAGAATACAGCACTTGGCAAATAAACCCCGATGGATGAAAACAAAAAACAACAGAAAAACCTTCTGCTGAGATTTTACTATACTATTGTAAAATTTTAAGATGATTTTTGTCTCAATGTCGACTGTTTTCACTGAATAAAAGTTTAACTGGGTCAAAAATCACTGATTTGGAAAAAAAAAAAAAAAACCCAAACCAAACTAAAAAAAAAAAAAATTCTGGAAGCCGAAAGCCCAAGATCAGGGTGCCAGTAATTCTAAGCACTGGTGAGGGCCGCTTTTCTGATGACTCCAAGAAGAGTTGGTGCCACCCCCAGGTACACGGTGGCACCTCACTGTAAGAATGTCAGATGCTGGGGTTCAGGTGTCTCCTTGGCTCTGGTCCAGGGAGCCAGGTGTGTGCCAGCTTTTTGCAAACCCCGGCACTCCTGGCTCAGGTGTAATGAGGCAGTTACAAAGGAGGTGCCACTGGCCTGATTCTGAAGGAGCACCAGCAGAATTTTGAATAAGGTGCCAGGTTTTCATTTGGCAGAAAGATGCCGGCACCCACGTGGTGATTCTCTGAGTCAGGAATGTGTCCTGGGCAGGCACGATTTTCCATGATCCTCAGATGGGGCATGCACAGTACTGAGTGTGGTGGGGAGAAGGTATTCCTGTTTCCAGTCTCTGTGTAATTCTTCTAGGTAAGCTCTCCTGTGGGGCTAACCTCTCTCTAGCTCTTCTTCTGCTGATGGAGGAAGAAAGTCAGGGAAGCAATAACGAACTGACTAGTTTTGGGAAAACACTATTCTATTTGACTTGAGTCACCCAACTTCTTCAGCACCCTGTCCAACTAACCACTACAGTCCCTTCTTAAGTCAAGAGAAACCAAACACCTCTTTGGATTCTGTTTCTTCTCCCAACCTCACATTTTCAGGAACCTTCTTGATAGTGGGATTGGATTTTCATCAAAGCTACCCCTGAACATAGCTTTTAAGCCAGCATGGTGCTGGGCACGACCCCCATTACTACTGGGGAAATCAAAGCACAGTAAGTTCAAGGGAAGTGACCATTCTCATAGCAGGAATGTGGCAGGTGGCACTAGCATCCACCTGGTTCTTGCTCTTCCACCTCTCCTGGTCCCCACTCTGTAAACAGAGCTGTGAATGGACAAGGTCACCTGAAATACTGCCCTTGACCTTTGGGATTTTTGCTTACTCCTCCTTCCTGTTCTGTTTGGGTAGAGTGAAAACAATATTGATGCAGTATGTTCTCTCCCACCACCCTGACAAATGCACCTTCCTTTGCTAGTTGGCTGGGATTGCCCTAACAAGATGCCACAGACGAGGTGGCTTAATTAACAGAAATGTACTTACTTCTCAGCTCTGGTGGCTGGAAGTTCAGATCAAAGTGCCAGCAGGGCTGATTTCTGGTGAGGCCTCTCTTCCTGGCTTGCAGACAGCTCCCTTCTCCCTGTGTCCCCACATGGTCTTTCCTCTGTCCCTCCCTCTTCGTGGTCTAATTTTACCTTAATGACCTCTTTAAAGAGCCCATCTCTTACTGCTGGATGTGAGGCTTTTTCTTCCCCACTGAAGCTGCTCTTCTAAGAACTTAGAGTGACATTTGTCAGATGGGGATAATCAGAGAGCCTTTCTCTAAGGCAGGCTTTGAGAACTGAGTCTTGCCTGTAATGAGCTTGGCCTGCTTTGGAGGCAGCACACTGGAGTTGGAGCTTCAACATCTGGATTGAGGGGAGCACACAATTTGGTCCTTACCACTTCCTGATGACCTGGACGGCTACATTTGACTTTGGAATCCTTGGACCCCCGAGACTCCACTCTAGTGTGTAAAAAAGACTGCAGTGGACTTTTGGCAAGAACGGTTGTTCTTTCTTGCCTCTTGGCAAAATCTGAAATTTAAGAAAAGTCTAAAATATTTCCTAGCCAGCCCTTAGCAGAGAAGTTTGTTGACCTCCTGCCCTAAAACACAGGGAAGGAGCCCCCTTTGCCTAAGTCCTCATCACCTTTATCTACAGAATGTGGTGGAAGTAATGCAGCTAAGTTCCAGTTGGAGCCTTAAGGAGCCTTGTGGCTTCTTCTGTTTTTGTCCTTTTAGAAGCCAACTGCCACATCAAGAGCTCAGGATACACTGAGTGACAAGTGACTGCATGGAAAGAAAGACCATGTACAGAACCCAAGGTGCCGTGGCCAACAGCCACTGCCAACCACCAGTGGCCATCTTGGCTCCTCAGCACCAGCAGAGCTGAGCTCCTATGGCCGACACCCTGCAGCTGCCAGGAGCGGTGGCTGCCGTCCTACCCACAGAATCACAGCGTTAACACGATTGGTATTTTAAACCATTCACTCTTGGGAGGTTACTCAGCACCAGATAACGGAAACAACTGTCAAGTAACAGACTAGGGAGTGCTCCCTGCGGGGCAGGCCAAGCCTGTCTGGGCAGAACTCACCCCAGTCCCAAAGCTGCACTTTGAGGAAGATACTATAATTGTGCCCTTATTATGGATGCCACTCCAAGTTCTTAAAAGAGCAGAGCTACAGCCAGAGTGTATTAGACCACAATACAAGTCTTTCCTGAAGTCCAACAGGAAGTCTTTCCTTGAGGGTGATTGCTAAGACTGCACCGGCTCCAACAGAGCAGAGGTGCAGTGGTCCTGAGCAGGTGCATGGCCCTCAGCCCTCTTGTCTGTCTCCAAGGGTCCTCGGGCCCCGCCCAGCAGCCCTTGCCTCTGGTCTCCTTTCTGGGGATGGACGGGTGCTGGGGAAAAGCCAGCAGGACTCACAGTGAGAAACCCACCCTAGGGCCTGCCTCAGGCTGTCTGCTGACCCTGGGAGCCGTCAAAATGTTCCCTGTGCTTCTGGACCAGATAACCACTTATGAGTCAAGCAATGAAACAGAGCTAAGAAAACACTTCGTGCCTTTAAGAGCTTTATTATTAGCTGGAATAAAAGTTTTTCCAGAGCTGGGGGGGGGTCCTCCTTAGATGTTTTGGGTAACAGGGAATAAGTGACACCCATGGCATTGGGGCAACAGGCCTGCTCTTGGAGGCTGGTGGACCAGGGTCCTGGCCCCACCACTTGCTGTCTGAGGGCTTGGGCAGAGCACCTCTCCTGTCCAAGTCTCCCTCTCCTTGGATGCAAAACAGGGATAATACAACTTGCCTCAGAGACCACTGCGAGAACTAAAGGTGAGAACAGGTATCTGTGCATGGTTCACACTGGGAAATGACAAACATTGGCAATCTCTCTCCAGAGACCCACCTCCTCCCCACCACTGCCCTGGCAATTTTACAAAGAAAGGTGAAATAAAGCTCAGAAATCCTCAGCTCATTTTTATAGGATTAAAAATATATCCCTAAATGAAGGGCCCATTAGTGCAGGCTACAGAATATTGGGAGAAAAGAATGAACTAGAGCATTATGGTGTGTGTGTGGGGTGGTTCTGAAGCCAAGTAGCAGGCCTGGGCGAGCCCCCAGCTGGCTGGAAGGAGGAGGCATGCCCTGTGGCATCTGAGCAGGAACCTGTAGTCCCCCCTCCCAGGGCAACAGCCAGTGCAGGAGGAGAGATGGGTGCAAAGCCTAGGACTCCTTGGATTGGGACCTTGGGAAACATTAATACATCTCTCAGCACTTCCGTTTGGTCATCTGGAAGACGGAATTGACTTAAGTATTGAAATAAAGTAAACGAGGAGCTTAGCCCTGGTCTAGGACATAGAAGGCATTCAGCAAGGAGCAGCGATCCCCCAAATCCCCCAGGGACCTGGTCTTTCTGTAGGGGAGGGGAGGAGGGGACAGGAGAAGGGAAGGGAGCACGGCTGGCCTGCGGACCAGCAGGTGCCCAGCGCCGTCAGTCGGGCTGAGCGGATTGGGCTCTGAGGCCGGGAGAATCACGAGACCCTGCAGGAGCTGTAGGCAGGTGAATCACACAACCCACCTGATCCCCAGGAAAGACCCGAGAACTACACAATTCAAGGAAGAGCCCGCAGGGCAGCCAGGCTTTGGTCTTGAAGTCTTGCTCCTAGCAGAGCGGGGTCTTCATTTTCCCTGGCAAAGCGGAGTCCTCGGGCCTGACCTCGACAGAGGGAAATTGGCCTCTGATGGAAAGAAGGCCGCCCTGGGCTTATCATTCTCTGTCTTTAATCAAGAGCTTTTCTCCGCTCCCACCCGCAGCTGGTGTGGGGCCGAGCAGGAACGGCTGGCGCTCCCCCACCTCTCCCTCCCTCCCTCCCTCCTTGTGGCGAGGGCTAATTTACTGCCTGACTGCCTGGCTGTGCCCAAGGAAGGAGTCATTTTCTCATCGAGTTTTCAGATCCTCTGTTACCGTCCACCCCTCTCTCCAGCCCCTTCCCCAGAGCCACGGAGAGTCTCTGAGACAGCAATGGCAGGGGGTGGGGAAGGAGCAGCACAGGCTGATGTCCCATCCACCTGCAGACCCTCAGGTCCCCCAGCCCATTGGCCTCTCATGCTGCTGATGAGGCATGCAGCCCCTTTACCCTGTATCCTGTGCCACTGCCCCTCACCTGTGATAGCCGGGGGATCACCCTCCCAGTCACCTGGCTCCAGAGTTCCTGCCTCTGAGCCTCCAACCTTGTCCCACTTCCATCGCTACCTTAGGAAGGCGGCATGCACCCCTGATCCCGAGCACAGACCAAGAGCCCAGCACGGCCCAGAGCCTGGGTGGGTGCTCAGCAGTAAGCACAGCACAGAGGCTGCCCTCGCAGGGCTTAGTGGGATGGCAGACAAATCAATCCAGCAGTCCATCCTAGTCCATCAGTAGGGCACGAGTGCCACGGAAACATCAGGGGCAGGGGCCAGCAGTGTGGGCTGGGGCTGGAGGCTTGCAGGTTCACACGGGGTCCTCAGGACAGAGGACCTTCCCAAGCTGGGAAGTGAAGGCTTGGGGGAGGGAAAAGAGGGAGCACATTAATGCTTGTGGGGGGCATCCTAGGCAGAGGGAAGAGGAGGAGGAAAATCCTGGAGGAGGGAGAAAGTCTGGCAATGTGAGGGGCAGAAGGGAATTCAGCGCAGCTGGTTGAGAGATGAGTTCAGGGGTTTGGGGAGACATGGTCAGGGAGGGAATGTGGAGTGTCTTAGTTCATTTCCTGTGGCTATAACAAAATACCTGAGGCTGGGTAATAAAGAAAAGAGGTTTATTTAGCTCATGGTTTTAGAGGCTCAAGAACATGGCATCAACATCAGCTCTGCTCTGGTGAGGGCTCCCTTGGAAGTGTCACAGGGCAGATGGCATCATGGCAGAGTACAGTTGTGTGAGGAAGAGATCACATGGTAAAACAGGAAGCCAAAGTGCAGGGGTGGGCCACTCTTAGTGTCTCATAACAACTCACTCTTTTTGGAACCAACTGAAGTCCCACAGAGCCACAATCCGGGTTCCCTTCCTTTTGACCTCCGAGGTCCTGGCCAAGGCTGAGCTCGCCAATGCCTGCCTTCTTTGGAGTAAGGCTACGGCTCCCTGTTCTTTTGCGCATAACTTGGTCTTTTTTCTCCCACCCCAAGCTGCAGCTCCCTCTGCAAAGGGGACCTTGACTCTTCCAAAAGAGAGGTCACACTTGATGGCCCCTGGCTGTGTCTCATGGTGAAGGTTGCTTTTACTACATGGTAGAGCCACTTGGAACAACAGGTGGGTTTTATATAAAAATGCAGCTGCCTGGCCTCTGCCATGGGCATCACTGGCCTGGCATTCCCACGGGGCTAGACTGCAGAAGCTGCACCCTGGGGATAGGTCTCCTGCTCCCTCTTGTCCAATCTCCAACCCTCATTGGACTTGCCCATCTGCTCCCAGGCAGAGGAGAGCCAACCATGCCCAATGATCTCCCAAGTGATTTTAGCCACAGCAAAGGTGACATCTGATATCGCCAAGAGGAATACTGTCCTGTCCCTGTCTTGAAATCCACATCTCTCCTGGGCTGTATCATCCCTGTCTAACTCCCCAAGGCCCTCCTGGCAGATCTCCTCCAGGGCCCCCTACTGGCCACGCATCCCCAGGCCTGGGACAGTGCCAGGTACTTGGTAGGCACCTGATGAATGTGTGGACCGATAGATGCCACCTGCTGGGTAGGGGCTTGGGTGTTTCTGGTTCACCTTTCTGGTTCTCAGGGGTTTGTCCAGCATTAGTGGCTGGATCACATTCTGAGTCACTGATTGTGTCTCTGTCATGACTCAGCACCTGGATCCCGGTTCAGAAGGAGGCAGGTCCCTCCTCTCCTCAGAGACGCCCAAGAAGAGATAGTCTACGACTGAGTGCTTGGTTTTAGTGCCCTTCCTCCCCTAACTCTGGAGACGATGCTATCTGTGAAAAGAATGTATGGGTTCTGGGGTCAGAAAGCCCTGGTCCACATCCACCTTTGCCTGTCACCAGCTGTGAGATCCTGGGCGAGTCTTGGAACCTCTGCTCATGTATAACATGTGACAAACAAGAAGATGTGCCCAGAGGGCTTGGTACAGAGTAGACGGCAACACATCATGGGTGAGGTCCCCTGCGTGTGGTCCTGCATGGTCTCCTACCAAGTCTGCAAAGACAACCTCATGTGGCACACTCTAAGCAAGCTTCTCTGCCCTGCAGCAGGGCACACAGAGGGACACTTCCCGTGCAGCGTCTCCTTCTTCCAGGAAGGAGAGGACAGTGCTACGACTTGGAGTCTGATTCTCGGCCGTTGAGAGACATCTGGCTGTGACAGGGTCTCACATCCTGAAATGGCCAACTCCCAGAAGGATCAGCCCCACGTGAAGCTTTTGTTCCGCCTTCTCAGGGACCCTCATGGCCCTGGAATTATGTGTTCCATGTCAAAGCAAAGAGGACCCTTTGTGTCAGCTTCAGGGATCATTTTCTGAGTTAGCACCCCCCCCCTTCCGTGGGTGTTCATCTCAAGTCCCCAGCCACCTTTGTGAGTGACATTTCTAGCCTTGGCCCTGTCATTACTGGTTAGAGAGATGCTACAGTATTAATCGATTTCAAGGTTTCTGAACAAATAGCCATACATGTTTAAGCCCCTGCTCTGCCTATTAGGGGAAATGCCACCTATGATAATTATGCTGCCTCTGCCTGACAGGAAGATTTACACAGGAGACAGAATGACTGTAACCTCTGAGAAAATCCTGAAACCTTGGACCTGTTCGGTCTTTCCCGATACAGCAGGTATTCCTGAGGCCAAATGCATCAACTTCCTGAATGCAACCAGGAAAAAGGCCAGCAAAGCAGACAAGACCTGAAGTCACACTAACTCTGTCCCAACAGAGAGGCTCGTGGGCTCAGGAAAGTCATCGGGACTGAGACACAGCTGTGCCTGCTGATGTCTGCAGAGTGCCACTTCTGCCAAGGGTGAGCACCCAGGGGCAGCCAGATGTGCTTCTGGATCCCTGAAGGCAAACTGCGTGGCACAGGAAGCTTCCAGAAGGTGGTCTGCATACTTCATGGCTCAGTAGTCACTGAGCAGGAAGGCGGATGATGGTGTTTCTTACCATTGGGGGCTCACATAAGTCACTGCGGCCTCAGTCACCTCAGCTGAAACAGTGGCCCCATGGGAACTCCCTGGTGGGGTTTGTTAGGAGAAATAAATGAGGGAAAGTATCTGTGGCACCTGGTACACAGCAAGCACTCAATAAACGGTGATCACGCCATTTATTACTGGGCGTAAAGAGAAGAAAGGAAGGGAGGCTTTGGAAAAGGGCATCTGGAGCGAGAGCAGGCTGTTCCTTGAGTATGAAGAGGCCCCAAGTTCCCCAGATCTGCCCAAAGTGTGATTAAGGTGGAATGACGTCCCCAAGACCTGTCACTGTCACCTTTTCATAGTAAGAAGGACTCTGCAGGTACAGGGTGAGGCTCTTGAGGTGGGCAGATGATCCCAGATCACCCAGGGGCCCAACAGAACCAAACGTCCTTGTTAGAGAAGAGGGAAGCTGGGGGTTGGAGCTGGAGAAGACGGAGAGGGGCCAGAAGATGCCAGGAGGCAGGGGACGTGGGAGAAGGAAGGCACCCTGAGAAGGAAAGAGGCGGCCTCCAGCTTTTGGGGGAGGCCAGGAAACAGGTTCTCCCTGAAAGCTTCCAGAGGAACGGCTCTGCCAACAACTTGACTTTAACTCAGAGAGACTGATTCTGACCTCCAGGGCTCTGTGTTCAACCTGTGTTCCGAGCTGCTGACCTGTGGCTGTTTGATGCAGTAGCAACAGGAAGTTCATACATAGGAAGGACACTGAGCAGCAAAGACCAGCCGTTCAAATGGGTGAATCTTAACTCTCTGGAAAGTGGACCCTGTCAACCCTGGTGCCGTCACGCAGTTGGCGTGTATCCATCACGGGAAGCTGACCGTGTGATCGGCAGACCTGGCCTTACTGGAGACGAGGGTCAAAGTCACCTTCACTCCTGGAAATGCTGCCATCCTCTGTCACCAATCTATATGGCATCTGGTGGGTTGTTCCCTGGTGCTCAGCACCTGTCAGTCAGTAGGAGGCTTCCGAATCCCCACTACATCCAGAGGAGTAGTTTTTATTGTACCATCAATTTGTCACATTGAAAAATGTGGCTATTTAAGTTCAGGTTATGCCTGGAGGTACCAATGAGTGAGCTTTTGAGGGAAAACCTCCAATAACTTATATGTCAAGATGACATGTCGCCTATGGCCATGTCATCAGAACTTGATTTCCCAAGTGCAGTCTGTTTGAATGTAGTCTAAGAAAATAACAAACAAAAAAGCCCTTAAGAGAAGAATAAAACTCAGTTTTCTTTCTGGAACAGTGACCATCATTGTGAGTCATATTAGGTACAAATAATGAGGGTCCACTAGGTGCCAAATGTTGCACGAGGGCTGTTAGTCCTTGTAGCAGTTCTTAACAGGAATGTGTCATTATCCCTAACTCCCCCACCCATCAGAGAAAAGAAAGACAGGTGCGGGGGACTAAAAGACTGGCCTGAGTTCCCAATGTCCACAGACAAGAGCAGATTGAAGCTCACAGAGGTCTGACTCCGAGCTTGTCATTCCTGGTATTCCCTCTGGGTCTGAGACAAGTGCATGGGCCACTATGATGGACAGATGTGGGATCCACTGTCCACAGCCATTAGGGGGGCTCTATGAAGACCTCGGGTTGGTCCAACTTTGCACCAGTTTCTGTAATGGTCTGAATATGAGGTGTCCCCCCAAAGTTCATGTGTGAGACAGTGCAAGACGGTTTAGAGGAGAAATGATTGTATTGTGAGAGTCTTAACGCAATCAGTGAATTAATCCCCTGATAGGGATTAACTGAGTGGTCACTGAAGGGGGAGGGTGTGGCCGAATGGGAATTGGGGGCGTGGCTTTGGGGTATATATATTTGGTATCTGGAGAGTGGAGTCTCTCTACTTCCTGATCATGATGTGAGCTGCTTCCCTCTGCCTCTCTCTTCCGCCATGTTGTTCAGCCTCACCGCCAGCCCCAAGGAATGGAGCTGGCCTTCTGTGGACTAAGACCTCCAAAACGGTGAGCCCTTAAATAAACTTTTCTTCCTCTACGGTTGTTCTGGTTGGGTCCTTTTAGTCACAGAGGCAAAAAAAAGCTGACGAAGACACTTTCCATCAGGCTGGGGCGCAGGTGGGGAAAGGCTGCTGCATCTGCAGGGCTGTGTGAGGACAGGAAGTGGCCTTCATGTTGACCCAGGGTCACACACCATTCTATCACTGGCACACATGAAGCTTCCCAAGACAGGAAGAGGATTCCTCAGTACGTGTTCTACCAAAGACACAGCAGTACAGCCCACTGCTGGGAGGATTCAAACCGTGGAACCATTTAGCTTTCAACAAACCCAGAGGTTCTTCCTAAATTAGACACTGAACATCAAGTAGCACGGAGCACGCATTCCTCGGAGGTTGCTAAAAAAGCCCTTATTGCCACCACCTTGCAACCCAGCTTTTCTGGGAGTGCTTCACAGGCCGCTCCCCCACCCATCAGAGCCTCTTAAATTACCTTGGCCACGGTCACGTGAGAAATGTGGTTTACCCTGAAGCTGGCCCACATGCACACCTAACACAAACCAAAGTTTCACAAGATGAGCCCTACTGTGTGCAATAAGCTCTCCTATTTCCTCTTCCTACACGTTCATCTATTGTTCAGTCTATTTGGTGGCCATGACCCACACACGGACCTAGGTGATTCACGAATGACCCCATATTCCAGTGGGGGTTGTGTTTGCCCTTTGATTTCCTGGTCTATAAAAGAAGGACCGGGGATCCCTACCTCCGGGGCGATGTAATCTGGAGTCCCACAGAAGGTCCTGGTTGTGACTCCATCCATCATGTGTTCTTTGCACATCCCAAAGTCAGCGATTTTGATATGTCCTTCTGAATCCAGCATGACATTATCTAACTTCAGGTCCCTGCAAAGAAGCAGGACAACATCAGAGTCCTTCCCACGACAGGTCAGGGTTTGCTTTGGAGCTGGTGAAACAGAAGGATACTTAACTAGTTGCCATCTCAGGGGCATTTAAACTGTACGTCCCTGGAGACCAGAGGCCAGGAGTTCTTGTGTCTTTATATCTCCAGAGCCTCACACAGAGTCTGGGATATGGTAGGAACTGGCACATTGAATGGTTGTTCCTAGGAATCCAGACAATCCAATTTATGAGGTCTGAGGGGATCCCACTCATTTGATTCATTATCGTGCACAAGGTAGGGTGGGGTGGGGCTGAATCACAGCCGGGTTTGAGAAATTATGAGTTTCAAACCACCTCACACCCTTCCTCCCTCTGGTACCAATGTCCTTTTAGGTACTCTTCAGTCAGTACTGGAAGACATTCTCTCTCTGGTGCCACACTTGGACTGCAGATAATGAAAAAAGGAATTTGACTCAGTAGCTCCCCCTTGCTTTTCCCCAGCTCCCCATGTTCTTTTCCTGCTGAGTATCTATAGTGACAATTCTCTGTCCATCGCTCTGACCTCCATTCCCAACAAAAGGCAGAGGAAGGAGCTGTCAGGAGAGAAAACCATGTTTTCTTATGGAAAGTAACAATGAGATCTAAAATCTTTCAGGTCTAGAGATCAGAAGTGACTCTGGTTTGCCTCAAGGTTGCAGAGACAGGTAGTCCCAGCAGATCCGTGTTCCCTGGGGGTTACCCACACCATGCCATGCCCAGAGTCCCCATCACAGAATGACATGCCCAGGGAGGCCCAGCAAACCTCTCCACTGTGCTGCTGCTGGAAGGGCTTCAGATACACACCTATAAATGATGCCTCTTTTATGAAGAAAGAACAATCCAATGGAAATCTCTGCTGCATAGAATCTGCAAAAGAAAATGGTTCGGGTTTCTGCCTGGCTTCTTAAGACTTCCGTATCTTCTGGAGTCTCACATTCAGGCATCAGAGATAAAAAGAGTGTAAGACCTTAGGCTTCCCAAGATCACATCCTCCCACAGGTGTTCTTCCAACCGTCAGCCCCTCTCTGCCATCTCCAGCTCATCCGTGTCAATGAGACAGGCTTATTTTTCTTCACTGGGGAAGGTGGTTAGCGAATTTGCTACCGACAAAATACTTTCTAATAGAATCATTTAAAGAGTGGCTACCTGTGAGAGTATTCCATGTCAGGAAACATGGCAGAGTAGAGTAAATTTCCATTTTCCTATTCATGGGCAGAATGCACTGGTGTTTGAACATACAATTACTCCCTGGATGACAAAGGCAGCCGTGATGGACTCGAGCTAGTTCACTCATTCGCTGAAGTGCTGGGATAAATGGGACGTACACCATGATTCATACCTGAGTCTGCCCTTTTACATAATTCATAATAAGAGCAGCTACTACCATCCCTTCCAAATCATTCGTAGGTTAATATCTGAAACTCTGAGAAAATGTAGAGGGATGTTTTGAAATTTGCATAGCATTTAAGAGTCTTTGAAGTTTGAAGAACCACAAGTTTGCGCCTGGGCAAATATCACACCCGGGAGACCTAAAGTAAACACATACTGTTTACAAGAGCAGAGAAGTGAAATCTCTGATGGTGAATGCTAGGCTTTGAATGGGGCACCGTCTCTGAAGCTGGCAGAAGAGATAGGATTATGGCTGATTTTTACAATTTTCATGTTTTTTTTTTTTCCCGTAATTAAAAAAAAAACTTTTCTGTAATACACATACATTAAAAGAGGATTGGGCAAGGCATGTTTATGTTGTTTTATGACAAAAAGGTGCCCTCTTGTGATCCCAGCTGAGGCAGAGGATGACAAGTGCCAGGCTGGCCTAGGCAATTTAGTGAGATTCTGCCTCAAAGAATAAAAAAGGGCTTGGATGTTGCACAATGGTACAGAGCCCGGGGATTCAATCCCCAGTCCAGGGGTGGGGAGGGAAGAGAAGAAAATAAAGTGGCTATTTGCTCTTATAGCTCTGTGCTCTAAAGCTTTATTCTGCAATCTGAGCATTTTAATGCTCTATAACTCACAATGTTAAGAGAGGAGATAAGGCAGGCATTTCTAAAACACATTTAAGAACAAATAAAAGCAGAAAAAAAAATCCCCTTTATATTTTTAAAGCTTGCTACCAAAGAATTCCCTATTGTGCCTTCAGTTAATCTCTCCTAGGGCAGATAATCCCGCACAGGCCAAAGATTGCTCTGATTTATCTTTTTAGATGAACAGTGGCCGGACTCCTATTCATGTTGGCTAACTTGATTAGTGGGGTGTACATCTAATTTGGGGAAGTAAAATAGCCATTTGCTTAGGTTTGCTTCTGTTGAGTTTCCAGGGACTTCCTGGCCTCTGAGAAATGGGACAGTGTTCCAGGTATCAAAGTCCCTCCTCTGATCCATGATGACTCCTCCATCCCCACACGGAGCCCGCGGCTCCACTCCTGCATCCCAGCATCCAAGGCGCATCCCACAGAAACACTCCAAGCTGAGCTCGCGGTTCTTCCTTGCAAACCGCAACCTTCCTGATAGCTGCCCTCACCCAAGCCTAAGCTAGGACATCACAGACAAACGTTTCTGTCACCGAATTCTGCTTTTCTTCCTCCAGAATGTTTGTTAAGGATGCTTGCTTCTCTCTGGCTCCAAGCTGAAGCCCTAATTCCAGCTCCATTTCGTCTGCTTAAAAAGATCCCTACTGACCCCTTTGTACCAGCCCCTACATTCCTCCTGCCCACTCAGCTCCCCTCTTCAGCCAGAGGGTGCTGTGAGAACTTGGTCTCATGGGGTCAAGTCCCAGTGAAGCCCCTCCCCTCTGTCCTCTTTCTCAGCCCCCCTCCCTGCCTGTGCTCTCTCCCGGCTCACACCACCTGCTGAGCCACAGGCCTGGACTTGGTCTCACCTCTGTCCACATCCTCTTCCTGGCCTGCCTGTCTCTGGGTTGGGCATTACCTGAAGACTTGCTACTCTCAACCCCCAATTTTGGGGGGCTTGGGTTGTGTTCTGGGCATTTCCCTACAGTTGGAGCCATGCATTATAATTTTCTGTGACTTCTCAAAAGCCAGGTTAGAGCATGAGCTTCCCAGGGAGGGGGAGCCTCATCCTCACGTGTCCAGTGCCTGGTGCACCGTGGGTGTGCAATATTCATTCGCTCAATGAGCAGTGAGGGACTCTACCCCTAAGGGTGGCACAGGGTGGCGTGGGTATGCACCAGCATCTCCAATTTACAGGCAACAGAATAAAAAGCTCCTGTGGAAACATCTAGAAGGGACCTGTTAAGACATCTATTCCCTTGGGAAGTTTCCCAAATGAGCAGGGCCATCTTGGACATCCAATATAGTAGAAGTTCCCAGTTGACAGTACTGGGCCCCCTGAATTACAGGACTGAAAAAAAAATACTCACACTGCTTGTGGCTCCTTAAATTTTCCTACTTGCTGAATATGGTACATGAGGTCCCCGCCGTTGACGTACTCCATGACAAAGTACAGCCGATCCTGCAGACAAAGGTGTACACGTGAACAGGGATCCTTCCCCATAGGTAGCCTGGTTTGCATCCTCATTAGTCAAACTTGGGCTGCGCTGGCAGATCTGCTCAGTTTGAAGCCCTTCACATTTTTTTCCCAGCTAAAGAATAAGCGATATACCCTCCTGCACAAGGGCCTTGGGATGGACGCTCATTACATAACTCTGAACTAATGGCTATCTGCCTCCTGGTTACATACATTCCTCATTACAGTAACGGCCTCAAACATTCTTCCTTTTTTCCCTACATGCATAATATATTTCTAAGCCAGGCGCACTGTGAGGAATCCATATGGGCCAATCAGTTCATTCCCACCAATGTTTCTTGATGATGCAAGTGTGTAAAACTTGGTTTGCAATGTCAAGGAGGGTGGCATGCTGCTGTGGTAATGTGCTCAAATGGATCTTCTGAAAACTCACCCCTTGGATTAGGCTGGGCTTCTAAATTGTACCTGCTTAATGACATCTGTCAGGTAGGGGAGAAGGAGGACCATAACAGGAGAGGTTAATCCAATGTTCTTTGGTAACCACTAGGTCCCCAAATCCTGTATTTTCCTTTTCTCTGTTACTGGTATATGAGGTGTTGGCCACACGCAGGGCATTCATCATACAACCAGAGACGTGTGCATATTTATGAGGACATTACGCTGGGCCAGATGGGAGAGGCTGAGCAGCTAACATCTCAGCACACGAGGTAAAAGCTGACCTCTGCTCTCTGCTAGAGAACATCCCCTTTTCACGGAGGTTATTAAACATTAAAGTGCTGCTCAGGGAGAAAGGCAGCACAGTGAAGCCGGTGATAAGAGCCAGGAAACGGCTCGGGGAGCGTCACTCTCCGGCTCTTCAGTTAGAAACTTCAATATCAGCTTCGAGTCTTTGCTTCGTAGCTTTCTGGAGCTTAATTGGTGTGAGCGGGGTGACGGCAGCTGGGCTGGGATTTAGGGGTTTGCTTCCCTTCCCACCTTGCTGCTCAGCCCTCCCTGCCACTCTTGGGGCGGGGAGTCTGGGTGCTGCTGAGAGCAGGCAGGAGCCCGGGGTGTGGCCAGAGCGCAGCTGACACATAGCTCTGCAGCCTCCTGGAGCGCTGACACGGTGTGGCTCTGTGGCCATCTTGAGATTCTACAGACCCAAAGCACGAGGGCCCTTCCCAGGGGTTTTTAAAGACACACATAAGACACCAAGTCGATTTCTGACCATGGTGCGGTTGGAAATAGTAACTGTCCCAACCACAATGATCACTGACCATTGAGCCATATTTAAAGGGAAAGCCCACCTGGTGCCGTCTAAAGGTCTCGATTTCTTATAGGACAATCGCCAACCCCACAGCTGACAGATCAGTGCTTTGGGATTCTGCCCACCCCTTCCAAAACGTTTTGCTCTATGATAGGGGTTAGTAGACTTTTTCCATAAACGGTTAGACGATAAGTATTTCAGGCTTTGTGTGTTTCTTGTAACTACTCAGCTCCGACGTCTTAGCATGAAAGCAGCCACAGGGGACAGGTAAGTGACTGAGTGGGGCTGTGTCCCTAGAAAATGATGTATGCATGCTGAAATATGAATTTCATCTAATTTTCACATGTCATGAAATACTGTGTTTGGATTTCTTTTTGGTGACCTTTCTTACAGCTCAGGGGACATACAAGGCTGGTCCTAGTTTGCCACTCTTGTTGAGTGTCTGAAACAAACACACGTTTTTATAAAATGGCATCTCCTGAGGTCCCAAAGCCGTGCATGGCAGCTGGACAAGTCGTCAGTCTCATAGAGGCAGGACTGTGAATTAATTCTTAACTTTTTTGAACCCCAAAAGAGTGGCTGTACATCAGATGCAATTTAAAAAATATCTTCCATCTGGTTGGTGGAACCCATGAAGGATGCAGAGCCCCAGGAAGGAGAGGCCCACTGTAAATGTTTGCTGAATTAAATGGAATGAGTGCCACGTCTCCAAGCAGAAGACATCACAGAGGGGGGTGACCCAAATCTGCCATTGCCAGAAGGGTGGGACCTGTCCCTGTCCCTGGCTTGGCATTCCATCCTGCCTCTCCCAGGGATGCTGAGGGCAGGTGAGCACCAGGCCTCAGAGACGCAGCCCCCGGGCCTTACCACCGTCTGGAAGCAGGAGTGCAGCTGCGTCAGGAATGGGGGCTTATCAAGCAGGGCCAGGACCCGCTTCTCCACCATGGTGCACTCCACGTCGTCGTCCTGAATCACCACGTCCTTCTTCAGGATTTTGATGGCATACAGTTCTTCTGTTCCCTTCCTGTCAGCAAGCATCACCTGGGAACAGACCCAGAGCACCCTGAACACGGGAGGAACCGGGCCAGCTGCAAGTCTGAACCGTGGGATAGGAAACTGCTTAGCTAATTTTGCTGCATGTCGCAGTGTCCCCTGAAGGTCCTGTGTAAAGGCTTTTGGTCCCCAGGGTGATGCTTTTGGGAAGAGGTGGAACCTTCAGGAAGGTGGGGCCCTTGTGGAAGTCCTTGGGTTTTTGGGGGGAATGACATGCCCTTGAAGGGATCTGTGAGACTCCAGTTTCTTCATTTTTTTCCTCTTAGTTTCCTGGCTGACAAGGCAAAGAGACTGCCCCACCATGAAGTGCTGCCTCACCAGAGACCAAAGCAACTGGGCCACTCAATCATGGACTGGAACCATGAGCTAAAAATAAACCTTTTCTCTTTATAAATGAATTGACTCAAGCATGTCATTATACTGATGAAAAATGAATACCAACTTTACATACAAATTTGGAAATGTTTCGCATCACCACAAATTAGATTCTTCCAGAACTTGTATAACTTCTAAATGATTGAGATTTGCACTGCATACCTATTGTCACCCAGGGTTGCTATTTTGGTTGCTAAAAGGAATATTCACATTCTCTATGAGGATTAGTCTGAATTCATGCAAGTTTTCAGAAACATCCTTAGGGTATATGCAATGGACCTTTATAACGTCACTCGCCTGGAACTCAAAAAGGCAGGATGGAAATCAGTTCCTGGAGTGGTCGTGAGTCTTGGGACCACTGAGACCCAGTGAAGGAATGCAGGCTGACGGCTCCACCACCCCATATGACCCCACATTTAATTTTTAGTTGTGCAAATTATTCAACTAACATTTTGGAACATCCTCTCTGTTCTGAACAGGTGACGCATGAGAACCTGCTGTTAGTGCTCTGGATACAGTTGTTTTTAATCACAAGAAGTAGGAAGCATTTGAGGAACGTGTACAAATACCCAGGGAGGTCTAAAGGGCTATTCTGGAAACTTCAGGGAGAATAAAACCAACCCACCACTCTCTGCCCAAGCCCCTCCACTTCTTACCTTCCCAAAACTCCCCTTCCCCAGCACCATGAGGAAATTGAAGTCGGTGAGCTTCACTCTGTCGAGGTTGTTGGAAGGTTGTTTCCTGTCTTCAGAAGGACTGATCACTTTGTTACCCGCAGGGCCAAGCTTGGCTTTCTAAACAACAAGCACAGACATGAAAGGCCATTGGTCATTTTTCCAAGGAAAGAGTGACAGAAAACAGCACCTGGGATCCAAGTTTGATGCCAGCTGGAAGGAGGGAGGTGGGAAGGGGAGAGAAACGAATCTGAGAGCCAGATGCAGCTCCTACAGCAGCGGCTATGCTCCCCGAGGGCAGGTCTGCAAAGAGGTGGAAGGTTGCCCTTCCCTGTCTCAACTCCACACCTGGTTAACCCAGGAATCAGGCAAGGGCACGTCAGTTCTAATTCCGGGATGTAAAAGCCAGCTTTGGGGAGTGGCTGGGGTGGTGGATCAGCAGTAGAACTAGTACCCTTGGGGCCCTGGATTTGATCCTCAGCACCACATATAAATAAAATAAAGGTAGTGTGTCCACCTACAACTAAAAAACATATTTAAAAAAAAAAGTCAGCTTTGGGGAAAAATGGTACATTTTCACTACCGATTCATAAAGGAAATAACTGTGGCTGATGTTTTCATCATCTGTAGATTTTCTGGTTTAAAGTCCTTCTGCATAAAGGAAATTTGTACCCAGGCAAAGAGGGAGAAGAAAGTCCTTTGGAGAGGAATGATGTAAGTGGCAAGGTGCGGGGATGAGTTATTGCTACTTTCACAGGCACGGCAAGGAGAGCAGGCTTCTGTTTGATTTTTAAAAGTTAAGAGTCAAACTCATAAAAAGAAATGGGGTGTGCATGGGAACCTGGTTTCGCATAAAACCGGAAGGTTCCGGAAGTGTGGTGAATGATACTCAAGCAATGGAAGGAGGTCCACGCACTAGGTTCCCCATGTGACGGCGCTGGTGGGGCCACACTCACTACTCTCATGGAGAGTCACCATGTCCATGGGGAACAGCAGGAGGGCTCAGAAGAAAAGGGGAGACGAGTGAGATCCTGTGGGCATGATCCTCCTAACAGTCAGCAAGGCGCAGTGGTGCATGCCCATAATCCCAGTGGCTCGGGAGGCTGAGGCAGGAGGATCACAAGTTCAAAGCATGGTTCAGTGAGTTAGTGAGGCCCTAAGCAACTTAGTGAGACTCTGTCTCTGAATAAAAAATGTAAGGGCTGGGGATGTGGCTCCGTGGTTAAGGGCCCCTGGGTTCAATCTCTGATATCAAAAAGAAAAAAAGAAAAAGATGGCCAAGGAGATATAAAAGGCATTTGAGAAGGGCTTTACTATGGACCAGTGCATTGGAAAGACTGGTCCTTAGCTCTAGGGGAAAATGGGATTTGCAGTTTTCTTCTTTGGCAGCAGAGAAGGCTTAGGAATCATCCTCACTCCCTCTTTGAGAACCAGCCTCCCTTGCTGCACAATTAGAGTGAGCCACCCTGCACCGGAGTCTTTGCCTTAGCAGAGTGAGCCCCCTCAGCGGTCTCTGGATTCCTGTCCCTAATGCTGTGCTTTGCACAGAATATGCACCCAACACTTGGGTTGAATGAATAAAGAGATGAAATGTCAATGTCTCTACCTGATGCTGTGTTACGGGGTGATGCTCTTTCCCACAGAAGTAACTCATTTGTACAGGATGGAATCTCACAGCTCGAGTACGTGCTCTTAAGAACTGAGCACACGCGTTGAAGACGAGAGGGAGGTGGACCTGGCATTTTTGCTTCAAGCCTAGAGGTATTGAATAGGATGTGCTCGTCGGGAAGTTCAAACTTTCCTCTGGTTGGGTAGCGGAGTCTGCTGTGCAATAGTAAACTGGCAATAGATCGACAGAAGCGGCAGATGCATTCATTTAAAGTGCACAGGTGCTAAACAAAATATGAAACTCAAAGAGGGGTCAGATGGCTGAGGCTGAAATACTCTCTTCACAGGAGAGAGGGAAGTGGAGGGGGATCCGACAGGGGGAGGAAAGTATTTTCGGGGGAGAGAACGAGCCTGGGAATAATCAATGGTCTGGGACAAAGTTCCTCTGGGCTCTGAGTGTGGTGTCTGATTTTTAGTCTCTTCCTGTGCAGTCAGAGGACAATCTTTAGTACAGAAAAGCAGATGTGATCAGGTAGGTCTTGCTGATCATCAGGCCTGGGCTCTGTAGGCTTTGGGATGCGCATGTATAATCTCAACTCTGAGATTCCTTGGGAATGGAATTTCAGTAAGATTGGAAATCAACTGTGTTCCTTTCTGGCAAATCTGGTCTTTGGGCAGATAAGGGAGCTTCAGAGAAAACCCTCCCTGCAGCTGTGCTCCCCAAGAGCTCTCAGTTTGAAGTCTAAAGCAGCAAATTTTGGGGTATTGTTTTCTGAGCCCATGTGCTCTGCCTCTATTGGGAGTTCACCGAGGGAAACAGGTGTGAACTTGGGGCCACTGGAAACCCTGACAGGCTGTGACGATAAAACACCAACCACAGTGGCACATCAGGGTGTCTCCCTTTGGCCGAGGGTGGAAGGAATTTTAAGGCAGATTTGTGAGAAGGAGCCAGAAATTCACGATCAAGTTCCACTGGGGACCCCTCAACTGTGGGACCAGCCCAGGCCTCCAGACATCTGCCCATCATGATCACAAGTGGAGAAACTTCCTGGTCTGTGCCTAAATTTGAAAGAATCATTAGGAAGTCTACGTGTGATACAAGAATACCGCCCGATGCCACTCTTTTGCTCTTTTGATTTAGGAAAAAAAAAATGTTATGAGAAAGAGACACAAGATCAATTTTATCTTCTCAGGAACTTCATAAAGAACATCTAAAAAAAAAAAAAAACCAAAACCAAAAAACCCAACCACGGTTATGATTCATGGATCCGAGGTGCTTGACACACTTCAGAACATTTTCATCTGGGGAAGCTGCTATTCATAGACCTAGGTGGATGCCAGCTTCCACCTAGTTAGGGTTGGATGGGAGGTGTCCCCAACAGCTCATGTGGGAGACAATGCAAAAATGTTTAGAGATGAAATGAATGGGTTATAAGAGGTTTAACCTAATCAGTGCATTTATCCTGATAGGGATTAACTTGGTGGTAACTATAGGCAGGTAGGATGTGGCTGGAGGAGGTGGTTCCTGGGGCGTATATTCCCCTCCCACACTCTGCCACCATGATGTTCTGCCTCACCTTGAGCCCTGAGGAATGGAGCTGGCCTTCTGTGGACTGAGTCCTCTGAAACTATGAGTCCCCAAATAAATCTTTCCTCCCCTAATTGTTCTTGTCAGGTCTTTTGGTCACAGCAGTGAAAATCTGAAACACACCTGCAGGGTGGGGCTCTAGCCAGCTGCTCCTGACTCACAGGTGTTCCTAACAGCCATGCAGTCATGGAATATTGGCTGATGCAGGTGACGGCCTCCGGATTAGATATGGGGCCTTGTTGGGCCATGACACAATGGCTTCATGAGTTTTGTGCTGTGACCTTAGACTATTTACAGGGACAAGATATTGCCCACAGTTAGGCTGTGGTAGAAGGGAGGTAGAGACAAAAGCATTTTTTGCATTCCAAAATTCCTGAGCCTAACTGCAATAAGATCTTGGACTCAGTCTGAAAAGCCATGAATTTTGGAGAAACCCCCACAAAGGAGACTCTTAATCCCAGGAGTGGAATCTCAACAGCACAGAAGGAGGTTCTAAAGGGCACATTCCACTGTCCTTTCTTTTTGGCCAGAAGCAGTATTGAATTTTCTATGGATGGCAGAGCAGGTGGTTGGTTGGGAAAGAGAGAGGCCAGCATGTGGGGCCCAGAGCAGGCCAGGGTGGCCACACTAGCCACATTCATGTCTGAGGGTTGGCTTCTCGGTGGTGTGGCCCAGAGGGTGAGAGTAGATTTCTCCCCACCCTGGGCCAGTCCTGAGATAACAGCAGCACCTTCATACAGCTATCCCCCATCCAGAGTGGACATTCGCCAGTAGAGCACCCTGAGCTGCTCCACACTGCCACCTGCAGGCCATGCTGTTGAAGGCCACGTAGCCACCAGATACTGAATCTTTGCAACAACTCTTGTGCTATGGTGGTCTGGGCCTGGCTTTGGGTAAGCCCTACTTCCAATCTGGGTCCAATAGACAATGAGATAGGAGGAGACTATCAGCGGATACCTAACAGCTGTCACTGTCAAGGGGGAAGGTTGGGTCCCACCATGCAGGACTCCCAGGCAGGTCACAGACCTGGGCTGTGGCCCAGATGCTGTGGACTGTCTTGACTTCCAGTCCACGGGCAGCACCTCCTTTGCCTGGGCCATTGATTCTGTTTCCCCTGCCCCTGCCTGGCTGCCTTCTCCCCGTCCCTCAGGGTCCAGCTCGACCTCATCCCTCAAGGTCCAGCTCAACTGCCATTTCCCCAGGAAACCCGTTCCCTGAAGACAGCCTGGGACTCTCCCTTGTGGTTCCCCAGGCTTTTCCTCAATAGCGTGTGGCACCTGGTAAATCTTTGTGGGTGCACTTGTTTAACACCTCTTGCAATCACCCTCGGTCACGCCCAGTCTTCCTTCAGATCACAGCCACAATCCCCTTCTCCTCACGGCCCCATCTCCATGCACTGTGGCACTGGCCACCTGGCTGGCCTCCCTGTGTCCACCCCACCCTGCAGGCTGTTCACTGGAGGCATCCTGCTAAGGGGTCAGGGCAGGCCTGTCCTGTTCTGGTTTCACTGGCTTCCTATATGACAGAGGGACAGAGCCCCAGTCTTTCAGGATGGTAGGAGGAGATGGCTTTCCACTCTCTGCCTAATTCCCATCACTCCTCAGCCTCTCTCCCAGCCATACCACCTCCATGACGTTCCTCATTCTGTCTTGGTCTTGGCCTTGCCTTTCTCCCTTCTGAAAGCTCAAAGCCACCAGTTCAGGGTGGTCACTGGCTGACTCTCTCCCTGCTCCGTCACCTCCTGCTCCCTCCTGCTTCCCCTTTCTTCCTAGGCTTGTTACCACCGACTGCCTCAGTCCTCATCTGAGACCTTTAGTTCATCCCCCAAATCCAGCTCAGGGGCCTACCCTGTGGCAGACGCTGTGCCCACCCACATGTCCTGAGCTGTCAGCTCTGCACACCTGTGGACACCCGAGGCTGAGGTGGGCTGGGCTTCCATCGGCCACTCTTACAGAGTAGCCTGAAGACCCTCCAGTCACTGCCCCTTCCATCTACTGCAGGCTGAAGCACATCCCAGCTCCTCGTGGACTGAGCTGCCACTGCCCAGGGGTGACCAGCGCAGTCGCACACCCTCAGCGGGCTTCCCCAGGTCACATCCCTACTCCCCACCAGTGTCTCTGGGGAATCTCTTCCCAAGTGAACCTGTTCTTAAATTCCACTGCTGAGTCAGCTTTGGGGGAACCTAGACAAACACACCCACCTTCTTCCTGGACTTAGGGATATACCTTCCTCACTGGACCGTGCAACCCTGAAGGCAAGGAGCGTGTCTTCCTCAACTTTGAGTCTTTAGAACAAGCACTACCTGGGGCGCATGAGTAGGACGCCAGCATCTCATCCACATGCTCACGTATGTTCGTTAAGGTGTGGGGCTGATCGAATCTGCAGGGGCCAACTTGGAGCCAGCTCTAGTTGACCAGATGACAAACTTTAATACAGAAGAGCAGATGTTATCAGGTAAGTGCTGCAGACAATCAGGCCTGGGCTCTTTAAGCTCTAGGGTGCTCACGTATAACCTCAACTCTTTCCACAGAGCCATCCCTGCTCCTGCTGGGACAGCTGCAGAGAGGTGCTGTGAGGGCATTGCTGCCCCCAGGGAGGTGGGCATACAGTGCCCTCACAAGAGGCCAGGCTGGCCGGGTGAGCTAGGCCAGCAAGCCCTAAGAGTTTCTCTGAAGGGATCCTCTGTGCAGTCCGGCCTGCCCGAGCCCAGCTGAAAAGCAGCCCTGAGCCCCTAGCTGCCCACTTTTTCCTCTGAGCTTTTGAAAGCGTCTGTTTGGCAACTGGCCTCCCAGCAGGACGGAGGCCTGTCTGGGCTCACGTCTTGTGGACACGACTCTAGTTGTCATGGATGTAATTCAGACCTCACCAGGAGTGCAAACAAAATCAATATATGTTTAAGGATAAAGCTGAAGCCACAGCTCAATGCAGAGATTTCAGAAAACCAGAGAAGGCACAGGAGAAGCGTGGACGTGGCCTGGCAGAGGGACTAGTCCGGCTGGGGGAAGGCAAGCGGGAATTTAAACTGCAGAGACTGAAAAGCAGATGTGTCCTGAAGGCGGACACGCAGAGAAGAGCACTGACGGGGGCTGTTGACCTGAGCAGACGTTAGCCCTATCCCTGTCTCACTCGACCCCGAGTTATGTGAAGAAGGTGAAGGAAGAGGGGGGTCTGAGCAGCAGCATGGAGACCTCGGGCTCCTCATCTTAGCACAGTAAGACTGCATCCCTAGACTGTGGCACTCCACTTACACCCTTCTGCCTGGTCTTCTCTGCTTTGCTCCAGAGCGAGTTGTTGGCACCCTTGCTCTATGACCGTGCCTTGAAGGTCATTGGTATTCAGGGGCAACTGCAGGCTGCCTGGGTCTGGGTTCTGCTGGGCCAACTCATGGGCTGAAACCCTGTGCTATCATTTGAATATGGTTTATCTCCACTAAAACTCATAAGAGGTGGTGGGACAGAGCACTCATGGACGAATCAATGCTTTTCTCCCAGGAATGGCTCAGCTGTTGCAGGAGCTCAGCCCCTTTTCTTTCTTTTCTAGGTTCTGGAGATCAAACCCAGGACCTTATGCATGTGCTAAGCACATGCTCTACCTCAGAGCTGCACTCCCATCCCCCTTCCTCTTTTAGCATGTGCCCACTTGCTCTTCCATTTTTCACCATGAATTGAAGCAGTATGAGCCCCTCACCAGAAGCCTAGTAGGTGCTGGCATCATGCTCTCGGACCTCCAGAACTGTGAGCTAAATAAAACTCTTTTCATCATAAATTACCTAGCTTCAAGTGTTCTGTTACAGCCACTTAAAACAGATCTATGATCTAGAGCGATGTGTGAGGTTACAGATGGGCTTTGTGGGTGCTCATACCCTGCCAGGAGTCTCACGGGCTCCCTCACTCTCGGGGGGTAAGGGGAATGGGTCTCGGCTCCAGTCATTTGCCCTGATTTCCTGTGTGTTTAATGTAGCCCTGAGAAGCTGGGCTAGCACTGGTAAAGGAAAAGACCTTGGCTCATGGAAATGGCAGAGACTATTTTCAAAGGAAGTAAAAATGGAAACAACAGATGTATAATGTTGTAAAACAGAATAAAGTGACTTTAAATGCTGAAGCCTTAGCATGCCTTCAAAAAAATTACACTAAAGCACAGCAGGCTTTACTGGCTATGACTAAACAATTCAGAATGCAGGATTTTTAGGTGCCACCAAAGATGGTACCTTAGCATTTGGTCACGTCTGGCTTCAGGATGCTACTTGGATCACCAGGCTATGAGACTCAGCAGTGGTGTCTCCAGATCAGGGAATTAACTAGTAAGCAACTTCTAAGGCATCTCATTTGGTACCATTGACATATTCTTTGAAGTCATAACCGTTTGCAGTCATTGAAGGTGTTTACAGACCAAACTCTGGTGGCCTCCTGTCAAGCAGATCACACCAGGTGAGTCTGCATATTGCAAACCCCAACTCTTGCAGGTTGGTTTGAAACACAGTCCACGTATACAAGCACAGGTGCCCCAGGAGCCCTGCGAGTGTCCCATGAGGGCCTCTCTACACTCGACTCACCATTAGGGAGTTTTTGAGTTAAAATCAAGAGGAGGCCATGCCAAGCCACTTGCACTCTGTACCTTTGGAGGCCTCGATGGCGGGAGACACTTGTTTTTCATCAGGTTAAACAGCTGGCTGCCACGGAACTGTGACAATCTGACCTACGTAACAGAAGTGTCCCACAGCTTAATACCACAGATGTGCTGTGGTGTTGGATTTTGTATAATGAACATATTAGCTTTGGTATGTGGGGAAACAGACCAAGGAGACACGGGGAAGCTGCTGTCCGTGACCACCAGCCTCTTGCAGGAAAGCCCTCTGTCTTGGAATTCCGACAAAAGGGCCGACTTCCCTCCAGTGTGAGTCCAAGTGCAAAGACCCACCCACCGTAAGAATGCAGACTGGAGATGGAGGGCAGCCTTCCCAGTGGGTCTGTTTTCTTCCTGCAGGGTTTTGGGCAATGCTCTGCAGAGCTGGTTAATGTCTAGCCACGCCACACTTTGAATGTGCTCACTCACTGACTTTGTGAGTGTGTCTTCAGGAATACAGTATCTCCTAGCATTACTGAAAATACGACTTTGATGTATACATTTATCAAAGATGTTTGCAGTGAGTGGAGAGATGAACTGGACCACAATGGACGGACGATTCTTTCTATTCTAAGATTCCAAGGGTGGATGGGCCAACAGTGAGCAACTGTAGGAGCAGATGAATCATTATGATTTTCTCCTATAATTATTTTTTGGGGATGGCGGTTTGGTAAAAATGCTCTTGGTTCAGGGTTTATCTGAGCAGCCCCAGCAAAACAAAAACAAAACCTCTGGTGTTTCAGTGCCAGTCCACCAATCAGGGCATAGTCAACAGTCATAGCTGTGTTACATGCAGCCAAGGCCCTCAGCATAGCATCGACCCTGGAGGGTAAGAACTTATCTTCCCCCTGCAGTGCTAGTTAAGAGTGATCAAGTGTTTCAGAAGATGAAAGCCACAAGGGACCAGGAAGGGGTTTCCAAAGAGGCCATTAACTGGGGAGGTGTGTTAACACCACGAGGCATGACATCTGACATCTGTTCCCTGCTACTCAGTAACCAGGCAACCTGGTAAAATGATGCTACTTAATGGGCAATTACAGCCTCCTGGGTAGCACAGCTGGAGTCAAAGAGATGGTCACCAATGAGTTTTCATCTGCTGGGACAGGACGTACTAAGCACGCTGCCGCCTGAGAGCCTCTGCACTTCCTGCCTTCTCTGATCCAGTTGGGCACAGTCCCGTCCTTGTTCCAGCGATGCGTTAACCTGAGGCTGTGTCTGGTGGGCTCCTTCCTGTGGTCTGTAGCCCTTCCCACTTTTCTCTTCTTGTTTGTCATCCCTCTCCCTCCACTGGGACGAGCACAGGGACCTGGGCAGTCTGTCCACTGCTGTATCCATCTCTAGGGTCCAGGACGTGTCTGGACGTGTTCACCCTCAAGCACTCTCAGAATGAATGCCTCGGTAGATGGTGAAGGCACCTACTTTTCATGTAACTTTTTTTGAAAGGCAGAGTTGCTGCTTTGTGACAATTTCTATGATGCAGCGTCTTGTTATAAACTAATTCATGACCGTTTTTGAAAATTTAACAGTCATAGATAAATACAAAGAAAAAAAAAAACCAACGAGGAAAAATTTAAATATGCATAATTTCAGCACCGGGAGATAACCATTGTTAACATTTTGGTGGATATTCTTCTAAGCCTTTCTTTCATGCTTTCTTATTTGATACACATAGAATTACATTGTTTGAAATCTGCATTATTTTAATGAATGCGTGGTATCTCACTACATGGCTCTAGGAACCACTGCCCTACGATTGGATTCTAGGTTATTCTAATTTTCACTAACATGCAGATGAACAGTTTTTAGTTCAAATTGCCATGCCGAATTCAGTGCTTTCCTTCCTTTATCAAGGTTCAGGAAACTTGTTCTACAAATATTTCTGGGCTTGCAGACCAAACACTGTCTTTGTTATAACTATCAACTCTATTGTTTTTATGCAAAAGCGACATGTCAGAATGTGTGGCCGAGTGCCAACAAAACGTTCACAGAAACAAGCGCAGCCAGAATGGGACTGTGGGTTACAGAGTTTCTCACACCCTGTGTTTTGCAGGTTCTCAAATCATCTTCATTATAGGTGGAACGTAAATAAAATGACTCTGTCTCCTTGCTAACCTATCAAAACATCAACAATTAAGGACCCCAAATGCACCTGAATTCAATTACTACTCAGTATAGGAAAATGAAGTGTTTTTCCCACCCCCCACTCAACCAAACAAAGTGGTATTTGTTCAGCGAGCCAAAATTTAAGGGAGACACATTAAGTCATTTTCTTAATGAGAAGTATTTCTATGGACACAGCCGCTTGGGCTATTGCTACTGTTAAAATGAATGTGCAGGAAGCCAGCAGGCCTCTGTTGTCATGACAACTGAGCCATATTTCAAGGATAAGTATGGGACCCCAAACCTATAAGCACTTATGCCTGATGTGGAAAATGCAAAGTGCTTGCTTTTCTTCCTATCAAGTATCATATGCGTCTAGTATCCTGATGTGTTATTTTCTCTGCAGCCAGTCTATTGTTTCCCCATTTCCCAGATTAGTCTATCGATCATTGCCATATCTGCAAGGCTGGCTCATCTTTAAGGAGGACTACTTGCTTATCTAAGCATGCCTGGAATAGCCTATTGCCCTCAGTTCTTCCCAGTTGCTAAGAGTTCAGGATCCTCTTTTGAAGATTCTCCCAACTTCCCCTTTCTGAGTTGTTCCACCTGCACAAATCCCACCTCTCTCCCACCAGGGGGCTGATGGCACCTTACAGGAAGGCCTAGTGAATGGCTGTGACATATATTTTGATTAATTTTTTTGAAACCTGTTATTTTTCTGCCAGGAGTACTCCTTTGGGGATTAAAATCACACTAGATGTGTGACTCAGCTGTGGCAGGGTCAGGAGTCACACAAACTCACAGGTGTGATCAAAATAAATGGTTTTTCCAGACTGTGCACAATGTTGCCAAGAAGCAGGGAAATTTTCTCTGCTACTGGGAAAGCAAAGCAAATAGGAAATGGTCTGGGGCTCGGGGCAAGATTATTCCCCAAACCAAGGAGCCACTGGGAGCACAGAGAAATGATTTTATCGATTTCATCGTCATGTCCATTATGAAGTAGAGGTCAGGCAGGAGTTCACTGCTATCCGGGATTTTAGGGAATTTTTTATTTGCAAATCTTTACTGCCCTCTTGTGGTGGTTATTTTCTACAGTGGCTGCATCTTGACTGGAATTTATATATATATTTAAATAGTTGTCAGTGGAACTTATTTTATTTATTTTTTATGTGGTGCTGTGAATTGAACCCAGTGCCTTACACATTCTACATGCTAGGCAAGTGCTCTACCACTGAGCTACCACCCCAGCCCTTGACTGGGATTTTTTTTTTAAGCAGCAATCTAAGGTTCACTATTGAGGCCTATTGGCCAAGTCCTAATAAGTGCTACAGGCCTACACAAACTGTCTCTTCTCAGCTGCACCTTTATGGAGATGAGTGAAATGGCTACTTGGAGAACCAAGCTTTTGCTTAAAAGGCCAGTAGAACTTCAGAGTGGGGACTGATGCTGAACGTGGGTTGGGGACGCCTGGGTGCTTTATTTCTAGAAAACAACAAAACCCCAAACAGTTCTAGACTTCTCTGAGTCTCCTGGCTCTTCCCCAGCCATTGGCTGGGTCCAGACTCTGCAAGTCATAGATACGAAAAGTGGACAGAAGAGAAAAGGAGGTGGTGTGGGCTGCCTGGGGGAGGGTGGCCAAGAGGGCCACTGTGTCTTAGAAGTAGAAGCAAAGAACAATCTGGAAAATAATGAGAAATGATGACAGTCACATGAGGCAGGATTCAGTGAAACAGCTACTACTGGGGAATTCAACTGGAGCTAACGGAGTGCAGGACACCAGCTCCCTGAGGTCAGTAAACAGCAGCCTGGCCATCACCGCTGTGCAGCGGCAGGAAACATATGAGCAGGGAAACCCCGCCCTGAGCAAAAGGCTCGGAACCTGTATCCTCAGAGAGGCAGTTTTAATTTTTTTAAAGATCCTGTCCCCAGTACGAAGGATATATTTGCTCAACTTTCCAATTTAAATTTTTTGCAAAATGACTCTAGCTGATGAGAGCAAGCATTTTGAAAATGGAGCCAACTGCCATTAAACTTGGCATAGAATTTTCACAATTGCTGATTTCATTAAGTCTTCCTGAGCAAAGTGCTCCCGGGAAAGCTTGGGGCACTCTGTGGTGGCAAGCGTGGGAGCTGGAGTCCACCAGGTGTGGACTCGAATGCCAGGCAAGGTATTTACACTCCTCCAAGCCTACAGTTTTCTCACCTGTTAAATGGACTAAAACTCCTTTCCTCATCTGTGGAGAGCAGTGACAGAGAATGGGAGACAGTGTCTGAGACTGGGGTCTCTGATGACCTGTGGCATGGCTGACACCTGGAAATGTTTCTGTGGAGGGGCACAAGATACTTGGCTGCTGTGGGAATGCCTTGCACGAGGAGGCTCTGTGCAAGAGTCTTATCAGCGTCGACCTTGATCTCAGGCACACAGCTCCTGGGAGTAGAGGAACTCTCTTGCTCGACAACCACAATGTGTCACCAGCTCTCCTGCTCCTGAGCCTGCCGGCTTAATAGTAACTTTAAACCACAGACTTTCTTGAGCTCCTAACACTGCACATTGCAACTGTGGAAGAGCTACATTGATGTTTCTAGTCTTGTAACTTTCTGAATACAAAGAATAATGCTTGCATAGTCTGTAACCTGATAATGAGACATATATAAAGATTTCTGGAATAACTCTTTAGATCCGTTTCTCCATCAGAGAGCAGAGCTCCACTTGACCCCAGCTTTATCTTCAAAATATGCATGTGTGAGTCTTTATCTCATCTCCCTTTGCCCCTCTCTGGAACCCATTAGTTTGGCCGTGTGGGTGGCTTCCTGTCATGACAGGGCATGATCCGGGTTCAGTAGCTGGTAGCAGCTGCCACTGAGAAGTTTGGTCATACCCATCAGCTGCTGCAAGGAGTCAGTAACAAAAGAGAGAGAGCCCTTGTCCAGGAAGGGGCAGAGGGAGGAGAAGACACCTGGGAACATGGCTGTGCAGTCACAGGGGTTTGCCTGTCAGCTGGTCTCTGGGACAGGAGGGGGAGGGAGCCCAAGGGAAAGATAGGGCTCCTTCCCATCTCTGCCATCGCACAGGCCTGGGGGCATCAGGGGCTGCTGGGGTCAGGGGTACTTTGCTTTCTATGTGGAACATACACCTTAGTGCTCTGGCCCTCCAGGTCTGGAGGCTTGGGGGGGCCACAGACGGTTGAGGTATGGCTCACGAGGGTGCATTCTCCCACAGGAAGCAGTGGAGGGGGAGTGGCTGAGATGCAATAGCCTCAAGGGCAGAGGGAAATTTGGGAAGGAAAGTTGTGTAGACAGATGGGTTCCCCCACACCCAAGTTGCTCCCGGCATCTCCCAGATGCAAATGGTGGACCTAGGAAGTAGATTGGGGTTTTATGTTAATGGATCAGGAAAGAGCCAGCGAAATCTAAGTTAATACAATTACTGTGACCTCCATGGGTACCTATGGGGGTTGGTGCCTGAGGCAGTGTGGATTTAAAGGAACACCGTAATGAGAAAGGAGACTGCGGCAGTGTGACCTTCGGGGAGCCATCAGTTCTGGGTAACTCTGGCTGCCCACCCTTGGCCACTGGTGAGTCACAGAGAGCAGCCTCCTGCTTGCTTCTTTCTAGTCCATCAGCAGAAAGAGTGGTCAGGGGTGGACTGATCACTGACAAGCCTATTTTCAGAAAAAGCCACAAAGTGAAGATCAGCTCATGACCAAGTCATGATGGCATTTAGAACTGTGAGTGAGTAATGGCTCTCCTCTGTCACCACCCAAGAGGGGTGTATTCCACCACGAGGGTGACCCTCGATTCTTGGGTAAAATGATCTATTTCTTGTCCTAGGACCCACAACAAAAGACATAGGAAACACTGATGTGTGCACCACGGGGGTCTCCCAGCCTGGGGCCCACGAATGGCTGAGGAAAAACACAACACAGAGTTTGCAATCACTTGACAAAGGCCACCCAGGACACCGCAATGCACCCTGGCGCCTCCACAGGGGAAGAGCTTCAGGTCCTACCTCCTGGGGGCGGGAAGCAGGGAGGATGATGACCTCGGTGGACACAAACCTAGCCAGGCCCTAAGTCCAGGAACGTTTTATATTTATTCATCTGATCTTCCTAATCACCCTAGGAGGGTGGTGCTTTTTATCATTTCCATCTTCAGAGCTGGAGAACCTGTGGTTATAGAGGTGACAAAATGGCCCCAGAAAGAAGGCTAGACATGGTGAGCTGGGTTTGAACCCAGGCGGCTGGCACCTACCCACTACCCGGGGCTGCCCACATAGGGTGACAAGGGGAGGGGGCAGCTGCCTAGAAGGTGCAGGGAGAGGGAAGTCCTTTTAAAGAGTGAGCAGCCCCTGCCAGAATTCGGGAGAGCCACAGTCTGCCTGCGTGGGGGACGGGCGGCCGGGTAACCAGGAGGGTGACGAACTTGCCCTAATCCTTCCTTCTGTTTTCTATTTTCCTCTTCAGCCACATCTGTTTTATACTAGCACCTAGCTTTTCTACATGTTATGAAATGCAGCCCTATAATTTGTATATTATTTCTCCCTGGAATAACAAAAAAAAATTAACATAACAAGGATGAAGAAACATTGCTCAGTCATATCATATCACATGGACAGAAGAGCCCAAGGTCACATTTTGGGTGCGTGGGCCCCATGAATTCACTTCACCTGCATAAAGGGGTCCCCAGCATGTCTGGGCATAAGATGACAGGCGACTGATTTGTTTGTAAACAGGAACTCTCCCGGACTCTCGGGATGACCCGGAGCTGCCCACCTCCTCTGAGAACTTGGACTGGGTTTACTCTGGGCAAAGAAGTCACCCAGTGGCTCAGTGTGAGTGTGGCTGACGGCCCAAAATGTCTCTCCAAAGCAAATGCTCAGCACAGTGAGAGGGTTTAAAACCCAGACAGGAGGGAGTGGTAGAGAACTCTTGGAAGGCAGAAGTGCTCCCCCCAAGAGATGCCACACTCTGCAGGACTTGTGTGATTTCGAGAAATACTCCTTCCTTTCTACTTCCAAATTCTCTGGGTCACTGATCTCCTGGGGGGTCCCTCAGGGGACACATCTGTAGTTCTAGAGATGACAAACTCTAAAAATATTGCCTATTACTTTCTTTTTTCTATTTTTTTTCCTTCTTTCCTTCCTTTCTTTGGTATGATACTGGGAATTGAACCCAGGACCTTGTGTATGTTAGGCAAGCATTCTATCACCAAGTTACACCTCCAGCTTTTTGAGACAGAGTCTCGCTAAATTCCACAGGCTGGCCTCAAACTTGTGATCCTCCTGCCTCAGCCTCCTAAGTAGCTGGGATTTACAGATGTGTGCAACTCTTCCTGGCTATTAAATGCTTTCTTTAAGACACTGTCTTTAAAAGAGAGTATTATTTGTTGAGTCTAGCTCAGGGAGGAGGGTGGGATTTTCCCTTTTGCTTATTCTTCACCCAAGTGTTTGACTATTTACATTTCCCAGTTTGTTTCAGTACAAATATACTGTTACAATCTGAGGTTGGTTTTAATGGTGAAGAAAGCAATGCACTGAAGGCACAGCTGGTTTGTGTCCCTCCAGCTCCCCAAAGAGAGAGGTGCAATCAGAAGTGACCATAATTTAGATTTGGTTTTAAAAATAATTTACATGCAAGTGGCAAAATTCCATCAGAAAGTCTGGGGACAGAATGGTGGGTTAGGTGGTGACAATTAACTGAATTGGGAAAAAAATTAAAAAATGAGAAAACATGAAATGCAGTGAGAAGCATTAAGCCAGGCATTGAGAACATCAGGACAACAGGACTATTTCAGTCCACGATGGATTACACTACACCCTCCATATGAACCCGCTCATGTAGTAAAGTGTACCATATTGATTACATGCTAATGCAGATGCATGCTATTTAAAATTGGAAATGAGCCTTAACTGTGACTAAAATATCTCTATTAACAGAAAGGAAAATGAGCTGTCGATTTAAAGATGCACTCATTTCTGTTCATTTGATGCTTTTAAGAGTTGAACTTATCATTGATCTCTGGTCCTTGGTCTTGATCCATGGTCACCTGTTGAGCTGACTTAATGTGAAGAGCAGGGGAGACTGGTCTCTGTTTTGGTTAATGAAGATACTGGAGGGCTGTGGGACACAGACTGACACAAACGGGGTGAGACTCAAACCATCAGAACACATAGTGCAACCTTAAGACAGAAAAACACGGCCAGAGGCTGAAGTTCAGCAGCCACAAAAATCCAGGAGAGACTTTTTGTGGGGGCAAGGTGGAAGAGGAGAGAGGAAGAGGAGCTTCCTCCAATAAGTGGACCATGGAGCCAGCAGACCATGAACTGAACATCTGAAACACTGAGTCCCAAATAAGTCTTTCCCCCTTTTAGTTGACTTTCTCAGGCATTTTGTCACAGTGACAGGAAGCTGTGTAATGCACCAGCCAAAGGTCTGCTTTGGCCTTGGAGGGACAGGAACTAACGTGTTCTGATTTGGACAGTGAAAGGCCTGGAATCAAGCCGTATGGGGCCAGGATCCTTCTCTCTTCTTTCTCATGGCATTTCTGAGATTAGATGTGGTCTCAAAGCAAACAGGTGCTCGGGGCCAATCTAACATAGGCGTCATGAGAGGAACCCTACAAGTTTGCACAGAGTGTGAGGAGGCTTCACAGTGCCAGAGGCTGGTTTTCCAATCCCAAATTCCACCGCCTGAATGGGTCATAGCAGCCCTGAACCTGACCTGAACCTGAAGGGGGGAGATAAAGGTCAGATTATACTTTGGAGTTATAAGGCTCTCTCTGTCTTCTAAAATGGGAAAGTGGTCAAGTCATGACTTTTATATCTCTTTTCACAGGTATTGATAGACTATCTTATATGACATCTTTTAATTATGGTTCTTTAAATCACAAGTCACCAATCTATTTATAATTGTTCTCAACATAGGCCATGTTCTTCCAACCCCAAGAGCTCTATTTTCAGCTCAAGATCTTGATTCCACATCAAGATTAAAGGGAACCAATAATAGCAGCAAAAACAGCCGTGCTGGAATGCTGGTGTTGGAAGGAATCTGAGAGGAGGTTCAACCTGGCCTTTCCCCGGCACCTTTCTGTGGGGCCACCCGACCTTTGCTTCAATAGCTCTAGGCACAGGATCCTCTGGCTTAGCCGAGATGTGCTGAGGTGCACCTGGGGCGGCTTTCGGAAGTTCCTGCCTCCAACTTCCGTCTGCAATAGGTCACTTGTTGCTACAGGGAGACCAAAACCCTCTACCTCAATACAACTGCTGGGCAGCTTCCGAGCCTGCAGCAGCCCCTGGGCAGTTGTCACTCTTAGATTGAAATGGACCTAGAAAGAATGGAAAGGCGGTTTCACGTTTGGATGTGACAAAGCAACTCATCTCTCTTCTGGAAAAGAAAAAATTTAAGGAAAGGTATAGCTCAGACTCCAACAGCTCCCCTCCGTCTACACATCAGGGGTACTGCACACCTCGATGCCCGGGGGGAGGGGGAGGAAGCAAAGCGCCTCTGCTCAGAGTAGAGGTGGCAAGTGTGAGGAGGCTGCACTGCTGCCCCAGTGTCACCTTGGGTTTCAGTTAAGGGCTGGAGACGGGGCAGCCACGGAACTCACTGAGTTCCTGAGCAGCGACACTCCTCTCTGCCTGCATGTGGTTGGTTTGATGAGCTGGGAAGTACCACCGTCATTTGTACATTACGGCGAGGGGCTCAAAGGGCAAAGGGACCTCATTTATGACAACGACAACCAAAAAACCCCATGCACGAAGGCCCTGGCCACAGGTTCCTGGACCTCATTTTGGGGGCTGCCATTCTGCACTCTCTCTGGCCCTAAGCCCTGGTGAAGGCCATGACACATCAGGTGGTCAGTCTTTTCAGCCCTGAGGCTTGATCAGTGTCTCTGGAGCTAGAGTCACTGGTACCCAGACAATGACCTGGCTTTGGCCTGACTCAGATTCCTGCAGTAGGGTAGCTACCATCTAGGAGAAGAGAAGAAAGTTCTGGTCCCACTCCACTGGGAGGCTCAGGACTACCATTCAGAGAGTGGAGATAAGGTCAAAGGTCACTCCCCAGTGCCACTCCGCGATGTTCTTAAGAACAGGGTTCTGCCTTAACACTCTATCCCCAGGGACAGAGCTTGATAGAGTGGCTATACCATCCACCCGGTAGAGAGTTCCAGAACTAGGATTTCTGCAATCATAAAAAGTACAAGAGAGGAGCTGGCCCATCTCCAACAGCAACCAGGTTCATCACACGTGTGGGCTTAGCACAAGGATCCGGGCCTGTGGGGGGACGGATGCTCTCCTGCTCCAGAATGGCCTCTGCATCCTCCAGCCACCTTCAGGGATGTGCTGCTCTGCTGAGGAAGCCCAGGGGACAGAGGAAGGCCTGGGGCCTGGTGTGTAGGTCTCCATGCCGTCAGAGGAGGGCCCATGGTTCTTACCCAGCAAACACGAAGGGGACAAACGTTACAGGGTCCAGCAAGGAAGCAGCCTTCAGTTTGTACAATCAGATCAATTTACGAGGCTTCAGAATTCTGCAAAGGTCTGAAGAGCTCAGGCCTGAGAAGAGTGAACTGAAGCGCTTAGGTGCAAGGGCGAGCACGGCAGATGCACGGAGCAGAGGCAGAACACTGGAGGTCACGGGGAAGGGCCGGGAAATGAGAAGCATCGTCCCTGAAGAGGAGACCAGGGTCCTGCTACCAACTAGCTTGGGTTCATTACTTCTGTGCTTTGTTTTCCCATCAAGAAATATGATGTTAGACAGCCTTTCCAGTTCGAATGGAAAGGGTGAGGAAACTTTTTCTGTAAAGGACCAGAGAGCACATATTTTAGACCTTGTGAGTCATGGTCTCTTCTGTTGTCACTCAACGCTGCTATTCTAGCCCAGAAGCAGCCACAGGCAACGTGGGAATGAATGAACGTGGCTGTGTGAACAAAACTCTCTTCAGGGACAGTGAAATCCGAATTTCATTCAATTTTCATGTCTCACAAATATTACCCTCCTTTGACTTTTGTCAATCATTTAAAAATATTGTAACCATTCTTAGCTCATGGGTGACACAAAAGCAGGTAGCAGGGCATGGGGTTTGGGGTTCACGGTTCACTGGTGCTCGCACAATTTGATATGGATACTGAGGTGACAGAGCCTGTCCTTCTGTGACCACTGGAGACTGAATGTGTTTCCTCCTTAGTCGACACATCTTCTTGACTAGTGCTTCTTAAATGTTAACAGGCATCTGGGGATCTTGTTAAAATACCGATTCACTCGTAAAGGCAGGAGTGGGTCTGAGATTGCACATTTTAAATAAGTTCCCAGAAGTTCCTGGACCCTGCTCCAACCATATTTGGAGCTGCAAGGATCCAGAGCACAGTCTGGTCACAGTGTCCTCCTTCAGGATACTCAGAGATTTAGTGTCCTTGGGTCTGAACTCTCCAGGGGCCTTCCATCCTAATTCTCTTAGAACAAGTTCCTTGGGAAAGACAGCAAAACAGCATGACAATGGTGTCCCTCTAGTCTAGGAGTGAGATCTTAGGGTCTTAGGAACTTCAGCTTTCTCTTTGGTGCCTGAAATATAGCCATAAAGACCCCCATCAGTGTTCGGCCTTCACGTTTACATTTATGCCAGTGGACAACATCTCTGTCTTCCCTTGTTCCAATTCCTATAAACGGAGGGAAGCATCCCTGGTGCTCAGTGGTCTGCTGTGGATACCAGGGCCTGGGGACACGTGCATCGATGCTTCTAACATTTAATATTAGTCTTGCCTTGTTTCCAGTAATACCTACCTACAAGCCATCCTCCTAACTGTGAACACAAGCCCCTTCACATCATCCAGGAATCCATTAGGATGGAATAGACAATTGGGATATAGGGTCTTTTTGTTGGTTTTCCTACAAAATTATTTCTCCAGGATAAACTGAGAACATGTGTCACCAGTGCTAGAATACAGATGCACTCATCTTCCCCTATGGACTAGTCAGGAATTCTGTGCGGTTACCTTCAGAGGCTCTCTGCGTTTGCTCAGATGAGTGACAGCGTTAACCTCGGCTGACGATGAGCTAATGGATGTGTGAAAATGATCTTCACTACAAGACCTATTTCAGTCTAAGACTTTGTTTTGAAGACAAAGCTAAAGTACACACATTAAAATATCTCTCAACCAGTGCGTATTTTATAGATTTTTTTCCCCCTTAACATCACACAGTTCAGAAAGTAATTAAGTAAGCTATTTTGGGGACAAAAAAGAAGTAGAATCCATATTGAGGGCACATAGATTTTCTGTTCCGTGTCTAAAAGGTCACCTGAAAGCACTCAGGTTTCTATAGTAACTGTGGCACGGCTGATCAAATCAACAAATAGCGACGATTTATCTAAGAGTCTCCAGTGAACTATTTTTCCCCCCATCTGGAAAAGAACATTGCAAATTAGATAAAGTCTTCAAAGACAATGGAGGCTTTCAGAAAATCCAATTTCAACAGTAGTAATGAAAAGAGAAAAATGCCTGCTTGCTCTTTCCACATCTCATGTAGCGATTGAGCCTGATCCACATTGATTTAAGTACTTAACTATGGTAGTGATTGGGTCGTTATTAATTTGCTAATCAGTAAGAGGGCAAATCTCAAAATGTTTCCCTTGACTAAATGAACACAGATTCACATGTGACCTGAAGGCAATTTGCAGTGTCTCCAGGGTGACGCTGCTCGGAGTTTCCGGATCTATATCACAAACCCACAAGGCAGCTTCTTCATGACCCATTTCACTGTCTCTTTTTGGTTTAAGCCCTCATATGGTGCTAAATGGCCACACACACACACACACACACACACGCACATGCAAAATGTGAAAGACACACACACACATCATATATTTCTCTGCGTGTGTTTAAGGTGCTCATGGCCTAGCTGTGGGGGTCTGTGGGTGGGGAACCCCAAGTGGCTCCTGAGTGGGCCTTTCATGGAAGCCCAATGCCCTAACCTCTCAGCTTGGCTGATCTAAGTAATGTGGGTGGGGTGAGAAGGCAGTGGGCTCCTGGGCGGTGCCCAGCATGGCTGGAGGAGGTGGGTGCTCACTCACTAGGTTTTCCTTTCCCCTGTGGAAGCAACTGCAGGCTGAGGGGGTCCTCTTGGCTCTGAGCTGCACCACTTTGGAGAGAAGGGGCACAGGTAATTTCTTCTTACCTTCTTCAATGTACCTACCTAGTCTCAGATATTCCTTTTCAACAGTGTGCTGGAACGTGTCCCCTGATTCCTAGAGTCCTACAGAGGTGACCTCATTCATGAGCTGTTATCAAAAGTGATGCTTCTATAGGGGGACGTGGTAGAAAGCTTCTATCCTGCCACCTTACTGACAGCTAGCTTTCGATTCTGACCGGTGGATATTTTTAGAGTCTTTTTGAACACATTTTTCGAATAAAATAATTTAGCCATGAAAGCTTAGTGTCACTTGTGAAATATCTGTTCGTGTAGTCCATAGAACCCCAAGCCCTTCATTTTAGTTGAAGAGAAAACAGCTTCGTGTCAACGTGGAAGGTCTTGATGGGTACTCTATATTTTTACTTCTCTTCACTTCTGATCTCCCACAACTTTCCAAGTAACCAAAAAATTTCAATAGTTTTCAATGTGACTTTTGGAACTATTAGAAATGTATAATATTAAATTACTAGGTAACTCACATATTATCCCAACTTGGTTACATCCTCATCTCTAACATAATTACTTGCAAAAATTATACTGACTTGGGCCCAGTCAGCCCTCGAATCTTAAAAAGGGACCCAGCAGTCTAGATTGTTTGGAAACAAATGATCTATGAGTCCTGGGAAAGTATAAAGTCATGGGTCTCCATGTCAGTCCTTATGGTACAACATCCTATTTTTCTTCATTGGGAAGAATGTTCTAGACAATCCCTGTCCAATCTGAGCCACATACAAAGTTTCACATTTTCTAGTAAACTCATTAAAAATATAAAAAGAGCTGAGCAGGGTGGCACATGCCTGCAATCCAAGTGGCTTGAGAGGCTAAGAGGATCACAAGTTCAAAGCCAGCCTCAGCAACTTATTGAGGCCCTAAGCAACTTAGAGCTATTAATATAAAATAAAAAAAGGTCTGGGGATGTGGTTCAGTGGTTAAATGTCCCTGGGATCAGTCCCTGGTATAAAAAAAAAAAAAGAGTAAAAAGAAACAGGTGGAATTAATTTTAATATTGTCATGATGTTTAATAATAATATATACTGTAAAATATACAACATACAATTTAGTCTTCTTGACTGTGTATTTAAGTCAATATATTCTGAATATTATTTCAATATGTAATTAATCCAAAATGATTTATGAGTTATTTTACATTCTTCTCACGAGACTAAGTCTTTGAAATCAGTGCCTGTTTTACCCTTCTAGGATGTTTCAGATGAGGCTGAACACACTTCAAATGCTCAAGAGTCACACGTGACCAGTGGCTATCAGATTAACGCAGTCCCTATAGGATTTTCAAAGTAAGAGAATATGCAGCTACTTACTTTGGGGAATCTGTGATTGAGTGGTCATTGAGCTGAGGATACACCATGGTTACAGGAGGCAGGCGGGCTGGGTTCCTCTGGGCTGACCTATCTAATGGGTAGAGGGTTAATGGCCTTCTTGGTCTTTAGAGAAGAGAGACTGGCCGTGAAGTCAGGTGAGGGTGATGCTGGTCTACGGCTGGAGCAAACCAGACATCTCATAAGCTGACTTGCAGCTTGAGGTCCCGGGGCAGAGCCCAGATGATCATGGTTGGGAATGAGGCCGAGGTGGCATTTGTGATCAGAAGGCAAAGGGAGAAGCCCTCGAGCTCCAGCAGCCTCCTGTGTGCCACATTCCAGGAGAGACGGTGGGGCAGAGATGGCAGGGAGCCTGCTGCTCAAGACAGCACCAGCCTGGGCAGGAAGCTGGGCATGAGGACAGACAGTGCACTTCTCTGTTCTGGAAAATGATTCCTCGCCAAAACATCACAATGCTCAGAACAGCGTTCTGAGATTGCTCTTGCCCATCTGGGGCCCTTCATTTGCACATATAAATGTAGCCTTGGAATTTACAACTTTTCATGAATATAAGTCAAAACCAAATTTGAGTCATATCTATTTCATATAATCAACTACTATAAAAGTGGAAAAATAGAGCCATGAGTGAGAAAATGAGTGCTCACTCTAGGTCAGGTACTTGTCTACGCCACTTACATATTGAACTGATTTACTCCTCACAGTGGTCCTGTGCAGTGGGTACTATTATTATTTCCATTTCACAAACAAGGAAACTAGAGGTCAGAGGTTAAGAAACTTATCCAAGGTCATCGGCCAGGAAATGGTAGAGCAGGGATGTGAAACTATGGCTAGCTAATCTAATTGCATCTTCCTTCCAGAATATCAGGCTGAACCACTGAGACATTGGCCCAAGGTCAGGGTATCTGAATCCCAGCATTCTGGCTGCAGGACTGGGGCTTTTAGCCATTGTGCAATAGCGCTTCTCCAGGAAAAGTGGCATGTTGTGTCCTTTGCAGAAGTGCCTGGTGCCTTACAGTCACCACTGGGGGCATATCATCACTGCTGCGGTCAACACTGCCCTATCAGCTTCCCACCTCCTCCTCCCCAGGAAGGGACAGGACGGGAGGTGGCGCTCATAGAGACTGACTTCTAAAGTGGGGGCTGTATTTCATGCTCAATCACAACTTTCCTTCTTTACAGAACTTCAAAAGTATTTCCCTTTAGAGAGCTCACACAAGTTTCAAGTGACACGGTGATTAAATAAATTCATCTTGTTTTCTTGGGTCAGGATACTCAGAAGAATTATTTATAACATATCATCTGCCAGTTCTCTAATGGGATGCCATTTTCATTAGATTCTGACAACAGATCTATTCCACTGCGGCAAAGCCCAAAGCATGCTGCCTGCCTCTTAGCTATCTTCATTCTGCCTTGGAGGAGTCTCTTTAATTTTTTAATTTGTGTCTGTATGTAGCAGGGGGATACTGGGGACTGAACCCAGGGGTGCACTACTACTGAGTCACATCCACAGTCCTTCTTACTTTTTTTATTTTGAGATAGGGTCTCATTAAGTTGCTAAGGCTGGCCTTGAACTTGAGATCCTCCTCTCTGAATCACTGGGAATACAGGCATGCACCACCACACCTGGCTACTAATTTTTTTTTAATACTAGGTTTTGGAGGGGGGCAAAAGTTAACAGTTACAGTTAGAAGAGAAAAATGCTAATGTGTTTTCAAGTTTCTTATTTTTTAAATGATGTATAATAAATAATAAAAACAATGAAAAGCCTGGATAATCAAGCTGAATAATATGGCGTCCCATTGTGTCTTATTATATAAGGAAAGCTGGTCTTTTTAGATTTGAATCTCTATGAACTGATAACAACATGGAGGAGAGAAGCAACCCCTCAGGTAGAAATGAGCTCATTTAGAGTCTGTTTGCAGTTAAAAGCCATCAAAATACAAATTAGAAGTGATAATGGTGATCCTGGTTCAAAATTAGAAAAGGTAGACTTACTTTGTTCAATAATGAAATAGGAAATGGGAAGGGCAGTACTGTCTGCATCCAGAGCTGTCTCCCCTGGAAAGAGCCAGGTCCCCAGCTAGAGTTGCTTGCTCTGTGGCTTCCTTTCTCGATAGGTGGCAGGATGGGGTGGAAGACAGTCAGGGCTAGAGTAAGTTGTCCCACAGCAGAGGGGGCCACTTGCAGGAGCTCTGCACTGGTGGGAAGGGGATGGCCTGGGAATGGCCCCAGAACTCACCTCCATCTGCCTTTCCTTCCCTTGGCTCCATCTATTTTCTTAATTCTAGGACAACTTGAACTCTGGAGGTAGATGTGGCCCCAGGGGGCTCAGGAAAGGAATCCACTGATTGATAAATGCAACACGAAAATGCTCGAGCCTACTGATAAGCACGGCAGTGAAACTGCCCATGGCGGGAAGAACCCTTAGAACTGTTCTGAAGGAGAGAGCAAGGAGGTCAGGCACCCCCACTTTTCCCAGCTGGAAGGCTGGGTGCAGCAACCCCTCTGGGAAGAGCCCAGGATGTGAGTAATTCTGCACCTAGATTTTTGTAAGAGACTGAAATGGCAATGCTACACCCAGGAGAGTATGGGACTTTCTTGGGAATGGAATCGGTATTGGTTGCTACCGCCATTATGGTCACATTTGTGTTTGTTCTCTGTGTGGTTCAGATCAATCAATCATCTGCCAGATGGTCCTGGTTTTGAGTCTTTGATCAGGATCCTATGCCACACCAGTGAATGCTGAAGTGTCAGTGCAGCTGACATCTCATGTGGAATCACATTCATTTCTGTGACAAGCTTTGCTCAGACGTTGTTTGATGCATTTCCAGACGCAGAAAGTCCCCAAATTATAACAGATTTATCCCAGAAAGCTGTCTGCATCTAAATCAGGATATATTCTCCCATAAAAACATAAATGGTGATAAGGTTCTCATTGACATGCCTCAACTTCATAATACGGCTGCAATATAGGGCCAAAAGCATGCCCACTATTTAAATAGAGCATGATTTCAACATGAAAATTTATCATTTTTCAGGGAAACTTCAGAAGTTAAAAAAAAAAAAAGAAGGACCTATAATTAGCCAGTTTCTGCAATGAAATATATTGACAATGATCTTGATTACTGGAAGGGCCAACATTTGTATAGAAGTATCCTTTTGGGACTTTTCTACTAACTACTTAATTTAATCTTTAATACAACTCTATTAAGTAAATACTGCTATTATCACCATCCTGGTAACGAGACTAAGGCACAGAGAGGTTATGTAGTTAATTATGGGCAAAACCAGGATTGGATTCCAGGGTTCATGGGCTACACCAGGTTGGCAGACTGGTCCATGACAAATCTGGTCTTTTGTAAATAAAGTTTTATTGAAACGCTGCATGCTCATCTGTCACCTATGTCTGTTGGTGCTTTTGAGCTGCTGCAGGAGAGTTGGCACATTACAGCAGACACTACACGGCCTGAAACAATCATTACCTGACACTTTACAGAGAACATTTGTCGAGCCCCAAACTCATCCTCTGGACCACCTCCAAAGAAAGGCAGATCCATTTCTAAAATTTGGCTGTGAGTCGCATGGTGGGGAGCAGAGACTCAGAGCCAGGGCAAAGTCAGGAATCCTGGTCGTCCTCAAAAGCCCCAGGAGGCCCCGGGGAAGTGCTCACCAGTGTGGAACATAATATATGCTCAATGAATTTCCTGCTCCATCCCCAAGTAGGTAAGAAGCAGGGTCCACAGGGACAGAGCAAGCTCCACAGGAAGTGGGGACTGTTTGTTTTGCTCATGCTGGAACCTCAGTGAAGAAATGGAAAGACACATAATTCATGTTTGTGACCAGGGACCATGTGCACCTCGTCTGGACAAACCTGGAACAGGTCACAGGCGAACGGACACACAGTCCAAGAAGATCACAGGAGAGGTTCTGGTTTGCATCGCCTTTCAGGCAGAGGATCTGCTCTGGCAGGACCTGCATTGGAGCAAGGGCTTTTCCAGCCATCCTGGGATTCTCCTTGGCTCCTAAGAGCTTCACGCACGGATCCTTCTGTTTGCCAAGATTCTAGAGTCAACAACTTAAATTTGACGAACTTGCCACTGAATGATGCGATGAATGCTAGTGCAGTGGGGAGCGCGTAAATGCTCATTGGTTCTGATGTTTCTTTCATTAGACTGAATGACTTTTGATTTCTGGGGATGGACATCAAAAAACCACAGCTAGTAAATGCTTTCTAGAAAACAGAGCTTGATGAGGAAAGAAGATAGACTAGCCTCTGTGCAAGGCTGCTGAGGCCAAGCTTCATCCAGCAACCATCCATCACAGAACCCACCCTGCCCCGCCCCGACCCACAGTGGATCTCCTACTGGAGGCAGGAGAGGAGGAAAGAATGGGTGAGGACCAGAAGACTGATGTGAGAAAAGCAGCCAGGGCGGTAACTATCTGCAGAGAGGGGAACACAGAGGGGAGCCTGGGTCTGAGCCCCGAGAGGGAGGAAATGGGGTGGAAGTTAAATTGTACCCAGATGCCAATTGGTCCCTGTTTGGAAAGGCTGGCTGCCCCCAGAACAGCTCAAATGCAGACTATAGTCTTTCTGGCCTGGCACAGGGTTTCCCAACACTGGGGTACAGGGAAGGTTTGCAACTTCCACACTGATAGACCTCAACAAAATCCTATTGTGGGATTGAACGCCTGCCTAAAATCAGATCAGAATATTTCATTTAAAGGCAGCATGAGGATTGTCATGAACTCCCTGGCACCTTTGGACTCCATCACCTAATGGCTTCCTGCATAGTCTCCTGTGTGTGTGTGTGTGTGTGTGTGTGTGTGTGTTGTTGTTTGGTATTAGGGATTGAACTCAGGGGCACTCAGCCACTGAGCCATATCCTCAGCCCTATTTTGGATTTTATTTAGAGACAGGGTCTCATTGAGTTGCTTGACACCTTGCTGTTGCTGAGGCTGGATTTGAACTCCTGATCCTCCTGCCTCAGCCTCCTGAGCCACTGGGATTATAGGCATGTGCCATTATGCCTGGCTGGTGGTGGTCTTTAAATGCTCTAAAGTAAACGATTAGAGCAAAAAGTTGGGGTGTAGTTCACACAGGTGCTCCTTGAGGGACCGAACAGCAGGGCTCTGCCTCTAACTCTGCTGACCTTGCCTCTGTCCTTGGAGGTCACAGGGCCCTGGGCTAGTGCTGTGCCGCCAAGTTCAGCTCTCCTAGGAGGGACACACAACCCGCAACGCGCACGGCCTCTAACTGTCCCTCAAGAGAAATGCTTTTGCTCTCAGCTTCAAGCCCTCTGGCCTGTGGTTTTTATTTTTATTTTTCAGCTTGGAACGCTGACCTTTATAAAAAGCTGGATTCACTGCCCAGAAAAACAGGAAGGTTGCATCCTAGGAAACCATGGATGTGAAGCAGCGAAAATGGGCCGGTATCTCTCTATCAGTAAAGCGAGGTCTCAGACAGATCAGCTTGAGGACAGGAAGTTCCGAGAGCTCTTGTTAGCTCCCCGGGTTCCTCCTCTGCCTGAGACAGCTGGGTACCACTGGTGCTCAGTGTTCCCAAAAGACACTCTCCCTAGAAGGATCCATCCATCATACGTGGTATGGTATTGGGAGGGGCATCAAGGCAGCCTTCCTGCCTGGGACTCAGGCCTGCAACCCCAGCAGGGTGTGGAGTGCAAGCAAGCAGAGGAGAGAGAGAGAGAGAGAGAGAGAGAGAGAGAGAGAGAGAGAGAGAGAGAGAGAGAGAGAGAGAGAGAGAGAGAGAGACCGGGAGGTGAGGGTGTGCTTGGGGACACCCCGACTGGTGTCTGGGTACTTGAATTCTTCCAAATGTCATAAGGCTTCTTTGGAAAGAACGGTATTCTTCTCATTTGATGTATTTTTCCTTTCATTTATGTTTTTTCCTCCTATATTTTTTTTAAGAGTAGAGACCGCAGCCTGGTCTCACTGGTTGACCCCTGCCTGTGTCTAAAGCTACAGATATATGTTTGACCTACACAGACTTGTAAGTTTTAATTAGCTGCCAACATTAACAGAAATCAGAATATGCCATATAAAAGCCTGGAGTTTTGGATTCTCTTGAGCCACACAGCGGGCAGCACGGGGCCTGGGCCTGTAGGAGGAATGATCCTTTAGCACTGAGCAGCGTGGCTGCCACCTTGACACAGGGCTCAAGTTCACCAGCTTGCTCCAGTCCCCATTGCTCCCTACTGTCACACTCACCCCTCAACCTGCTGTGAGCTGCCATGGATCTACATCACCTGTGACTCATTAGGCACCCGGGGGCACCTACCCTTATAGCCCCTGCCCTTCAGTGTTTCCCAGATCCATTTTAACCAAGCATTGATGTAATGAAATAATCTGAGAAGTTTCATGTTTCACTTCCTTTGGAATTGAACCTAAATGTTCTGAACTATCTGTATTTTGGGGAAGAACAGAATAAGGAGAACAAGACCAGTAGCAACTCATTAGTGTCAACGCTCCTGTAACAAGTCAGCATCTGTACACACTTGCATGCTTTTCCTTAGGGATCAGAAATTCCAGGGAATCCTAATTAGTCTGAAGAATGGAAAGACTCAAAAAAGAATCCAGCACAGACTGCAGAGGCTTCTATAAGAAGCCCTCAAACAACAGCAGCATGCAAAGTGATTAGAGAAATAGAAATCAAAAGCAGTGACCTGGGATAAAGGTCACCTTCCTCCTGGCCACCGTGAGCTGGGCTGCTTTCCTCCACCCTGCCATTCAGCCATGGTGTCCAGCCTCACCGTGGGCCCAAAGCAATGGACTCAGAAGCCTATGGACGGAGCCTCTGAAACTGTAAACCAAATAAACCTTCCCTCCTCTCAGCTGTCCTTGTCAGGTATTTTGGTGACGGCAACACGAATCTGACCATGCCCTCCTCTCTACACTATTTCCCACCTCCATTCTCTAAAGGACAAAGGACACAGAAGGCCAACAACTTGCAAAGGAAAGAAATTACATGCAGCATTTATGTTTTTCAATTAAGAAAACGAGTGGAACGTTGAAATTACTTTTGCCCTTCAACGACACGACTCCGGGGCTCTCGGAAGTTATGCTTCACCAGCTAAAGGAAAGGGGTGGCCCCAGGTTTCGCTGAGATCCTCACCTCGAATTTCTGCCTGAGCTCCACGTTTCCTTCTTCGTCCCCTTCTGGAATGGGCACGTTGTAGTACTCACCTTCTTCTTGGTTCAGCAACTTGTACCTTTCAAAGACACAGAGAGAAGCGGAGGTAAGCGTGAGCCGAGCAGCTCCTGGCCTTCCATCTCTAGTCGAGTGGTGGGTGAAATGCCCCGTGGGAGACGGCGCCCAGGCGGGCAGGCAGCCACCCGGCAGTTCAGAGATGGAAACTGGCCTGTCTCCCGCATCTCAAAGTGGTCTGATGCTTGGGGACTGCTCAGTCTCAGGGTGTCCTTACCATCCGCTGGCCGGCATCTTCATGAGCTCCGAGACTCCAAAGGAAAGGGATCCCATGAAGTCATTCCTTGTTGTTCGATCCCAGTCCCAGATTTCTACGGACAGTCGTCGGTCTTTGTCTGAAGGTTTTAGTTTGCTACAAAGACACATACACACACACACACACACACACACGGGGTTATCTTGATTATGCTTTCTTGGGAGATACCATATGCTCATGATCTGAGCCTGAAATAGTACATTCATGTCTCTTCCTGGCCAACAGAATACCAGCCCTACACTGGGAGCTCTAGGTTAGGGATTAGCCAGCCACGGCCCAGGGGCCCAAGCTGGCCACTGCTTGTTCTATTAGAACTCAGTGTTTACATACTGTCTGTGGCTGCTGTGGCCCTGGAATGTCAGAGCTGTGCAGGGGCAACAGAGACTTGACCTGCACAGTCTAGGAGACACACTCCCGCCCTACAGAGCAGAGCTCGCTGGCTTGCTACAATGGAGAGCCCCGTCTCTGGCTGTCCACAGATACACCTGCTGGTGCTCCACTGTAGCCACTTCTCATTCCTGACTTCCTCACTCCCTCCTCCCATTCCCTCCTTCCTTCTTCCCCTTCTACCGTTCCTACTTCTGAAATCCTTCAAGGCCCACCTCAAGGTCATCTCCTCTGCGAAGCCTTCCCTGCTTAAAGGTGAGGCTACCTTCCCATTGCAGTGGGGATGACACTTCCTGTGCTTTCACTTGTTCTATGTTGTGACAATTATTCAATTCTTGCCTCACATCCTCTTCTAACCCTGAAAATAACCCAATTCCAGGGCATCGGGGATATAGCTCAGTGGTAAAGTGCTTGGCCACTAAGTAAGTGCAAGGCCCTGGGTTCAATCTCCAGTACCACAAAAAAGAAAAAGAAAAAAAAAAATCTAAGTCCATCAAACGGTGGAACACACCTTATATGCTTTTATATCACCAGTAATACCTTAAACAGATTTTTTTCCCCCTGGTGCAGAATAAGTAATGGTAATTATTTGGGGCTGGCATCATGCAGTTCCTGGTAAACTGAGTTACTTTGCCCCAAACATGTGATGACAGCTATCCACACCAACAGCAGTCTGAGAGGTATTAGGATGAGGACATGTGTAGAGACATTTGTCACTGTCCCCCCCGCCGCCAATTATCTCTAATAATGAAATTGAGAACTGCATGGTGCACAAGAATGGGGTTTGATCTAGAAGAGGAGACACACTTACAATGTGAAGGACTCATTCCACTGGGGGTTCAGTGTGGAGCGGATGGTTTTAGTTTTCTGTTTGCTTTCATTTTTAGGATCAGGAATAAGTTTCAGCTTCACGTAAGGATCAGAGAGCCCATTGGGATCCATAGGGATTAGATTTTTTGCATCTCGTACTGTGAAGAGAGAAGAAAGAAAAAGTCACAAAAAGAGGGCTGATCTGCATTCATTAGCGTCCTGTGTCAACACCAAGCTGAGTCGTCCAAGGGACATCCTGATGGTGCTTAAGGGGAGGAAGATAAAAATCAGAAGACTTTGACCCTCAACATGAGAAGGCTGCCGCCACCTTCTCGGCTTTGATACTGGACATCGGGTGGGCCCATCGGTCTAGGTCTAGCCTCCAGGCAGCACCAGCCTGAACTGGCAGCACTGCGGGCCTCTTGCAAAGCCTGGGTCCCACCCCAAATCTCAGAAGTAAAACCTGCATTTTAACAAGATGCCCAGGTGACCTTCATAGCTCTCTAGGAGAAAAGGGGCAGCCTCCCCACATGCAGGCAACCTGCCCAACCTGGTCCATGGCATTGCACACACCCTTGAACTCTTAGATGTTGTTGTCTCTTTCTTCATGAAGGCTGGTGTATTCCGACCCTGGCTCTACCTTGGAATCACTTGGGAGAGGGGTTACATCAATGCTCAAAATTAAATTAGAATATCTAAGGAATGTGGCCCAAGTACTGGTTTTTCAAAGCTCCCCTGGTGACTTTATTGTGTGGCATGGATGGAGCCAATGGTGTAGACAGCTGTAATTCAGAACTGCCTTCCAATGTGCAGGTTCAGGGACCAGCACTTTACCTGGGAGCTCATTTGACATGCAGAATCTCAGGCCTTACTTCAAATTTACTCAGAATCCTCACTTTAACAAGACCCTCACATGAACCCAAAGCACATTCCAGCTTAAAAAGCACTAACACTGGAGTCAAAAAGTAGTTAAAGCTGGGCGCGGTGGCACATGCCTATAATCCCAGTGACTCAAGAGGCTGAGGCAAGAGAAGCCCAAGTTCAAGGCCAACCTCAGTAACTTAACAAGACCCTGTCTCAAAGCAAAAATAAAACTTAAAAGGGCTGTAGATGTAGCTCAGTGGTAAAGCACCCTTGGGTTCAACTCCCAGTGACCCTCCCCCAAAAAAAGCAATTAAAAGGAAAGACCCATCATCATTTGGAAACCTACATTAAGGTCACAAGTTCCCCAGGGTACCCGAGCATTTGCCTGAGAATTCAAGGTTTAATGTCAGGCAGAAGGTCTCATCTCCTAAAACATCGACCCTGAGAATTACAAAGATGAACAATTTGAGTGTAAAAAAGGAGCTCTCCCTCAATGATTGGAAAGGGGCCAAAGGACTCTGATTAAACACCAGAATGAGACTCTGATACTTTTTAAAAGGCAGAAAATGCCTGGAGTGTCTAACACTGAGGGCTGCAGAAGGTCACATCCCAGATAAGCTAATGAAGAGTCGTACTGAGGCCACCAAGAGGTCCATAGTTGCCTCCTGCCATTTTCAGAGTTATTGCAGGTGCTGGCTTTTACATCTTCAATTTATAGCCCTGATGGCAGCACACACGAAATCACTCCAGGCTGATCTCCTCTGCATGGTGATGAGCTAAAATCTTGATGGGATCTAAAGCCGTGGGTTCCCTGCTGAGATACTATCACTTAAGTTGAAAATAGAAAGAGTTATCAATTCCAAATGCCACTGAGGCAAACAGTGGATCCAAATTTCAATTTTATTATTGCTGCAGATAACGGTCTCCTGAGGTGTGACTCATGGCGGTCCAGGACAACTGAATCAGGATCATAAGCCACCAGCTTGAGGTTCCATCTGCTGAGAATGTGGGCTTTGCCTCTGCCACTTTCTGGTCGTGGGAAAGACATTCCAATTCTCTGTGCTTGTTTCCTCATCTGAAAAACTGTACCTGCTGGCAAGGCCAGCATTATGCAGGATCATACACGCTAAGTGCTTAGAACAGCAGCCAGCATGCTAAAAACCCAGACACAGTTATCATCATTGCTGTTAACACAAGTTACGGGTGGACAACAAAACCCAAAGAAATTGGACGAATGGCTTAGGACGGGCAAAGGATGGGCAGGGGAGAGTATGATGTGGAGATTTTCTAACATGGTTGCAAATGAGTGATTTCAACAGTCTTCAAATCAGAGGGCACGCCGCAGGTCATTGCTAACAGGAATGGCTCACCACTCTGGAACAGGGGGAGAGAGGAAACACCAGAGCAGAATTCAAGTGGGGGAGAGGATGAGAAGAAATGCTGAAGGCAGGAGAGAGAAAAAGGGACAGATGCTACTAGGAGACACGAGGGGGATGCTGTCCTAGCACAGGCGGGCGGCAACCTGAGCCTCAGTGACACACTGCAAACATCTGGGGTGTTTGGGTCACATACTGATGCCTGGCCCCATCCCCAGGAGTCCGATTCACAGGATCTTTAAAGATGCCCCTGCAGGTGAGTCTATGTAATGCCCGGTTGAGTGCCACTCAGTGCACCCAGCAGTTTTGTTGCCTTAGCACTGTTGGCATCACTGGGAGATCTATTACTCACGTTTTCCTTTCCATTAACTCACTGTTTAACATCTAACACTTAAAAAGGAAATGTGTCACAAGTAAATGGAATTTTTGGCCATAAATAGGAAGTACCCATAAAAGTAAAAACAATGAAAATCTGCTGTGTGTGTTTCTAGTTGGACTCAGCTGCCTGAGGGCTGCTCTCTCCCAGCTGCAAAGGGGAAATTGACAAGTGTTAGAGTAGTAAGGATCTTCTCGCCCCAGACAGAGTCTTTGTCTGCCTTACAACCAAGACAGAAAAGAAGACTGGAAAGGGACTTTCTCATCACGTAGCCTGATGCTCTTTGTGTAGTTCAGTACCTTCAGAAACCATCTCAAGTGCTAACAGGAGTCACGTCCCCCAGTGGTCCCATCCCAAACGTGGAAAGCACAATTACAGGAATGCCAATTCCCAGGTTATTAAGGATGTGGAATATTCCACAGCCTGAGAGCAGCAGTGTGCCGGAGAAGAATGTCGTCAGCAAAGATTCCATGGCTTATTTCTGCCTCTCACTTTTATTTTATTTTATTATTTGGTGGTGGTGCTAGGGATTGAACCCAAGGCCTTGTGCATGCAAGCACTCTACCAACTGAGCTATGTCCCTAGCCACCCTTCTCTCTCTCACTTTCTATAAGAACCAAATTATTCGGACCCATAGAATTAAGAGGAAAAAAAAAGCCATGCTGCTATTGAGAATGACATTTCTTTTAAGATCTCTCATGCCAACTCAAAGTGCCAAAGGAAGATCGTCTCTGAACACAGCAGCAGGGCTACAGTGCACCTCCCTTGCCCAGAAACTCGCGGGGCAGCCCCACCTGCACTCCCTGAGCTCTGCTGAGCAGGCCCGCAGCCTCATGGAGCAGCAAGAGCACCCGCCTTCCCCTGCTGTCTCCCTGGCACTTCTGCAGCCTTTACAAGAAGGGGCATCTGCAGGAGTAATCCGTCTGCACTGTGGCACAGGCCATGCAGAGTGGAAAGTCTGTTCTGTAACTCCAGGACGTCAGGAGAAATACAGAGTCCTCATTCTATTCCCATCTTTGGAGAGGCCTGTTCTGAAACTATCGGCTGTTGAGCCCGACATTGAGAACCAAACAGCCTGGGTTAAAAGGTTCCGTAATTTCTGGATAATGTAAGGTAGCATTTCTGGATAAAATCCATTCAAATAAGATTATGAGAAATACCTACACAAAGTTACCTGACTCAGGTGGCTGGGTGAGCCCAGGATTCGTGTGCTCTGACTGCATGCTCAGGGGTGAGGTGGGAATACAGGCCTGTGGGCCATCCCAGAGGGGTGGACTGCTTTGGCCAGGGGGCAAAGCTGAGCCAGGTGCATATGGGAATAAAGAACAGGGTCTCTGCCACCAGGCCAGCAATGCTGCCATGGGCCTTCTGCACAGGGAGAAGTAGAGGGTGGCCTGCGGTGGCAGACCACAGGGACTGCCGGGACTGCCAGGCTTTCTTTGGGATGAGCAAGTTATCCCAGAAATGTGAGTCACATAGGGGCTTAATACACACTTACGGATGGTCAGGGCCCTGTTGGGCTCATATTGCTTGAGTGGGTGCTGCAGGTGATGGCTGACTTCTCGGGGGCAGTATAATGTGGGTGGTAGGGGTCCAACCCTGCTCTACCACTTATCAGCTGTATGCTTTGAACAAGTCACCCAAATTCTCAGCTAGTTCTTCTGTAACATAGAGATGGAAATTAAATGAATGAATAATATATGCCAACCATTGGGAAGAGAACCTGGAACAAGGGAAGAGGCATATCATTATTTGCTTTAACCATACTGGAGTGCAATCAGCTTGCTAGCTTCATCATCGCCATTATCACCACCACCACAACCAACCACTCCTGTTTGGCCCAGAAGGTCTGACTGTTTTCTTAGGGTAGAGAAGCTAAGTGTATTAGAGGGGCAGTTCACACAGTCCTGGAATTTCCAGACTCAGGGTTAGGCAAGAGTTAAACAATCAGCTCAGAGGTGTTCCAAAATAGTCCAGGATTAAAAAAAAAAAAAAAAATCAGTGCAATTCTTGATCCATCCAGATGGCTTCTTAATCCAGAAATCCATGCAGCATAAATTAAGAAGCATAATGATAAAATAAACACCCTTGAGCTCACCACCTAACATAAAAGTGAGATCAAGGCCAACACCACCGGACAACCCTAGCATGTTCCCCGACTCCTCCTTGCCTCCCCCGTGGACGGTAACCCTCACTCTGAGGTTGCCATGGGCACTCTGGCCCAGCACAGGTGAAAGTAAGAGCACAAAATCCATGGGCAAGTAAACCAGAAGCTTTGCCGAGGACACAGCCGTATCCCTACAGACATGATGGGTCAGCACTGACCGGCAGTAACCCTGCCCATTCAGGGCTTACAGAGACATTGCTTGTGATGCACAAAACTCAAGAGCCTCCAAGTTGAACAACAACCTGGCCTTTCACATGATCTGCTTTGCTTTAGAAAATAATTCTCTATTCTTGCTGCCTTTGTTTCCCCTCTAAGAGCGCCCTTGTTTGCGGCTTCTGTTTTAGAGCCAACAAAAAAGGACAAAGGTTCAAAACAGGGACTTACTGCAGAAGTCGGGATTGTTCGCTGTGTGCAGCCCCCAGGGCCCCAGCCACCTCCACCCCTGTCTGACAGCAAAACGAGAGTCGACAGATTCTATAATCCTACTCCACACCATGCATAAGCAGAAATGATGTTCTCTGACACTATGGAAAAACAACAATTCTCCTTTTTTTTTTTTTTTTGAAGTTAAACAACAGCAAAATAAATGTGAATACCAGACTGCTAGAGGGAGGGGGTGGCTGACGAGGTTTAGTGTCAATGTGCAAAGAGCCTGGGGTCACTCACATCAAGTGACAGAGTTACAAAGGCTTCCTGAAACCATGAGCCCCATCTCTGGTTAACAAAATGTGACTTCCAGCCCAAAGAATTAGCTGTTTGGATGATCTCTCAAAGAGCTTTTAGACATAAATTAATTTATTATAAAACCATAATCATATTGGAATATATTTAATGCCAGAGAAACTCTGTGAAATTACAGATTCCTGAGAAGTTGGCCTTCTGAGTTTAGGCGGAGATGGAGTGTGTGTATGTGGGATAGAGTGAGTGAGCTTGTGTGTATGAGAGAGGGGGAAGGCATGTGCACCAGAGAGAGAGCATGCTTCTGCTTCTTCACCAAGAATGACTGATTACACCACCAGGCAGAGGGTTGGCCAGCACCCTGGCCCTCTGGTACCCAGGAAGATGATAAAGATGGTGGTGACGGTGGCAATGGAGTAGCATCTCTGGAGCAATGACTAAGTTGCAGGTACTGTTTTAAGCTCTTTGCAATAATGCAAGAGATGCTATTATCAAGCCCATTTGTAAACGGGGCCCTTTGGTAGAAAGAGGTGGGACATCCTGCTCTCTATGACCTAATGAGTGGCCAGCTGGGGTGGACCTGGGGTTGCATAAAACCCAACCTTCACTTGCTGCTGCATGAAAATGACTTAAACCAGACAAAGTCCCAGAGAAAGTTGGCTGCATCCAGAAAAGGATGGGAGGAGCTTTGCCTAGGAGAGCAGGGAGGAAGGGAAGGACTAAAAACCTTTCCTCTGGAGACACGGGTGATGGCAGAACGGGGAGGGAGATGTGAACACACACCCAGTAGAGCCCAGGGTGACCAAGGCAGCGCCTGCAGGGGAGGTGGGAAGGCAGGCAAAGGCCACTGCTGCATTTCTGCTTTGGTGCCTTGACCTTGAACTTAGCAGAGGGGGCTCTAGTACCCCATTTAAAGGTGAAGGAAGTGCCTTCGGGGGTGCAATTCCAAAACCAGGGGTGTCTGAGTCACTAGGTGGCCTCTGTAGGTAGAATGTGCTGACATCTCCTCAGAACCATCAGCCTAGTGACTGAGTCAAGCAAGACAATGACATCAGTGACACACAGGGCCCAGGAGTACCCAGGAGCACTGATACAAGGGCAGGTTCTTGCACTTACACTCAGGTCTGGCACTTGGGGCGCACTCACACCTGCTCAGTCCCTCTCTGCTGTAGATGCTGATTCTGGGGCAAACGGCACATGAAAAGCACAGAGGTGACAGGAGATTGCAGTGGCCACAAAATCGAGCTGGGTAAATCAGCGTTGATGGAGCAGTTTTTTAGGACCACAGAACAAATACTAAAACCAGGGAAAAGGACACTCAACAAAGTAGCATGAACTAAGAAGTGTTCTGCTGCTGCAGAGTTAAAGCAATGGTAAGCAAGTAAACATGGCTGTGTTCCAATAATACTTTATTTCAAACAACAAGTGGTGGGCCAGATTTGGTCCTGAGGCCTTAGTTTGGTGTTTCCTAGTATAGAACAAACACCACTCCAACAACTCAGGAATGGCTTGGAGAGAATGGACACAGAGGGGTTTCCACCTACTTCTGGTTCTTTATGCTTTGAGAACATAAAGAACTCTTGAACTCTGCCCTTTCCTAGAGCCAAGGAAAAGTCCTGAGCTAGGGTTGGGGAGAGAGGACATATCTCCTGACATCCTCCTACACCCAGATTAACTGTCACACTCACAATCCACTTTTGTCTTTAGTTGTCACCTGTCTTAGCAGAACCTTCAGAAGCCATCTCTTAGGCATACGTGGCTGGCTGTGTTAGGGTTTCTGTGGTGCAGTAGTCTGCACTCCTAGACAAACCTGATTGGCAACTTCCTCCCTGGGGCATCTGATCTGGCTGTGACCCACTGCCCGCTGGCCAACCCCACCCTGTTCATGCTCACCAGCCTGTTCCATACTTCGGCCCCACCCTGGGACCAAGTGCAAACAGTGAGCAGATAAGGCATCAATGGGGGCCATTCTTTAATTATGCAGCAGCTGCTCTGGGAATAGGAAATTTAAAGGAATTTGTAACCAGGAGCCCTGGGAGGCAAAGGCTGACCTGTTCTAGGACAGCAGGACACGGGCAAGGTCCTTCTGCCTAATCTAGCTGTGCTTTTACAGAGCTGTGGGCTGGCCCTGCTGAGGAAGTTAGCCTCTTAAATTGCCAGTTGCTGGTTAGAGAGAATCTTGGGTGGCCGATGGGCTGGATCAGACAGAAAGAGGGAACCCCTCACCCCACTAGCTCAGGCTTGCATGGTGGCTCCAGCGCTCACAGGGATCTCCACTTTCCTCCAGCCCACGGCTCCCGGGTCACGTTACTGGAGGAACAGCCTGTTCTGGAGGTCTGTTTGCATCTTCACTCTGGGCCCATCTGAGGGTGCCACGAGGGAGAAGCTGTGTCTAAGGAGCTGCCAGTTCCCTCGCGTTGCTGCGACTCAGTTCCGTGCCAGGAGCCAGAACTCTTTGGCAAATGTGGACGGGGAAACTGGTGGGGTGACAGATTGCTTCCGGAACAGGACTTGCTGAGTACCCTCCCCACGTGACGTTATGCGGGCGGTTAAGCTGTCTAGCAATAAGGCCAGGTTCCTGGTTTAGGGGTCTTAGCTCAGTGCCTCACAGACCGTGCAGGCAGATGAACCCTGTCACAGGTGGGGCACGTCACAGAGGGTGGCAGGCTTGTTGGCACAGGTCCCTGTGGACAAAGCAGACTGAACTAGCAAGACTATCAGGTGGGCACAGAAGGTCCTGGAAGAGGAAGGGACCTAGTCAGACTCCAACTGGCACAGGGTGAGGGTCCAGGGCTGTGTGGTTCCAAGTTGTATTTCTGATTCACACGGGTTTTTACTGTGGGTAACAGACAACCCTAAAGCTCCCTGGGCCAGACATTCCCCATCCTCTCGAAGCCACAAACCCTTCAACACAAAATTATAATTTCTATGACTCCTGGGGGCTATCATGGGCCTCTGTGGTATGTCTGAAGAACCAGCTCTGCTAAGCAAGGACGTCTTCCTTTTAACTGAGCACACTCTGAGTTTGCATGTGGAGGGAGCACAGCATTCCTCTAGGCCACTTCCTGCTTTGGCTGGAAGGAGGTCTGTGCCACCGTCTGAATGGTCTGAACGCATGCATCCTCCTACACCCAGATTAACTGTCACACTTACAACCCCACTGAGAGGTGGGCCTATGGGAGGTAACTAGTCTTGAGGGTGGGGCCCCCAGGAATGGGATTAGTGCCCTTAGAAAAGAGGCCTGAGGGAGTTTGTTTGTTCCTTCTACCACATGAGGACCCATGGGAGACACCATCTAGGAATCAGGAAACCAGTCCCCACCAAAAATCTGCCAGTGCCTTGGTCTTGAGCTTCCCACCCTCCAGAACTGTGAGAAATACACTTCTGTTGTTTGCAAGCCACCCAGTCCACAGTATCTTGTTGTAACAGCCTGAACAGAGCAAGGCATTCTGGAGTGGGGAGAGACCTTGGCTGGGGCCTGCTCTCGGATGGGAGCTGTACATAAAGAGGTTGTTTATGGTGGCTGTGGGCAGTCTCATGGTTTGCCACCATCAGATGGGTACATGAGGACCGTCTGGCCAGAAGCAACAGCAGCTCACATTCTTCTCTCCCTAAGAAATCAGAACTGATTTGCAATCATAACTTGACTATCACTTAGTTACAGTATTTTTGAGGCTCCAGATATGGAAATCATTACCATGTGGAACTTTTCTGGGTTTCAGGAAATAAAACCCAAAGGCATTAACAAGAACAATGAGCAACTGTCCACCAGGCACCAGTGACGGAGATTCTGTGTGCCAGAATAATCTCTGTTTCCCACCATGTACTTCAACATTTCTATCTAAATTTTAGGAATGCTCCATGCTCTGGCCCACTTCCACTGAGCACATGGTGGTATGACTTAGGAGCTGGCCTTGGTCCCAGCTGGCTGGTTAACTGCACCCAACCTATCACCTTTAGGATGTGTATAACGTGCAAGAGCAGCTCCATACCAGCAAAGCCGGTCTCTTTGTTACTAATCATTCTGACCTCACTGTTCGGCACAGCACTTTGCTATGCACTCAGTAGCTTCATACACGTCTCCATGCTACACTTGCCTGGTGCTTCTGGGTTTGTGCTGCCCCAGCCCTGAGCATACCCTCCTGGGAACACATCCCTCTGTGCTTCTCCACCACCAGCTGCCGCAGTCTGGCTGGGCACAATCAGGAGCCACTTGTCAAAAGAAACTAACTTTATTTTTAGAACCACACACGCCAAACAAAACAGCCTCTCAGGAAAAACCCTCAGAGCCTCAACTGCCACCACCGGCTTTCCACAAGCCTCTCTCCCCCACACAAGCTTCTCTCCACCTCCCACAATCCTCCTGCTCTTGAGGCCGATTGGCTGGGTCACGTGGGCGGAGCCAAAAAAAGTCCCCCAATGAGCAGCTCCGTGGTCTGAAAGGGCAGGGAAACAGCCCAATGAGCATCACCGCAGAGGAGCCAATCAGCTAGATGTTGCTGGGGCCGAGGAGCCAATCAGCTAGATGTTGCTGGGGCCGCTGTGAGCCAATCATCAGCTGGCAGCTGGAAGTTTGCTGGCAGCTGGAAGTTTGCTGGGGCCCCTTCGGCTGTGGCTCTCAACATCTCCCCCTCTCTGTTTAAACAACAAGTATGTGGCTTAGGGACCGTGCCTGCCTTAGGTTGTCCAATAGTACATATGGTCCTTAGGTTGGTACCATTGCAATTGGATCTTACCCGTCACTGACTACCGGTCCAGTATACAGCCACACCTGTGGAGAGGTCTTTGTACCAGCGGGGGGGTGAGGTTCTTTGCCTCACCTCTGTTGGCCCCTTCGGCTGTGGCTTAAACAGAGAGGGGGAGATGTTGAGAGCCACAGCCGAAGGGGCCCCAGCAAACTTCCAGCTGCCAGCAAACTTCCAGCTGCCGGCTGATGATTGGCTCACAGCGGCCCCAGCAACATCTAGCTGATTGGCTCCTCTGCGGTGATGCTCATTGGGCTGTTTCCCTGCCCTTTCAGACCACGGAGCTGCTCATTGGGGGACTTTTTTGGCTCCGCCCACGTGACCCAGCCAATCGGCCTCAAGAGCAGGAGGATTGTGGGAGGTGGAGAGAAGCTTGTGTGGGAGAGAGAGGCTTGTGGAAAGCCGGTGGTGGCAGTTGAGGCTCTGAGGGTTTTTCCTGAGAGGCTGTTTTGTTTGTTCACAATTGTAGCATGTTCTTGGCCTGGCATCTAAAGCCTGTTTTACTGCAGCTGCCACAATTTGCCCTTGTTCATTAATGTCTCTGGCATCTAAAGCCTGTTTTACTGCAGCTGCCACGACTTGCTCTTGTTCATTAATGTCTCTACATAATTTAATATATGTGTTTAAATCTTCATGTTTCCATGGTCTAATGATATCTCTGCACCAACGATTCGCTTGCTCATAAGCCAGGTGTTTTAGTAATGGCATTGCTTGTTCTGTATTCCCAAAAACTCTGGTAGCTGTTTGAATAAGCCTATCTACAAATTCAGCATAAGGTTCATTAGCTCCTTGTATTACCTTAGATAATTGACCTTGTAAACCTCCGTGTCCTTGTAAAGTCTTCCATGCCTTAATTGCATCTACAGCAATTTGTGCATATACACCAGGATCATATGCAATTTGTTGCTGCTGATCCTCATAAGGTCCCTTTCCTAACAACATATCTAGATTTCTCTGAGGATAACCAGTTGCTGCATTTCGCCTAGCCGTCTCCTTGCAAAATTCCTCATTGGCAACCTTCCATAACAGGTATTGTCCTCCATTTAGCACAGCTTTACACATATTAGCCCAATCTGCTGGCGTCATGTTCAAGTTGTTAATGGATTCGACCATGCTTACAGTGAAGGGTGCTTGAGGACCATAGGTTGTTACAGCCTCTTTTAGCTGCTTCACTGTTTTGAAATTTAAAACTTGGTAAAATCACTGCCCTCCTGCCTCAAATACAGGGCATGTTAATATTTGAGATCTTGTCTCAGGATCCCAACTATCAACTGCGGGGGTTGGGGACCTCCCAGCATATGGAGGTGGCCTTGTTAGTTGGACACTTACGTCCTCTGGTGATAGAAAGGTGTTAGTAGCAGTCTCCTGTAGAGGTGGTGCTGTTGGTTGGACACTTACACCCTCTGGTGATAGAAAGGTGTTAGTAGCAGTCTCCTGTTGTAACTTTCCCCCTGATGGCTTTTTCTGTTTTACACTTTCTTTCTCTGTCTGACTAGCTTGAGAGGCCTTCTCTTTTACTTGAATCTTTTCCTCTGTCTGACTAACTTGAGAGACCTTCTCTTTTACTTGAATCATTATGTCTTCTTCTTCCTCTACCATTGTCTGAACTGAAGGCTTTGGACTAAGCAAACAAGATATGAACGTCCACAATGGCAATGTGCCAACTGGCAGAGTCCCTGGGCTTTTCTTTTCTATTCTTTTTAAATCTTCACCATGATGGTTCCATTGTGATATATTTAACAACTCCTCCTTAAAAAGCCATGGGCTACATTTTTGTATTGTATCAACGTATGCCCTGACTGTTCTTGATTTTACTGAGATGCCTCCTTCCTCTAACAATTTACTTAACACTCTTTCGGTTTGTTTTTTACTAATTTCTGATCCCGTATTTCTACTATAATACAACCCAACAAGATAATGCCTAACAAAACTGAAACTGAGTGAAACAAAATTGGAACAACACAATATCATTATAATAGCCTCCTGAAATGTCCATCCGTCCTTTCTCCCTATCTGTTCCTCAGATGTGAGCGGTTTTTCTTCCATCTTACACATCTCCAGGGACAGGCAACTTAAAACAAAAGTGAAGCAAAATAAAAGAGGAATCTTAAAATGGCTACCCATCCTCTCGCCCTGCCCTCAGGGGCGAGCAGTTCACTTACCCTCAGTCGCTCCCCGTGCGAGCCACCAAATGCCGCAGTCTGGCTGGGCACAATCAGGAGCCACTTGTCAAAAGAAACTAACTTTATTTTTAGAACCACACACGCCAAACAAAACAGCCTCTCAGGAAAAACCCTCAGAGCCTCAACTGCCACCACCGGCTTTCCACAAGTCTCTCTCTCCCACACAAGCTTCTCTCCACCTCCCACAATCCTCCTGCTCTTGAGGCCGATTGGCTGGGTCACGTGGGTGGAGCCAAAAAAGTCCCCCAATGAGCAGCTCCGTGGTCTGAAAGGGCAGGGAAACAGCCCAATGAGCATCACCGCAGAGGAGCCAATCAGCTAGATGTTGCTGGGGCCGCTGTGAGCCAATCATCAGCCGGCAGCTGGAAGTTTGCTGGGGCCCCTTCGGCTGTGGCTCTCAACAACCAGCCCCTACCTTGAAACAAGACCCCCCTTCTCCAACCTTCCACTCTCCTGACAGCCTGGCCCACAATACTTGCATCTGCACAGACTGATGGCAGGTTGGGGCAGGGTCTGCGCCACCCCCTGTGCATGGCTCCAGGGTCCACACCAGGAAAGGTGAAATCTGAGGGTACTCAAGGGTTCCCGCCAACTGAGAAGCTGGAAAGCACTGCTTCTTTTGGGTGCAGTACATAAAGCGTCCATTTGGAGGGACTCCAGGACAAGAAAAAAACTAATATGCTTTTTTTTTTTTTTTTTTGAGGGAGAATAAAGCCAGGCCAAAAGGAGTCAAGCAATTTTTCTGGAAATGTGAAATGCTTTGAAGAGCCTCTGAGCCCATAAAGACGGAAGGACATCAGCTCTCTCTCCAGCTTTCAGGAAAGAGGCATCAGACGGGGCCATTTGCTCTTGGGAAATCATTACCGCATGGAACTTCTCTGGGTTTCAGGAAATAAAACCCAAAGGCATTGACAAGAACAATGAGCAACTGTCCACCAGGCACCAGTGATGGAGATTCTGTGTGCCAGTGGGTCCTGGGCCGTCTGGTTTATATATTGGTTCCTCGTGCTGTATCAAATCTGCTCATACCGTCTGTGTTCATGAACTCCACAGAATTTCTGACGCAATCTGTTCCATTCTCATGAATAATGACCCATAAATTGTGAGATATTTGTTTACTTATTGCCAGAGACAAAGGCAAGAAGAAATGAGATACACTGAAATGCCCCTGCTCGGCCACATCCTTCCCATCACACTGTATCCAGACACGAATCTGGAGCCTGCGACTTGAGCAATCTCACATTTTAGGGTCTGTTTACTACATGTTCTGTTCCGTGGCTGAGGCTCTCTGCTTGGTGATAAGAATGAATTGCTGTCTCAGGAGGTCACGGGGCCAGAAAACATAAGTCAGCCACTCCTCGACCACAGCCACGCTGGAATAAGACTCACGGAGAGAATGCAGAGGAGTGAGCTCGGGAGGAGGAAGAGCCACTGGGGGGTCTCTTCTAATCCTGATCGCTGAAAATAAAAATTTCCTTTATATCTCTAGAATCCTGATGTTCCAAAAGGAAATGGGAGTCTGATGGTGAGAGAGTGATTTCCAGGTTATGAGAGACCCAAGTGATTCTGTATAATAACAAATATTCATTTTAGGAAATATTATCCTTATTATAAGAGCAACATATATTCATCATATAAGAATTTAAATGCATGGAAGTATAAAAGCATCTATCCTTCCACCACAAGACAGGATCAGCATTGGCTTATTGGTAAGCTGACTGCCAGTCTCTTTCCTGTGTAGTTATCTACGGTGAAATACTTATTTTTATGGAATTCACATCATTTTATGATACAGCTTTAGGTCCTTCCTTTATAATATAGCAAAGTATGTTTAAAAACATTAAATTTTTTTTTTTAGTTGTCGATGGACGTTTATTTTATTTATTTATATGTGGTGCTGAGAATTGAATCCAGGACCTCACACATGCTGGTCAAGTGCTCTACCACTGAGCCACAACCCCAGCCCCTAAAAACATTTTTAATGCCCAATATTCCACTTTGGAATGGAAATTTGTGGCTATATCATAATTTTTTAATCAATGACCAGTTTGGGGACATCTACACAGTTTTAAATCCCTTATCTTTATAGACATCATAGCAACAGATCATCTTATAGCATAAGCATTAACCTATATTTCTGAAAAAAATTTTTTTGTTAGGATACAGTCTTGGGAATAGATAAAAGGGTATAAGACTCTCGGTGTATAGCCATTATTCCCCCCAAAGCTGTACCAAAGTCATACTAAGGATGTGGTAAGGAAAATAAAGGCTAAAATTGTAATTTTGGACCGCTTAATAATTTTTGAGGTTTTACTCACCCCTGCCCGCTGCCCTTGGTTATTTGGCTATTTGTATTTCTTTTCTTTGACCTACTCCTAATTTCCTGCGGGGTGGTCAGAAGAATTGTTTAGAAATGCAGGATAATAGCCCTTTTCCAAATCTGCTGCAAACTGGGTTTAGAATTAATTCTTGGAGTGCTTCTTGAAACACAGAAGCTTAACTTTCTTTGCAGTTAAAGTTGTCACATTTTCTTTCATCTCTGCCATTTCTTTTAGGCTTAGAAACTTCTTGCCCTTTCTGAGATTAGCTAAATATCCACTGATGCTTTTTTTTCATAATTTTGTTTCTTTTTTGTATTTAACTTTTAAATCCATTTGGAATTTATTTTGGTGTGCAGTGTTGAGGCAAGACCTCATTTATTTTATCTTCCAAATGTTTAGACAATTTTCCCAACAACATCTGTGGAACGAGTTGTACCTTTCCCATTGGTTCATGTGGCTTCTGCTTGTTTATAGCAGGCTCTGTTTCAGGGCCACCTCCTTTATCATATTCAATGTTCTATTAGTTCCTGCAACAAGCCTAGCTTTTAAATGGCTCTAGATTTCCAATGCAATTTAAAATGTAGCAATGCAAGTCCCTGCTCAGCACTTTCCATTTCTGGGCACAGAGTTTCATGACCTAGGGCAATTCTACTTTGGTGGCTTGTTTTCTCTTGACCTGATAAATCTGTGCACATTCCTTATTCTTAGTGTTTATGGATCATGCTACTTTAGGTGTAAGCACTATTAATAGAATAAAGCTATACTGTTATTAAAAAAAAATCTCCATCTGGAAACTCTGGGTAGTTTAACTTGGTATGGGCCTGGTAAGGTGTGTAGCATTCTGGACAAAATTATTAACCAGCCTCTGCAATAAACCCTCCTTGGTATCCACATCTATAGATGGCGAAGCTGAGGCTCAAAGAGACTTAAAAGTCATGAGCCCAAGGCTCCCCAGCTAGTAAGGGGAAGGGCTGGGAACACAAGCAGCCCTATTCTTGTACATTCTTTTCCTTGTTTTGGATTTCAGTTTTGATTGACACATGGTAACTATACATATTTGTGGGATACAGCATGATGTTTTATACACAAATACATTGTATAACCATCAAATCAAAATATTTAGCACATCCATCACCTAGAGCAGGTATCATTCCTTTGTGGTGAAACAGTCAACATTCCTCTCTTCTAGTTACTTTGAAATACACAACATATCATTAACCACAATCACCCTAGTGTGCAACATCAAAGTACAGTTTCTTCAAAAAATTAAAAATAGACACGATCCAGCCATGCCACTACTAAGAAACAAAATCAATAAGTCTAACAGATACCTGCACTCCTTGTTTACTGTAGCATTATTCATAATAGCCAAGGTACAGGACTCAACCTAAGTGTCCATCAACTGATGAATGGTTAAGACCATGTGGTGCACACACACCATGGAATCCTGTTCAGTCATGAAAGGGCTGAAATCCTGTCATCTGCAGCAGCATGAAGGGACCTCATGAACATTATACTAAGTGAGATGAGCCAAGCACAGGAAGACAAAGACCGTATGATCTCACACGTTAGTGGAGTTTAAAAAAGCTGATCTCATAGAAGCTTAGAGTAGAACAGCGGTTACTAGAAGCTGAGAAAGATTAGAGAGAGAGGAGGTCGAGGGGACTAGTGGACAGATACAAGATTGACCGTACCATGCCTCTTGCTACAGTCTGTACTGTTTGCATTTATCTTTTCCAGAACTTTAGAAAATATAAATATTTTAATTCTACTGCCAACTATCTTAAAACATTTGTCCCATTTTAAATCCTGCATTTCTCCGATTATCAAACCAAAGAGTGAAATGGTATCTTCTGACCCCTCCCCTAGCTCATAGAAGAATCCACTATGCCTCGTCCAAGATCCCCGTTACCTCTGATATCATTTCCCACTCCTGTTACTATAAAATTAAATGAAGTTTGGGGTCTCTAATTATTATTATAATTTTTATATGGTTCACATTTTTCAATCCTTGTTTTTCATATGGTTTTAATGCTTACTGCTTATTCTTCTACATTATGACCTTCTCATTCCCAAGCCTTTCATCTTACTTCATTTGGCACCCCTCTTTAGTTTGGCTTTAAATAGTTTTTCCAAGAAAGGCATATGGGTGACACATATTCTGAATCCTTGCACTTCTGACAATATGCCATATGAACAGCAACCTGGCCAGGGGACATATTTGGGGGCTATGAACTTTGCTAGTGTAAACTCTGTAAGTGATGTATTCTTTTCTCCCCACATTAAGTGCTTCACACAGTGAGAAGTCTCAACACCAGCCTGGTTTTTATTCTCCTGTCGGTCACTTATCCATTCTAAAGGAAAGGAGTTTGTTTCTTTTCTTAAAATTAAAATTTGTCTAGGATGTTTCAAGTTGCACTCTTCTTTCTGCTGATTTTGCCAGAACAGAATGCATTTCTTGTAGTCTGAATATGGCATGAATGTGTTCTTCTCATGGATTTACTGCTGCTGTTGGTTCCAATTTTTCTTCTCTCATCTATGGGATGAGGTACCTCTCAAGTTATGTCCTTTTCTCAGCCTTCAATTTTTATCACCTTCTCTTTCACGGTTGTTATCCTTCTGCCTGCCTCCGGCACCAGAGCCTCAGGCTCTCCCGCAGCACTGATCCGATTTTCTACAACACTACTTCTGCTCTTTGTGGCTCCATGAATAGTCATCAGGTTGCTGCCATTTAACTTTCCTAGAAGACATTTCTTACTTGCCCACCTCTCTTCATCTTGTCTGTCTTTTCCTACAGCCCACCACCATTTTTAAGAAGTCATCCTGTTGGCCATTCCTCTTGACCTGTTTGTTATAATGGCTTAACATCCTGTTTTACAAAGATTGTACATTCCTGTTTTCTACTGAAATTCATGTGGAATTTTCTCAAATGCCTTCCTGTAACCCCTCTTCTTCCAGTAATTGATCTTCATGCACGTTCTCCTGGAGGATACTCCCCTCCCCTTATCCCTCCATAGTTTTTAAAGGAGTCACAGGTTACATGTGACTTTTTTCCTTCACTCCTCCTCAGATGAGAAGGATAGACCCAGACTTGGAATTTGCCCAAAGAAGCTGTGTTTGGATTCCTCATTGGCTCTGTCCACTGCCTGGTGGACTTGCTTCCCTGAGAATTAATCTGACATTCAGATTAGTTGTTCATGGCTCCTTGTCTATAGATCCATGTGTTTTTGCAAGACCCTGGTGGGATCACATCCAATTTACCACATTGGGTAGTCACATGCTCTGGATCATGGGTCCACTTACAGTTAGGATCTCATGGCCACAGGCCTTCTCATTATGTACCCATCCCCTGCCTTCACAGGACACAATCCAGCAACGTTCTCTATTCTTCCACCTCCCAGGTCCTAACCTCCAGCTGCACTGCGCACTCAGACGCTCCCTTTATTTTTCCCTTTGGAAGTTAGAGTCTACTTGTAGACTGGAGGGAAAATGCTCTTTTGGTTTCTGAAATAAGGTGACCTCCATGGTAAGAGAATGCCTCCTGGGCTTTTCTTGGCTTGTGAAGACCCTGTTTCTTGGATCAAAGAGGAAGGTGTGAAAAATCTTCCTGCTTTTCTTTCAGGTGCCCAGGACTTTCCTATTTTATGCATCCATGACAACCAGAACACTGATAATCATCAACAGGAAATTTTCCAAGTTGTCACCAAGTCAAGTGGTCGAACTGTCTAGACCATGACTTTGTCTTCTGAGACTTGACAGCGAGTCGGGGCATGAGTGAAAGAGTGAGCTTGAGAAGTTACCAGCTGGTTTCCTAATTCAGGACATGTGGATTTCCCGAGTTGCTCTTGGAGTCCCACTGTTTCTGGAAAGCCCGGTTAACTGGAAATGGAGCATAATCCTCCTGGCTGTTCTCAGCTTGTATCTAAGCTGCCCATCATCACTCGTCATGAAGATCGGAACCCTGCTCTCACACCACCACTTTGTCCCTGGGTGAGTGCATTTCAACGTGGTCCCAGACCAATGAGACCTCCTGCTGGCTAAATTCTCAGAACTCCAGAAGAGATCTGGGGGAAGGGGAGGACACTGGGCAGACCCTCATCCTCCCTCCCTCATTATCCTCTTTCCTGGGCAATGCTGACTGAGTCACTGTCTAGTGAGCAAAGGAGTTTGGTTGGACAAGGAAACACCTGTGATTCTTCTACCTTGAACATGAATTGCCTGTCAATCTGCATGTTTTTTACCTTTGTTTTCAACGATATCATCAAAGGTCGGTTTCTAGTTTGGGTACTAAGCCAATAAAGTTCTTTCATAAAGTCCTATGTCCTGGAAATAATTCCTAAATTTGTACATATGGGCACCTGGGAGTCATAGGATGCCTTTGAGAAAATGACGGCTGTGGCTACTCTCTCTCCCAGAATGTAGATACAAAATTCTGATATACTTTGGAGGATTCACTGATGCCCTGGACCTGGAGTTACATGTGGGGGCGCAACCATGGATCCAAAGATAAGAATCTGCTCTAAGACAAATGTCACTTCTCTGCTAATTTGAGTTATTTCCTATCGATCATCTGAGAGACAATCAGTTTGCAGGGGCGAAGGCATTTCTGCAAAGAATTAGGATAAAGGGACTTATTGGCTACTTGGGAGCCATAAGGAGGCAAACCCCCCCTCCCTCGGTGTCTTCGTCCATTTTCTGTAGTGTGATGGAATGCTGGAGATCACTTAATTTATAAAGAAAGGAGGTTTACTTGGCTCTTGGTTCGGGAGGCTGGAAAGCCCAAGAGCATGGTAACGGTATGTGCTGAGCTCCTTCTTGCTGCATCGTAACATGGTGGAGGGCATCCATGGCTAAAACAGAGCAAGCCGGCCAGCCAGAGCTGCTTTTATAGTAAAATCACTCGCACAATAACCCATGAATCCAACAACCTACGAATGAGCTAATTCATTCATGAGGGCAGAGCCCTCATAATAAACAGCCCACTTCTCAAATACTATTGACATATGGCTCCGGGGATTAAGTTTCCAACATATAAAATTTGAGGGACACATGTAGACCATGGTACTCGGGTACCAGGAAAGTGAGATTCATCTGGGGAGTCAACAAACTCTTGGTTCCATCAGTACTGGAATAGAGCAGGGCTTCCCAGGCATCGGGATAAGATTGAATCTAACTCTGGGGAGAGGAGGCAGCACCCGGGAGATGTCGACTCCATGAGGCCTCTGGGATGGCATCTTACATGGCAAATCTATTAAACAGGATCACTGTACTTTGTCTTCTCTGGGATCTTGACTAGGCTGAGAGGCGACCCTGACTGTCAGCAGCCATGTGGGTGATCCTAGTTCTCTCTGTAAATTAGTAAACTGGCATCCTGCCATACTGCAGTCAGTACTATGCTGGAACTGGTCTCTAGGGGCCTGGCCATCCTGAGAGGCCACAGTGAGCTTCACCCCCGCCCCGGCCTTTGGTGGCTACTGCCTTTCCTGATGTGTCCTGTTTTAATAATGGAGACACATTCAGGGATAAGAGCTTCCCTCCAACACCATCCCAAACATAGAGACACTTTTTTTTTTAAAGATATCCATGCCAGTAGGGTGTCTTTTGGTATACTGTACATTCATGGGGTGCAACCGACTACAATTTTGATCCCACTCTGTGGTTGTACATGATGTGGTCATGTACTCACATAAGAGCGTAGGGGAGTTTATGTCTGATTCTTTCTGCTGCCTTTACTATTCATATCCCTTCTCCTTTCCCTTCATCCCCCTTCGTCTAATCTAATGAACTTGTATACTCCTCCCTTGTTTTAGGTTAGCATCCACATATCAGAGAGAATATTTGGCTTTTGGTTTTTTTGGGACTCGCTTGTTACACTTAACATGATATTTTCCAGTTCATCCGTTTACCAGCCAATGCCATAATTCCATTCTTCTTTATAGCTGAGTAATATTCTGTTGTGTATATGTACCACATTTTTCTTTATCTGTTCATCTGACGAAGGGCATCTAGGTTGGTTCCATCGCTTGGCTACTTTATACATTGATGTGGCTATGTCCCTGTAGTATTTGCATTTAAGTCCTTTCAGTATGAGCCAAGGGTGGGATAACTGGGTCAAATGGTGGTTCCATTCCAAGTTTTCTAAGGAATCTCCATACTGCTTTCCAGAGTGGTTACACCAGTTTGCAGTCCCACCAGCAATGTATGAGTAAATTTTTTTCCCCACATCCTTGCCAACATTTATTATTACTTGTATTCTTTTTTTTTTTTTTGGAAGGGGGGTGCTGGAGATTGAACTCAGGGGCACTCAGTCACTGAGCAACATCCCCTGAGTTGCTTAGTGTCTCACTTTTGCTGAGGCTGGCTTTGAACTTGCCATCCTCCTGCCTCAGCCTCCCAAGTCACTGGGATTACAGGTGTGTGCCACCATGCCAGCTGTTACTTATATTCTTGATAACTGCCATTCTGATTGGAGTGATAAGGAATCCCAGTGTAGTTTTAATTTGCATTTCTCTAATTGCTGCAGATGATGAACAATTTTTCATATATTTGTTGACCCTTCGTATTTCTTTTTCCGTGAAGTGTCTGTTGAGTTCCTTTACCCATTTATTGATGGGATTTTTTTGTGGGGGGTGTTAAGTTTTTTGAGTTCTTTGTATATCCTGGAAATTAATGCTCTATCTGAGGTGTAGGTGGCAAAGATTTTCTCCCATTCTGTAGGCTCTCTGATCATGTTCTTGATTATTTCCTTTGCTGTGAAGAAGACTTTTAATTTGATGCCATCCCATTTATTGATTATTGATTTTACTTCTTTTCTTTAGGAGTCTTATTGAGGAAGTCTGTTCCTGAGCCTATGATGGAGAGTTGGACCTACTTTTTCCTCTAGTATGTGCAGGGTCTTTGGTCTAATGCCTAGGTCCTTGATCCACTTTGAGTTGAGTTTTGTGCAGGCTGAGAGATAGGGGTTTAGTTTCAATTTGCTACATATGGATTTCCAGTTTTCCCAGCACCATTTGTTGAAGAGGCTATCTTTTCTCCAATGTGTGTTTATGGAGCTTTGTCTAGTATAACTATATTTATGTGGGTTTGTCTCTGTGTCTTCTATTCTGTTCCATTGGTCTTCATGTCTGTTTTGGTGCCCAGGCCATGCTGTTTTTGTTACTATGGCTCTGTAGTATAATTTAAGTTCTGATATTGTGATGCCTCCTGCATTATTTTTCTTACTAGGAATTGCTTTGGCTATTCTGGGCCTCTTACTTTTCCAAATGAATTTCATGACTGCTTTTCCTATTTATACGAAGAACATCATTGGAATTTTAATGAGAATTGTATTAAATCTGTACAGTGCTTTTGATGGTATGGCCATTTTGACAATATTAATTCTGCCTATCCAAGAACATGGGAGGTCTTAACATTTTCTAAGGTCTTCTTCAATTTCTTTCTTTCTTTTTTTTTTTTTTTTTTAGTGTTCTGTAGTTTTCATTGTAGAGGTCTTTCACTCTTTTATTAGATTGACTCACAAGTATTTTATTATTTTTGGGGTTATTGTGAATGGAATCATTTTCCTGATTTCTCTTTCAGCTGATTCATCATTGGTGTATAGGAACACAATTCATTTATGAGTTCAATGGAGCTCAACTTTTGATGGAGTTTTGGGGTCTTCTAAATATAGAATCATTTCCTCAGCAAATAGGGATATATTGAGGTCTTCTTTTCCTTTTTGTATCCCTTTGATTTCTTTCTTTTGTCTAATTGCTCTGGCTAGTGTTTCAAGGACTATGTGGAATAGAAGTGGTGAAAGAGCGCCTCCCTGTCTTGTTCTAGTTTTTTGTTTGTTTTTACGTGAATCTAACCTACTGCAAGGTGGCAACAGGAAATGCCCAGAGTTGTGTTTCTTCAATGTTCCTGTAAGAAGGATCACCTTTGAGGACTCACTGACCACAAAGACTTGCAGATCCTGCTCTTGGTCTTGGAGAACGTGGTTCCCGTCACCTGCTATGGGAGCAGCAATCTGTACGCAGAACAGCAGCAGCTTTGAAGGGGACACTGACGGGGATGAGTCACAGAAGGTACCTGGCCCCCCTGAGATGCCCTCTTGTCATTCCTAGGCTCAGCCCCAAACCAAACAGAGCTCCATCAGGCCACCTCTACCCCACAGCGTGCCGGAAGAACGGCTCTGAACTTGAACCCACCCAGGTGACTCACTGCCTGTGCCAAGAAACCTTTTGGTCATGTTTTCACAATGGAAACTCCCAGGACCCAGGTTACACATGTTCTCATTCAAGGTCTAGCTTCATGTTGTCACTTGACAAGTTGCTGAAATCCTCTTAATCTCTATTTCCTCATTTATCAAATAAAGATAATAACAGTCTCTTCCAATAGGAATTCTAAGTATTAAGTGAGATTATGGAAGGAAAACCTTTGGCTTAGGGCCTGGTGCAAAGTAAGCACTTAATGACTCTTAACTATCATTACTGTTAATATCACCCAGCATTGCAAGGATGTCCCAAGCACTTACGAGGTGTCAGGCAGCCCAATAAAATGTGGGATTTGGGGCCGGGGTTGTGGCTCAATGTTAGAACACTTACCTAGCACATGTGAGGCACTGGGTTTTGTCCTCAGGACCACATAAAAGTGAATAAAATAAAAATGTTATATTCATCTGTAACTAAAAAAAAAAAAAAAGAGTTAATAAAAAGTGGGATTTTTTAGTTGATAAGCTTCTGAGGCCCCTGGGGGTGTGGCACCTGCCGTCCAGTGCATACAGCTTTCCACCTCCAGGGCTGGCCTAGGAAACTGGGATGAACCCCCTTCATGAGGAGTGACCGTCTCTGATGATGTCAGGACGAAGAAACTGTCACTGGCAAAGACTCTCATTATCTCAAATACAGTTTTTGTTTTTTCATCTAGATGTTCTCATGACCTTTGGGATCTCTGATAGGTCCATGAACATCTCTGGTTCTTGACCACTCTTGCTACCAACTGCACAGCCTTGGGGTCGCCCTGGGAGCAGAGAACAACGGGGTGGCTTGGGGATGTTGCTTCTGGGTTCGGGGCTGGCATGGGAGCTCTGTCCCACAAGACTCAAGGGACTTCTGGGCCCTGGGTCTCACTGAGATTGTGGCAACATCCATCAACCGGGGGGACTCTGGCAAACTGCCTCCCAAGATCCCAACCCCAGAGCAGCAAAATAGTCTAAAGAGAAAGAGGGACTGCAGACACCACCATGACGGGCACCCACGATGACAATCGGCACACGGGGAGAAGGAAGGGTGGTGGAGGTGCTATTATGCAATCCTCTCTGGCACCAGGGAGAACCCTCCATTTGTGTCTCCCACCGGCACCATCAGCACTCCCCACCCCTGCTGCCCCTGAAGCTCACAGAATGGTTCTTCTCTCAGACGGAAAGAGGGTGACGTGAGAGACACACCCAGCGAGAACTCCAACTTCGCCCTGACCTGCTTCCGACAAGTCCTTCCTTGCATCTCAAGATGGACCAGGCTAGGAACTAGGGAGGGAGCGCAAGGCCTCAGGGCCCCTCCCTGACCACCCCCTCCGCCTGTCGATGACTTCCTCTTCCTCTCTGCTTAAAATAGACTACACCAAACTGAAATAACCCAGGAGATTAAATTAAATTAACTCAGGTCTGGCTCCCAGGCAGCCGCTAATAAAATCATAAGCATTCACATGAGCGTGGAGGACAAGGGCAAAAATGTTTACTGGTCCTGCCCTGAACCCCACCTCCCCATCTAAAGAATCTGGATGCTTATGAGACAAAGCCCACTGAAGCCCACTTTCCCTCTAACACCTTCTTCACAGGAGGGACTGACTGCTGAAAGCTTCCAGGCTGGGAACAGGCAGGGATCTGGTCTCACGAGCTTGCCCAAGGCAGCCCCATCTTTGGGGGGTCTCTGCTGGCTTCCTTTCCAGGAGTGCCCTGGCTGAGCATCGAGCATGACTCCTGGCTAGGCTGAGGCTCTTTCCTAGATCTACCTGCAGCATCAATGATATCCCCCGCCCTCCACCCCATAGGCCCAAAGCTGATTCTCTAAAAAACATCTGTATCAGGGCCACTGGGAGTTCCCGTGAACAAGAGACTATTAGTCCCCATCTGTGGATCACTTGTCCTTGGAGAGAGACAAAATAAAAATAAAGTTGTTTTTTTAAATTTTTTTCAGTCTGTATTCTAGCATGGCCATCTCTAATCTGAAAATACAAAGCTGAAAATAAACATTAATTAAATGGATGATGTGAGGGCTAAAGAGATTTTCGCTGGCAAAACCTTTCCCAGCTCAACCATAGTCAGAAAAAAACTCTGGACATTCTCATGACCTCTGGGATCTCTCCTGGAGAGAGCCCATCTGTCAACGCCTTAGACCACCACAAGACAGCCACATACATCAAGCCTAATGACAGACTCAAATGACACTGAAAATAAGTGATTAGGAGTGAAGGATCTTGCATGTGAAACTGCTGATCCAGTCAAGTCACCAACATGGTGACTCTGAATCCTTAATTTACCAAACTCTTTGAGGTTCACCAAGCCGTGATGCTGCTGAAATAACCCCCCAATTGGCAAATAGAAAGAGAATTAAATAGGAAGAGGCCAGCTCCGAAGAAGCCACCTATCAGGGACCATGCACAGGATGAAGACACTCCTAATGCGGTGGGCCTCTGCCGTGCTTCTGGGTGGATGGCAGGGAGAGAAGCCCTGGCATTTTGAACATTGTGCCCACAGTTTACAAACCAAGCAGGAAACACATCATTTCCCTAACCTTGGGAGGGCCTTGTGGCAATGATTCATGAATAAAATTGTACCTTGCTTTTCTTTTCCTTGGCTGAATGGAAGCCAGGTAGCCTGGCTTTCCTGGGGCAGAGGCTAAGAGCACAGAGGCATTGTTAGTGTATTGCCAACTAGTTCATTGTCACAGTTGGAATTCCTCATGAAAGCAAAGCCCTAGGGGCCAGCCGTGCAGGTCTGCCAAGCAGGCAGCCCCGGCCAGCAGACAAAGCTGCTAGAGTGGAGTTGAAAGCCAGTAGCTCAAAATGCAGCAGGGAAGGCTTTGTCCAGAGCCTGGGCCCTAATCGATGGTCTCCTCCTTGTTCCACAGTCTAACTGGGACCTCATTCAAAGGACTCTGCTTCCTGCCACCACTAAACCACTTCTACACCATTTACACTTACAACCTGGCATGACGTTTTAGAGCTTCTAAATGCAAGGCGTAATTAATGTGCCAGGTGGCTGAATTGGACAAATGTCACTGAATCAAAATGTTCTCTTTATCCTTGGCTGTTTCTGGAAACTGGCCAGGCCAGGAGCATGTTCCTCTGTTCAAAAGGAACTTAGGAGTCATTTCAAACTTCTATATATAAGCTCAGCCACTGTCACTGCTTTTCAGTAATTTCATAGACGTGCACAAGGTGGGCACCCAAAGGAACAGTAGGTCCAGGGGTCCCAAACCAACTTCCTGCACAAGGCGGGCTCGTGTCTTGCGCTAATATTCTGTCTGCTTAGCATCATCCCCTGTGCCTGGGAACTATCCCTCCCCTGCCCCAGTCCCCGATTTGCTCTCTGGTCACAGTGGATGGGTCCAGAGATGGCAAACAACCCAGAATGACAGTGCCTCCCCTCCTGGAGGTGCAGAAGAGCCTGACACAGCCCGAGGGAGGAAGCTGTGGAACTCCGAAGCCTAACCTGCTGTGGGGGGAGGGGAGGGGACAAGTGAAGGCAGTGTTTAGGAAGAGGTGAGACTCAGCCAGCCAGACTCTGGTTCTAGATGATCCTGTAGCCCCACAGCATTCCTGTCCTGGAGTTTTATGAGATAACACTAGTTTCCTTTTCTGCCTGAGTGGGTTGAGTTTGGTTTTGTCCCTTATCATCTAAAATGCCCACCTAGCAACCACATTTCCTAAGGCTTGGTTTCTACACCTGAGAAGTGAGGGGGTTGGACCCCAACTCGCTCCATGGGTCTCTTCACGGGTCATGGAGGAGGAGGAGGAGGAGGAGGACAGTCTCTTTAGTGGGAACCTCATTTCACAAAAGATGCTGCCGCTGGGAGGTGTGGCCTATTCAAACCCATTTGAAAACCACTGGACTGGGAGCCTATTAGGCTTCGTCTGGCTGCAGGGTCCCTGGAACCTCCAACGCTACTGCCGCCTCCTCGAGGGGCAGAGACTGGCATCAACGATCAGCTGCTTCTCTCCGAAAGGACGCTCTCACAGCGAGGTGCTAAAGTTACGGGCACCTTGGAGTTCACGGGTCCCAGCACCTCGAGTTTGCAGATGAGGAAGGGGAACAGGGTAGGCAAAGCGAGGAGGCCAGGCCCACTGCCAGGTGGGGTCTTTCAGTTGCTGTCATCAGCTTGCTATGCCACTGTTCCCCTCCTACAAGGACTCTTCCTGTTTTCAAAGCCACTTTGAGTTCTTTTGGTTATGGTAAAGGAAAGATTATAGAAGTCAGGTAAGATGTTCCTGGTGGTGGTCGGGGGCCCTCTGTGATTATAGCTACACCCTGAGTGGGTCTGGATCAAAAGAGTCGATGACGTGTCAGTACAGTGATCTGCTTCCATCTGCTCAACTTACATGGTTTAACGGGACTGGAACAAAGCCCTATTAATAAAGCAACAACCCCCAACACTTATCCAGCACCAATTGGTGGTACAGCGGAGTCAAATCCAACCTATTTTCACCCCAAAGTCAATGCCATAGCGTCCTCTAAACCAGGTCACTCCGATTATCATATAAACATAAGCTCCCTTTATGCTAACCGCGTGGAGTGTTAGTCGCTTAAAGCTTGTTGAGGACTGCCCCCACCCCCCACCCCCACCCAGATACTGGCGTCTTTCAGAAGCCAGAAATTCTGAGAATTACAGGGTCCCTGTTCTACTGGGGTTGGGAGACTGAAATAGGCTCCAGGGTCACCCCGAGTGGTTGGGTACTGGTAAGAAGTGATGAGGCTGGGCCAGGCAGGTCCTAACAATGGCTGCATGCACACTGTCCCTTCTGGCCTCTGGGCACACATTTTCCCACAAGAGTACTTCTGTGGTTAGTTCCCAGGCAGCCTGCAAAATCCCAGCAGCAACATTCACCAGAAAAATAAGTCCCCACATACCCTGCACCCCACTCCCAGGGGAGTGCCTTAACAGAGGGAGAGGCCCGTGCAGTATTTCCCAAGGCTCTAGCCCTCCTCTGGTCATCTTCCTGCTGCGTGTGCAGTGAAGGAGGTGTTTCTAGTACATTCTCACCTCAGTGGGTCTGAGCTGGGGAAGCGTTCCTCATGTAACCTTCCCCAAACCCGGCACCCCACCTTGAAAACTTTTATAGGAAGTTTTCCTTGCTTTTGTTATTTCATCATTATTCTAGGAAATAATGCCTGCCTGGGTTTGAAAAGAGACCCTGGCTGTCTTTAATTAACCACAAAACCTTGCATTCATTACAAAGTAGGACGGGAGGTGAAGCACAGCTACCATTCTTCTCATGTGGAAGGGCCCCCGTGGGGACGCTCTGGTGCAGAGCTTCCTGCAGGTGGCCACAGCCCACTCTATTCAAACAGGGATATTTTAGAACCGCCCCAGGAGCTAAAGCTTCTTGTATTTTTCTCAGGAAATCTGAATCTTTCCAAGTGGAAATGCCCAGAAGCAGAGATGAACACAGCCTGATGTTTCCCTGCCATTCTGATGCCAATAATCAGGGCATGTGTATATATGTTAATTGAAGAATCCTTTATCAAACATCTGAAAGGAATCATTTTTGTAGGACATCCCAGCAGGTAGTGTTGGAAAGGATCATAAGATAGTGTCTGCCTACTCTAGCTTTATGCTGGCCCACTCTCACCCAACCCGGAAGATGACATGGATCAAGAGATTAAAAGAAATCTCGGCATTTATTCTGGGTGAACCTAATGATTCCCAAATACTGTTCAAATTTCCTTTTGTTGGACAACAGGCATTTATCTGTTATTTGTTTCCCCTTTATCTGGACACTCGAAGAGTCCCTCCTTCTTGCAATCTCCCATTAAAGAGTTAAAAAAAAATAATGGAAGTGATTGAAAAGACATCATTGGCAGACTTCTAAGAGATTCCTCACTTGGCTAATACATTGACTTTCTACAAGAAGATCAAGTTCCCTGCAATAATTTCACAGCAATTAATCTTGTGCTTAAATGATAATCCTATAATTAGAAGAAATTAAAATCCTGCACAAGGATGACCTGCTCAGTCAACATCAATGCCCCTGTATGCTAATGGGGTAATCTTGAAAAGGCCCCAGAAACAATTTGTGTCTCCTCTTCCAGGGACGCAGGCCTTCTACGCAAGAGTCACTCAAGTCAAAGGAGATGGATGACTGAGGTCCCAGTAAAGAGTCTAGGGGGCTTGGGATCATTCTGAGCAGGAAGAGAGAAGCCATGTCACTTGTGCATGGATACCAGGGCACTTTAAGACAAAGGCAGAGGCTGCATTAAGGAAATGACATTGGCAACCCTTTGCTCCTCACGGATAGAGTCTTGCTGCCTCCCACGGATATCCAGTGACTAAGCTCCCAGCATGGGAGGCTGTGTTGGAACTGCAGCAGAGAGAACCAGCATGAATAACAACCCGTAGGAGGGCAGGCCGCGAGTTGGTACACATTTGACATTTAGCTGTGCCACCGAGAAGCCAGGATGAGGTGCCCGAGTCAGGATGTACATGATGACATGTCTTTCTGAGAGAACACAGTCTTTTTTTTTGTTTGGCTGGTGTGTCTCTAGAAGATCCCAGAAGTCATGTGGCTTCATGAATTAGGCTAAAACAGGGTCATTTTAACTTGATGCAAAGGAAGGGCTAAAATGGGAAGAGCTGCTTGGATTTGGGATGGAGGATAACAGCATAAACCTGAGCAAATTCTTCATGCTGTGCCTTTTGTGTACTTCTGTTGTCATCATCATCAACGTTGTCACCACCATCATCTGAACAAGCATATGAGGCATATATTTGAGGTCTTGGGTTGGGTACAGGAGGTAAGACACTCTCTAACCTCAAAGGTCCTATGGTCTGGTAGTTGGAGACCAATGCATAAACCTCTAAGTGAAATTACATAAAAGATGTCATGAAAGGCCCAGAGAGAAAGTGATCTAGGGGCTAGGGATATAGCTCAGTTGGTAGAGTGCTTGCCTGGCATGCACAAGGCCATGGGTTCAATCCCCAGCAACACCAAAAAAAAAAAAAATGGATTTGGAGAAAGTGATCCATTTTAGGCAGGGCATAAAATATGAGGACAGGCTTTAGAAAAATATTTAAAAAGAAGCTGAGTGTTAAAACTGATGAGGGACCAGGGGACGGCACAAGAAAGGCGAGGAGTGGGCAACACCAGCAGTACCACCTGCCACCCAGATTTTTACAATTGAATCATGGAGTGGAAAGGGGTGGGGGCAAGGAGGATGGTCTGGAGAGGGAGGCAGACAAGCTCTGGCTGCGGAAGGGGTCACGCGGAGACATGTTGATATTTAGGAATACCCAATCAAGGAAGAAGATAGGGCAGGTACATTCTTGAGAACGTGCTGGCTGCGACCTACAAGCACGTGTGTTTGAATGGAGCCACTTGCCCATGCTCTTCTGGCGAGGGGTGCACAGTGCGCAGCTCTAGGTCCTCAGCTCAGAGGCAGCCTCCTGTTTTCTTTTTGCAAAAGATGTACCTACATGTTAAGCACCTGTCCACTCAAGGCAGGTGACTGCTAGAGATGATTTCTTCAAAGATTGAGACTTGGAGAGCAGGAGGAGTCTCCACTGGGGAAGAAGGAGGGTGGTAAGAAAAGCTAGCAATGACTAGGGGAGAAGAGGCCTGCCCAGCCACCCCTGCATGGTCAGCAGCGCCCTGGGGGCTGTTATTTGCTACCATCCCTCCTGGCCCCATTTAATTCCTCACTGTGGGCGGGGGAGACGTCAGCCACATTCCCTGAGGCCATTTTCATTCCCAACCATTATCTCAACCCTGGGAAATGGAGGCTCCGGAGAAAAAGATGACAGTCCCTCACCCAAGTGGTACCAACAGTGCTGCTGTGATTCTGGGTGCTGCAGAGCATCACACAGTAGCCTCTGCTATCAGCTGCAGGGCAGAAACATGACACTGGAATCACTTTGACAGGACAGCTGCATCTGTACTCAAGAAGTGGTTGTGAACGAGTACTGATCTTCCCTGGGGCAGAGCTGGGGGCCCCTGGGTGAGAGGGTGGGGAAGGCTCCCTGGGGTGCTAAAGGTGAGTGTCCCTGTGACCTGGGCAGGCCCCTGGAGCTCCCAAGCCCCAGCTTCCTCAATTACATGATGGTGATGAGGGCATTCTTCTCTAAGGGTTGCTGAGGTGACATGACATACAGGAAGCATCAGGTAGCCTGATGTATGGATGGTGCTTATTTGGAGTTGGTTTCTGTTTTCATAAGACCTGGGCACTCAACAAATCCCCATCAGTGCCTCTAGTTTGCCCATAACGTCCCTCTTTTCTGCACCTGCTACTTGTGTCTTGATGGCCCATCTCTATTTGTAACAGGCCAGGCACAGAGAGACTGTGGGATGAGGAGGTGCCCAGTCAGATGCCCTAGCATTTAGAAAGAGCCTCTCCGTGAGCCTGAGGCAGACAACAGACTCATCATTCTCATTTCCCCATCACAAGGTCCAGCCTCAGGGCAGAGCCGCAAAGAAGCACTCAGGTTGGGGTCAGAATACTCAACAGCCCCTCAGGCCTGCTGTCCACTATAGGGAAGGGCACTGGTAGCTGTGGGTGTAGGCACGTGAAGCTCCCTGGGGTAAAGCCGAACCTTTTCTGCCTCCCCTGAGGCTTCCTTCCAGCAGAGCATGAGCTACAGAGCACACTGAAGTACTGGACCAGCCAGAACAATGCTCCAGACACATAACATTGTCCAGCTTTTGGGCAAAGAAGAAAGAGGACAATGAAAGTTGTGTACAAGGCCATCATCTATATTTACCAGGACCATTTCTGCCGCAGGTACCTCTGCCTGCACGTATGATCGCTCTTCCCCAGCCCCCTTTGGATTTTCAGTTTTTTGGTTCTGTTCTGTTGCTTTTGCATACCATTTGAAAGCTGCACATGTCAGGAAAAATGACCCCTGAAATATTTGAGCATTCCCCTCCCATAATCACAACACCATTATCACCAGAAATTTCACATTGACACAAAAACATTATCTCAAATATAGTCCAGATTCAAATTCTCCCTTCCCTTTTTATCCCTCAAATGTCCTTTACAGCTGTTTTTGATTTTTTTTTTCCCCAGATACAAGATGGAATCGAGCGGTATAGTTTGCATTTGGTGATCTCATCCCTTTAGTCTCTTTTAATCAAGAATGGTGCCCTGGATGCTTTTATTTTTTTATGACATTCGCAGTTTTGAAAAGTCCAGGCTAGTATCATGCAGAATGACTCAGTAACCAGATCTGAATGAACCATCCCCCCAGAATACCTGATCTTAGATTATACTGTAGATTTTCTATGACAACACATCAAGAGGAGATCCTTTCAGTGTGTGCTGTTTTGGAGGGAGACCGGGCACTATGAGCTGAAATGTAGTCCCTCACCCTGCCCACAACTCATGCATTGAAACCCTAATCCCAATGTGATGGTACTTGAAAGCGGGACCCTTGGGAGGTAATCAGGCCATGAGTATAGACCCTTATGAGGGGATTAGAGCTGTTATAAGAAAACATAAAAGAGTTTGCTTGCTCTCCGCCATGTGAGATACAACAAGAAGATGGCCTTCTGCATGTCAGGAAGAGGGACCTCACCAGACACCAGATCTGCCAGTGCCTGGATCTCAGACTTCCAGTCTTCTAAGGGGTAAGAAATAACTGTTTGGGACACCCAGCCTATGGCATTCTGTTTAGTAGCCTGAACCAAGACCCTGAGTTTGATCGCTTTGTTAAAGTAGTGCATATCGAGTTGAAATCAACAACCACAGCAAAATATTTAGGTCAAGAAACCATATCCTTAGTGGGATTTGGCCTAAGATAAAAAAAAAATATATGGCAAAGTCTTCGACTTTATTTAGTGGGTGAGATATTGGGCTAAAATTTCTGAAGCTCTATTGCACAAAATGTGGAATAGAGCAAATATATGTAAGCATTTTGATATTTGAAGAGCCACGGGTCTAACTTAGGGAGCAGGGATGATGAAGACAGGCTGTGGAAAGTGGGGTTAGCTTCAGAACTGGACGGAAGCGCCAGTGTGAAGACATGAAAAAAATCCTGCTTCTGACTCCTGAGAGGGCTTAGGCACAGTGCACACCAAGAACACTGAGCACCCTATCCCCAGATCTCGAACCCTGAGTATTATTTTCTACTGTTAAAAAAAAAAACAACTTTTTTAAAAATCAGTCAGAAGTTCCTTTAAGAAATGATCAAGGCTGTAAGTGAGCCTTCATGTTCCAGAAAGGAAGTACTTTAAAAAAAAGAAAAAGAAAAAGGTGGGTTATGTCAAAAGAACAGAAGCGGTTTCCCTGGGCCAAATGAGGGATAGTTTGGTATAAAAAAACCCAACAAGACAGTAAAAAAATAACTTGAAGGCTCTTCTTTCAGACGAATGCCAGCTAATGAACCCTGAAGGATACAGAATTAGAAAATGAACATTTTGTGATCATCAATAAAAATCAAATGGGATTCATCAATGGATGTCCATTCCATTGGGTGGAAGGTTGCCGGGCCACAAGTACAACAATGAGACTCCGTAACTAGTTACAAATAAAAAAGATACCTTTGCAGTCAAGGGATGCAATAGAATACCACAGCAAGGTGATCAATGTAGCATCACCAGTAATGCACCTGGTGGTACCTGAGGAGAAGCTGCTGGCACCCTCTCTCTAGCCAACCTGAAGGACCAGATTCTTCAGCTGCATTGAGTTCCTGATCTGGCTCCAAAGCCCATAGCCAAGGTTTTATTTAATAGAAATGATAAGTGATACCTTTCCCCTCAAATAAACAGCTCTGTCTAACTCCTGCCTGCTGGTAGCCCCATGCTGCCTACCAGAGGGGAAGGTACCTGTGCAAAGCTTCCAGGCAAACAGGTCACCAAAGTTGCACTTGCTGTCACCAGAGAGTGTATGGTCGCTGTGACCCTGGGGTGAAGTCTGTAGTTCAGGCTGGGAGGCTGGCCCTCTGCCAAGTGGAAATATAGCCACCTGGAACTTAAAATCCTCCTGTCTGAAAGACTATGGAACTCAAAGTCTGTTCAACACGGCTCCCAAGGACTGTGCAATCCGTCAGCGGAGACTGTACTCCCAGCCCCTTGAAAATGGAAAGAGGGGATGGGGGTGCAGCCCGGCGGCAGAGCGCTTGCCTGGCATGTGCAAGGTCCTGGGTTCAGTCCCAGCACAACAAAGCAAAAACAAATGAATGAAAATGGAAACAATTTTCCTCCAGCTCTCCCCATATCTCCCTAGAAATTCCTGAAATCCTGGGCAGTCGTGCTTCCCGAACACTCTCTGCATCTTTGCCTGGAAGGCCCTGTTCCTCCCTGTCTTCCGGGCTCCACTGCCGCTTCCCAGGCATCTGCAGCTTCCTCAGGTAGTTGAGGCCCCTTCTCCCAAGCTCCCACTGTCCAACAGCCTCCCTCCAAAGAACACAGGTTCCACAGCCAACTCCACGTCTTTTTTTTTTTCTTTAATATTTTTAAAGTTGTAGATAGACACAACGTTTTCATTTCATTTATTTATATGTGGTGCTGAGAATCAAACCCAGGGCCTCACACATGCCAGGCAAGCGCTCTACCATCCCCAAGTCCCACAACCCCATCCCCAAGTCCGCGTCTTAATCACTTTGTCAGACACACTTGCTCGATAAATGTATAATGCATGGATTAATTGAAGAATGAATTATTATTTAGAGACAAATCTCACTGCCTTGATTCTACAGTTACCACCCTCAGATGAGGTTGGAAGAGCACAGAAGGAATGTTATTGTTTTAATCACAATAGCATGGTAGTGAGTCTCAGTCCCTGGGGAGGGGAGGCTCGAACACTGAGCTGCACAAGGCCCTAGATAAGTAGACAGAGGAGGGGTCTGGATGCTGCAGGAGCCAAAGACCAGGAGGAAATTCTCCCTTCCCCATGAGAACTTGGGTCAGAACTTCAATCTCCATGCTAAATTAACAACCCAAAGTATTTGCGAAAATTAGACTCGTCTTTGAAATAATCTATCTGTGGGAGAGAGATGTGTTTCCGAAACAGCTGTAAAGCACATGATATTTTTCCCATTTACTTACAACATTAAATTGAAAATTGGTTCCCAAGAGGATTTTTTTTACCACTTCTCCAAACCAAATAAAATAGCATACCAGAATGTAGAAAACCTATTAAAATTACCTATTAGAGGAAAAAAGAGTGACACTATTCTGATAACATCAGCACCATCGCCCAAAGGCAAAAAATAAAAATACATTATGAAGGTAGAGGCCTTTCCCATAAATACAGGCTAATCCAGGAAGAAAATTCACTTCTGATTTCAAAAGGGTGCCTTCCATCTCAGTGCAGAGCTCTCCCACTGGGAGTTTCTGTGTTACTTTGGAAATTATTTTCAACCTGAGCAATTCTAAACAGGTAAAATGGGGACTGAGCTAAACTAGCAATTAACACAGCTGCCCAGGGTTTAGGTTTAAATGCATTTTTCCCCCCAAGAAATTGCTTGCATTTGGGCCATAAGCTCTGCTCATTATGGCTTATTGTTTATATTTGCCTTCTCATTAAAGCCTGGCTAATTCTGCATCCCATTCAATCTCTCAACGGGAGCTCTCTTTCCCTCTCCTTCTCAAATGTCTCCAGCCCTCGGTCTTCTTCTCCACGGGCCTCTCTTTTCCCTACCTAGCCTCTCCCCATCCTGAGCATCCTGCAGTGGTGTTCCATTTAGAGGCCACATAATGTGGCACTTAATTACACTTGGCCTTGGACTGTTCTGTAATCCATTCATGTAGTACCTTTTCTCCTCTGGCTTTAAGTCCTATGTTTAGACTTTCTGTAAACTTGAAGTACCTTTTGGAGTGCTGAAGGAGGCTTTAGCAAATATTTATGGGTTTAGTATTTGCTCGAAAAGAGGCTTCACTGAATAAAAGAGACTTGTTTGGCTCAGTGTCTGGGCACAGGAGGGCAGACCTGGACTTGAACTCTGTCCAGCACTTTCTACCCGTGACCTGGAGCCATTTCCCTCTCTCTTCCCAGTCTGTATTTGGGCATATTGCCTTGCTTCTGGATTCTTTACCTATAAAGTGAGACCATAAAGCAAAGTTTCTCACATGTTTAAATAAATTGGCCATGGAAAGTGCTTAGGAAGCAGCCCTCTTCTGGAAACCACCCAATAGTGTGGGCTGCTGCTGTTATTGTTTGTGATGGTCTGAATATGGGTGTCTGTCCCGATTTTACATGTTGAAACTTAATCCCCAGTGCAATGATGTTAAGAGGAGAGGGTATTTGGGAAATGACCACGTCCCAAGGGCTCCACCTTCGTGAATGGTATCACTGCCCTTGTAAAAGAAGTCAAAGGGAACATGTTTGCCCTCCTGCCATGAGGGCACTGTCTTCCTCCAGCTTCTACATGGGAGGATACAGCGAGAGGTGCTGCCTGTCAAGCAGAGAGCAAGCCTTGGCCAGACACTGAAATCTGTTGGTGCCTTGATCCTGCACTTCTCAGCCTCCCTCCCGAGCTATGAGACATAAATTTCTATTATTTATAGATGGTCCACTATAAGGTAATTTGTTATGGAAGCCCAAAGGGAGTAAGACATTTTCATTATTGAACTACTTCTGCATTCTCATTCCTAGAGTAGAACTATATATATACAAAAAAAATTTTTAAACTAATTCTCAAGAGACACCATCTAGCTGGCTGCCATAAGTTATGCTGGTTGGTTATCACGTATGAAATATCCCGTCCATCTCAGTGAAACAGATGAACCCCTCAGCTGGTTCTACATCTGTGAGTCCAGCTCAGCTCCTGGCAGTGGGTGGGTAATTAGTAGGACATGAGCCCAGTGTGGTGGGACCTGACCTTTCACTTGCATCTCTGTGCCACCCCAGCCAGGGCACCTATGCCCCTGTGCATACTTATCTCTACAAGACTCTGGAGGCTTACAGAAGAGACTGGATGAACCAGGCAGCACGGTGTGGTTGCTGCTTTTGTTTGAGGAGAAGGCACAGTCAAATCCAGCATTCACAGCCCATGTTTTGCTTTATCCAGAAACACAAAGAACGACACTTAAACATCTGAAAACTGTCCAGGCATTCTTGCCTTATAGCAAGTCCTACAGTGTTGCCTGTAAACCCCATAATCAAACTCTGATTATTCACCTGTAGGTCTACATTACTGCCAACAGCAGAAGCTTTGGGAATGGAGGAAAAGGTGAGGACATGCAGGCAATATTTAGCCTATAGGCCTCCTGCTAGATGCTCTCTTTCCACCTACCAGGCCTATGGTCATTTCCTCTTAAACTGCATATTCCCTGTCCACAGCACTTGGCTTTGACCATGCAGGAGCCATAGTGAAAAAGAGGGAGAAATAGGAGTGAGCCTGTGACATTGCGAATGTTCTCAAAGCCAAGCTCATGGTCCCCAAGGAGCCCCACTTCCTCTGGGCAGAGAGCCGGGGTCAGAGGGGCTGTTATGGTTTGGATCTGGAATGTCCCTCCAAAGCTCATGTGTTGAAGGCTCGGTCCCCAGGGCAATGTCCAGAGATGGGGCTTTTAGGAAATGACTGAAGCATGAGGGCTCTGACCTCATGAGTGGATTAATCCATTTGATGGATTAATCATTTGAATGGACTACGGGGAGGTGGTGGAAACTAGGCAGGTGGGGCACGGTTGCAGAAGGTAGGTCGCTGAGGGTGTGACTTTGAAGGTTGTATCTTGTCCCCAACCCCTTCCATTTTCTCTCTCTGCTTCTTAGCTGCCGTGAGCTGAGCAGCTCCCCCCACCCCCACCTCCCCCAGTGCAAGGATGCAACCAGAATGGTGTGCAGAAAATGAAGAGCTTCTCTAAAACACAAAAGACAAAGCGGGGCCTGGGTCTATGAGGAATTTCACCTAATTCACAATTCCTTCTTGACTGTTGGCTACAGTAGTTCTGTCCCATGAGGTCATCCAGAAGCAGCTATGGTCTCTCTCCTTGTAATACCTCAAGATCTTTTGCTTGATTTCCCTGCATTCTTATCTGAGAGCAGTAATGTAGACCTACAGGTGTAGAAATATGCTTATTTTCCAAAGGAAAAAAAAAAGTGAGGATGTTTTCCAAAGTAAACTGTTTCTAGAACTTTCTCTCCTTCCTTTTTATTTCTTTAGTTTTTTTTTTCAGTTGTAGATGGACACAATACCTTTTATTTATTTTTATTTACATGGTGGCTGTAACTTTATATGACATTTACTACTATTCAGGAATTGGGGTATACTGACCAGTCTTCTGAGACGTGTGTTAACTTGAGTCTGCAGGGCTCTAGATGCTGATGATTCCAGGCTAATGCTACGGGCCCAGCCCCCACCCTGCCTTGGCATCACCTTGACCTTCTCTCACCACAAGTGCTGCTCCTGGACCACCATGCCTTACCTGTGACATGGAGCTTTTCATCGGTGACCTCTGCCTTCAGGTAAATCCGCCCCCTCTTCTCTGTGTGATCCATCCCACAGAGGCTGGGGACGTTGATCACACACTGCTTGTGGACGTTCATGTCGCAGGCTGTGAATCAAGAAAGCAAAGGGTAAGGCTGGCCATATGGCTCACATGGCTTCCTCTATGTTTTGGTGTCTGAGCAGAAGTGGGAAGGAGCTACCCCTGACTCGATACTTCGCTATAATGTTGTTGGTGACATGAAGAACTGTTAGCAGATGTCCTTTCCGGTATGGGCTTTGTGTGAGTGACAATATCCTTAAAATACCCATTCCATATTTACTCAGACTTCACAGAAGCAAAATACCCCAGCCTGGTGTTCTGTGACGGCTCCAAACGTTTAACAAAATCCACGCAGGTGAGTGTGCCCAGAGCTCAGGCTAATTAATACCTTATGTACACACAGGCATATAATATGCAAATTTTAAATAGAGGATACTTTTTGCCAAAGAATTCCTTCTGCCTTTCTGAGCTCCACACTGAGAAAGTGACAATCTGTGGGTTGAGGACGGGAAATTCGGAAATTTCTCTTTTCCTCAAGTAACCTTCTACGTTAAAGAAGGTGTATGTATGTTGTCTTTGTGGGTTTTTTTCTTTCTTCTTTTTTTTCCAAGAAATTGTGTTTGATATTTTAAACCTGTCTTCAAATATTTAAATATTATTCCAAGTACAACAAATACACTCCTGGCATAAGCCACACAGCTGACATGATGTGGGTGAGACAGGGGGAGGATAAAAGGAGATCAGTCTTATGGCAATGAACTAAAGAGGCCCTGAAAAAACCCCAGTGCACCAGCTACCGCTGTGAGGCTGGGGAGGTGGTCCAGCTGTCTGCCCTGGTGCCTTCCTGCCGAGGTTAGGGGTGGCACTGGATCCCTCGCAACTCCCCTAGGGAAGACAGTGAGACTGTGCTGTAGCCTCCAAGGTGGGGCCCCCCAAGCCCTTTCCTATCCAGTGTTTAATTTTAACATGCAAATCAAACTGAGGCAAAGCGTCATGAATAATGCATATTTGCTATGATTAAACACGGAAATCAGAATAAGGGACACAACGAGGAAAGAACAATTAGTTGATTCACGAGAGCGGATTCTGTGAGGCTTCTATTTCCGAAGCTAACTCTTCCAGATCCTGTGCCTGCGCCCAGCCAATACACAGGCTCTTGAAAAGTCATGTTATTAATATAACTTGAGTTGACAACGTCATATGTTCAAGTGCCTGGGCAGAAGTGGCAATTTAAAGAAAATAAACGAGAGAGGCTTTGGAAAGAATATGGGCAGCAGGGAGGGTGTGCAAGGGGAAAGTGCATGGGTGTGTTCCTGTCTTGGCTCTACCTTGAACTGGCTTTTCTTCTCTTTCTTTCTTTTCTTTTCTTTCTTTCTTTTTGGTATTGGGGATTGAACCCAGGGGTACTTTATCACTCAGCCCTTTTTATGTTTTTATTTTGAGACAGAGACTCACTCAGTTGCTTAGGGTCTTACTAAGTTGCTGAGGCTGGCCTTCTTGAATTTGTGATCCTCCTGCCTCAACCTCCCCAATTGCTGGGATTACAGGTGTGTGCCAACACACCAGGCTCAAACTGGCTTTTCTACCTTGTGAAGTTTATTTGCTGTCTCTCATTCCATTCCCTACTCAGCAAACAAAGAAGTTGGTCTAGATGAGTGGTAGCTAACTTTCCCCACCAGTGGACCTGGACACAGGACTATACGGTACGAGGAGCAGGAGCAAGGGTCCGGGCGTGGGGAGAGACTGAGTCTGCAGAAGTCAAGGGAGGGGCTGGGTCGTGGTGCCCACCTCCTCCTTCTTCTCCCTCCAGGAAGGATCCCCAGAAACTCTGCAAGTCCAGGGGAAAGGGTTTAAAGCAAAACAAAGAAGCACCGATCCGGGTCAGTGGTTTCCAGTTATTTTTTAGTAATGGAATGTGTTTTTCAAGCAAAATCTAAAGCTGAATCCTAACAAGTATACCAGATGGGTGCTATTAGCAGACATGCAGTAAATAAATTCTAATTTATACCACTTACTTGTTATAAAGACATTCAAGGATAACCAATAAAGCCCTTTTATCCAAACAAAACCCTAAAACCAGCTGTTGGGAATACTGGGTGATGCCGCTATAGTTTGAATGTGTCCCCAAAAGTTCATATGTTGGACATGTCACCCCCAGAGTCATCTTAATGATGACTCAATGTTCAAGAGAGAATCAGTAGCTGAAGTTATGAGGGTGGGGCCCCCAGAATGCATTAGTGGCTGCATAAGACGGGGAGAGAGATCTGAGCTAGCAGCTTGCTCTGTCTCTCCACAGGAGCCTTCTACCAAGCTGTGACGCAGCAAGAGGCAGGCCCCTCATCAGATGCTGAGCTGATGCTGCCACCAAGCTCTTGGGTGTCCTGGCCTCCAGACGCAGGAGCCAAATAAGCCTCTATTCTTTGTAAATGACCAGTCTCAGGTATTTTGTTTTAGCAACAGAAAATGGACTAGGGAGTATCTCAGAGAGACCTCAACATGACATTTCTGTATTTAATCAAAGTTGTACAGCACCTATAAACCCTCATTCATACAGAAGAGAACATGTACATGGGAAAGTGCTGGGTGGCACGCCATGCCAACCCTTAGACTCTTCAGCTGATTGCCAAGTTCCGTCCCATGAATGAGGTCATCAACACAAGCTCTCCAGTGTCTCTCTGTTTATTTTTGTTCCAAGTTTTAAAATAGTTAAACATATATTTATAAATGCACTTAGAATTACTGCTTGCAAAATCCTTCAAAACCATCTTTGGAATCCTAGAGTTTTTTTCTCCTAATTTTTTTTAGGTGTAGATGGACACAATATCTTTATTTCATTTATTTATTTTTATGTGGTGCTGAAGATCAAACCCAGTGCCTCATACATGCTAGGCAAGGGCTACCACTGAGCCACAACCAAAGCCCAAACCTAGCAATTCTTGAAGCATGGAAGGCCTCTGGTCTGGATGATCACAGAACCTTCATTAGGCTGTTAAATTGGACCACTTCAGAAAGCAAATACCTCCCACCCCACATTCCATGTACTCTATAGTGTTCTGAATATTTTTTTTTTTTAATATTGTGTTTGCTCCATGTGGGATACAAATACAAAACTTTGGGCCATTACAGTGGTCATTAGCAAATGAGAATGTGCTGAAATTTCCATAACATTTGCCTATTAGAAAAATGGAACTCATAATTGCCTTTTTATGTCCTAAAAGCATTAACTTTTATTTAAACAAACATCCTGGGGAATCTCATAATTTAAAAATCATCAAAGCAAAGAGTTTCCATAGCTGTTCTTCTTTCCTCCTGGTATTTGACAGAGAACTATCCGAGACCAGAGAGGAGAAGGGCCTGGGATCTGTCTTCTCCGTCAGTGGCGCTCAATGATTTTATCTTGAACTGGACTGATATAAATTTGATCTGTTCATAAACAGGCAGGGTGAGTGAACTTAAGAGAGATGCTATCTTGGTTTTTATGTTCATTCTGGCTTCGGTTTTAAGGAGAGCCTACTGGATTTTTCCATCGTCCACCCACTAATTAGAGACAGAGGAAGATAATGACTGTGGTTGCTTAGCTTATTTTGAAGCCTACCCAAAAGTGGAATCTGGAGGTGGGGAGCCTTCTTTGGGGTTTGACTGGCCTGCATTTTACAAGGACTGAAGACTTCTATTCCTTTAAAAAAAGAAAAAGAGGTGACAGCACCTACTAACTTCATTTATAAACCAAGTGCACTTTTTTTTTTTTTTTTTGGTTCATAATTAGGCAAATAAGTAGAACTTGGACAGTGGCGAGCTTCTACACATTTCCAGCCAGCTCTTTATATGAACTAATTCTCCTTATTGACGAGCTGGCACTGAGAAGTTACTGGACCTCCCGTGCTCAGTAAACTTTGGGTACGAGCCACAGCATCTCACCATCTACTGGAAAAGAAAAACTTACTTACTGTCACATTTCATCCCTTGGTGGATAAGTCCATACAGCAGCGAACCACAGTGATCACAGAAGGTGGGGCTCCCATAAGTGTGGATTTTAAACTTGTGCTTGCTCCTGGGGTCCTGCGGAGAGAAGAAGCACACCATCAATCCTTTCTAGCACAACAGACGAGGTGCCATTCTCTGGAGTTACACAACGGGTGGTGGTGGCATTTTGCCGCATCATGTTTTAATGTAACAATTACCATGTTTTCAGGGTACGATTTGTACTCACCAAGGTTTTCCCCCCAAATTATGGCTTCCACTTAGTGTTATCAAAGACCGTAGGGCAAGTGCACTGGTTTAAAGAATTCGGTATGTCTGTCTCCATAGCACCTAGCACAGGCTAAGGTACAGCACAGACCCTTAACAGGGTGTGTTTGTGAAATGGAACCAAAGGGCCCTTCAGGAAATCTCCTGTATGAGGTTTCCATAAAAACATCACCCTGTGAACCAGGTACATGCTATAACCAATGGGGACCTCTTCCTGCTTGGACACCATCTCTCCACAGTTTACACACATCTGCATGGGGGAACTCCAATGGGGTACGGAGAGCCCTGGAAATGCACTGAGATGACCTGTCCCTAGGGCCACTGCATTTTACTCCCTCCTACCACGGGAAGTGGTTCAAGAGGGCTCTGCTCTTTCCAGAGGTATGGCTGTGGTCAAGTCACTTGTGGTCAATCCCCCTTATCTGCCTACTGGGGGATTAACAGCACCTATTTTCTCCAGGGTTGTTATGAAGACAAAAGAAACCAATCTGCATAAGATGCTTGGAAGACTGCCTCAGGCCTGGGGAGAGCCATGCGCCTAGAACAGGTGAGCTTCAGGCCTCATCGGAAGAAGTTTCCATTTACTAACGTGTGAAAGAAGAGGCCGAGCAGAAAGAAATTTATGCTCTATTTGAACTACAAACCAATTCCATATTCAACATGCACCTTTGGGACCCGCTCATTAACTCTCTAAATGCTTCCTCCCCAGTCTCTCTTTGTGGATTGAGGCGCTCTACAGACAGCACTGGCACCCACTGAATTAAGACTGCAGAGGGCAGGGTTTGGGACAGAGCAGATCAAGAGCTTCTTTTTACACATGACAAGGTCAATTTCTTCTTTAATACACAGAGACATGAAGAAGGACATTCTTGGCTTTCGACTTTCTAAGGATCGCCAAGCTACTAAAATTCCAAAGGCGATTTCAGGGTAAGCCTAGTATGTGTCAATGGGTGATTAAGATTCCTTTTTAAAGACATAGATTGGAAAATCCTGGAAGACATCATTGTGCAGAAAAGCCTAAAGAATACCAAACCACACAGGGATGCACACCTAGATGTGATCAAAGCGAGTACTTGGGGCTGGGGTGGTGGCTCAGCAGTAGAGCACTCGTCTAGCACATGTGAGGCACTGGGTTCCATCCTCAGCATATAACATATGAATAAATAAATAAATAAATAAAATAAAGGTATTAAAAAAGTGAGTGCTTTTCCCCTATTTTTCTCTGCATAATTATTACCCTCATTTTACAGAGAGATTAATTACTGTTAAAAAGTCACACGGCTCATGAATTTCAGAGATAGGGTTTGACCACCATCTGACCGTCGTCCTAAAAATATTCAACAATGAGAATCTGGCACTTTTTTTTTTTTAATTTGCAACACATTTAAAAAAATAAGTTTACCATTCATTTTTATAAGTAATATTTTACTGGAACACAGCCATGCTCATTTAGTTACATATTTTCTATGGTTAAGATGGCAGAGTAGTTACAACAGAGACTGTACCAGCCACAGATTCTAAAATATCTGCTGTCTGGCTTTTTCAGGAAGCTTGTCAATCCCAGCTTTAAGACGATGGTTTTGACATGCCTGCTGACCTCAGCCCCGGCACAAATTCTAGCCCAGCATCCCATCTCCTGGAACTTGTTAGAAATGCAAATTACTTACCTTCTCCCCAGAACAACTGAATCAGAAGCTTCAGGGGAGGGCTGGTCTGTGCTTTGGCAGGCACCACAGGTGATGCTGAGGCTCAAAGTCGTGCTAAAGACTGAGAACCAGCACTTAGAAGGTCATTCGACAGATATTTAGCAAGTGCCTCACAGGTACTAGCTGAATACATGTGTAAATGATTAACAATATTCGTGAAGCAGGTCACTAGTTTACCTTCTAAATGGCTCTTCAATATATATATATTACACACACACACACACATATATATATATGTGTATATATATATATATATATATATATGTGTATATATATATATATATATATCAACATCCTCCTTCAGAGGTTATTTTTCCTAGGCAAGTGGTAGCTGTGAATACAGCCCTAGTTCCCACCATTAAAGATACCCCCCAGTTTCCCAGGACACAAGCAGAATGTTGAAGGAACAGTCTAGTGTCAGCGCCAATTAGTGGTACCCAAGGTGACGGTCGAGGTTGTGTCCTCCATTGTGGAAGGCAAAGAGGAGGCTGAGGGAGTGGGAGAGCCACTCCCCACAGAAACAAGCATCAACAAGTGGTGGGGAATGAAGGGTGGCAGCTCACACAGAGCCCTCTGCAGTATGTGTGTGCCGGTAGCTCCAGGGTGGTCGTCCTGCCAGTGGACTGTCACAAAGATTCTCTCGTGGCTCCTGGAGAGGCACGCAGGCAATGTGCTTCACTTTTCAAGAAAACCTAAATCCTCCTCATCTGACACCCACATGGCATCTTTGGGCTCTAATGGTTGGGAGGTATAGGAAGAGAGAAAACCTTGGCTTCCACCTGAGCCACCAAGTCCCGGAGTCCTTCCCGCTTTGAGTGTGGCATGAATTACAACAGTGACTGCCACCATGCGCTGGGGGGCCCTCCAGTGTGAGCAGGTACTTTCCAACAGCCGAGGTCTCTGTTTGGAATGAGAGTCTCTTCTAAAGAGGATATGTACCAGGATTCTGACTCCAGCCCTGGCACAAGTTCTGCGACCTTGGAAAAGTCTCCTTGCATATGCATAGAGCCAAAGTGAAACTGATCCACCTGTGTCATGGGCTGACGGTGAGGCTCAATGGAGGGAACACAGGAGGAAGGTTTTGCAAAATTTCTGGACAAATAAAGAGATCATTATTATATTGGATGTAAACTTCGAGGTGCCCAATGTCTGCCCAAAGTATTTTGTGACTTGGGCTTGAAGGGAAGGAAGAGGAAAGCAAGCCAGTGTCAGTTCTCACGGGTGGTCAGAGCGGAGGCTGAGCAGGCAGGAGCCAGGGGACTTCTTGGGTCCCGTGTTCCCCTTCCCTCCACCCTGTGCCTGGGCTTCTGAGGAAGTCTGCTTGGCAATCGTCCCGAGTGGTAAATTGTGAACTGCCTCCAGCCCAGACTGCCCCATGCCCTGTCTCAACCATGAGAATGACTCCATCTCCCGCACCACAGGCGTGGAAGGCAGGACCATGGAAACTCTTCTCCAACCTAATTAATCGCACCTCATCGGACAAAAGAAACCACAGAGCTGGCTCGAGAGCTATGACTCACGCCACTCTGCAGAGACCAACTGGAACTGCAAACCTCCCAGGTTCTCTGTGTTCCATCTAACAGATGCCAAAGAAGTGACTCCTTTTACTTCTTTGGTCCCTGAAGGGGTGGGCTGGGAATGGTGTTTTAAAAATGGGATTTCGCAGAGCCCTTTGGATGTCAGGAGGAGCCTGGAGTTGCTGAGGGTGGGGATGGAAGAGTTGGGCAAGACAGGGAGACTGCTGCTAAAATTAAATTTGAAAACAACTACACTAGATAGCTTCCTAGATTCTGTCTTGCTATTTAAAAAAAAAAAAACACAACTTTTTATTTTGAAATCATTTAAGACTCAAAAGAATTTGCAAACGGAGGACAGCCTGTTCCTGTGTACTCTTCACCCAGCTTTCCCAGTGAGAACATCTTACATAACCAGCCCAGCAGCGGAACTAGGACGCTGTCCCTGCTACAGCATCATCCACCGAACCGCAGGCGCAGGGTTCCACCAGGTTCCTCCAGGTTTTACATAATTCCAAAGCAAGGACTTCTATCGCACAGCTTATGAGTTAGATGTACTGTGTGCTGGGCAGGGTAAATACTGCAAACTCAAGTAGAACATACCAAAGGAACGTCTGCTACTTGTTCATGAAATATGTAACCTGCTAGATCTCACGTGGAGGGGCAGGACCATGGAAACTCAACGGAGTTTGAAGATCTGTCTGCAAAGTGGAATCAGAATCTAAGGAAATATGTGCCGTTTCTGAACCATTATGGCCAGTTTTCCAGAACTATCATTTTGAGAGCTCTGTCCAGTGCACATCCAGCCAGGTCATGAGAGGCTGAAATGTGGGTTTCCAGGTGAGGCTGGACCTGGATGGAAAGATAGGCAAATGGCAGAACCCCTAGGCTGATCTGTCCCCTGTGGGCCTGAGAGTCACCTACAAAGACCCCTGTGGTGTTCCAGGGAGCCTGTGTGGAGAGGAGCAGAGAGCTAGAGAAATGGAATCTCAAGTCACTTGGGTTCTGAGCAGGGGGTCTTTCTTAACATCTATAAACGGTCATTCAGTGGGGCACCAGCTTCTCCCCTACGCCTTCACTATGACAAAGGTTTCCACCTGCCACCACATGTGGAGGCGTCACTTCCCAGAGCACCTCAGGGGGCAGTAAGGAAGGCTCCCACCTGCTCCAGGAAACCTCTCTAGACATCAGAGCCAAATGCCCTGTTCCTCCCACTGTCTGACCTTCCAGAGCAAATCATTTGTCTTTCATAGGCCACTTATCACATTCTGCCACCTATGATGATTAGGAGCACGACACCTTTCATTTTCCCATCTCTCTCTCATGTCCACATGGACACAGCAGTCTAACGGAGAGGCCCTAATGGGCATGGCTGAATTAGCACTGTGTCTGAACCAGGAATGAACATTAAGTTTTGAGTATGAACTTTATCTCTAAGCTCCCTGGAAACCAAACCAAGAAGGGAAAAGAAATGCAGGAGATTCCCCTGGGACTGCAAAGCTACCCGAGAACAGAAATCTTTCCTGGAGTCCTCAAACACAATTTTATCTCTTGCAGGTTGGACCTTTACCAAACATGCATGAAGGGAATTACTAAGTCCTTAGCAAAAAAGCACTTTTGATCATACTTGCAGCTATCCCATATGGGAGTTATGGCAAGTTGGACTGCACTTAGTGCCCCAAAGAAATGGCTGGCGTTCAGCAAGTCTGCCCTGCTGCCAAGATCACAGCATTTTCATTTCAGTGAAATACATATAAATATTACTTTTCACTTCTCTAGACACTGGCAGCCTCTTGTTAAACGGAGTATAAAACCTGCTGCGCTGTGCCACAAGCCTGATATTACATTATAATGAGAAGAGAAAACTTCAGTCCAGACACTTCTGCCTAATAATATGTGGTTGCGGGTGGGGGCACTGAGTAACCACTTTTCATAGATGCAAGAGAAATCTCACCCACAGAACCAAATCTAGATTTCTCAGGGGGAAAAACAAACAACGAAAAATCCAAGTCCTATTGAGGCATCTGCTGGCCCGTTTCTCGTTTCTCAGTTTTATAATACTTAAGCAACTTCAGTAGCCTCCCAGGGGAACACCTCTCAACATTTCCACCAGGACTTTTCAAAGTCTTTCTTCTTCATCCTCATCAGTAGCACCAATGGTACCACCATCCTTTGCCACTGGTTAAGAATAAACCCATGATCCACACTGCACAGAATTTTGACAGTGCCTGGGCTGTGGGTCCCCTGCCTGCCCCTCTGTTTTGTCTAGAACCATCTGGAAGGCATATTCTAGGTAAGTCTTCAAGGATGGAGCACTGTGCAGAGGGAAACCTCTAGAGGATCTGAGGTTACCTCAACTCCAGGGGGCAGGTGGCCAGGGACACTCTGTGATGAGGACATGTCGATGTGAATAAACACTGCTTCTCATGTCCTTTTAATTTGAGGAGTAAAATAATGGCAGGGTTTTGCCTAGAGGTCACCCTGCCTTGCGTTTTCCACCCATACCTGAATGCCTCCAGAATACCCTGAAGGCTTCCCTGGGAGGACCAAAATCTCTGTCCTTGAGGGCTGAGGTTCAGGCTTTCACGGCTTCTGGAAATGATTTGTTTTGCACGGATTGAAGCTCTAGGGTGTGACTTCCTTAAGCGCCCAAGGCTCTGTGTGGCTCCCTCAAGCTGCTCCCTCTAAATACCAAGGAAAATTCCCCACTCTCACCATCTGACGTGTTCTTATGAATCACACTCGCAAGCCAAGCTTGGGTCTAAATGTCACCCACATGCTGACTGCATAAGCAACACTGCAAACTCTGCTCCAAGGGTGAAGCTCGCGCTATTACTGTGATCTGAAACTTCTTAGGAAGCAGGGGTTTTAACTCTGAGATCAGAACTTCTTATTTTAACCTGTTAACGAGAAAATGAAGAGCATTACAAAAACCAGGGTGATTTTATGTACCCTGGGCATCACTAAAATTATGACATCGGTGCTCAGGCACTGACAGAGCTCCTGTGCCCTTCTCAGGCTGCTGGATCAGCCTGGACCACCCTCCATTTGTACTCTGCCTTTGAACAAACCAGTCTTACTGAATGTTGCCTTTCTAAGAAAGAGTGAAGGAACCTCCATTTCTGATGACAAGAGTTAATTTTTGATCTGTAGTGTCACCCTGCTATATTCTGATGAGGAACAGTCATTCCTCTTTACAGTGAGGCTAACTTGTCAAATCAGTCTTTGCTGGTAGGAGGATTTTATGATCCTTTGTCCAGCTAAGCAAGACACTGTCATCTTTAAATGAGAAGCAGCAAAGTCTCAAAAAAAAAAAATCTAGATAAATCTCCACCAGCAAGGCAATGGTTAAACAAACTAATATATTTATACGATGGGATACTATGTAGCAGTTCAATCAAACAAGCAAACATGGATGGATCTCCAAGATCTATTGTCTAATGAACAATTCACAGAATGAAACATAAACTAGAATGACATTTATGTCAAAAACAGAAACAACCCCCTCAACAAAACAATGGCTCAGTTTTTCTCTACAAGGATTGGTAAGTGAAATACCTCTGGGGAAGTGTGGGAACAGATAAGGCTTAGAGATGAAAGTGAACAGATCCTTAAAAATTTTTTTTCACAACACCTTTATTCTATTTATTTGTTTGTTTGTTTATTTATTTATTGTGCTGAGGATCGAACCCAGGGGCTCACCTGTGCTAGGCAAGTGCTCTACCACTGAGCGACAGTCCCTGTCCTGAAAGGAGATTGTTAACATTATTGGAAAAGATTCAAGTTAAAAAAAAAAAAAAGAGGATTCTCACATTTTCTATATAATCCAACTGACCATGAAGCCCAGCTGAAAATATGTGGCTACATTTCAGCTGCTTCTGAGATGCCTTGGAGGGAGGGCCTGTACATTCCCAGCAACTGAGACACAGCCGCCATATCTGATCACTGTCTGAGTTTCTCTAGCCACCTGCCAGGTAGAAGGTGTCTGTGGGAGACCATCCTCCCAGTGATTTGAGTTACCTCCCTGGCTGGGCGAGAGGCGCTTAGGCACAGCTGTGTCAGAGCTTTCCCCACCCTTCTCCAGGTCCGAGGGCTTGTCCGTGCAGAGGCGTGTCTGGCCACAACCCTGAAGACCCAATCGTCACCCCTGACCTGGGACGATGCCCCCCCTTAATCTTCATTGGATGGGATTTTCCCCAGAATTTTTTGTTCCCCAATAAAAGTCCACTCCCTGGCGCGTTCTCTCTCTCTCTCTCTCTCTCCCTCTCTCGCTGGCCTCTTCAGTAAACCTCGATACCACAATAGGTGGCTGAAGGCTGGAGCTAGGAGGAGCCATCTTAGAGCTGGTTTAAAGGTAATTAGAGTCTTGTCTCTTTAATTCAAAACTCCCTAGAGATTTCTCACGTTTCGAACCTTCATTCATGAAGCCCGCTCGGGTCTCAGGCTAAAGGTGTCTAAATAAACTACAGATACCTGGTACTGCCACTGCCATCTCAAGGCCTTGATATATATCCAGTTTTTGTCCCACCCATTATGGCTTTCAGATCCCAACAACCTTTGATGGTTGGGTATGGAATTCTGGTATTAAAATAATATGCTTAAAGTGTACCGATATTCATAACGCCTAAACACTATTCACTTAAAAACAAGGCTGTCTCCTAGTTGTCTATCAATTTCTTTATTTTGACTCAAGAATTCTTCATTGTGCAGCAACTATCTGCCAGTGGTGGGTGCCAGATGGTGAAGACCCCCAGGTGAGACTCAGGTGCCAGCTTGCTAATTACGCTGCACAAACAGATAACTCCTAAGTTTCGGGGGTGAAACACCACAAACACATCTTTCTTACTCTTCCCTTTGGGGCCCTCTGGATAGAGCCATCCTTATCTGGGACAGAGCCAGTCTCATGGCATAGGACAAAAAGAAGCAGTGGGACTACTCAATGGCTCTTAAATCTCTTCCTTGGGAAATGGCACCATCATTTCAAGCAAGTCTTGTGGCCAAGCTGGAACCAGCCAGGTTCATGTCATTTGCAAAGGCGCCCTCTGGACGCTCAGTGTCTATTGACATTTTCTATTACTTTGCAGAGGACAGAATGGGTTGAAACCTCCAAGTTGGAAAGCCTGGAGATGTAGAGCTCAACTGGAAATAGTTTTAAGTCAGTGATGCCAAATAAAACCAGCCGTGGTTTAGATATCATACTGATTTGGCAGCGGCAAAGTGGTAACAACCCACCTCAAAATCCCATTGGCTTCCCACCATGTTTGTTTCTCACACATGCTGTATGCCAGTGGCTCCCCAGTAGAGCACCTGTCCATTCATTCATTCCAGGACCAAAGGATGAAAGGACAACTAACTGCTGGGTGGGACACCCATTCTCATGGCAGAGGAACAGAAAATCAAGAGGTAGAACTGAGCGAGCAATCTGTTAATCCTTCTTGCAAATGGCAAGCAGGCTGCTGAGTGGGGGCCCTTCTGCTTCCGGGGAGGAGGGAAAAGTCACAGGGCAACACATGGGACTTCTGATCCTCTTATAGGTGAGGGAACGAGTCGGAGAAACTGTAGTGCTGTCTTCCATAGATGTTGTTTTATTTTTTTTATCCACACTATGTATTTAGGAGTTCACAGAAGATTTTGTTTCTGGACTGGGGATGTGGCTCAAGCGGTAGCGCGCTCACCTGGCACGCTTGCGGCCCGGGTTCGATCCTCAGCACCACATACAAACAAAGACGTTGTGCCCACCGAAAACTAAAACATAAATATTAAAAATTTCTTTAAAAAAAAAAGATTTTGTTTCAAGAATAAATCTTTTTTTTCCTATTTGTCAAACTCTAAGGGAAAAAAATAATCATTCAAATCTTCTACTTCTCTGTCCATTCAGTTAAGTGTGCTGGTCACTTTAATTTTATGATAACCCCGAGGAGAAGAATCTTGTCAGAAAGTTTCACATTTTTAAAAAAATGCTATTTAATTTTTTTTTTAAAAATTGTATTAGCTTTGGACTCACAGGTTGTAAAATTAGTTTAGAGAGTTTCCATGGACCCTCACCCAGTTTCCTCCAAAGACAACAACATCCCCCATGATTGTAGTACCTGGTCAAAGCCCAGAAAAAGACATTTCTGCAAGGCTGTGAATGGACCTCATGTGGCTTCACCAGTTTTTACATGCATTCATTGGGTACATGAGAGCATGTGCACAATTCTATGGGGTTTTACCACATTTATACTCCTGATCCAGAGCTGGTCTAGCACCACCAAGAGGCTCCCACGGGCTTCCCCCTTATGATCCTTTCCTCCCCATCCAGAACCTCTGGCAAGCCCTGATGTGTTCGCTGTCAAAGTTTTATACCATTTTTAGCACCAAATAACGTTCAGGCTAATTACAGATTTGGTTAGCTCCAATGCCATAGTTTGAAAGGAAAATAAAATAGGAATATGAGAAGCATCTTAATTACGTGGGTCCCTGCCAGCTCTTCCACAAGGTTATGTGTCTCCTAAAAAATTCACGGCCAAGTTTACAAGCCTCTCTGAGAACAAATCAGAGATAAAAAGAAACACATTTATTTGAGAGTCTCCAAGACCCCGTCATCTTTGCTTAATCTCAGACAGAACTGGGTCATTTGGGGAGGTGTCCTGCCTGTCATTCTCTGTTAGTCTGGGACAAATTTTGAAGACTAATAACTGGGATTAGTTAGATAATGTGCCTGAGATACTGCACTTAGTTTTGTCATGGACTTGAAAAAAAGTGTGACCCTTATTTGCAAGGACGCTGATTTTTATGCCTCACATAAGGTTGGAAGGTTCCCCAGCAGCTGGTATCTGTTTATCTGGTTAAACACACAGAGGAGGCAGAAGGTGTAACCCCGTGCTTTTGTGACTGCAAGGTCCCCACAGACAGGATTTTTTTTCTTTAGGTACCTGTGATTCTTTTTTTTTTTCCTTTCTTACTTATATTATTTTATTTTTTTATGTGGTGCTGGGGATCAAACCCAGAATCTCGCATGCTAGGCAAGCGCTCTATCTCTGAGCCACAACCCCAGCCCCACCTGTGATTCTTTATGCAGACCACTCATTGCCCCCAGGAAATATTTCCCAAAAGTAACCCGTGTGGACCATTTGAGGAGAAATTCACTTCCTGATTTCAATGACCTTCTTGATTCTATTTTCACTTCAAAACCTGTACAACTTCTGGTAAAATATTAATTATTCTAGTTATTTGTTATTAATTTTCAACTGTTTTCCATATGTTCACATAGGTTAGATCATGTTCATTGTAGAAACTAGATATGGTTTGTTCAATTTGCATAAAATCTAGTTCAGTTGAAAGAAACACATATACACTAACTCTTTGGTATATTTCATTCAACTGAGATCTGAGCAAGAGAAAGGCTGGGGAATGTTTTCTTAAGGATCATACTAAATAGACTGGTCTGTAGCTTTCTTTCTTTTTTTTCTTTCTTTATTTTTAACCTAACAGTTCATCTTTAAACATCTCTCCATGTCATTAAATACAAAGCATCATCACAACTAACTGCATATTTCATTGTATGGATGTACTGTGATTTTCAGCCAATCCCGGTTCCTAGAACTTTAGGTTATTTTCAGTTTTTCTCTGTTTCAAAGGACACTACCCCAAGCATCTCTGCGTCCACACTGTGCAAGAGTCTTGTCAGTTAGGAGAAAAGCCAGAAGTGGAAATCTTGGGTCAAAGAGATGAACATTAAACATTAGATTTAGGAGCTCTCTGTCTACTGGAAGGCAGGCTCTGTTTTGATAAAGCTGCTCTGGTTGTGCAGATGGGCGTGGAGCCTTCTGGGTAGACTTGAAAGCAACCCGCTTTCTTAGTGAAAACCCAGCTCCTGTGTTCTCCTGATTTCCCAGGCAGGGCATCTGTGCATCACTTGGGCCTCCCTCATATGCTCAGTGATCACTCAAAGCTTCAAGCTTCTGCAAACTGATGTCAACACTTCCTTCCTTCCAACTGCAGTGAGCAGTTCATTCCTCAAGGGTTTATTGTACTTCTTATTGATAACTTTTCATTCCTTTTTAAAACTGGGAATTGAGAAACAGTGATGATGTCATCTTTTATTGGTGGTGGGGGGGTGGATAGTGACTCCGCAAGCATTTGTCAGTTAAGGATGGTTGGTCTGAGCCGCAGCAGCAGCAGCAACATCCTACAAGTGAAACCAACAAACACACCTGTGTTTCTTGCCCAAGTTTCCTGGGCACTCGGTTTTATGCTAATGCACTGAGTTTAAAGACCCTCCACCTTGGTCTTGGCTCATCAGAAACACCATCTGGAGGGCAGCAGGGGTTCCCTTCGGCCTTGGCCTCTCCTGCACCTAAACTTGGCACTTCCCTTCCTCATTTCCACGAGGCATCTCTGCATCTGGTGGCTCTGCCCTGTAAAGGATGTTCAAGTGGGAACTGCGGCTTTTCCTCCCCGTCCCTCCCTTCTGTTAAGCAATGAGGTCGCACTAAAGCACTTTCCTCCAACTGTGACTTAAAATGCATCCTAAGATGCCTCCGAATTCAGTCTAAAGAAGGCTGACAAAAATAGCTTGTTGAGATGCCTCCCAGAGACCTCCAACCCCACATCTTACCCCAATGACATTATTTGCTGAACAAATATGAGAATCTGAAGTCTGTCCTTAGAAGGCAGAAACCTACTAGGCAATTCTGAAATTCGTTTTTTCCTGGTGTTTCCCCCCCCACACCCCCAGTAAAACAAATACCTAACATAAAGAGTCTCTGTGAATATGCTGATATTTCTACCTGTACCAAACAGTCATGTTAAAATCCATGCTGTTCACCATGATGACTGTTTTCTCTTTGGCACTTGTTTCTCCTCTGCAGAGGGGGGCTACGGAGTGGAGGCTGGAACGAGGAGGAGGGAGAGGAGTGTGGTGTTTAACTGCTTTTTGCAAATAGACCTCTAGGGACAATGCTCTTTTGATTTGAGGATACAGAAACACTACAGCTGCTAGTATTCTAAAAATTATACTTGTTCCCTGTTAACCAGTTTAGCCTTAGAAAAATTCAATATTTAAAGGAAAAGGAGAAATACAACAAAATCAAATGGTAGCCTGGGGGCCTGTGTAACCAACTTGCAGGTTGCCCACTCTGACTGCAAGCCAGGGCTTGGAACATATGCCTGTCAATTCCAAAAGGATGCTGTCGGAAGGGTGTAGGGGGAAGTGAGGCCAGGTAAATTCCGGTTCACCCAGTTTCACCCAGTTTCCAAAGGGCTTACCTTATTTCCTTTTGTCTTATAATAGGGTCATGGGAGGTCAAAAAACAGCCCCCAGTTTTAAAACAAAACAAAAATAAACAGAGGTGCAGAAAAGTAATTTAACCAGAATTCATGGCTAGTGTTACAGTTTGGCCCTCAAAGCCTCCTTTGTTAGGGTTTGATTCCTCAGTACAGCAGTGCTCAGAGGTGGGGCTGTGGGTAAGTGATTGCCTCCTGAGGGCCTCATCTGTAGATGCATTGATGGATGCACAGCTGAATGGGTCACTGGGCGGTAGAGACTGTGAGAGATGGAATCTAGTTGAAGTCTAGTTGAGTCCTTGGAGGTGATGCCCTTAGGGCCTGGACTGTATCTGGTATCCTGCCCCTTCCTCTTTCTCTCTCTGCTTCCTGGCTGCCCTGAGGGGAGCAGCTTTCTCTGCCACACACTTCCCCCAGGATGTTTCTGCCTCACTGAGGCCTAAAAGCAATGAATCCTGCCGACCATAGACTGACACCTCTGAAACCATGAGCCAAAACAAACCTTTCCTTCTTTAAGTTAATTTCCTTGTTTAAGAAATTTGTCACAGTGATAGAAAACTGACAAACACAGCCAGTGAACTATGAAACCAGTGAACTATGAAACCAGTGAACTATGGACCCTGAACCACACCTGAGACTTCATTAATGGGTCTGACCGTGCAGGATGCTCAGCCAATGGAGGATGAGAGTAACATATTGGGGCAACAAAGCTCAATTCTGGTGTCAGGATAAATAGCAATATTCAGTATCGATGCCCAAACTGCCCCCCGCCCAACTCACTGAAATGCAGAAGGTTATTTTTCCCCCACCAACAACGAGAGAGATAAAATGAAGCAGCCTATTATGATATGGAAATAAAGGATAATGACATCTTCACTATTTTTGAATCTCTATCTCTACGATTGCAAACACATCCAAGCTGCAGTCGGAAGACAGATACCCTTTAATTCCACTAGAGGGGAATAGAATGACATCCAGGGATGCGAGTCAAAAAGTCCTCAAGTTTATCACCACTAAAGTCGAGGGGGACCCTGCTGTCACTGTACCGCTAATGAATGTGGATTTTAGAGTGTTCATCCCCCACGTCCCCAGCTTTACATCCAGCTTCTCTACAGAGGTTAAATCAGGCTGAAATTTTGTTCAACTTCCATGCTAAGGGCAATTCGAACGCTCTCCTCTTTCTGGAAAGGGATTTTCATATCGTTCTTTGTCAAGCCCACAGCAAAACCATATAATATCACAGAGACCCTAACTGGCATCTGTATGTGGATTTGCTCTGTACCCACGGCAATTTCGACAAGAAGAGCCTTTCTCTTGATCTACAGAAAGAGGGAGGGTTTGTTCATCTGAAACACAGGTGCTCCAGCTCAGCCCTAATAGAAGCTTCCTTAACAGTGGAGAGATTTTGTATCTGCACCATTGAACCTTGTAGCCATTATCGACCTGTGGCTACTGAGCCCTTGAAATGTGGTGACCCCTACTGAGGAGCTGAATTTTCTAATTCTCCTTTACCTTTAATTCATTTACATTCTAGCAGACACAGGAGGCTAGTGGCTACTGTGCTGAATGATGCCAATTTAGGATTCCTGCCCAGCAACCCGTTTGTTCAGGTATGTGATGCCTTTTCCTTACTCCTTCCCCAAAGTACCAAGATGGCAGAGATGGGCTGGGAGAGGACCTCTAGCTCTGCGGAGGACCACAGAAGCCCTGGCTGGGTGCCTCTCCTGAACCCACCCTTTCATGCCAACTCCACTTCACCAGCCTGGGCCAGGCCTCAGAGCTGTGTTTGTCATTGCTTGGTGGCATCCTTCCCCATGCCCAGCCTGTCCCCATCAGATGGCTTTTCTCAATTCCCTGCCTGGCCTGGTCACTCCCTCCCTCAAAACTCTCAAGTGGCTCCCTATTGCCTACCTGGTCCAGCCACAGTTGAATCACCCAACTGCCTTACCCACTGCAGGATTCCACACACCTGCCTTGATGTCTTGGTACACACCTCCATTCCCCCCAGTCCCAAATTAGGAAAGGCATCTCCCCTCCCCACATCTTCTCTGCAGGCCCTGGTTCAAAGGCCCTCTCCACCACGCCTCTACCTTGGGGCTTCTGACTGCCTCCGCCCAGTCCTCCTCTTGTTATATTACAGCCTACCCTGGCCACATTCACCATTTTCTAAAGGTTTATGAAGGATCTTTGTTGCTTGTTTGCTGAGTACATCTTTTGTTGGTCCCCACCTCAGGGTCTTTGCACTTGCTGTCCCTCTACTTAGAACCAGGCCCCCCAGCTCTTTACAAGGATGCCTGGCTTGCCATTCAGGACTCAGCTCAGCGTTCCCCCTTCCTCCCAGATGCTCTCCCTCATCCTTCCATCGAAGGAACCCTCCAGATCATCATTACTGCAGGGCCTTAATATTTCTTTGTATCTCTTCATCTGAAATTATCTTTCTTATTTCATTTTTGTTTAAATTCTGCATTTTTTTTCTTTGCAATGCATATTCCACAGGTAGAGAGGACCTTGTCTGCCTGGTTCCCAGCAGACCCAATCCAGAATAGGGCTTTCACTGAAAGAAGGCTCTTCCCAAGCACCCAAGGGATGAAGGAACCCCGACTTCGCTTCCAATGGACTACATACCGCGATCGAGCAGAGATTGTACCCACCTCAGACCTCTGGGAGGTCCATACAAGTTTGCTGAATCATGACAACAGTGATGTTCAACACAAATGTACCCTTCAATGGATGGATACCCCGGGGTGACTTCCCAAGAAATGAAGTGACTCTTCAGATTAGCCTTCGGAGGTCTCCAAACAGACCTCTTACCTGTCGATCTGTTTTGACTCTAAAAAGCCTGCCTCCCACGTAGGCAATGCCTATCAGGCTGAGGTCAATAATAATGAATGAAGTACAATAATAATTGTATCATTACCCCTTTAGGAAAATTCTAGACCTTTCATTCGACAAGTGATGAGCTGGGCTTTCTGGTATAAAGAAGGAGCACCTTGATGTCTACCAAAGACAGGGGACATGGTGAGGCTCTTCCTTCAGGAGAGGACAGGGGAGAAGGGCACTGTTGGCATCTGTCCTCCAGGATGGGGAGATGGGGACACAAGGCTGAGCAGGCCACATGCTTTCTCACAAATCGCCAGGTCCTTAGGAAAGGTCAGTGTTCCCAAGTTTATGGAACTCATCACCTGAGAAGTGTCACTCTCTTATTTTCTGGGGAATGTCAAGTTTCCCACATTAGAATGAAAAGCATGATTCTAAGGAAAGGCAAACATCATGGGTCAGGTCTTATTTTGATTCACTTAAAAAAATTTTTTTTTTTAATATTGTGATTATGTTCTTGAGCATGGATTAAACGAAGGGAGCCATTTTCCGGGAGTCCATCTGGTATGCTGGGCTAAAATTTCAGCTGTAAACATATCTGTTTGTAATCGGCTTTCCTCTGTTATAGTTAATCTCATTTCTCAGATTACAGATGGAGAGGGCCATTGTCTGCATGCAATTAACTATGAATAACTGGGTATCCAAAAAGGGTCTGCAGGAAGGTGGCTAGTATACTGTGTTATCATCCTCCTTATTTTTAAGACCCTTTTCCTCAGGTTGACTCTTTGCACTTAGTTGCAAAGCCCTGCTAAGGTTAACACAGCAAGTACATCCAAAGATCACAAGTTATTTTGATACATACAAACAGGGCTCCCAATGATAGTTTCCTGATGGCATCTGGAACCAACGTGCACCTAGAGGAGGTACCTACAAGTATCTCTCCAGAAAGTGCATTCTACGTCGCCAATGGAACACACATTTTAAAGAATGTATTCTCTTTTAACTCCCACTCTTAGAAACCACAGACTTTGTAAAGAAATCTGGTTTTATAGAAAACACAAAAAGATTTCTCCTTCATTTTTTTTCTTTTTGGTAACAGGGATTGTACCCAAGTGTGAACTGAGCCACATCCCCAGCCCTTTTCTTTTTCTTTCTTTCTTATTTTATTTTTTTAGGAAGTCTCATGAAGTTGCTTACAACCTTGCTAAGTTGCTGAGACTGGCTTCGAACCTATGATCCTCCTGTGTTCAGCCAATGAGATTGCAGGCATGCATCACTGTGCCCTGCAGGATTTCTACTTTTTAAGTGGAATACTTGATCCTCCTGTTGAATACTAGGTGATCAAACAGGTGGTAGGAATTCATTGACTGTATCAGGTTTTTACAATAGTAACTTTAAAGAATGTCTTTAAACAGAAAGAATGGAAGAAATGAGGTTTGTAGGTCCCTGGAGAAGGAATGATTACATTTTCAAATGCCTCAACAGATAAAATCGGGATGCTGATTTGCTTTCAACAGAAATACTTATAGGCACACCTGAATTCCAAATATTATAGTGTTTGCAAGAAAATGTAATTTAACACTTCTCAAATATCTGGCCATTCTCTTGGGTTGGTTCTGTTAGATCCCTGAAGTTCCCAGATTTTATTGACCAGAACAGTTCAATTCATCCCAAATCCCAGGAACAGAAGGAAGCCTCTCTTCTCAGTGAACATCCAGATCAACCTGAGTCTCCTCTACAGGATGTTCAGTTCCTCTCATATCAGCTCTGAAGAGTTAACCGTGGTCAGGAGTGGATGCACAGAGCCAAGTCATTGCAAGAGCTCAGCTGAACTTGGGCTGGTGATGGATATTATTTTTACCCTGTGGCCAGAGGACAACTTCACCATGGAACTTCAGAGCCGAGTTATTTTCAGATGCTCCATGATAAAATGTATTCCAAGCCCCAAGGCTATTTTGTTAGCTGCAAGACAGATGTATTTCTCCTTACAAAACACACATGGGATAATTAAGAAAGAGGCTGGACTGCGATTTTGGCCCTCAGGGACAGCGGACAGTTCACGCTTGCTTCCTTCCTGTGAATGGCTGCTGGTGAGCGATCTGCACAGGACATAAACCCAGCTTGGTGTCCATAGGGCCATTTAAGATGTGTCCACTTTGGCTTTTCAGAGTCCCTCCCGCAGTGGCCACTGCTGCAAGGCTCTGACCGAAACCCATGGCTCCTTTTCTCCCCTTAGGAACAGATTTCTGATTTTTGTTGGAAAGGCAACATGCTTCCCAGACTCTCCTACATGAAACATGGTTCCCAGACTCTCCTACAGCTGCAGGAGGACAGAGCTCTGGCCACGGAGATCTCAGCATGAGCCTGCTGGGCACTTCCAGAAGAGCTTGCCGTGCCGCTGCCCCATGCCTGGCCACCCTTGCCTGCCCTTTCCCTCTGGCTCCCAGGGGTGAAGCTGTGTCTCCTGGCCGATGACAACCCTCCGCCCTCTTCAGAAGTGGAGTCTGTTCACAACCAAAACAGGGAGCTGGTCTTCATCAAATCTCAGAAGAGGAGCCCCCACCCAACTCCAACGGCGGCTATCACCCGTGTGGCTGGGCAGCCCTGGGGATTTCGTCCATCTCGCCAAGTTTTCGCTGTCAGAAGCAGGACAGACAGGAGGGACAATTTCTCTTGCTGCCGCCCACAGGACAGGGTAACAGCTGACTGAGAAGAGGCTGAACAGTGCACTTGGCCTGGGTCACATGTTTAAGGGTCTGGGCTATATGTGACCTCGCGGCAGGCACTTACGGGAACACAGGACAGTCCATGTGATGGACTTGGAAGCTTTTTAAAAAATCACCCCCAAATGCCCATTTCCTTGGATGTTTTGGGCTATTCCTAAGTAACAACCTCTGGCATCTAAATCCAGTCGCCTGCACTACTGTGACCCTCAGAGGGGATCAGGAAGGCAAAGAACAGGAGGGACAAGCTTCCACTGATGGCAGGCGGCTTCACTCGCCTCCTTTTAGAGGCTTAAAGGAGATGGAACGACCGGCTTCAAACATGTGGCTAATGAGGTTTTGCCCTGGGATGCTGAGTGGGGGGGAGAGAAGGGTGGGTTTCAACACGGTCGGGCTTTGCCAGGACCCAAGGCTGAGAGGCACGTGCGCAGTTTCCAACCCTCAAAGGCTCTCATTTCACGGGTGGAGATAATGATATTCATTTGAGGGGCATATCATGCCTTGCTGTTGCGTATACAAACCAGCCTTAATGGATATTTTTTGAAACGTCCCATGGGGAAAATAGGCCATGTGAGAGTGCCAGGCGGCCAACTGTCACTTCCTCCCAGGGAAAAAGTGGAAAAAAACCCAACAGCCCTACTTAGGTGGAGCCAGCTACTGTTCCACTGTTAAAAGCTCCTAATGCTCCTAATGTCTGCACATTTGGCTTTCGAGTTTCCTCAGACCTACAGTCACTGGGAGGGGCTGGTGCCTGCCAGAATCTCAGGCCAACCGGGAACAGCTCGTGCAGAGGATGGGAAAGACAGAAGGAGGAGGCAGACTCCAGTGTGTTCTCTTCTGCAACCAGCTCTGACTTCAAGCCCAAGAGGTCATGGGAGAGACTCAGTTAAGAACTGTGGCATTTTTGCATTTGGCAAGACCATCTTCCTGCCCCTATATTCCCCATCCGACTTAGACCACCAGAGCAAACTGCCTTAGTTTGTGAAGAAACAGTAGGTGACATTTGGAGTTAATTATGCTCAATGGGATCAGCTTTATGCATATGCATTCCTGCTCCTTACCTATTTCCCAGGAAAACTCTAAAGATCCTAGAAATAAAGAGAACCACGAAGATGGATGATGGATGGACAGATGGATGGATGATGATGCATGGATAGATGGATGCAAGGGGAGAAGAGAAGGCAGGAACAGAGATACCTAAGGAAGTGGTGGGACAGTCACCTCATTGTAATTGTCCTCTTTAGACATGCAACAGAGGACTGACTACATCTAACCAGCAGAACACAGGTGTGTACTATAGAAGGAGAACATGTCCCAGAATCAAAATGACTAAATCACAGATTTTTTCATTAAATTTCATGAGTAAGTCTCAAATGCCGTACCTCGTCGTTACTTGATGTCTGCTGCTTACTTTTGAGGGCCCCAGAGCTTTCTCAAAACCACAGCTGGTTTTTAAAGAAGTCCTGATGATAAGCCTCAAAAATAATCTCTTTTTAAAATAAAAAATGAGATACTTGTGACTTATAGAGTATAGGTGGAGGCTAACGATCGCACCTACATGGACGCAGGAACGGATCTGTTGTACAGAGGTAATCTTAATGTCTCTAGGCCAAGACTCTTCAGGGGTGTATTTAAAGAATGAAGCTATCCCTGACTTAGAAATTAACACGACTCCTGCTTCCTCTGATCCTACTCAAACAGGGAACCACACTGAGCCAACTAAACTTTCATGACTGAATGTGTTTCTGACAACAGAATGATCTTCAGAAGGGAGCCTCCTGCCTCTGGGTATGACAAAATCTCAGCAGGGTTCAAACGCCTATTGAGGAGTTTCCCCACTCACTGCAAGGGAAGGAGCTCCTATTGTTCCAGAGAGTCATAAAAGTGCTTCCTTTCTCAGTGTTCTTCTCTCCATGTTCATTCGGAGAACTTAGCAATGGCAGGCCCAGTGGTAGGCAAACAGTCCCGTGGATTTGTGGCCACGGTCAGGAAGTGGCCTTTGGTTTCTTCCACCCTTGGATCTGAGCTTCCGTGGCCGCAGGCAGCCAGTGCTGGCAGTGCCAGGCCAGCCCATGCATAATTCACCAGAATGGAAGAAACAGGCCCCATCAGGGACAGATTTTGGCCTATTTCCCCTGGTTCATCATCAAATTTGCTTTCTGTTTGATCTCAGTGGCCCTGTAATCCTCCGCCTTTGATATCAATGAAGCTGGTATGAGATAACAACACGAGCCATCTGGTGGCAGAGCGGCGAGGGCCCTTCTGCAGAATAAAGTGGGGCTTCAGGCCAAGCCAGTGAGCCAGGGAGGGAAGAGGCCCGAAACTAGATTATGAACAGGCAGCACCCAGCTCGTCCCCAGGTAGGTCGAAAAGCATGAAGCTGACCAGAGATTCCGTATTTAAAACCCTGTCCCTGGTCTTATCTCCACCAGACCCCGAGATGAAACAGCTCCCCGGACATCTGCCTCCTCTGATCTTGGTTCCTTAGCTTTTTTCCATTAGGGACAAGTCTGAGAATGACATGTGATAATGCATTTCATGTCCCTTTTCCAGAGGCTGCGCACTTGGAGTGTTCTGGGTTCATCCGAATTATCAACAAGGAACTTATTTATTTTTAATTCTGTGAGCCATTCAGCTCTGCGCCTAAATCTAAAGCTCCAGCTGAGCCAGGCTTCCACCCAAAAGCTGACCACAGCCCTCGGGCAGGTCCCTTTGCCTGGAGAGCTCCCTCAGGCCCCCAGCCCCTCCTCACCCCCTGACCTTCCCGCCCCTCTGCTCCATCTCTCTCAGTTAGATTCCTCTGGAACAAGAGCAGGGCACCTAACACAACTGGAGCTGGTTATTTGTGCAGTGTCAGCTCAGAGTAAATCTGCCTCCTTAACCTGTAGATTGCACCAGGGGTTTTCTACCATCTTGGAATGTGCTTTTGGTAGCAGGGGCAGATTGGCCTGTGCATGCAGCTGCGGCTCCGTCTTTGCTTAATTCCCAGGGAGGAAGGAGGCAGCCCCCACCCCTGCCCTGGGCTTCCCTCACTTGCCTTCAGTGCGGAGCAGGGGACCTGGCCAGGTGGATGCTCAGCCTGCAATGCAAATGGAATGGATGCAGGAAGGAGGAAGGTGGACTCGGTGCTACAGAGGGCCTTGGTCACTGTGTCTCATTCATCTTGACGTTTGGGCAGGATGTGCCCAAAGACATCCAGCCAGCTGGTATGGAGGCAGAACAAGAATCTTGCGGTTGAATGGACAACGTTCTTTCTGGCTTTGTTATTGGCATGGGAGTGGGGGGCAAGGACCACGTGGCCACTTGAGTGTGATAAACTAATTCAACGCAGTCGTGTGGATTTCTATAGATTTTTTCATTTCATACTTCCTAGAAGAATGTCATCCTTCACGGACATTTAGCAAGTACTGTGGTGACGTGCTAGGGCCTAGCCGGAATGTCGGGTGGGGCCCTCAGGGAGGGCTGTGAATTGTAAAAAGATAAATCTATTTTTTCTCTCTGTTAGAAACTAGAATTCAGAGTAGTGACATGTGTCTCACTGCTTAAAACATCACAGGCCAAACGGCTGGGCGAGGCATGGAACAAGCGTCCACAGTTCTGGGTCTATAAATCAAGTATTGAGTGTTTGAATCCGAGCAGCTTAAAGGGACCTGGAGCCCCACCTCCTGTGCCCCCCGAGCATGTTGTGGGATGGGGGAGTCAGCACTAAAGGGGGGCACTCATGCCTTCTAATGGAGTGTTCTTTCCGTGGACTGTGGAGGCACCTCGGGCCAAGCTCCCCTTCTCCCTCCTACCTGCAGACCTGGAGGAGGTGATCAAAAGGGAGATGTAAATTATTCACCTTCTCTCAGGCTTGGAGGGTAGACAGCTCTCCCTGTATGAATGGATCATTACAAAAACCCTCAGGGAGGCTGCTGTCCCACCCAGGGGACAGGGCTACACGTAGGGTTCACTTCCCAGTTCTGACCCTCCATCCCACAGTGCTATCTTTGGAGCAATGGAGAACGATCCCATTACAGCAAACGATCCTAGTCACCACCTCACATCCAATCTACCCCTCCCTTGTTCCTAAGAGAAGCCCCTTTTAGGTGGGCGCACCAAGGCCTGAAGTGAAAAAACACACATAACTTCTCCTCCTTGCCACCAAGCATGGTCATGGGTCAAGTGAGTTCTAAGTGGAATTGCTATGAGGAAGCTTCCTGAAAAGCTGCTTAAAGGGAGGTCACTCAGCTGGAGGAGGTGTTGTTCTTGCCCTTCTATATGTCTATAGAGTAAGACACAAACATGAGGGCTGGAGCTTCAGCAGTCATTTTGGACCAGGTGTGTGTGATTGTGCAGGACGGTCATGGGCTCAGATGGTACAATAGAGGGCAGAAGGCTCACTCCTGATGTTTATGGAGCTGCTCCATAAACTCTGGTCTCCATAAGCTCATACTCCTTTCACAAGAAAGGCTGCTGTTAGTTGGAATTTTTGCATCATGTAGCTACATGCAATTGAAATACAATGTCTTCATGGGAAAACGAGTTATCTGTAATACCTCGATCCCTAAACCCTGTCAGTAATGACAAAAACAAACAAACATGTGCACACCTCCAAAGGAGCTAAAAGGGGTGGGGGCATAGAAAGAGGAATTGAGATTTATGGAACACATGGCATCTGACATATTTGTTGGTTACCGTGACACTGTAAGGTGACTGTGACCTACTTTTCAGATGAGGATACTAAGGTTCATGGGGCTTAAGTATCTGCGGCATGGGCTGGGTCTGTGGCTCAGTGGTAGAGCACTTGCCTGGCACGTGTGAGGCACTGGGTTTGATCCTCAGGCAACACACACACACACACACACACATACACACACACACAGACACACCACAAAATAAAACAAAGGTATATAAAAAAAAGAATCTGCTGCATATCAGCTGTTCAGTGGCCAAAGAAGAGAGGGAATGGCAACAGGCAGGAAATAATAACATTTTCAGAAACTCACCAAGAGTTTGGTAAATTACAATTATGTGAGAAACTCAAATAAAATATGAAGTAACTTGATGGAATTAAATTAGGTAATATACACTCAAAAACGCTTAGATTTTTGTAAGTACTTCAAAAATATCAATTTCTATGTGGACTTTTAAAAATCTTTTCTGAAACTTAAAAACGTACTCTCCCAAATTTTTGAGGTGTGCTTTGTTATTTTGCTTAGGAGATAACATACATAGAATCCTGTAATCATTTAAAAGTTGTGCCCCCCAAAAACAAACTGCCTAGAATCATGTACTAGGTTTAATAGTAGCCCCTCTCCACCCCCGCCATGCACCAAATTCACATCCATCCGGAATCTCAGAGGGTGACCTTATTGAGGGATAGGGTCTTTGCAGATGCAATTAGTTAAATTAATATGAGGTCATGCGGGATTAGGGTGGATTAAAGCTAGGATCCTTATAGGACGAGGAAAGGACACTCAGACATGCAGGGCTAGAGAGCCACGTGATGACAGACGGACAGAGGTGGAGAAGGAAGTCATGCAGACGGCGGCGGGGGGGGGGGGACCACCAGCAGCTGGAGGGGCTCCTCCCTGGAGGGTAGGGGGTCCCAGCCCTGCCAACTGCTCCACACAGACTTCCAGGCTCAGAACTTCAGGAGAGTGTGACGCTGTTATTTGAGGCTACCCATTTGTGGTCGATTGCTCCAGCAGCTCTAGGAAATGGTTTGGAAACAGATTTAGAACAGCAAAGAGCACTGACTAAGGAAAGTATTTATAATACTGAGATCCACTTCTGTGCATCGGAAAACTAACCGTCTTCCCTGTTGTCAACTGCTAAGCATGTGACTTCTAGCATGTGCTGTCCTCAACTCAAGCTCAAGAGCCCACAGCAGGCTGGAGGACTCCCGCTGAGAACTCTAATTAACGGTCAAAGCTCCACTTGGTCTGCTGCTGATGCACTGGTTAGAGAGGTGAGGAAAGTCAGCGACTGCATGTCAGATACACCAATAAACAGCTGCTAATTAGATTCGGGGATACGATTGGATGTTATCCCAGGAAGATAAGCAATCCGTGCACACAACTGCAACTTGCGTGTATTTGCCTAATTCCAAGCTTAATGTTCTATTCTTCCAAAATTAACATAATCAAGTTTAGTATACTTATGTTCAGAATATCAAATGAATAAACATGACTTTATACATACTCCATAGTTTCACAAATCTGTGAAGGAGAAACCCAATTATGACAATTTAAAAACAGAAAAGATAATTTCCTTCAACTGTCGGCATGAAAAAAAATGGTTTTCTTCCCCTGGAAAAATCCACAATATCACAAATGAGATACTTATCTTTTCAGTTTCCATACAACTTAGCTAACGACAAAAAAACCTCTAGCAGAATCAGTGAAATATTTTCAATTGCACATATGAATCTTGAATTTATATAACACGGGAAATTCACAAGTATCAAAATGTTCTCAATGCAAACCATTTATCTCCACTAATTCAGTTCCTCCCCAGTAGGACTAGTGCCTTGGCTATAAACAGACTTGGAATCCTGTATGTTTGCTATATTTATACATTATCAATGTCAGACTTTTCTCACTACCAGGATGAGCCCTAAAATCAGGTTACATGGAAACTCAGTCAATTCAACTGTTCATAATGCCTCTTGAATGTCTAAAATATTTGCTATTTTTCCATTTGCACCTGCTTAAAATAAAGCAATTGCACTTACAAATCAATAGTAAGGTATATAATCCCAATGCAAAATGGGTTATATGATTTAAATGGATATTCTACAATGAATATACCCCATGATCAATAAACATGTGAAAACACACTCAATAAGAAAATACAAATCAAAACTATGATGAGATACCCCTCCCCACCCACCAGCACAGCTAGAATCAAATGGATCTTTGATAATAAGTGTTGGCAGAGATGTGGAGAAACTAGAACCTTCAAACATTGTTAGTGGGACTGTAAAACAGTACAGCCATTTCAAAAAACTGATAGTGCCTCAAAAAGCTCAACAGAGTTACCATAGGACCTAGCGAGTCAAACCCTAGGTGTATGTTCAAGAATACTGAAAACATGTGTCCACACAAATCCATATGGTAACTTTTGCTGTAGCATTATTCATAATATCCATAGAATGGATATTACCAAGATGTCCATCACCTGAATAGATTTAAAAAATGTGGTATGTCCATATAATGAAATATTACTTGGCCATTAAAACTGGCATGTGCTGTTGCCAGGGTGGACTTTGAGAGCCCATTAAATGAAAGAGGTGCTGAAGACCCAAAGCCTGCTTGCTGCACTAGTCTATCCATAATTAATCCAGAACAAATTCAGAGGCAGAAAGCAGGTTTGTGGTTGCCAGGGGTTGACAGGGTGGAGAGATGGGAAGTGACCATTAATGAGTGTGCAGTTTCCTTTAGGGAGGATGAAGATATCCTAAAATTATGTTATGATGATGCGTGTGCAACTCTGATTATTCTAAAAAAAAAATTGAACTGGATACTTTAAATAGATGAAATGTATGTGAAATCTCAACAGTCTATTTAAAAAAACCAAGTTTGAAGAGCCATCTTTGATCCAGTAACTAGAATTTTATTCAAAACTTAAAGCTGACATTGATACTAGTTTGTTTTTTTTTTTTTTGAAATCAACATTGGAATGTATTGTCTTGAACTTTACTCAGTGTAATCAAAGAATAAAGGGACTAAAACATAAACATCATTTTTAAAAATCAGGAAATATTGTGATAATAAATCTGTACGTGGTCTCGGCCTCCGGTTCTTGGCACAGAGCTCCTAAATCCCTGGTGATTTCCTGAGCAGTGGGGATGCAAGAATTCTTCGATCCTGGTTCCTAACCAAGAGCTAAGCCTTTGGGATTTACTGGGTATGTTTTGTTCCATGGAGGTGACACCCTGTGGATGAGAGCTGGTCCCCAGAATCACCAACCATGACTGGACGCTTGGAGCCTTCAGTCCCCCACCCATCCTCCAGGAAGGGCCGAGGGCCTGCAGGTTGAGTTAATCAGCCATGCCTACAGGACAAGGCCTCCATAAATTCCCCAGGACACAAGGTTTGAGAGATTCTGGGCTGCTGAACGGTGGAGGTGCTGGGGACAGCAGGCCTGCAGAGGGCCAGCAAACCCCACACCCTGCCCTTAGGCTTCCCGGGCTCTCTCCCTCACCTGGCTGCTCACCTCTGTCCTGTGCGAAAGCCCTTAACATAAAGAGGTAAATGGAAGTTGAGTGACTTTCCTGAGTCCTGCAAATTGTCCCAGCAAATAACTGAGCCCAGGAAGGGTACAGCGAGGACCGGTGTTCTATGGCCAAGCTGCAGGCAGCCTCTCACTTGCAATGGGTGTTTGAAGGGGGGACAGCCTGGGGCTCAATCTGCGGCATGTGACACTCTCTCCAGCAGTGTCAGAACTGAACGGCAGGACACCCAGTTGGCATCTGCTAGATAACTGTTCCCCCTCTGCATTCTGGTGATCTGTATTGAGAGTACAGTTAGAGAAACCAGTCTGTCAAGTTTTTCCTACTCTATAAGTTGTTATTTTCAGTGAAAATTTTTTTTAAAAAGCAACCTTACAAAACACAATGGAAACCATCAATGTAGCTCCCGTGATAGCCCCTGTTTCAATTATATGGTATTTCCCCTTTCCTTCCAGTTCTGATCCCTTCCTCTTGCTGTCCGCATCCTCCCTTGGACTCTTGAGGCTTCTGGTCAAACAAATATACAGGCAGTTTGATACATGAAACTGCACTGGCTTGCTGCCTGACTAAATCAATAAGATATATTTATATGACATGCAAATTAACCACACATTTTCTTAAAGAGCTTCGAGAGGTTAAGCCAGACTGACACCACTGACCAATAATTGGCAGGAGGCAAAGCCACAGTTCTGTTTTTCTAATTTTTTATTTTATTTTTTTCCTACCAGGGATTGAGTTCAGGCATGCCTAACCACTGAGCCACATCCCAAGTCCATTTTATTTTATTTTTTTCGAGACAGGGTCTTGCTAAGTTACCTGGGTCCTCACTAAGTTGCTGAAGCTGGCTTTGAACTCACAATCCTCCTGCATCAGCCTCCTGAGCTGCTGGGATTACAGGAGTGTGCCACTGCGCCCCGCCACAGTCCTGTTGTTTTAACTGTCCAGCCTGTGGCTGGTCCCTCCCTTCCTGCTTTGGATTTGGCTCTGTATTGGACGCTGCTTAATGTGAATATGCACCTGCCCCCTTCAGCACCTTCACTCCTGTCATTCATTCATCTTTTAACACTGGACTCACATACTAGCTAGTGGCCAAGTAGAGGCATTATCATCTATGTCCATCTATATCATCTGCATCCATCTAAGCCAAGGACTAACATGCAGTCCAGTGGAATGATTTTAAAGGCATCTTAGAGAGGAAAGTTTACAAAGTAAGAAACACAGCTCATAAAATCCCCTGCTTTTTAAAAAAAAAAATAGGATGAGCCTCTGGGGCCAGCACAAACCCATAATCCCAGAGACTCGGAAATTGAGGCAGGAAGGTTGCAAGTTCGAGGCCAGCCTCAGCAACTTAGCAAGACTTTAAGCAACTTAACGAGACCCTTTCTCGAAACAAATAATAAAAAGGGCTGGGATGTGACTCAGTGGTAAATAAAGTACCCTTGAGTTCAACCCCCAGATCCAAAGAAAATAAAAGTTACTCAAATCAATGACCCTTTAATTTCTATGAAGGTCAGCAAAGGACTCGTGGGAGAGGTAGGGTAAGGAACTCAGGCTTATGAGGCAGAAACAGGCATTCGAGATCCTACACCTGCACCTTTGTGTTCTCAGCTGCTAGATGAGAGGCGTGGGTTGTGCTTCCCAAACCTGGGTGACTGTCAGGATCCCCTGGGAAGCTTTTCTTTTTTTTTAAAAAATCTTTCTGCATGGAAAATTCCAAGCACATGCAGAGTAGAGACAACAATGAATCCCCAAACAACCACTGCCAGCTGAAACAACCATCAAGTCCTGGCCTGTTCTTCCCTCCTCCTCCCCAGCCCTACAGAAGAGCTTCCTAAGAACACAGATTGCTGCACTACACCCTGTGGGCCTCCGAGCCGCAGGTCTATAACAGAGTCAGAGGATGGGCTTTGGTTCCCTTAAGAGTCAGGCATTGGACCTAGAGGACTCCTGCGTTTCTTTTCAGCAAAGGATGTACACAGCAACAAATGTCCTAAGTCAAGTTTATGAAAAAATCATAGATCTTATGTGAAGTTTGTAACATTTATAGTGCATTCAGCCACTGATAGAGAAGGCGCAATTACTTGTTAAAGTTCAAAGTTAAACTGTCTGAATCCCCAAGAAAGAAAAATCCTGCTCACTGCAGGCTTCGGAAAAACCCCCAGTTTTCCAGAATTTGAATGGCATAACACTGATTGCTGTACGTGCTTGCTGGAAGCCAGAGCGAAGCCCCCCTACCAGCACCAGCAAAGTGTTAGCTATGTGCATAGGGAAGGGCACACAACACCCAAATCTCAAAAATAAGCAGACCGAGCTGCTTCCAAGCATTCTAAAATCAACCAACCAAAATCAGTGCCAATGTGTGTGTGTGATAATAGGCACCATGAAAGCCCTAGTGCATACTGCCTGCTCGGAGGTTCTGGGTCGTAAACATTCTTGTCTTTCACAATTTTATCTTTAAAATGATTCCCAGTACAACTTAGCTTTCAAATTAATTTGGCAATCCCACAGTGTCCTAGAAGAAATCATCCAATTCTGATACACAGTTGCATTAAGAAACCAATTGTTCAGCTTTCCAATTGCAACATCGACAGTTTAACAAAAAAGGCTTCATGGTGCATTCTTGCCCTGAAATCCTCCCACAGAGACACAACTTTGGGGATCGCATAGCTGCCCAAAAAGACAATGAATCCTCTCATTTTGGAACGTTGTTTTTGACTTCTTTTGACTGGAGCGTGTGCATGCTATAAAAATGGCAATGTCTACTGATTTAAATATAAATTCTGGGGTATGACCTGGTTGATCCTTTGGGCATCCCAAACAATCCCTGTATTTTGGAATCAGGCTTCATGTGCCCAGGAAAAAACAGGTTGCATGTGAGCAGCTAACAGAAGGTAGAACCTCGAAACAGCAGAGAAAGCTTTGAGAGGATCCACTGAGTTGGCTAATGAACCAGATGTTGCTACAAGAAAAATTAACTTTTATAGTTTGATGTATGTTCCTTGGGATCAATATCAAGATACACAGCAGGAGCAAGCGATGTGCGGTTTCTGAACTGGACCTCAACAACAATTCTCTTTAAAAAATTAAGTCAAGTGTGTTTAAATATGCAAGACACAGATTTCCATGTTTTTTGACAGAGGAGTTGATATGAATAGTTCGTCTCTTTCCTCCCCAAAGGATAAGTTTTTCAAGATAATTCATGGCCTGCAAAGCACCTACACATGGCTCATTATATATCTGTTTGAATTTTTTTCCACAAAGCTATGCAAATCGGAAAAAGTAACATTTAACCCTGCAGTGGTTTGGCAAAGGTAGAATTAATCCACGGTGTCTTGAGCACATGAGGAAAACTTCATTAAGATAATAACTGCTTAATTAATATTTTAATTTGAAAGCTAGTCAAGGAAGCCTGCATCTTCTGATTTTTACTGATTAAAATAATCTACATAAAATTAATAAATATTCCAAGGAACATAACTTGTAGATATAGAATATCTATTTTTTTTTTTAGCTTTTTGAAACACTTTATTTTTAAAATTTTAAATTAAATTTATTTTTGACTGATTCATCAACCATAAAACTTGTACACACTAATGAGGTGCTATGTGATTGATCTTTCAATACATGTATACATTGTACAATGTTAATTAAGGTTAAGCATATCTCCTCAAACATTTCTCATTACTTATTGGTAAAAGTGTTAAAAATCTTCTCTTCCTGATTTGAAATATATAGTGCATTATCATAATCTATAGTCGTCCTACCATGCAATAAAACAGGAAAATATCTTTGTGCTAGATCACTGTAATTGACTACCCAGTGATGAACCTTCCATTCCTCCCTTTCCTCCACTCTTCCTCACATCGGGTAACCATCATTCTACTCTCAACTTCTATGAGATCGGTTTTTTTTCCCCCCATATGAGTGATCAGGTGGAACTTGTCTTTCTGTGTCTAATTTCACTTAACATAATGTTCTTTAGTTCCATTCATGTTGTTGCAAATAACAAAATTTCATTCTTTTTTATGGTTGAGTAGTTTTCTATTGTGTATGTATGTCACATTTTTTAAACCCTTCATCTGTCAATGGACACTTAGATTGCCTCCATCTCTTGGCTATTGTGAATAGTGCTGTGATAAACATGGAAATGAAGGTATTTCTTCTATACACTGATTTAATTTCCTTTGGATGCATACCCAGTAGTGGGACTGATGCATCACAAAGTAGTTCTATTTTTAATTTTTTGGGGAACTCCTTACTGATTTCCATAATGCTGTACTAATTTACATTCCTGCATGAAAGTGTGCCCTTTTCTCTACATCTTCACCAGCACTTATTATCTTTTGTCTTTTTGATAATAGCCATTCTTACTAGGCTAAGAAAATAACTCATGTGGTTTTGATTTGTATGTCCCTGATGATTAGTGATGTTGAGCATTTTTTCTTTCTTTCTTTCTTTTAATTTTTTATTGTTGGCTGTTCAGAACATTACATAGTTCTTGATATATCATATTTCACACTTTGATTCAAGTGGGTTATGAGCTCCCATTTTTACCCCATATACAGATTGCAGAATCACATCAGTTACACATCCATTGAGTTACATATTGCCATACTAGTGTCTGTTGTGTTCTGCTGCCTTTCCTATCCTCTACTATCCCCCCTCCCCTCCCCTCCCCTCCCCTCTTCTCTCTCTGCCCCCTCTACTGACATTCATTTGTCCCCCTTGTATTATTTTTCCCTTTCCCCTCACTTCCTCTTGTATGTAATTTTGTATAACCCTGAGGGTCTCCTTCCATTTCCATGCAATTTCCCTTCTCTCTCCCTTTCCCTCCCACCTCTCATCCCTGTTTAATGTTAATCTTCTTCTCATGCTCTTCGACCCTACTCTGTTCTTAGTTACTCTCCTTATATCAAAGAAGACATTTGGCATTTGTTTTTTAGGGACTGGCTAGCTTCACTTAGCATAATCTGCTCTAATGCCATCCATTTCCCTGTAAATTCTATGATTTTGTCATTTTTTAATGCAGAGTAATACTCCATTGTGTATAAATGCCACATTTTTTTTATCCATTCATCTATTGAAGGGCATCTAGGTTGGTTCCACAGTCTTGCTATTGTGAATTGTGCTGCTATGAACATTGATGTAGCAGTGTCCCTGTAGCATGCTCTTTTTAGGTCTTTAGGGAATAGACCGAGAAGGGGAATAGCTGGGTCAAATGGTGGCTCCATTCCCAGCTTTCCAAGAAATCTCCATACTGCTTTCCAAATTGGCTGCACCAATTTGCAGTCCCACCAGCAATGTACAAGTATACCCTTTTCCCCACATCCTCGCCAGCACTTGTTGTTGTTTGGAAGATCTGTCCAGTGGCGAGAGAGGTGTGTTGAAGTCTCCCATGATTATGGTATGGTGGTCTATTAGACTCTTGAACTTGAGAAGAGTTTGTTTGATGAACATAGCTGCACCATTGTTTGGGGCATATATATTTATGATTGTTATGTCTTGTTGGTGTATGGTTCCCTTAAGCAGTATGTAGTGTCCCTCTTTATCCCTTTTGATTAACTTTGGCTTGGAATCTATTTTATTTGATATGAGTATGGACACTCCTGCTTGTTTCCGAAGTCCATATGAGTGATATGATTTTTCCCAACCTTTCACCTTCAACCTATGTATGTCTTTTCCTATCAAATGCGTCTCCTGTAGGCAGCATATTGTTGGGTCTTGTTTTGTGATCCATTCTACTAGCCTGTGTCTCTTAATTGGTGAGTTTAAGCCATTAACATTTAGGGTTATTATTGAGATATGGGTTGTTCTTCCAGCCATATTTGTTTATTTATGTTACTAAACATGGTTTGTTTTCCTCTTTGATTATTTTTCCCCCCTTTACTGTCCTACCTCCCACTGTTGGTTTTCATTGTTATTTTCCATTTCCTCTTCCTGTAATGTTTTGCCAAGGATGTTTAGAAGAGATGGTTTTCTAGCTGCAAATTCTTTTAACTTTTGTTTATTGTGGAAGGTTTTAATTTTATCTTCCATCCTGAAGCTTAATTTCGCTGGAAACACAATTCTTGGTTGGAACCCATTTTCTTTCAGTGTTTGAAATATGTTATTCCAGGATCTTCTAGCTTTCAGAGTCTGTGTTGAAAGATCAGCTGTTATCCTGATTGGCTTACCCCTAAATGTGATCTGCTTCCTTTCTCTTGTAGCTTTTAAAATTCTCTCCTTATTCTGTATGTTGGGCATCTTCATTATAATGTGTCTAGGTGTGGGTCTCTTATGATTTTGCACATTTGGCGTCCTGTAGGCTTCTAGGATTTGGGATTCTGTCTCATTCTTCAAGTCTGGGAAGTTTTCTCGTATTATTTCATTGAATAGACTGCTCATTCCTTTGGTTTGAAACTCTGTCCCTTCCTGTATCCCAATGACTCTTAAATTTGGTCTCTTGATGTTATCCCATATTTCTTGGATATTCTGCTCATGGTTTCTTAACAGTATTGCTGAGCTGTCTATGTTCTTTTCAAGTTGAAATACTTTATCTTCATTGTCTGATGTTCTATCTTCTAAGTGTTCTACTCTGCTGGTAGTATTCTCAATTGAGTTTTTAAGTTGGTTTATTGCTTCCTGCATTTCTAGGATTTCTGTTTGTTTTTTATAACCTCTATCTCCCTGTATAGTTGATCTTTTGCTTCTTGGATTTGTTTATGTAATTCATTGTTGAAGTGATCTTTCATTGTCTGATTTTGCTGTCTGATGTCTTCCTTGAGACTCCAGATCATCTGAAGCATGTATATCCTGAATTCTTTATCTGACATTCCATCTGCTGCAGCTATTACCTCTTCTAACGTTGAGTTGACCTGCATTGCTTGTGGTCCTTTCTTTCCTTGTCTCTTCATACTGTTCGCGTTCCTTTCTACTTGGTGAAACTGTTGTGCTATTGAATTTTCCCCCTATATATTTATATTGGTCTTGTATAGTTGCAGAGTCTCCCTCACAGGCGCGGGCGGCGGCTCTGCCCCTCCTCCAATTGGGGCAATGTGCCTACCACGCTGGCAGGCCACTGGGCCTGCTCTGCCGGTCGGTAGCAGGTCCGCCTACCTTGCAGGCGCGGGCGGCGGCTCTGTCCCTCTGCGGGCCGCTAGGCTTGTTCTGTCGGTGGTCACAGTTCTGCCTACTTTGCAGGCGTAGGCAGCGGCACTGCCCCTCTGCAGGCCTCTGGGGCTGTTCTGCCAGTGGGTCGCAGGTCCGCCTACCTTGCAGGCGCGGGGGGCGGGGCGGCTCTACCCTTCCTCAGGCCACTGGGCCTGTTCTGTCGGTTGCAGGTCTGGCCTGTTCTGATGGTGGTCACAGTTCCGTCTACCTTGCAGGCGCGGGGGGAGGGGGCGGCTCTGCCTCCCAGCAGGCCACTGCTCCTCTTCTGCCGGTGGGTCGCAGGCCCGCCTACCTTGCAGGAGTGATTGGAAGCTCTGTCCCACCGCGGGCCACTGGGCCTTTTCTGTTGGTGGTCACAGTTCCGCCTACCTGGCAGGCGCGGGGGGTGGGGGGCGGCTCTACCCCTCAGCAGGCCGCTGGGCCTGCTCTGTGGGTGGTCACAGTTCCCTCTACCTTGCCGGCGCAGGGGGAGGGGGCGGCTCTGCCTCTCAGCAGGCCGCTGCTCTTCTTCTGCCGGTGGGTCGCAGGCCCGCCTACCTTGCAGGAGTGATTGGAAGCTCTGTCCCTCCGCGGGCCACTGGGCCTTTTCTGTCGGTGGTCACAGTTCTGCCTACCTGGCAGGCGCTAGAATATCTATTTAGAAAAATGTTTTAACATTTAAAAGCAGCTACAATGCAAAAAACAAAAAGAAGAAAAAAATTCCTCCGGAATCCCATCACTACATAATCACCCCATCATTTAAATATATGTCCTTTTGGTAATTTTAAACATGCCTGTTTTGTGTAGTTATGGAGTTTAAAATCTTAATATTATTCATTTGGTACAAATTGAATTTTGTTACGTTGCCATGAATTTGTAATGTTTGAATAAATGCAGTAAAGAGTCACAATTTATATCATTATTCTTTCATTACTGGAAGTTAACATTGGGCATACTTATACATATGACTTTTAATAATATTTTGGTATTTTATTGAAAGTGATTTTTAGAAATAAAATAGCCACAAACATTTTAGACTTCGACATATACTGCCACATCGATATCCAAGAATTGTACTGATTTACAAAATAATCTAGAATGCAGAAAACATTGCTTTGATACACTATCTTTACAAGCCATTGCTATTATTCATCAAAAAGAGGCTTCTGCTAATTAAATACATGAGAAATGACACTTCATGTTTCTAATTTTTAGTATTTTTATTCAAGTACTGCTGGCAGCTGGAAGTTTGCTGGGGCCCCTTTGGCTGTTTCTTTTGACAAGTGGCTCCTGATTGTGCCCAGCCAGACTGCGGCATTTGGTGGCTCGCACGGGGAGCGACTGAGGGTAAGTGAAACTGCTCGCCCCTGAGGGCAGGGCGAGAGGATGGGTAGCCATTTTAAGATTCCTCTTTTATTTTGCTTCACTTTTGTTTTAAGTTGCCTGTCCCTGGAGATGAGTGAGACGGAAGAAAAACCGCTCACATCTGAGGAAAAACTATTTACGTCTGAGGAACAGATAGGGAGAAAGGACGGATGCACATGTCAGGAGGATAGAAAGGCTATAATGACTTTTTGTTGTTCCCTTTTTATTTCATTCTGTCTCGGTTTTGTTTGGCGTCATCTTGTTGGGTTGTATTATAGTAGAAATACGGGATCAGAAATTAGTAAAAAACAAACTGAAAGAGTGTTAAGTAAATTTTTAGAGGAAGGAGGCATCTCAGTAAAATCAAGAACAATCAGGGCATACGTTGATACAATACAAAAATGTAGCCCATGGCTTTTTAAGGAGGAGTTGTTAAATATATCACAATGGAACCATCATGGTGAAGATTTAAAAAGAATAGAAAAGAAAAGCCCAGGGACTCTGCCAGTTGGCACATTGCCATTGTGGACATTCGTATCTTGTTTGCTTAGTCCAAAGCCTTCAGTTCAGACAATGGTAGAGGAAGGAGAAGACATAATGATTCAAGTAAAAGAGAAGGTCTCTCAAGTTAGTCAGACAGAGGAAAAGATTCAAGTAAAAGAGAAGGCCTCTCAAGCTAGTCAGACAGAGAAAGAAAGTGTAAAACAGAAAAAGCCATCAGGGGGAAAGTTACAACAGGAGACTGCTACTAACACCTTTCTATCACCAGAGGGTGTAAGTGTCCAACCAACAGCACCACCTCTACAGGAGACTGCTACTAACACCTTTCTATCACCAGAGGGCGTAAGTGTCCAACCAACAGCGCCACCTCCATATGCTGGGAGGCCCCCAACCCCCGAGTTGATAGTTGGGATCCTGAGACAAGGTCTCAAATATTAACATGCCCTGTATTTGAGGCAGGAGGGCAGCGATTTTACCAAGTTTTAAATTTCAAAACAGTGAAGCAGCTAAAAGAGGCTGTAACAACCTATGGTCCTCAAGCACCCTTCACTGTAAGCTTGGTCGAATCCATTAACAACTTGAACATGACGCCAGCAGATTGGGCTAATATGTGTAAAGCTGTGCTAAATGGAGGACAATACCTGTTATGGAAGGTTGCCAATGAGGAATTTTGCAAGGAGACGGCTAGGCGAAATGCAGCAGCTGGTTATCCTCAGAGAAATCTAGATATGTTGTTAGGAAAGGGACCTTATGAGGATCAGCAGCAACAAATTGCATATGATCCTGGCGTATACGCACAAATTGCTGCAGATGCAATTAAGGCATGGAAGACTTTACAAGGACATGGAGGTTTACAAGGTCAATTATCTAAGGTAATACAAGGAGCTAATGAACCTTATGCTGAATTTGTAGATAGGCTTATTCAAACAGCTACCAGAGTTTTTGGGAATACAGAACAAGCAATGCCATTACTAAAACACCTGGCTTATGAGCAAGCGAATCGTTGGTGCAGAGATATCATTAGACCATGGAAACATGAAGATTTAAACACATATATTAAATTATGTAGAGACATTAATGAACAAGAGCAAGTCGTGGCAGCTGCAGTAAAACAGGCTTTAGATGCCAGAGACATTAATGAACAAGGGCAAATTGTGGCAGCTGCAGTAAAACAGGCTTTAGATGCCAGGCCAAGAACATGCTACAATTGTGAACAAACAGGACATTTTAAAAGGAATTGCCCCATTGGAGGAGGGTTTAACAAAACTAGGTATCAAAGGAGTAGAATACCAGGTATTTGCCCACGATGCCGTAGAGGGAGACATTGGGCTAATGAATGCCGTTCTCAAACCACCATAGAGGGTACTCCATTATCAAAAAACGAACAAGGACCAGGTGTTTATCCACGATATCGTGGAGAAAGGCATCGGGCTCCATTGCCAAAAAACGGACAGGAGGGCCCAATGCTCCGGGGCCCAAAACCACAAATATACGGAGCACTGGAGGAACCCAGCAACCCCATCAGGGTAGTGCCCAGGACACATTGTCCATCAGATCCCTCATCAGACAAACCAGAGGGAGCGCAGGGTTGGACATCTGCGCCTCCGCCAGAGCAGTACTAACTCCAGAGATGGGAGTTCAAATCATTCCCACAGGGGTGAAAGGACCTCTTCCCAAAGGAACAGTAGGCTTATTATTGGGACGCAGCTCTTCTACTCTAAAAGGACTTATGATAAGTCCTGGGGTAATTGATCCCGATTATGAAGGTGAAATAAAAATTATAGCCAGTTCTCCAAAGGGTATATCAGTAATTTCACCAGGAGATAGAATAGCACAGTTACTAATAATACCCAGCCTACATGATAAATTTTCCAGTCGTACTGTAGAAAGAGGTTCCAAGGGATTAGGCTCCACAGGTGTAGATTGGGCTATGCTTTCTTTAAATTTAGATTCTCGCCCCATGCTAAAACTAAATATTCAAGGACATGAATTTAATGGGCTACTGGATACAGGTGCAGACCTTAGCATCATCTCTCGTCAAGAATGGCCAAAACATTGGCCATTACAACAAGCCACTCAAACGCTTCGAGGCCTAGGAGTGGCGACTAATCCCCATAGAAGTGCAATGGTATTAGATTGGAAGGATCCTGAAGGATGTGAAGGAACTATACAGCCATATGTATTGGATCATCTTCCCGTAAATTTATGGGGACGAGATGTCCTAGATCAATTAGGTTTGACATTAACAAATAACATCAACCAAAATGCACCCACTATTATGACTAGACAAGGTTTTAGGAAAGGAAAAAGATTAGAAAAACAAGAACAAGGTATAGCAGCACCAATACAAATAGATCAAGGGAGAGACAGACATGGGTTGGATTTTCAGAAAGGGCCACTGAGACAATAAAAATTACTTGGAAATCAGAAAGACCAGTATGGGTTCCTCAGTGGCCCCTGACTAAAGAAAAGATACAAGCAGCCCATGACCTGGTCAAACAACAATTAGCAGAAGGACATATACAACCTTCTGTATCTCCCCATAATACTCCCATTTTTGTCATCAAAAAGAAATCTGGTAAATGGAGATTATTGCAAGATTTAAGAGCCATTAATAATGAGATGGTTATTATGGGACCTGCTCAATCAGGGATTCCTCAGTTGTCTGCTTTGCCAAAAACCTGGTATGTTTTAGTTATAGATATTAAAGATTGTTTTTTTTCAATTCCAATTCATCCTGAGGATAGTCCACGTTTTGCATTTACTATCCCTGCACTGAATCATGAAGGTCCTGATCAGAGATATGAATGGAAAGTACTCCCTCAAGGGATGGCTAACAGCCCAACTATGTGTCAAATTTATGTTAACAAAGTAATCCAGCCACTTAGAAATCAAAATCCTGAACTACAAATATTTCACTATATGGATGATGTATTATTAGCACACAAAGATAAAAACACATTGCTAGAATGTTATGCCACACTTACAAACTTATTAAAAAATTATAATCTAGAGATAGCAATAGATAAAGTACAATTAAATTTTCCAATTAATTATTTAGGAGTTCTATTATCCTCAACCATGGTCCGTCCACCAAAAATTCAAATACGAGTAGATCAACTCAAATCACTTAATGACTTTCAAAAGTTATTAGGAGACATAAATTGGATAAGGCCTTATTTAGGTATACCAACAGGAGAGTTGGGACCTTTATTTGATATCCTAAAAGGTCCATCAGATCCAAATTCACCCCGAATGTTAACGCCTGAAGCAAGAAAGGCATTAAAAATCATTGAAACATATATGGAAAATATGCATTTGGATAGAATTGATATAAGTTTGCCTTTATTATTTATTGTACTACCAACAAAAAATATTCCTACAGGAGTATTTTGGCAAGAAGGTCCATTATTATGGATACATTTATCTTATTCTCCTAACACTATTCTTACTAGGTATCCTGAGGCTGTAGGACAATTAATACTCAAAGGAATAAAAGCAGCAAAGGGAGTGTTTGGAATTTCTCCCAATAAAATTATTACTCCATATACTATGAATCAAATTGATGAGTTAGCTAATGAGTTAAATACTTGGGCAATAATCATGTGCAAATCTAATGTTTCATTTGATAACCACTTACCATCTAATCCTTTATTGTCTTTTTGGTCATTGCATCCTGTAATTTTTCCAAAAATGACAAGAAAAACACCTATCATGAATGCTCCAAATATATTCACTGATGGGTCAAATAATGGTACAGCAGCAGTAGTTACCCCTGATCAAACTTTTACATTTTTAGTACCCAAACAATCAGCTCAAAAGGTAGAGCTTAATGCAGTTTTACAAGCTTTTGTGATGTTTAAAGATTCTGTATTTAATTTATTTTCTGATAGTCAGTATGTAGTTAATGCTATAGTATCTCTTGAAGATGCTGGTAGGATTTGCCCTTCTTCTACTGTTTTCTCTTTGCTTTCCACTATACAAAGTCTAATCTGGGACAGAAAAGATCCATTCTTTATAGGACATATCAGGGCACATACAGGATTGCCTGGAGCCCTTAGTTTGGGCAATGATTTAGCAGATAAAACTACACATGACATACATATTTTCTCTACACTAGAAGAAGCTATAAATTTTCATAAAAAGTTCCATGTCAATGCTAATACTTTACAAAAGCGTTTTAAAATAACTAAGGAACAAGCTAGACAAATAATAAAACAATGTCAAAATTGTGTGACCTTTTTACCACAAGTTAATCTTGGAGTCAATCCTAGAGGATTGATACCTAACCATATTTGGCAGATGGACGTCACACACTTGCCAGAATTTGGAAAATTAAAATATTTGCATGTTACAGTTGATACTTCTTCTGGATTTTTGATGGGCTCCCTTCATGCCGGAGAAAAAACTAAAGATGTTATAGCTCATTGCTTACAAAATTTTGCCACTGTGGGTGTTCCAAAACAGTTAAAAACAGATAATGCCCCTGGTTATACTTCTACCTCTTTTAAACAATTTTGCTCAACATTTGGCATTACTCATATAACAGGAATCCCATACAATCCACAGGGACAAGGCATAGTTGAAAGAGCTCATCAAACTATTAAAATGTACTTATTAAAGCAAAAAGAAGGAATTGGGAAGGGGTATATATTCCCCAAAGATAAACTTAAAATAACCCTTTTTACTCTAAACTTTTTAAATTTGGATTCATCAGGACTTAGTGCTGCGGAAAGGCATATGTGTCCAAAAAATGTACATAAGCCCAAGGTACTTTGGAAGGATATTCTAACAGGACAATGGAAAGGTCCTGACCCAGTAATTGTCTGGAGTCGGGGGTCTGTTTGTGTGTTTCCACAGGGAGAACAGCAGCCGATTTGGATTCCAGAGAGATTAACCAAGGTCCTGACCCAGTGATTGTCTGGAGTCGGGGGTCTCTTTATGTGTTTCCACAGGGAGAACAGCAGCCGATTTGGATTCCAGAAAGATTAACTAAAGCGATTTCTACAGACCAAAAAGAAGATGATTTGGCTCAAATCCATAACAACTGATATCCAAAACTCCAGTTTGGCTATTCTTACATCTGCAACAGAACCAGGATGCTTTTTTCAATATCTATTTTATTATTGCCCTTTGCCATATCATGAAGTTCTATTTTGTTTTTTGAGCTCATACAGACCTAGGTTAATGTTTTGCTGATCAGTTCTATTTTTTGACTATAGAGTTTTTAAGCACTGCAATGGAGATTTCACCTGTAAAAAGTTATAAGGCCTTTACTATAATGTTATGTGTTGTATGTATTATATTATGTGTGCACACTTGTGTTTTGTGTTATATGTTTGAATGTATGTATGTCCATATATCATATATGATGAGCGCTCATGATAAAATGGATCCAAATATTTTTTTTTCACGTGATTTATATGGTTTAATTTAAATTGGGTAAACAACTGTTGAGGATTGTTTTAATATGTAAACAAAAAAGAAGGTTAACAGATCTGTTTGTTTACTTTCACCTTTCCTTTTCATTATATTTAATAATTCTCTTAAAGATAATGTAAATTGTTAAGAAAATTGTTTTCTTTTAGTGCCTTCTGTAATGTTACATAATTTTTTCTTTAGCCATTATTGCCAGAATTCCTATCTTCATCCCAGCGCTGGTGAAGTCAAAGATAAAACCAATCTACAGCTTCTACAATAGCCATCACTGAACTGCTTGCAGAACTTGCCTGGACACATTGTGAGCTCACCTGTATGCATTGTGAACTACCTGTTGGTACAGCGAATTGTGGTAGTGCTGGAGTATTTTTGCTGATGGTGTCACCGGTGGTACAATTTAGGAGCCCTCAATTGGCTTAATGTCATGGCATTTTGCATCCTCCTCTACTAGTGATGGTCTAAAATTTGGGGGCCAACAGAGGTGAGGCAAAGAACCTCACCCCCCCACAGGTGCAAAGGCCTATCCACAAGTATGGCTGTATGCTGGACCGGTAGTCAGTGACGGGTATGATCCAATTGCAGTGGTACCAACCTAAGACAGGAGGCTGACGCCTAGAGGTCAGTTCATCCGATGACGGGTAAGGACCATATGTTGAATTGGACTGCCTAATAGGCACGGTCCCTAAGCCACATGCTTGTTGTTTAAACAGAGAGGGGGAGATGTTGAGAGCCACAGCCAAAGGGGCCCCAGCAAACTTCCAGCTGCCAGCAAACTTCCAGCTGCTGGCTGATGATTGGCTCACAGCGGCCCCAGCAACATCTAGCTGATTGGCTCCTCGGCCCCAGCAACATCTAGCTGATTGGCTCCTCTGCGGTGATGCTCATTGGACTGTTTCCCTGCCCTTTCAGACCACGGAGCTGCTCACTGGGGGACTTTTTTGGCTCCGCCCACGTGACCCAGCCAATCGGCCTCAAGAGCAGGAGGATTGTGGGAGGTGGGGAGAAGCTTGTGTGGGAGAGAGAGGCTTGTGGAAAGCCGGTGGTGGCAGTTGAGGCTCTGAGGGTTTTTCCTGAGAGACTATTTTGTTTGTCGTGTGTGGTTCTAAAAATAAAGTTAGTTTCTTTTGACAAGTGGCTCCTGATTGTGCCCAGCCAGACTGCGGCAAAGTACCAGATTATTTTCTTCATTTTGTTAATTACATTTCTTTTATTGAGAGTTTTCTCTTTCAATCCTTTTGCCAGTTATCTATTGAGGTCCTTATATATTTGTAAAGCCTCTTTACTAGATTTCTTTAATTCTATGATTTCCTGGGCTTTCTTAGTTTAATTTTATTATATTTAGCCCTTTAATCTCTCTGAAACTTGTTTTCATGCATGGTACAAAGTGAGTGTCTAAAATACATTATTCTCCCAAATGACTAGTGAGTTGATTCCAAATATTATTTATTAAGGTCTCACTTCCCATTGATATGTAGTTAAAATTCAAAGAACTACAATTAAATCTAGTAGCATTTTTAAATTTTTTTAACTAAGGTGACTGCATGCGTGGAAAAATTGGAGTGGCATAGAAAGAAGAAATCAGAACCTCATCCCTATTAATTTACTTCACAAACTGATGACTTCACTTGAGAGAGAGAGAGAGAGAGAGAGAGAGAGAGAGAGAGAGTGTGTGCAGCTGTGTTTTTGTATGTGTGTATACTGAAGAGAAAGAGATATTTTGAAAGTAAATAAGAGCTGGACAAGAGCTCTGACCACTGCAATCTCAGGCTGTGGTCTGGGTTTCAGCAATGAAATTGAACACCTGGGTAGTGAGATGAAGAAACACATGGCTGTCTGGTTTGATATCTTTATTGTGTCCATTCACATTTGTTGTGTATCTGTCTTAAACACTGAGCTCAAGAGCTTAAATATTTTGCTGTTCTCTTTTGCCCTGATTTCTTTCTTTCACTATGGAGGACTAAATCACTTTAATACCTACTGGTTGAACAGGTATTTGCTGAGTGTCTACTACATGCCAGGTGCAGGCTTACCTGCCGGTGAGTGGATAGAAACAGACCCACTAGAATCATGCTCCCCCTGAACCTTTTCCCCAATACCCCAAAACAATTTCACAGATCATGGTGTACTGTATGGAAAATCAAGGGGCTCCCAGGGGCCAGAGACAGCAGCTGGTGTATGGGGCAGCAGATGGGGAGCTTTTCAACCAACTCTACTTCACGACGAAGTCTCCTTCACTCCGACTCTGCAACGGGCACCTCAGCTCCTGCTGTGTCTCTGTACACCCCCTTCATTCTCAGCTGTCTGCATGTGTCCATATGAGGGCCCCATGGCTCTAGCCTCTACCCGGAACCTGGACTGGTGCTAGGTATCTCTCAGATAGACAGATGAGCTTCTGAAAGATGCTGAGGGATTCCAGGCATTGTTCCACTGGGTGGGGGTGGGGGGTCTCTTCCTAAAATGCAATTTAATTATGTTGAGAATCTCGTCTCTGAAAAACCCACATTTACTCCAACAGCCAGAGGACATGCTGCTCCAACAGTCCTGATGGTGAGAAGTCGATAGAACACCCAATGTACCTAGGAGTGACCCAGGGCTGGTAGCCCAGGGGCTTCAACACCTCACCAATAAAGGGGACAGGTAGATGACACAAAGGCTGCTGGTGATGTAGGAAGTTCTGAACTAGGGCATGGATCTTCAAGGGCTCGTGGTGGGGGAAAGAAGGTGTCAGAAGCAAGAGCTTCTCTCCTGCGCAGAGTGCATGGCTGGCTTGTTGCACAGACCAAGTGTGTGTGGCAGCAGCCGGTCCGCCTGACTCACTGCTTAGAGCCCTCCTGTCCCCGAAGCTTTAAAATGATGGGACCATATCCAGTCAGTGGCTCTCTGCCTGCCAGGAAGGGTGCGGGATGTCTCTAAACAGCCCCCACAACAGGCCCTCTGAGGGTACTCGTCAGAGCCTTGGAGAACACGGAGATGCATGAAAACGGAACGTTCAACATGACTTTGATCATTAGCACTGCTTCCGCGATCCTTCCGTCCCACAGGGAAACACTCACCCGTGAACTCCTGCAGGTCCCCATGCTGAAGCAGGGACACAGAAGTGCTGCTCTGGAGGGACACACTGGACCAGGGTTTACAAGGTAATGTCACCTGGTTACTATAAGCGAGGATAGTAAAGGAAGACAAAGGTGGTCATTTCACACACACACACACACACACACGCACGCTCCAAGTAAGATGCAATTCACAAAACGTGTGACTCTTCCATTTAAAGTGTACAATCCCATGGTCTGGTGTGGAGTTGCACAACCATCCCCACAACCTAGTTTTCTTCTCCTGACACAGAAACCCCCAAATCACTGACAGTTACTCCTCACCCCCTTCACCTGCCCCCACTCCGGCTCTAGCCCTAGGAAAACACGAACCCACTTCCTTTGACAGGGGTTTTCCTATTCTGGACATTCTGTATAAAGGGAATGATAAGACACGGGACCTTTTGTGTCTGGCTTCTTTCCCTTGGTGTGCTGACTTCAGGTCCATCCACATGGCAGTATGCGGCAGTACCTTTTATTGCCTGGTTCTATTCCATAGTCTGAACATAACACATGTATTTATCCGTTCACCAGGGGAAGGACATTGGGCTGTATCCACTTTTTGGCTATTAAGAACGATGCTGTTACGGCTGTTGTACTTCTGTTGTTGTTGTCGTTAGAGGGTATGTTTTCAGTTTTCTTGGGAACAAACCCAGGTGTGGAACTACTGGATCACATGGCAGCATTCTGAGCAACAGCCAAATCGTGCTCTAAAGCAGATGCAACAGTTTATGCAACAGTTTAGAGTGCTCGCCTCGTATGTGCGGGGCCCTGGGTTCGATCCTCAGAACCACATAAAAATAAACAGACAAAATAGAAGTAAATTCAAACAAACAAACAAAAAAAGCATACTACAGGGACACAGCCAGATGTTACCACACCCTCCCGAGCCTGTTATCTTTTTGATCACAGCCATCCCATGGGTGTGAAGTGCTCTCTTTATGTTTTTTTTTTAAACTTTTTATTCTAATTTGTTATATATGACAGCTGAATGCATTATAATTCATATTACACATATAGAGCACACTTTTTCATATCTCTGCCTGATTACAAAGTATATTCACACCATTCGTGTCTTCTTCATACATGTACTTAGGGTAGTGATGTCTGTCTCATTCCACCATCTTTTTTTTGTATCCCCTTGTCCTCTCCCTCCCCCCTACTCCCTCGTCAACAAATATATGAAAAAATGTTCAACATCTCTAGCAATTAGAGAAATGCAAGTCAAAACTACTCTAAGATTTCATCTCACTCCAGTCAGAATGGCAGCTATTAACAATAGAAACAACAATAAACGTTGGTGACGATGTGGGGGAAAAGGCACACTCATACATTGCTGGTGGGACCACAAAATGGGGCAGCCAATCTGGAAAGCAGTATGGAGATTCCTTGGAAACTGGGAATGGAACCACCTTTTGACCCAGCTATCCCACTCCTCGGTCTATATCCAAAGGACTTAAAAACAGCATACTAGGGGCTGGGGTTGTGGCTCAGTGGTAGAGCGCTCGCCTCGCATGTGCAGGGCTCTGGGTTTGATCCTCAGCACCACATAAAAATAAATAAACGAAATAGAAATAAAAAAAAAAACATACTATAGGAACACAGACACATCAATGTTTATTGCAGCATGATTCTCTTCGTGGTTTCGATCACTTATTCTTCCATGAGCTATTCAGAGTCTTCCCAATACAACAGCCACGTTCTGATGGAAAGGCCCCAGCTCTGGGGTCCCGTTGGCCTCACATCCTACTCATGAGCCAATGCTCAGAGGGATTCTAAACCCTGAGGCCACGAGTCCTCAGCAGCTGTAAACTGGCGAGGCTGCTGCCTTCCCACTGTGAGAGCTTCCTAGGGCAGCGCCTGGGACCTAGGAGGTATATGGTCAAAGGCTTCCCCTTCCCGCTGCACCCACGCCCTGCATGGAGCGAAACAATGCAGAGTCTACCACCCTTAACAAAGACGAGATGGAGTCTCTGAGCCTTGCGTGTACAGGAACAACCCTGAGAAGAAGTGATATTCCCAAAGAGCCCTGAGGGCCCGGGCAGGGAGGCCCACATCCACCAGAGTCAGGGACAGCGGCACAGAGTAGCCGACGAAGAGTCACTCTTTAGGGTCCTATTTCAACAACCTCCACGTTTCTGCCCACATGGCTTAGCATCCTGTTACAGGGGACACACCCACAAATCAGTCACATTTGTTGACTCGGGTTTTACGCAATCTTAAAAGCGAAATCAGGATTGTAAGAATTTTATATTATTTTCCAAATTTTACATCTGAAGCTGATTTCAGGTAATTGTTCAGAGGACACAGGTTAAATACAAAGTTCTTTTCTCTTAGAGAAGGGGGCCTGTGCATTTGGCAAAGTCAAGTCGTTCCCAAAATCGAGAGTGACTTTTACAGCATTACTTATAAAAAGAAGATGCTATTGGCACAGGCCAAGAGAACCCTGACTCGGGAATTGCCCCTTGTCCTGGGTGCTGCCACCAAGGTAAATGCAGCAAACCATGCCTCCCTTCAGCGGCCAGCAGACATGATTTCATGCAACTCCTGTCCTGCCTCTCACGGGGACAGGGTCAGGAGACAAGCTCTGTTCCTGCAAACACCGTCTCTACCATTGTTTCCCTCTTACAAACCTAAGCAACGTATGCTAAACAAATAACTGAACGTGGCCTTCAAAAATCTAGTTTTGTTTTAGAAATTGACTCCCACCATATCTGCTATGGTGGAATTTGCATAAGGATTTGTTGTCCAGGAAGTCTCCCTGTCTGCTAGCCACTTTCTTTTTGTCACAGATGCCACTAAAGCTCACCTGCAGCAGGTTTTTATTGGGAGCTAATAAAACAATTTTTTTCTTTTGGCAAATTCTAGGAAATCTTTCTTACAGAGGTGGTCTATAGTTACAAAATTCTGTTCCAATGGATACCACCCAGGAGAGGCAGGCAGTGAGGCTGGGCAGAGGAGAGGAGGCCTTTGGCAAGAGGAGGAGGAGGGACATAGCTCAAGTGCCCATTGGGGATGAGCGCACAGACAGAATGTGGAGGAGGAGGAGATTCCGACACACGCTACCGCACGGATGAACTCTGGGGACATCATGCTAATAGAAAAGCCAGACACGAAAGGACAAACACACATGATTCTTCCACCTGAGCTTCCTAGAATAGTTAAACTCAAGGACAGAAAGCAGAATGGTGGCTTCCAGGATGGGGTGGGGAGAGGGAGGGTAGGGTTGGTGTTTAAGAATAAGGAGACAGAAATGTTCTGGAGGTTGGTATGAATATGCCTAACATCGTGACTATGCTTGATGTCACAGAAACTGCACATTTGATGCCAGTTAATGGTATGTCAATTTTTATGGAATGGATATTTTATTGATTGATTGATTTTGGTACTGGGGATTGAACCCAGAGGCACTTTACCTGAGCCACAATCCCAACCCTTTTGATTTTTTATTGAGACAGGATCTAGGTTTTAGGGCCTAAGTTGCCCAGGCTGGCCTCGATCTTGCGATACTCCTTCCTCGACCTCCCGAGTTGCTGGGACCATGGATGTGTGCCACCAGGCCCAGCCAATACAAAAATTTTTTTTTTGAGAGAAGGGATTGCACCAACCCGCATCTCCCTCCCTGCATGCTGGAGCCTGCGGCAGAAGCTCTCCAAGTGCTGGTTGTGCTGTTTATTTTAAGCTCTCTGGAGTGCTCATTTAAACAAACAGGAGTGTTTGTATACAAAAAGATCCATTTCATAAACTCGTCACTTCCCAAGCACCAAAAGGAATAGGATTGGGATTTTTAAAGGCTACCTGTCATTCCTTGTCTTGAATTTGAAACGATTCACAAGGGGCCTTTGGTACAACTGCATTCTCTTGTCTCTTCAAGGGGAGATGCACTCAGGAAAGGGCCACAGGCCAGAATTCCCAGGAAGCGGAGAGCAGAAGGGCACACAGAGAGCATGGCCCTGGGTCTCCACATCTCCCATCACCGAAAACAGCTCTGAGGGTCCCCTGTTAGTTCAAAGTCTCCAGAGCAGGAGGGAGGAGGACCCAGATGGTGGCATCAGAGCCAGAACCTCCAAGGCCATCGCACCCTGCTGCACATTCAGATAGATACGATACTTGCTTTCATTTTCTAGCAGTTAAACTACAACGTCCCTCATCATCATCACAATGTTAAAAGGAATTGTCTTACTATTTCTTCAGTTTCCTATAAAGACTGCGAACATCTGACAGAAGTGAAAATCCTTCCTTTCCATCATGCACCTTGAAGATACTGATTACCCCAGAAGGGGCAGGTTTGTCATCACCGGTCACCAAGTGGAGCAGAGGGTGTCTCTGAACAACAGAGCCGAGCAATGCAGGCAGGAGGGCAAAGGAAAAACACATCCTGGTGAACTTCACAGGACTAAATTACAGTTCTGGCTTTTCCTGCCCTGTTCTCACTTGCTTTTTAAAATCTTGCTTTTACTGGGCTCAAAGGAACCACAAAAAACAGCAAAGGCACAAAATGGAAAAATACGCCCGAAGGTACCCATCGCGAACTAATGACACTTACCAGGCCCTGGAGATGAGTGGCAGGCCCGCACCCACCAACTAATTACAAAGGCTAAGACAGCAAGTGTCTGCCAACAGTATCGGTGACAACGTGAGAGCTGGCTGGTTCACAGGCAGCTGTGCGAATGGGGTGGTCCGTGAATATGGGCCTGGCCCGAAGCCATCCATGATCCATCTCTATACAGGAGGAGCAGGTTTTCTCTCTGGCACTATCAATTTTCCGACTATTAAATATGGGCCTATTGCATTTCCATGTCTTTAGGCTAAAAGTCTTTGCAGTCAATCCAACAGGGGGCTCATGACAATGGATCTAACTTCATCTTTAATACTTGTTTGTTATACTATTGTAGTGGGTTGAATTATGTCCCCCTCCAAAGATATGTCCAAGTCCTAATCTGTGTTATGTATGTAGGTAAACTTACTTGGTCTTTGCAGATGTAATTAAGTTGAGGATCTTGGGATGACATCACCTAGAATTTAGGGTGGCCACTAAATCCAATGACAGGTGAACTTAATATGAAAGGGAGAAGGAGACTTGAGAAGACATCTTGAAAAGACAGAGGCAGACACTGGAATAAAGCTTCTCCAAAGCAAGTGTGGCCAAAGATGTCTGTTGGCAGTATTCAGGAGAGCATCATGGGATGGAAGGAATCTACACCAACAACTCCTTGGTTGTGGACTTCTGGCCTCCAGAACTGTGAGAGAACACCTTTCGATTGCTTTGGCCACCGAATTGTGGTATTTGTTATGGAAGCTCCAGAAATGACAGAGATATGAATTTCCTCAATGAGAGCATTTATGCAGGTTTCTATTTTGGTCCTTAATGGAGGAAAATGGATCAGTGAGTCACCTGCAGTTGGTGGCTCCACCTGATCTATGCACTTGTGTGGCACAGTGTACCCCACCCCGGTTCTCCTCCGTGGAGCGAAGCGAGGCTCCATCTTCATTTAAAATATTATTATTTTCCCCAGGAACTGGGAAAACAATTTCTTGGACTTAGAGAATTAAACTGTAAATGTGCCCAAGGAAATATACATGCATGGTACATGAACATGATTTTCCTGTGATTTTTTTCTGAGTACCACAGGCAATAACACGCCAAGCAACGTACCTTTCCTGGAGTGCCCGAGTTTGCTTCAAGTCACTTAGACCGTCATTGTGAAGAAATAGAGAGATCCTAGAAATTTTTCAAACTAAAAATAAGGACGCCATCTGGAAGAGTAATCTAGGGCCTTATTCATTCTGCAGAGCATCATCAAGCAGGGACCAGGAGTTGGTAAATATAGGTTCCCAAACCTTCTGCAGTCACCAGATCATTGCACCCAACTAACATGCACCAGGACGAGTGGTCATCACTAACACTGGGTGACATGACCAGGTTTGAGGACTCAAGGTCATCATCAGACCAAGTCCTCAGATCATCCCAGGATGTACCCGATTGGGAGAGTCACAGTTGGGGAAAAGCAGATATGGGTGCAATCCTCCCTGGCACCTAACCTTGGGGGGGTCACTGACATGGGGTAGACTTCCCCCCACATCAGCTGTGCCTCCCTGAATGTCCGCCCTACGAAACATTAGGAGTGTCTGGTCAGATGGGCTAAAAGTTGAAATAGTTCAAGGAGCAGGACTTTCTTCTTCCCATTCTAGTGGAGAGAAAATGACATATGTCAAAGACATCTTCATGTCTGTGAGGAGGAACCTGCTAGGACCCCCATCACCATGTCTGCTTAGAGTGACAGGGTCCCCACCTCACTCCAGCCTCATGCTCCAGCTGGACATCTGGCTGAGAGGAAGGGGTGTGTGCCAGCCTTCTTGCAAGTAGATGTAGCAACACTACTGGGTTGGGGCTGGCAGACTGTGAACAGAAGTGCTGTGTGGCTCTTCTGAGCCTTGACCTCCAGACCCAGAGCTTTGGCGCCCCCTCCTCCCTCCCCTCTTCCAAGCAGACACAGGAGCAACCCTGCTCCTACCATGTGAGCAAGGAGCACACCCTGGAAAGTGGCAGAGTCGCAAGACAGAAGCAGCTGAGGTCCCTGAGTGACAGCATGGAGCAAAGCTGCCAGGCAAGGCGGGACCGCTGTGTAAGGGAAAGGCACTTCTCACCTTGGCCACTGCCCTCTGCTATTTACTTAGTGCAGCAGCTTAGCCTTGATCTTCACTAAACCCCAGGATCAGACACTCGATCACTGGATCAAGGCTCCTTTACTGAATGGACAGAATTGGTATTCTTTGGTCAGGAACCGTTTAGAAAACAAATCACACAAGGCAACAGCATCCAAACCACATGGGGACAGGAGCTGGTCTGCATCACCAATGCGCGGCCTAGAAGACATGCCTTCAGAATTGCACGGTTCCAGTCTTGCCCGGAGGGACTTACTAAATGGCTCTGAGAACGCCACTCTATCTCCTTTCCTTCAGGTCAAGGAGATCTGTAGTCCCTTAGATGCACAAGAGAAAAATACGAACAAAGGAGGAATCTTTCATGAAATTCGTTTATATTATCTTTGGAAATGTACTGAGCTTATTTCTGTTTACCCTCTCACCCCCTTTCTCACCTTTTGAGGTGAGAGGGTGTTAAAATGGGCTTTTTTAAATTTTTTATTTTTTTAATAAAATGGTGGTTTAGCTGATGGTATCTTTTAATAATGTTCTTGGTCATAAAAAATAAAAATGTGACCACTTTAGGCACCAGGGCTGTAGATCAGAGGTTGAGCATGTGCTTAGCATGTGTGAGGGTCCATCCCTACGACAGCCAAAAAATTGAGGTCTCAATTCAGGATCAAAAAATAACAATGTAAGAAAAAAAAATTCTTCATGCTTTTCCCAGCCATGAAAATAATGAGGAGGTCCCCCAGTTCAGGACCTGACACCCTCAAGTCCTAATGTTCTACAATCCTGCGGCAGTCCTCTTGTCAACATGGTTATAGTCAAGTTTCTACAAAGGGGCTGTGTCCTCAGGACAGACCCCCCTGGTGCTGCACCAGGACAATGTGGAAGCTCTGGACACCTCCGTGAGGCCACTGGAGCCAAAGCAGCGTGTGCTCAGCTCCTGGGGCAGCAAGCCGGCCCTTTCCTTAAACTTGCTGAGAAACTGCAAATCTGAGCAGCCTGTCCCTGAACCTCCACCTCCACAGTGGGCACTTCCACCAGGAAGGAGGGGGTCTTCAGAAAGCACCAGAGTGAGAAGAAAAAGTCCGTCTTAAAACAAAAACTTGATTTTACAATGGTTTAAACATCTGAGGGAATAATTTTCTTCTTCTCCTAGCAGTTTCCTTACAAGAATCAAAAACTGCAAATAAATAGCAACAAATCAAAAACTGCAAATAGATAGCAACGATGACAGCAAAGGGAACAGTCAAGGCTTACGAGCATTTAATGTCCCAGGCCTGGGCTGAGCACCTTATGTGCCTGAGTCCTTGGAATTCTCACAAGGATTCTGTGATCACCAGATGCCCACAGTGCAGGAGGTGACATCACTGAGGTCACAGAGCTGGTAGGTGGTGGAGCTGGGATTTGAACTCAGGCTGTGTGGGAGCAGAACACTCCCCTGCTTGCTGCATCTTGTTAAGGATGATCCTGAGCCCTCATAGCAGGTTCTGGAGTCACCAAATGCCTGCTCAGCAGGTGGAGGTCTCAATTCAGGATCAGCATCCTCTTTAATGTCCTTGGAGAGTTGTTCCTCATCTGATGCCCTCGTGGGCGCCCTGAGGACAGCATTAGTGAGTCTGTTTATACAACACTGATATAGAGCTTGACAGTCAGCAAACCATGTTTCCATCCATTATGCCTCTCCAATCTCACGTCTGTGAGGCAGATAAGGCTGGTGCCATTTATTATGTTTGACTGACAGTGGGAACTGAAGTACAAGAGGTACGTGACTCACCTCAAACACAGGTGGGGCCGTCCTTCTAGTCAAGGAAAGCATTTGCTATGTCTAGACAGAAAGCTGATGAGTGAAGAGGGAAGCCGGGTTTCATACCAAGAGATTTCTGGCTGCTGCTGTCTACCTCCCTAAACTGGAGGCCAACCTTGTTTGTTCCTCCTGGGGATAGCTCCTGTAGGTCCTGAGTTGGCTGCGCCTTCCTGCTCAGCTGCCCCTGTGCAGTCCTCCAGATGATGAGCTCTAAGACCAGAGATTGAGGTGACCTTAATCACCTCCATAACCCCAGTCCACATTATAGGTGCTCGTCAAGGCTTCTCTGAATAAAGGAACCACACACAACTACCAACCCTTGTCACGTTAGACAACCGCAAGGTAGAATTCCAAAGTCTCAGGAATGACTGAGACTTTTTTGACTTTTCAGGTCTTGGACTTTTCATAAGGAATTAGTTAAAGTATTCACAAATGTCCATGTATGAAAATGTTCCCTTCGAGGCTGCTTCTACAGTGAAAAATAGAAAGGGTACCAACATATCCAACAATAAGGGATCTTTTAAAATCTTTAAGATCCCAAAGGTTACACTGCAGCCACTAAAGCCAGCACTGAAGGAACACAGACTCTCGCCTCAAGGGAGTCGGAGAAAACATGCACAAGCTAAAATGGTAAGTATTTTATGATGGCTTCTGTTATTATACAGTAGCTACAGAGTCACATATAATCACATAGTTTAGCAGGATCTCTGTCAGGTTGTTAATGGTTGTTGTCTCTTGGGGGGCAGAACTGGAATGAACTGCTCCATTAAGGAAAATTCGTCTCCACTTGGGGAGAGTGGGAGCTGGTCAAGGTGTGCTGCTGGTGTTGAGAAACGGTCCCTTGTGGGTCACAAGATCTTAGGCTACTATGCACTGGATGAGGCCAGGTTCTGTATCCACCACCTGTGGCTTAGGTAAGGGTACCAGCAACTCAGGACCTGAGTCCCAAAGAAACCGGGGAGCATGGAGAACCCCAAGAACAAAGAAACATGCCTACAGGGGATACATAAAAAGGCAAAGCCAAACAGAAACTCAGAAAGGAAAAGCAAAATCAAATTCTTGTCCTGATGATATCTGAATAGTAATGACCCATGAACATTCCACAAACCAGGCTTTTCTTAAAGGTTGACTGCTCTTCCCTATTTTTCACTTTTCTTTCATTTAAAAAAAAATTGATGAAAATGTCACAGACCATCAGAAGGTATCTATAACTAAGAGCAACAAAAATTAGTATCCAGAACATGTAAAGAGTTTCTACCAGTCAATGAGAAAAGATCCATCTCTACCACTCATGCCCAAAATGAGGAAGGGGGAAATATGAGCCAAAGATATAAATAAGCAATCATAAAAGAGCAGCCACAAGGGCCAAGAAACACACAGTAAGGCACCGAGCCTTCCCAGTGACCCAAAGGGGTGGGCAGTGTCAATTCCTCAGCTGCCAGGCTGGAATACTTTGGTCACTCTGATGAAGGTGTCACCAGTAAGGACTCGAGGAAACACAACCCTCCAATACCACCGGTGGAATGTAAATTGGGTCAGGCATTGTGAAGAGCAAGCTGCCAGACATAGTCAAGTTCAAGATTCTCCTGCCTTATGACCGGCAGGTCCCTAAGTCTGCCTTAGACCTAGGGAAATTCTCACACACATGTGCAAGGAGAGTGTAAGAAGGGTATGCCTTGTGGCTCTGTTTCAAATGGCATACATATAGAAGCAACCTACATGTCCACCAAAAGGGGAATGGACAAATGATTGCCATTGTATAACAAGGAAAGTGAATGAAATAGCACTGCATGAATCAACATGGATACATCTTAAATCCATAATGTTGGAGAGAAAAAAAAAATCACAGAATATTTTGCACAATGCAATACAACTTATATGAGATGTAAAAACAATACAAAAATGACCATAGATAATAAGCTAGATAAACATATGTGTGGAAAAAGTTTATGACAACAAGGAATCTCAACTTCAGCATAGAGATTACACGGGTAGGAAGGGGGAAGGGTAAGAGATGAGGGGCAAGAAAGAAACTTAGAGACACACTCAGTCCTTCAGGAATGCAGGAAGTAGTTGACCTCAGTGATGCTAGGAAATAACCTCTGTGATTCCAGCCCAGGATTTTGCTCCTTTTCTGTTCAAGGAAGACAGAAATCTCTAGATTTCTGAAAAGACACTAAGTGCTGACCAGATTCATGGAGTCCATTCCCAATGTAATATATGACCAATATGGCAGCAATGTGGGGGGGGGGATCCTCCCTGTTAACCCTGCCCTTGCCCATGTCTTCACCTGTGTCTGTGCATTGCTTCCTCCTGGCCCTCAGGCCCCAAACCTCAGTGTAGGGACAGTATCTCCTTGGAGTCTGGAGCCCTGTGGACATCAGTCAACATTAACTGTGATAATGGATGACTACACAGTGGATGGCAATGGATGACGGTTACCAGTAAACTCAGTTTCGCTAGAGCACTACAACTTTAGACAGCAGCGAATGTTGGATCCCTTGAAGAGCGAGTTGCTGAAGGAACTTGGCAGAAGTCGTCTTGAGCTGAAAGCACCACCCTGTGGTTCAGTATCCATTCAGCGCCAACCTCCTTCCATAGGTCCAACCTTAGTCCAACCTGCTTTGGAGGCTGGCCAAGGGACAGCTGGTTTCTTTGAAACTAACTCCTAAAGGGAGAAATGGCTGGTCCAGGAAAGGGTGGAGACACCCATTCTTCTGGAAAAAGGACAATTTCATGTGATCTGTGCTATCTGCACCAGCCTAGACTCTACTATCATCACAGCAGCTGAAAATATTCTTAAGGGAAATTTGCGCTCATTTTCTCATTAGTTGAACATATGAAGTAATTTTTTTTGGTGAATTATAGTTTTTTTGAGGCCCCACTGTGTGCTGAGTCCTGGGCTGGGGGATGCCAAAAGTCAAGTAAAGGCAAAGAGGGTAGCCACTTTCCCTAGAGACCGTGGGGTGGTTTAGGGTCCTCGGCTGTGCTCTGCAGAGGTGCCTCTAGTGGCTACACAGCAATGGCAACCTCAGCAGTGACAGCCACAGTGTCCCTTGCTGCGCAGGCACTGCCCAAATGTGGCACATAAGCCCTTAAATACTTGGATCAGCATGCATCCTCCCCTGGAGACTTCAGAGGGACTGTGCCCCCTCCAAGCGTGGCTTTTGGACTGCTGACCTCCAGAAGTGAAAGAAAACCGATTTCCATTGTTTTAAGCTGCCAGAGTGTGGTGGTTTGTTAGTGACACCAGCCCTAGTTAACTAATCCACCCACCTGTACCTCTCAGATCTGCCAGGATGATGTGGAGCGGGAAGGCAGAGCAGAGACGGACAAATGCAGGTTCTGTTCCTCTGACCCACGATACTGAGATCACAACCAGTGCTTTTCGGATGTGTGGTCTTGGTGACTTGGAAACCTCCTCCCTCCCCCTGGGAGTGGCTCTGCCCCGAGGGTCTTAATTTTGTGATACAGTCAGTCCTCTGCAGTGCTAGAGTTGTGAGGAAGATCATTTATTCTGAAGAGACTGCTACAATAGCTTCAGGCTTTTTCTCTTCTCTTCCCTTTTGAAAAGGCAAATCCATCTTTAAAAAAATACTCAACATCTATAATCCCATCACCCTAATAGAATTATTTCTCATTTTCAAACATTACCTCTCAATTAAAGACAACTTCCCTCTGCTCCTAACCAAGCAAAACAAAAGCTCTTCTCTGTGGCTGTTGTTCATTTAACTAACCATTAACTCAGGAGTTGTTTGCTTCTATCGAGGACATGTAGGATCAGCGCTATAACTCTTAAAGAGGGTTTCCCTAAAGGAAATTAACTATGAACAGCGACCTCCTGCAAGACAGCACCCTCACTCCCAGAAGAATACATTCTTTTTGCTCAGTCAGTACTTTAGATTTTATCAGCCATTCTTCACTCCTGCATTTTAGAATCTTTATGAGTCCCTAAAACAGTAAGAGGCCAGGATTAGATGTCTGGAGCTATTAAAAACTTAAAAATGAAATGCCATAAAAATCATCACATCATAAAGCAGTGCTTATGAGATCCTCTCCCGGTCATTTATAGGTAGCTTCTGTTATCTAGAAGAACACATCTGCTCACACATGGGGAAACTCAGCTATCTTTTCCCAGCATCAAAACCTAACAGCAATATATTTATCGAACAAAAACAAAGAATAAAGATAATAAATGTCCAGACAGTGCTTAGTCTGTGCCTGGACTGTGTGATAGGTTCTAATGGAAAAATTCACTGAATCCCACAGAATGCTATATAGACAGCTCTTGGCCTGGGCTCTTCCCACCTCTGTGACGTCAAGCTCCCATTCTTCAGGGCCCAGCTGAGGGTCGAATGCAGGGCTCCTCTCTTTCTTTGGGTGGTTTCTTAATAACAGGCAGCAAAAGAGAGTTGATGGCGGAGCTGATTTTAAGGCAGCTTAGGTGAAGGTACAACTCACATGCTGGCAGCCACCAGGGGAACAGAGAACTAAGTGCTCAATTTAGACAAGCATAGAGAAAAGTCCTGGGGGTAGGGGTGAGTTTAATGTGGAAGCAAAGTAGACCTATTAGACAAGGAAGCCCGAGCCACTTCTGTGAGTGAGACAGACAGAACCACTATAAAGGCTGGGTGCGGTGTCACATGCCTGTGATCCCAGCGGCTCCAGAGACCGAGGCACTAGGATCTCGAGTTCAAAGACAGCCTCAGCAACTTAGTGAGACTCAGCCTCAAAAATAAATAAAAAAATAAATAAAAGGTCTGGGATATGGTTCTGTGGTTAAGCACCCCTGGGTTCAATCCCTGGTACCTTAAAAAAAAAATAAACAAACACACACACACACACACACACACACTACCATGCAATGGGCAGATGCTGGGATTGGTACACAGAAGACCTGCAGGAGGACTTCATCACCAATGGAGATCTCCAAAACTTCCAACAACTAGCACAGCCTGGGCCCTGGCCAGTTAGGAATCTCTGGCTGGTCAGGCTGGATTCTGTCCGTGAAAAACTAGCATGGCCATCCTGACACAATCAGCTGAATGTCTTTCCTGCTGATCCCATCCCACAGGAGGTGAAGCAGACCCAAAGAAGTAACTTGTCCAAGAGACACAGCCACAGGACATGCCGGCATTCCCACGGCTTCTTAGACCATGTTGCCCATATTTCCTGAGAAAATGTTATCAGCCATGAGAAGGTAGATAAGTGTTTTAAAAGTTTAGGACGATTTCCTCTCAACTATGGTTAAAGATTTTTTTTTTTTTTTTTAAGTTGGAGGAATATTGTTTTGTGGCAAGTGATTATCGTGTGGGCTTCACATTTCAGTGTCCCGGAGCGTAGCCGCATTCCTTCACGCATGTATCGTTTGTGACAGCCTCTGTGTCACTATGGTGGGGTTGAGTGGCTGCGACAAAGACCATATGGCCCGCAAAGGCAAAAGAATTCACTATCTGCATTTTGTAGAAAAAGTTTGCAAACCAGTGATCTATAAAATTTGCTTAGGAGAATTACTCTTTCTCTTATGATAAAAAAAATAAATAAACAAACATGTCACTAATGTACTAATAAAACAAATTGCAAACAACACGGCCATTGTAATTACTAAATTCTACAGGGTGGCCAAGCACGTGTGAGCCTCAATGGACGAACTTCCTCTAATGAGCTGTCCTCCCACTCATCTTAGTGCTAGGAACGTGTGATGAACACGGGTGGGGGTAGGGGAAGGCTGAGAAAACAAACTTTAATGTATATCTTCTCTATACATAGTGTGATTTCATTGGTGAAAAGTTTAAAACCGGGCAATACTAACACAGGCTGTTAGAAGTGAGGACAGATGTTACCTCCATGGGGCTGGGGGTGTGGCTTAGTGGTAGAGCACACATCTAATATGTGCATAGCTCAGTGTAATCTCCAGCATGAAGAAATAAAGAAAAATTTACTTTTGGGGGGGGGCAGCCAACAGCAGGAACACAGTGGTGGGGGGTGTGCTCTGTGTTTAGATCTGGGTGCAGGTTATTTGAGGGCACCCAGTTGGTGAAAACCCACCTAACTGAACACTAATAATATTGCACTTCTTGGGATGCATGTAGATTCCAAGGTCAGTAAAAAGGTTATGTTAAGAAGTGGGCACCTCTCTCCTACTTGGCTACGTGGAAGCCAAGGTGCTTGTTCTGAGATGTCTAAGATGCTGAGATTGCACAGAGCCCTGGAGGCTGAGCCCAAACTGCTCAGCGACTCATCTTGGACTACGCGGGCTCTAAGGCCCAGGAATGTTCAGAGGGGCAGCTGGTTCCCATCCCTGCCAGCTCTCCAGCTTCCAGAATGCTGCAAACTCCCAGGGTGACGGAGACTTGAGCAGGAATGTTGTAACACCACGGGGCACTGATCTATAAAATTTGCTTAGGAGAATTACCCTTTCTCTGATGAATTTGCACAAAGTGCAGAATGTCACCTCTTGACTCAGTAAGAATGTGGAGCTGGTTTCTCCGACTATTAAGAAAAATGGAAATTTCAGCTTAAATAACAGATGACTGCTATCACAGTGATTGATTTCATTTAAAGTATAAGCCAGAGGAAGCTCACAGCATGAAAACCACATCAGAGACTTTAAGATTAACTTGAAAAGTCAAAATACCCACTAAGACATCTTGCTTCTTAGCTCTATAAATTTATTTGCCCTTCGTTCCTTTAACCTGTTTATTGACAGCTCACTCTGCAGAGGGAAACCTTGAGATGCCATGCTCCTGGAGATGACATCTCCCTCAATCTTAAGGAACTCTAGCATCCATGAAGAAATAACCACAAAGTGAGGATGACACCCGCACCCCATCTTAAAAGGAGGAAGAGCCAAAGGAAGGAAGGGGGGACATCCAACCGACTGTTTACCTACAGTGTGTAATCCCTCTCCTCGCCTCCCCTCAATCCACTGTCCTCCCTGTAGGTGGACTGATCACTTAGAGATGCAAATTAGATCAAGGCACTCCCTAAACTACCTAAGTGGCCTCGCTGACCTTGAATTCACCTTCCAGCCTCACCTCTCTGGTCTTAGTTCCAGACACAAAGCCTTTGACTGGGCCAAGCAAGACAGCATAGTGGTTACAGTGTGGGCTGGGCAGCCAGATGACTGGGTTCAAATCCCAGCACCCACCAGTCACATGACCTTGGGCACATCAACTAGCTTCTCAGTGCCACCATTTCCATGTCTGTGGGTGGGGTGGAAAAGCACCACCTTGCAGGGTTTTGTGAGGACCTGATGAATTCACACAGGTGGGTAGGGCGCAGCATGACCCTCAGGAGTGAGCGCTCAGACCTCCACCTCTGCCATCATTATTTCCATTTTCCTCCTTGTGACCTTCATATGGCTGGGTCCCTAGTCCTAGAAAGATGCACCTTCAGGCTCTTTCTTCAATTTCCACTCAAACTTCAGCCAAAACACTGCACCGCAGGAAGGCCATCCCACCCCGATCAGCCTGTGTCCTGGGACTTTCCAGTCATCCCAAGCTTAATTATGTGGCTGTGATGACCTTTATGATGTCTGTCCCCTTCCTTGTTTGTTTTCGTGACCACACTCAATGCTGTCTCCCAGCACCATGGAAAGGATGACTTAAGCGCTTACCAGGGAGGGTACACAGGGACCACTCCAGGCAAAAAGTGTCAGTCCATACAAAATCAGGCACCTGAGAGGCCATGGCCTATGCACAAGGGACAAGGACCATCTTGAAAGGGAACAGAGGTGAGGACCAAGGGGTGGCTGCAGAGGCAGTTCACAGAGTCTGCCCAGTGGGCTGTCCTCAGGTAGCCACCATGAGGACACAGAAGTGTTGGCATCGGGATGGTATACAGGGTAGAGGGGACCAGGGAAGGGCTGCGCACAGGGACAGGGCTGGAGGTGAGAACACTTCTGCGACTGTCATAGACATGGACAAGGAAGACCTGAGCCACCACCCCAGGATGCAGCAGGGAGTTCTGCCTGGAGAGAAAAGATGTTTAGAAGGGCTGGGACCAGGGCTCGCCAAAGGGGCTAGTTCTTGAGAATGAGCATTAGAGGGACTAGTTTTATTTTTTTTTTCCCTTCCTTATACCAACCCCTCTTGGAGGGGGAAAGAGTCTATGCAAACCAACCCTGCATTTGGGGTCTCAGGTCCATTTTGTTCCCTGTTGGCCAGCCCACTGGTCCTGAAGGTGTGCACCCCAAACTGCCATCCTCAGGGGATGAACACAAACAGGAACAGACTCCCCACGGGGGCTCCTCTTCCACAAAGTCCGGAAGCTCATTGGGCTGGAGGGTTTCTGAGCACCCGCCCGTGTGGACACACCGCTGCTGCAAGGGCCCTAGTGGGCCTGTGGGGTTCCACCTGCTGCAGGTGGGGTCTTTCAAGAGTTCTGAGGAGGATGGGAGGCCCTGACCCTGGGAGAAGAGAAGAGGTTAATACCAAAGGGAGGCAGTGAGTGTTGGATGTTGTCTAAAATTCCGTCTCCTCCTCCCCTTGACAGATGAAACGAACAACACAGAATCTGGCCCTTTCAGGGCAGCGGAGGGGAGCAGCTGGAGGAAGGTTAAAGAAAGAACCAGTCGGTGGAGGGGCTCACAACCATATAAGCCCTGCACCTGGGGCTGGTCTGTGCTGTAGAGCAGGTGTGTGGCATGCACCAGCAGCTTGGGGGTAGCAGGCGAGGAAGAGCGGGGCTGACAGCCGTGACTCAGGAGGCCCTGGGAACACCAGGCAGCAGCCTTCCCGCGTCCCACTCCGAGAGGGGACTTTTGGTTAAGATGCAACTACAAGTTCATGTTTTAGACCCGTCCTTCAGCTCCAAAGACATGACACAATAAAAAAGAAAGAAACACAAAGCAAAACACAACCACAAAAAAGGCCCAGAGAATTTGAAAGGATGTTTTAAATTGTCATACAAAAATAAACACCTCCAGGGGATGGTCCTGTGCAGAAACCCCCTGCAGGGACCAGGACTCTTGCTGAGGGCCTGCAGAGCTCTAGGTCTGAAGCAGAAAGGGGCTGGGCAGCTTTGGCTCCTGCACAGAAAGGGACTAAAAGGTCCTGAGCAAAGCAGAGCCTGATGTCTGGCTGGCAACCAGGCTGCCACATGGGACTTGCTTCAAGGGTCACAGTCCCCATCCTGGGAGATTTCTTGACCTCAGAATCCTCATCTGATTTGATTCTGTACTGCCAAGGGCTCCTGCCAGTCTCAGGCCAGAGAAACTCAGAGGTGGAAACAAGTTTGACAACTGCGAGTGAGGAAAACAAACACCCCATCTCCAGAATTCTGAGGGGAGACCACTATCCCCTGCCGAATGCTCTGGAACCCAAGAGCCTGCTTACTCCATTATCTTTAATCCCTCAAACTGAAGAGAGCTGAGATCAAAAGCACTAAAATACACCTTGCACGGAGAAAACAACTCCAGGGTTTGAGAACTGAGAAATGAAGGAGCGAGCACATAACCTTCCGCCCTCTGCAGGTGGTAAAGGCGTCCTGAGGGCCCTTCCCTCAGGAGATCTGAGCAGGGTGCAGTGGTCACCCAAGTGCTCTCTACTGAGGTCTGGATCAGCTAATTTATCTAGGACTAGCTGAGCAATCAAATCAAATGAAATTTCAAGCCTGGTCAAGCTGTACATGGCTATCAAATTCCTCTTGTCCTAGGATCAGCAGAAATGAAATTTCAGCATAAAAATAGTCCTTGAGCACCTTGTGCAAATCAATAAGAAAGAAGCAGATTGCATGCTGAAGTGAAGAGTTCTGGGCTTCGGCACTTCAAAAGACACTTATTTCAAATTATAGACGGGTCCGAAATTATTCAAGGTCTTCCTTCATCTTAATGGTATCTACAGTGTGGGCTCAAGTCTTTCTCCTGCTTTAAATTAATTTCATGAGGCTAAACCCCAAGTTCTTTCATGCTTTGTCAGTCACCACAGAAGCCACCATAGCTGTGAAATCAATCTCTTTTTAGTTCATCTTCCTATGCACGTACCTTTCCATATAGGCACAACAGTGCACTTGGAATTCAGTTTTATTTAACACCACGCTGCCATCGACTCTCCGTGCTATAACATGGTCTGCACAGCCACTAGTTGAAACCACCATGATTTCTTAGACTTTCCTCCCATTATCGGATGACTCGGTGTTTCCAAATGTTGTGCACTGATATCAACCCTAAGGACGGCATCTGCCACAAAATGCTTGCTTACCTATCAATGACCCTGCCCCTCTGCATTATTTCATCTTACTCTTATGACAATGAGGTGATAACGCATCATGGCAAATGTACACAGGGTCTTCCACGCCAGACAGCAGGCTAAGGGCAATGCAGGTTAGAATTCCATTTTAACCTTTCTATTGCAATCCCCAGCCCCATGGCAACTGAAGCTTAAAGCAAAGTAGTTTTCCCTGGGCACAGAGCTGTTAGATAGCCATCAGGGTTCAAATCTGAGTTCCAGGCCTTGCTCAGTACACCACTACTCCACTGGAATGAGCATTTCAACACAAATAGCCTTTTTAAATACAGAGTCTTTCTTTAGGCATAGAAGTGAAGTCACTGGGTCAAGGTTATAAATAGTGACTATCTGATACATAATGCTAAATTCATTTCCAAAAATACCTCATCAACTTATAGGCAGCAGAAAGAAAATAAGATTGCCATTTTTAGCTCCCTGACTAGCCCTGGGTGGTTGCAATTCCCTTAATTTAATAAGTAGGATCTCGTTCTACACTATTTTCTTTATTACCCTTGAGGACCTTTTTTTTTCCCCTAGAAGTTTATTTACAAGTTGTATTTCATCTTTTGAAAAGGTAGAATATTTTCATGAGCTAAGTGTATATTCTGGTGGGTGGATATGGCCCTTCAAAATGAAAAATAACACTCAGGAAGCTAGACGCAGTTGCCAAAAATAATAGCAAAGCATAAAAGCAAGAATTAATGTCGTGTTTTGTTACAAATGCTTGTCAACATTTATATAACAATCCAGCCCTGGAATTTTGGGTGATCTTTTATTTATTCTTCATCCTTCTTGATATTGTTAGAATTTTCTGTAATCGTCACACAGTATCCTTGTAATAAAGACTTTTTAAACTCAGAAGAAAAAATGATGGTTGTATTTACTTCCTGCTTTTCTGTTTGTATCCTAATAGAAATGAATGAGGTAAGATCCTTAATTTTAGTAGAGTAAAAACAGATCAAGGGTTCTTAGGGATGTCACGCGGTCCTGGAGATTTACCTACTGAATCTGTGGGCAAGGTAGAGTTACTCAAAGAAATCTCCTTTGTATCCATCTTTTCTTAGGATGAGAGGGCATATTGGGGGCATGAGCTCAGCTGCTGATGCCAGGGCTCTCCTTTCATCTCATGATGGACAGACTCACATCAAGAGCAAAAGGGCTGCCTTTTTTGGTTGTTTTCTTTGTCTACAGTTTTCTCATTTGCTAGAGTTATCTCATTGGCGCAACCCCCGAACCAAACGTTTCTACATAAAGTCTTGTATGAAGACATACCCAGAAAAGATCCCCTGTAGATGGAACACGGCTCTTTCAAACTCATAAAAACATATATTCCCGTGTGCAAGCTCCTGGGTTAGCAGGTGTGGGTTTCCTTTTGGAAGACTGAAGAGTGGATATTACTTTCCAGGCTACAGAGAAAGGTCTTCCCCACGCTGAGTTCTGTGCTTTTAACTGACATTTCCTCAAAGGGGGACAGTCATCTCCGATATGTTAGTAAAACAGGGGAGCAACACAGAGAAATTGTGTAACGTGTCAGAATGTTCAAATAAAAAAAATCTCAGAAAGGGTTTCAGTGGTTAAGAGGTTAAAGGTAGGTTGGAGGGTTAGCTGGACAATTCGATTAACTGGGATGTCACTGGAAAGCTGGCACCTTGGATGTGTTCTCAGAGTTACTGAGATGATTTGTCGAAACCTCTCCAAGTACAATATTCACTCTGGAAACTAAAATTTGATCAAAGGCTATTAATCTATCAGCATCCAAAGGTGTTAGGGACTTTTCTAGGATCCCAGCATCATGGATACCACAGCAGAGAATTCCACCTTTACCACTTTACTCCCAGTGATGTGGAGTGAAATGCCAGACCAAAACAGGACACAGTCACATGAATGGAATGTCCCATGTGCCATGACACAGAAGAGTAGTTATCATTGTCCACCAGGTCCAACTGTCTTTGACTTTAACAGCACAACACCCCATAGTAAAATCCACTGCCCTTTTCTCCACCCCCCACTCCAGAGCAGCCAGCCTCCCTTCCACCTGCCCCACATACTCAGGTTCAGCGGAAGGTGTCACTTGCAAAATTATACGTCTCGTGCTAAGCGGAAGTTGTAAACCACAGGCCTAGATCAATAGTCTATTTTCTGAGAATAACAATTCCTCAAGAATCCATTTAGGAAGGTTTTTCTATTAAATTGAAGTTGATTAAAACACGGATTTGTGTTTTATTCTCCCTCTTAGTTAGCTCTATTTCTCCAGACCAATTAATTTGACTAAAAGGTTCCAAATTAGCTTTTTCCTCCGTCAAGGAGGACATTCCAAATGTTCTGATGGTGAGAGCTGGAGTGTCACACTTGGTCCTAATTTGTCATGTTATGATTCGTGAACAGGAGAATAATTAAATCTAAATGTGTGTCTCGAAACTGACAAAAAATCATCTTTGAAATATGGGGAAAGGAACCATCATTTCCTCCCCTGTGTACTGGCCAGCCGATGTGGTCAGGTAATAAAGCGAGGACGGAGAAACAGAGCAGGCCATGTTGCAAGATGGCAGGGACCAGGAGCCCTAGGATTGCTCCTGAATCCCTCCACGTGTGGGTCCTTTTCAATGGGCTTAAGAAGCAGGGCCGGGAGTGCGGCTCAGTGGTAGAGCGGTTGCCTGGTGTGCTGGAGGCTCTGGGTCCCATCCCCAGGGCTGGAAGGAACGAAAGGAGGAGATAAATAGATAAGTAAATAAATAAATAAGGAAGGAGGGAGGGACGCGTGAACAGGATCAGAACTTCATTGGAACGTGCAGTTTAAAGAGCAGATCATTTCTCTCCAGTTAGAGTTTGCACAGTGCTCCCCCTCCCCCTCCCCCAGCGCAGGGATCACCCTGTTCCTCAAGATGGGTGGTGCCATTTCCCTGGGAGCTTTAATATTATCTGAGGGGAACAGGTGGGGTGGTCTATGGAGAATGGCTAAAGGACTTGCTCCAGGTCAGGACTGGAAGCTGAAACTGGCACCCAGAGCACATCCCACCGGATTATGCTGCTAATCTGCTAATGGAAATTAAATTCCCATAATTCAGGTTGAGACATTTACAGCTATTTAAACACTCAGTTCCAAAATGAGTATAGTAGTGTCAAGACGTTACATATAATTTTAATAGGAAAACTGCCAAAACTAGGAAGGAATGGCAGGGAAAAAGAGCTAAAGCAGAGTGTTTCACACCACAAGGAAGTGATTTAGCACAATACCACCATCTCACTCTTTCCTCATTGGCATCTTCTCCCCTCCTCAGCAGTGCTTCCCAGGCACTGTATACATACCGCCAACCAACTACACTAGTCCCGGGGCTTGAAGGCATTTCTAAAATCAACTCTATGTCTTAGGTATAACATGCATCTCTCATGCATTATTGCAACATGAACTTGCATGTGAGACGTGGTCAAGAGTCAGCATGGAACCAGCCCCCAGGAAGCCCCCTCCTGCCTCCCCCAGTCACTGTCTCTGCTGGCAAGGTGGGTATCTTGATGCCTGGCACCATACCCGAGTTTTGCCTCTTTGTGAACTTTGTATACATATGACTAATAATTAACAATACAGGTAACTTTGCTCCTGGCTGCTTCAGTTCAACCTCATGTCTGAGAGAACCACATTTTTGATACATGTAATAAACTTTTCAATCAGCACTGTGTAGACTTCATGACAGGACCGCACCCAGAATCCACTCTACCTGTGAGGCGTGGATGAGTTGGTTCCAGGTTAAGGCAGCCATGAACGATACTGTCATGAACATGTACACATTATTTCCATTATACAAATGCATGCATGCACAGGTTTCTCTGGGGCATATATCTAGGATCAGGAGAGTCACAGGGATGTGTTTAACTTCAGTTCACAGTAATGGCTGTCTAAAGTGTCACTGTGGAAAACTTGCATCTTGGGTAAGTTTATGATTTACATCTCATGTCTTTGCCAACATTTTTTCATTTCATTCTTTCTTATGACCAGAGGTGATATCTCATTGCAATTTTAATTTGCATTCCCCCAGTGACAGGTATCACTTTCACAAGTGTGTACTGTTTGTACACCCTTATTTATGATGGGTGCAAATTCATCATTCATTTTTTGTCTGCTGGACTGCCTTATTGATTCTTTCTTTCTTTTTTTAATTAACAGGAACTTTTAATTATATGGCAGTTCAATATTTTTTAATTAAATAAATTTATTTCAAACTGATAATGCAAACATAAAGTTGTACATTTTGATGGGGGTACAATGATTTTCTTCTTTCCCCCCACTTTTTTTTAAAAGCAATGACACGAAAGAGTCCCATATAGATTTCTCCAGCCTCAAACAAGTTTTTTTTTTTTTTTTTTTTAAAGAGGCGATTCAAAGGATACATTCCTGATGTTCCACGTCTGAAGTGGTAATTCATTTGTTAATTTGAGAGATAGTAATTTCTGGGAACTTTTGCATCAGCAAGTCTGAATCTCTTCGTTCCTGTGGTAGGTGAGTGCTCAAGGATGGATAACAGGTAGGATGGGAAGAAAGTAATCCTCTTTCCCCAAACCTGCAGATTAGGGAGAGGAGAGAACAGAGAGGGGCCAGGGTGGGGATGATAGTCTTTCTTCTGTAGCTTCTTTTTGCTGGTTAAGAGTGAAGAATCTCACTCCTGTAAAAGGGGTCAGGGAGGGTTTTAGATGGGGGCAGAGTCTCTGGAGCCAGAGGAGTTGGTCATGAGTCATAGGTCTCTATCTTGGGCATGAGGGGCTGGTAGTCTTAAAGAAGTGGTTGATTGACTGACTGGTTGGTGAATTTGTGTATCTGATCATGCAGGAATGGAATCAGCAGGTGGTGGATGAGATGTCAAGCGCTCCATGAAATGGAAGATGGTTTCGCGGTGAGGGTGACCTAGGACCAGGTATAGGATCCCAAAGCAGCTCAGATCCCCCAAGGGAGAGCAAGGTCAATGGGAGAGCCTAATCTGAGTCATGCCACCACTGAAAGGACACTAGCAGAGTCCACACAAAGTCCAAGGACCACACCACACACCGGAATCCCATTTATTGTCAGAGCATGGAGCCAACTGACAAGGCTCGGCAGTTCAATATATTAATCTTTTCCTTTATGGTTAGTGCTATTTACACTCTGTTTAAAAAATGATCTGTACTCCAAGTTTATAAGCACATTATCCCTTTGTCATTTTGGGGCACATTTATTATTTTACGATCAGAATTAGGTCTATTATCTATCTGTCGTCGGTGAGTCACTTGGAGTTGAGACTTTCTATATGGCCACCCAACTGGCTCAGCCTCATTTACTGACCCATCCTGTCCCCCTCGACTCAGCAATTGAAAGCACAGCTTTGACATGAAAATGCTGAGCCAGAAAAACATCCAAAAGACTCTAGTTTTTCAGTCTTCCATTCCCCCCAGTCCTTGTATAACCCCAACAGGAATATGGAAGCCTATATCCAAAGATGAAAGGCTTTGTTCTCAATTTCACTACTTTATCAAGAAACACACAATGGCTCTTTTGCTTGACTGGTCAGCTGTAGACAACAGAACACGAGGAAATGATTGTTAAATCACCTCAAAATGAAATGATGGTAATGTCATTTTATACTACCAGGCACTGCTTATGTACTTTTCAAAGCCCATTTTTAAAATTGCATTTTAAAAGCATCCCAACTTCATTAACTTCACGTCAGCTATTCCAAAGAGCTATCCAGAGGAGCATGGGTTGGGGAGCAAGTTAAAGGTAACTGGATTTCTGCAGCGCAGCCTCCCTGGCCCGGGACCCTGATGAACAGCAAGTACTAGTGAGGGGCACACTGGGCTCTGGGCACTCCAGCTTCTCAAGCCACGGACTCCTTGCTCAGTACCCAGAAGTGGCTCCTGGCCAACGGGGAGCCTCTAACAGAAACGATGACTCTTTTTTAACCTAGCTCAAGATATTCACTTCTTCCTCTAGTGCTGTCTATGTTTTAAGATTTTATTTATTTCAGGAAACACATACAAGGTGCACATTATTTTTTCTTCCCCCCCCTCCACTGGCTTCCCAAGAGTTTGGTCATATCACATCATGGGCTTGAAATTGGACTATTGTGCTTCTTCCCATCAGATTTTCACTTATAAGACAAATATTTCTTCAGCGAATGCCACACTGATGCCTTCCCAAACACAGAGAGTCACCTGGAATTCCACCTCCTTTGTGATGTCAGGGAGAATGCACTTTTTATTTCCATGAAACCGCAAAGTAACAGATTGCAGAAAGGGGAGAGCAAACAGTGTCGTGGAGAAAGGTTTAGACCATAAAACTAAAAACATCAGGTCCATTTCCCTTTCCCCTAGGAAGTCTGGCCAAGGCATCAAGGCTTGGTTTAGGCACAGCCTCACGAGAAACGTGCATGTGGCCTGGCAGGGTCTTTTGTGGGTTAGGATGCAAATCCAGTGTCATTAATATCTATGTCTTAGTAACAACCTACCAGCAGGGGTCAGTCTCAGTCGCCATCAGGGAGCCCAGAGGCCTCTCCAGCTACACAGCCACATGGGAAAGATCCGGAAGTTGTTGGGTGACATTGCACAACCAACAGCCCGCCTACTGTGTCTTATCTAGTCATCTTAGCGTGTATTTCCTATCTGCTCACTATTACATTTTAATAGTTAGAGAAATCAGTTCTTTTATATTCCCATGGCTACATACTTAGCTAAATAAATGATCACACTAAGTCTACTGAACTGCAAACTTTCCCTTGATATTTACTCTTAGCGGAGAGGGCTGCCTTCCCCCCAGTTTACAAACTAATATGGGACACAAGCTGACTTGCATTGGAAAGTGTCTAAACATTACATAATGTGACAGTTATGTTTTCTAATATTCCTACCGAGGCTTCAATTATCTACATAGTACACACTTCTTTTGCCTTTCTAAATTACATAACATCCTTTCATTAAGGATCGTCCCCCAAACCTCCCTTTCAAAGTTCCTGGGAGGCTGGTGCGAGGCTCATGGTGATGTTCCACAGACCTGGGCCCTCCTGGGACCTTCTTCTGCAAGGCAGTATCCCAGATATGACCAGCAAGGGCATCTTGAAGGCAAATCTGATGTCAAAACTGAGTAGAAGGAAGAACCTATTTGTACTTAAAATTTGAAGGTCGTTCATGACACACGGCTGAATGAACAAACTGCTTTAGCCTAACAGATGACAGACACTTTTCACCGGTAGGATACAACTGTATTTACATCAGTTATCTTTTCCTTTGAGAAAAGCTTTCCACGCTGATCAAAGGCCCATCAAATATAACATGGAGGAGGAAAAAATTCTCATCTCTCAAAAGCAGAAGAAGCCATTTCTAGACCCCAGATCTCCTTGTCTTCACAGCCCTTCCTGCCAACAACTGGTCTGTTTTATTGAAATTCGAAGGTGTGTTCCTCTAAAATACATTCTGTGCTTTCTTCTCCCTGAAAGGGCTTTGGACACCCAGTCTGCCCATTCTTCCTTGACCCTCAGCTACAGTGATCTATTTAAAATTTAAATGCCAGCATCTTTAGGCTTTGTCACAAACAGCTGGGCAGGTATGACCCTGGGGTCTGGTTCCAGTCTCTGCATTTTATCACTGAGTCTCATACAGCCAGACAATCTTTGTCCTCAAGTCACTTGGGCCAGGTGGGACTCTGGTAGTCAACTGTGAATTCCCACTGCAAAAGCAGCATTAAAGTGAACACACGCTGTGGGCGGATCAGTGGGCCCTTGGTGAGACCCTAATAGAAAATGGTCAACAAAAGTTTCTATCTTCTCACTGCACTGCCCACCAAGATTGGAGAGCAGATAAGGACTGAGACAAGGGGAATCCCAAGAATTCACAGCTGCGCATTTCATTAGTGTGTCTCTGAGAGTGTGAGCATGGTCTCTCCAGCCTTCAACAGGCATGGGCTGGGCGTTGAGAGACTCTGGGAAGAAGGACCACCTCTGAGCAGACAAAGCCCCTCCTACTGCCAAAATGAGGCTATGGAACATGAAGCCACATGATTTATATTTTGCTTTGGAGCTTTTAGCTGGAGCTAGGATTAAAACTCAGGAAGAGGCGAGGTAGGTGCCTCAGAAAGCAACCCTCCCTGGGGACTGCTGGGACAGAGAGGGAAAGGTCAAGAAGACCCCATGGAGAAGACCCCATGCCAGCTGAACTGTGGCGCAACTCTCAGAGTACCCTGGAGGCTCCAGGAGGATAAATGCAGAGAGGCTCTGGCTCTCCAGACAGTTGGGCTGGAGACAGGAATCCTAACAGTGCAGAGGCCTCGGTGGCACCCAAGCTGAGTAAGAACGGCTCCCTGAGTACCCACTCTGCTCCAGATGTTGTCCAGGCAACACTAGGAGAGGGGAATAACTTATTCCCATTTTACAGATGGGAGACTGAGGATTAAAGGGTAAGAAACAGCCAAAAGTTGCATCTGGAAACACTCCCTGGGACACAACTAGAACCAGGTGTTTACAATTCCAAAGCCTCTGTCTCTTCACCGGGCTCTGGTCCAGCCTTTTTAAAGGAGTGGTACCCAGTGGAGAAAAAACACCAACGTTATTCAATGCTATTCAATCTAGTGCCTGCTAAAACCCACAAGCTAGCAGGTCTGCCTCTTTCAATGCCTGACTAATCTCAAGGACTTGAGTAGCGCTTGTACACAGGAGGCATCCCGTAAATATCAGCTACACAAAGTACTGCCCAACAGAAACTCAATGAATGCCACATTAGGATATTCACATTTTCTATTGGCCTCATCTAAAAAAGGAAAAAGAAACAACATGAGTAATGTTAATGTTTTATTTAAAACATTTAACATATTATCATGTCTATACATAATCAATGTAAGAAATTATGAATATGTCACACTGTTTCAGTCATGTGAAGTCTTTGAAACCCAATGTGTCTTTTTCACATTGGACCAGACACGTGTCAATTGCTCCCCAGCCTCACAGGGCCTGCGGCTCCTGGCATGGGCAGCACTGTCTTAGAGTCTAGATTATTCTTACCCTAAGTCGATAGGGTAATCAAGGGCTGAACTTGTAGAAAACTGAAATCTGGAAGTTAACGGGACTTGGAAGCAGCCAGATACCCTTCAGTTGGTGAAGGGATCAACTGTGGTCCGTGCTAGCAAGGGAATGTCATTCAGAGATGAAAGGAAATGAGCTACTAAGCCTTGAAAAGACACGGAGGACCCCTAAATGCTTATTGCTCAGTGAAAGAGCGGATCTGAAAGGCTACATAGCATGTGATTCCCACTATACGACACTCGGGAAGACGGAAAACCACAGACAGTAAAAACGCCGGTGACTGCTGGGGGTTGGGGAGGGGAGGGGAAGGGATGAAAAGGTGGAAGGGACTTTAGAACAGTGTGACCATGCCACAGGACACTACGACCAGAGGCTCCAGGTCATCACACGGTCATCAAACCCAAGACGAGCAACACCGAGCACTAACTCTAATGTGAACTGTGGACTTTGGCTGATGATACTGCCTCAGGTGTAACAAAATATAGCACACTAACTTATGCAAGATATTAATAACAGGAGGAGATGCACGTGTTGGGGAGGTGGGCAGGTATATGGAAATGCTGCATTTTCCTATCAAACCAAAGCTCTAAAAAAGTAAACAACAACAATAAAAAGTCTCATGGCATGAAATTGTTGCTGCAGTTATGGGTACTTTAACTAGAAATCATGGGGAAGGAGCATCATTCCATTCTGCATTTTAAAAACACAAAACATTCTGTAAAAAAACTGACCAATGAATTCCTAGGTGCTCATTCTACCCACGGACTGTGTACATTCAGGATGGACACATGCCAGTCACAGGGACTCCCAGCTGGGAGATGGCCTGCCTGGTCAAATCCTGGCTCTGGTGCTGGTGGCCAGCTATGTGCCTTGGAAAACTGTCCCCCTCCATCCTGAATTTGACCATCTCTGCAAGGGGGACAACAGAACCTTCAAAGGTTATTCCCTTTAAAGCTTTTCTCACAGGACATGGTGCCTAGTGTTTTTTAAAAAATATTATTTAGCTATGATGACTATGATTTTCACATGCATTAGAATGCCAGGGAACATGGGCTAGAAGGATGAGCCACATAGAAAACTCAAGGAACCTAGAAAGGTGGCTTGACTGGCCATGCAAGTGACTTTCCTTATGCCTGTCCTCATCATACTGGGCTCCCTCTGGGGTCTGCTCCAGGCTGGCCGTGATGTGTATTGGCACTGCTTGTCCATCTACGGCTCTAAGCAAGAAAGAGTATTATGGCTGCCATGCTGGGAAAGACTCAGCAACATCATGAGGTAGAAGTCATCCCCAGGCTGTCTAAGGATATCTAGTTTGTTGTTGTTGTCGTACTTGCAATTTTTTTTTAAGTTGCAGTAAAACACATACAGTCATTTTTAAGTGTACAGTTCTGCAGTAACCAATGTGTTCATACTGTTCTGTGCCCAGCACCACCAACCATCTCTGGAACCTTCCATTTTCCCGAACTGAAACTGCATCCATGAAACATGGACTCCTTGCCCCCACCCCCAACAAGCACCACCTTTCTACCGCCTATGATTTGATGCCTCTAAGTACTCTCAATGCAAGCAGAATCAGCATTTGTCCTTTGGTGACTGGCTTTTTCACTTAGCATAACGGTCTTCAAGGGTCATCCACACTGTAGCATGTGTAGGATTTTTATGGCTAAGCAATATTCTACTGGGCATGCAGGCCACATTTTGTTTGTCCATTCATCTGTCCATAGACACACAGGGGCACGTCCACCTTCTGTCTGTGCTGGATGCTGCTCTACAACCATGGGTGTATAAACTTCTTGAGACCCTGCTCTGCCTTCTTTTGAATCTATGCCAAGAAGTGGATTGCTGGACCACAAGCCTTGGTTTTAAGAGAGGCCTCATCCCTAGGTGTGGACATGAACATGGCCAATGACCACACAAAGCAGAAGGGATTCACTCTTCAGATTGGAAATCGTTCCTTCTTGGTGGCATGGTTAGGATACGGGGCTAATCCAGCTGAGGGTAAATGTGGCTCTCCTCTGCAATCATTACAACCTAAAGTAGCAGTGAGCTGAACTCCAGTTCCTCACCTGCACAGGAATTTGGAATTGTGCATTAGAAAAGGCTAATAGATTCTGTACTCAAAAATTTCAACCAGTAAATACAAGATCTTTCATTAATCTTGACTGAATTAAAATGCCTGTGAAAACAATCATGCTGCATAGCTACCACTTTATCAGATTAATCTCATCAGTCTAATTTAACAGACTTCAGAATCATTTAAAATGATATGTTTGGAGGAAAATAGCAGCTCTCGCTCTCCGCAGGCCCACCTCCTCGGCCAGTCGACTCATTAGTACTTCAAACCCCAGCAGGCAGCAGCTGCGTCAGTATCTAAATGGGAAAACTTCCAGGGGAAAGTTGGGACAGACAGGAAGTGAGCAGGGAAGACAGCTGACCACCTCCCCGGCCCTCTGGCTGATGTCCTGAGGGCATGGGCCAGACCATCTGTCCCCCACAAGAGCGCCTACTACCTGTCAGGCCTGGCATTGCAACCAGGCTTGCCTAGCAAAGTGGAAAACCTCTAACGCCTGGTACCAACTCAGAGGGAGGGATTGAAGAAGGCCAGAGGTGGGCAGGCAATATCTTCAAGCTCCCCAGGAGATTCCAAGGAAGAGCCTGATTTTCAAACACAGAGCTGGAAGGAAATGCAGGCTCTGAGTGGAGTTAATGCAGCTTACAAATTGCTCTTTTGCCCATTATCTCTTTTGGTCCTCTCAACGCACGGGCCTTGGACTGCTGCTGTTATTCCCATTTTACAGACAAAGCAATGGAGGTTCTGAAGGCTGGGCCACTTGCTCAAATCCCCCCAGCTGACTTGCAATCACAGAGTCCTGGCCACGTGTTTTTCCTACCATAACATCCCACTTCTCAACTTAGGAATTCCCCTTAAACAATACACGGGCGACGGGCTCCAAACACAGACGACCTTTCTTCTTTCCCTGAGTCTGATCAGCAGTGTTATATAAGGTTTCTAATCGTTCATAAACTGGCTTTGATTCCAGTCTGTATTTTACATTTTAAATTGCATTCTCATGACTTGCTTTCTTGATTTCCTTTGGGCCCAGGTAAGGCCATCCCTGATGGTGTCTTTCGTCCTGACCAGACTGTTTAAATCTCTCTGGCACATGCGATATGAGTGCTCTGGAAGTCTTTGGAGGGGGCGCCCACCCCCTCAGCTCTCCAATTTGTAGACCTGGACCTGCTGTGTATCGGGGAGGACTCATCCTCATTTCCAAGGAACTGCTGCCATCCCAAATTAAAACTTCAACTCCCGTGTGTACCAGGAATCATTCGGCAGCCACGCCCCGGCATGCTCATCTGTATGCTCCACGTTCCCGTGGGCCACATTACAGCTCAGCACTCGTTAAAAGAAAAGGCAAAAGTGACACTTGAAGATGCTATAAATAGCGAATTCCAAAAATCTATCTGCCCCAGCGGTCGGGACTCATTAGATCTGAAACCGTTGGGTTTTTCACATGAGAGGCTGGAGCCCAATTACCACAGCGCACATACAAGGGAAATTGTTTTGGTAACATTAAGATTCCACTTGTAAGCTGTTTACTTGAAACAGTCCTGGGGTTTTGACGGGCTTAATCCTTAAATAAATTCTGAAGAGATTTTTAAAAATCAGACCTTAGAAGGATTTAATGAAGACTTATGAAAGTATCACTCAAAATTCTTAAAGAAAGTGCACCTTGGCAGATGGCTTCTCTCCAGACCTGCTGCTTGGTGGCCGTGTGTCTCTTTGTATGAATAACCGAGGCCTTTCTAAATCTCATCTTCTGAAACTCTAAGACAAGGGTGCTGGAGGGCTTCTAAGGCTTGTCCCTGCTCTGTCTCTGAGTCAAGGACTCCTTTGCCCACATCTCTCTCAGGCCACTGCAAGGACTGAAGTATATTCAAATGAGTGCATCGCTGTTCTGCTTTACTTGTGCCCAGGGAATAGACACCACTACTGTTCAAATGCGAGGCGAGGTCTAGGGAGAGACCCTCAGCACACAGTGCTCTTGCTTCCTGCCAGCTACTTTCCGCTTTGCCTGCATTGAACCCATCTGTTTGGCTCTAGTTATGTTAGCTTCAGATACCAATGGAGAAGCTTGCCTGGTCGCAGGTTGCTGTTCAGAGTGGTTCAGAAGCTGTGCACTTTTCTCTGTTCTGAGAGGACCCACACTGGACCTGGAGCCAACCACTTTCACTGCCACCACCCCAGGTGTGGCCTTATCATCCTTAAGTCAAGCAACTACAGGTAACCCATCCTCTCCTGGAGGGCCCACCGTGGCTCTGTCCTCCACCCCACCCTGTTCCAGCCTCCAGCAGTGCTTCCCTCTGCAGCTCAACCAGATTCAAATCCCTCAATCTCTCATCAAATCCCCTGCACGCTCACATCTGCCCAGCTCACCTGCCTCGGCCTGTACCTTGCCCCTCTTGGTCCATGATGCTCCCGGCACCCTGCCAAGCTCTGATCTCCTGAGAATGCTCTCTCCTCTGCTTTTGCCTAGACCAATGCTACTTAAAGGCCCTATCCTGGTAAAGCTGTCCCCCATGATCCCAACCCCTTCCCCCTCTCCTACCAGTACACTTTGGATTTTTGTTTTGTTTGTTTGCTAATAGCACTTACAGTGACTTTAGATTGAAAATGTATTTGTTTACATTTTTAGATTAAAAATGTGTTAACTATGCCAGAAAACCCAGAAGAGAAAATGTCAATTTATGCTTTGGTGTCCACCTGGTACCTGGTACATAGCTGCCATTAAAGAAATAGCTGTTGCATTAATGAACCACCAATGAAACCAATCATCCTTACCCTGGGCCTCCAACCTAGCAGTGTGGGCCCTGGTAGGTTTTATGAGAATTCCTGAATGTATAGCTGTCATCATATTGGGCGGGGGGAGGGGGGGCTGTGAAGTTCTGAAGTATTTCAGAGTTTGGGAGTGGTGTGCTTTATTTAGAGCCAGTGGTTCTGTCACAAGCTTCCCCAGATGTTGGCAAGGAGTGTGCCCAACAGGGATCTGCCCTGCTGGGTCCTGGTGCCCTCTGCCTGCACAGCACACAGGCCTGGGGATGGGGGTATCAGCATCTAAACACCCCTCCAGCAGCACCTATTCTGCATGTGAGCTCACAATACTGCTCTCAGGCTAACATCCTCTCACAGGCCCACAGAAAATCTGCCAAAGTGGAGCTCACCACTCAGGAAGAATAGCAAGAAAAAGCCTGGGGCGGGGGGGGGGGGATCTCAAGATTTTTAAAAGTAAGGGCAGAAGAGCCACTGTGTCTGCTCAGCAAAATATCTGTGGGCTCCATTACACTCCATTACAGAGAACCTAAAAGAGGTGTTTGTTTTTGCGGAAACTGTTAGAAAAGTCCCCTCCTCTGATAAAATGTGAACCATATTTTGGTACCTATTATTTGCAAGAGTAGTTGCAACCAATGGTTACCATGAATATATCATTTGAAAATCCTAATGAGTAATACTTTTCCAGAAAATTTTTAAGACTTGCATAATCCATTAGGCTGTGTACATCTTTTTATTTCTTTTTTTCTTTTTCTTTTTCTTTTTTTTGCGTTGGATTCTACACCCATTCAAAGAGTGACTGTGGGATCATGAGTGATATGTCTAAGAAATGTCAGCAGGAAGTCTTCCGTTGTACATACAACTCATGAATAAAATATATTACTAACAATTTTAGAATCGTAATTTGTATCAAGTTGTCTGTCTTTTTGCAAGTTGTTGCACAGAGAAAAGTCTCTGAATAATTCATCACGTCCTTCTCTGAGTCCCTTAAGAAAAAAAAAAATCAGAGACACTGCAGATAATATTCTCTTAAGTGAAAAAACAATCTCATAAATTATCAAGTTAGATGGAGCCTGGGGTCCTATGGACTGAAGAAATCCCTGTCCTGGAGGTGAGGATAGGGGAGGTGGTCACTCAGACTCTGAATCTTTGGTTGACAACTTTAGGAAACCACCTAATCCAACTGTCAACTGCTCCCAAGTGCTGACAAGTTTGTTCCTACATCATCGACCAAACTGGTTCCCTATTCCCTTCCCTGTGTGGTTCTTCCCCGGGGAGGATCAGGTGGCTGCCCCTGGTCCACACCCAGCTGCCTTTAAAGGTCTAAAGACAGACCTGAGGTCTCCAAATGTTCTCCCCTTTGGTTAAATATTTCCATTTCTTTAGCTCCAGGAGTCAACTCTTTCAATGATCTCTTTAATATATTATGAACTAAAATGGAATTGGATAGCTTTTGCCACCCAATGCCCATGAAGACCATTGTCTTGACCAAAAAAGAAAAGGAAACACAGAAGAAAAGAAAGATTATTCTCAGAGCACAGAGGTTAGCTCATTTGTATATGGCTCCAGGTGCCAATGCATATTTTAATAGATGTTTTCTAGTGATAACACTAAAACCTTGAATTTTTAAAGTGCCTTTCAGTGAAAGACCCAAATGTGTTCAAATGGAAAGCTTCCAGGGGGTAAACAGAAATGTGATGTCCGAAGGTGTTCTCAGGAGCTGGCAGCTCTGAGAAAAGAACTCCGTCTGGGGAGAGGAGGACCCTGCATTCACACCCGCATTTGGAGCGGAGCTTGATGGACGCCTTCCTTTACACAGAGCTTCCCAGAGAAAAAGTGGTCAGCAACACTCATGTGACAAAATACGCTAGAAGGCCCCGTCTTTAATGACGAGAACAGAAAATGATAGTGGCCTTCATCACCAAGGGGTCATGCCCCTTGATGGCAAAAATGAAATCTTCTTTTTGGATGCTGCACATTTCTGATCATATGCAGCAACTGGACTGGAAGCTGTTCACTAAGGACCGTCTAAAATTACTATGGAAACTAACCGTTTGTCAACTGTGGTAGTGTGCAGCAGAAGTGCCAGGAATCATTAAAAAAAAAAAAAAATCCGATAGACTTCTGGTCCCTGTCACTCAAATGAGGATCTGGGTGGCGAGTTTTCCAGTTGTGTAAGTGGTTCACAAAGGACAACTGGGCTACAGGCCACGAGGCCACGTTGCCTAGAAATTTCTTGGATGAAGTTAGAAGCTAGGATTTCTCTGAGATAAACTTCAGGGAGGGACACCGGGTAAGGGGTTTGCAGGAGGATCTGCAGCACTGGTGAAGCCGCAGCCTCTCTCGTCCTCTGCTCAAGGTGGCCAAGCGGAGCAGGCCACGCACGGCCCCTTCCACAGCAATTCTGCAGCGTTTTCTTGGTGTTAAGGGATCTGTGGGTGGTGATTTCCATAAAGGAAGCCAGTTGTGTACTGCAGCCAAGAAGTCTGGTTATGCAAAAAGGGTGACATTCTACACAGCACTACACATGGGTCACATCTACCAACTCAGGAAGAAAACCAGTACGAAGCACCTGCTACGGCAAACGCCGCAGTGCTGGCTGCTTGCAAGACGCAAATCTGCCTTCTCAGAATTGACAGTGTACTTAAGGAGACGACTGTGGGGTCATAAGTCCTGTAGCTGTAGAAGGGGAGGTGGGCTCAGCAGAGTTCAGGGACAACAGACTGGGCCATTTCTGGGGCAGGTGAATCCCCCTCTTCAACACAACACACAGCTTGGGAGGACAAGAGGGAGGGCTTCTGTCTAACAGAAGAAGAGGGCTAACAGGGCAGTGGATGTCACAGCCAAATAACCTTCATATCCATATGTTCACTTTATTAAGGTGAAGAAAAAAAATTTTTTTTTCTTTAAAATAAAGGGTCAGCTTACCTTTGGAGAATGGGTATGATGTTAAGCCATAGAGAAAGCACAGAAATACTGGAGAGAAGGATTCCTCCCAGGTGTGGCAGGACTAGAGTCACAGCAATGCTCTCTTCTGACCCAAAGGCTGAAACAGGGACCCCAACAAGAACTAGAAACGCGTCATAGCATGACTGTGGATGGAAGCCCCCAAGCTCTGCCGGGTCGAGGGTGTCTTCTGCAGGCTTGCTGGCATACTCCCCGGGTTCCACAGCTCCATGCTCACGTGGCTTCCAATCTGAACAAGTTTCAGGCTGCTGCTGAGAAGCCATCCCTCTGCCCTGTCAGGCTCTGCGGGTGCCCTCTTTCTCCCCTCCATCCAGTGTCGGGTGCATGGCTCCCTACTGACAGGTGCTTCTCACCTCCACAGCCACAGCCCAGCTGTGACCACTCAGCTCTCCCTCACCTGTCGGGACTCCACCCCAAAGTCCAAGCCACTGCCACATGCCTCCAAGAAGACTTGCAGGTCACCACACACACTTCCCCTCCTGAAGAGTGAAGATGGCAGTTTTTCTGCACGCCTCAGCTAGTTCTCCAGCTCCCTGGGGAGAGGGACCCCATCTTCTACTTCTTGGCAATCTCTCGCAGGCCTCGGCGCAGCACCTGGTAGATGAGGAATCTTGGGTGTTTCACTCATGTGGATGTCACCAGGGTCCTTGGTTCCTCACCGGTGGCCCTCTCAAGGGCTGTTTGAGTGCCTCACAGCAAGGCAGCTGGCCCCAGAGTGAATGATTCAAGAAAAAGAACGAGAGAAAGGCTACAGTGCTCTTTGCATCTAGTCTCTGAAGCCACACATGGTCACTGTCACCATGAGAAGCTAATCACTAAGTCCAGTCCCCAGGTCAGGGGATGAGAGGTGAGCTCTACCTCTTGGAGAGAGGAGTATAAAAGAATTTGCAAAAATTTCAAAACCACAGTAGGGGAGCCTGAGACATGTGGGAGGAAGGATGTCAGCAGGTGACAGATGCCTACCTTCCTATCTTTATAATTATTTCACTTATTTGGTAGGGGAAATTTTTTGATGCAATATCATTTGAAGGTAGAAGAGCCAAGATTTAGGAAATTCAGTTTTTTTCTTAGAGCTGTAGATATTTAGATTCCCATGTAAAGACACCCTTGGCACCAAGAATGGAAGGGCTCTTAAAACAGGCACAGATTTGGTTAGACCCTGTGGGAGGCAGCTACTGACATGGCTCCCACAGCCCGTGCTCCTGGTACTATGGCTTTGCTTGGTCTCTTCTCCCTGAGCGCGAGCTGGCCCTTGTGACTTGCTTCTGACCTATGGAATATGGCAAAAGTTGGGTGGACCCCTCTGAGATGGGGTGTGAAGGGCTGTGTTTGCGGTCCTGCTGACATCTCCCTCAAGCTGCCCTCTTAGCCTGCGTACATTTAGGAGGCAGGCAAGGGGCCCATGAGGCCAGGAGTGGAGGGCTGCCTCTGGCCAACAGCCAAGAAGGAAGCAGGGGCTCAGTCTCACCACCAGGAACTGAGTCCTGCCAACACTCACAGCTGTAAGCTTGGAAGCAGATCCTTCCCCAGCGGAGCCTTGAAATGCAGAGATTCCCAGGTGCAGCCTGTGAGGGCCCCTATACCACAGGCACCCAGCTAAGCGATGTGGGACTCCAGACCCTCAGGAACTAGGGGTGGGAGGGTGGTAGTTAAATGCTGTTGTGTTCAGTCACTAACCTGTGGGGTAAGTTTTACACACAATGCATCAATTATTTACACTGTACATAAACTTAACACTGAAAATATAGCTACAGTATTTGGCATTGAAAAAAATGGTTTAAGCATTTACAAAACAAAAAGTCCTACCTATTTTTTTCAGCACAAAACTATTCACTTAAGTCTATGCATTTCATAATGAAAATATTTTCCCTTCATTTTAGCTCACATATACATGTGGATTTTCATGAAAGAGATATGCTTAAAATGGAAACTTACTGTTCTGCTGTGGTAGGCAGCCTCAACAACACCCCCTAATGTGCCCCCACCCATGGTATTCATGTTTTTATGCAATAGCCTCACCTTGGGCAAGTTGGGGAGAGGGCTTATTTCAAAAGCAGGAAACTCACGTTGAGCATCCCGAATGTGAAAATCCAAAGCCTGAAACTTTTTGAGTATCAAAAGAATACTCAGGAAGTTTTAGATTTTGGATTCCAGATTTTTGGATCAGGGATGCCCAACTGCTATGGGCTTTGCAAATATTACAAAATCTGAAAAACTCTGAAATCTCCAACATTTTCTGGTTCCAAGCATTTTGGATAAGGGATACTCAACTGGATGACAAAAGCGATGGGGATGTTTCTTTCTTAGATCAGGTCATGGAAAGATTCTGGATTTGGCCTGGCGTTTGCCCTCTGTTGCTTGCTCTGATGGAGGCCACACTGGGAGCTGCCCTGTGGCCAGGGAGGCCTCTGCCAAGAGACTGTGGGGAACTAAGTCCCGGGAATAGAAGACTTGGAAGTGAGGCCACCCCCATCAAGCTCTTAGATGACACCCCCCTACACACTTTGATGGAGCCTGGTGCAAGCCCCAGGTAGCCACCTAGTTCATTGGGGTCTGGATTCCTGGTCCAAAGCAACTGACATAATAAGCATCTCTTGTTTTCAGCTACTGCATTTCTTGGTAAGTGTTTGCAACATTAATACAAAATTGATGAAACTGTCCATGTAACTCACAAGTTTTATATGTTTTAAAACAGAAGGGGCTGTTTCACAAGCCCCATATGCTTGGCAACCAAAGATATTTTCATTAAAACAAATAACAATAATACAACAATGCTCACATCCACAGGGAGGAGAACCTTGGAAGCCCCTGGCAGGAGGGCAGATGCAAGACCCAGCGCGCCTGCCCCCCACACAGACTGGGCGGAAGGGCCCAACGATGACGAGGACTCTAGAGAGGGCTGTGCTTCTCTGCCCATGCTGGAGGAATCTCTCCCCCTTCTGTTCCTGGAACTTCTTTAGGCTGCAATGGAGCTTTCGATCGTCAAGAGATCAGACAGTCTGAAGAGAAATGGGTGTGTTTTCCCCAAGGACCTGTGACTAAGGACACCTCAAAGGAAGCACCTGAGGGAGAACGTTGGCTCAGAAGCAGGTGGAGGTCTGAGGCCCCGGGGCCTGTGAGTCCTGGGATCTCCAGTCCCAGCCTGGCTTCAACTCTTCACCCAAGGAAAACTAGTGGCATCCAGAACATGTCAGAAATGAGTGTCTTTTTCTTCACAAGACACCGGGAAATGCACGGAACAAAACAGTCCAGGGATTCTCACAGGTTGCTCCAAATGGACGTACAAGACACAGGGGTCTTAAGAGTCACTCTCTAAAAGGAAATATGTAGGGAATTTCAGAGGATTGTGTGTGTGTGTGTGTGTGTGTGTGTGTGTGTGTGGTGCTGGGGATTGAACCCAGGGCCTTGTGCATGCGAGGCAAGCACTCTACCCAACTGAGCTATATCCCCAGCCCTCAGAGAAATGTCTTGACTGGGGGAGGAGGCAGAGGTGCATGGAGAGAGGTGGCTTGGGCTTTCAGAAACATCACTCCTTCTAGACTTCATAATCCCCTTCACACTTTGGGTTCAAAATGAATTCTATCTGTACCGTCATGAGTAAGAAGCCACCCCACCCACTCCATACCAATAAAAAAGGAGGTGAAGAACAGCAACATGGGAGGCAATTAAGAATTTCTTTCTCTTAATTATGAAACAAAATTTCCAGAATGGAAAATGCGTGTCTCTTTATCTTTTCTCTCTCTCTCTCTCTCACACATCAGCAAGGGGGTTCATGTTCCTACCAAATACTTTAAATACTTTGAGTTAGAAGCATCCCAGAGGAGGTCGAAATGGGATCCACACAACAGCTGGAAATCAATTTGTAAAAAATGTGTGGTTTCTGCTCCCTTCATATGGCAGATGAAGATGAGTGGTCAGAACCCAGTCAAACCTGAAATCGCTTCTGCTGGGTGGCTTGGTCCTCCGTCTAGGACATCAATCTCTGGAGACCAGGCCTGGGCCTCCAGTGATTCTTGTTACACCAAGGCAGTAGGAAGGAACCTACCAACCAAAATTGCTGGCTGGTTCCCTCCTAGCTAGCTATCATTAGTCACACAAGCACATTAATGCCTCTTCACTGCTCAGGATCTGAGAGCCCAGGTCCTAAGGCCCAAAGGTGAGTCCTACCTCCACCTCCACTCAACTTTATCACCTTGGGCATGGTATCCACCTCTCTGGGCCTCAGTTTCCACCTCTGTGATTACTGCACATGGAGGATTTCCTCCCTGTTTCTTTGGCTATTGTTATGAACTAGCACAGCCCGGTGGCTTAAAACAATACACATGTATTCTCTCGTGGTTCTGCAGTCCAACATCAGTCTTACCAGGACAAAAACAAGTACTGGCAGCAGGACTGTGCTTCCTCTGGAACCTCTGGGGACAGTCCACTCCCGGTCTCTGCCAGCTTTGGTGGCTGGGCTCCTGGCTGGGCCTGGGACTGCACTGCTCCACTCCCTGCCTCTAGCTCCTCTCTCTGCGCCTCCGCCTTTGAGGACACTGGGGGTGGCATTAAAGGGCCACCTGGATAATCCAGGATAATCAAAAGCCTGAATTCAACAACGTCTGCAAGATCCTTTTTCCTCAATAAGGCTACTTTTACAGGTTCTAGGAACAAGGATATGAGGCCACTTTTCAGCCTACCACATAGCTCAATGGCTTATGTTTGAGGACTAAATGAGAAAATATCTATGTGGCACACAGTGAGCATCTTGATGAGTTCTCCTTAGTGAGAGCATCTGCCCAGCAGTATGTGTGCGGAACGGTGTTGGGGGTGGGTCTGCACCCCTGTACATCATTTCCAGGAGGGAAGCAGAGATGCTCTATGTTGTTTTTGCCCAGGGAAGAGTCCGATGGTTGTACCCTCATCTGCACAGGCCAGATCAGAGTCAGTGGACTCTACCCTCCATTTTGGGACAACTTGGGTACTTATTCCACAGATGATGACAAGTGTAAGTAGCTGTGATTTTTGCCACATACTCTTCCACTCTTCACTTCTAGGGAGTCTCCCTGCACAGGAGGTAGCAGAACGTCCCCTTGGGCTAGAGATCCACTACCATAGCGGGTCCAAGTTTGGCTTCTCTAACCAGCAAAAGAAAAAAAAAAATCAAAGACCCCTTTGAGTACTCCATTTTTAAAGAACGACTTGGGATCAGCAGATAGGCCTAAGGAGAAAAGACCACGATGTGTTTTGCAAATGTCTAAGCAGCCACGATACTTCATTAGCATCTTCCAATATTCCCAGTCAAAATCTTCTAAAAGGTGTGTGCCTGTTTCATGTTAGGTGCTTTAGTATGTCTGCAGAAACAGAATAAAGTGGGTTTTTTTTTTTTAGGTGGGATGGTTAACAATCATTGCCAAAGTAAATATTCTAAGTCAGACTTGTGGCATTAGGGTTCATTATTTATGACCTCACCGTGGAAATCACCATGGTTTTTTAAGGCATCTAGAAAACACATCCACATCCTTCTGTCAATATTTTTGAAACTATGGAAAATGACTTGATTTTCAACTGCCATCCTATGAAGCTAACACTGAATGGATAAGGGATTAGCCAGGGTGGACAGAATTAATCACAACACCTACTGTGGGAAAGTTTGGTCATTGGTAAATAATAAGAGTTGGCAAAACCTTCCCTCCACTCATGGGTGACCTCAGCCAACGCACATTTAGTAAGCTGGACTACGAGTCTCGAGTCTCGGGCTATCCCAGAAGTTCCAGATGGAGGTGACTTAAAAGGCCCTGCCCTGTGGGGAGGAAGACAATATGCAAATCACCCTATGAAAAGTAACAGGAGCTGGGATTGGGGAATGGTTGTCACCCACCAGAGGACACAGAGTAGGCCACATCAGCATCTGCTGGGGGATTCAAAGTAGGTAGGACTTGCCTAGGGTTTGAAGGGGAAATACTGCTTAACAGGTAGATAGTGGGCAGGGTGTCTTCAAGGTTCATTGTGAGCAAAAATATGGAAACGTGTCACATGGGGCGTATTAGAGATACGCATATGGAAGGAAGCTAAGGGAGAAATGAAGGCGGAGAGGTGGGTAGGGCCCAAACCACAGGGACCCTGAAAGTCTCAGTAAACTGATAAAGCAGAAGACTGAAGACACAAGAGAAGACAAGGGGCTCACCTTAGTCACCTTAGTAGAGGTTCTTACAATACATATGGTATGGAATAGTATTATTGGGAGATAGGCTGTAATTGGTTAGAGATGTATGCTGAAAATCTAGGGTAGCCACAGAAAAAAAAGGTGTAGCCATTTATTGTGGGTTGAATTGGGTCTCCCCAAAACATGTTCTGAAGTCCAAACTGCAGGTGTATATGAATGTGACCTTATTTGGAAATAGGGTCTCTGCAATGTGATCAAGTAAGATGAAGTCATGCAAGATTAGGGTGGCCCCTCAATCCAAACACTGTTTTTATAAGGAAAGTGAGACCCCGAGGCCCCAGGCACACACAGAAGGAAGACAGCCAGGTGAAGACAGGCAGGAATGAGAGTAGGGAGCTACGAGCCAAGGACCACCAAGGACCACCAAGGACTGCGGGTAGTGAGCAGAAGTTGGGAAGAGGTGAGAAAGGATTCTCACTTGGAGCCTTCAAAGGGAGGCCTACAGCTTCACCTCGCTTTCTGCCTATAGAAGTGTGTGATTGCCAGGTGCGGTGGATTACAGGTGCATGCCTGTAATCTCAGTGACTCAAGGAGGCTGAGGCAGGAGGATCCCAAGTTCAAGGCCAAAAAGGTCTGGGGATGTGGCTTAATGGTTAAGTGCCCCTGGGTTCAATCCCCAGTACCCAACCCTCTCCCTCGAAAAAAGGTGTGTGATTAAATTTTTGTTGTTTTCAGACACACTGGTAACTTGCTATGACAGCCCTAGAAACTAATATAGCTAAAAAGTCAACTGCAAATATAGAATAATTAAACATACTCAATTATCCCAAAAGGATGCAGGAATCGAAGAATTGAATGCAAACAGAAAGAAGATAGCTGACATTAAATGTGAATTCAATTTACAATGACTATCTCACTGTAAAATGGTGTAAAGTCCCCAATTAAATGGCAAGCACTGGGGCTGTGGGTGTAGCTCGGTGGTGGAGCATTTGCCTAACATGTGTGAGGCAAAGGATGTCACACTGAAAAGGCAAGGTTCAAACCACATGCTGTCTACATAAAATCCATGTTAAATTTAAAAGTAAAAGGATAGGAAATTACATACCACATTAACATTAATCCAAAAAAAGCTAGAATGGTTATATTAATACCAGATGGTAAATTTCAGAGCCAAATTAACCGAGGAAGGTTTTATTACCATGCAAAACCTGCTTTTTTCCTTACATAAAAACGAAGATGATTATTTTCCAATTGCATTACATATTAATTATCACATATTTTCCACTAGCATTTGTCGGATATTTGTATTCTGCTGCACATATTAGGCTCTGAGTGTGATTTTTATAATGATGAGATTTTTAAAGTGTTCTCCTCTTTTTGCATCTGTGATTAGAAAGGTGCTTGACTGTTTTCCTTGAAAAAAGCAAATACCGCCAGTAACAAGAAGCAAATCCACATTGACAAAGCCTCAGGTGGTTAAGCCTTTTTTCCTCATTAATTCTTCCTACATTTTGTCTCCTACTAGAGACAAAAGCATCAGTAAACCTGCAGTAAGAAACGCACAATACGATGTCAGGATAAAACCCAGCAGTCTCCGTACAAAGATGCAAACATTTTTTTTTCTCTTAAATTTGTGAGTATAAGGTGTGTAGACAGATTTAACTCTTGGAGCAGCAAAAACAAGTAAAAAGTAAGATTTTCAAAAGCTCCAAGCTCAAAAAGAAATATCTTTCAACATGGGCTTAAGCCCAGGAGCAAGTCTGGCAATCAATAAATATTTGATTGACTTCAATCATGTAACCTGGGGTAAGTTACTTAACCATTTCCTCATCAGAAAATAATAGTAACCCACTTAGGGCAGTTAAGATCATTTACTTTTAGAAATCTATTGGAAATCATTTCTTTGAATAAAGATGACAGCAAGTACTGGAACAAGTCAGCTTCAGGTACTCTTGTTGTATGGGAACACTCCACATTTTCTGGACAACTGAATATTTTCTTTTTATGTACTAAGGTTTATTTTCAGTTTTTCTTTTTTAAAAACCAACATGTGTACAAATATTTCTACATGTATTTTATTTTTCCCCCATGTATCTAGATTTCACTTATTTATGCACTTAAATTAACTCTATGGGTGTTCCACAATAGTATACATAGAGATAAAGCTCTTCAGAAGAAATTGCCTTCTAATCTGGCTTCTACTGCTCCCAAAGACTTCCTATGGAAGGCAATTTCTTCTAAAGTAGTCATAATTCACATCTAGCTCTACCTGGAGAAATGTCTTTCTTGACTTTTTGCCATAGTTGAAGGTATAGAATCAGAGCTTTATCTCATTTCAAAGAGTTTTACTTGGTTTGGAAACAGATACTTCTTTGTTCTTTTTCTCCCTGTAATAGTTCCATGTTTTCCTGAGAATATTTTACACTCTCTTTGTTTTTGCATTTTTTTAACATTTATTTAAATTCATTTTTTATTTGTTCTAATTACTTATACATGACAACAGAATGCACTTCAATTCTTCTATATGTATTTTCAATACCTTGTTTTCTTAAACAGAGTAAACCATTAGATTTCAACATTTTCATAATGATAACACTGAGCCTGAATCCGTATGTATACTACTGAGGTTCACAGCAATGGGTGTGAAGCTATATAGGGCTCTTGCTCCTACACCAAATGGCCTTGTGCAATTTTGTTTCTGTACACTTATTGAGCTTGTTCTCAATTGGTCTACTGTTACATGCCCTCCCATTTTCTGTTTCTGACATTTAACACAGAAAAGCTAGCAAACCATGCTGTTTTAGGAAGTGGACTTTGGGCCTTTTCTAGAGTGTGGTGGAGGGTGCATGGCTGTGGGGAAGCCCATACGATTGCAAGGTCTCTGGCACTGCCCGGTGTGACTTCAGCATGGTGCCATTGTTGCTCCATATCAGCTACTGTGGACAAGGTGGGTCCCACTCATTTCCTTTAGTTAGTCTCAAATAACAAAGAGTTCTTGATACCACCAGAAAAAAGTCTTACATCACAGTAACTTATGTGCTTTAGTGTCTTACAGTTTCCCATTATATAAATAAGAAAACGAGTGGGGTTTTAGTGAAAGGGGAGAGAGAGAAAAGAGCCACATGGTGTTAAAAGATGCCAGGAAGCCAAGGAACACTGGCATCCTTCTGAACATTCAATTAGTCAATTTCAACTCTGCTACAAGGAAACTTTCCCCAAATTATATTTTATATAAATATGTTAAGCTTCATTTGCTTCACAGACATCTGTCTCCCTACAAAAGAAACAAGCAGATGACCACCTAACAGGCAAAATTTATAATGTGTCAGGTGCTAAATCAGGCACATTGTATTAAACATTTTACTGACTATAAACAAGAGCAGAAATTATAGATGTATGTAGCTCTGGAAATTGAATGAAAATAGCAGCATAATTCAATGCTAATTAGATGTCCATGGACAAAACAATCATTAACTCTTTAGCTGTAACTCCAAGGTAGTTATTGACTGTAACATTTTGCAAGTAACAAAAGTTATCTGAAAATACCTCATTGACTCATCAAAATCTGTCTTTAAAATGCTAGCCCCATTCTGTGAAAATTACATGCACACACTAGCAATGACCTGCCACACATACTGTAACTGCAATCCAGTAAGACAAATATATGCACTTTATCATTTAATGATCAGATTTCTTCAGGAGAAACAAACAAGATGCTGAAATCGCCCCAATCTGCTTCCACTGGCCTCCCCAGCCCTCTTCTCCTACCACAGACTGTTTTTCTTTCTTTCATTCTTTCTTTTCTCTAACATAGTCCATTTTATTGACCATTAGTGCATTTACACAGGCCAGAGGAGGGGATGGCCCAGGCTTGCAGACTTCTGGGGGCTTCAGGTTAAGGATGAGCTCCTAGGGTCTTGCGGCAGAGAGGGAGCCTGGCTTTGACCCACCCTCACCCCCAGGCCTCCAAGGGAGGCCCAGAAGTTGAGTAGCATTGTTTGCTAACCGCTCCTCTCACAGAGCCTAGGTGTCCTGGCTACTAGGGCTACCAGCTCCCCAGGTACTGTGAAGAGGAAGAATGAAGGGAATGCACCCAGGAGTGGAGAGGTGCAGAAGCCATGGGGGCAGAGCTGTTCCAGGACTGCCCTATTGTGCCCGCTGCTGCTGGGTGACAGCGTCTACCTGGTATGCATCTGGCCTGCAGGGAAGATGTTATCAGGCCGGGCTAGCTAGTGTTTGGCTTTTATGGGTTGTGTGTTTTGTCACCTGAGGTGGTAGTTTAGTGGGGTGGAGATGGGGGTGGAACAGAGGTCACTGGGAGGAGAACTCCAGCATGACATGACAGGTCCTTCACATCTAGTACCAGGTCAAGTGTCCCAGCCAGAGCCACACCAGCAGCCAGAAGGAACTGGAGGCTGGGTTTGCTCAGCACAGCTACGGCTGCCTGGAAGGGACAGCTGCTGCCTCCAGGGCACCTCTGTTGTGATGAGCAGCACCGAGGGGATTCTGCTCATCTCCCTTCCCTTCATGCCCAGGGGCCAGTGCGGAGCCAGGCTGGTGCAGTCCACGAAGGCCTTGTTGGCCTCCTCTAGGATCTTCTCTCTGGTCTTCAGATTCAGGTCCAGGGCTTCATCCTGGGCTGGTAGAACTGCCTGAACTGCTGGGCACCGTCAACGTGCTCCAACAGGTAGAGCTGGGTCCTCTCCCCTGTGCTCGGGCCTTCAGTGCCCACTGGGCCACCTTCTTCAGCATGAGGCCTCCCAATAGATCCCCCACGTGGGGGTCTGCATGGGCCACCAGCAGTTCTGCTCATTCTGCCCCTCAGAGTGGATCTGCTCCATGTCTTTCTGGACAGCCTCAGAGCACTCCACCAGCTCCCCATGTCCTCGGTCAGCACCTCTTTCTGGTGCAGCTCCATGGAGAAGCACAAAGGGGAGAAGGCTGGGCGGGGGTCCTCGTCGTGATCCATTCCTGCTCAAGGGCCGAGCAAGTGATGCCAAAGGCAGTTGTAGAAGCTTAAATGTCTCCTCCTACCGCTGCCTTTCAAGCAGTCCTGGGCACACTGAGTGTTTTCTGCCTGCCCATGTGCTTCCTTGGTCCTTGTTTAAGGATCTTGGAGAGGTCCCCTATTCTGGTAGGATTCTCCCTTTCTGGGGCCACAGAGTCCTTTTTCTCGGACTTGTTTCTGCTCCCTTGGAGGTCTCCCCCTCTGCTGACACTGTTGTCCAGTGGATCTTGCTGCCCTTGCTCTGGTCCAGGCGTGGGCCATGTGTCCTCTGCTCACTGGTCAGCACAACAGTCAGCTGCTCCCTCAGGCACTGCAGCCGCTGAGCTGGGCGGGTGGCCTCCACAAGGGCTCTCCTAGGGAACCCTGCAGAGCTCCCACACTTCCCAACACCAGCCCCTCCCTGAATGCTCTGCACCACCCCACCCGCCCCTTTGGTCGACAGTGTCTCCTCCTCCAAGTCTTACTGTGGCATCTCTCCAGGATCTTCCAAATTGCCGCCTTTGCACAGAAAGAATCCCCCCCGCATGGTTCTCAGCACAGTTCTGCGTCCCTCAACCAGGGGGATATGTTCTAAGAAATGTGTTGTTAGGTGATTTGCTTCTTGTGCAAACATCACCGAGTGTGCACAGCCTGCCACAGACCTGGGCTATTATGGCTCCTAGGACCATAATAAACAAAACAACACAGATTAAATCTAGCACAAGAGAAATGATTCACCGAGAGACACGGTAAACAAGAGACCCACGAGGCTGCTGCCAGTGACCTTGTAAAACATGTACATGTCGCGGTAATATAAAAAACAATAAAAATCATACTAAGTACATAAAGCAGTGACATAGCTGCTTATCACTATCAAGTATTAAGGATGTGCTATTCTCTTATAGGACTCTTTGGGCCACGTCCCCCGACTACATGTCCACAGAAACTAGCACAAAGCTTCTGCACATAATGATGCCACCACACAGAGCCTGAGTAAATTAGTTGCCAGCCATACCATGGAAATCCTAGGCATAAAGACAAGACCAGGAAAAGATCCTATTTTTAACCTTAATACATAACAGTTCCTGTGGCCTCTCTACAATAATTTAAAGCTAGGGGGAAAAAAAAATTTAGCTTGGTCTGCTTTGTATAAACTTCGGAAATGTGAAATAGGAAGTTTTAGCCATGAAATGGCTTTTCTCTGTGGCTTCATTTGGAATCCGAACTGCCCTGGAGCTCAGGGCCTCTGTGAATGCTGGTACCACCCCCACTGTGGGAGTCCACCTGCTGGCTTCCTGGGCAAACATCACAGAGTGTGCACAGCCTGCCACACTGGTCTTTGTCAGTCTCACTTGGAATAAGTGTGGCCAAACTCTCGATGAAATTCTGCTGTGGGCCCCCCCAAACATTTTAAGGGCTTACGGAAGCTGAGGGCCTTGACCTTTCCCTGATCACCCAGAGGCCTGCACTGATGCAAAATCTTAACCGACTCAGAAAGTTTTACACGATGCCACTGCGTATTTTTGCAGGGCTCATTCTGCCCGCGACCTCCAGAACCTAGATGGTGGGATCAAGTGGCGATATTTTTACTACTTTTCAGTGGCCACCTCCACGGGCTGCTGCCAGCGGTGGTCCAGGGCAGGCGCATGGTTCTCAGGTACTCCCGAGCACGGCGAGCAGTAGACGGAAGCTGCTCTGCGCGGCCCGCGTGTTCCTACTCGCAGAGCTGCACAGTCTTCTGCTGCCTCTGGATCCGCCTTTGTTTGGAGGGTGGGAAATACTCTTCTTTCACATTCAAACCCAGAAGGGCAAAACCAACTTGGAGCCCCAGTCAGCTGCTCTTAGCTACGGAAGTCGATATAAGCCACAGAGGAATAATAATAATGATAATAATAATAATAAAGCCTCCAAAATCTTCTGCCTTCCTTCTCTCTGCAAGGCCCCTCAGTCCTTTTTAAAGAACGCCAGAGACAGGGCACAAGATAGGGGACTGGCACTTTCCACAAGACCTTCTTCTGGACTGACATCTGCAGCCAACGTGGCTTATTATCTCTGCTGTGGAAAAACAGCAAAGAACAGATAAAAATCTAGTTTCTACAAACCCTCACTCTCACATCTTTGTTCAGCAACTTCCTCACTAGAGCTCCCACAAAGCAGATGGACTCACTTGAGAGTCTGTGCTAACCCTTGCCCTGCCCTGTAACCTGCACGACAAAGACCAGTGGGCACAAGTGGGAACCACTAGGGAGGGCGGCCACTTCCTACCTCCGAAGGGTTTCCCCAGACACCTGCACACCATGACAGTAGGGCACGGAGTGTGCTCCATCTTCCCAGCTGAGAAATCAGAGGGTCCAAGGCACAGAGAGATACATCAGAAACCCTATGTTTAAGTAGCAGGTCTAGAAGCCAAACCATGATCCCTGACTCCCAGGGACCAGGCACTTCCCATATGCCATAAGGGTCACTCTTCACAAGGGAGGTCTGTCATCTCTCTTATAGACAGAGATGCAGAGAAGTGAAGGACCCAAAGATGGGAGAGAGGGAGATGGCAGTGGCACAGGATCTACAGGACTGTCCAGCCCAGGTTCCAGATTGCAGACGGTGAAGTGTCTGCAGAATCCATCGTTCTGCCTCCGGTCCCACTGTCTCTCCCCGAGGCCACCGTGGACCAGCAAAGTGCTGTGACACCTGGGGCTGAGGGGCCCCAGGAGAGACCCTGCTCTGGGGCTGTTTCTAACCACAGCCCCTCCACTGCTACCACCCACTCTGCCCAGTCCTCTGGGCTATTTATGAGACAGTCCCTGCTCTCGGGAGACCTCTGTGGGTTTTGCATTCCCCTCCGAGAAGCAGACCCAGCACAGGCTGTCCCCTCGGCGCCCGGCCCCACTCGGGCTGTGCAGTCAGCGGCCCCCCCTCCGCCCCCTCACCGCCAGTCAGGGCTCCTGGCTCCAGCTGAGCGGCTCTGTGCTGAATGTTACCCTTTGTCTCAGAAGCCCTGGGCTGGCTCTGAAGGCTGGAAAGCCTGAACAACAAGGATGAATCAGAGTATTTATTTTTGAGGTTTTTCTCCAAGCTGCCTCTTCATCAGCTCTTAAATAGCAGCATTCAAGCTGCCACAGATACTTCCAGAAGTTTGCTGGCCTGGGGTTCCCAGGGGGTAGAACTTCGCCTTCCCAGCAACAAATGCAACAGCTCCACAGCACCCGCCCCCCACGACTGGATTTCTCCAAGAGACGGGTGGCCTACATGTTTAAATTGATTGATTTTTTAAATTGTTTTCAAATCCCTCAGGTTGCATGAGCAATGCTGGATTTCTATTTCTAAGCGTGGTGACCTTTTCTAAAACTGTTTTATGCTTTTCACTCTTCCTTAATTGGTGCCACCTAAGACTGCCTCGGAGCCCGCTGCTTAATCCAGGACGTGGAAACTCAAACCTGAATCAGAAGACCCACAGTGTGGTTTTCGGATGTCAGATTTTTCATCTGAAAGTTAACCATTCTTATTCAGATTGGAAGCTTAAAACAATCCGCCTCGAAGAAGAGAAAGGCTAGAATCACGCACAAATCAGTAACTTGTTCTCTCTTGGTACATCATTTGACTGCCTTTAATAGAACAGAAAGGTACTTTTTGCCTAAAGCACTGGTTTATACCTGCACCTACACTATCTGACTGGAAGCACTCAAGATTGCAAAGAAGCTAAAGAAAAAAAAAAAGTCAGCAACAGTGAATTTCAGGCTGTTACACAGAAATACAATAGATGAAACCGAGTCTCCAATTACACTTATCTTAGTACATTTGCATGTGAGCAGATGAGTATTGAGGGGGTCAGGAGAGGGGCCTGTTCTCTCCATGACAGTTTGGAAGGGCCAGGTCTAGAAGTGCATGTGTCGTGTGCCTGGGCCTGGATGAGAGTCTCAGGAGGGACTCTGGCTGCAGGGCTGTGCTGCTCCCTGGGGGCAGCCCTCGTGGGTCCTTCGGGCCCATCACACTGTCAAGAAATCTGCTCACTGGAATGCTTTCTGGCTAAATGCAGAACTTTTTTCATTATGGTGCCCATTCCAACTTAATAAGGTCATTCTGATGACCCCAAAACCATTGGTGCCCACAAATGGACCAGAAGGGTATTGCCAACGATGAATGGGACCGAAAAAATTAAAACAGCCATCACTTACTATCTGCTAAACATTCTAATCTGATGCTTTAGTTCTACTCATTATTTAGCCCTCATAAAGCCAACCCAAAGGATTAGTAATTCCCTCACTTTACAGAGGAGGAAAACTAAGCCTCGGAGAGGTTGAATAAGTCTGAAAGATGCATAGGTTGGGTTTCAAAGTCATGTTCTTTGCCATGATCTCCAGATTGGCTCTGGGCTTTCACTGTTCCTAAAATAAAGTCTTCAATGACATCAACAAAATAAAGAGGCAACACACAGAGACACCTCTTAACTGAAATATAAATGGCTGAGAGCCTCAGAAGTGGGGAAATAGAGAAAACTTCAACTTTGTTCGGGGAAATTTCTGCACTTTTCTACAGCAAAGATAGGACAGGAAGACAGCAAATCTTAAACGCTAAGGAAAGTCCTGTCAGAACTGGGTCTCATGACTTTTCTCATGACATGCCATGTGAGTCTGTGGCATTTGGAACAGAGAAAACCTGTCCATATGAACTCTTCCCAGCAACATGACTTATATGATGTATGCAATCTCAAGAATCCCAATCACAGACCTGAGGGACCGGCAGCGAGCTTTGGGATTTCACAGGGTAATCGGTTCTTAACCCACCTCCTGAAGCCCAGCCGGCCCACAGGTTTAGAGTTCACACTTCTTTACTTTCTCTCTGATTCTTACCTGCAAGGTTCCACTCCTTGCAGCCCTAAATAATTTTTACCATAAATTACAACAATAACTTACTTTGTTGCAGGAGCACTGGAAAATTATAATTCTCAAAAGGAAAAAAGAAATTTGAGAATCCTGTAGATTTTTGCCATTTCTGACAGTGGGCAAGCATGAATCCTCCGTATCTCGGTGCATGTCAAACTGCTGTGAGTAAAAGCAGCTTCAGGAGCATTGCGGGGGGGGCGGGGGGAGCTTCCCTGCAACCCCAAGAATGAATGACTGAAACCTACACCAGAGATTCTGACCATTATCTGGGGTGAGCTACAGAAAGACAGCCAGGGTTCAGGCACCAAAGGGGTTAGAGGGTTTTAGAGGTTGGCTCTTTGAGGGCAGCTCCCAGTGTGCCTAGCACTCAGCCCAGGGCATGCTCAATATAAAATATACAGGAGGACAGAGGAACTGACAGGTGCTGGGCAACCACATCCTCTCTCTGAATCTGCCCAGCATCCGCAGGAATCTCCCACATAATCCACTGCAGGAAACTGTAATTCCCACGGGGGAAGAGCAGATGGAGCCTGTCTTGTTAGCCCTGGCTACTAATAACAATGATAATAATAGCAGTAACCACTGCCATTTATAGCTGCTGTTGCTGTCACTGGTGATGATGGTGACATCGACATCAGCATCCCTGTTGTACAGTCCCGAGGGGACAAGTAAGAAGTTGCCCAAGGTCACAAAATCAGGAAGGGGAGAAGCCAGGGTTCAACCCAGTCCTTCCGACTCTGAAGCTAACTGTGTTTATGCTGCACTAATCCCATTTCAGATATTTTAATTTGCATCATCCTTCTTTTCCCAGAGTGCATAATCTAATACACATGTGACCTCATAAAGCCTTTCCTTGTGAGTTTTGTTTTCTGATCTGGTGTGTTTCTCTGAATGAGCCCTCTTTGATCAGGGATGGCTCCATCCAGACACCATGCTGAACTCAGATGGTCTGAATGGGACAATGCAGCAGGAAGGGTCTAGCACCCAGCTCACATCCCTCATGCTTCCCACAGCACTGCAGTGCTGCCTTCCAAGGTCAGGGTTGGCAACCGGGTGAGGGGACTTCCAATGCCGGGCTGGGAAAGCAGAGCGTACGTAAGAAAAGAAAGCAATGAGTCAAACCCCAGGTAAGGCACAGAAATTATGAGTGCATAAATATCAGAAGGCAGAAGCGAACAGCCACCCAAGGTCCAGGCAGGTAATTAATAACCAAAGGGGTGAGAGTGGAACAAAATAAATGTCAGCCACCCCACATGTTCTAGGCACGGCACTGTTCGACACAGGTTTTCACTTTTATTTCAAATGTAAGCATTGACTGTAACAGAAAGTGAGTCAGGAAACTGGAGGAACAACCCCATGGCTACTTGGGCTCCTCCTCTTTAGAAGGAAGGGAATATTCTAGAAGACCTTATGGTCTCACAAGGCTCAGTGATCCTGTAACTGTTTTCCTTGTTGTTGAGAGATCAGAGATGGCGACCAAGTAGTAAGGAGGTAACACTGGAATTGAGGAGGGAGGGACAGGCAGGCACCAGTCATGCAGAAAAGGTGTCTGAAGCTCGGGTAGTTTGTAGACCCTCCTCAAGAGCCATGGTGTGTACCTCCTGCTCTGGTGAGAAGGCCAACCCCCGGTAAGGTGGCTCAGCACAGATCTACTGGGGATGCCTGCCAGAGGTAGAGGCCTGTTGGGGAAGGGGTGAGGGGACTTGGGTCCAACATGGAGCATGCTAAAGAAGCAGCCCTGCCTGTTCATGCTTCATGAATTATTCCTCAAGACACCAGCATATTTCCTTTTCTGCCACGTGCCGGCTTGCGGTGAGAGCCCCTGGCCTGATGGACATGGAGATCAACAGATGGCCTATTTTCACTCAAGAATATCTTAAGTAGGACTCACTCTTCCTGAGTTTTCTCCATCTGGCAAAATATGAGACATGTAAGACAAGAGTAGAGATGGGTGGTGAAGAGCTGTAAATTCACAAAACTAACTTCAGGTGCTCGACTCTGCCTGACCCTTAGCAATCCTGAATGACTGGGGAGACCTACAGTCTCTTTAGCGCTAAAGGTGACAGCGGTGCAACCCCAGAGTTTGTGACGATTCGAGAGACTAATTCACATAAAGTGCTGGGAACGGTGCCGGGTATTTACCAGGTATGGAGTAAATGCTGGCTACCATTATCATTTGGGCTACTTTAGCTAGTGTGAGCTAGGGAAGCCCTCTTTACACTCAAGTCCACCGAAGGGAAAACACACGCTAATCAGAATTGTCTGGATGGATCAATCAATACAGGACACTAGGCCTGCCCCAAGCAAGTCTGCTTTATATCATTGTTGGTAGGAAATGAAATTGGTGTGGCCTTAAAGTTACTCGTCCGTCTTCCTCATGCCAGAAGTTTATTATTCTAGTCCCAAAGTTCAGATAGATCAACCTATGACTTTTAACAGTCAGAACGCAAAACCCAAGAGGAAGCAAGACATTTAGGGATAAAAAGCAACCTTCCCCAGATATGCGAGAGAAGTGGCAACGAACAATGGCATCTCTCTCATAAGCCAGAGGCCCCCATTCTGCCCAAGAAGAAGAACTGGGTCACTGAGTGGTTCCCATCCAAGGGGAATATGCAAACATGAAATTCTGTCTCTGTTACAAAACCCTGGTCAGCCTCACTAGGGAAGAAAGTGGTGAAGGTCAAGGTAATCAAAGCCCATCATTTTCAAATGGGGGAAGCGTCTGGGAAAGGTCACGATCTTCATATTGCCTCTCAATGACGGAAAAATAGACTGAATAGGGAGAGCTCCACCTTCCCCTCCTCTAAAATGCAGTGCTCAATAAATACTCGTTGCCTCTGAGCAAGAAAGGATGGGCTCCTGCTCCCAGGAGTCCAGCAACCATCAGACAACTTGTTTAAATGTCAGAGAAGCCGGCTGCCCGCACTGCCCTTTCCAAGGCCCTCTACGATGGAGCAAGTTTCCCTGCAGCAGCAGAAAGAAGCCTGAGCTCCCTGGAGTGGACAAGAGGAAAAGGGTGTCCCAGGCCAGGGTGGGCGGCAACATGCAGAATCACCTCTGGACCTTCCCTGGCTGCTTCTGACTAACCTACCAGGCAACAAATTAAAGCCTTCGATGGGAAAACTGATGGCAAGACTGTCTCTAAATCAAGAAGTGGCGGCAGAAGGCTGACTCTTAAAACAGGCCTCATCTGCCGGACCAAATGAAGAATTAATTATAAACCGAGTGCTCAGCATGCCGGCTCCTGGCTTGGATGTGATTTGCTTCCAGACGCATGGCCCTAATAATTAGTACGAAGTGACCAGCGGGACAGAGCAGGCCAATACAGAGCCCCAGAGGGGAAGCGGCGAACAGATCTGGGCCACGGTCTGTTGCCTCGTGAAGGACAGAAAAAGGCCTGCGATAGCTGGAATGAGGGGGGATATGGGTACAGAGGAGTGTCCCTTCTCTTGGGCAAGCCATGTGCATGCACTCACTGGGTAAGAGAAGGTGTGGCAGGGGAAAGAAAGCCAATTCCATGAAATTAAAAAAAAAGCCCAGGACTTTTCCCGCAAGTTGATGGGCATCCTTTCAGGTTTCATTTGGTCAGAGGAGAGGGAGTAGAGGAATCAAAAGGGCATCTCTGCAAGAGGCATCACAGAAACCTTCAATGTAGCATGTTTATTCCCTAAAATTCACTTTGGAATGACTGCAGTGCTGCTGACTGCGGTGAGGTCAAAATTGCAATCTAGTGCTTTCTGGACGTGGGCTCTCCTTCACTGAGGAGGGAATCCTGTTCTGTGCTAAGAAAGCACCATTCCAGCCCAGCTATGCTGTGTGCAACCAGTTCCACAGGGAAGGGTGGTTCTGCTGCAGGGAGGAAACCCAGCCTTGCGCCCTCTTAAGCTACATCACTTTCTCTCTCTCTCTCTCTCTCTCTCTCTCTCTCTCTCTCTCACACACACACACACCTCGCCCCAGTATTCAGCCGAGGGAGCTCAGTGACTGGTCCATGACCACAGCAATTGGTGGCAAGGCCAGATCACCAGCAGAGAGAAGGGTGAGAACCTGAGTCCAAGCCAGTCCTCAGAGCAGGGTTTTATCCCATGCAAACAGGAGGAAGGTGAGGTTGCAATGAAAAAGACGAAGAAAATCTTATGAAAAAAATATAAATTGATGGTACTAGGAAAAAAAAAAAACACAACCCAAGTCTAGTGATAGTTTAAAATAACCACTGAAAAGATAATGAATGATCGTGTGACTTTTTTAAAGTCCTCAAGTGGCTCCTTAATGTCTTCTGGGCAAAGGTGGCTGAGGGAGACCCACAGGGTGCCAGGCTCTTACCAGCAGTGTGTCACTTGGGGGAAGAAAACGCATCCCCTAAGGCAAAGCCATCTGCAGTTTCCTCTCTTGGAAATTCACCCTGATGTGTTTAGAAGTGGAACACAGAGAAGGAGCTAAATAATGCAGGAGTGAATCTACAGAAGGCTTGGGAGATGTTTGGCCGTGCGCATGCGAATGGAAACGCACAGTTGCTTAGCTCCTAGCCGGGCGCCTGCATGCAGCCCCTCTCTGGGGAAATCAAACTCCACCCCTGGAAGCGTGGGCTCCAGACTGCGCGGTCTGGGAAGGAAAGGGAAGCAGTGCAAAGATGCTTTTAAGAAGAAAGCCCTCTTCTTGGAGCCCTGCTTCTACACAGGGACTTGCAGACATCCACGTTGCCCAGTAACCATCAGCTCCATGGGCCACCCCAAAGTGGAGCTGGTAATGCCATGGGCAAGAGGGGAGCTTGGGCTGAGGTTGGTGCCGCTCCCCTGATGGAAGGAAGCCAGCAATGACAGGAGGCCACTGCCAGGCGACCTGTGGAAACGTGGGTCAGGTCGCTGCACCAGAATAGACGCACCCTGAACACGGGATCCAGCCAGGGATCCACAGCCCAGGTATCAGTGCCTCCTGATACCAGCCACAAAAAGAGCCTCACACCACGTGGACAAGTAAAGATGGCTGACTCTCTCTGTCAGTGGGCCTCTCAGCCCTGACTTTCTCTTAGAGTCACTTGGGGAGCTTTGACACGGAGCTGATGCCACCCCTCACTCCCACCCTAGAGGGGTGCATTTAATTGATCTGGAAGCCACCCAGGTATTTCTTTAGGAAGGTCCTCAAGTGATTCTAAGGTCCAGGCAGGGCTGAGAACCACTGATATAAGGAGTACTTAGAAGAAATGGCTCCATGGCTGCTGAAACGGAAGCCAGCAGGCCTTACCACGGGCCTCGGCCAGCCCAGGGAGCACACAGCCTGCTGTCAGGTTTCTAGGGGGTGGGTGGAGGGAGTCCCCTGCATCCCAGGCCTTCCCACAGCAACAACGTGTTTTCTGAGTGATCAGAAGCCAGCAGACTCCCGCTGGAGCAGAGAAGGCTGCTGAGAAGATCCTGATTGACAGCAAAAGTCCAGGTTGTTAATCAAGCAATTGGAAGGGTTGTGAGGACAGGAGAGAGCCCAGGCCTGGGGTGGGAGGGGCTGCCTGTTTGTTCCATCTCAGGGCAAAGGTGTTTTTTTCCCTAGATCTCCATCATGTGCCCCACTTTTATGGCCTCAGAAAGGCAGAGGGGAGTTTCAACTTTTCAAGCCGCGTGTGCACAGGAATTGTGGCAGAAACCTGAAAAAAGAAATTCCTGGATTCTCTTGCCCGGTAGGAAAAAAAAAATGCCTTTAAGTAGGTCAGGGAGCCCTCTTCCCTGTGCTTCAGAAGCATGCAGTTGATCTCCCTCTAACCAAAGGGGGGGGAGAAAAAAAAAAAAAGCAGACAGTTTGGAAGCTCATGCCCCCTCCCTTCTCAGGAACAGGAGCAGAGAGGATGCTGGGAAAGCGTCCATTCTCTCCCTCGAGGAGACGAGAGTCAAACAGAGCCGTAAAAGAGGCAACAAACTGCAAAGCTCCTGTTCTGTCTTTTATATCCGGCCATTTCTACTGTTGAGAAAAATAAATGTTAGTTGATTTTTTTTTCCTGCCCAAGTATTTTTCAGTGTCCCTCTTCTGCAGGGAAACTCAAAAATGGATTGCGATTTGCAATGGATAATGGATAGGAATTAGACCAGAGACCCTGCGCTTAACAGAGGAAAAAGTAGGCCCAAATCTTCGTCATGTTGAATTAGGCCCCGACTTCCTTAATAAGACTCCTAAAGCACAAGAAATAAAATCAAGAATTAATAAATGTCCACACACATGTCAGATAGAGCACTAATCTCCAAGATATATAAAGAACTCAAAAAAACTTAACATCAAAAAAAAAAAAAACAATCCAATCAATATATGGGCTAAGGAGCTGAACTGATACCTCTCAGAAGATACACATTTGCTCAACAAATATATGAAAAAATGTTCAACATCTCTAGCAATTAGAGAAATGCAAATCAAAACTACTCTAAGATTTCATCTCACTCCAGTCAGAATGGCAGTTTTCAAGAATATGGACAACAATAAACATTGGTGAGGGTGGGGGGGAAAGCACACTCATTCATTGCTGGTGGGACTGCAAAATGGTACAACCGCTATGGAAAGCAGTACGGAGATTCCTTAGAAAACTTGGAATGGAACCACCATTTGACCCAGCTATCCCACTCCTCAGGCTATACCCAAAGAACTTATATCATCACACTGTAGTAATGCAGCCACATTAATGTTCATAACAGCTCAATTCACAATAGCTAAACTGTGGAAGAAACGTAGAAGTCCTTCAATAGATAGATAAAGAAAGTGTGGCATATATACGCAATGGAATATTATTCAACATTAAAAGAAAATAAAATTATGGCATTTGCAGGTAAGTGGAGAGAGTTGGAGAATATCATGCTAAGTGAAGTAAGCCAAGCCCAAATAAACAAAGATCGAATGTTCTCTTGGATAAGTGGATACTGATCCATAATGGGGGGGACATGGGAAAATGGAGGAACTTTGATGGGGCAAAGGGGAGGGAGGGGTGAGAAGGGGACATGGGGTAAAAAGATGGTGGAATGAGATGGATATCATTATCCTAGGTACATGTATGACTGGACATATGCTACACTGTGTACAACCATAGAAATGTAGAGATGTGCACAATTGTGTACAATGAATCAAAATGCATTCTGCTGTCATATATATCTAATTAAAATTTAAAAATGGATAGAGATTTGAATGGTGAAGAGTATTCTGCCATCCACATCTATATGTGTAAGACTTGGCATTTGGGGATCTTTTGTTTTAATTAAAATATAGATTGAGCATCCCTGATATAAAACTCTGAAGTGTTTCAAACATTTCAAATTTTTGGATTGGGGGTACTCAGCTAGTGAAGTCCATGAAAATATTCTAAATTTCAAAAAACTCCCAAACCTGAAGCACATCTGGTCCCGAGCACTTAAAGTAAGCGGTACACTCAACCTATATATTTATGTGTTTATTCCTCTTTCCATTGCTCAGATCAAAAGATGGTCCCCATTGGAATAAATGTACTTGGCACATATCTCCACTCTGACAGCTCAAGTCCTTCATGAACTTCAAGACAATGAGGATTCTAGCCAGACTACATCATGCAGCAGCCAATCCAAGGGAACTGAACTTGGGAATGGAGCCAAATTAACATCATATACTTTCCAAGAACCATTAACAGTGAATTGTATTGGCAATCCAAAGCCAAGAGGACATGATTCATAATTTGGTCTGCAGTGACTAGAGTTCTGCTTAGAACTCAGTCTTCCTTATTGCATACTGCAGATCTGGGGTGACAGAAAAAGATAAAAGAAGGAGCAAAAGAAAGTATCTGGAGCAAGTCGGTAAACTATTGAGTGCATCTGATTAGCCTGCACACCAGGCTGTGTGATCAGCTGCTTATTTTGAGGCTTAAGAAGAGAATTTTGACTCTGCTTAGTTAGCTAAGCCATGAACCATAGTACTCAGGGACTTAACATGAGGACTTGTGAAAATGGGCAGCAGCCTAGAGTACCTCCATGACAGCATTCCCACAGAGATCTTCATTTTGTTGCTTAAAATATGTATGAGCAGGCTGGGGACAAATAATAAAATAAAAACTTTCAAAATCCCATTTTACCTGTGGAAAGAAATGTGAAGACTGACTCTAAGATTCTGGAATCCTACCTGTGGTCCACTGCTCCTGAGGCTCCACCCAGGTGACCTCAGAAAGAGCTTAATAAGTCATGGCTCAGTGGAAGTGCTCTTGCCTAGAATGTGCAAGGCATTGGGTTCGATTCCCAGCACCACTTATGAATAAATAAAATAAAAGTCAATCAACAACTAACAAATATTAAGAAAAAAAAATTAAAAATAGTTGGACAGAGAGAAAATTGCTATATAACAGTTATGACATGGAATGCTACAATTATCTTATAGAATTTGATGGAAGTATCTAAACATGCCTTTAGCTTAAAACTTTCATTCAGAATTTTAGAAAGGCCTTAAATGCAATGACTATACCAATAATAATCAAAGATGACATTTAAGCTCCAAGAAATTCTACTGAAAACAGAGGCTTAAACACACACACACACACACACACACACGAAAGAGAAAAGAAGACACATCAATACCTGAACTCTGAGGAACTCAAACATCATTTGCTTAATTTTGAACTGCAAATTCTACCTTTTCCTCTAACGCTTAAAAGTTACCAGCTGCCTCTTAATTTTAAACAACCCACCAAAATAAACATACAACCACCCAACAAAAATAGACTGACCAACTAAAAGATGCTGTTTCTCTAGCTTCCGTGTATCATTTGAAATTACGAAATCTTCTAGTCTTTTTTTTTTTTTTTTTGGTAGTGCTGGGGATTGAACCCAGGGCCTTGTACATGCAAGGCAAGCACTCTACCAACTGAGCTATATCCCCATCCCCATCCCTTCTAGTCTTACGTGCTATATTAGTTGCTCACTGTTGCTGAAACAGAATACCATAAATTAACTAACACAGTTATGGAGGCCAGAAGTCCAAATGAGTCTCACAAGGCTATAGTCAAAGTGTTGTTGGGGCTTCTGGGAATCTGCTTCCCTGCCTTTCCAAAATTGAGGATTTGTATTCCTTGGCTTGCAGCCCCTTCTTCTTCCTCGTCAAAGTACAACCCTCCTGCCTTATTTTTAAAAGGACCTTGTGATTACATTGGGCCCACCCAATAAACAAGGCCAATCTCTTCCTCACACCATCCTTAACTTAATCATAGCTACAAAACGCTTTTCGCCATGTAGGGAACATATTCACTCAAAAGTTGTGGATATTAGGACATGGATACCTTTCGGGGCCATCCTTCTATCCACCACGTGTACCTACATAGTTACTACAGAGTTGCAACAGGATTCTTGTAGGTTTGCATTAGATTTTTATTTATGGAACATCATACTATAAACATTTTCCATATGGCAACCAAGATTATTGTTTTTTAAACCATAGCAAGTCCTACCCAGTTGATAAAACCATTATGTGTTAAGGGGGTGATCAGCATAATACAATGGGTAGTTTTTGCCTTTTAAAATGTCTTTGCAATAGAAAAAAGTTGCTGATTAAAAAGGAGAAATGGAAATAAAAAGCAGTATAAGTATATGCTGGCCCACGGGGCCCGTAGTGTCTCCTCCCAATACATCACAAAGCTGACGGAGGGAGGTTGGAGCAGACAAAGACCTGCAGCATCCATCACAGGATGCAGGAGCGGGTCTGCACTTCATTTCACACAAAACACAATCAGACTGTCTTTCAGCAGGACAGCAACAATCGCCCTATTGAATGACCTGCGCAGCCGCAAAACGTTAACAGTCTAGGCAAAAGTGGCCACTGGCCCCTCATTTGTATGCAATTTGTGGGTCTGTGACTTTGGTTCAAGGATTGTGGCTTGTGGGCATCAACTATATTGGCTGTCAGCAACCAAATCCAGGCAGCAGCATGACTTTATCTCCTTATTGTATCCATTTTATAAAAACACACTAGGAAAACCCTAAAAGGAACTGGGTTGGGGGTGGGGGAAAACGGGAGAGAACACCCCTGAATGTGCTTCTTTTCTCATGCACTATTCAGTCCCATCCTGTAAAACAGGGGTCAGCAAACTTTTTCTGTAAAGGGCCAGGTAGTGTTTTCAGCACTCGGGCCATTCAGGTTGCTCTGCTGTGGCCATCAAAGTGGCCACACACCACACACACAGAAACAGGCACGGCTGAGTGCCAATGAAGCACTGTTTACAAAACCAGGTCTTGGACCAAGTGGCCCAGGGAGCTGTAGTTCACCCCCCTGGCAGAAAAGGGAGCAGGTGTCTTCAAGTTATACGCTGACCACGATGCCTCTTCCCTGCCTCTAACCCAGTTCACCTCTTGACTCATCATCAGTGACTCTTGGCTCCTCCATGGAGTCACGGAGACGCAGCCGTGGATGTTGTTACTGCCTCCGATTCTTCAGCCCAAGCTCTATTCACACCCGTTTCTCCAGGACGTGGGAATTTCTCCCCTAAAGGTACAGTGCATTTCCCTACCCCTGGACTTTAATCTTGACCATGTAATGTGCTTTGGCCAGTACAAAGAGGAGAAGTGACAATGTGCCTGTTCCACGGCTGGAAGAAAGGAGACCTGGTGTTTCCTCCCGTCCTCTTGGGCTTGTGCCAGCTCTGGGAAGACCATGCCAGGCCAGCCAGCTCCTTATGCAAGGAGGATGAGAGGCCGGTGGAGCACAGCAGAACCATAGCCGCACAGAGAGACGCCCAGGGGCCCAGCTGAGCCCAGGTAAAACCAGTGGGCTCTCGTGTGACCTGCAGATTGTCTAAGCAAGAACATGATCGTTGTTTAAAAACCATAGACTTCTGGGGTGGCTCATTTGATGACCACAGCAAATTGATAGATGTCAATCATCAAGCAAACCACTTGTTCATTTCAAAGCCTCAAAATCGACTCTGCAGAAAACCTTTTTCTATGGAACAACTCTCTGGTGGGGGTGGAGGGATATATATATATATATATATTTCAGCTAGTTACAGACTTTATCTGGGATAATCCCAAAAGCTCATGTGTTGAAAGTACGGTCCTCAATCCAGCAAGGCTCAATCCAGCAAGGTTCAGAGGTGGGGTTTTTAGGCAATAGCTGGATCATGAAGGTTCTGACCCGGTAAGTGACTAATCCATCAAGTGAATTAATCTATTGCTAGATAGAGGGACTAGTGGGAGGCGGGACCTAGTGGGAGAAAACAGGTCACAGGGGGCGTGTCCTAGAAGGGTTCACCTTCTCCCCAGCCTGCCCACCCCTCCCTCTCCCTCTCCCTGCATCCTGACTGCCATGAGCAGGGCAGATTTCCTCCCTTTTCACCATGATGTTCTGCCTCACCTCAGCCCCTCCACCCCCCAAATGGAGCCAGCTGACTATGGACCGAATTCTTGGAAACCATGAGGCAAAATAAATCTTTCCTCCTCTAAGTTGTTGTCAGGTATTTTGGTCTCAGTAATGAAAAGCTGACTAATGCAACTAAGTATTTACTTTAAAACCTGTTCTTCTAATCCTGGTAATATTTCTCAATATTTCTTCATAGTATCATGGAGCTGCTTTTATCCACCCTTCAAGATGGATCTCCGTATGGCAATACCGTTAGCGTATGCAATTTCCAAAGTTTTTCCATCGCAATGGTCTGTCATTTTTAGACCATTTCCTAAAACATATAGTTCATCTTCCTTATAAAAGCAGCCTGGAACCACGCTGACTTTTATTGTTTATTTACAGGAAGTGTTATCAGCAAGGGCATTAAATAAAATACTGTTTATAAAGTACTTGTGTGCACAGAATATTCCCAGCCCTTCTATGGAATGAAAGAAAGAAAGGGGGGAAGGCAGACTTGGAGCAGAGAGGGAAGTGTGTGGGCTGGCCCTGATGTGTTTCTGTTTAATGGAGACAAATGTCAATTTTCCACCTGGGCCCAGGGTCTGATATAACCGAGTCGTGACTTTCATCACCTCTTCTAGTAAAGAAACAAGTCTTGGTCCCCAGAATGAAACCAAACTGACCAGGACGCTCATCTTGAGCTTTCCAAGTGCACTCTGGCTAACTGCATCCACCTGATGCAGCAGGCCCATTACCCTAGAACCTTCTGCCATTTGATGACTGCAGTATCATATTCACCAGTGTTAACTGCTCTCTCTACCCAACACGCAGACAGCTCGTCACCGAATTTCAAGGGATTCTATTTCGAAATCTTATCTCCAGGGGGATGATTTTAAAACGTGAAAGGCATTTTTCCAATGCCATCCTTCCAAACCCTATTTCATTCAAAACAAATGGGAAATATATTAATAACTGTATTGATATGTACATAAATATTTACAGCTCTCAATTGTTAATGACAATATCCATCTGCAGTGATGTTGATGGTGAGCACTGTGAAATTTTATGCTGGAGAAAACCAGGAGGTTACAGGCATCCGGCAGCTTGGGGGCCGGAGGGTCTCTGACGGCCTCCTTCATGGTCTGGCAGAATAGTGCTGGCTTGGTTGAGGGGGTCTGGCCAGGAACTCATTTCTGCTCTGTGTGATTCTGGTCCCCTGGGAGGATAGTCAGGGCTGCTTCCTGTGGTGCACAAGATCCAAGAGAGGGAGCAGGAACCAGGGGGTTTCTCAATACCTGGCTCAGGACTCCCACACTGTCATTTGCACTACATTCTGTTGGTCAATGGAAGTGAATATCACTCATGAGACAACAGAGAGGCTATACATTCTACCTCCTGACTGAAGTAATGGCAAGGACATATTTACAAGAGAACATGAAATCTGGAGGGGATTTTCTATTGTCTCTCTATAAAAAGGCAGTGTGATTTTCATGACTTGAACACTTGGTAGGAAGGCTCTGGAAGGCAAGGAGGAAAGCAATCTTGTTCTGAACCGAAGATCACAGAATAGCTCTGCAGTAGAGGATGAGGAATAGAGTCCGACATATAGTCACGGGTCATTCCAAGTCTACAGTGTGTAAGTGAGGGACTGTCCATACTTAGAGCACAGAAAAGAAGTGATAGGATGTTCCCACATTAGTCTTCCAAAATGACATCAACAGCTGCGATGACTTAAAGCCAAACAAAAGCCCAGTGAAGTATACTTTCTAGATAATCCAATGGATCAAAAATGCTCTTGGTGCACTTTACAGGGATCTGAACTGCAAGCCACTTCAGCCTTCCACTGAATCATGGACTTTACATGGTACCAGGCACTGAAACATGTGGACGCACAATCCATGTTTCAGAAAAGAAGTGCAGAATGTTTTTGTTGAATTCAGAAGCCGAATGCTGAGACGGGAGACGGCAGCAGTTGTCCCACAACCAGCTCCCTGTTTACAGTTGAAGAAGCTGAGGCCCCAGAGCCAAGTGGCTGGGCTAAGGTCACATAGCTAAGTTAGGAGCAGAGATGGAACAAGAACGCAGGGGTTCAGACCCTGGGCTCCGAGCGCTCTCCACTCCAACCAGCTGACAGTTTTCAGCCTTACTTGCAGCATAAACAAGCTTTTGAATATGACCAACTATAAATAGCAATTAGTCAGAGTCTTGTATTAGATGTGTTGACATCATCGCAAGGCAATTCTGTTCATTACAAGCCCCTCTGACGCTTGCTCTGAAATGTCTCTTAAGTCCCTGCCTTCTTCATTTCCTCTAGCACCGCCCTGGGCCACCCCCCCCTCAGATCCATGCGCATTCTTCTAGCACCTTCCAAACCGAGCTTCATCACAATGTACCCACTTCTCCCAGAGCTCACTAATAGTCATGTGCGTTTGCTTTTCTCAGTCATCTGAATCACATAATTGACAGGAGAGGGAGCACGATGGTTCTAATTCTTTCTCACAGTTCCTGCAGTGCAGACCGGGCACCTGACACACAGTTTGGTTAAGTGTGACAATAGCTGAGATTCATTGAATGATTACTATGTGATGAGCAAGGAGCTGAGCATTGTTTCATTTAATTCATCCACAAATTCTAAGAATAGGTAGGATTATTTGTCCTATGCCAATAAATTAAAAAAAAAAAAAACAACTGGTTTGGAAAGGTTATGTGATCTACTCAAGGTCACACTGCTAAGTAAAGGAGTTAGGACTAATTAACTGTATAAAGTTCGTGTTTTAATCCTGGTCTTTCCCATCTAAGACCTGTCTGAGTGTGGACTAGGAACCAGAGAAATGTATTTTGGAAAGCATCCCAGGAGATTGAGGTGTGCTGCCGGGTTTGGGGGTCAGTGCACCACATCCTGGAACCCTCCAGTGACTGACTGATCTTGCTTCTCTCTTTCTGAAATCGGAATGGCAGTGTGACCAGAACCTGACCAAAACTCACCTTTCCCAGGTGGCTCAGGCCACAGGCGCTGCACGGCCTTCTTTCTGTGCACAAACTTTAACCCCACCCCCCACCCCCAGTCCTCCAGAGTCATTTCTGGACATTGTTGGAAACAGAAGCAGTAACAGAGTTCATGAAGCAGCCGTAGTGAAGATTGCTGGGCATGGTCCAGGACAGGAGCAGAATTCAAGGCTCTTGAGGGAGGCTTGTGGTGGACACACCATGAGCAATGCCCTGGGCTCTCTTCATGGGAAGCCTTGCTTTTAAAATCTTTTTTTTTTTCTTTTTTCTTTTTAGATGTAGATGGACACGATACCTTTATTTTCTTTATTTTTATGTGGTGCTGAGGATCGAACCCAGCACCTCATACTTAGGATGAAGTGCTCTACCACTGAGCTACAACCCCAGCTCCTCTATTCTTTTATAGTGAGACACATGCACGAGTCACAAATGAGCTTATGATAGACCTAGCGAGGCAGTCTCACACCATCTTCCCAGGTTCAGACACTTTGGTTTTCACTGTCAGGCACATAAGCTGTGCATATGAAGCTGGTCCCCTCCTGCTCCAGCCCCAGCAAGCTTCCAGCCTGCCCTGAACAGCTTGTCTCTCCTCTCTGACTCCCTGGGTCCCAACAGGGACTACCTTAGGGAAGAATCTGGCCCCTTTATATGATAGCAATAGGACACACCGCACTACACCAAGACTCTCTGGGAGATCACAAACATGAGCTTCCAGTTCTCTTCCCCTGCTTCACCTTGCTCATAGCTTATCCATTTGAATTCTCTTGGCTTTGCCAAGAGACAAAAACTCCTTTCTGCAGAGCATTGTTGAGATAAAGCCATAAGACATTACTGAATACTTAAAGGAAATAAACACAAGTCACAGCAAGTTTACCTAAAAAACAGTGGGCTTTACAAAACTTAGGTGTCCCACCCTGCCATACCCTGCCACAGCTGGCTGCACTGGCTTTGCCCCAGGCACCCCTCATCTTGGGATGCCCACCAGCATTCCTCAGAGACATGCGCTCCTCCCTCCTGGCTCCCCGTCTTCCACCTCTGCTATCTACCCAGGAGACTTCTGTTCAAAATCTGGAGGGGTTTGTGGCCCAGACCTGTCTCCACCACGTAGGATGGAACATGAACTAGGTTAAGAAGGGAAAAGAAAATTAGCTAAGGGTCCATAGATGGAAGGAGAAGTTTTTTACAGAGTTAAATTTAAGTTGGTTCCTCAATTCTTCCTTCACTCAAGTACTTCATCTCAAAGAACATTCAGTATTTTGAAGATATCTAAAACTAGAAACCAGGTCTCCCTATTTCCTGAGCCAGCATTCTTACTTTCCACAGAGTAAAGGAATAAAAAAAAATTCTTGACCCCATTTTCTCTTCTTACACACATGGTATAAATCTATAAGCCCAGGAGTTTATTCTCTATAAAATCTAAGTATGTCTCATATTGGTCTCCTTTTCAATATATATTCTTCTAACTTGAGATTCCTTAAAGAATACAGACCTGGCTAGACTATCACTGCATAATTGGATATTTTCTTTTAGTTGTCCTAATTTACCAGGAAAGTAAAAAAAATAAAATAAAAAATAAATAAAGTTTAAAAAAAAATTCAATTTTCCTTAGGAAAAAAAAAACTGGACCTCATCTGTCATTTTCACTATTTTTTGGGATCCTAAAGACAGTACTTCTTAGAAAAGATTTGTGTAAAAAGCAACTGAGAATTAGAGAGAAAGGTCCCTGCCATTTTCTTTATAGATGGATTCACACCTGAGCGCTACAAACATCGTTAAAAAGAGAACTCTTGACTTTGATCATCATCATACTCAGTTGCAGAGTGCATGCTTAGCATGTGTGAGGCTCTGGGTTTGCTCTCCAGTGCCACAAAACAAAAACCATGCCAGGAAACATGTCCTCAGGTGGCGGTTCCCAAGCACACCTGGGGAACTCGGTAAACAGGGACTGCTGCCCACCCCACCCGAGATGCAGGCTCACGAGATGTGTGGCCTGTGAGTCTGCACTTCTCACAGGTTCTCAGGGGATGCTGAAGCTGCAGGTGTGGAACGCCCCTTCCAGAACCACGGCCCAAGAGGGCCAGGAGATCAGTACACACCAAGCACCTGGCACAAGGTCCTTGTCATCACCCCCCCCACCCTCCATTCAATCCTCAGTACAACTGCTGAGTGCGCCACATTCTGAAAAGGGAGGAAACGGAGACAGAAGGCAATCCCAGGTCAGTGAGAGTCCTCTACCCCTTCCAACTGCTTCACTCCCACCGTAGACCCCATCAACAGAATCAATCACTCACCTTGCAGAGCCTCCTGCCTTAATATCTTACAACTTGTAAATTTGCTACTAAAGCATTCTCGAGGCCTCCAAGCACTCAAACACAATATGTACGACCATTTTTTTTTTTTTAACCTCAGGAGCCAATTTTCACCTCTACATTGTTGGGAATGTTCAGCAGAAGTCCCCTTTACCTTTTGGCTTGCTCTTTCCCGTGCCCCTCAACAAACTTCCAAACCTCCCTTTCTCAGTGAGCCTAACTAACTAGCACATAGTGACGCCATCTGCCCTGACCAGGGCTGTAAGTCACCTGCCTCCTATAGAACTAGCACGTGCCCATTGCTTGTACTTTTCAAGGCTGCTATGGCCGACAATGATGATGTTCGTGTTGTGTTTATTTATGGGTGTCAGATTATACGTCCTCACCATAATGCCAATAACAAGAGTTCTATGTTTTGCACAAAATGCATCATACACAGTACTTAATAAAGGTTGTGCGTGGATGATAATGACCTGCAGTGAATCTCCTTATCAGGGAGTCCCTTACACTGTGTAAAAAAGCAACTCCTAGATCTGTTTCCATGACAACAGCAGCATCACACAGGAAAGAGAATGAGGCGAGTACAAAAAGCCTCTTAGAAATTGTTACCAAAACGCACACCCAGTTTAGGAGACTAAAAACAAATTTCTCGGCATTAGATTTGGGGTTAAAAATCTTTTCTTTCTTGAATATATTCTCTAATGATGTGACTATTTTTAAATGTCTAATAGGAACTGATTCAGAACTCTATAAATACCATCCATCTGCCAAATTTCAGGAGGTCTAAAATTAGGTTACCAGGTTCATCAATTTCCCTTAGAAGATTTAAGTAAAAATAGATCAAACCTTTCTGGGAGCAACAATAGTGAAATGCTCGTAGTTCAAATGCTATGGTAAATAAACGAAATTCATTTAAAAGCTAACGACTTATCAAGAAACTCCAAAAATCATATTTTTTTCCTGAATAAAGTTAAAATGGGAAATATCTCATGAAATTAGAGTTTCTTAGAAACTCTCGTTTACAAAGCCATAAACAGTCGTATGCATCGTAATCAAATCATGTATTATCAACAGGAGAGGTGCCACATGGAATTCTTCTTTTCTACCATGCTCGAGATCAGTCTAGCGCTTATATTTGGTCTTTTTTTGTGTATGAGATGGAAATAAAATGCAACCACCAAACTACCTGGGGAGCCTTCTCCTCACTTAATTTTTTTTTTTTCTGCCGTGATTTTTCCCTTCATCAACCATAAAGAAGAAAGGGCCCTCTGGCTAAAAATATCCTGGAACAGCAGTTAGCATTGGGACCTGTTTTTTTTCTCAGCTCTTGGGAGGTAAGGTTATTTCACCTACATGTGTACCAAGTTATTTTTAAAACTTGCCTTGTTCTTCCCTGGTTATTCTATTTCAATAAACAAAAGGAAACCCTACTGTCCTCACATCTGTTCTCGGCATCCAGCTGTTCTGTGGTCCACAATCTACCAGGATCATCCCACGGTTGAGTGGACCCTTTCCCCGTAAACTGGAACACATAAAGTACTTTGGGAAAACAGCTCCATGAGTCATTTTTGACCTTCTCACAAGCATGGAGGTTGGACACCAAAACTTGATGGCACTGGCGCAAAGAACTAGGTGTTGTTCTTTATTCTTAATAACCATCCATTTTGCCATCGGGCCATAAGTGAGGGACTGGCTCAAGCCTGGTTGCATGGCACTAATGTCGACATAGAGCAGACATTCTGTCTGATGTCAAGGTTAACTCAAGCAGAATCTCACTGATCTCTGTTCATTCAATTGCTGATTCAATAAACAGTGAGCACCAGCTACACGCTGAGTTCTTTGTAAGCAGGGAGGATGAGGATGGGGAGGTGAAAGACCAGTTTTGCCCTTAAGGGGCCACCCTGTGGGGGTCGAGAAGGAGACACAATTACAGCACAGAGGTATAAAAGTCTCCAAAGAGGTATGCACAACGAAGAAGAAAATAAATTGGGGCGGTGGAAAGAGAGGGAAAAAGTCCACGGGATGGGCAGATGATCAGGAGAGTCTGAGACGCCAAACCTGCCTCTCAAAGGAAGAGTAAGAACTGGTAGAGGGAGAAGGGTTTTCTAGAGAGAAAATGCAGCCCCTCTCCTGGCCTCAGCTCTAAGTGAGGTAGGAGCCACCGCTGCTCCTCTGGTGGAGATCAGAGCCAGTCCTTGCAGACCTCCCAGGACTCCCTGCTCTGCGGTCTTCTAAAGTGGGAAAGCGCGACTCCTTGGAGGTTCTTCTTGGGGTTGGTACTAAGCACCGACATCTTACAGCACCTCGTCACCTGGTCTGGGCCAGCCCCTGGAGTTCCCTGCTCCTTCTAAGAAGGCACTTTCATGATGAGAAAGCAGGCTGCTCTGATGGCTCCTGCAGCTTCCTCTCCAAGCTGCACATTCCTGGCTCAGCGAGTCTTGATGCTGCAGCTTCCTTATCTCTTGTCCTCCCAGGTGCCCTGGTCCCACCAGTTTCGATACCACCTTAAGATCCGCTGCCCAGGAGGGTACCACCTTCCCAGCTTCAGATGCTCTAGTGCTGCTGCACATGGCAGAGCTGCTTTGATGAACATTGGGTCTCCATCTATCAGCCGTCCTCCAACCAGCCCCTACATCTCTCGGGAGTTATGATAATAAAACATGTTGACTGAATAAACACAATTATGGAAGCTCAGAATATGTCATTATTAAAACAAAATACTCCTCACCAACCAAACAACTTAGAAGTATAATCACTGAGTAAAAAGAACCAAAAAACTGTTTAAGGGGACGGGGGGACCTCATCACACAACTTCCTCACACCTGTCTCCTTTTTCTATCATCAATAGATTAAAACACTCAATTAATTCAACTGCATCCCAAAACCTGTCATGACCTCATGAGAGAATCAGGATCCTTACTTACCACCAAGATGAAGTCACAGCAACAGTACTACATAGAGGAAAGGTTGCAGGTATACACACGTGGGCACACACAGGCACACACACACGCAGACGCACAGAGGCAGTTTAGTGGGGACAATCTATCCTCAGCAACTTTTTTTTTAACAGCTCCTTTTATATTGGTTTATTTCTTTGTTTATTGATTTATTTACTTGTGGTGTTGGGGATTGAACCCAGGGCCTTGTGCATGTGAGGCAAGCACTCTTCTACCGACTGAGTTATTATATCCCCAGCCCCTTATCCTCAGCAACTTTAACATGGAATTCTCTATTACTTACCACTCATTCTCTTTGACTTCATTAATGAATCACCTTAACTCTGATATGTTAAGGTGATATCGATCCTGAGATGTTTCCTTTAGTTTTATTGTTAGAAGGAATCAAACAAAACCCTGTTACTTTCTGAGGTTGAAAGGAAGACTAAGATAATGTCCCTGTTCCTGTGTTGCTCCCATGCTAGTGGAAAGATGGTAATCAAGAACCAGTAATATGGTTTCAGTAATATGGTTTCTCTCTTTTTTTTATGTAGCTTAAAACAAGCTAAAAAATAAACAAAAATCTTACATTTTCCAACTAGGAGTATGCATGGGATACAGTTCTGGCCCACAGGACATCATGAAAATTGCTGAACCAGGTTTCTGGAAGTCGTCTTTGGAAGGGAGACTCGAGACATACCTCTGGTTGGACCTTCATCATTGGCCTTTCTCGTGCTTGAACTTGGACAGGTTGCTAATGGAGTAGCCATCCAGGCAACACCAGGTAACAAAGATGAGGGGGAAAGCTACAAGATGGCTAAATGCAAAGGCAGAGGGAGGCCGGCTCCTTGTGGAAACACGGAGCCTGCACCTTGGCCATGGTCCACCGGGTTCCAGGCGTTTGTTAAGTGGAGAGAGCCAACCTCCTATTTAGTTCAAGCAACTGCTTAGTCAGGTTTTCTATTACTCATGTTTGAAAGCAATCCCAGGCTGATATACTTTGCATGCAGTAGTCTAGACTTCGCAACAAACAGCCTTATTACCCAACTGTCGAGCAAAAAAAAAAGCCCCACCTCAGTGGGCATGCTCCATGCAGATCCTGTTCTGAGAGCTGACAGCACTCTGTCATACTGCAAAAGAATTATACGGATGAGACTAGAGAGAGGTACAAATATTTTAATGAGAATTCTAGAACTTTTCAAAATTGTATTGCTCTAATGAGATTAAATGCAAGAAAGAAAATTTCCCTAAAGCAAATCACCTTAAAAATCAAATTATTAACTGAATTCAATTTCTTAAGTTCCCTTCCCTTTCCCAACCTCCCCCGAAAAATTCTCCATAGTTAATCATAGTGATACCTTTAATTAAGCTTTTGGATCTAGCATCATGTAAACACTTCTCACAGTCTTTATAGTCCTCTTTATCTTGCCCAGTGGAGGCGGGAGGGTATTAGGGATTTAACCAAGAGGCAATTTACTATCAAGCCACATTCCCAATCCCCGCCCCCCCCCCAGCTTTTTTTTTTTGAGATAGGGCCTCACTAAGTTGCTGAGGCTGGACTTTAACTTACAATCCCCCTTTCTCAGCTTCCCGAGCTGCTGGGATTACAAGCATGCACCACCACACCCAGCTATAATCATTTTCTTAAATTTTTTTTTTTATGTATTTATTTTTATGTGATGCTAAGGATCAAATCCAGGACCTCACATGTGCCAGGCCAGTGGACAGCCCCAGTCATCATTCTTAATGGCTCTACATAGTCTATCACATTGATGAATCACAATTTACTGAACAACTCTTTCCTGTTCAATGAGGGTATTGGTAAGCAAAACTAATGGCTGCAGAGAGAAATCTCAGAAAAGAGGACATTACTCCCAAGTCAATAGGCAGCCAGAATTGTCAATGTTAAGATTCTATTAGATATAAATTATTCCCAAGCATTTTCAATGCTTTCCTCGTGTATCCAGGATGGCTGACACTTGGACTCTGGTGGTTAGTTAGGTAATCTAAGTAAAACTGATCAGAAACATTTTATTTTAAAATTAATTTTATAGACTACATATTCTAAATATTGTTAATGAAGAATATATATTTTTTTTATTTAGAAGATCCATCCAATCATGTAGTAGGTTTCAAGCTTAACTGACATGGCCAGCTTATTAACTACATGGTACAACATCCTAGTCAGAGAAAGATATTGATCCTGAGATGTTTCCTTTAGTTTTATTGTTAAGGAATTAAATAAAACCCTGTTACTTTTTGAGGTTGAAAAGAAGAGTAAGATAATGTGCCTGTTCCTGTGTTGCTCCCATGCTAATGGAAAGATGGTAATCAAGAACCAGTAATATGGTTTCAGATGATGAGAGAGGCTATGAAGGACAACAGATAAAAACAGGGAAGATGTGTTCTGAAGAGGATCTCCATGAAGGTGTCATCTCCACAGAGACCTGAAAGATGCAAATGAGCACCGTGAAGATCTGGGGTCTGGTTCCAAACAGAAGAACTGGCCAGGGCAGCAGAATGCAGTGTGAATGAGCATGTCCTGTTCTGGTGGGAGCCAACCACCACCATGACGGGCCTTGTTGATCAACTTCAGAAGTACGTGCTCTACTGGTTATTGGGGGGGGCAGGGCACTGAGGGGTTCACGTACAATAATACAATGATCTGATCTGCCGGATACATGCAGAGTTCCACTCCGGCTACAGTGTAGATGCAGGGGCGAGAGCAGAAACCAGGAGCAGGTTACAGACCATCTGGCAAATGGTGTACTTTTCCAGTCCAACAGAATACCACTGTTTGGTCCTGCATACACAGAAGTTCACTGAGTGAGAACATGGCCAGGTCTAGCGGACAACTCCAACCCCGTGGTGGGCGCACACATTTGAAAACAAGGACTGTTTCACTTATGTCCGTGATTCCTTTTAAATCTTCAAGCTATCTACTGTTTTTCTTCCCCACTTTTGGTTCTGTACATAAGTTATTCCAAATTATTAACTCTTCAAGGGGAAAAAATGGTTAACATGAATTCCCTCAAGCCTGGCGCATCATTCAGACTTAGCAGATGCAAAAGAGAGCAGCCCTGCCTTTCTAATTTTAAGAACTGCTGTGCGAACTCCTTTTTCAAGCTTCCCTGGTCTTTTGTGATTAATTTTAGTAACTGGAGAACGACTTGTTTAAGAACAAATGAGTCATGATACAGCTTAATATCTAGCAACCTAAAATCACCCTCCTCCACCGAGAATATCATTTTCAAGTATGAAATTCTCATGTTTTAAACATTTATACTCCACATTAAGGCTACGAAGCTTCCTGCTTTACAAAAGAGACGGGGAGGGACAGGCCAGGGACTCGAGACTGCCAAGAATGAGTAGCAAGTCAACTGCCTTCTGAAGGTATTTGTCTTAGGTATGTCTCACAATGTGGGGAAAAAAAAATCTCACTCAGATAAAAGTTTATAACCAGTGCCCTTTAAAATATGTTTTTCCACACAGCAATCCTACCACAATATAAATTTCTCAGGAGCTAGAATGGCAGCCCTGTGACTTTTGCATTGATTATACACCCTTGAGCCTTAGGCATAGGAGAGGCCAGCACCCAGGAGAGCAGAGGTCAAACAGGAAAGAAACCAAAGCCACAGGCTCCTGGGCTTTCTGTATCATCTCTTCTTCTTTTGAATTATGACTTGCTATAAACCTTTGCAGATTAATGGGAGAACTAGCAATCACCTCATGGAATATCTATCCAAAATATGCAGCTGGGTGGAGGATGCAGCTGAGTGGTAGAGTGAGTGCCTAACACCCTTAGACCCTGGATTTAATAGCCAGGACTCCCCCTTCCCCACTCACCCAACACCCCCCCTCCACACACACACACACATTACCTTTCAATAGGTTGTTTCCCCCAACACTTAACAGCAATTACAAAAATGTGCACCAAGTTAAAAAATCCTGGTCACTTAGTTCAATGAGTATCGTTGCCAATTTTAAAGGATTAACTTCAAGCACCGAACAGTCCCTAATTGGGGTGGGAGGAGAAAAAAAAAATTATTTTTTTCAAAAAGAAAAAACAAAGGAAATCCCTTCCAAAGTCAGTAATTGTCCATCAAGAAATGGCTGGTATTCCTTCTGGAAGTGCCCCTAGAAAACATTTTTAAAATATTCTACTCAAACCAAGAAAATTATTTTCATCTTATTTGGGGATCTGAAACACTATTTTCCACTTATTGGCTCTTTCTACAAATATTCACGATCACCTGCCCTGAGTCTGAGATCATATTATGCATTGGGAAGAGGGCGGTGAATAAGATATAGGGGAAAGCAAGTGTCATCCTACAACCAGAACAACCTTCCAGTGGTACAGCATTACATTAAGGCCCCCACGACTCACCTGTCCAGGACCCATAGCACTGTGTGTCCCCCTAGTTAATTTTATGGGTCACCTGGAGAGGGCCACAGGGGTTCCCAGATACTGGGTCCAACATTATCCTGGGTATTTCTACAGGGGTGTTTGTGGAGGAGGTTAGCATTTACATTGGTGGGCTCTGGGATGGGGGTGAGAGTGACCCAATCAGTGGACAGCCTGGACAGAACAGGAAAGGCTGATGCTGCCCCAGGAGGAGACAGCTCTTCCGGCCTGAAGGCCTTGACATGGGGCCATGAGCTTCTTCCTGCCTTTGGATGCAGTTTGAAACATCATCTCTCCCTGGTCTTGACCTTGCCAGCCTGTGGACTTGGACTGAACTTCCTTATTAGCCCTCCTGGTTCTCAGGCCTAGGGAAGGGGGCTGGAGCCACACCATGGGCCACCTTCCTGCAGCTCTTGGGATCTGGCCTCCATGTCTGCATGAGTCAATGCTCGTGGGAAAGGTCTTCGTGACCAGGCCTGCACACACGCCCTCCCTGGCTCTGTTCCTCTGAAGAAACCTACAGGGGACTTTGGTCATGGGGATATCAAGAAATGTGATGCCCTTGGAAGTTTGTCACATGTGTGCTCCGAGTCCTGCCCTCTTGGAAAATTTCCTTCACCACACACGAAACTTGTGCCACCCTCCTGGAGAGGTCAATGTGGAGGGGGGCCACGGCCCTGGCACAGCAGCCACAGAGAACAGTCATTGTGTGTGACCCCACAGAAATCCCTGGGAATCCTTGAACAGGAGTGGCAGGATTAGATCCTTTTCTTTTCTTTCTTTTAAACAATTAAAAGGCCACTGGGTGGCAAGATGCAGGATGGTCTAGAAGATAAATGGTCCAGAGTCTGTGAGTCTGTCCCATAGGACATTGTGCGGCCTTCCCCAAGGTGGTGCCTATAAAACTGGAGGTAGAGCCACAGACCTGCCGCCCTGTTAGATGGGGACATATTAGGGATGGATACAACCGTGAGAATCCCAAGGCCTCTGGCTTGGGGACCCGGTGGAGACGACAGTCTGGTTACTCCGTCATGAAGCACTGGTTTGGAGAGTGGCGAGGATACGAGGGGAAAAAAATCAGGACAGTGATGTACAAGTCCAGCAGGACATCCTCAACCCCAGGCCCTGGGGCACCCCTTCCCCATCAAGAGTGTCATCTGGGAAACCTCCCTTGGGATCAGGGCTGTCTCAATGCCCAACGGCAATGTTGTCATAATGACCATGACATTCTTCTTAGGAGCTAACTTTCCCCTGGGTTTATCATTCTCAAAACAAATATGTTGGAAACTAAAAAGATAAACATGTTAAATGAGTTTCAAAATAATTAAAACAACCAACCTTCCCGCAGCCCATCTCACCTCTTGCTAGGACGAGACTCTGAGTTCTCTCTCAGATTGTGTTCAACCTCATACCAATGGGGGTACAGCATGTGCCTCCTTCTTGCTACCTCTCTCTAAGCCTCTACCAAAGCCGAAAAATCCCCTGTAAGTGGGCTCATTTGACTGGGGACCTCAATTCCATTGTAAATAAGATGCCACAGTGACAATGCTAGCTAGGAAATTCCCAATAACCTCCCTCCTTCCCTGCCCCCAGCAGATGTACTTCTCCGTCTAGACTCCTCCTGACTCTCTTGCTGGAAAATTCGCTAAGCAGTACAAACAGAGCCAAGGCCAGGGGGTATCACCTAATTGAATGGGATGCTGAGTTCGGCTTTTAAAAAGTGACTCAGTAAAATCCAGAAACAAGTCTCTTCCCTGAGCCAAAAAGCTCTCTGGGCCAGCTTTCAGCTTAGGGTGAAGCCACTCGAAACAAATCTTTCCAGAAACACAGAGTGTCCTGAAAAGTCCTCCTCCGCACCCTCTTCAGAAGAACCCTGAGCCAAATCTGTAAACTGCAGTGGGCTCCCACCTGGTCCTGTTGCCCTGCGTGCTCTGGTCTCCATGAGGACACACTATTGGTCCCCCTTGGGAAGGTGCTGACTGTTAATGTCTCAGGATGGCATCATTTCAAATTTCTTGTATCATTTTAAGATTTCTCATAGTCACTCTGACCCCAGACTCTGCCCAGAAACGTGGTCTTTGCTGAAAACCTGTCTGGTGGGCTTTGGTGAGCAGTCATGTGGTACTGAGGCGGAGTTCACGGGTGGGAGCAGACACCTGTTTCACAGCTCAGAGCTCTGTTTACTACTGACTCCAGAAAGTCACTTCACCCCACCCAACCCTCAATTTTCTCATTGGTACAGTGGGAATAATAATGTATACCTAGTGCATTTATGTCTGTTATCCCCTGAAGTAATTATGTGAAGGAATAATAACAGTGAACCACATGAGTTGTGTGAAGATGAGGACCATTTAACCATTGCATCATGTAGCAGCTGGTAATAATAAATGCTCAAGAAACTTTTAATGATTATACATAATCAATAAATAGATGCAAGAAGAGCACCAGACATGCGAGAGATGTTGCATGGACGTCAGGTAATATCATAAACCTGCCACCACTTGTGCAGAGTTCTTCCAGCTCTGGGCTGCCAGTGACTTGAACTCTTGTAACAATATCCTTAGACACCATTTCCAACAATGTGCTCAGGTCCTGGGAACTTGGTGTGTGTATTAGGAGCTGTCTGGTATTAGACGACTCAAAAAACAAACAAACTAGGAATCCTTCGTGCCAATTATTGATCTCCACCAGGCAAGAGCTATAACTTAATTCCAAACAGCCAAGACCATGGTTTGAAATGGATACTGTAAAAAGCAAGAAAGCCCCTCAGGTATGTCCACCCCCACACCCCAAGATGTCATGATAATGACGCTGATGAGACATCCATTCCTAGGTACTGAGGAAGTTCATTGAAAGTCTCATGTGCCACTGAAAATATCCAAGTCATCCAACACCTGATAAATACAATTGGTGACTGAATTAGTTTATCAGACCTTCTCTGACCGATTCTCCTTGGTGCAACAAATGTTTTCTGAGCATCCACCCTGAGCCAGACCCTGTTCCAGGCACTCTGTTCTCAAAGAGAAAAAACAAAGGACTTCTCCACCAAGAATTTGCTGTGTGAGCATGACCACTAAGTAATGTGACTTTTTTTTCTTTTTTCCTTTTTTTTTTAAGAAGCATATTAACTACAGGTGCCTGATGAGCTATGTAATTATTTTGACACAATTTCTATGCCTAATATACAAAAATTCCCTGTCAGACCTGATATCAGAGATAGTTTATACATTTCATAAGGAAAAAAAAAATCACTATTTCTTCCTTACTGTCTTACCTCCTTTTTTGGACCAAAAACAGTACTATCTATTTTCAAGGGCTTCCTATGCTGACCTGGTTACCCTGGATCTTTGGTTGCTTCCCCCAAACAATCTCAACACACTTTCACAGGCTGACAATGTGCCAAGGTTAGAGACTGTGAAAAGAATGTGTCACTGGCCTTCGAAGGTCTTCCAAAAGTGGACTTCCAAAGATATTTAAACCGTAGCCACCTAAACTGTTGGATTGAGTGGAAAAGTCCCAGGGTGCCTCCCTAGAAAATGTGCCTTCTGGTAACTGGTTAAAATACAAGCATTTCATCTGTAGTTACACCACATATTTATTTTAGTTGACCAAGTACAGACCACAGAGCAAATGCACAACCCTCTCTCTTCTCACTGGCCAGAACCTGGTAGGTCAGGACAAGGGACCCTCCACGGCCCAGCTGTCTCCCACAGCTCATCAGAACTATGGATGATGATCTAAGTCTTTGAGGCTATTTTAATTCCCAGCAAAATTAATTTGGCACAAATGCAGCAGGAGTCCCTTCCTTTGCAGGAAATACTTCTGTTACTGTGAATCTGGTACATAAAATAATCCACCCACTGAAGAGCAGAATTAGCAGTGGCGTTTTTGTATTGGGTTTGTATCCCTGAAATAATTTCTTTTTTAAGGTTTCCTGTGGGATCACGGCAAGTGGGTAAGGTCACCTGTAGGCGGGTGCCGAGGGGGCTTCCTCAGATGCTTATCTGGGGGCATCCCATAGGGACTTGCACCGCACTGCGAGCCTCTCTTCTCGTATACAAATCCTCTTGTAAATACCTTTTACCCGAGTTTTGGTGCTGCCGGACAGCAGCATTAGGATGTGCCCTTAGGCCATCATGAAAACAAGGGCCTACTTATTTCTAAAAGGAAATTGTGAGGATAGCTAGATGTGTATTAGAATGTCAGCATCTTCATGAAACCTTCCTTCACTCTTCCAGAAGACGCACCTGAGTGTCCTCTCTCTTTCCGCTAAACTCGTCATCGGTTCCCCAGGCCTGGCAGCCAACCTGGACAATCCTGCAGTGTAACCGTAAGGCATGCTTAGCTCATCTTTGCAGTTATAAGATGATCCTGTACTGGGAGGTCAGGAACTCTCTTCACCTTTTTACCCTTCACATCAGGAGACCCCCAGCAAACATACAATAATCTCATAAATTTACTCTCCATATTTATAAATAGTCAAAGATCTAGAAAGCACTTTGGTGATATGGCCCAGCAGGGCTGCCAATCCCCACTTCAGGACTCTTTACTGCATGCTAAGGGACTTTGTATAACTCTGTGGCACAGGACCTTATACATACCTCACTTTACTGTCTTCTCAAGAATATTAAAAAAAATGTTTTAGAGTATAACAGCTTTGCTCACAAAACCAGCTTATTTCCATATTAAACATAAAAGTACGCTTTGGAAAAAAAATAGAAGATCCACTAATTAAATTTATTTCTAGATTTATTTTAAATGCTTTAATTTTTGTCATAAACGAATCTTTGAAATGTTGCATTTTAAACAACGCAGCAGCCTTTTTTATTTGATTGGTTTCTGAGACACAGGAGAGGACTGAAGAACAAAGGAATTCTCAAGATGCTAGTAAAGAAAAGAAAGCAGTTTTGCTTCCTGCTGCCCACACCCCCAGGTCCAGTGGTCCACAGGACATCACTTCTGCTTTGCAGCAGTTTGTGCCCTGGGTTCCATCTCTGGCTCTAGGTGTGGGCAGTGAGTGAATTTGGCTTCTTCCAGGAGTTCAGCTGCATGATCTTCACAGACCTGATGTGCACCCAGATCCGAAGCAAACCTCCCATCTGTGACCTGGTCAACTCCTTCACTGGTGCCCTTCCAAGCATCCTGCCATCAGCCCACCTGTGACGCTGTCTGCATGTGTGCTGGCTGCCTCCCCGGTGAGGTGTGACAAGGACCCAGAAATCCCCTGAACGCTGTTCAACTGCACAGCCCAGACATGAGAAGTGTAAAATACTATATCAACAGTGCTCCCGGGACAAGCCAAGGCCACGGTAAAAACGCACAAGGCAGGTAAAAACAGATGACTTCCCACAAAGGCAACACAAGAGCAGCTATTCCCTCCGGATACTTGGAGCCTTTTAATAGATACCCCCACCACTGCTTTACCAATATCATCATTTCTGGGGGGATCATGAAAACAGAAGGGAGACAGTATAGTAGAAGAAAGGGACCAGGAAAAGAGAGGAGGGGAGGGAAGAGAGACACACTGGGGAATACAACTGGGCAATTACATGGTTCTATTGTGGGCACATATGAATATGTAACAGCGAATCCCACTATTATGTATAATTATAATGAACCAATAAAAAGAAATTTTAAGTGCCCATATCCAATGCATGGAATAAACATTCCAAATATATATACATATACATATACATACACACACACACAGACACACACACACACATATATATATATATATATATATATATATATATATATATATTAATTAAAGAGTTGTTTGGCATTTGTGTTATTTTATAGTAGCATACACAAACGATTTCTCTCCCTACAATTTCACAGATTAATCGTGGAAGGGTTGCATTATGGTGTTAAGTGCAGGACTGAGATTGGTATGAAAGGGCTGCTTCACAGCTTTTTTCTCACTTAAGGCATTAAGAGAAAACAGAAAGTATAAAAGGACTTAATGTGCTAATAGATATACGCACGCACGCACACCAACATAGATGCATGCATACTGGGGGGGCCTGAATACCGGGGTCTCCTTCTAACAGGGCGGGCCTCATGACAGATGTAACCTAAGACAAATGGAGACTGTTCTAAGGATGGGAAGAAGCACTGAGGGACTCTGAGCCGGTGAGATAAAATTTTATGATGTGAAAGGAAGAAGTCCAGGGAAGAACAGGCCCCAAGAGAACCCACCGCAGCCCTCCCCCATCCACCCCACCTCGTCGTAGCCAAGGCAGGGAAGAGAAACCCACCAGGGCTGAGAGACAACCATGCTGTGCCTCTTGGGCAGGGCAAAGTCACCCCACTACCCGCAAGCTCAAAGCAAAACACGGCCCGTTCCCTCTTCTACCTGTCCACATCTCTGAATTTGGTGGGGAAAAGAGAAGAGCTATTTCTCAACACAGAGCATTTTCGTGTGATTTTGTTATGTTCTTGTATAAAACCGCGAGTGCAGGCCAGGGATACTGGGCAGAGTCGCAGGCTGCACACCTAGAAACACAGATTTGGCTCAAGACTCCAAGGGCCTCTCCAACACGGAGCCGGAAGAGCGCAGCTTGAACCAGGAGCCACACACGGTACCATCCACCCTCCAGCTTGGGAATCCTTATGAAGACCTGCGGCAGCAGTGACTGAGTTCACCCCAAAAGCACTCCCATAAAAGCCCTCGCTTTCCTCTCTTCTCTGCTCAAGGTGTGGGGCTGCACTTCAGAGTCTGGAAAATGCCTGCCTCTCTTCTCCAGGTGCTGGGAGGGAGTACCTGGCCAGGGACATGCTGCTCATCCAGAAGGGGCAGAGGAAGGGCTGAAAACTTGGCCTGAGAATCTTCAAGGGGTCCTTGCATGGCACCCAGAAGCCCTTTCTTCACCAAGATCCCTGGCACTATGTGGAAAGGATGAAACATGAGAGTCCTACATTCTTCACTCAACTCTCTACCCTGAGGTCTTCATGCATTTGCAGTAATGCAGACTTTCAACTATGGCTGCTCCTTGCGCCCCCAAGGAACATCTCAGTTCAGAAGAACTTGGCACGCTCTTCCACCTGGCTGCTGTCATCTGGGTAAAGCTGGTCTATCTTCCGGTACTTTCCCTTCCCTTTCATCTTGAAGATGGCAGAGCAGGTACAATATTTGTGGGTTTCACAAGCTTAGTAAAACCCCCCCCCCCATCTGTGACTTCTTTGGCGCCTCTGAGCAGAGTAAGGCACTGTTAAGCAGGACAGGAATGGCACCTCTTAACCATTCCCCGTGGCATGAAAAAAAAAAATCCATTCAAATTTATTAATTTTTCAAGGGAAAAAATGCTCAGGGCAGCTTTTCCTCTTAAATTCTCCTTCATTTCCCCCAAACCTTTCATTCTTTCAATGGATCTTCTTCATGCCCTCTAATATTTTTCTAGGCATCTGAACAGAGCTTTCAGTGAACGCATCAGGTAGGAGCCAGAAACATACTTTACCAACAATATGTGCCAATCAAGCCACCGACCTCGCTCTTCCCCATCAGTACTAGCTCCTTGTAGGAGCCAACAACAAACCCAATCAGGTACCCGAGAAGCAACACGTGACAGTATCCCTCAACGTGCCCCAGTCTCCTCACCTACAAAATAAGGAGGTTCGGTCTTAAAAATCCCTTCCTGCTCTAGAATTCTGTGATTTTAAAATTTATGCAGAAAAGATGAAACATGAGAGTCCTACATTCCCCACTCAACTCTGTATCCTGAGGTCTTCACGCTTTCCCAGGACCTGTCGGGTGCAGTTCAGTTTGGCCACCTTGCCACTCCCCGAGACGCACTTGAATAATTACACAGTGAGGCCTCCGCCCTGGCTGCAGAAAGCCCTAATCTCAGGTCTCTTCGTTCCAAAGACCAAAAGGTGAATTTTCTCTTTGGAAGGTCATGCACAATTCCATATCAATCAGGATGGCTGACCTTTATGTCTTTTTTTTTTTTTAATCTCATGTACCTTCTTTCTTTCTCATATTAAGAAAAAAAATCATCTCTTATCTTTACTTTTAAGAATATTAAAATGAGGCTCAGTGCCGAATCTCCAAGGCCCCAAAGCAACTCTATCCACGGAGGTATCTGGGCCAGAAACCTGGGAGCTAGTCTCAACATTTCCATCTCCCTGGCCCCATGGTGACCAAGAACTGCTGATCTGGCTCCTAAATGTATCTTAAATGTCCATCCCCATTGCCTTCAGCTCCCCCAACCCCACTGCCTTGCCCCGGGGAGGAGGGGCCTCTGCATGTTCTCCACCAACCCACCTCCTGCCCCATCCATTTCCTAAGCCACAGTAACCTGTATAAGATGCACACAGTGTTACATCACTCCTCGTGTCAGACTTCCCCGGGGTCCCCACTGCTTCCAGGAGGTTGTTCCAAATCCTTCAGAATTCTTAACAAAACATCTGATGCCTGACTTCCTCGTGTTCCCATAGCTGAGCTCCTTCCCGCATCTGGCTCTCAACTTGCTTTTCCCTTGTCCGGCACAGTCCTTTCCAGGGCTCCTTCCTCCACAGCACACACGTGCTTGCTCCCTTTTGCCTGCCTATTCCAGCCACTCTTGAAGCTCAGTTCGAATGCCGTTGCCTCTGTGAAGCTCCCTTGGCCACCTACGGCAAGTCCCTCAGGTACACCTGCTCTGCGCACCTGGGTCTGTTTTAACCAGTGACATTTTTTTAAATAATTTTTTATTGTTTCTTTTTAGTTCCACATGACAGTAGAGTCCATTTTGATATAAATACATAGCATGGAATATATGTTATTCCAATTAGGACCCCAGTCTTTTGGATATATGTGACGGTGAGATTCACTGTGGTGTATTCATATAGGTACACAGGAAAGTCATGACAGAGTCATTCCACTGGCTTTCCTTTTCCTCTCCTGCTTCCCTTCCCTCATTCCCCTTTGTCTAAGCCACCGAACTTGTATCTCCTGCCTCTTATTGTGGATTAGCTTCCACATATCAGAAAACATTCGACCTTTGGTTTGGGGAGATTGGCTTATTTTGCTTAGCATAATAGTCTCAAGACCCATCCATTTGCCAGCAAATTCGATAAAGTCATTCTTCTTTATTAACCAATGACTTTTTACCATCTACCTTCCTCCCAAAAAACTCCTTACAGGGCAAGGGGCAAATCTCTGTGATGGTTCTTGTACCCAAGTCACCAGACAAGAGTTTCAGAGCATTACAGATTCTACTTGACCAAAAGAATGAAAATGTGGGAAGAAAAAGGAAGAGAAAAGAGACATACAAACTATTTATGTGTAGCCTAGCCACACATCTGCCCCCTTTCTTATTTTTTTTTTTTTTTTTTTGAAAAAGGGTCTCACTATGTCGCCCAGGCTGGCCTCAAACTCGCCAACCTCCCTCCTCAGCCTCTGGTGTAGCACACTCCAGCTCCCCACTCCTGCCCATTCTTGATGGTACAGAAACAGGAGGAGAGAGAAGAAAAATGAGGAAAGTTAAAATAAGAGGACGAAGATAGGAATAGTGAGAAAAGAAGTGAAAGGATCACCCCATGATTCTTTGGGACACCTTCAAAAAAAAGCACAAGGACTTTGGTGTTTTAGAAAAGTTGGCACACGACCTTTCCTCCATCTATTCTTATCTTTAGAATGCCCCAAGTGGAGAAGGTATTCCAGAAAGGAGGACAATATGGGGAATTGAGGTGGCCGAGGAAATAACACTTTTGTTTGAGGACAAGGCACTGAGCATCCACGAACTTGGGTGAAATTTCTTGTCCACAAAGAGATAAAACAAAGTGACCTCTGGAGATGCCCTCTGGGGCCTTTGTAGAACATGGAAGCCCCAGTGCCCATGGCACCCGCTTACCGCTGCCTCTACCTCCATCTTAACCAAACCATAGGATGTTTCAGTGCACTGAAGGTCAAATGAAGGTCACTGACGTTTCCCTCACTACACGGGTTTCAACCACCTAAATCTGAGTCCCTTGAAGCCCACCATGAAAATGCCACCTGCACTGAGAAAGCCACTCAAAATCCAAGTTCCTCACTGGAAACAAGGGCCAAAGGTAGGGCTCTCTTGAAGTCCATAACTAAGAATGAGTGACTAAACCGATCTGGCAAAAGCAAATCAGAGCAGAAATGCTTACCCACCCAGGCCTTCTTTGCAACCTTTTTTTTTTTCCAGTTAAAATAATGTTTTTCATGTAACACCCAAGTTCCCCTCCACCCAATATATTTCAGACACTGGCATTTCATGTCTCCTCCTGCTCAATCTCTCTAGCTGATCTCCTCTTTCTTTCTTTCTTTCTTTCTTTCTTTTGTACAATGAGATACAACAGAGTTATTCAGTAGAGAAAAGCAGAATCGGGACACAAATAAATGAAACGGTTTGGCAGCTCTAGGATCATTGTTCAGTGAAACAGATACAAAGTCATTTCCACAACCGTGGTACTTACAACAATACTGAATGGAAGGGTACGAGGACTCTTGTGAAGCAATCAGGAGCAGTTTGTTACATTGGCCAACACCAAGGACGGCCCCATCTGTTTAAAAACCTTTAGAAATAAACTGAAGGGTGACTTATGCTCACTGTAAACTCCGTCAGTGCGGCCTGTGCTATAAATTTGGTGGATTTAGTCAGCGTGGCTGCCCAGAGTGGAGGAGCACAGCTAATAATTCTCCTCCAAGGACTTCTCTGAGAAGTAGTCCAGGGCTCACAAGGACTATCAATCTGTTCATTAGCACAAGTCAAAGTTACATGAGACTAATTGAGAGCAGTCTTCTCATTAATAGTCTGTGACAAAACAACAGCTGTACAGTCATTAAAAAAGAAAATAAAGCCCAGAAATTCACATTAACATCAAATAATGGTTTGCAGGCTACTTACATCAGTGTCGGGTCCCTTGTCTGCACCCGGGCATGAAAAAGTAACAAACTCATGGCACCTCTTGTGTACCACAAAACAGCAAACTGAGAGAGACAAAAGAAAACGAAAATTAATATATGGGCTTTGTTCTCCAAACATGGCTACTTACTGTTAGAAGTTGTTTTCATTTCAATGTAAATAAAATCTTATAAACACTCATCAGAAGGCACTTCACCTTCATAAGCAACATTTTGTATTGATTTGACTCACTGATGACACAGTCACAAAATGCCAGAGCTGACAGGAGCCCAGGAGACCTATGCTGTGGTTCCCAGCCCCTAAAGTTGAGGGAGAGGGGAGCTAGAGACTACAAGACAGTTTTCCAAGGTACAAACCAGAATCAAAACTTAAAGCACCTTGCAACATCCCCTACCAATACATACATGCACTCACAGACGTCTGTGCACATACATGAGCAGACACATGTATGTAAACATTATACCCTGTGGGTGAAAATAATGCAAATATAAAAAAAGAATAACTGATTATAAATAACTCCTGAGCATCCCTTAGTGTGGTTTGCAAGACATCCTCAGTGAAATCTAAACTTAAGGGACTCATCAAGGCACAACCCAATCTCCAGAAAACAGCCCTCTGAAATGGGAGAAGTTGGGGTGCACTGAACAACTTCTGTTTGCCTGTGCTGACATGAGTTGAAGGAGTCCCTGCAAATCTAGCAAAATCTATTACACAGCAAGTATTTTCCGGGCTCCACATGGTTTTGATACCTACTCCTGGAGATGTACCAATAAAATAATCTGTTAGAGAACTTAGTAAGCAATCCCCTAGAGGTTTTCAGGGATGATGTAATGTGGGGGAATATGAGCAATATCTGGTCCTTCAAAGCCTGAAGTCTAGCTTCAAAGGGCAGCCTCCATTACTGTTGGTCATCATTGAATAATAAAAAGGTTCTAACAATATACTCTCAGAGTGTTGGGGAAGTTGCAAGCTGTGGTTTGAATGTTTGTTTCTTCCAAAACTCACAATGAAATTTGGTTGGACTAGAGTGGTGTTGGGAGGTGGGACCTTGGAGAGGTGGTTGGGCTGTGAGGGTTTGGCCCTCATGAGTAGGACTAATGCCATTTCAAAAAAGCAAGTTCAGCCCCCTCTGCTGCTTCTATCATGTGAGTATAAGGTGTGCCCTCCACCTGGAGGAGGCAGCAAGAACACCCTTGCCAAATTTTAGCACCTGACCTTGGACTTCCTAGCCTCCTGAAGAGTGAGAAAATAAACTTCAGTTCTTTATAAATGACCAGTCTCAAGTATTCTGTTATAGCAACAGAATGCAACTAAGACACTGCACAAAGAAAGCTAGAACTCCTCTAATTCTCAGTTCGTGTGCTATTTTCTTCTCTTACCAATGATAATGCAACTCCCTGCACATATGTTAGTACATGAAGGAGATCAAAGAGGGTGAGCCATTTCAGTGGGTGGGAAAGGACAGCAGGTTTGCTGGGCGCTGAACTCCCAACAGGAGATCAAGTACTGAGAGAGTACTGAGAGGACCATGAGTGGTCAGAAAGAAATTCAGAATATTTTTGATGAGCCTTGGAAGTCACCGAGAGGTTTTACACTGAAAATAACACAGAAAAAAGCAATATCTAAGATATGCAAATAGTAGCAACAGGAAGAATTTAATAGTATAGATTTGTGGCCATAAGACCCAGTTACAAGTCTTTTGCATAGCAGAGGTATGGAAGTAATTGTCCAACACTATTCAGGATGCCAAGATACGGACACAACAGATGCCAGAGAAATTTCAGAAGAATTTTAGGACTTGCTGATTAACCATAGGATACGCTGCACTAAATATCCTATTTCATGTGAGCACACACATACATATGTACACACAGATGCACATTCCTATACAAACCCAGAGGATGAAGAGATGGGGTTTCCCTATAAGAGAAGAAGAATCAGGGGTGATTGTTGGGTAGGAGCCATCCCAGAAAACTTAATGAATGAAAAGATCTCATATAGGAGCAACCTTTTAGAGGTGGAACTGCCCAGGAGAGGGGTTATCTTGAGCTGCTACACACCATCTACCACGCCCAATACACCTGCCCACCCTTATGCACGGCCAGAGGCTGGAGGAGGTTGGAGAGAAGCAGAAGAAAGGGCCCCCTGGCTGTCTGGGCAGCACTGAGCCAATCAAAGGGCAGCACTGAGCTCCTGGGAGTCCTCAGAGGAGCGTCCTTTCCACTGTGTTCTGCTAAAAGCATCTTGATTGCAAAATCCTCCAAGGATAGATAATAAAGCAGGGCTTCGAAGGCGCAAATTAATCTGATCTGCTCACAGCCCCCAGGCACAGAATCACTTCTCGTTCACTGGAATCAGAAAGATCAATTACGAACAGAAGAGGTTAGAGCAGCATTATTCCTGATCATGGTTTATTCTGGAGACGGTGTTTGGAGAGGAAAATCAGCCTTCCGATTTCCCACTTAATTGTTTAAACACCCAGGTCTTTCATCCTTTTTATTTTTTTTAAGTCCTCTCCATATGCGGATGAACAGTGTTCAGAAAACCCATATTTGTCAAACCCCTTTGGAAAGACGTCTTGTCTTCTGCACCTGTCATTGCTATCTGCATCTACACATCAACACAGTGACACAGCTCCACCTGGAAGTATTGCTATTGCACACCTAATAAAACATGTCTCATTTCAAATTTTTTCCTGAGAAGAACCAGGCCATTACTGCCCAGTAAAACTTACAGGGAAGCAAAAAAAAACCCACCCACCCCCAAATTACATCCCTGCAGCCTGCCTTAGGGGCTCCCTCCTCCTCTTCTATGCACAGAAGCTTCCCATTTCAATGAACAGATTCTACCAACAGGAGGCAGACAGGAGGGAGAAGGGTCTTGTGTTTCCAAAGAGTCACACTCACAGATGGGGGTTATCTGAGGACAAAGACCCTATAGGACTGTTTGAAAATTCAAGATTCATGAAAGATGACCTCCAAAAGACAAGGAAATAGAATCTGCCCAACCTGGATGACCAGGGAGAGAAAGCCCAGTTGTACCTTACCTTTAAACCCACCCCGGTCCCCCATGGAAAAGATGGAGAAGAGGACCTTGTAGTTGGGCTGACTCTGGCTGAATATAGCATTTATCTGGGAAGGCCTGCCCCAGAACACCCAGCCATGACCAGAGATTCCAAAATGGCTGGTCTTGACCTCTGGTTTCAAGTTGCAAACTAAACTGGGTAATTCACATGCTATAAGACAATATAATCAAACAAGACATTTGAAAAGTCTTGCTAGTGACATTGAAAGAAGAGGAATAGATTGGGACAATAAAATAAGAATTCACTGGACTTACCTGGAGATGGCCAGTATAGGTCTTTCCCTGGCTAAAAAATCGGGAGTTATTATCTTTCATATTTTAAAATCTAAAGGAGGGGATGGGGTTGTGGCTCAGCGGTAGAGCACTCGCCTAGCATGTGCAAGGCCCTGGGTTTGATCCTCAGCACCACATAAAAATAAATAAATAAAATAAAGGTATTGTGTCCAACTACAACTAAAAACAATAAAAAAATAAAGGAATTTATCTTACCATGTTAATGTGGAGTAAGGGGAATTGGGGAGAAGGGGAAATAAGGTGGTACCTGTCTCATGGTACACCTTCAATAATACCTGCCTGACCTGGACAGCCAGGAAGACAAACTGGTAGCCCCTGAGCTGGGAGGAAGTGGAGACACAAATCAAGGCAGATTCTTTCTGCATCATGGTTTTTCAGGGGTCCAAACTCTTGGTCCTTAAACAAATCTGTGCTTAAGAAGCCACAGGCTGCCCAGAAAGTCTGAGTTGGAGCCTCATTTCAAAGACTATGGGTCACCTGCATCTGTGAAGCCAAATGAGAGGATGGAAAACAGGAATCCAACCGTGTCATAAAGACACAAAGTCAATCTTCACGCCATTAACTGCTAAGCACAAAATCACTTTCCTCTAATCCTCTGCATGACACGCTTACTCTGCCTCCCAGACATGGATGACTGGATAATGCACATAATGTGGAGAGAACAGCGCAGTGGGACAAAGAGTGACAGAGACCACAGGCTCCGCCAAGTACATTCCTTAACACACCCTGACTGTGGAGTTGAGAATGCTCAACTGTGTCAAAAGCCATCATCGTGCAGGTGACTACCTGAGGGCTCTTGATCCTAGACAATGTCTCCTAGAAAGATCCTGAGAAAACGTACGTCCAGAAGCCTTTCCATACCCCATCCATGCATAAAGGTCTGACCAAAAAAATATATATATAAATATATATATATATATGTGTGTGTGTGTGTATATATACACACACACACACACACACACACACACACATACATACAGTGAACTGACACTATGGATAAGGAAGGGGCTGTAGCAGAGTATGTGCTGTCAGTCAACTCCCCTTCAGAAGTGCCACCCGCCAGCACCGATCACCCACAAATCAGTAAGTACAGCAAGGGTTCTAACCCAAGGGGAAAGTTCAGCTAACAGTAATCAGTCACCACTATATGCCCACTAGGATGGCTATTGTTTTCTTTTAAAAAGAGGAAGAAAAGAAAAGGTGAAAGGAAAACTGTTGGCAAGGATGCAGAGAAATTGGAACCCACATCCGTGGCTGGTGGGAATGTGAAATGGTACAGCTTCTTGAACAGTCTGGAGGTTTGCTAAAAAATTAAACATGGGATTCTCATATGATCCAGCAATTTCACTTCCAAAGAGAAAAGAATTGAAAGCCGGTACTTAAAACAGATATTTGTACACCAAGTTTCATAGAAGCATCATTCTCAATAGGTAAGAGATGGGAACAACTCAAGTGTCCTTTAACAAATGAATGGACAAATGGAAGGTATTATGTACATGCAAAGAGCAAAATCCTGACATGTGCAAGAAAAGGATGAATCTGAATACATGGTAAGAGAAAGAATCCAGAGAAGAAAGAAACAAATGTGTATGATCCCACTCATGTGTGGCCGCTACAACAAGTTCATAGAGTAGAACAGGAGTTCCCAGGGATGGGGCCAGGAAAGGAATTGGGAGTTGGTGATCAGTGGGTTCAGTTTCTATTTGAAATGATTAAAAAACAAAACTTCTGGAAATGGATAGTAAAGGTGACTGGGCAACACTAAATGTACTTAATGCTACCAAATTGTTCATTTAAAATTGCTTCAGTGGTTAAATTTCATGCAACATGTTTTACCACAATAAAAAATATTTAGGTACTGAATCAAACAAGAACAATATTCTTGAGATCATAAACAAGAGGCACAGGGAGTTGCAGACAGCTTTGTGGTCCTGCTGGTGTGAATTTTTATCATTATTCATGTTCACAGTTGAGTTTTAGTTGAAACTCAAGAAAGAGAACCAAGGTAAAGTATTGGCCTCCATTCTACAAAATTCCAGATGAAATCAGTGTCAGAATAGACAGGGATTTGGGGAAAGCTTGGAGCTCAGAGCCAAGGGCTTAGGTGACCTTTTAGTATTAGAGATGTGCCCCACCCCGCAGCCTCCCGCAGCACCTCAAGCTGTAAAGGTTGGTGGTAATGATGGGAATGAGGCTCCTTAGACCCCAGGTGTGGCCCTCTTACTAAATTATTGAGATACTTTGTCACCTAATACTATATGCACAGGGGGATCACCCCACCTACACAGAGATTGCTGTGTTCATGGAGGGGAAAAAAAAATACATAATGTTATGTTCAGTTTTCCACTTCACCTTAAAATAAATAAATTTCTTTTCTTTCCACACTAAATTCAAATCATTTCAAATCCATGTTATAGACATGTAAAATGAAATATAGGCCTAAAAATTCCCCATGCTCCAAAATCTATGGGAAAACAGCCATGAGTAACCAATTCTGAATTCAAGGAAGAACCTACTAAATTTAACAGTGCGACTTCGTTTAGAACAGAAGGCTGGTAGCTGAGCTTCCCTGAGTCCTTTTATTCCCCCTCCTCCTTCCTTAAATACATAAATGGCTGCCATCATGTGAGATGATTTTAATTAAATTTTTGCTTAGCTGGAAGGGATTAATGAAAGGTAACGTCACATCAAAATACAATGAAGTGAAAATCTCTAAGGCAAGTCAACCGCTTTCAGCTTTGCAGGGAAAGTAATAAAAAAATGGAGCTTATATTATATTTGCATGTTAAAAGAAAATTATTGGTTTCAGATTTATAACAATGAAAACAGTCTTCTCCTGGGATACATGTTAAAGTTGTGTGAAAACAAATCAAATAAATGTGCCTTGTCACACAGCATAAGGCACGCCATTCTTCAGACGGCACACTGGCTCTGACTCCTAGCACGCGTACCCACGACGCCCAATGCGTTCTTTCAAAACTCCCTGGATTCCCCGGCCCGACCAGGCGTCCCTCTTCCCCCTTCTCTCTAGGAGAAGCGTCTCTAATTTCACCAAGAATGTCGGAACCTCCTTTTCCTGCTGGTGGGGTCTGAGATCTATTTTGAAGAAGTAAGAGAGAGAGAGAGATGGAACGTGGGCCTTGGGGGAAGGGGGACTGGAGGGCTCATGGTGTTATCATCTTGCACCCCAAAGGGAGATCTCAGGATGAAACTGAGAGCACAGACCTGGGGGTTGGCGTGGAATTCACCTCCGGGCCCTCCGTCATGCGGACCAAGAAGTACCCTTTAAAAAGGTCATTTTCTTCACAGACACCTATCCCTTCGTATAGGCCATGAAATTTAATACACTTGAGCACACAAGACTGTGTCACATGTGCTTTTATTGTTTGTGCTTGTTGGAGTTGGCTTTTCTGTATTTGTAGGAGACAGAATTCTAAGTGCTAATGGGAAAACTGGGCTGTGACACAGAGGAGACCACAGGGAATCCCCTTGGGCCTGGGAACCTGGTACCACACGGGCAGGAGAAACTACTCCTGGGCTGTCACTGAAGCAGCAGTTTTGGTTTTGGGCAAGTTGAGTGTAAATGTGTTGCGGGGTCACCCAGCTCTCCATGTCAGGCAGGCACCGGCACTTCAAGGCCAGGGACCAGAGGACAGCAGGGCGCTAAAGACCAAGCTTTGAGGGGCATGTGCCTGGTGAAGCAGAAATCCAAGGAGCAGGTGTTCCCATTCTGTGGTTGACGGTGGAAGGAGGCGGCAGTGTAGGAGCTGGGGGAGAGTCAGGGGAGATCAGGGGCCAGGAGCAGTCAAGACCAGCCAGGCCCTCCTCAGAAAGAAGGCTCCTCCAGAGCCATGGAGAAAAGATGAGCCTGCCAGGGGACTGATGATCTGGGCCCAGAAGCCACTCGGGGGAGAAGAAAGATGAGGAAAGGGACACAAATACCAATGGTTAGACACCGGTGTCTTCCTTCACTGATTTCAACTTATTCCTGTGTTCTCCAACTCAAAACTGACACACCTAACATCAACTATGAATTAATAAAATCCCAATTACTTCAGTGTCTGCAGTACCAGGGTTACCTATTTTATGGGGCTAGGGGAGCCTTTAAAGATAAATATATGATTAATCACGCAGACATGTTTGAAGGGAAATCTAAGGTTCACTTTATAAAGCTCAGATCAAGCAGTGTTTTTGTGTTGATTTCAGAATCATCTGAATCATCCAACTTTGCTCTTAGTTTCCGTTTTTAATTTCGCAACATGGGCTGCACATCTGAACCTCCACGAGCCAGGGTACATGTCAGGTTTCCTCATTTTGATCCTAAAGACTGCAACACGTTCGACCCAAGGGTGTATCAAGCTCATCCTACCTGGCTTTCTGCAATATTTTTAAGACTTTTTTTTTTTTTTGGGCCTGGAATTAAAAGGGGACCTGTAAGAAAGAACAAAAGTCAAGGAAGTTGAACTGGGCTCTGGGCCTCTCTATTTTGCCTTTTCTCTTCCCCTTTCAGTTGAAAATTCCCACAGTCCAGTGGAACAGTACTTATTTCTTTTGCTCACATGTAAGAACTCCATGTAAGCACAGTTCTGCCTGCAGCGTGGGCATAAGGCACGGCACTCTCTTTGGCAAAAGGCACGCCCCTTTAAGTCCAAAAGCAACCCAGGTCTTCCCCAAAATGCCAGGCAAAAGAAATGGAGGCTCTTGAACTCTGGCAGGATCCCACTTCAATTCTTACCTCATACAAAATCTGCAAATTTAACCACAGGTATGCAGTCCTTGGTAATAGCAACATGTTCTGTGGCGGAACACCCCTGTCACAGGAGTTGTGGGGAATGATTTCAGAAATGCTACGTTTTCCATGCTAAAATAATGGCCTTCATTGTGTTTCGTTTGTTTGTTTGTTCGTTTTTTAAGTACCGGGGATTAAACTCAGGGGCACTCGACCACTGAGCCGCATCCCCAGCCCTATTTTTGTGATTTTTAAATTTAGAGACAGATTACATGTGTGTACCCCACCAGGCCCAGCTGTCCCCCATTGTTTTGTTGTGTCCATTTTATGATGCAGCAATTGAGGTTCAGAGAGCTCACACGGTAGGTGGGCACTAAGTGACAAAACTGATGGGAAATTTGATGAGTTTGTAATAGAGGACACTGTTGCCTGGGCCCCTGGGTCTGTGCTGATGGCAGTACTGCTTCCAGGGCCAAGACACAAGAGCCTGGTGGTTCGTGCCCATCAGAGGGGAGGCTGGCACAAAACCCAGCCACAGCAAGCAAAGGTACAAACCAGCAGGTTCTCCAAGGCCTTGGCAGAACGGAGGGTATAAAGGAAGGATGGGGCTTTCTCCCGCTAAAACCTCACACCAGACACTAGACTGCCTACAGTGCTTCTCCCCAACGCACTGCTGGAAATCCAGAGGGATAAAAATGCACACCACATGCACGCACGGACAGACACACACATACACACACACACACACACGTACGCACAAGTCAAGAGGGAGGGGAGATGGACAGAAGGCTTGGGCTCGCTTACCACACCTGTCTATCAAGTATGTTTTCTCCTCCTTATCCAACACAGCCCCTTTATATACTTGGAATGTTTCAACCGGGTAAAACCTCAAGGAGCTACTTTTCAAAAACCTAGGGTTGTTTAAGCACTGAGAAACTTCTTTATATTTTTATTTTGAGACAGGGTCTCATTAGGTTACTGCTTAGGACCTCGCTAAGTTACTGAGGCTGTCTTTGAACTTGCAATCCTCCTGCCTCAGTCTCCTAAGCCGCTGAGATTACAGACATGCAAAAATATAAGGCCTGATTACTTTTTCTCTGGGTTTTTTCCTTAAGAATAAAGATATGTATGTATGCATAAAGTTTCAGAAAGACTAAATAAATTATTAAATGACAGCATCATAATATAATATTGTAGGGAAGAATAGAATATTTTATATACATATCAAAGTTAGATCTTTTCCAGCATTGTAAATGTCAGAGGAAAATACTCAATGGGCCACATGAAATCTTAACACCATTCTGGAAGAGTCTTCTGCTTAGATGTAAGTTAGATGTAAGGACTTTGGAATCTGACTTGGGATTGAATTCTAAGCTGATATACATTATGTGCATTGGACAAGTTTCTTACTCCCTTTAAACTTGAGTTATCTCATTGTATAGTGGTGAAGATAAAAATGAGAAAATGTTTGTAATTAGGTAAATACAGTCTCTAGCTTATAGTAAGTGATAACTCAATGGTGGTTATTTTATCATCATTAATAATAATATAATAGCATTATATCATTATATTATTAATGTTATAAGTAACACCATATTATAATTACATTTATATATTAGTATTATAACTATGTTATATTTTATATTAAAGTACATTACATTACTTTATTATACGTAATCATATGTTTTAATATTAATATTGTTATTAATGGTACTATTAATATAATAATTTCTTATTTTTTTATTGACAGTAGAATGCATTTTGACATATTGTACACAAATGGAGTGTAACTTCATAAGTTATGACGGATCCGTTTCAAAATAAAGTTGTATATGTGTCCTTTTGGCCACTTCTTCCACAAATATCCAGGAAGTCCCTAGCCAAATGCCAAGAAGCCAGGCAGGCACCAGGGACTCAAGGACTCACAAGCACAGTCCCTTCAGACACCCACTTCGAAGAGATGGTGGGAATCGTGAAAATGATTTCACGAAGGATGGTAGGAGGAGAATGGAATTCCTCCCAGGACTCAGGGCATCGGCCACCGATCAGAGGCAGGGCTGAGGGAGGGCAGAACAGAGATGGGCCTAAAGTCTGATGGGCAAATCCAGTGCCAGCCTCACGCTCCTGAGAAGTCGGGCACAAGCGGACCAAGGCATATCTGCAGATCAGGGACCGGAGAGTCACTGTCTTATACAGGGGTGGGCAGGAGGCTGGGTAGGGGGCAAACAGGCTGTGGACAAGAAGCATTCAGTGTACTATCTACTGAGCAATAACTACAGCCCAGAAATGGTACCAGACCCTGGTGAGTACAAAGGCCAGTAAGGCTCAGGGTCCTCAGAGCTTTGAGCAGAGCTGGGGAAACAGTCACAGCGGGATCCTTCTGAGGTCATGCAGTGAGTGTCAGCGCGTCTTCCCAGGGAGAGGGTCTGAGCACCTCATCCCTGCCCGAGGTCAAGAAAGACTTGAGGCAGAAAAGACACCAGTGCTGAGGCTGAGAGAAGACACAGCCCTCCAAGGTGGAACAGCCCCCTTTCAGAGTTGGGCAGGAATAACCATGCAAAGCTATGGAAAGAGGCCTGAGCCACCTCATGCAAACAGTGGAGACGGGTAGGAGGTCAGAGGGAAACGGAGCACCGCTGAACAGGAGCACAAGCACGGCCACCGAGAAAGGGTCACTGTTGATCTTGGTTCACAGAAGCAAATCAAGGGGCTGCTCCAGATGCTCTAGTGAGCACTCCCCTTTCAAGGCCAGCACTCTATGGCTCTGTTTCAGCCACGCAATGGCAGGCTCCTGGGGGTGGGCTAGGAAGTTTTCCTGTTTAATGCTCTGGATGGGCTTCCACGGCAGCCTCTGTGGGATGGGCTAGGAGCCCTCTCTGCACTGAAGGAAGGATGACGGGATGCATTCAGGAAGGGAACGTGGTCCCGTGTTCCTCCTGGAATCAGAGGCCACCATAACCCCGTGGTAATTTTTAATTCTTAGAGATAAATACATGCAGGAACTTTCCATAAATAGAGTGCTTTCATTTTGTCATGATTACATTCAGCTTTTATGAGAAAGTCTGTTCGCATTATTATGCAAATTTTTTTTTTACCCATGTAGCACTCTCCCCTGCTTATCTTGTGGAACAATTCAAAAAGAAGTCATAATACACTAATTACCTCTCTTTTATCAAGAACGTTGGGAACTAATAAAGCTTCAGGGTTGTGGAACACCACATGATTACAAAGCCAGGAGGCTAGGAGCTTCCAAAAGGAAATGCGAAGGTGTCCAAGGGATTCCAAGGCCCACGGGTGGCTGGCCACGGGGAGCATCTGGGGAAAGGAAGTTTTCACACAAATGAGGACATCAAGGCCCAGAGAGCAGCAGAGAAGCTGCTCTTCAGAAGCACAGAGACAAACACATTGCATTTCCAAACTGCACAGCAGAAAGTATATGGCAACGTGGACTTTATTTATAAATATTACGCCTGGTTATCCAGAATTTGAAAACCAAAATGATTTTTCAATCTACGCTTGTAAGCAATGCTTCCAAACGCTTCCAAACTATTTTCTGATTTTTTAAAAAATATGTACAAGTTGTTTCTTCGTGAGAATGAACCTTTAAATCACCCAAAGTATTCAAGGGGCTGTTTCTAGGATGGTGCTCGGAAAGATTGAATTTTACTTTTATTTCGTTTTGTTCATCTATATATATATTTTTTTCAACCACTCATGTATTTTTTAATAAAAAATCTAACTTCATATATGACATTTGCAGTACTATGACAGCAACACAGATCCTAGATTGTTCCAGGAAACATTGCCAAAACCAAAGCCATGAGTTTAGCACATACTTAGAATTAAATTCTTTTTTGGTATAATGTTAGTTTATTGGGTATTTATTTCATATAATTCGAGGACTCATATAGGGTGCTTAGCCAGAGGGTCTACCCAGAAATTAGAAAACTACAACCCAGAAACCCTGGAGGACAATTGCCAGAGACAAGCCCAGCACCTAAGAGAAAATAAAGACGGGGATGACATCTCACTGTCGTCTGCCTGAACTCTTTGGGGTTTCACCCCAATCATGCCATGCTTAGCGATTAGTTTGTATCTATCACAGTATAATGTCCAAAAAGTTAAACTTGACTCTGGAAGCAATAAACAAAAAAGACATTGAAAGTTACTCGACTCATGACGGAAGGACCCACTGAGAACTCCAGTCCACCAAGAAAGGCGTTCTGGAGACATGTGGCCAAGTCAGAGCTCAGGGAGTGGCTGACAGTTGCAGGTTTTAAGATGGACCACACTGATGATTGTGCAATCTGGAAAATACTAGAAACCACCAAATTCCCCCACTTCAAAAGGATGCATTGCATTTTATGTGACTTCATCTCAAAGTTGTTCTTTTTGAAAGTTAAAAACAGCCAGGGTTGTAACTCAATCCTCAATCCCCGGTACTGTGCCAAGAAGAAAGAAAAGGACAGGCATTCCAACTGACCAGGACATCAACAACCAGGAGTGAGGCAGGCACCGCAGCTATGCGGGCCAACCAGGGGTGGCTCTTTCTCTTTGTTTCTTATAAAAAGGGAAAATGCACAAGGAATCCCAATGGAGTCCTCTCTAGGCTGGAGGCTGGGGATGGGGGGAGAGGTTGAGCCAACACAGAGCCTCCCATCTCCACCCAAAGGCTGGGCGGGGATGCTTTCAGCCAGCTCTCCAGACCAAGCGGCCCTAGCTGGCCTCTCCCTTGCCACCCACCCCTGGAAGCCAGACACTCCCTCTGAGCCCAGGTCCTCTCCAAACAGACATGGCAGGAAGCCCAGCCTGGCTGGGACCTTGGTGAGAGGTGCCCTGGTGCAGAGAGCCACATTCCCCTCTGCAGAGGGACGTGCCTGCAGAGCTTGGGCCTGCCACCCACTCCCCGATGCACCCAAGTGTGGTCACGAAATCCTCATAGAGTCGGCTGCCAGGAAAGGGCATCAGAACCACGGCTCCTTCTAGTCCAGGGGTAGTAGAAACTAGGACAGATTGGACAAGACCCACCTCAACTGGGCAGGGAGTTTCCCCAACTACCTTTCTCCCTTCACATACTCACTGATAATATTCCAGTTCTTTCTGATTCTTTTGCAGTGCTGAGAACTAAATCCAGGGCCTCACACACGCTAGGCAAGTGCTCTGCCTCTGAGCTACACACGCCCCACAATCCAAATCTTTCAAATTACTCAATTATGTGTGGTGGCACTCAATCCCTGTGGTGGACATCAGTCAATACCTACAACGTGTAATCATCGAGTCTGTGAAGGATCCATCAGCTGACAAGTACCCAAGGTAAAAATTTATCCCTTTAGATATGAGATGAAGCTAACAGGCTTAGTCTTCTGGACCCGCACAAACCCACCCAGGGCAAATTTCTCAAATAGGAAAGGGGAACTGAGAAAGATAGAGCACATTCCCCTGGACAAATAAATTAGAAATCAAAAGAAAATCCGGAGCTGGATCAAGTCAATCACCTTCAAAACAACATTGAGTACTAGAAATAATTCTAACACCTGGATTCAAAATTACAGAACCGCAAAGTGAGAAGAAGACTGATCAACAATAGCACAAATGAAAAGATGAAGGTATTTTAATTACACAATTAACAATATGGTCTGGCTGCCAAAAGAGCTAAGAGAAGAGTTGTACAGTCTCTAAAAAGGAGGTGGTGAGAGTTCCACTCAGCAAGTCTCAACTCTTCCTGCCACATGATGCAGGGTTCCAGAGCAAGCAGCTCACTCTCGTAGTTACAGCCTCTTTGCTTTAGGTTTCCAAAGTGGAGGATGAGACTCAGGACTGGAGGACCCACGTGAAAGGGAAGACTGAGTCTGTAATTTAGCTGTTGGCCAAATACTTGGAGGTCTGGTACATGCAGGCAGGAAGATGCTTTTACAGTTTGTTCCCAAGAATGGAAACCCTACAGGAACAAAGGGTAGAAGTTGCAGGGTATCAGATTGCAGCTCCCTGCAAGAGGGCATGAGGTAAGGTCTGTCTGAAAAGGAAGGAGGGAGGATGAAGTGGACATCAGGGGGGTTGTTCAGCAGAAGCTGGAATGGAGACCAGGAGGGCATTCCGTAGCGCACGGGGCCTCCTGCACCCGGGACACAGACTTCCAGGGTCCACTCTGAAATCCTGAACCAACCAAGTTCAACCCCAGGGACGACTGCAGTGATCCTGCTCAGGAAAGGGGCTCCTTATGATGCATTGTTCCTTGAAGTTGAGGACATGGGCTTCTGGTTCAGTGAAACACATCAAAAGACTCTTTAGGATAAAAAGAGAAAAAGAGAGAGAGAGAGAGAGAGAGAGAGAGAGAGAGAGGGAGAGATTTTCTTACTTTCAGGGCTGTAACAAAACCTTCAGCACATTTTAAATCTGATGGTAAAATGTGGATCTAGAAGCTTCAACGTGGGTCTCTTTTCACCTAACTCATGAGGCATATTCTACTCTGGCCCCAGCACATTGCTGCTCTGGGCCATTTCTCGAGTGTAGCTCACTAGTGCACTCTCCCAGTTTGCAATAACAGCAGCAGCTTTCCATCTAGACTGACACTCCCTTTCCGAGCAAAGCTATGTAGACATTATTCCCTGGGCACCCGGCAAGGGGGCCCATCGTCAGCAGTCGGGTCCCCATCAATTTTTAAAGCTCCTACGTGCACACACACAGAAACAGAGACAATGTCACTGGAGGTCTCTGGCCATGTCAATAGCACCATTGCCGTTATTCCCCACCCCCAATCTGGGCATATTGCTACAGAAGGTTCTAGACATAGCCTTGAGTCACTTGAACTTGATCAGTCACATGAGAAAATAAGGATCCATAGTAAGAATGATGATCTCCATAACACTGACAGCGTTAACACTCTTTATAAATTACTTTATTCGGGACAAAGGAATGGTGACACAGAGTAAACTGCTAAATCCTACAGTTAACACTTGGTAAGGCCGAGTTTGGATCCTGCTGGCCTGGCCTGAGGGCTCAGGCTTTTCCCGGGACGCTCGCTGGTGGGCATGGGATGCGTCCCATGGAATAGGAACTGCGATGGCATTGAGTGGGGCTGTGTCTGTGACCATGCTCTAACTCTGTCACAACAAGTGGGTTTGAACAACTGTGGGGCTACTGAGCGTCCAGGCTCCAGGTGCTCCCCTCCTGAAGGCTGGCTGCTACAGGGACCGGGATGGAGTCTGGTGTGAGGAAGCCTAACGTGGCAGAGCAGCCCCCGCTGAGAGAAACGGGAAGCCCAGGCTGGACAAGGCCCTGAGGTCCCCACAGTGTGCAGGAACAAGCAAAATAACAGGGTTGCATAAGGGATGGGGCTGGCCCCGGAGGGAAAGTCCAAGCTCCGGGCAGATAGGGCAGGCCCAACGGAAAGGCCCAAAGTCTAGGTTAAAGGGCAGTACAGTGGGGTGTGGCCACTGTAAGGTCAGGTAGAAATATCTGATACGGGGACAGGAGAGCATGGGGAGGGGTGGGGAGGAGAGACAGTCAGCTCCCCAGTTCCAGGCAATGGCTCCACAAAAAAGAAAAGGGAGATGGGGGAGGTGACCACACCTGTAATTCCAACTACTTGGGAGGCTGAGGCAGGAGGATCCCAAGTTGCAGGCCAGTCTCAGCAACCTAGTGAGACCCTGTCTCAAAATGCAACAAAAAAGGCTGGGGATGTAGCTCAGTGATGTAGCCTGGCATGCATGAGGCCCCAGGTTCCATGCCCAGTACTGCAAAAAGAAAACAAAGGAAAAAGGAGGGAGCAGCCATGCTTCAGGGCTCTGACTTCTGCCCGTCAGAGACCAGACTGTCTCGATCACCCCTGCAAATGAGGCAAGTCCAGATTCAAGCAGTGCAGACGGTGGCAGTGGGAAAAGCTATGGCTGCTTAAAACAAAGCACATTTTCCTACAGAAATGGACAGAGACCTCCAGTCCTTCACCATGTGCCTGCCCCACGATTCTCCTGCTGCTTTACACTTGGGATCTGCAGAAAACCCGCAAAGGTCTCTTTCAAAAAAACCTCCTTTGCAAGGGGAGGCTAGGCGGGGGGCCGGTGGGGGGGACGGCATCTAGGGGCCGAAGGCTCTGCAGCATCTCGGGTCCTGTTAATTTGGAGATACTCACTCCCACCGACATCACGTCAACTCTGCCGACTCTTCACTTCTTTCTGGCAACTGAACACTAAACTGGGAAGGAAATGTGAGGTCAATTCTGTGGAAATACCTGATAATGGATTTCTGCTCCCTTGACCGAGAAAATAGGAGAACTGCTAATAGGGTTCATGGACTACCTACCCACAATGACTTAGACCATTTCTACTCTGCTACCACAAACGAGCAAACTCAGGACATCGCTTGGGACTGGGTGGGCCATGAACAAATGTGACTTCCCTCCCTGGCTGATGATGGCCCTTGGGAGCAGAGGGACAGGGTGGGGACTTCTGTAAGAGACCACTCCCACTTTCCACAGAGGCTGCCTCACTGGCTGTGAATAAAGTTTGAAGTTGACTGTTCACATTCTAGTCCTTCTGCTTCATCATCCCTCTCCTCTAACTGAATATGGGACTGCCCCACTCCACCCCTGAGCCACTCACAGTGACCCTGGAGGCGGGGATGGAGAAGAGCCACACAGTAGTGGACACATCCTTTGGTGGATATTAGAAGTCAGGTTCCATTTCTAGCTCTTCACCCCGATTTTTAAAAAGTAACTTTTACTGATGTTTTATGTCCCAGATGCAAAAAATTCAGACAGCTGTCCATTCAATTTTCCAAACTCATTCAGACTTGCCAGTTTAAAAATGGGTCTTATCTTTGCTCTCCCCCCACCCCACCCCTCAAAAAAAAAATCACAGAGGGCTGAAAAGCCCCATTCTGTGATGGCAGTGTTTTCCTCTCTCTGTCCTGCCTAGAATGCAATGCAGCAACTCCGTGCTACTCAATATACCTTTGCTGGGTACGTATCATGTGCGGGACACAGGCCCTGGACAAGAGGAATAACCCAAGGGACCTCCCAAGCTAAGCAACAGGCCAATGTGACAAGTGCTTATCTTTAAGAAGGCTCTCACAGAGGTTCAGGCTGTCGGCTACGGTGATAATCTATGGCACAGCCTGGGAACAGAGTTCAAAGAACATCTGCTTCACCAGAATGTCCCATCTTTCTTTGTGATTCATTACTGGCTGAATGTCTCCAACACAAACGCTGCCCTGATGAATGCTACTGATGGGAACGAAACTTTGAGGAAACGGAGGAGGAGATCAGCGAATGCAAAATTAATCTCGTGTCAGAAATGACAGCCCATGCCCTAAATAACAGCAGCGATCTCACTCAACATACTGTCATGATCTAGAACTCCCAGAGCACTCTGTATAAACGCAATACAAGAAAACAAACACACCTAGGTCCAAACGCAGGCCGAACCTAAGGAAAGGTCTGGGAAAAAGACTCTCCCCTGAAATGCAGCCTACAGGGCTGCCTGATGACGCATGCACTTGGGTGGAGTGCCAGTTCCTAACCAGCCTGGAAGGGGGAAGCTGACTTGATTATCTTTTAAGTTTTAATTCACCCCATTTCCTCTTCTGCTCAAGTGGCTCAACATTTGCTTTAGAGTTGCATCTCATGGCCTTGCTTGGCCTCCTTATAACAAAATCCCAGGGTGTCAAGTCCCTCAAGACCACTTCAGTAGGGCCATCCTGGTAGCGCAATGGAGGGCTCGAGGTGCCCTTTAAGTCTGAATTATGTTGACATGTGGGGAATTACCAAGTTTGCACAGAACAGGTGCCCAAAGCCAGGTGGGACCAGGTAGCTCCAACTGCCATTCTGCTAAAAATGCAAACTGGTTCAGGTCCGTTAAGCATCGGCTCCAATGAATGCCAGGGGGATTTCTTTTGTGACATGTGAGCCTGAAGTTTCATTTCTGTGGCCTCTGCCTGGGACAAGCACAAACCATGTTGCTATTTCTCCATTCCAAAAATGAAAGAAAGAAAAGAAAAAATGTGAATGTGATACACATGTATTTAGTGGACACATGTGTGAGTGTCATCTAGAAATGAGTTCATTTCTCAAGTTATCGTTGACCTTCACAATTAAAAGCTACACCAGTGCGTCCTTGGCAGGCCTCCAAGTCTGAGTCCCAAGGCCTGCATTTCCTGACTCTGGCCAACGGCCCTTGGCACTTCTGACCCATTTCCAAATTTTCTTCTTTTCTAAATATTCTTAGGGGCTAGGAGGTAGAACCTAACTGACTATGTACATTTGCATCTCAGAAATAAACTCACCCGACTCAACATCAAATAATCCTGAAAGCTTAAGCAGCTGCAGACAGCTTATCCTACTTCCAAATGTTTCAACACCAATAACAGAATTAGACAGCTTGAGCAATTGAATGTAAAATGTCCTTTAAAAGATTTCACAAGCTAGTATTCCATTTATAAGATCATGTAATTAGCATGAACGTATAATAACGACATGGAATTCTAGGTTGATTGCTCCACAGATAGCTGCAGATGAATTTCTTAAAAGATTAAGATTACCTATGGCAACACTGTGGCTAAAAACTCATAGAAGGATTATTTTTGCTTTCATTATAATTTTTCCTCTATTATTTTCTGATCATATACCATTTAAAGTTGTTTTTTTGTTTTTTTTTTTAAACAGCACAGTGTCCATCATATCTACTCCTACATTAAGCTAATCACCCTGGCTACAGAGCCACAGATGGGGAGGAATGTGGTCCAGGAAAGGAACAGAGGCCACGTTTGTCTTCAGCAGACTTCTTAGGGCAGACTTGTGGATTACAACTAGGTACCTGGAAGTCTGTGTTTAAACAGGAGTGCACCCCACTCTGTGGTCAGATATGGGGGCTCCCTAGCCGTACTGAGATCATAAGCGACTGGAATATGGTCCTCAGAAGAAAGAGGAGAGAAACTGTGGCCACAGAGACTTCCTGGCATTTTAAGGGGACGAAGGCATGGATGGGGCCAAGGAGGCTCCGAGAGGCCTGCTGGGGACTCCAACATGCCCTCCTCACGCTGTGTGACCTGCTTTAGGTTCCAGCTAGGAAGTCTTAGTTGACAGCCCAGTGGAAAAGAAGCCGAGTTACTTCTCAGTGTTTCTGCCGGGGAAAGAGGATCAAAAGCAGGACCCGGGGAGAGAAGTGCAAAGTGGACAAAGTGGACGGGAATGGCCTGCAGGGAGGCAAGAGGAAGGTGAACGCAGAGCCACCCGCCCGGGCGCCTTGGGTCTCCATTCTACATTAGCTCCACCCACTCCTGCTCTCCCATCTTCCCTTTCGTTCGACTTTGGGGCTCTTGATCCAGTGATGCTGGAGCTTCTGGGTTTTGGACAACACCTTCCCTCTGGAGACTCAGAAGGACGAGGTGGAGCGCCACTCACTCCAGGTCAGCCCCTTACTGAAAAGCACAGTAGTGTCTTGGAAAACCAGAAACAAGTAGAGAAGGACAGGTGTCTCCCGACCAAATACCCAAATGCCGTCTGCCACTTGCAGAAGTGTTGGGTCTCAGGAAAAATGGGAATTAGGATTTACCAGGGGGAAAAAAAAAAAAAACATGCATCTGCAGGAACCAATCGGTCATGTGACTGCAAACTGCAGCACAGAGATAACCAATGTGCCCTTGTGACAGCTGGAGATGCAACCAGCCTGCGCGCATACAGGCACGGGGTTCCTCCTGGAAGTGCCCTGTGATGAGATGCAAGAGCAGTTCCTCAATTCACAGACAACAAAAAGTAGTTTATCTTCTTCCCTTCATTTAGAATTTTCTTTTCTTTTTTTGCCTGTATATTACTTTTTCTCGTAGGTAACTACACAATATAGACCCAGGAAAATTAAAGATCAGTCTACAGTTTTCATGTCTTTAAGCCAAAATATCAAAAAAAAAAATATATACTTCTTTGAGGAACTTAATCATTTAAGCGACATCACACTTTCACGTCGTATTTTAACTGAGCAGAAGGAAAAAGAAGCTTGGTCAAAATGGCACTGCCCAACTCCTGGAAGTAGCTCTGAAGGAGTTGCTACACGGGAACCCATTTCTGTCACATTTTCAGGGAAATGGAGCTAACAGCAAGAAGAGAGACCTCTAGGAAAAGGAATTAGTCACATAAATACTCCTCAGAGCAAGGAAATTTTTGGTCTTTTTTTTTTTAAGTACAAAATGAAATTTCACTCTCGTCTTATGTTTTGCAGTGCTGGGGACAGAACCCGGGCCTTGTGTGTGCTAGGCAAGTGCTCTACCACTGAGCTACACCCCAGCCCAATTTAAAAAAGAAAAAACAGTACACAGGTGCTAGGCATCATAGGGTTTTTTTTTTTTTCCTGCAAAATAACATGATTGCCCAGCTAACATAAAATGTTTTCCAAGCATTTTGTTCACAGTGAAAACTAAAATGTCATTTAGTCAAAATCTCTCATTTACAGATGAGGAAACAGAGGTGGTTCGCCTTAAGTCCGCCTGGAATAGCACATAGGGTTCAATGACTGAATTGGCCAAAAGAATCCAGCTGTGCAATAGACAAAGGGCACAAGGTGCTGTTGGCTGTGCCATATTACAACACGCTGCTATCCCTGAGGCTTCATTGCCCATGGTACTGGGGATGCAACGGAATGGCCCAAATGCAGGTCTGTCAATCACTACACAAACTAAAACATCTTTGCAAGTTGCCTCCTACCAACAGGGCAGTAAATGTGGACACCCCTCTCCAAGATGCTCAAAGAAAGAGAAAAGTCAGGAGTTGCTCTGCAGAGCCCCTCCCACCAAGCATGTTTTTAGGGAAGAGCGTGGCTGGCAGGAACCCTTCGCTGCAGGTTCTGGTGAATGTCAGCACACAGTTTTGCTTTCCTTTTTCAAATTTCTCACTACAGTGAAACACGGATCACTCTGCAGTATCAAATGCCAGTCTCAGATTTTAAAGTGAGAACAGAAGTCATTTCACCTCAGTCTTTTTTTATGAAGGAAGAAGTCACAATTTGGATTTCCTCCTTTGAGCCCCATGTGAAGGAATTCCGGGGCTAGAGCCTCCACTGCTAATATCAGCACCATTCAGGTCCCACCTGCATCCTGTTCCCCAAGCAGACATGGAAATAAGGTCAACTTTATTTAAAAGCGGAAGCTTCTAAATTTTTTTGCTTTGCACTAAAAATGTCATGAAGAATTATGTTCAGATTTTATACTGAACAATACTTATCAATTCTCAACAGCACAGAGTTTTGATTTTTTTTTTAATGTTCAATGTAACCAACTTATGGCAAATAACACATCACCAAGAAGTCGTCAGCCCTGTGTGGTGATAAGCTTTCTCAGAGGGAGAGAAAGGTGCTTGTTGCTCAGTGGAAACACTTTCCAGGAAAACTCAGACCCCACCTGACTCCACAAGCCAGGACCCAGAAGCCCAGAGCCTGTGACCAGCACACAGGGCTTCCCAGGTCTTGCTTCAAGCTCTTTAAACTGTGACAAAGGGACCAGCCTCCGTGTCTGCCAGCCCCGCTCCCCCAGACGCTTCCTGCACCCACACACAAATTCTTTCCACATGTGCTGTTCACCTTCCAAAATTCCATCCTCCAGAGGAAAAGGTGCAGGCTTCCTAGAGCGAGACTTATGCTTCGAGATATTTCAGGATCTCCTGGGAACTCCGGGTACCGGCTCTGCTCACAGCAGCTGCGCACGGAAGGCTGCTGGCATCCTTACGTGCAAAACGCTCATGGATTCCGTCTTTTCCACTTACAGAATTAAGAAAAATTTCCTATTTCAGAGAGTTAGGTGGCCCTGTGGAAGAAAAACTTCTGGCTTTTTGCTGAGATTTTACTAATTATAAACTGAGTTATCTGCAAGATGGGGGAACGGGTGCCAACTCTTACACAATACTAAGAAAGTGCAGGGAAACATGCAGCTCCCAGAACACCTTAAGAGTCTCCAGGTTCACCAAGTTCCCTTGCTTGGGTGGAAAGTAAGGTCACGGGATGAAGGCAGGTGTCATAGGATCAAAGCTACCTTGGTTCACCATTGGTGCCAGTTTTTCTCTCCGCACAGAATCAGGAATCAGTTGCCAAATTTCCTCCAGACACATCAGGGTTAATCAAATTTAAGAACTATCCAGATTTCATGGATACATATACACATGTACAGCGATATTACAGGGCATCCCATAAATATGTACGATTTTGATGTTATCTATCAGTTAAAAAATAACTCTATCATTACTCTAAGTACATGTACGAAAACATGAATGGTGTGACTCTACTTTGGGTACAACCAGAGATGGGAAAAATTGTGCTCTATATGAATTGAAATGCATTCTATTGTCCTGTATAACAAATTAGAGTAAATAAATAAATTCTTAAAAAAATAATTCTAATTTGAATTTTTTAAAAAAACTGGGAAAAATATTACCCACTAATAGTGAGGTCTCAAAGTGGCTTTGAGAAAAAGTTCCCTTTTCAACAAAGCAAATCTTGTTTGTAAACCAGCTCACAGGCCTAAAGTTCTAGATAGCTCTAAGAGATTAAGGTATGATTCCTCTGTTACACAAATAATAATTTGTGGTTGTTAAGGTTATAGGCTGGCCTACTAGCCAGTTTCCTAGTCATTCATTCATTTTTTTTTAAAAAATTAAATATTTTTTTTAGTTGTCAATGGACCTTTATTTTATTTATTTACATGTGGTGCTGAGAATTGAACCCAGGGCCTCACATATGCTAGGTAAGCTCTCTACTGCTGAGCCACAACCCCAGCTCATCAATTTTTTTTTTAAACTTAAGGTATTGGTTATGTTTTTGGTGAAATAACAAATTATGTTCCTGCCAAGAAATACATGAAAACCACCACCCCCTTAAAAAAAATTCTAAAACTTCTAGAAGATAATATTGAAGAAAATCTAGAAGACCCTGGTCTGGCCATGACTTCTTAGATACAATAACAAAGATGCAACCTGTGAAGCTGGATTTCACTGCTCTGCAAAAGATACTGTCAAGAAAATGAGTAGACATGCCACAGACTAGGGGAAAATAATTACAAAAGATATATCTGGGCACACCTGTGATTCCAGTGGTGCAGGAGGCGGAGGCAGGAGGATTGTGAGTTCAAAGCCAGCCTCAGAACTTAGTGAGACTCTAAGCAACTCAGCAAGACCCTTTCTGTAAATAAAATGCAAAAAGGGCTGGGGATGTGGCTCAGTGTCTGGGCATCCCTGGGCTCAATCCCTGGTACCAAAACAAAACAAAACAAAAATCTGATAAAGAATTGTTATCCAAAATACATACATACACACACACACGCATGCACACACACACAAATCCTTAAAACTTAACAATAAGAAACCGATAATACAATTTTTAAAATGGGCAAAAATCCTGAACTGATACCTCACCAAAGAAGATATACAGTTGGCAAGCAGCACCTGAAAAGATGCCCAGCTTTAGGAGCCATTAGGGAATTACAAATTCAAACGACTACAGTTGCTGGTTCAAGTGGCTGAGCTGCCTCTGAACTTCTCTGATGGTTTCAGAGAAAAGTCAGCAAAAACTGGCCACAGGGCGTTAGGCTGGCAGCCGCTCCTGGTGCTCCCACGCCTCTCTCCCAGGGACGGAGAGGGTCCGAGGGCACCTGGGTCTGGGGCGCCCAGGCCTATGGGAGCCAAGCCCGGGGCTGACCCCTGCCCAGGCTGCTCCGGGCCTGAGCAAGCCCTTGTGGGTCTGCAGGTTTTAGCTGATTTGGTGAATTTTTTTTCCTAACTATTGTCAGTGACTCATAAAAACACCCGAGCAGAGCGTGTGTGCGGTCCTTCCTCACGTCCCAGCTAATGCTTTCTAGGCTGCGCCAATGGCAAACCTTAGAGTAAGAGACCATTTTTTTTTTAACCTGGAGAAAGACGTTTTATTCCGCTAAGCTTTGAAGCACCTTATATTTTTATAGAAAGTAAAAGCCGTGGGTGGTGCAGGGGCGTGTGTTTTTGTCAACTGCCTTTGAAGAGGGTGCCGTGATTTCTGGGAAGACCTGCGCGGTGGCTTTCAGAGAAAGGCCCCCAGGATGGACACGAGGGTACGCACGTGCTTCAGCAAATTAGAAAAGACAGTCTGTGTCTTGTATCTATTTTGAGGAAGAAACAAATTGATACAAATAAAATGTCTTCTTTAAACCTACAGGTGAAGTTGTGAAAAGATAACTTGCTTCTCCATATAACAAAATATTCAAGTATCAGAAAAACCAAAGAATGGCTGAGCAGGGTGGCCCTGGCGCCTGGCCCTCTCCTCTCCCTGGGCATCACCCGCACACCCAAGGCTGCTTCTGGGAACAAGAACACTCGGGTACTTTCCAGCCTCCCGTTGCCCCTTTGGGACTCCTAGATAGAGGCTGTTTTGTAAGAAAAAGAAAACAACATGGAAGAAACTCTTAATTGACAGACTGGGTTAGGCCTTAGGGGCTTATCCCAGAAACCGCACAGCACCTGCGGGCCTCCACTCAGGGAGGGAACTGCCACCATCCGAGTTCATTCAGACTGAGAGAAGCCGCCCCGGTGGTCAGCAAAAGCCTGGCGCCCCTCTGCCCACCAGCAGGGTCTCATTTAGAAGTAATAAAATGTAGACTTAAGAAGAAAAACACAACTGAGAACTGTTCATGGAAACTAGAAATGCTTCAGTGACGTCCCATAGAGCCACCTAGGTAGGAGCTCCATCCAGGCTCCTTGTCACATGCTCCTGGCCTTAGGGGACATCACATCACACTCCAGTTGCCAGTGAGATCCTAGGTTGCTATGGAGCCCCCTCAAGGCTGCTAGGCCAGGGGTGCAGGGGAGCGTCCTTCAGTACTGCCATCAGCACAGACCCAGGGGCCCAGGCAACAGTGTCCTCTATTACAAACTCATCAAATTTCCCATCAGTTTTGTCACTTAGTGCCCACCTACTGTGTGAGCTCTCTGAACCTCAATTGCTGCATCATAAAATGGACACAACAAAACAATGGGGGCAGCTGGGCTTGGTGGGGTACACACATGTAATCTGTCTCTAAATTTAAAAATCACAAAAATAGGGCTGGGGATGCGGCTCAGTGGTCGAGTGCCCCTGAGTTCAATCCCCAGTACTTAAAAACAAACAAACAAACAAACAACAACAACAACAAAATGAAGGCCATTATTTTAGCATGGAAAATGTAGGATTTCTGAAATCATTCCCCACAACTCCTGTGACAGGGGTGTTCTGCCACAGAACATCTTGCTGTTACCAAGGACTGCATACCTGTGGTTAAATGTGCAGATAATACATGCCAGTTAAGTAGTGACTGATCAAAACTAATCTGGAAGAGGTCTGGTTCTGCCAACATGTTTTTTTTTGAACAGATGAAATGTTAAGTTGAGGGCACATGACCTTCACAAGTATTTGGATATGCTTTTCGAGGGAACAAACCGACCTATCAAGACGAAGGCTCCATTTCTTTATGTTTGATAAACCCTCTTCTGTGATACACATCTGAGGTGGGAGCTGGGGGGCAGCAGCCACTCTGCTCATCTTACCATCTCCCGTGTGTCCAGTCCTGGGGAGGCCACTCTGCTTCCAGGGCCAAGACACAAGAGCCTGGTGGTTCGTGCCCATCAGAGGGGAGGCTGGCACAAAACCCAGCCACAGCAAGCAAAGGTACAAACCAGCAGGTTCTCCAAGGCCTTGGCAGAACAGAGCGTGTGAAGGAAGGATGGGGCTTTCTCCCGCTAAAACCTCATAGTAGACACCAGACTGCCTACAGTGCTTCTCCCCAACGCACTGCTGGAAATCCAGAGGGATAAAAATGCACACCACACGCACGCACGCAAAAGTTCAAGAGGTAGGGGAGATGGACAGAAGGCTTAGGCTTAGAAGGGTGGCCTGGGCTCGCTTACCACGCCTGTCTATCAAGTATGTTTTCTCCTCTCTATCCAACACTCTCCCTTCATACACTGGGAATGTTTCAACTGGGTAAAACCTCAAGGAGCTACTTTTCAAAAATAATTATAATAATCGGAGTAAGAACCATGACTTCAGTTACCCAGGTCATGAATACATACAGGCATTTACCCTATTTGAATCTGCTACACATTTCCAAGCTCCAGATCAAAGGTTTTTATGGATTTCATACACATCACCTTGCCTGATCACTGAAGCTAAGGGCAAAAAAAAAGAAAAGAAACAACTCTGTGGGTCTTGCAGCTCAACAATAGTGGGAACCAAGCAGGTGAAGGTTAATTTTTAAACAAATTAACTTTGCAAGAAAGGCTCGCATCCTGTGAGAAGGATGGAAAACCTGCTTTCATGAATGATTCATCCTCAGAGGCCACAGGTGGATTACTCAAGATCCCCAAGGTGCCCTTCCTGCACAGGTACCCCGTAACACTGACAAACATCACCAGGCCAGCCAAATGCCTCTCACCTTCAGTCTACGAAAAAGCCAGGAAACAGTGTAGAATACACCAGAAGAAAACCAACAACAACCCCCCTGAAATTACTTGCACACGGGTACTCCCAAGGGAGGCAGATCAATAAGCACAGTGAAGATAAAGGAAAGAGCGTCCCGCACACGACCACGAGCCCCTCCCTGCCTCTCCACACCAACAAGGAAGAACTGGACCCTGCAGAGACAGCATTCTCATCAAGCAAAAATCTCATTTATCCAGCAACATCAGAGAACAAGGTGGCCTGGAGGAATTTTCCAGAAAATAGAAACCTGTCCTGCACCTTTTAAAATGTCTACATGATTCCGGCCATTAACATTTCCAAAGAGGATTGCACCAGATGCTTTCTTGTTCTCCTTAGCAGGAGGGGAGGACAGAACGTGATCTCTCAGTGAGTCGTGTCCTGCATTTCTGAAATCATTGTCTCTGTGTGTTCTTGAGCACTTCTGGTAAAGGGTGCTTGTCATCACCAAGAGTCTTTCTGGAAGAGTGGGAAAGCGTTGCAGATGAGCTAACCTGGGTTCAGATGGCAACTCCATGGCTCTGCAGCAGGGCAGGTTTCAGCAAGGCACCCTAGCTGAGCCTCTACTTCCTCCTCCATAAAATGCGGACAATGTGCACCCTGTCTAGTGCGGGGCATATCATTAATTTTTAACAAAGGTTGCTTCCCTCCTTCACCCTTCTTCCTTTGCTTTCTCTAATCTGATGTAAGCTGGAAAAGTCAGCAACCAAACATGCAAGGAATATTATAATAATTATGGTCTTATAATATTTATAATGACATAATTCTCAGAAAATTCTGGAAGGGTCTTAAAGCATATTTTATACCCTAATGGTATAAAATATGCTCTTAGGTGTTTTATAACAGCTGTTTCATTTTTGTTTAACTCCCCAGCCTAGACTCTGTTCCAGAAAGTTGTAGATTTCTTTTTGCCGTACATCAATATTTCAGATATAACTTTATTTCCAAGGGCCTAAATAGAAAGCTGATTAATTCACACATAGCTGATTAATTCATGCAAGATCCTGACAAAAGGAAGGGCATCTCACTGTGGGATTCTGCCAAAATGGGCTTTCTTTCATGTTTCACTAATGTCTCAGCTTTTAAAAACTAAAAACAGTACCCCCCGTATGCACCAAGGACTTTAGAGTTCTCATTTGTAATGTCCAGTTCTGGACATCATGGCTGACAGGGCACAACTCTGTGAAGGTCATAATATTTTTGTCCAGTTGCCTGCTCCAAACCAACTTGACAGACAAAAAGGATAACAGAGATGCTCATATTCAGAAACAATTCACGAGGAAGGACATCAGGCCTGGCTTCTTCGCTCTGTAAAGACCACTGTGGTCCAGAAGAGTGTAGCAGCTCAACCCCTCCAGCCAGTTTCCACACTGGGAGGGAGCTTCCGGCCAGCCAGGAGCTGAGCTAGTGCTTGATGTGCTCTCACGTCATCAGCAGCCGCCCTGAGTGTCACCATCAGTATCACCATTCTGGAGAGGGGCACACCAAGGCTCAATGAATTGGAGGCAGAACTGAGCCATCCAGATCTCCTAGATTTCACGACAACCCAACACCAAGAAGCCCCCCGTGAGTTGAGCATCCCTAATCTGAAAATCTGGAATCTGAAAGGCTCCAAAATCTAAAGGTTCTTGAGCACCACTGTGACACTCAAAATATTTTGGATTTTGGAGCACTTCCAATTTTCAGATTAGGGATACTAGACTGGTAAAGTCTAAGTGTGCAATATTCGCATTTTGCAATTTTATTTGCAAGTTCATTGCAAAATGAGGGGTGGACCTCCAAAACCTGAAACCCTTCTGCTCCCAAGCACAATCACTGCAGGCACAGAGCTTTCCATCCCACTTGTGCCACACAACTCCCGGAGCTGGTGGAAGCCACTGGTATTCAAGGCACAGCTAGAATGTTCCTCATCAGCAATTACTCCACTCTGCACTTTCCCTCTTCAGCAGAAAGCTGTTCCTCCTCAGGCGAGTGTCTGATCCTCAGCAGAACAGCCTCAGGCAGGAGGGAAACCAGGCTGCCCACTACCCTCCAGGCTACAGCTGGTTCCTGCCCTAGACACTGTCCAGGAAGCTGGGGGTACTAGAGATTTTCTGGCTTTTGTCTTCCACCCCCTTCTCTCTACATCAGCCCCCAAATTATCTCAAACAGCAGCAAAGGGAGTCTGAAGTGAGCACAGAAGCTGTGACTGGAAACTGGCCCAGTAGATGACAATTAACAAATAGATGCTCCGTGTCCAGCCCCGACCTGCTGCTGGAACCACCAGCCACAGCTGGGCAGTATCTTTGCAAACTCTGTGTCTGAGGACATCAGCCTCCTGCAGAGCTTTGCACAGAAAGAAAAATTAGAACCGGCCTCAGTTAGCCCTTAAACTTGGGCTGGACATGCGGGAACACATTGAGCAGCGGAGTGTACCCCTGCATTCATTAAGTAGTGGGGAAAGACCACCAAGAAGTACAATAGGGGGAGGGGGCTAGAAGTTTCCCAGGGCTTCACAGCAAAGTACCAGAAACTGAGGGGCTTAAAACAGCAGGGATTTCTTCTCTCACAGACTTGCAGGATGGAAGTCTGAGATCAAGGTGCCCACAGGGCAGGTCCTTCTGGAAGCTCTGAGGGACAATCCCCATGTCTCTCTCCCCGCTTCCCGAGCTGTCCTGGTGTTGCAGGGCTTGTGTATGCTGGGTTCCAGTCTCAGCCTCTGTTATCTGTGGCCTTCTCAGAAGGACAACGGTCACTGCGGGTAAGGCCTTTGATGATCTAATGTGACCTCATTGCAACCAATTACATCTGTAAAGGCCTTCTTTACAAAGGAGGTCACAGGGAGGTTCCAAGTGGTCGTGGATTCTGGAGGGAACAGTGCTCTACCATGTACAAGAAGGGATCGGTGAAAGGGGGCAAATATGTGACAGCGGCCAGGTCCACACATAGCTGGGTTTCATGGGTTTCCAATCCGTCCTCCAGCATTCACTTAGAGACAAAGCAACAACACAAGGCAGGCACACCAGGAAGTGCCTCCCATCCCCAGTGCCTGGACATCACAGCGGAGGAAACCGCCACCCACCTAAGAATCCAGGTAACCCGAAAGCCACAGCAGGGCTCTTCCTGTAATCTATGACAATGACAACTGCTTAAGTCTAGCCTGACTCCCATCACCTTTACTTAACTTTGCCAGGGAATGAACCCTGGGGCGCAAAACCAGTGAGCCACATTCCTAGCCCCTTTTACTTTTTTATTTAGAGACAGGGTCCCAAGAAAGTTACTTAAGTCCTTGCCAATTTGCTGAGACGGGCCTCAAACTTGCAAACCTCCTACCTCAGCCTCTTGAGCTGCTGGGATTATAGGTGTGTTTCATGGGACCCGGCTCCCATCCCCTTTAAAAGTGCATCAGTTCTCGTTAGAATCAATGAAACTGAGACCAGCTTTCAGAATTGGGAATGATAAATGAAGTCTGCGGCCTCTCTGCGCTTCACCATTTATCATCATCTCCTCTGGGAGCTCTCCTGCAAAATACTTTGGGGGAACTCTCTTTCCTCCAAGCACCAACATACAAGGGTCCTCCTCTGTATCTGAGAACTTCAGCACTGCAGGCAATGGGACGGCGTCTGTGCGGCCAGGAGCAGAGCTTTCTTTTTTTCAAGTGCATTTGTGAAGTGTGTGGGGAGCCAACTAAAATTAATGAACTTCCTGTGCCAAAAAGAACTAGGCTCCAAATTCGGTGCTGGACTGCCAAATAGAGGGTGTGAATGAAGTCAGCTTGGGAAGGTAATGAGAACGTTCCAAAGGAGCAGACGCCGTGCAGGCAGTCCTGACCTAGGTGTGCTGACCCACAGACGTCCCTGGCCTAGGAAGATGACCTGCCGCTGAGTGACCTACCCACCTCCTTCCCCATCCCACTCTGCACTTCCCTGACCTCTGCCTCCCCAGACTCTGCACCTTCCCTCCACAAGTCCCATGGTCACCAGGGCCCTAGTTCCTGGCCCTTTCCTCCATGGCCAAATTCCGCACCTTGCCTGGCCCAGCCCCGGGCCAGCGACTGCACAAGACACAGTGATGAAGCAGAAGGGGAAAAACCCCCAGAAGCTCCCTGCCTTGGGGCTGGGCCAGAACTTTGTGGCCAAAGTCCATGACATTCACCTCCTGGGTCTTCATCTTTACCTGGAGTTTTAGTCCCAGGTCTGGCCTTCACTGGGCATGGCCCACCTGAGACTCAGCCCCAGACTCCCTTCCCCAGGAAGCTGGCACACTGGCTAGGGAGCCACAGGGCCTTAGCACCTGCCAGTGCTGCCATGTGCCAGCAACTGCCCCCAGGGAGGATAGTAGGCCTGGCTCAGCTAGCACAAACTGTAATTGAAGCTGAATGCAATTAATTGTATAATTTTGAATCATTTCAGATTAATTCTGCTAAAAAAAAAATCACGTTATGAAACTAGGACAAGATGAAGAATTGTTTTCAGAAAGAAACCAGACATAAATAAGTCTACGATATAAACACTGGGTTCACATCCAATACTGACAGCTAATGGTAGGGTGTAGCTCAGTGGTGGAGTGCTTACCTGCTTGCCCAACCCACACAAGGCCCTGGGTTCAATCCCCAGTAACCCACCTTCCCCAGAACTCAATACACACAGTTAAGCATGACAACAACTGGGATTATTGGTTAAAACCTTAACTCATCCAAAACGCAGAGAGATCCTGTCCTACAATTTGTGAAGCCTCATGCCCTTGTGATCAGGTCTGAAGAAACTGCAGACTTCTGATTCCCACGTGGGCTGAACGGTCATATGTAAAACCTCAAACGCATTCATGCTTCCACTGGGCAGAGCAGATGCGGGGAGAGCCACGAGACTGATTTCGGAGAAGGAAGCCTCACTGTCACCCAGGAGGCCCTGTTCCCATTCAATTCAATCCAAAGCCCATAACGGGGCAGAAGGAAAGCACCTAGAAGTTCTGCAGATGACAGAAACAAAGAAAAGGGGTGACTGTACGGGTCACAGGCCTGCCTCGCCCCAGCCTGTGCCCAGGCCGTGGGTCCATCTCCCTGGTGTCAAGCTCAGGGTCCTTCCAGGTCCAGGACCACCCAGGTGGGCTGCAGAAGGGCTTCCACTTCTGTGTCCTCAGCCAAGGTGGGGGAAGATGCTGGGCCTTCCGGACCGGACTCCCAGGTGCATCTGACCACCACACAGTGAGACGCGGCAGCAGGACCCCAAGCTCCAAGTGCAGCAGGGGCTCCAATGGGCCCCGGGCCTTTGAGAACGCAGCCATCAGAGACCCCACGACTGCTAATGGTCAGAGGTGCCCGCCATCCAGTCATGCAGAAATGAAGTTCTGGAATCCCCCTGCGGCTTCCTGGACGCGGGTCTACCTGAAGATGCACGGTGGGTCCTGATCCTGAAAGCCTGAAGGCCACGGGAAGAGGTTGCGCCTGCTCGCGGCCAGTTAGAGCCACCTCTGGAGGTTCTCAGAATGCAGGTGTCTTGAGAAGACACGGAAACCCCGAGATGGGTTTGAGAGGCTCCTTATTCCTGCCCCACCAGCGGTGTCTTTTGTCCTCGCCACCTCTCGCCCCTAGCTCTGTCTCCCTGTTCAACCTCACGAGAGCAGACTTCCCTTTCCAGAAGCATCCAGGTAGAAGGTTCCAGAAACACCTGCGCCGCACCTGGAGTCCCACTCCAGTCCTCTCTGAGGCCTAGAGAGTCAGCAAATGGCACATCCGCTTTGAGGGAGATTGAAGAACTCACTGAGGTCGTGACGGGCTCCGGGTCAGAGAAGAGGCCAGGAGGGTGCAGACATTTCTCTGGACAAAATGAAGCCAGCAGGAGTATTTTCAATAAATCAAATCCTCCGGGCCTGGTGGACCACAGGGTCACCCGAAGCCGCCGCTGGCTGTGTCAGTTGGGTAGTGTCCCTGCTGCACACAGGGGCCGTAAATGACTTCATATAAATGAGGGACGGCACTGGAAAATGAAACGTCTGCGGGAGGCTGTGACGGAGGAAGCCCTAATCTGATTTACTCCCCAGCAATGTCCTGCTTTCAATCCAATTTTCTGGACAGTGAGATTGAGACAGAATCAAAATGGTATTTGCCGGGAGCAAAGGAAAGATATTTCTGTCCCCTGGCCTTTGTGTTTATTAGAGATCAGTCTAGAGGGAACCCAACTGTACAGGAAACCCAAGGTTCACAATATGACTTTGTGTCGGAGGCTTTGAAGGGTGGTCAGGAGGCAGAAACCACAGTCCTCCCTGCCCTGCCCTACAGACACAGCAGGGCTTCATTATCCAGGCTCCTGAGATGAAGAGCAAAACCAAAGATGGTCAAAGCACAACCAGTCACTCATCCACAATCCCTGCCAACCCTCTGACGCTGGGAAAATGTGGAAATAAAAACCCTCCACTCCTGTGGACATTCTAATTAGGAGAAACGGAAGCTCATGACATTCTGCGATATAACAGAATTTCAATGGTATATGCCCTGCCCGTTTTCAAAAATATTTAAAAAGTATCTTCTGCTGAACTTGCCTCAAGTAAAGAGCATTTCTAATTCTGTATTTAAAAAATTTTTAAATCAGAGTAGTCCTTGGTACTAATTGCTATTATATTCTATTATTAGAATCTCTACTTATAGAGATCAAATCTGAAAATATAATATAGCATAGTTTAAGTATTAAGAGGATTGAATATGTAACTTTACCAGAGTAGCATGTATACTTTGATCACTTCTAAACATGAATACCAATGTCTAAATTTCATCATTTGGCTTTTTGGGGGGCAGGGGGGCCCACTGGGGATTGAACTCAGGGGCACTTCACCACTGAGCCACATCCCCAGCCCTGTTTTGTATTTTATTTAGAGACAGGGTCTCACTGAGTTGCTTAGCACCTCACTTTTGCTGAGGCTGGCTTTAAACTCACGATGCTCCTGCCTCAGCCCCCAGAGCCACTGGGATTACAGGTATGCACCACTGTGCCAGCCCTAAATTTCATCATTTTTATTTGACATATCACTTAGTTAAGGAACTGAAGAATCAAAGAATAGAGATTCAAGAATAGATTTGCTTTGTGGCTTATCCTGGGTCCTCTGAAACACATTGAGTCTTCCATTTTTTTAAGTCACTGAACACTCTAAGGCAACAGAGAGGCAGAATGAGAGCCATGAAATGGGTTTTCTACTTGGGGTACACTTCCAAAACTTCTCCCAGCAGGAAATGCCCAGGTAGCAGTCCTAAAACAGAGCCATATTCATCAGCAGTTCAAGTGGAGGCCAGGCGTGGTGGACCACACCTATAATCTCAGTGACTTGGGAGGCTGAGGCAGGACGGTTACAAGTTTGAAGGCAGCCTCAGCAACTTAGCGAGGTACTGTCTCAAATTAAAAAATAAAAAGGGCTGGGGATGTGGCTCACTGGTAGGTCATCCTGGGTTCAATCTCCAGTACAAAAAAAAAAAAAAAAAGTTATAGTGGAATAGACAAAATTCTATGCTAGTTAGCACCATTTGGGGTTTCTAATTTAAAAAAAAAAATAAAAATCAGTACAACTTAAGGTAAATAATGCCACAGTACGGGAATCCATACTAGGTAACCAAGATATCAATAGCAACCCCTCAACCCCTCAGAGCCTGCTCATGCACTGTGTGTGTGACAGCAGGTGTCCACCCTCCCCAGAACTTTCAGTGCAGGGTGCGTCTGTATGTGGCTGAAAGTCAGGTTGGTAGTAACGAGTCCATGGGAAGAAAAACATCCCCTGATCTGGGGGCCCTCCAATCATGAGCTCTCCCTTTCCTTCCATGCCCGCCTTCTGTAGGGACCTTTCAACTCTGCCATCCTCCCCAGAGAGGACGTACTAGCCTGGGGGCTCTTCCTCCACACAGCTGCCAATCTGGGCCTCCCTCAGCCCACGACCTGGCAGCCATTTTTACCTGCCTTGTAGTGACCCTCTGAGCTGCTATCACTCCTGCTGCACAGACCAGGAGGTTAACAGGACGGGTTCTGCCAAGTGGGTCTGATCCTTGCAGACAGGTGAGCTGACTCAGAAGCTCCTGGATGACCCTCCTTTTGGGAGCATGAGGCCTTTGAACCAGCAGGATTCCCAGCATAAACCAGGTATTCCACTCAGCAATCCACTATCACATGAATAGGCCATCTTGCCAAAGGTCACCCAGTTAATGAGGGATGAAGATGTCATTCCCAAGCCTTCAGTCTTTCAGACGAAATTTTGTCAGGGTGATAAATGATGCTTTAAATAAATAAATAAAACAGCTGGGGGTGGAGCTCCATGGTGCATGATGCCCAGGTTCAATTCCTAATACCACCACCACCAACAACAAAACACTATGTCACAAAACAAAAACATATCCCCTACCGCACAAAGGATGCCTCCTTGGAAATGAAAAACAAATGAAATGAGAAATCATTTCTTAAAAGTAGTCAATAAATGAAACAATATGCTGCCCACAGTTGAGCGCCATCCGGGCGCACTCGACACAGGAGGGAAATCTCACTCTTCCCCAGCTCCGCTGCAGGTCTCCTGTCTCCACTGTACACAGCACGCTGCAGGAACACACCCCAAAACAGCTAAAAGCAATAACCAATTCTAGAAGTAAGCCCTGGGCCTGGTCTCTGTCACCGACATGGGCACTTAGTGTTCTGTTTACTAAGGAATAACAAGGAAAACACCTATCCACAGAAGCTCATATCTTTTTTAAGTTCAGAGTTTTTCAGATCTGGGCTAAGACTCTTCAAAATGCTGTGAATGATATAAAAACATGGGCAAAATTAACAAATTCAGGAAGTTTTTTTTTTTCTCTCCAGAATCTCTCTGCTACCTATCGACATAAGCATTGTATGATAACATTAGATTCACCTCACCTGCCAAAAGCACATTTTGGGGGTAAAATTGCAGGAATATTTCCTTTGATTGCTTAAAGGGATTTGTGATGTTGTTGGATTTTTGTTTTGGCTTTCTGTTTAACTTGGTTTTGTATAAATTGAATTATATGTCAAGAGCCAGGAGAAGACACAGTGAATTCTAAGGCACCGACTTTTGTTCCAACCAGAATTATCTGCTCCTCATATATTTGATCATTAAATATGGATTTTTAATGCAATCAATTTTCAGAATAAAGGGTGGGCACAGACACATAGTGTTTCTTTAAGATTAAAACATTTGCCAATTTGCCACCCTTGTTACATATGGCTGTTTAATGGCATTGAGCCTACTGGGGATCAGAGAGCATAAAGCAGTTGAAACAATGTATTACTAATTTCCATCAGGCAAAAAAAAACTTTCCACTTTTATCAATCTTCAAAGCTGAAAAATTCACCATTGCCTTTAACCAGATCTTGTTTTTTATTAGGACAGATTGCAAAATGACAAAAATGACTAACGATCCTTGTTATCCTAAAGTTCAGAAGTACTAGGTAGGCGCTACGAGACCAACAAAATAAAGTAACAGGCTGACTTCAACTTGTTAGGAACGAAAGGCGAAAAATAAAACAGGAGCCAAGGCCATTGTTCTTCCCAGTTTCACTCTGAAGACCTGAGCATTTTAGTGAAATTCAAGGGCTTGGTTCAACATCACCCATTCACTGCATGTGCGGCTCTTCCACAGCCACAGAAGTGAACGCCTTATTGGAGGATGCCCCCTGCCCAGCAGAGACAGAAAACTAACCAAATACCTACACAAGATAAGGGTCGAACACACAGTGCTTTGGAAAGTAGGCACAGAAGCGATCGGTTCTGCCAGGATTCAGGAGCATTTGCGTTTGGATTTAATCAAGACTCCCAGGAAACAAGAGCAAAAGAAAAGGCTCCTAGAACTGAGAAGGAGCTCGCCTGCCTGCCAGTGACACTGTCATGAGAAGAGGTGACCACAGATCAAAAAGTGGGGAAGGGGACCCCGAAGGCTGCTGGAAGCCAATTTTTATTATAGGATCCTAGGAGCTGAAGCTGAGGGTAGGTTAGAGATTGTCACATCTGGCCATTTGAGTCAAGGTTTCCATGTTTAACCTGAGAGTCTGAACTGGGTCCGGGTCTCCTAGCACATAGTCCACTCCTCCACCCAACCCTCACTGCCCCTGTGAAGCTGTGCTCCTGCAAGACAATGCCTTCCATGTGTTACTATTCAGATGGTCGAACCAATGGCCCAAGAAGTTTCTCAGAAAGCACAGAAAGCCCAATTTCTTTTGGGTGGGAGCAAGGGGGGATGTTTCCAGAAGGCCTCAACTGCACAAGAGAAATCCCTGAGCAAAGGAAGAAACTGTCTCCCTCTCAAAACTCCACTGGCCACGTGCAGCCAAAGCTGCAAGCAGAGGCTGAGGAACAGCTGCTGCTCAGCAGAAAGGAACTGGGACTTGGAAAGGATATGCAACTGTCACTCCCCTTCCAATAACCTGATGCCTCTCGTCTAGGCATAATTGTCACCTTTCCATCTCAAGGGCATGACACCTCCTCTCTGTCTACACACTCCCAGGTTCCTGCCAAAGCATTCTCCGGGAGCTCGCCCTCCCAAGGACTTCCCCTCTGAATGGCTTCGTAGCCTTCTTAGCATTTCTGGAACATAAAACTATGTTAAACTGCCTCTTAAACCAAAGAAGTCAAAAGTGAACTCGCTCAACTGTTAAAAAGGATCTGAACCCATGTCTACATTGTCTTTAGAAATAGGAGGGGGAACCAGGTATGGTGGCACACACTTGTAATCCCAGTAGCTCAGTAGGCTGAGGCAGAGGATTGCAAGTCCAAAGCCGGCCTCAGCAACTTAGAAATAGGAGTGTAGGGCTGGGGCTGGCACTCAGTGGTGTGGCACACTTGCCTGGCATGTGCAAGGCACTGGGTTCGATTCTCAGCACCACATATAAATAAAGGTCTATCAACAACTAAAAAAAAATTTAATTTTAAAAAAGAAGAAATAGGAGTGTGATAAAAAGCAAAACAAGCTACAAGTTTTTACCCTCAGAATTCAGTGCAGAAAGATGCACAGCATACATCCTGAACAACTCCTCTAACCATCTAAACTGTCTGTTTTGCAGATCTGGGGTCATAGGGATACAGAGATACTCAGAAACACACCTTGGTTCTGAAGGCCACCTGGGTCCTTAGCTTCCTAGGGATGAGTAGGCCCAGAGAGGCTGAAGAGGCACTGCTGCCTCTGAGGAGTTATGTGAGGACCCTCAGGCTTTAGGATTCTGCAGGATCAATACCATCCTAAGCAGCAAAGAGTTGCCAAAGCCCCCAAACCCCCTCTAGGACCACGCATGTCAGCAGCAGCCCTCATCAGAATCCAGATGGGAATCTGTCTGAACTCAGCCACATCAAAAACACAGCTGCTTATGAAAAACAAGTTCCAATCTATTTTTTAAACTGAATTACACTATGTACTTATCAGGGTTCAGACAGCAGGAAAAAAAATGTCCGGCATCCTTCTTGAGCAAGGCTGACCAGAAAGGATAGAAATTAATACCAGGCTGGAGGGTGGGGGCAGATCTGCCTGAGCAGGGCCCCCGGCCCTGTGGAAAGCCACAGATATGGCACTTCTTCACATGTAACTGTTCCAGTCCTCTGAGGAGTCAGACTTAATTAGATCGTCTCCTCCCTGGATGGTTTCAATTAGGCCTGCACCCGAATAATCTAATAATCGGGAATTCCTCCTGATCACTGTATCAGGAAGCCTTCTCCTCAAGGTAACTGTTCTGAATGGCCTCTAGCCTCCAATAGCTGGCCTCCACAGTGTCCACAGCAGCATGGATCCGTGGCACCCAGCTGGCCTGGTTGCGGGCACTGGTTGCTCCTTTGCCTGGAATGAAGCTTGGTTTGTTTTCTTGCAGCACTGAGAGGTGCAGGCCTAGCAGCCCTCCCGAGAACCCACAGGAAAGGGGCCCCAAGCCCCAGGGAGCGCCCACGGACAGGAACCAGAGACAGCAAAGCGGACCTTGTTCAAAGTCCCCTCCTGGACCGACATCCCAGACCCGACACCATGAAGTGACATCCAGGTGGCCAATTCAGGGGTGGGTGTGTGTCTCTAGTGCCCGTGTGTGACGAAAAGCAAAGGTCCCCTCAGGTCAGTGTGTGTGTGCACGTGTGTGTGTTCTGGGCAGTGGGGAAAGGTGTAGTTCAAAGATTACAAGAAACAGAGTGGGATTTTTCTAAACTGCTAAAAAAAGAAACAAGTCGGGAAAGAAATTGCTATAAAGGCTTTATTGTCTCCACCAGGTGCAAACAGAGGTGGGAGTGCCTCTCCACAAATAATTCACAACCCCAGCTCCTAAAATTAAGCTCCTCTATAAAGAGATGGCCACTGGTGTCTCCAGATGCAGCCACTGAGGTGCAGCCTTCTATCCCAGGAAAGAGGGGAGTGCTGCAGGCCAGAGGAGGAGGGTCTCGGCTCCGAGGCCTCACCACTGGGCAGCCAAGCTCTAAATTCCTCCGGGGGTCAACCGACAACGGGCTTCAGGGAACCCACTGTTAGACCACCTCTGAGAAAGAAAAGGTGGCCGCCAGGTAGACTGCGACATACCATCAACTTAGGAGGCCTCTGGACTCCAGGACACTGAACCGTGAAAGCACCAAGGCTTGGGCTGATGAGACGGCTTCTGTGTGAGTGAAGCCCCCAGCCGGGCCTGGTCCTAGCACCTATGCTAGGAGTGTCACCTACTCATTCACAGCATCCTGAAAGGTTTTATCCCTACCACCCACCACTGACGGACTGGGAAACGGAGAGGAAAGGCTAAATAGCTTGCTAAGGCCAGCAAGAAGCACAGCACAGACTCCAACTCTGGCTCCTCTGGGTCTGAAGCCTGCGAGGTCCCCTGCCAGGCTGTCTTTGGGGGCAAGTCTGCCCTCAGGTGAAGAGCTTCCTGGCCACTCCTCCCAGGGTTCCTCTCCCACCTCAGTCACTGCTCTGGTGAAGACAGAGCATCCCTTCTCCTTTGGCTGTGGGTGGCCAGGAATTTAATATTAGCTAAACCTCCCCCGGCTCCACCTGCTCCCCACTCCAATCTTTATTCCTCTTGTTCAATGGACCACACCTGTCACAACACGGGCACCATATAGCAGGGGGTCAGTTACCAGGGCCCCACTGCCTCGCTGAGGGGCGGGGGCTGCAAGGCAGGCTTTGTGCCCCCTCACCCCAACATGCCGCCACCTGTCACTCATCATAACTGAGACGTTTGACTTGCGGCTGAAGGAAAGCGTATAACCCGTTTAGTGAGTTACTTATTGAGCCAAGTTCCTTCTTCCACAAACTCTCATGGGAATCCTCCGCAGCCAGAGCAAACAAGCTTTCTGTTTAATACGCAACGACATCCAAGAAGTCTAACTTTGTTTTTTCGCTTCCTGTTCCAAAGCTAGATTTCTTTCTAGGCGTCGCAAATGCCAACACCCCCACCACAGTTTTCCCCCATGTTACTTCTTAGTCATTCTTTTCCAGCCTCCAGTTGGAACGCAGCTGGCAATGGGGCTGGCCTTTTTATCATCATAAAGTTTGACAGAGCAGCCCAGAATCAGAGAATCTTGACTCTACACCCTCATTGATTGCTTGCAGCAATGAGCTGAGCTTCTGCTGTTTGCTATAAAATGAAGTTTCTAATAATCAGTGGGACTTTTGTGAGATCTAATGATGTACTGGTGTGCAGCTGGTGTAAGCTGGTCCCCAGAGATGGGCAGGGCCACTGACATAGTTGCTTTCGTGTTCATGTGAACAATGGTGATGTTGATGTTTCCCAAAATACAAGAATCCTTGTTGACTCCTAAGCAAACAAGGATCCAGGAACTGCCTGTAGCCACTTGATTCTGGCACAGTCATCCCCAAGGAGAAACCTAAGTGTAGGCACGTGCGTGAGAGAGAAAGCAAAAGTAGATACTGAAAATAAATATCTGATAAACACTCATTGAGTGCTTCTATGTGCTGAGCGTGGAGGTTCAAGGATAAATAAAGAACAAGACGGGCTCCGAGCCTACCGAGTTTGCAGTCTCACGGGAGAGGCAGTAAGGACTAATTATAAAGCAAAATATGTCACTACACCTAGGATGAACACTGCAAGGAAAATGTGGTGGGTAAAATGACAGCAGAGCAGAGAGGGGACTGAGGTGACCTGGGGTTCAAGGAAAAGTCTTCAAGAAAAATCAAGGTCCCTGCTAGAAGCTAAAGAGAAGAAGAGGAGCTACCCAGGGGAGCATCAGGGAGGAGCTTCCCAGGTGGCCTGAAGCAATGGCTCTGGCAGTGGTGGGAGTCGGGGGACCTAGCACAGGAAGGAAGGGGTGGAGCAAGGTACGTTCATGGCACCTGGGGAATACCAGGAGGTGACCAGGGGCTGACAGGAGAAAACCACCACCTGGAGATTATGCTGCTGGCATGGACATGCGCTAAACCCACACACGCCCTGGTGTGCAGAGGACTCGGGAGCAGAGGAGCATCCTCTCCCGAGTAAGAACCAGTGGAGAAGAGCCAACGTAAAAAAACTGGCCAAGTGCTGAAAACACGGCCCAGACACCATCGCTGGGGCTCCTTGGGAAGGCGGCTCACAGATGCAGACTGTGGCTTCCAAACAAAACACATCCGAGTCCCCGCATGACCCGAAACCACCTGAACAGGAGAAGCACCTGCCGAGAGTCCTGGGAGCCACACACGGGAATCACAAATGTCTTACATACATGAGCAAGCACATGGGGCTGCGGTTCCCGAGTGAAGGGGAAGCAGGTTCCACCCTCAGGGACCGGCCTCCCCTCCTGGATGGACAGATAAGACCCCTAGACCTGTGAAGGTGGGACCCCAAGTCCCTCAGGTGCTGCTGTTTGGGGTTAGATGAATGGTGCCATAGCATCTGGCTTCAATGTCCAGGTGTTGAATAAAGCCCCCCTGACCACAGCCCAGGTTAGGTGCACTGCGAGTGTCTCAGGCTCTGCTGTCACTCGTGGCCATCAGGATTCTGTAACTATCAGGGTATCTGTTGGTCATCCATCCCCCTGCTAACCTCTAAATTTTGCAAGGGGAGGTGCTCCTTATTTTCAGAGTCTCCCACGGGAGCTTAGTAAGTACTTATCCACTTCCTGACTTGCTGTATTACTTAAAAATAACCAAGTTGATAAAATTTAAAGAAAAAATTAAAACTGGCTATAAGTTACAGACACCAATACCTTCCACTACAGGGGATCAGGAGTCCCTTTCTTTCTGCAGCTGGGGGGGGCGGGGGGGGACAACTCTTAGAACCACAGAGCCTGGATATATTTTTAGCTCTTTCTATTCACCTTGTCAGTGACTTGAGATGATCAATGTAGTCACAAACACTTAGAAGTCAACGATATCCATCAGGAATTTTAAGACTTGCTGTTTCTAATATTTCATAGGGGAAAAAAAACAACTTTCAGTAAGCACTCCTCTCAACACAACTCAGGAGGAAAGAAAAACCAAGAGCCTCCCTTAGAACAAACACAGGGTGCATATAGCTGGGTTCTTTTCAGGCGTGATTTAACAAACCTAAGCCCAGGAGGCTGAGGCCAGGGATTCCCCAGGTGTGGGGTGGAGGACACACACACAGGCAAAGCCAGTTATTTTACTTTTTAAAACCTGGCAACGCTGCCTCTGCTGTTTCAGCTCAGATGAATGAAAGGTTCTCTTGTCAAGTGGAGAAAAGTGCAGCCTCTCACCAACAAGAACCAGCAGCAAGACTGTGGACGCCACAGTCTGCCAAGACCTTTGGTGAGAAGCAGAGACCCCGACCCTCTATTTTCCAGCTGCAGCTTCCACAAACCTCAAACATAAAAGATCTTGGAAGCACACGCTGGAGAGACAGCGGCGGGGGGCCGTATGACAACTTCTCAGCCATCTAGGAGAGATGGAGCTCAGGCCACACAGCCCTTGGCCCAGCCATGCATGGAGGGTTGGAGGACATCAATTCAGACACAAGGCATGAAGCTCTCAGCACGGTGCCTCAGTGCTGAGGTCCTCAAGAATGCCAGGCCCTGCGTTCCAGCCATGTGGATTCTGACAACTGAGGGGGTGTCTCCGTCTCTGCTCTCTCCTTATTCCTCCTCTATGGAGTCTGCTTTAAATGAAGTAACTGATTTTAAAAGTACGGCTTCCAACGGATGCTCAAGGCCTACCCTGCAAAGTTCTCCAGACGACTCGATCCCTCTCTGGTGTGTTTATGGCCTGGAAAGAAGCCAACTGCAAGGTCACAGATGGGCTCCTGGACTCACCCCCTGGCTCATTTCAGAAGAACTCGTGTGCAGACACCATTCACTGGAAATACCAGAGCTACCAGTGGCAGGAGATCATGGAAGCGTGTGAACTTGCCCTTTCACCTACGGAGCTGTTTTGCTGATGGAGAAACTGAAGCAATAAAATGTCTCAGGACTGTCAGGGTCCCAAGGTCACTACAGTCCCCAGTTCCCGTGGGCCCTTCTCAGTCCCAGTCACAGAGCCCAGGAGCAGAGAGCAGCACGGCCCCACCAGAACAGGTATCCTTCAGCTCTTCCACCGCCCCCATCCTGTTCAGAACACTGTCTCCTGTCCTCTTGGAGGGTGTCCACTCTCCCCACCTGCTACCCCATGCAAACAGCACAATAGCACCTCATCTGCAATCCTGGTGTACAGCTGTAAAATCACGTGTCCAAATATGAAGAGAAGCTGTTAAGAGATATTAATAGACATGAATCAGTTCTTGGAAAGAACCAGCAGATGAAGGACATTCTGAAATCTAGGCAGAAACAAGGAGGGCGTTCACCAACATGAGCCTGGAAATATCTGGTCATTTGACTAATCTCCTACCTGAAGCCAGGGGTTGGGAGAAACCCAACAACCTTAGACAATTAACTTCCGGCTTGCTTCTGGGATTCACAGCAGTGGGGCCCCAGTTACTCTGGAGTTTCCCATCCCTGAGTTGAGTTTGCTATGGGGAGGGGGGTACTGGGCAAGCAAGTGTCCTGACCTGGGGCTCTGTCCAATTCAGAGACACTGTCAGTGGGAAAAACAAATCCTCTATGAACTGCTTCTTGAAGTTCAAAGCATCGACATTCATATAAAGTCACAGATTCTTTATTCCAAAGAGAAAAATCTGTTTCCCAGCTACCTGGATCCCTCCTTGACTGCACTCTACCTCTCCACATGGAGGCTCAATGGGACCTTTGTAACTGCCCAGGTGGGACGTCCTCTTCTGTATCATTTTTCTGCCAATTCCCTCCCTGGATTTCACATATTAGCATTTCTAGTTTTGGGGGTTTTTTTGGGTGGAGTCCTCTTTTGGTTGCTTCTCGTACATGTTCCAACCTCCTGACTCTCTCATGGGAAGTGGGTGGCTTCTTTGGTTCTGCTGCTTCCTCAAAGCACCACCTCAGGTTTCTCCTGTGCTCAGAGGAGGTAGCAGAGTTCAAGTGTCCCTTACACTCTGGCTTCTAAATCATTCCTGGATCACAGAGTTCTGTCATTTCCAACGGCGTCTTGGCCTAATCAGCGGCACATTTTTCACTCTCCACGTTCACCCGGCTCTCAATGTATCTGATTTGGATGACATCTTTTAAAAATTCTTCTTCCTTGGTTTCCATGACAACAGAGTCTCTTGGTCTGCCTCCTAATTCTCCAGTTATTCACTGTCTGTGTCTTTCTTGGATTCCTCATTATCCTCCCACCAATCCACGGAGGTATTCCCCAAGGCACGGGGCTGAGCTCCATTTGCGTTGACCCGCCATCCATCAACCTCCACAATCATTCCACTGGGAAGATACTTGACTCTCAGGCCTTCATCATCTGAATCTCAGTGACTGATTCCCGGACCCAGCCTTCTCATCCTAAGCCCCGTTATCTGATCCCACACCTACTCGTCTGATTTGCAAGATGATGAATGCTCGTGGTGACTGGCATTTCTTGAGGCCGGGCACGTGCCAGGCCCAGTTCCCAGATTTTTACTTGTGTTATTTTCATGTAATCCTGTGACCACCTCACGAGGTAGACGCTGTGATCTTCTTGACCACGTGAATGAGAAATCTAAGACCTGGAGAGGTGAAGGTAGCCCAGGTTACACAGCCAATAGTAGGTTTGAACCCAGGAGTCCGGGGTCCACACTCCTGCCCAGGGATATGCAGTGCCTCCTCTTAGAGGACTTGCCCTAGCTAAGTCGCTCACCCCAGTGTCTGTGCAGTCTTTATTCAGTATCCGCGTCCACTATCCCACTGGCCTCAAGCACTGGAGACTCAAAATTATTTTCCTTCCCTCTTTCTTTACCATTCAACTGTTGAACAAATTCTAATGACTTTTCTCTAAAACGTCTGAGGACGTGACCCCTCTACCCCTGCTTCAGTGTCCATTTGCCCTGATACAGCAGCTTCTTTCCTGTTCTTGCTGAAAAATCGCAGTGTGTGATGTGTCACAGATCCACCAGAGGAGCACCATGGTTTCCTCTCACTGTGATGACAAACCCATGCTCCTCACCATGTGAGCTGGTCCCTCCTACTCCAGCTTCCCCACGGGGTTCCACAGAGCATGGGTCCTTCCTGGTGGCCACGTCCAACGTGCACCTTCAGAACTGCTAAGAGCCCGTGCTGCCTTACCTCCTGCTATCCGCTCTATCTGGAAAGCTCTCTTGATGTGTTTTTCTTGAAGACCTGGCTTAAAAGCACCACCCCTAAAGTGCCTTCCAGGCTGCTCGTGAGAACCACTCCTTGGGCTTTGTGTTTAATGTGTGTGGTTTTAAACCCATTCACATTTCTTTTTTCTAGTGCCTTCCATATCCCCGCTGTATTTTCTCTTTCTACATTTTTATCGGTGCACTATAATTGTACATAATGATGGGATTTGTTGTTACATATTTGTACAGGCACACGATATAACAACACAATTTGGCCAACATCCTTCCCCTCCCTCCACCCTCTCACTCCCTGGTCCCTGTGCTCTACTGAGCTTCCTTTGATTTTCATGAAATTCACCACCACCACCACTTTTCTTTTCCCTTTTCCTCTCTAGCTTCAACATATGACCCTTGACCTTCTGAGTTTAGTTTGTTTCACTTAACCTAATGGTCTCTAGTTCTAATCTTTTTCCTGCAGATGCCATGATTTCATTCTTCTTTATGGATGGGTGAAACTCCTTGTGTACATATGCCACAAACTTTTTGTTCTAATTAGTTATACATGACAGTGGAATGGATTTTGACACAACATGCATAAATGGAGTATAACTTCTCATTCTTCTGGTTGTACATGATGTAGAATCATACTGGTCACGTAATCACATTTGCACATAGGGTAACAATGTCCGATCCATTCTACTATCCTTCTTACCCCATACCCTCTCCCTTCACACACCTCTACCTAAAGTAACTCTCTTCTTCCCTAGTGCCACCCCTCATTGTGAATTAGCATCTGCATATCAGAGAAAACATTCAGCCTTTGGTTTTTGGGGGATTGGCTTACCTCACTTAGCATGATATTCTCCAGCTCCGTTCATTTACCATTTATGCCACATTTTCTTGAGCCATTCATCCACTGATGGACACCTGGGTTAGTTCCATGACTTGGCTATTGTGGATTGTGCTGCCATCAACATGACACATCCCCAATATCCTATAACATTTCTCTCCCCACTGAGGTGGGAGACAGCCCTTCTTTCACTCCTCCACCTCTCCACCCCTTCTCCTTCCCAGAGCCCAGCCCAGTGCCAGGTTAGCAGTCTATTTGTCAACAGCACAGAGCCGCCTGTCCTAGGTGGCTTCTGCGGTCCTGTCTGTGGGTGCATCCTGCAGTCACTGGGAATGCAGCACACATACACAGTCACACCAAGTAAGTGACAAGATGTGGGCTGCAAAGAGCTTGACAGTCACAATGTTCTGAGCTTTCTATTCAACAACATAAACTGCACTTCAAAAGGAAATCAGAGCCACAAAGGAGAAGTCTAGGAAGTCTGTCCACAAGGGATGGCACTGGGGCCTCAGGGGGTCTGAATGAGAGAGGGACAAGACCGGAGAAGAATGAACTCAAAAGCCACTTCCCTGGGTGGGAGGTCAGCAAGCTGTCCCTAAGCTGGAACCCTGGACACAGGGCTAGCCCCTAGTCACCCTCATGCATAGCCCAACTTCCACCTCATTCTGAATTCAAGTGAACTGAATCCCACGGTAAAGCATGGCATTTGAATTTCCTTACTTCATTCACATATGATTAAAGCTCACCCACAAGCACACAAATTACAAAATGCAAATAAATTTGAAAAATCAGCATTTGGGAGATGAGAATAACATAGCTATTCAAGTAAGATTTCCCCAGTGGTAGCACTTTTGCTAACATTAGCTGAAGGTTACTGTGTTCCGAGAAGGCCCTAAGCACTCGACTTTACTTTTATTGTGTTAATCTTCACAATAACGCTGTGAGGGAGGTCAAGTATGGAGGAATTGTTATTAAGGCTATGGAGTGTTATAATTTTAACCAAGCACAGAGAAGCTATACAACCTGCCAGGGCCACACAGCTGGAAAGCTGTAGAGCCGAGATTTGAACGTGGGCAATGTGGCTCAAAGCCACATTCAGGGAGCCTCCCTGTGAACAAAGCAGTTGTGAATCTGGCCCTGTGATCTCAGAACACACAAGCAAAATGGAAGGCCACCAAGACAACAGAGTCAACTATAGAAATAGGGAGCTTTGCTAAAATAACTCCAGCAGGAGCGGCTGGGATAAGAGGAGAGCCCTCCTGCTTTACGAGGGACACAATGTACAGGTCAGGTCAGGGCACTACCCACCTCCAGCAGGTCAGCATTTGAAGCCATTGATTTCCCTTTATTCGCATCTCTCTCAGCACTGGGAGGCCCAGGATGAATCTAGCAAAGAGGGGAGGGCTTCCATTCACACTCCCATCCCACCCCGTGGTGGAGGGGACTGACAGCTCCATCATGGGACAGGAAGCCCGGAGAACACAGCCATTGGAATGGTAAAGTGCAGCTGAACAGCAGATCAAGGACAGGCCTACTGTCTGCTCTCCCTCCAGCCCTTTCAAACCTCAAGGCTCAAGCAGACACATGAGCCATTTGTCCCCAGCTTCCTGTGGCTCCTGATGAGCCAGGATGGCTGAAAGATCCCCAGAAGAGTTTGACAGGAAAGAAGGAGCCAGAGCAGAGGGAGGCCAGAAGTCAGAATCCATCCTGTCTCCACCATTCCTGAGCCTAGAGATTCACCTATGTATCCAGAGGCTGCATCCACAATGGAGGGGCCTGGACCAGAACGCAGCCTAGTAGTGAGGAGGGCTGGTATCTGCAGGGAAGTGCTCGAAGATTCAGGTGCCCAGGCCTCACCGCAGGATGCTCTGAGTAGAATTTGATCTGGAAACACACCCGGGGTGAGCCTCTGGGCTAGCCAGACGGGAACTCAAGCTACCCCTGCTCCTTTCACAATGAGCCAACAAGCACTCTCCCTTGGCATTTCAGAGAAAGGAAGCCAGATGAGAGTGGGAGATGCTCACAGTCACACGGTAGGGAGAGAGGATGCACGGACTCAGTCATAGGAAACTTCAGGGGAAGTAATTTCATTACACGATGCCTCCAGGGCCAGGGTGGAAGGGAAAACTCTGGGGTTTCCTCCAGGCACATGCTCCTAGGATGCTCCTGGGATGTTTATGCACTGCCTCCGGAGAGCACCCCTGCTGCTGGAATAGTAACCTCTAGAGTGCTCCAGGAGGGAGGGAGTCAGGGAAGGAAGAAGGGAAAAAGGGAGGAAGAGAGGACCAAATTAGCAGGCAGAAATTCTTAATTCTGGTCTGCAAGCTCTTTGTTCTATCAGGGATCTCCTTCTCCCAGTTAAATCCCATGAACGGAGTCTTGCTATGGACACTTGACTCAGTATCTTCTACCTGGCAAGCTGCCTGGCTTGTCCCACTGCCCTCTCACCTACAGAAAGGTCTATAAGAGGCTGAATGGAGAGGCGGGAGGTGGAGGGCTTCTCGGCCTGCAGGCTCCAGTGTACTTAGAAGGAAAAGAATCTGACCTCCTTGGTGGTACGGGCAGCCTTGCTTTATTCAATCCACAGGCACCGACTGCACACCTTCTACGTGCTAAGCACTGAGGAGACACAGGTGAGGGAGGCCCAGATGCCAGCATCCAGATGCCGAAGATCTAGAGAAGCTACAAGGCCTAGTTTCTCATGCTGCCCAAATGCAGGAACCGAAAAAAGCCACAAGATGTCCATAAGACTTCATTTTCTTCAAACACTGAATGCAAATGAAAATCTCCGAACCCTTTCAAATGAAATATTATCAGAAAGGAGAATGAGCTGCAAAAGACTCTCCCTTGAGGGTCTCTTCCTGAGGCTCTGCCTGAGAAAACACCAAAAAGTATGTGTAAGAGAGAGAGAGAGAGGCGGAAAGAGGGGAAAGAGAGTGAGTGTAGCATGTTTAGGGGAAAAAAACTAAAATTGATCTGTAGTCATGGTAACAAGAAACCCCCAGTTTAACTGACAGATGACCGCTCAGAACCAGAACACAGTACACAGCTTCTGCACCTCATGATTTTGTCGGCAGACTAGTCAACAACTCGTTCACCCAGGGACCTTGCTAATGCCCCTTGCTCCCACATCCCAAAGCCAGAACCAGCCAGACCTTGTGCTTTCCAAAATGCTTCCTGGGTTCAGCTCCCAGCTCTGCCCAGAGAAACTGCTACCAAGCTGAGCATTCTCCCTCACCCACCTGAGTAATAAATTTACCTTGTTTTTCCAAACACTGAGCAACAATCTTCTTAAACATGCAAATGTCCTCACCTGTCTTTGAGGGCACATTTCAGGCTAAGGATGTGAGGAGGAAATGTGCTTTGGAAATGCTGAGCCCAAAAGAGAAACCAATCAAGATGTGGGGGAAACTGTTACTGGTTTTCCATGGGACAGATCCTGGGGTTCCCAAGAGCAGATTTGGCTTTGTTTTAGACCTAATTGGAACACACTTAACTAGTGGCTTTCAACACTCACTCAGGATTAAAAGCTGCAAATGATAAGCAGAGAGGGAGGAAGTTGGCAACAGAGGGGACGTGAGGACTCTAAAAGCCGAGCTGCAAACTCAACCAGCTCAGGAATCACCTCCATTGACAGCCCAACTCTCAGCTTCAGAAAGAACTGAAGTGTCACACAATGGAGGGGAGAGTGTCTGTGCCGTGAATGACACTGTAGCGCCACGGCTGCCCAGAGCAGAACTTCCTCTGCAGGACTCTGGAGAGTGGGCATGAGAGACTGGTGCAACAGCTCTGACGGGGTCAGTTTTATCCTGACCTGCTCAGATCGGGAAGCATAGAAAGCAAGGTCTGGCACACTGTTTCCCTGCAGGGAGGGCACCTTCCCTAAAAAAGTTGTCTGTATCATCAAGAGAAATATGAAAATATCTGAACTATCAAAGAAAAGAGGAAAAAAAGCAACAAAATGAATTCATTTGCATGGCTATTGTCCAACACAGCTGCACTGGACTCATTTACATTGCTATTAAGTGGCTCTAATAAATATGAATATTGCGCCACATAAAGCACAGAAGAGGTCCATGTCTGAAATATCTAAAAGTATCTAAAACAATAAGCCCAGTGACCCAAGGAGCAGTGGTGACTTCAAATACATTATTCTTCTTCCCTCCCATCAGAAGGACAGTAAATTAGTGGACAATTACAATGAGAAGCAAAGCATTCTGGAAGCTGGTCATTAGAGCTACACAAACAGGAATAAATTTTCCAGCGTGAACAATAAGGGCCGGCTGTGATTTTATTAAAAACCCAAGGCCCAAATCATGCTTCTAGAAGCAGCTTCACTCTAAGAAGCAAATTAGCCTTCCTCTTCTCCTCAGGCCCTGTGATTTCCTTGGAAAGCCCTCTGCCAGGCAGCAGGCAGGACTTTTCCTCTCTGCGTGGAAGGTAAAGCATTAGTGAACAGCACTGAAGCGATCAGCAGTTAGCAAGCTACGATGCTGGGAGCCTTGGCCTGAAATAGCAACCTGCAGCCCCATGCTCAATTCCTTGGCCAATCCAGAGTCTCCTGAAGCCCACCCTCACCGCTCACCTACATGGACAAAGGCCACAGTGCAATGACAGAGAGATGATTTCTGCAAATTCTCTATGCCACGAATGAACAGCAAGCTCTATTTTAAGCAGACCCAGAAGCCCTCGTGGGACTCAGTGTACCACAGGGCCGGCACCTCCCCCAAGGACCAGCAGGCCCCCCTGCTCCAACCCCCAGAGAGGTGCAGTTCCTTAAAAAAGGCAGAAGCAGGGCAGATGCTTAGCTGGCCTACTCTGAGACCAAGCAGAGCTTCTGACCACATCTGAAGATGCTGGCTTTTCCAAAGCCACAGCCCTGGCACCTGAAGCATGGTGGGGTCTCCAGGGGGGCTGAGGCACTAAGAGCAGATGAGGCTGAGGTGCTAGGACCAGCACCATACTCGGCACTGTAGCTGGTGTCACCCCCAAACCAAGAGGCTCAAGGGACCTGAAATGGGAAAGGCAAGGGATGCTTCTCTCCACATGCATCCACCCTAAGCCTGGAGAGAACCCATGGTAGCCAAAGGTGGATGATGGATGGCCAGCTCCCAGCAGAACAGGGTCAAGTTCCATTCAGATAGGAAAAGGGATCACCCAGTCAGGCATGATGGTGCATGCCTGTAACCCCAGCAACTCAGGAGGCTGAGGCACGAGGATCACAAGTTCAAGGTCAGGCTCAGCAACGTAGCAAGGCTATGTCTCAAAAGTAAAAAGGTCTGGGGATGTAGATCAGTGGTAGAGCTACATTGTACTACTGGGTACCCAGCATATGCCTAGCATGTGTGAGGTGTGAGGCTCTGGGTTGGATCCTCAGTACCACATAAAAATAAATAAATAAAATAAAGGTATTGTGTCCATCTATAACTAAAAATTTTTTTAAAAAAGAAGAAAAGAAGGCTCCTCCAACCACTCAAAATATAGATGTGTGTGTCTATGGTTTTATCTTTCTACTACATAAAGACTGTGTAGCTCAGAAGTCTTTGAAGAATGAAGAGAAGCAGCAGCCTATCACAAAAGCCAGAGATGCTGGCGATGAACATCAGTACATACTTTTATCCACAGACACTGTAAGAACAAAGGTTTTGGGCTGGGGCTGGGGCTCAGGTATAGAGCGCTTGCCTCACACATGCAAGGCCCTGGGTTCAATCGTCAGCACCACATAGAAATAAATAAATAAAATAAAGTTACTAAAAAAAAAAACAAAGGTTTTTACATCATAAAAAGATCTGGTGGGTGGGTTGTCTGTTGGTGGTGCTAGGGATCCAACCCAAGAACCCAAGCACCCAAGGCTTTATACATACTAAGCACTCCTCTAGCCCAAGAAAAAGATCTTAAAGCAATCAGACCTACACCCCCAGCCCAAGCAATCAGATGCACTCCTTAGCACTCTTAGAGGAGCTCTTTCCCACCCATCAGCGTTACTTTTGCTAGTCAGAGCAAACTCTGTGGAAGATGGACTCCTCTATACATATGCCTAAATTTTCCAGGGAGACTCAGGCAGTTGTTACATACAAAACAAGGTCAGTATCTTTATAAGATGCTTTGCTTGCAAATAAATAGAAAACCTAGCTCAAAATGGTTTAAACCAGAGGTCAGCAAACATTTCCTGTGAAGTGCTAGATAGTAAATATGTTAGGGTTTGTGAACCCTACAGTCTTTTTCACAATTTTCAACTCTACCACTGCAATGCAAAACCAGCCATAGAGAATATGGGCAATGGGCAATGCCATGTTCCAGTAAAACAGATCAAATTATGTAATATGCCTGTGTAAATATGCCATAGTGAAACTTGCCGCTCTGTATAATTAATATGTACCAGTAGAAAAGACTTTGTAAAAACCAGGTGGCTGGTGGCTCAAGGGGCAGAGTTTGTCAGCCCCTGGCTTAAACAATAAAGATTATTTACCTTAATGAAAGCCTGAGGCTGGAAACTCCCAGCTTGGCCGATTCAGCCACTGAACCATGTACTAAGGTCCTGTTTTCCTCTGCCTTCTTCTGCTTTGCCATCTGATAAATAAAGCAAGCTTTCCTCTTTGTCACAGACTGTTGCCACGACTCTTAAGAGATATATGTACACCCGCAGCATCTAGCAGCAGCAGAAATGATTTCTAACTTGTGTTTCCTTTCAGGGTAAAGAAACCTTTACCTAGTCAGGTGCAATGGTGCACACGAATAATCCCAGCAACTTGGGAGGCTGAGGCAGGCGGATCACGAGTTCCAGGCCAGCCTCAGCAACTTAAGGAAGCTCTAAGCAACTTAGCGAGTGTCTCAAAATAAAAAAACAAAAAGGGCTGGGGATGGCTCCATGGTTAAATGCCCCTGGGTTCAATTCCCAAAACAAATAAATAAGAAAGAAACCTTTAGCAGAAGTAACTTTCACGGTCAGGAGCCACACGCCCACCCTTGCATCGTATTCCCGTGGCTGTCTTAGATAGATCAGAATTTACCCAAGTCACATGGGCAAGAGTCGGACCTGGGAGCAAAGCTAGGACTCCACCAGCACAGAAGAAGTTTACCGGAACACCTGTTGGGGAGAGAGCAACATGTGGCAGGCACAGTTCTCTGTCCTGAAACCAGACTGTTCCCCTTGGTAGCCACACAAATCCTTTCACTTCCTCCTTCCCGCCTCTCTGTTCTGCCCACCTGGGTCTGGGCCCTCACTGCACACCTGACCTTGGGAAGCTGCCTGAAATCTTGTCCCTGGAGGAGTCACTCTGCACAACACACCCTTGTTACCGCTGTTGACCGGTGACGAGTTCTTGCTTCCCCAATGTTGAAGAATAACACCAAAGAAGCACGCCGAGGCAAGGTCAGAGTAGAAATTAGAAGTTTATTAAAGGACAGCAGAAAAGACTTCTCCTGGAGGAAGAAGGGGACCCAAGAGGTGGAATCCGTGGAAGGGATGTTGTCTCCCCTTTTTATAGTTCTTTCAGTGATGGAATGTAGGTGGGAAGGACCGAGGGGTGGGACACAGGTGGGCCAAAGAAGTAATCTGGTCAGGAAGGACTTCTGAGTCAGCACCTTTTTGCTGGGGGCTGTTCATTAACATTTCTTTGAGGTGGACTTTGGCCTAGGGCCTTTTAGGACTTCATTAACATTCCATGAGTTGTCCTGTGTTTTCCGGAATCATTGCCAGCATGGCCTCCATTTTAGATTTCACTCGGTATTAGACCCGATTTACCTAACTACACTGACTACCTAACTTTAAATCTGGCTTCACCCTGATGGCAGGATACCTGTGCAGGCTGTCCCTTCTGGTGTCTCTCCTCAGACACCCCCAGGCTCCCTGTCAGGCTGTACTTGGTCCCATGCTTCCCCACCTGACGCCACCCTCCTCCAGCAGTCTCCTCTGCCCCTGGCTCCCTCAGACCTTGGCTCACACTCTTCACCTTTGCTGCTCTCGGGCTCTCAATGTCCTTCCACTTTTCTTCCAAACAGCTACATCTTTCTGTTTTCCACAGTTGGAAACAGGCCAAGCTGCACACGCCGACTGGGGAGGTCTGGGTTGCACCCCAGGCCGGCTCAGCCACTGGCTGCTGCAGAATGATTTGGCCACACAGGTGACCGTCATCCTTGCCACAGAGCCAGGGTCCCCCAGAAGGCACTTCACAGGATCACAAAGACAAAATACATGTAGTGACACCATGCCTGACACACGCCAGTTTCCTTTCCCTCCCTCGAGGACCATTGCTGCTCAGTGGTGGAGCGGGGGCGCGGGCACAGGACCCTGGGTTCCATCCCCAGTGCCTCAGAAACACAAAGCCCATTCCTGCCCCAGCAGTCAATATTGTTCGCATTCAGGTTATCCTATCGCAGCTAACTGAGAGTTTCAAAAGCTACATGCGAAAATACATGCTCATATGAATCACTGGATTTAAAGAACGGTACAAAACTTTCTTTCCTGAGCCCCTTCTAATTGCTTCCCAGTGCTGTTTCGTGTCAGAATCAGGTAAAAGGCCCTCAGAGACATCATTGTTTTTCTCTTCCTAGAAGGTGTTAAGCATATACCTTCAAAGGTCATTTTTCATGACAACTGCCAGGGAACAATCACTGACAACCACTCACCATGAAAACAAAAGGCCTCAAACAGTACGGTGACGTGGAGTTGACAAATGTCCTCCCAGAGCTAAACAGCAAATGGCAATAACTCAGAACCCTGCACCTGGAGGGCCGGGCCTGGGTGGGCGGCCAGGGACAAAAGGTTCTCAGGGGAGGAGAGGACCAACTGGACCCCAAAGGGGCCTTGGTGTTCCATGCTGTGCGGGACCCCTAGAGCAGGGAGGAGCAGCAGCCTGCAGTGAGGTGACTGGAGGGAGGAACCTCGCAACAGTCACTGGTTCCAAAAGCTCTGAGCACACTGATCGCAGATTTTAGATTTTGTGCCTGTGACATCACCTCTGGGCAATAGGACCGAGACCCATTTCCCTAATGATCTCACACACTCTGCACTTTATCCGACTCTTCCACACAGGAGCAGCATGGAAATTAATCACTGTTCTAAGTGTTGTCGACAAATATGATAAGTCACATTCACATTATTGATGGTTCCCGTGTCGATTGGTTTCTAGATTTGGAAGACTTTTCCCATCTCTAACTATTACAAGCTTTTTTCTTTTTTCTTTTTTTTTTTTTTTTTTAGTATGTGAATTTTTACAAGGAGGGGGGTTATGTTACATAAACACTGAGGAAAATCATGCTTGGATACAGAACATTTGCAGTCCCTTATCACCAGAAAGATGCCCAAGTGTGCGGTGAATACTGAGAACCAGCCCCTGACTGAGGAGGGACTTGAAGTTTTCCCAGAGATGTGCAAGCTGGAGGGAGGACGCTCAGCCAGGGCCTCCCCACAGAGAGCACAGCCCCCACTTCTGCTAAGGCAGCATTATCATAATGCTACAAACTGTCAAAGAGAACTGTCTTCATAAACAGGGTTTTTATGCTCTTAAAAAACGTGAACACAAGCACTTGATTCTATTAGCTTAAGAACACTGCAGCGTTCAGCAAAGGATTCACAGTCGAACAGAGCAGCACGCTGCCGTCGGAAAACCTGGCATCACCAGCCCTTAAAAGATTGAATTCTTAAACACATTCAGATCCAGGGAAGTGTTCCCAGTGTAATTAGAGCTACCCAGGTAAGAGTCTAGAGCCCTAAGTGTGCTTTAACTATTTTTCTACCATGGAATATGATTCTGTTTCTCAACTGGGGACAGACCATAATTACTACTGCAGATTACCTGGGAAGAAACCCAGTATGCATTAGAAGCCCTGATAACAATCTACCTTAAGTACACGCAGTGACCAGGGCCAGCAGGTGACTTCCCTGAAGAGACTTTTCCTCTTAGTCAGGTTAACAATTACCATATGCAAAAGATGCTTCCGAAGATATCTGGAAGTAATCTGTCTTGGCCATGCCATTCCAAATTATTAATTATGCTGGAAAACCCCTTGTCCCTAAAGATTGAATCCAACCTCTTTGTGAAATTTTAAATCCAGAAATTCCAAATAATCAAAGAAGATTTCCAAATTTGGAATCCTAAGCATAAGCAGGGCTATTCATTATGGTCCCTAAGTGTTTGCATCAGACAGGAATCTGAGCAAGAAAGAAAACATTCGCTTCATAACTCCAGAGATAAAATCCTCTCTGCTCTCTGGTTAGACGACGTTATCGTGGTATCATGAGGAAAATAAGATTCCACTAAAAACCTGAGGCTTTTGCCAGCAGCCCTGAGTTCCAACAGCACCAGGCCTCTGCCCTAACACTAACTGGATGGGGTGAGTGCACGGGTTATACTCTGTTTATTGAATAAAGGAAATTAACATTGCCATATAATAAAACCAACATTTTAAAATAGTGTTATGGTACACAGAAGTCACTTGACCCAGAATCTCTTGCATGCTACCTTGTATGGTGATGCTGTGGAGAGAGGACTAGATCTGAATTTGGTCTTGTTGGCTATCTTTAGTGTGATATTCTCTGCTTTAGGATTATTGCTTACAGCCCTAAAAGCCACAAAAACCCATCACTGCCTTCCTAGCCATTTAAAACATTTTGAAAGTAATATGCCTTACAGGCATTCCCTTAACTTGCATTTACATACATAAGTAAAGATACACATGCAGTAATATGCATTCGACCAACAACATCCAACAAATATTTACTGAGAGCTTTCTCTGCTCTACATGCTATGTGTATAGTTTTATGAATAAAACACACAAAATCTCTGCCTTCTGGACTTCACAATTCATGACACATCAAATATGTATAAATGGAGCTGTTCTGCACTCTTGAAACACAAAGAAACCTACTTCAGCAATCCCAGAACTGAGGGTTCACAATGAAAGAGTGAAATGGCTATTGTGGGCTAACCTGTGTCCTCCTGCAAAATTCCTCTGTGAGATCCTAACCTCCGGTACCTGAGAATGTGACCTTATTTGAAAACAGGGCCTTTAAAGAGGTAATTCAATTAAATGAGGTCACTAAGAAGGGCCCTAATCCGATATGACTGGTGTCCTTATAAGAGGAGATTAGGACACAGATAGGCAGAGAGTGCTGGGAGACACGGGGCGGGGGGGGGGGGGGGGGGGGGGGGGGGGGACGGCCATAGCAAGCCAGCAGCCCTGATCTTCCAGCCTCCAGAATTGTGAGGAAATAAATTTCTGCAGTCTCTCTCAGTCTGTTCCGGTCACCCAAGCACAATAGGTAAATAAGAATGGTAGAGAAAAAGGAATTTTAGGAACATCTTGCCTTATAATGCTGCAAGACACTTGGCCACGGCCGAGTTTTGACATATTTATACAAACTGACGAGAGAGGTAAGTGGCCACAGGGGAAAGGGACTGCCCCCTTCTTGCAGAAAGGAAAACCTGAACTTGGCTCCAACGGCAGCACCGCTCCTTCCCGCTGTCAGAAGAGCCTGTGAACACCTGTGACAAACTCCCCCAAGGGGCCAAGTCTCTTTTTATTTATGTTTTCCACTCTCCAAATTACTCAACCAAAAACCTTTCAGTTTCACTTCTCCTACCTCCTGAGTAAAAGCAGGAGGAGGAGGAAGCTTGCAATGTGGATTGAGAGTGACTTAGTCTTCCAATCAGCTCTTTCGGGTCCTACGTGGAAATTCATTATGTAATGTGTGAACTCTGTCCCCCAGATGGTCACACACCAGTTTAGAACCTAAGATTTCCATTTCCCATGACAGCTGTGGAAATAATGCATTGTCAATAACCCTGTTAAAATTCCTATGCTTCCATTTTTCAGGGTAATTTTTGAACTCCAGAAAGGAGAATAATGCAGGACATCACCGAATTCTAGGACTTCAGATCATCTGAGGACCTTCTTGCTATATATTAGGAGCTCAAAATGACACAACCATTGTCAAAAAAATAAATAAACAAGTTGGGCTGGGGATATAGCTCAGTTGGTAGAGTGCTTGCCTTGTATACACAAGGTGCTGGGTTCACTCCCCAGCACCAATAAATAAATAAGTCAAAAGTACTCTAAATGTCTTTTCTTCCCTCATTCACCTCAAAGCTTAGACTAAGCTGATGCTTTGGAACATATCTCCCAGATGGAGGGACTCTGTGTAGCTTGGTGGTGCCGGGCACAAGGTGTCATTAAACTAACAAAGTATAAACAGGTGGATAAGGCCTTGAAGGCTTTCTGGTCATCCCCCCAGCATTTCCACTGCAGTCTCCAAGACTTTAATAATTCAGGCTCATTTGCAAGAAGGCAATTTTCTCTCCGAGCCTTTAGAACTCCTTAGCTCACAGGAAGCAAACCATCCTCATCTCCACCAAGTCCCCTGCTTTCCTCTCTCCTGCTCTTCCCCCAGAAGGGGAGGACACAGCTTCAGCACCAGACAGTGAAAGGCAAGTTCACTGGCAGTAAGTAAGTCAAAGGTGTGAGCTGAGCCCTCTACACTCTCGATGAGGAGGACCACATTCAAACATGGCTAGTTTGGGGAGAAGAAAATGTGCAGTGTGCAAGGCTGCTATGCAGGTAAACGGAAATCAAGTTTGTAGTGTGGGAATGCAGACATAAGTATTCAGCAGTTAGGGGGGGAAAAAATCCTAACTGCTAAAAAAAATCAGAGGACTGAGACATGAAGAACTGCCCCAGTTTCAATCTGGGTTTTCTCCCTACCTTCAAAAAGACAGCAATATTTAAATTGTAATTTAATAGAGAAATATATATGTTTCTAGTGGGTTAAATCATGTTTTTTGCCTCTACTACCTGAGAGGCAGTCAAGCAATCGAACAAAAATTGAGCCTGAATAATGAGTGATTGGTAGCTGACACTCTGCAGTGACAGTGGAGGCAGAGGGTCTGTCCCTATTTACCTTGAGTGGTATGCAATTAAGGAAAGAGGCAACAGGAGCTCTCTGCAAGTGCATTTCACCAGTGCCTGCTGGTCTTGAAACCTGAGCCCAGAGAAATTACAGAGAAAGATCACAGGTCTCCTCAAGCAGGAAGAAATCATTGCCACCTGGGAAATGGTGGGCCGCAGAAGTGATGCAAAGCTCAAGGGCCAGCAGGTGCAATGACACATGCCTCTATTCCAACTACTTGGGAGGCTGAGGAGGACTGCAAGTTCAAGGCCAGCCTCAGCAACTTAGTGAGACTCTGTCTGAAAAATAAAAAGGACTGGGATGTAGCTCAGTGGTAAAGCAACCGTGGATTCGGTCCCTAGTACCAAATTTTAAAAAAGCAAAGCTGGGACAGCTAAAGATGACAATCCAGGCAGGGACAAGGTCCTCTGCTGTCCAGCAGGGCTGAAGTTCTCCCTCTGGCTGGACTACTTCATGGGATTGGGGCAACTATGTATCTGTATTGTACTTAAATTTAATGATACAGTAAACTCAAACTATTGCAATGGACTTACTGATTTTTCAGTTTATCTTTTTATTGACTTTGGTTTTTGTTTTTTGGAAAAATAAAGACCTAGGTTCCAGAACTCTTCTGAATACAGTGACATGTGGACAGAAAGAATCCCAGACAAACCACGAGGAAGTTTCTGGCACCCAGATCACTAAATCCACCCAGGGGGCAACATGCCTCCAGAATCTGAGGAAGCAGGAGGCCCCACAGACTCCAGAGACAAGCCTGCTGGGGGTCACTCTGCAGCACCTCCTTCTCTAGGAATGGGCACTGTTCAATCTTTTTGCTTGCTTCCTCATCTGTAAATCGGGGGTAACAGTGCCCACTCGAGATTGCTGGGTGAAGTGAATGAACCAATCTATATGAAATGCTTAGCATGTGATAAGCATTCATCAGCTGTTTCGTAATCCTGGTTGGTCCTCGAAAAGATTCAAAGATGGCCGGGCAGGCCACCCTGGTCAATTGTGGAAGACCACCACCCAGCTCTTCCATCAGTTCACAGTGGCCAGCCAAGAATCACTGCTCCCCGCTCCCCCAGCCACCTCTGCCTTCCCTGTCCCAGTCATCCGGGGTGGGTGCTGCAAGATCCTTCTGCCCTGGCTTTCCACACAGCCCGCCCCCACCTTTCCCAGCTGTCCGCCCTCAGCTGAGCAGGAGGACTGCCTATCCCACAGGAGTCTGGGATCCTCTGGCCAGTGTGGTGGTCACCTGCAGCATCTCATCTATTGTCTACTTGAAAAAGAGCAGGTGACAATGCCGTTGGCCTTTTCAGGATGGGAGACTCTGGAACCATCTACAGATGACTGTACGAAGCCCACAGCTATAGGGAGGTCTCACCCATCATCCACTCGGCCTACCTTCACAGAGTTCCCGCTGTGTGCCAGGGATGTATCCAGAAATCCCAAAGAGCCATCAAGGATGCGGGAACACACGCACCCTGGGAGTACAGCTGGTTTGTCATTTACAGGAGCCAGGCAAAGTCCCTGTCACCTAACTTTCCAGACACCAACTGACCCCAGGGCATTTAGAGCTTGGGTGGAGTCAGAAAGCTTAAAAACAGCTTTTCCTTGAATATGAACGTTCTCTATCTACCACCAACTTAAGGAAATCTTTGATCTTGGTGGAAACAAAGCACAAAGTTCTAAGAATGCCCTCAGGAACCTGCAGTCTCATTTTAAAGCCCCTGCCCTGGGCCTGTGGTGTTTCTAAATGAGTAGCTCTGGACGCACAGGGCTACCTCTGGGCCAAAAGTCAATCGCTGACAGCTGAGCAACTGTAGATATACTGCCACTTTGCAGCAAGCTCCTAATCTCTCCAGGATCACTGTGAAAATTATAAAGGGCATTCACAGCAGGTGTGGACCAACTCAAATCAACCCCACGCTCATTTGATACAAACTGATCGTCCTTAGGAGGCTCCTTGCTACCCTGCTATTTTCTAAGTGAGCACCACACTAAAATTTAAATTAAATAACAGCATCTTTTATCCCAGTCCTGGTTAAATATATAATATTGATGAATTTGAAGTCAGCAGAGATTATACAGAACCTTACTATGAAATACACAGTTGTTTCAAGCTTTTTATTAAAGTTAATAATTATAAAAGTAACCCAAACACATTTTAGAAAATTAAGAAAATATGGAAGAGCATAACAACAACAACAAAATAACAAAACCACAAAATACAACTACCCATTATGTCAGCACCTAGAGGCACTTTTTTTTTTTAGCATTTCAATACATTTGCTTCTTTTATTATCCTATTTTCTAATGCATCTACATGTGTTAATTTTAGAAGGAATACACAGACTCCATGAGATCTTGCAGCACAAACAGTTGAGAACTCGTGGAAATAATTTTAAACTTTATTTGAAATATGTATCCAAAATTGGATTATTTTATACTATTTTATAACTTGCTCTTTTGATTTTTGCTTCAGAATATAAAACAACATAATTCCACGTCATTAAACAGTGTTCTAGAAGCCTATTATTTTTAACTGCCTCATTTTCTATTCATGAGATAGTCCATAATTTTCCCATTTTCCTTGCACATTCAAGCCGGGTATCCATAGGGGATTGGTACCAGGACCACTCATGGGTACCCAAATCTGCAGATGTTCAAGTACCTTTATAAAATGGCATAATATTTGCATATAACCTTATGCACATTCTCCTGTAGACTTTAAATCATCTCTAGATTACTTATATAATATCAATTCTCCATAAATAGTATTACACTATGTTGTTGGGGAATAATCATGATGGGAAAAAGTCTGTACATGCTCAGAATAGTCACAATGTGGGTCTATTTCCTGACTATCTTTGATCTGCAGTTTAGTCAACCCTGGATGCAGAACTACAGACAACAGAAAGACAACTGTATCTGAAATCCAGGTTGTACTTAATCCTATAACTATTTTAAATAATAGACTTGGGTGTTGGAGATCTAGCCAGGATCCCTAAAGCACTGTAGCCTATGTCCACATAGATTTTGTCCATTGAGGTTTTTTTTTTTTTTAATGTTGCCATTCTTTTTAAAAAATCTTTATTTTATTTATTTATTTTATGTGGTGCTGAGGATCAAACCCAGGCCCTCACATGTGCTAGGCAAGTGCTCCACCACTGAGCTACAGGCCCAGTCCCTGTTCATCTGAGTGCCTTGTATGTACCAGGCTGGTGAAGAGTAGGAGGAGCTGCAGTTTTAAGTAAGATGGATTAGAATGCGTCCCAGGCCACCTAGAGGGCTCTGGTTGTTGGATTAAGTGCCATGGAAGCCCTACAGGACCCCACTGTGGGGAAGTTTGGGGCAGAGGACAGACGGGGTCTTCTTGGTATAGGCAGAATCACTCTGGTGCAGTGTGCAGGAAAGGCTCTCAGGGGTGAGGGCAAAAGCCAGGAGTGTCACAAGGAAGCAAGGTGACATTGAGGTTGCCCATCTGCTTCTCTGCCTGAGGCACATGTTTTGTTGGTGTGCTTCCTTCAGGGTGTTTTGGGGGTTTTTTTGAGGGGGGGGGTAGGGGCATATTTAAATATATTTCCACTGTAGTCTCTTTATAGATATTTGTATCCTGTCATTTCCTTAACATTAACATGTCATTAGTCTTTAAAAACGTGTTTTCTAGTGGCTTCAGGGAGATCATGACATACTGAACCACCTCTCAACGTTTAGAACAGTGCCCAGTGTCCCTTGGCTACAGTATCTGTTTGAATTACATGGGCACACATAAACAGAAGCCAAACAGAGTTGGTGGCAAAGGATCTGATAGTAGAACCTGAGAATCTAAAGTGGAATACAAAAACACCCCCGATTATGAGAAGCAGCTGTGACACTGTAATATCATAAGAAATACATAGTTGGAGTCTGTCCCCAGTTCCTGACATAGAGCTCCTAAAACCCTTGTAAATGGGGATGTCATGAGAATCTTTTGTACTAATATTTGACCTTTGACCCCAACTTCTGACACAGAGCTCCTAAATTCCCTAGAATCTCCTGGGCAATAGAAGCATCTTTAATTCTGATGAGGCAACTCTGGGTGGGCTCCTAGCTAAGCCTCAGGAAGGAAGTCAGTTGCCAGGGAAACCACCACTGGATTAGAGTGGGAAGTTTCAGCCCCCCTCTCTGATTTCCAAGCAGCAGTGAGGCAGAAGGTCAAGTTCATCACCAATAGTCAGCAGTGAAATCAATCATGTCTACATAATGAAGCCTCTGTAAAAACCCAGGACAGGGCTCAGAAAGCCTCCGGGATATGGACATGTAGGTGCTGGGAAGGTGGCACCCCTAGTCACCAAAACATGGGGATTTCGCCACATAAGGAGCATGGAAGCACCATACTACTTCCGACAAAACTTGCCCTGTGCACCTCTACATGTGGCTGCATCTGTATCTTCCATCATAACCTTGATAATAAACCAGTAATCAAAAGCATATCCTTGGGTTCCATGAGCCACTCTAGCAAACTAATCAAACCACAGGAGGGGGTTGTGGGAACTCCAGTTTATAGTCAGTGGCCCAAGCACAGGTCACACCCTGTGGCATAAGACTGGCACTTGAAATGGGGGAGAGTTCCATAGGAGTGCACCCCAAACCTGTAGGATCTAAGGCTACCTCCTGGTGGACGATGCCAGAATGGAACTGAATTAAAGGACCCCCATCTGGAGGCCTGCATGGGGCGGGGGTGGGGGGCACCAAGTGTCAGAACTCTGTTGAGTGGCATCCAAGAGTAGGAAAAGCACTTCAGTGTTTCCCGCCTCCCACAGCTGGTACCTGCTGGAGAACTGAGTGTTGATGAGATGAAATCCCCACAGGCTCTGTGACCAGAGGTGAAGTTTTCCAAACTGAGAGAAATAGCAGGAAATGCCTCTCTTACCTACAGCACATAGGGAAATGAGGCGTATTTTCATGAAGTTATTAGCCCAAACTCAGCGCGCAAAATCTGGTATGAAGTAAATGAGGAGTGCTCAGAAAAGTCACCAAGTAAGGACACCAGACTGCAGACCTGACATTGCTCAGATAAGGAGTCCCTGTGGACACACACACAGCAGACAGGTTGCTTCTGCTTCCTCGGGCAGTGCCCTCCAATTTCCAACAGCAGGGGTTCTCAAACTCTGGGCTCAGGCCAAATATTATCAGTCATTTTCATTGAAGTGATGAGCTAACTTCATTTTAAAGAAAATGTCTGACTGAGGCCCAAGCTTGAATAACCGCGACATCCATCAACTGCCCTAAGTAGAGGTGACAAGCCATGAGCAGAGCAGATGGCAGCACAGGCACTGCCGGGTGCTTCCACTTTGTTAAGAAGAATATTGGAAAATGTGCGTCTCAAAATTCAAGGTTTCATCAAATCATTAATTTTTACTGCTTCAACAGGGCCACCCTTAAGTGAAACTGACCTTCTTCTTTATTAGTGTGAGTGGCTGGTGGTAAAGACTGTGACAACTGTTAGTGACTGTCCATGCCATTGCCTTGGTCACACCAAAGCACTAGCAGTTTTACTCACCAGTGCTTCTACGTCATCAGAACAAATGCAACACAGGGAAAATGGAAAAAAAAAAAAAAACCTGGAGTTACTGTGAAAATAAGTCAGACCTTCAAGATCTCTGAAAAGGTCCTGTAGATGCATTCCCCCCCCCCATTTTGGCTCATTTTAAAAGAAATATTGTTCTCAAATTAAAAAAAAAACAAAAAAAACAGAAAATACTAATTCTTTGCAAAGTTTGGCTCAGCAAGAAGTGGCATCTCTAAGGCAAAGCAGGAGAAAACCCTGGTCCTAAGACACATTCGAGGAAATTGTTTGCTGGTAAAGTTTAAGAGCTCAGCTACTCACAATGTCAATGAATCTAAATAAAATTTACACAACAAATTTTGGAAACCAGGAATAACAAGGTATCATTTTAAACCCATCTCAGAAACCAGGAATAATAATGTATCATTTTTAAAGGCTAAAGAGCAGTTGATATTTATTTAGTGATTCTAACAACTGTTTGGTTTACACATCCCTCCAACCAGGAAAACTAATACATTTGTACTGTTTTCAGTGGCAAGCAAGGAACTAGTTGTGTCTGAGTTTCTACTTGGGAGTTCACCAATGAGTTGCTGAATTATACTCTGAAATCCTTTTGCAATGCTATAGATAACCATGATACTTTTTTTTTAATATGAGGAATGTGTATCTCCAAATAATGATGGAGATATAAGTAGTTTTCAATAATAAAATACCTCTTGATATCCCCCATTAAGTTAAAGAGAAGGGCTAGGAATGCAGTTCACTAGTATAGCCTTGCCCTGGATTCGATCCCCAGCACTACAATAGACAAAGAATGAATCCAAGGCCAAAATCCATTAATATCTACAATCTTTTATGAAAGGGAGATGCTGCCCAGGCCTCAGGTTCATTCCATCCTGGCACACAGGAAGGTACCAACAGGTACTTGTTGGTTGATGGATGGAAGGAGGGAGGGAGGGAAAGAGGGAGGGAGGGAGGGAAGGGATGTGGTAGGTAAGTAGGTCAGGATAGACCAGTCAGACCTGTCAACAATGTCTAATTTCTTGAGGACTTGTGATTTTATCTATTTGAAAGGAACCAGAGAGCATATCTCTACTACATAAATACAAACCTATTCACAAATACTGAATTTTTGAAATGTCAATTATTTCTAATATTCCCAGTAGCTACGAGAGAGTGAGAGAATGCATGACACAGAGCTATTAGAGCTATTCGGGCAAGAAGCATCTGCTTCCCTAAGTGCCCCTTCCATAGAAAAATGAATAATCTTTGATTATAATTCACCAGGGAAATGAGCATTGTATACAGGATTCCAAGCTGAACAGGGTGTTAGCTGCATTACGTGCAATAGAGACAGCACCAAGATTCACATGGTGCCGTTCGGGCCTCGGTGGAGCATCCAGAATTTCAACAAGCTTGAAGGGAAAAGGAAGATGGGCCCTTGAGCCTTTTTTTCTTCTTCTTCTTCTTCTTCTTTCACTCCCATCCCCACCCCACCCAAAGTGTGGCATCTTTCAAGGGTGAACCTCATGAGGCTTCTAAAACTCCTCCAACCATCATGCATAAGTAAAAACTTAACAGAAAAATAAGGTTTGGGGATATCTGACAAACACCATTCAATTAAAGTGATACATGTCCTACATATCAAAACCGATAAGTTCCTGATTTAATGAGTTTGTACTTGACCTTTGCTTTCTCTGCCCTCATCACTGCAGAAGGTAAAATGAAATGTATATTTTCACCAAAAACAGATGATGTAAGACTATAATCAGACTCTTGACAGACCCTATGCCAATCATGTTATTAAAACTGGAGGCAGGTAGTGGGGAGCAAAATTAGGTAACAGATGATGCTTTTGGACATCCCTACCTGGAGGATCCCACAAACACACACACACACAATAGCTATGAAGCCCAAGTTGGACTGTAAGTCACTGATGTGGGTGATGCCGATTACATGTATTCCCTCATTTTTTACAAACTCGTCTTTAAAGTTCAATTTATGATAGTCAAATATTTGACAACCTCCAAACTAAAATAATGCCCTAAAATGTAGTGACTTGAATAAATTATACCACTACAAAGGTACTAATTAACCAACAATCAATGACAAGTAGTCAACACAATATCACAGCTAGAAAGTCTTTTTAAACACTGAATAATCCATAATCAGGCTGAAATTCTTCTCCTTCCAAATATTTTTCTTTTTGCATAATTTCAGTTTATCTGCAAACAACATGTCACCGACCTATAGTTGCCTTTGACAGTCTATTTTGATTAGAGAATGTTTTCCAGGAAACCTTTATTATGCTGTATATCATCTATCTACCCAAAAGAGATACAGAAAGTGAATTAGTGTCAATACCAATTTTTATAATATGTAATTGAGTGTAACCTTCTAGGAGGCGTGGGTAGTTCTGACAACAAATTACAGAAATGCTCACATCCTCATCCAAACCCTTTCAAAAAGATGAATTTCAGCTTTTAAAGTAACAATGATTTTGAACTGCTCCTCTATTATCTAAAAAAAAAGTAAAAAAATGTACATTTACATTAAAGACAGACTTTAAATGGTGCTCAAGATGTTGTGATGTTGAAGAATGAACACCATAATCTTTGCCAAGTTAAGAAATTGTAATTCTGTCAATGCTCCACAAAATGTAGCATTTTAAAAAACTAATATGCTAATTTAACTATAAGGAAGAAGAACTCTACTTTTTCTTCCCCCAAGAAACGCAAAACATTCTTCAGAGTAGCAGAATCCCATGAACTTCAAATGTGAATATGCAAACTAAGTGAAGTCTCCATCTAGCACAATTCCTGGCATGTGTTTGGGTCCAAATAAATACAGGATAGATGGATAAAACAAACAGAGGAATAAAAAGACAAATATCACAATCCATAAACATGCTCATACCCCAACAGGATGCCCATTGGGTAATTAAAAATTAGTTGCACTGAATCTTTACAAAGGTGCAAAGATATTCAACCCCCAGGCTTTTGCTTTCAAAGCAATGATGGCTGTCTGGAGGTCATGCAGGAAGACTTCCACAAATGCAATCAGTTTCTTGAAATGAGATTTCCTGGAAATTAAGTGTCCTCTGCAAATGGAGAAGTTGCCAAGAATCCACAGTCCGTTAGCAGCAGATGTGAGCTCCTTCTCCAGAAGTGGCGAAGCCCTGCGCAGAGCTCCTGGTCCCCTCTCATCAGGCAGAGGGCCCAGGGGATGGCAAAGGGGTGGAAAAGAGTAAAAGGAAACGACACTTTATTTTGACCTGTTACCAGGTTCCAACCATCCTAAGCAATGAGTCCAGACGGATTGGATGTTACTTTTTAATTTGAAGATCCAACTGCCACTTTACTTCAGCCCAACAGAGTCACATCCACCAATATCTTTTTTATGACATTGAGAAACCCAGATAAGTTCTGCAATGCTTTACGGAGCTGCCTGGGCCGTATTTTCTGCCTCTCCACGGACTCCTGGCAAGGGAAGCTGCATGTTTTCCAGGCATGATAAAGTGATCATTAGCCACCTGGGAGCTGGTTTTATTTTGGATTCCAACCATATCCCTCAGTGACCCAGATGAGCCTTTTGTTCGAGGAAGATTGTCAGCATCCATACAATGGAGATACTTTTACAAAGACCTTTAGGAATATCCAACCAAAACTTTCTTTTCAGAGCAACTCAGCAAAGAACCTAAACCCATAAAGAAATCACGTTTTAAATTCAAAGTAGTCTCTTTTGTTGTTGTTGTTCCCTTTCTCAATGGGAGACCTATAGTCAAAATGAGCAAGAAATCCATGTACTGAAACCCAGAGGGAGATCTCTGCTATTCTGTTTTCTTAGACATTTTCTTAGACAGCTGTAGCCAGAGTTTTTGGGTGTGTTTGGCAATTGGCAATCCCATGATGGGCTGCTGCCAGCACCCGTCACTCAGCCCACAACATATGACAGAACAAACTGGGGCTGGCATTCCAGCCTGACAGCTGGCTGTAGAGGAGGAAGACGCGTTCTCTATTTCTTTTTTCATGAAGAAGTAAGAATGATGTATTGCGCTCTTCCTCCATGCCAACCCTCCATGCCAACCCTAAGAATTGCATGTAGGAAGCCCCCAAAGCCTACTAATAGGAACAGAGCCACAGGAAACCTGCCAGAGTCCAGCCAAGCCTATTCTCCTTCCAGTGCTTGATTTTCCAAGTTAAAATATATATATAGAAAGAGAGAGAGAGAAGAGCACCAAGCGCCACCTGCCAAGAACTTTCACCTTCTCCACTGGGGCACCAGTACCTATTGGGAAGGACTAATTTTACATATAAAGAAACAGGAAGGCAATTATTGGATTCCAAGCCTGTGTAGAAAAAGGCTTGTCTACTAAGAACTTCTCGTTTTAAAGCCAACTAAATCTTTAAATGTCTACGCTGTGAAATTCTAATGGCAATTACACAGAAGGTCGAGTTGTTTTTTCCCCCTTTCCTGTTATTAATGAATATGAAGTAACAGAAAACTGATGCTGGATGATGGAGCAGTGCCACTAAAGAAAGGGAGATGTTTTCCATGGGAAGTGACAGGGGGACCCAATCCAGAAAGCATCAGAGGAGAGGGGCAGAGGCACATGGTAAATCCTAAGAAAGCAGGTAGCACTGCTGGTCTTGAGTGCTGGCTCCACAGTACCCTGTCTGTATAACCTACCACTTTAAGAGAACTAGAAGTGAGCAGCAACGCAGCCTAGGGAATGACAGTGTAGGGACAGCAGCTCTCCAGCTACGGACTCCTCAGAGCCTCCGTGCAGCTCTTCACTCCCAGGCCTCTTTGCAATCCCTGGCGTGCCTGTTGTATGCTCCCTGGAGAAATGAGCTAGGACCATCACATGGATCATGGCTGTTCTCAGCTCATCACAGAAAGGCAGGGGCAGGCTGAAATCCCAGGAGAAGGGCTTTCAACCACACAATACAGCTTATGCAGTATCTGGGTGGTGACAACAAGATGAAGGGGTTCCAACAACTCTTAACCATTATTGTCGCTAAGGACTTGCGACAAACTTGTGGCTAACTTCCTGTTGCCTGCAAACAATGACCTGCTAAAAATAAACAACAGATGAACAAGAACCAAACACAGACACACACCAGGAATATTACACAACCACCCTTGGCACACTGGGCAGCACAGTGTATTATCAAAGGAAACTCCCCCCACCCTGCACCTCCCCAACCTGCAGGAAACAAACAGAAAGCAGCTACCTTGCCAGGATCACATGAATGCTGACCTCAGAATATCTTCCGCAGAGGCTTTTCCAGCAAGACAAAGCAAAGACTGCCACCAAGTATTTCCTAGGCATCTTCTAACACATCCTGTGTAGGTTACTATCACTTGGCTCAGAAATTTTCATTTCTGTCCTTCGGGAACCCTTCATGTGAGTGCTCAGAGACTGGGGAGCTCAGGCTGAGGATCAGGGTAAACAACGAATCTGGCCCTTGACTTCAGCCTTGCTTCTTAAGACACAAAATGAACAGCCAGTTGACTCTGTTCCTCCAGTATTATGAAGGCTAGGTGGCTTGGGGAAATCTGCAGCAGGGCCTTAACCCATGGAGCATAAGCAAGGGACTCATCCCTGCAATATGTCTCCTTTCCCATTTGAATAACCAAAATGCAATGACATGAGCAAAAAGTAAAACAATGAGAGAATCTGCTAGATTCACTAAAAAGTAATGCTTACTTCCTCAAATTTATAATACCCCATTTCTCCATGCATTCCATTTAAACCTCTGATTTCTTCTAAATAACATCATTATTGAAAACTAACATTATGCTGCGAAGCTCTACTACTTGAATTGTTCATAAATGGATTTACGGCTGCCGCGAGTCCTCTGAAAGACTGTATTGTAGGCATCCTCCCTCCATCTCCCCAAGAGCATTCATAAAGAGATTCCTACACCTACATTTGCCCTCCTGCAGAAAGCTGGGTATTTATACCTGGAAAAACTTTCACTTAAATTGCTTTAATGGGTTCTAAGTAAAACACTACTCCCAATAATTTATTTTTCCATTTGATTGGCCAAGGATTTGAATTATAGCTCACAGGGTAAGTTCATAAATAAACAGTGCTAGCATTTGGGTGCTATAATGCCAAATGAGTTTGGGATTTCTATTTGCCTGTTCCTGAAGCACTCCTAGACACGGCACAGATGTGCTGGTGTTACACAGCAGTGAGTCCGACTCTTTTAGGCATCTCCTCATCTCCCCAACAAATTCAGCATCAGGAATGGGATCTCCTTTGTAGGCTCAACTGACAGGTAGACATGTTTTGGAGGGTAGCACAAGCTTCTCAGACTTTGAAAACTTCTGCAATGATTTCAGAATGTCTCCCAGGTATGAATTCTCTGCATATGTCATCAATAAATATGTAATGCATGTTACTGTGTAAGTAGCAAGATTGTTAATGTTTTAATCCTCCTCCCTTAGAGTAGGATAGCAGCAAAAATAAATCAATCTCTTATCATAGTATTTTAATATATGCCCATAGGTACAGGAACACTTGATGAAGTAGGCAAACCAAAGATGGTCCTCACAGCCATTAAGATGGCTGCTGCCAAAAAGAAAGAAATCAAGAAAATGACAAATATTGGCAAAAACATAAAGAAACTGAAACTCTGGTGCACTGTTGCTGACACTGTAAAATGTGTCAGGAGAAAGCACAGAGGCTCCTGAAAACTAAACACGGAGCCATGAAATGACACGGCAGTCCCACTTCTGGGTACCCATGCAAAAGAACTGAAAGCCAGCTCTCAGAGAGGTAAGCTTCATGCCCACGTTCACAGCCACAAGATTCACGACAGCCAGGTCTTGGGAGAAAACAAGACACCACGGACAGAATGAGCAAAATACAGCCTATACATACAAAGGAATGTCGGTCAGCCTTAAAAAGAAAGGACATTTGGTCGCTGCTCCAGCATGGAGGAACCTGGAAGAGACCAGGCTGAGCGACACAGGCCAGTCACAAAGACACCTACTGTATGATCCCACCTGCAAGAGACGGTTTTTAAAGTAGTCAGACTGATAGAAACAGAAAGTGGAGTGGGGGATGCTAAGGGCTGGAGGGGGAAATGGGAAGTTGTTGTTTCATGGGCGGAGAGTTTCAGTTTTGCAAGATGAAAAAAAAGTTCCAGAGGCCAGTTTCACAAAACTCTGACTATATTTACCACCACTGAACTCTATGCTTACAGATGGCTATGGTGGTAAGTTTTTATGTTAGATGCCATTTCTCAAAATAAATAAGTAAATAAATAAATAACTGAAAAATTTTAAGAGCACCCAACATTTCATTGATTGCTTTAAAGAAATTATGATGGGGAGGGGTGGGATAAAACTCTTAATTCTTATAAAAATCATGACAATGCCACATGAAAATGCTATCCATCAAGGGGTCCATCAATGCTGTCCATCCTAGGTAACGGTAGCATCATTCCTGTGCTTTCCACAGCCAAACGGCCCGTAGCTTCATCTCTAAATTGGATCTTCATCTATACAAGAAAATACAGAACCAGTAAAGCACAAAAATTGAGCATTAAATAAAATCAAGTCTCTGGAAAGAGAACAAGTTTGATTTTTAAAGTAAACATCATCATTCTGTCTGCCCAGTGCACTAAAATCTCTGGAAGCTTTTAACAGCAGCAGGACCCTAATTGCATAACCTTGTTTTCAATGAGTGGATGAAATTATGCTATAATTTTACTTATTACAAGAACGTACCAGGAGCATGATGCCACCCACCTCCCCATCATCCATCTGCCTTCCCTGTTGGCTAGTTAAGATGCCACGGCTCTCTGGCCACCCTGAGTACCTATGCTTACCCTCCACAGGGGGTACCCTCCCTCTGTGATTTGCTTCCGATGGCCTGATTACACCACCTGACTTCCAGCTTCCAGTCCTGCAGAAGGTCAGGGAACTTCCCTCCCCCTCCTATTTCTCTCCACACCCACACCTCTTCCTCATTCGGATCAATTCTTACATGCACTTATCCTTTGCAGCCAATCTTCCAGGTCAATCCAACACTTTTCTCTGCTACAACAAACTCGAGTCCACTATTCACTTGGAAGAGGTGGCTGGGGTTGGAGACCACCATACGACCACGACCTGACTTATTCCATTTCCCTCTGAGAGTATGAGTCATCCTGCACGTGGCAGAGAGAGAGAAGCTCCGGGCTGGTTTCAGTCTGCTTCATTTCCCTCCCGTTCTCAAGGACTTTTGAACGTGGGCTCTAGAGCCAATTCAATTCCCAGCTTTGCCTGTTCCTCGCTGTATGATTCCATGGAAACGATCTAAACACTCTAAGCTTTAATGGCATCATCAATACAATGCAGAAAATAACAGTACTTGCCATACAAGTTGGTGTTTGACATATTGTCTGACCCAAAAATTTTGCTTCTAGCAATTTCTACTACAATAACTAGATATTCATATAAGTACTTAAGCAGAAGGATGTTCAAGCCAGTACTACTTCTAATCATGAAAAACGGGGGAGAGGGGATACAACAGAGGGTCAACTAAAGTTTAAATAAATGACAAAACAAAGCCCAGTATGGTGGCACATGCCTGTAGTCCTAGTTACTTGGGAGGCTGGAAGTGGGAGAATCACTTGAGCCCATACATTCAAGACCAGCCTGAGCAATAATAAGATCCCATGTCAGGGGGAAAAAAAAAAAAAAAATATATATATATATATATATATATATATGTGTGTGTGTGTGTGTGTGTGTGTACACACATATTTCATAAGAGAATATTCTACATCCATTGTACTATGCTTTTCGGAAAAATATCTAAGAACATACTTGTAAGTGTAGAAAAGCAGGGTAAAACTATGTATTACTTTTACACAAGAAAGCAGGGGAAGGTGAATTTTTAAAAAGGTTCGTCTTATACATGCAAGCAGTTTCTGCCAGACCCCTTCCCAGAACCCTAATTTTCACATACACAAAATGCTCCAATATTTTCTAAGACCTCTTTCATAAACCGACTCTAAAGCAACCCCTGGATTTGCAGCTGAACCCAAAAAGCTCAGATGGAAATAATTTTCATTCCATTCAACAAGTAGCGTTTCACCCAGCCAGGAGACTCCTAGTGGGTGGGAGAAGAACTATAGTTAGTAACCATAACCTTACGTTAAAATATTAATAGCTACCATATTCAACAAAACAGCAGTTTAAACCTGTATTGAAATCATGCTAAAAACAGCTCCGCTCCTGTGCCAATTATCTCTCTCAGTGGGAGACTTTCAGGTTCAACTTGAAGTTGGTGGAGTTCCTTCCCGTCATTATGAAGGAATGGAGTGGGGCAAGAAGGAATCTACAACAAACTCTCCTGTACAGGAAAATTAGGTCCCTGATAGAATGTGACCCCCAGAAATCCCAAAACATCCTCAATGATTACAGCAGTCTCTCCACTGTTAGTTCTTCTGATGGTCTCCACTTTTAGTTATGAATGATGAATGAAAGACCACAAACAAATGACCAGACCGACATTGGGGTGTCCCTCCCATGCAGCCGTGTCCACAGGTAGACTTCCATGTGTGTAGTGGTGTATTTATTAATTGAGGATGCTGGGGATCAAGCCCAGGGCCTCGTGCATGGCAGACAAGCACTCTTCCAACTGAGTTACACCCTCAGCACAAAAGGAGCTGTTTTAATCAGCTGAAATTGTGACAGAAACAATAATGTACCTTGGTGTAGGGACATATCAGCAGTCAGCACAAAACAAAATTAGCAGTAACAACGGCTCCTTGTACTCAATTGATAAAACTTTAAGAGATGACCACCCCAGCTACGGTGGTCACTTTGCCACCACCACCCACCCTCACTAAGCCTGCACTGTCCAAAAACCCCTAGTCAAGTGTGCCTATTGAGTACTTGAAATGCAACTACTCCAACTGAGATTGCTCCAGGCAAAAGACAAACGCCAAATTCAGGAGGATGGATGCCAAGAACATTAATGCAAACTATTTCCTTTTTATACTGATTACATATTATGATAACATTATGATACATTCAGTAACATTAAAATGTATTATTTAAATTAGCTTTCCTTGTTTCCTCTTGCTTTTTACAGTGTGGCTTCTAAAAAAAAATGTATGATTCAATGCATGTGCCTTGCTGTTTCCCACTGTTACACCATCACATTGTTAATTTTCTCTGAAGCAGGTGTGACCAACTGAAATGACCCTGTCTGTTTCTGGGGTTGTCTTACCCATCATGACTCTCCCCCTACCACCAACCGGAAGTCCCGTTAGAAGAGGGCTTGGCCACCCTGTGCACAGATAAATACTCAGCACCTACAGCCCAGCAGGTGTGCCTGGTGCCAGGTGGAGGTTATGAATGATGAATGAAAGACCACAAATAAATGACCAGACCGACATTAGTGATGCTCATGCCTCACGGACTGCTCCCCTCCCAGCCTGATACTCAGCTTGTAAATCTTTCCTTGCAAATTTAGACTTTCTCCCCAACTGCCTCCACTTCCCCCTGTGGGTTCCAGGATGAGTGGGTGTTGAATGTGGGGAGCAGAGGTCTCCTTTCTGGGCTGCTCCCTCACAGCCTCCGCGGTCACTCTTGAACTGGCCCACTAAAATCCCCAAATGGCTTCTCTCACCTATGGTACCCAACATGCATGCGCTGCGGCTCTACATGCCCTAATCAAGTGTTCACCTCTGCAGATGTCTGGCTGGCACTGGAGGGTCTCCTTCATTTGAAAAGACAACCCTACCCCCACCTGGGCCCATTGCTCAGGCCCAAGTTGGACAGACCAGTCCAGAGGGCTCTGCAGGGCAGCTTCGCTAGCTCCAATGCTGGAGAGCTGGCCACCCACTGGAGCACAGCCCTGGGCTCAACCTGCACTCCACACAAACTCAGACTCAGGGACCCCAACCTCAAGCCAGTCCCTGCCTGGAAATGGTGGGCCCCTTCTCTCCATCAGAGCCACTCTCTAGCAAGCAGCGGTGTTTCTGTTTGGGTTTTAAATGTGTCTACTGAATTGAGACAAGTGCAAGTCTGGTGTGTGTGTGTGTGTGTGTGTGTGTGTGTGTGTGTGTGTGTAGGAGAAGCATGTCACTGAGGTAGCAAAGGCCAGTGTCTGACACACACAGACAAGCCCAAGACCCAGAGGAAAAAAATAACTGGAAGCCAGGGCTGCACCAAGATAGGGTCTCAGGGGTTGGGGTTGTGGCTCCGTGGTACAGTGCTTGCCTGGCATGTGTGAGGCACTGGGTTCAATTTCCAGCACCACATATAAATAAATAAAATAGAAGTCCATCGACAATTAAAAAACAAAAACAAAAAAAAGATGAGGTCTCAGCCACTACCCTGCACAGCCCCCATTCTCCAGACCTGCCATATACTTCCTGGGGAACTCACCTGTTAGAAGGCCAAACAGAACCCCAGAGTGGTTCATCCTACTGGACTCAGAAGGAGATTATGAAAGCCAAAACCAATGCCTGGATTTGCTCAGAGTGACCCCTGCCACTTTCCAGAGTGGCCCATGCTCTAAAAACTCACTGGTTTAAAATTTAGAATCACCTCCATCTGACACAAGCTATTATTTCTGCCCCAAACCAATATTTGATATTTGTTTTATAAAACACTACTGTTTAGCCAACAAAATGCTTAAGAGGCCTCAAAGTGTCTTTCCCTTGCTCATTGGTCCAAGGAGTGTGATATTTGCTTATATCATGTATACCTCTAGATACTGGAAAGTGTCCCTGTCCCCCAAATGCTTCAGAGGTGGCCTTTCAGCTGTTTTTAAATTTCCCAAAACCCTTCATTAGATGGTAGAAATAGCTAAAGTTCTGACTACTTGGAGCAGCTTGCTTTTCCTTTTATTTATGGATGCATAGAAATCTTAAGCATAATTACAAAATTAAGCCACAGCTATTATTAAGACGCAAGAGTTGGATCTGCTGGTCGCCCCAAGTCACTGGGCCTTCATGAGCATTCTGTGGAGCAAGGAGACCCTGCTGACTGAACAGTTCCCTGGTCCGCACAGCCCCCTGCACATTAATAATCCTCCTCGTGGATGCAAGCAAAATTACAGGCACTTTTTCAATGACAGCCCCTGAGAGGCTGCGGAAATAATAAGTGTGGTTAGTACAAAACCACAGAGGGATCATAAAAGCAAAAGCTCCAAATATGGTAACGTTAAATGAGGCCTCAAGAAGGTAGTAAGCTCTTTTTGAAAGACGGCACCTTTTCCCTGTTGCTGAAACTTTAGACACGGATCCTGTAAACTGGTGTCTGCACATGTACTCAGCTCAGATGTTACCTTCTCTAAGAAGCCAGGTCCAATCCTCCAGCCTTTTAAAAAGTATCTTTCCTGGGCTCTGTGCTCCCAAAGCACTATGTTCCTCCATGACAACACTCTAAAGTGGCATGTCCTATTCCCTCCGTAAGACTGCAGTAGTTAGGGGTGGAATACTCGCTTTCAGATGATTTGGCCAAAGAGGAGCATGTGTGCATGTATGTGCACACGCATGTGGGGTGAGAGGTGACAGATGCACCAAGTTGACACCTGGCAGATCCTGACCAGGGGATGTGACTATTCGCTGCACTGTACTCTCGACTTTTCCACTGGTTTGAAAATTTTCAAAAAATAAATTTTTTTTAATGAAATAACATAAGTCGGTGCTCAATTACTGATGGTTCAATAACTGGGTTGTTTGTCCTTCCAGTGATTGACATGCTCTTCCTATTACAGCTCATTCCAGGACTCGCACCACACAGGTGACTGACACAGGCTGATGGAGCGGGAGGTGGAAAACACCTGGAGGCCCTCATCAGTGTTTTTAATTTGAAGATGAGTCGACTTGAGGTTTCAAGCAGGAAATCCTTTTTGCTCCAGGCAGAGATCCCACCATTAGTCCTCAGGAGAGTCGGATTTCATCTCTGAGGCACTTGGGGTGGCCAAGTTCCCCACGCCACCCACACCTGGTTCCTTGGCATGCTCATGGCCCCCTGGGACTGGCTTCTGCCTTGTCTGACTGGTTCCTGGGGTGGAGGTGAGGCCAGCCTCCTTTATTCCTCCCGTTTCAAGGCTGGGCGGTGCAGCTGCCTACCTGCCTCCTCCTGCTCAGCCTCCTCAGAGAGAATGAGCTCCTGGAGGCTTGGCATATGGCACTTGAAGTCTCAATCGTGGGAGAAGCCCACAGAAGTCTCTGAGAAGCTCCTTTTGGGGACCCCCCCAGCCACAGCAGTCATCTGAACAAGATGTGGCTGAGGTTCTGCTCAGGATGGAAGGGGAGATGCCTCACTATCATCAACTTGATGATCACAGGGAAATTCCTCTCCACCCTCCTCAAAATCACTGCAAAATTGTTGATGATATGCGGGGGCGGGGGGGGGGGACACACATCTATGGAAACGATTTGGCCTCTCTCTTTTTAGATAAAAAGTGTTCCTTTAAAGAAACAGAAAGCTGAGTGGGAGCCGGAGCTATGTTCTTCCTTTCTGTCCTCCTATTTGGCTGTTGGCTCAGGGATGTATTTTCCTTTAGAAAATTATTTCATACAACCTAATTTTGGCTATTGTGGTCCAAGAAGACTAAGAATACAAAACTACTAACTTGAGCATTTATATTATTATAAGCATCCCAGAATACAAGAAAAAAAAATAGACTTGTATATCTTATAATATGATCCACCCTCCATGATTTATGTTGTTCCAAGCAACTTATTTACACTAGAGTATTTACAAGTGGATAAGCCAGCATTTGTGTGCATTTTACATGGGTAAATTCCTAATCCCTTCTATGAAAGAACATTAGGACTGTGCATCTGAATGGAATTTTAGGTTATCTTCTCGACCAGTATCAAACAACAGACCACCACTTTAATTTTATTACTGCACTATATTTTATACCTAACAGTGAGGTTCGTTTTGACACATTCATAAATGCCTATAACATAGCTAGTTCCATTTCAATCCCCTCATTTCCCCTTCCCCTGCCCACCTCCCTTCCTTCCTCTGATCCCCATTTTCTACTCTATTGGTCTTCCTTCAATTTATCTTTTTAATGGTATGTTTTAGTTTTATACAAAAGTGACATATTCATGCAAACAGGATAATTAGGCCAACTGCATCCCCCGGATTCTTCCCCTTCCCTCCTCCCCTCTCCCTCTTGGTCGACTGTCTGGTCTCCACAGATCTCCCTTCCTCCCTTCCACTTTCACAAAGTCCCCTTTTTTTCCCGTTCATTCTCTCTCTCTAGTTTCTGCATCTGAGAGAAAACATTCAGCTCCTGACTTTTGGGGTCTGGCTTATTTCACTTAGCATGATGCTCTCCAGTTCCATCCATTTACCAGCAAATGAAAAAAAAAGATGTCATTCTTTATGGCAAAGTAGGACTCCACTGTGTATAAACACCATGTTTTCTTCATCCACTTGTCTACTGATGGATACTTAGGCTGGTTCCACAACTTGGCTACTGTGGTTGTGCTGCTATAAACATTGATATGCATAGATCACTATAGTGTAGTGATTTTAGTTCTTTTTGATAAATACCAACAAATAGGCTCCATTCCTAATCTTTTGAGGAATCTCCATACTGCTTTCCAAAGTGGTTGTACTAGCTTACAGTCCTACCAACAATATATAAGCGTACTTATCCCCCATATTTTCTCTAGGAATATTGTTATTTGTACTCTTAAACCACTTTCAAACTCATTAGCCCAGTCCACAAAAAGTGGTACCCCTTGGTCAGTCAGGATGGGTGAAACAGCAGTCTTGTGGCTCAAACAGCTGCACAGTACTACAGGTACACCAGACCCATGCACAGTCAATTGCCCTGGCTCAGGGTGACAGCAATGACATAAAAAAATGACACAAAAAGTTGATTCTGTCCACCAGGTACAACCTGGCTTTTTTCTTCCTGCACAGCAGGCTCCCTTTACCTGAGGAGGATATGTTCCAAGACTCCCACTGGCTGCCCAAGACTACAGGTGGTGCCACCCCCGTTGTGTACCGTTTTTTCCATCCACGCCTACCTATGATAAAGTTGAACATAAATTAGGCACCGTGAGCGACTAGCAATAACCTATTGCAGGTCTCAGCAACCTCAGCATGTTTTTTCCTTTCCTTATTAAGAGAAGACTGCTCACCTTTTTGCCTAAAGCAAACATTTCATGGCTTCTCTCTGCCATATTCAAATTGCCAGCATTGCTACTCTCACAGTTCAGGATTGTTATTAAGTAAAATAAGGGTTACTTGAATACTAGCACTGAGACACCATCACAGTTGATCAGATAACTGAATGACTGATGGGTACGTGGCACACAGAGCATGGGCCCACTGGACAAGGGGATGATTTCCACCCTGGTCAGGATGACACAAGATCTTATCACATCACTGAGAACGGTTTATTTCTGGAATTTTCCATTTAATATTTTTGAACCGCAGTTGACTGTGGTAGCTAGAACTGCAGATGGTGAAAGGCCTGGCTAAGGGGGAATAACTGCATTGTCTCGTTCTTTACAATAATCCTACAAAGGTGTCCACTGGCACAAGAGGGTGCTGGGCAGAGGCTAATCAGGCCACAGAACTGGAGATTCCAAAGTTCAACCAAATGCGTGTACCTGAGCAAGTCCCCCCAGCCACGGCCTCAGGCAGCTGCCCCACAATGCAGACAGCCTCAAGGGCTTGAGAATCCCCCTAACTTCATGTGCATACATTTTTCTAGGGAAAAGGGTTGCTACTTTCTCCAAATTCTCTGAGAGAACCGTAACCAATAAGAGGTAAATGTAAACCAACTCAAGTAGTATCTCGCGTGTCTGATTTTATGAAAAGCTCCAAACTTCACTTCCTCCCTGCTCTCCCAACCTCCAGAGCCTCATGATGTCACGATGCCGTCAGGGAAGATATAGTCGGGGCCCTTTAGCCAGGTCCAGCCCAGGGGCTCCCGTAAGTGTGCTGGTTCCCCACTCCACAACTCCACCCCCTCCTTAAACCCAGAGCCAGGTTTTCTGCTCCATTTCTTAAAATGGAGATACCTCTTTAAAAAAGCAATGACCACTTCACACCAAGAAAGGAGGCTGCCAAAGACGAGACAAAGTTGTCAGCATCTCAGAATAAGAACAGTTGCAAAAGGGGCTGGGGTGCCACAGTTGAGCTGAGCACCACGAGAGGAAATGCTCCTACCCAAGGTGAACAGGTAGCAATCTGCAAAATCCCCAGCACAGGCTGGCTGTGCTGATGACTGCAAGGTGGCTTTCCTGTCCACCTCCTGGGGTTCCTTCTCAGTGAGCTACTGAGCTAATGTACCAGCTGTGGGGTTCCCATGGGGAGCAGGCAGGAGTTCAGTGGGGAGAGTCACAGTTGAGAGCAAACCCGGGCATATTTGTAGAGATGCTAAGGATGCTACAAGCAGGTGAGAGCCCAGCCCATGAAGCCACTTTCCCAAAGACCCTTAACCCTGCAGGAAGGTCAGAATGAAAGGCCCCTTTTACTCATCAGAAGCTTCTACAAAAAGGAGACGAGGGGACAGGGGTGGTGGCTCAGTGGTAGAACACTTGCCTAGCACATCTGAGGCACTGGGTTCGATCCTCAGCACCACATAATAAATAAAGGCATTCTGTCCATCTATGACTACCAAAAAAAGGAGAGAGGTCACCAAGTCTCGGAGACAGAAGCTCTCCCAGGATGCTGACACCTTGGCTTTGCCAGGAGCCCCTGGGCTGCCTGCCCCTCTCTCCTTCCAGTTCCCCTTCACAGTAAGAATAGTCAGTTTTTAGACTTGACCTGACCCATGGCAGATCCTGCCTCGCTGGTACTGCATAAAGAAACCTCACGTTTTTCTGCTCACATGGCTGCTACGCTGTTATTCACCAATCCCAGACGACATATCTGACTGCAACCTGGCATTCCACCTCCCTGTGTCCTCTAGCCCTACTCACTGGAAAGGAGTTCATCTAGGAATGTCAATCATCCAGATATCTTTCAACACTGTTCATCAAGCAGGATGGACCTGCCCGTTTACAAACGGCAAGCGACATGGCACACACAGAAAGGGACCCTTAATCTCTTGGGTACATTTTATTAAAATGAGGAAGAAAATTTCAACCATAGAGCAAAGACCACTGGAAATCTATACTTTTTTAAAGTTTTTATTTGTTTGAATTTTCTATCAAGAGAATGCATTGATTTTATGTTTTCAAGTGTTATTCACAGAAAAGATGACGAGGTTATCGATGACACCAGAGAGGGAGGAACAGAACTCTGGGCTTCATATCACGGACGGCTGGCTGGAGGAGAAGGCCAACAGTTTAGGAACCCACATCCTAAGGGAAGTGCACTTAATCTTCACACCAGCATTTCATAAGACACGTGAGTAGGTACTAAGGTCAACAGTAGATGTAAATAGAAGGAAGTAATGGAGGAACACGCTTGCTTTCATGCCTTATGCTTAAAGAAACACTTTATTTTTTAGAGATCAAAAGTTTTTTTAATATTTATTTTTTATTTGTAGTTGGACACAATACTTTTATTGCATGTATTCATTTTTATGTGGTGCTGAGGATCAAACCCAGGACCTCACATGCACTAGGTGAGCGCTCTACCTCTGAGCCACAAACCCCAGCCCCTAGAGATCAAAAGTTTAATTACTAGAAGAATAACTTGGTACATCTGTGTAGAGCAATTGGGAGTACCCATCAAAGTTTAAAGTGCACATTTTTAAAATTTGTTTTTAAATTGTAGATAGACACAATCACAATACCTTTATTTCATTTATTTTTATGTGATGCTGAGGGTTGAACTCAGTGCTTCACATGTGCTAAATGAGGGCTCTACCCCTGAGCTACAGCCCCAGCCCATAAGTGCTTTATTTATTTATTTATTTATTTATTTATTTATTTGGACTAACATGCTCTCCAGTGTGCAAAGACAAAGGCAGATTTGAACACTGCGTCCCAGACAGTATTCCAAAGGCCTTGGATATGCATTAGCTATTCTATTCCACAAACCTGTCCTGTGAAGTAAGCAGTATCATCACCCCCAATTCAGAGTAGGGAAACTGAGACAAGCGAAGCAACTTCATCAACACCAAAGAGCTAGCAACCAGTAGAGCCAGAATTCAAACCCAGGACTCCTGAAAATATTCACTGCAGCTTTGTTTAAAACAACAGAACACAGCATATAATTTCAATGCCTGTCAATAGGGAACTGCTCAAATTAAATTCTGACACATCCATACAATGCAACACTACAAAACAATTGCAAAGTAAGTTGTGTCTCTATGTGCTGATGTGGGTCCAACATCTAATTGTTAGTGAAACACAGCAAGATGCAGAACTGTGGGATGGTGTGATCTGAGGCAGGTTAAAACAAACAAACAAAAAGAATAAAAGGCAGAGAAAAGACAAAAGCAGCACTCAGGAAAAATACACAGGAGACCTCAAAATGGCTACTTCTGCAAAATATGTCCATGGTAAAGGGAACTTCTCTTTTAAAAAGTTTTTGTTTGGGGCTGGGGATGTGGCTCAAGCGGTAGCGCGCTCGCCTGGCGTGCTTGCGGCCCGGGTTCGATCCTCAGCACCACATACAAACAAAGATGTTGTGTCCGCCGAGAACTAAAAAAAAAAAATAAATATTAAAAAATTCTCTCTCTCTCTCTCTCTCTCTCTCTCTCTCTCTCTCTCTCTCTCTCTCTCCCCCACTCTCTCTTAAAAAAAAAAATAAAAAAAAATAAAAAGTTTTTGTTTGAATTTTCTTTTAAGAGAATGCACTGACTTTATGTTTTCAATGTTATTTTCAGAAAAGATGGCAAGGCTATGGATGATACCAGAGAGTGAGGAACAGAACTTTGGGCTTCACATCACGGATGGTTGGCTGGAGGAGAAGGCCAACACTTTAGAAACCCACATGACCCAAGTCAGCCCACAAGTACGTGTCTGGTCTATCGAGAAGTAATTCCAGATAAAAGGATGGGACAGGCACCTGATTCTCATGAAAATGACCAAAAAGTATTGCCTTTAACTGTCTTCTTCAGCAAATATTAAACCACCAGAGCAACTGGAGTACTTGATTTAAGCTTCTCTTTCCTATTTTAACCTCTAGGTTGATGGGCTGAGACAGATGGCAGTAAAAGCTCCAGTGACCAACATAAAGCAAGGAAGGGAAGGGAATGACCCACGTTCAGTGTTTGCCAGGGACAGTACCAGCCCTGCCTGGTTCCCCCACTAGACAACATGTTACAAGGCCACCAGGTCCTGGGGAGCAAACCTCCCCTGAGATGCAGCAAAACTGCTCCATAATTCAGAAGGATACTGCTGTGTAACAATTAAGTTTGGAAAGTCAAAAGAAATCAAATTTTTATCTATGCCCTCTCATATTTTCAATTCTATTAATAAAATGTATGGGGAAAGTCACTGCTTTTAACAAAAATGAGTCTCTAAACCCCTACTCTCAGACAAATCACTATTCCATGAAACAGGATCACTACTGAAAAAATGATATAATGGGGAGGGGGAGAGTGGGAGTTATTCCTGATCAAGGCTTCAATGTCAAATGAACATCAAGGCCAACAATATATCAAAAGGTAACCTTCAACTACAACCCTCTGTCATCATTGCAGGGGAAATTATACTCTACGCCCTACAGTGTGGGCACAAATTCATTCATTCCTATTTAACACATTTATTGGCTCTTCTATGTGTCAGCCATAGAGAACGAATATGAAATGCTGTAGAGTGCTAGATGCCCATGAAACGCACAAGTAACTCAGCAAAAATAACAGAGTGATGAAGCCCTGACACCTAAATACATTTTCACTGTAACTTGGTTTCATCAGGAACAATTTTACTTTGGTTCTTAGAATTTGACAGGATTTTCCATGAGGCTTGAAAGATTCCAGTTCTTTTAAGAGTCCTCCAAGAAGTTGAATTGACAAATTATTTTGTAATAAATTTCTTTGAAGTAAACACAAGTAACATCCTATCATTCTAGAATTATTCTCATATTAAGCCTGGTTTAATAGAAAGAGATGGTTTTATAATGGCATCAGGTGATACCCGTGAAAATTGTAAGAACCACGTTTCCCATACCAACCTGCACAGAAAAGCATTACTAATCATTTTGTCTACTGAATTAACCAAAATACAAGATCTCCCCCCACCACAATAACCTCAATGCTTTACCCTGGCAGAAGCACAGGGCAATAGAAAGTCTATGAATTGCTGATGACATGAAATTAGTACCATGCTTTTAGGAAATAACTTGGGAATATTTGCTAAGAATTATAAAACATTTACTCCTTCCTTAAGAGAAAACAATATAAATATTTGTAAATTCTACCCTTGGAAATTTGAAAAAGTCAAACGGGCAAACCTGTTCATGACCGGTCATTTGCAATAGCGGTTAATTAGAACACAGTAACAGTACAGGAAAGAAACATGGGTTGCAAAATTTTGAAGATTATACAACGACCCTTTTAATTAGGACATGATACTTGATAAGAGATCTAGATAATAAAAGCTATGCACATGATTGTGTATGATGCAAATAAAAAATTAAAGGATTATAGCAACAGAATACAGTTAGGGGTGGGTTATTACTGTTTGGGTGGGATGAATGCAGGACGGCTCCACCTTGGCACTACCGGCATCTGGGGGTCTGTCCTATGCATGCAGGGTGCAGAGAAGCACCCCTGACCTCTACCAGTAGCTGTGAGGAACACCTCCAGCCTCCGCTGTGCAATAGGAAATGTCTCCAGATACTGTCAAACCACTCCCATTCGGAACCACTAGGTTTAACTCAGCTTCTCTACTTTCTAATTTGTTTTATTGTGCTGTATGTTAAAATAATTTTTAAAATAAAAATAAATGGTAATCAAAGAGCCAACATTTAGTGACTTACTCTCAAAGCTGAAAGTCCTTCTGTAGTGCTTCACCACAGTCAAGAACACAAGACAAGGGGACCTCGTTCTTCCACGGGTGGCCCATTCCTCTGGTCACCGTGAGGGCATGACTTGGGAAGACACCAGGTTTTCTCCATACAGCAGCTCCCCAAGCACAGCCTCTCCTTCCCTGAATTGCTTCTGCCTCCTGCAGCATCATCCCCGCTCACAGCTCTCCACGAGGAGATGAACACAGGATGACACCAAACTGCATCTCTTTGGCAACACTTTGTATTTTGCTGCCATGTTTTGAAACACCTGATCCCAGAAACCCTGAAGTGCCTCATCATACCACCAGCATTCCTTTCCTGATTACTACAGAGCTCTACAAACCAGAATTAAACAGTGTTTTGACTGGCCACACGCTGTTGCTTTGGAAACAACAGGTCAGGGGAAAAAAATCACAAAATTAACAGACAAAATGACAGAGACAGTGTTTCTCATGCTCCAACAAACAGGGCAGTAAAATCTTAAAACTATAAGACAGGACAGACATTCTTAAATTTTATTTTAATGTTATGTGCTAGCAAATCCATATCTATTTTGATGCTCAATGCTAAATAAGCACATCTAATGATAAATTCCTTCAGCTGCTGGTAAGATCAAGCAAGATGCAGAATAAAGTCCAAGCTGGCTTTTGCAGCCTAAATGTTGCGAAATCTCAAATTTGAGTTACACAACCCTCCTGACGCTGCTGCCCCACAGGCATTTCTACCTGGATGACCTTGGACTTGTCATCGTCAACCTTCCACAAGGTGAACTCATTATTGAATTCATTGGTGGTCCCCACACTAAACAAACCTATCCTGCTCCCCTAAACCAGGGACTCCTTGAGGACAAGAGAGATGGAACCCCACACAATAAAAGCTGACTTCTGAATGGCTTGAATGGATCTCCAAAGAAACCTCTCCCCCCCCCCCTTTGATCTGGGGGGAAAAGCAGAACCTGTAGTAGAAAATCCTGTCCCTTTGACAACAAGGAAAGGACACAGGTTCCCACACCAACCAGCACTCTCAGGGCTGTGGTCTTGCTCCTGACCATCGGGAGGGCCCTCTGAAAACCCAGCATGATTTCAATCCCATTGCACTTGAGGACCAGTGACTTGAACACACCAACCCGCTCACCACCTAGTTCTATAATGGATTTTCTAAATCCAAGTTATTATAACTAAGTGAAGAATGTATCATGAAATGAAAAAAAAATAGAATTATTCAATTATCCACAACAATTGTTTATTATTCCTTTAAAACCATAATTAACATGTACATAATAATTCAAAGATGAAGCAGTATGTAAAGTCAGGTGACAAGTGCTATTTGTGCTGGTGGCTGAAATGCATACTAGAAATATTAAAGTAAAGAGAATATTTAATGATAATAAGCATTTAATGAGCATTTACTAAGTGTCAGCCCTAGCCTAAGCTTTCTAGATATAGATACATCAACTCATCTCATCTTCACAAGAATCCCATGAGGCATATATGCACTATTGTTTTCCTTGTTTTAAAAAAGGAAGCTCTAAAAAGAAAGTGAAAAAAAATTAAAAGGAAGTTATGAGGAATCTGAGAAGTTGTATTACTTACTCCCTGATTAAAGCTGTATAAATTCTATCTGCATATCAATCTACAGAAGTATGGGCAGACATCCAAGTACATACTTTCAAGAGTTTTCCATAATGTCAAATATGACACTTTTTAAAAATCCCAATGAAGTGGTCCATGCATGCTTATGTTCTTATTTTTGTTATATGCTTCTTGGAATTGCTTACTGGGGGCAATGTCAAAACAAACTTCCTAAATTGGATCTCATCTTAGTAGTCAGCTCAATTTCAGAATAAAATTAATTTGAGATTGAGGCATTTATTTATTCCCTCAAAAAACCAAACCTATAATTTTGGTATCCTGTGACTAGTAATTTCAACAACAGGAAAGAGCTGAGTATTATAATCTTTTTTAGAAAACTCAAAGCTATTTTTTATCAGCTTTTATACTTCAATGACCCTGACCCAAGATTACTTTCAATAATAAAAATTAGAAAGATCTCAAAAATGAACTCAAAATGCATCAAAGACCTAAGTGTAATTGGGAGCACTATAAAAGTCCCAGAAGAAAACGCTGGAATAAATATCTTCTTGACCTTATATTTTGACCATGGTTTCTTAGATATGAAACCAAAAGCATAGTGAATTACAAGAAAGAAAGAAATTAAGCTTTGTTGAAATTTTAAAAATTTTGTGCTTCAAAGAACATCACTAACAAAGTGAAAATACAATGGGCAGGATGGGATGTAAATATCTGCAAATCCTATAAATAAGAAACTTGTGTTTAGGATCCAGCTCAATAACGACCCAATTAAAACAGGACAAAGAATTTGAAGAGAATTTCTCCCCACAATATGGCACCAAGCATGTGGAAAGATGCTCAACATCCAAGTCACTGGAGAAATGCAAACTACAACCATAATGAACCATCACTAGACACCGATCAGGATGACTACACAAGAAACATGAATGCTGATGAGAAGGTAGAAAGTCTGGACTCTGCTACATTGCTGGTAGGCTTGTCCAATGAGAAAGCTGGGCTGGGGTGAAGCTCAGTGGCAGAGCACTTGCCTGGCATATGGGAAGCCCTGGGTTTGATTCCAAGCACTACGAAAAAGGGGCAGGGAAATTTCTCTTAAAAAAAAAAAAAAAATGGTGACAATTCCTCAAAATGTGAAACTTAGAATTACCATGTGACCCAGCAATTTCAGACCTCAGCATAAACCAAAGAGGAATGAAAACACATCCACACAAAAACTTACAGACAAATGAAAGTTCACAGAAGCACTAGTTAAGACAGTCAAAACATGGAAACAACTCAAATGTCCAACTGATGGATAAACTGGCATATCCATATAATGGAATATTACTACCCATTAAAAATGAAGGATTCATGCTACAATATGGAGAACCTTGAGGACACTGTGCTAATAAAAGAAGTCAGACACAGAGCGCCACATGTTGAATAATTATGTTTATATGAAATGTCCAGATCAGGCAAATTCAGAGAGACAAAGTAGCCCCATTGCTGCCAGGAGACAGAGGAAAGGGAGAATGGGAAGGGAGGAAGATAGGTACAAGGTTTCCACCTGGAGTGACAAAAAATGTTCTAAAATAAGATGGTGTCATAGCCGCACGATTCTGTGAATGTATTAAAGACCACTAGATCTTTAAGAGGGTTAACTTTTGCTGGGTGTGCACACCTGTAATCCCAGCGACTCTGGATGCTGAGGCAGGAGGATCGCTAGTTCTAAGCCAGTCTCAGCAATTCAGCAAGGCCCTAAGTAACTTAGCAAGACCCTGTCAAAATAAAACATAAAAAGGGCTGGGGATGTGACTCAGTGGTTAAGCCCCCCCCTGGATTCAATCCCTGGTACCCAAAAAAAAAAGACAGCAGCTTAACTTTATGTCATACGAATGGACTCCCAAATCTTGTAAGAGATGTATGTGGCAGAGCAAAAAGAAAGGACATTTACACTGGTTGGACAAAATTCAGTGTGACCACCAACAATTCCTGGCTCTCCCTTTCATCCATCCACACCAAAATGCGATGATCACTAATAACAGAAATAAGAAACCGTGTCCTGGTTTCTACACGAGCTCAGCCCGACAGATCTGGACAAGTGAATTCCTGTTTGTTGGCCCCAGTTTCCCAAGCAGCCAAAAGTGTAGGAGGATTGACAATGCTCTACAATCCTGAGGCTTGGAGACTTGCAGGGGATTAAGCTGAAGCTTCCAGCATCTTCTCCATCTTAGACATACTGGGCTGCTCCTCCTGCAAGTGTCACCTGAAACCAGCAGCCTGGGGGCCTGGCCTTCCGTGGCCAGTATGTACTCACAGGTGCAAGTGCTCTCTCTGCTCACAGTAGAGACTTAGACTCCCTGGCCAGCCTTTCCTGGTGCCCAGGACAATTCACCAGGCCTGCATAACTTGTGCTAGCACCTGAAACCCAGTGCAGTGATCCTTAGGCAGGGGGTAGGGCAGACCACTGGCTTCCCTTCTACCACCGCCTTCTGCTGCCTCTGTCAGCCTCGCCCGTGACCTTTGGCTTATTTTGTCTGTGTACTCCGCCTACAGTGCTGGGCTGTGTGTATCAGGGTCACAGGGAAGGCTTGTTAGGTGCAGGCTCCTGGGCCCTAGCCCAGGATGCTGACTCAGGTTCCAGTGGGGCCCATGAAACTCTTTCCATCAGGCGGGGGCTGCTTCCACTTATGGGTAATGCTTTACCCAGCACACTGAAGGAAGTTAATAAATATGCATCAAATAAACTATATAATCTTTGCAGAGATCATAAATCATGTTTTACAAGGGCCCGGCACTTTGTTACCTGTGACCTCAGTTGACAGTCACAGCTCAACATGCTGGCAAGATGGGGAGCAGCACCCCCGGACAACTGTCTGGGGGACCCTGAGCAAGGAGCCAGGTCCTTATGGCTCCTAGGGGCAGAGCCGGCCTGAGGTGCTGGGAGCGTGACATTTCGGTAGAGCTTCTCTGAGCCTCCATATCTGTTTACCTCCTCGCTGCTGCATCTGATTTCCCCCAATTTAGCATTTCCCTGGCAGATGAGCTGAAGGGTGAAACAAGCCCAAAGGAAACAGAACCAGTTTAAATACAGCAGAAAAGACACAGGCGCCCTCCTCCCTCCCACCCTCAGGAACTGCCCCCAGAGCTTTAATAGCCAAGGAGCACAGCAGAACATCTGGGCCACAGGGTCTGCGGGATGCCTTTCCCAAAGGCTTCAACTGGCTTCACCAAGAGGCCACTCACTAACAGGACAAAATTCAGAAGTAGACCAGCTCCAAGTGCCACGGGCTCCATTTCTGAAAACACCAACCCAGGAAGTATAAATCTCCATCCCCAGATCCTTCTCTGGCTTCAGCAGCGGGTGCAGCATCAAACCTGCCTGTTGGGTAAAGCTGGAGTCTTGGGGGGGGGGGGTGGAGAAATAGATATATATATTTTTTTAATTTTTGGCTTTTTTTGTAGTTGTAGATGGAGACCATGTGGCTTTATTTTCCTTGTTTATTTTTATGCCGTGCTAAGGGTCGAACCCTGTGCCTCCCACATGCTAGGCAAGTGCTCTGCCACTGAGCCACAGCCCCAGCCCCTACATATTCCTTAACCAGGCTGCAGAACTTCTTTCTCCTCAAGTGCTTACTACCAACAACGGGACTGACTGTGAATTCAGCTATGCTCCCTCTCTGCCTAATCTTCCCAGAACTTCTGCTGACCAGAACCCCCCCGCCCCAGAGCACAGAGGTAGGATCATAAATCTACCCACTGGACAGTAAGCACCCCCACTAAACCATTACCCACCCCATAGAGGCTGCTTGCCACAGAGGGATGAGGCCCCAACAGAATGGAGGAGGCACAGCCCAGGTGCGTCCCTGAGCAGACACTCAGCGAAATGGCAGTGCTGATGATGTCATTACACGCTTCCCTGCACCTCCCCACAGACCAGGAATCCCGATGCCCTTTAACAAGGTCGACCACGACTTGTTTGCTGACTTAATTAATTTCAGGGGCTGAGGTACAGAGGGGACTGGAGGATGAAGGAGGAAGCTGGATGGTGGCGTCTCCCCGGCTGGGCCAGTGCCATGGTAACCAGTGAGCAAGAGGCCTTGTGAATGGCAGGGCCGAGGTGGCAGCCGCACCACCCTGCCAACAGCAAGATGGGCAGACCTCAACGTGGTCTCAGGAGGACATCCAGCATCCTCCAGAGCAAGGCCAGGGCTACACGTCACCTAAGCCACTTGGTGCACCAAAAAGCCATTGAGGAGAGCCCCTGCAGGGTGAGGTGAGGTTGGGGGGGAGGGAGCCTGAGTTGCAGCCAGGACTGAGGTGGTGGTGGTGGTCAGTGGGAGGGGTCAGGCCTCTGCAGGCCTGCCCAGCAGCAAAGCCTTCCCCAGCCTGCCCCCTTCCCTCCCCAAAGATGCAACTGGTGCCATCAACCAAAGGAGCACCGTCACCTTCCCCATGAGGATCCATCCCACACCCCTCACCTCACAGATGAAGTAGCTAGCCAGTTACTGGGCTGGTCTCCTTAGTAACTCTAAGGACTGCCTAGGACCCGGGTGAACTGATTAGATGCTAAAAACCCGAGGACCACTTAATCGGGCTTCTCACCTACTTAAAGGCTTGAATTCTTGATGTGTTACAAACCCAGAGATAAACTGGGCCATCCAGGGTTGGAAGCAGATAAGGAAAACAGGAGGAAGGATTTTAATTGTACCTTTCCTACAATGGTTAACTGGTTTAGCTTCTTTGTCTCCACATAAACCCCAGAAAGGCAGAAGCAATACCAGTTAACCAGCTTTCTACATCTAGAAAACGATTAGGATTACATGTCGATTGACTGAATAACTGGTGGTTGGGAGAAGAATGAGAAAATTCAAAGAAGGGAAGGAACCAAACTCTTACCATTTGAATAAACATTGTGGACATTTTGACATATATCCTTACAAGTCTTTGAAAAAAAAAATAGTGCATAGCTACTGATACAGGTGGAGTACTGCATGATAGTTAAAGCAGAAAGGCCTTGAAGGACACTTACAGGCTATGTGACCTTGGGTAATTCACTTGCCATATCTGGGCTACAGATAATAGGGATAAGAATACTTTGAATTCATAGGTTTGAGGACTCAATGAACTAAAGCATTCAAGTGCTCATCACACAGTGAGGACTCAGTACACACAGCCTATTCTATTATAACAATGTTTTTCAGTCTGCTTCTTTATTTACCCAAGTATCAAACATCTTTTCATCACAACAAATATACTTCTACGTTTTCATGGTTAATGGCAATGTGTGTTTATGGCACATGTGGCCTTAAGTTAATCCCCCGGCCTTTGCTGCCGGGTTCGGTTGCCATTTTTCCTATGTTAGATGACACACCAGGAGCCTCCTGAGCCATCTGTCCCACATCACCCACTCCATTCCCTTCTCAGGGAAACTCCCCAGAGAAAACTGCTGACAAAGAATGACACGCGGTTATGTAGAATCAGTATCTTCCTCTAAAAAGGAAAATGGAAAGCAACAGCACCTACCCCCCAGGACTCAGGCCTGCTCCTCTCACACTGCGCCTGAGCGCTCAGGAACCGCTAACCACTGACCAGCCACACCCCGGCCCGGATGAAGACCAGCAGAACATCGCTGTTCACCCATCCCTTCATTCAACCAACTGTCTGTGCCACTGTGGAGGCAGAGGACTGTGCTGGCCATCAAGAGGGCTGGGATCACACACAGGTGACCAGCAGGGCAACCACGTGTCGAGCGTGCCCGGTTGGTCCAGATGCGTCTGGTCAGTCCAGGTGCGCCTGGTCAGTCCAGGCATGTGCCCCCTGTCCCAGCTCAAATATTCATGGCTCTCCTCCCTTCGCTCCTGGAGTGTCCTGGTCTGGAGGGTGAATGCGACATACACTTAGTGAGACATCTAAGGAAAACTGCAGTCCCCGGCAGGATCTGATGGGCCTGGGGGTCGGAGGGAGGCAGGATGGACACTGGGGGAGGCAGCAGCTCAGCGGGGCCTGAGGGTGAGGTGGAGGATGCCCGGGGTGGGGACAACAGACTCGGAGGACAGAGAAGTCCAACGCTCAGAGGGCTGCCACCCATTCAGTCCCTGGGTTCTCCCAGAGAAGATCGGACAGAGCCGTATCCGAGGATTTTCAAAGGCAGGTGGATTGTGTGTGGCTAAAGGAATCCACAAGTTTTCCTGGATTATCTGGGGTAGGGATGAAAAAGGCTTGGAGAGGAACTGAGTACCTCAAGGCCCCAGAGTGAAAAAGATGTTTCAGACTTATTAACCCTTCTCACAGCGCCCACTCCTCTGATCCAATCCACGTCCGGCTGGCGTCGGGGAGGTTAATAAGAGGACGGAAGAGGTCACCTGCACAGCTGTGGATTCCGCTCAGCCTCCCCCGCTCCACCCCCCAGGAGCCCCTCTTGCTATTTTATGGGGGAACCTCAGAACAGGCCTTACTGGTCCTCCTCAGGAAGCAGCAGGAAATCTGGACCCTCATGAGGTGGTACAGACACCGAAGCTCAGTGGAAACAGCTGGACCTTAGACACTCTGAGGTCCCCTAAGGCTGCGGTAAAACCTGGCACCTAAATGTTTCACCTAAGCCTTAGACAAGATTTCTGATTGACTAATGATCACAAGCCTAATTACAGAAAGCACAGAGTCTGGCCTAATGTCTACCAGCCACCCTCTCAGTCACTTGGGAAGAAGGCCCCAGTCAAGGACCGACAGAAGAGAGCAGAAGGACACGTTCGGGAAGAAAGGGATCAAGAAATCAGAGTCAAACCCCCTCAGTTCACACAGTAAGAAACTAAGACCTAGAGACTTTGGGGGGTCAGAGGATTTGAGCTAGACCCAGAGAGCAAGACTCAGACCCTGCCCCCTTCCTCTAAAACCAACTAAACCAAAGGGTTCAAAATGAATTGAAAAATTTTGTATTTATCCCAAGAAGCTTAATTTTGAAATCGTATGCATATCATATCTAAAGAAACATCACTTCTATCCTTATTAAAAACATGAAATGTACACACCATACAAATACCAGACACACACACAAACTCACACTCACACACAATCCAAAGAGATTTGTTCCAAGTCAAAAGTCAAAGGAATAGACAATTGAGCCTAGATTTTCAAAATGATCAGCAGCAGTAATTTAAATCAAAATACACAGAATTCAGTAGAAGGTTAAAAACCACCAAAATTATATGAGTTTCGTTATCCTAACCAGATGTTCTGAAAGAAATGGTACTGGTGGGAATACCATGGTTGGATTTCTGAGTTCATAGTACTGACCGAGCGGGACAATTTGCCAAGCACCTCTCAGTACAGGATCATAATTTCATGTGACCGAGTTATCCCCTGTGGAGGGAGGGAAAGGTGCAGGGTATTTTATAAATGCAGGGAATTCATCTCAAGTGGAGCCTCTGGGCCACTCCCTTAGGCTTCACATGCACCAAGTTTATTGAACACTTATTTTGCACGAGGACCATTATCTCATATATGTCACTGCATGTTTGTGGGCACTGATGGTTCATGGGTGTTGTCCCCACATTTAGTGAATGAGCCAACACAATGAACTCGAACACTGAGAACCTGCCCAGTACCCTAAGGCCAGGAGGGACACCACTTGGATTTGAACCCGGTCTTAGGAAGCCAGGTGCTAGTTGGGTTGACCACACAGGACTGCTTTGATTTAATCCAGGAAGTCATTTAATCAGGAGAAAAAAAAAATAGACCTTATGAGACCATTTTACCCCATTCATTATCAAGACTGTGTTTTAGAATCCAAAAGTAAATTCAGAGTAAAGAATTCAGAAACATACACAGAGAGAACAAAGCCTCAGATTTCTAAAACTGCACGTTGCAGACTCATCTTAAGGATTGTTGTGGGTGCCGCAGTAGCTTTGACTGGCTACTCCCTCACCTTGTATTTCTATTTAACAGCCTCTGGCTCCCGGACCCTAATTTTTCACCTGTCCTCTGAGCTTTTACTAGGTCTTTTATCTGCCAGTGTGACCAGGGGCTTTTTCTTAGCTCAGGTTCCCAGCTGGGAACTCTTGGCCAACCGCCCAGGCACTTCTGCGGAGGGACTGAATGAATGGCAGATTGTTGTTTCCTAACAAGACTTCCACAAAGAATACCGGGACCCTGAAGGAATCGGATTCTGTGAACTCAACGTGGTCCTGTTAAAAACTTATCAAACTCCCAAATTGTTTGCAAATTGAGGCCAGTTATAAGTGCTTTGCTTCTGGCACCCTGGAAGCAATGTTTTCAAAAAAGATTTCACTTTTGCCCTGACAACATAATTATCTGAAAACAAGGAGGGGAGGGGCGGAGAGCAATCTGAAAAGATCACTTTGATGTGAAAATTATTGCTACATAAAGGCCAGTGTGGAATAAAACCCCTAAAAGCCCCTCTGAATCATTTAATAATTTAGATAACAATCTATTGAAATGTTTGCTTCCTATGGGGTGCTTTTTTAGAGACTGATTTGGGTAATTTGTGGGTGTCTTTTGTTTTGATCTTAAACCTTAAGGAGTCAATGGTGATTTCTGCAAACTTCAAGAGACCACAGGAGGTCTCTGAGGAGGAGGAAGAGCCCATCTTTCTTCTGAAGGCAACTGGCCCACAGAGCCAGCTCCAGGCAGTTCCCCCCACCTGGAGCACAGCTGGAAGAAGAGATCTCTCCTCCTTCTCTGGCTCCTGCAGCCTGTTCTTTTACCACTTCAAACTCACGGCTATTCCTTAACCCTGACAAGCTTCCCACAGCTCATTCCCAGTTCCATTCAGTTAACAAACAGGTCAACCCAGCTCTTCTGAGTTCACTATTGCACTATTTTATCTATAGAGACAGAAACTAGCCCTGGAAATAGGAACACAAAGGAATACACCCGTTTGCTTTTGTGATGCTGGAGATCCCACCTAGAGCCCCGTGCCTGCTAAGCAAGGTGCTGTCCCACTGAACTACACACCCAGCTTTGGGAATTTATTTTTAATAAGCTCATCAGGTGCATCTCTCTATGAAAAGCCTCACTGGAAAGGTTACTCAGAAAGCAGAGATTAGGATTGGAGGTGTAGCTCAGTGGTACAGCACATGCCTAGCATGGGCAAGGCCCTGGGGCTGCTCCCCAGCACAAGGAAAAAAAAAAAGAGACAGAGGGAAAAGAAAAAGGGAGGAGGAAGGAAAAGGAAAAGAACAGTGATTAAGTTTGCTTCAAGGAACATTTCTACCAGTGGCGATCTATGCTTGCAATTACTACAGACGTTAAAATTTTGGCTTTGGAGGGATTTTTCTTTCCCTTACAATATTGCAAGTTGCATCATAAATGTAAAACATCGGGGCTGGGGTTGTGGCTCAGCAGTAGAGCGCTCACCTAGCATGCGCAAGGCCCTGGGTTTTATCCTCAGCACCACATAAAAACAAATAAAATAAAGGTATTGTGTCCAACTACAACTAAAAATAAGAATAAAAAATTTTAAAAAAATAAACGTCAAACATCATCTGTGTTGACTTCTAAAGAGTCATCTGTATCATAAATTATCTTAAGTATTATAATTTTTTTAAACAGAGCTCCTCATAGCTGGCAAGATCATGACAACAATGAGGATGGTTTCAGTGGCAGATTTATAGCTACTGTATCCTTAAGGATAAAGCAGGTGCAGCCCAGTGGTAAGAGCCTGGCTGGCACACGTGAGGCCCTGGTTCCAACCCCAGCACCACAAAACAAACAAGAAAGGGATAAAGCAAACTTCAAAAGTACAATGTATCCTGGTCAGGATACAGACACATAATTAATGACACAAAAATCTCCATTCATATTTCCCTGGCCACTCGGGAAAGACATCAGTTACCTATTTCAAATGCTTTCTTCATAAATAGACAATGAATGCTGTATTGCTGTCAGTGCTCAATTCATAATGACAAAGAAAACCATGGCTCAGATAACATTAAATGGCACATAATAAATCATTGATGTTAGGCTTTGGCGTGCATTTCATACTTCTGATTAAATAAGAGAGAATATGATAATCAGAGTATTAAACATTCACGTGTCTGTTTTCTCAGTGGATATGCATTGAATAAAATTAACTACTTATCAAGGAAAATCATTTTTTTAAAAAAATATTTATTGAGCATTTAAGAGGATGTGGGAATTATTCTGGATACCAGAGAGTATACAGAGTTAATCTATTGGGAGGGTAAATGTAGCAATTTATAAGTAACCAGAAGATAAGGTCAGAGTAAAACCAGTGACAAGGAAGTTTATCAGAGACAAACCTTTTTCTAACTTTGGGGTACCAGGATTGAACCCAGGGGCACTTAACCACTGAGCCATATCCCCTATCTGTCTGCCTATCTATCTTTGAGACAGGGCCTCGCTAAGTTACTGAGGCTGGCTTTAAACTTGTCATCCTCCTGCCTCAGCCTCCCAAGCCTGAAATCATAGGCATGAGCCAAATATACCTAAGACGCAGCTTCCTCTGATGGAGTAGATCTAACTGAGCTCATGCATGGAAAGCGTTTGGCCCAGGGCTCAGGTCACCTCCTCAGAGCCCTCCTTTTTCTCCTCCTCCCACATTAGGCTTCAAGAAGCTGTCAAGACTCAAACCTTTCTCCCCCTCTTCTCTCCTCCCCTGCAGTTCATACTTAATGACAGAACTTTCCATCCCAACCGTCTCAACAGACACTAGAAACCTAACATAATGCGGAATTTGGGGGCTTTTGAGAAAAGCTGCCCTTCTAATTCTAGTTGATTCTCCTCCCAAAAGCCTTGTGAAAACTCCACATGTAAAGAGAAGAGTCTCGCAACATCAAGACACAAAGATAAATACCACTTTTAAAATGCTAAATCCCCCCCTCTTTTCTCCTAAGGTTTGGGAATGTATTTGTCTCTTATAAAAGAGTCTTACAGATAGACCTTCGGGGAGTCGTGAGCACAGATAATCGGAATTACTACTTTTCAAAAACCTGGCACAATTCCACTTGGCATTCTTTGGTTCTGAAATAGTCAGCAAGAGGACAAATGTTCAAAAGTGTCCACTGAGTCACTCCTGCAGAATAAAAATCATGTCGATTGGCCTAAAATCAGAAGGCATCTGCAGAAGGCTCTAACAGGAAGGAAATGGGGAAATGAGAGAGAAAACAGAAGCAGCGTTGGCAGAGGGAATATGTTCGTGTGCGCGAGGAGGGGCGATCTGCTCCCGGAACCCCCAAGTCAGGAGAAATCCACGCCAATCACCTCAAGGCTGGCTGCAGCCATCAGGGCCTCCCTGTCCCGTGTTCCCTGGTCATTGCCCCGTTTCTGCTCCCCTCCTGCCTTTCTTCTCCTTCCGGGGCCACCTGTTAAAATTTAACTTTTCTTTAAAAGCAAATTCAAATGTTGCTTCCTGATTCCTCCTCTTTGGCTCTAAACCACTTTGGTTTTACATCTCCAATGACTTTTGTCATGATTTTCCTTTGATTGTAGACTATGCTCTTGTCTGTTGCATCCTTAAAACTATAACCCTCTTTTAAAAGCTCATCCCAAGGGGCTGGGGTTGTGGCTCAGTGGTAGAGTGCTTGCTTAACACATGTAAGGCACTGGGTTCGATTCTCACCACCACATAAAAATAAAAAAATAAAGGTGTGAAAAAAAAAAAAAAAAAGCTCATCCCAAGCTTGTCTGCTAGCACAGTGCAGAGCACAGGGAAGATGGCCCTTGGGCTGTCAGCTAAGCGGAACTGCTGTATTGGAACAGTGCTCCTTCTTAATGAATTTACTTGTAACAAATACTGTGAATTCACTAAATAATAGACCATTTGCCTCATTAAGAAATCATGACTTATTACTTATGGAAAGTAAGACGCTGCCTTTACATTCAGATGGCCAGTTTGTTTTACCAAATACAAAGGACAGCCCTTTCAAAGGTGGCACACAAGCCCCTGTTTCATTTTTCTGGTTTCACACTGCCATGTCACTCGGTCATTGCTCCTTCAGGTTCACGCCATGCAACCTTAATGAGAAGGATGACCCCGGGAGGAAACTTTAACAGGAGGCTCGGCTGACTCTGACTGAACAAAACAGAACACACAAAGGTAGTCATGTGATAGCGACAGCAGGCAGGCCTTGGGCTCGCTGGTGCAAAATTCTGCAAGTCTCTTAATACAAACTCTTAATACAAATGTACGCATTTGCAAAACAGGATAAGTTTTAGTGCGAGTGAAAGAACACAGGGGGCGGGGGCCTGAGGTCAGTGGTAGAGTGCATGCAAGTCAAGGCCCAGGGTTTGATCCCCAGCTCCACAGGAAAAGGGAGGAACAACAACAGACAGAAGAACCCTGAGACTACTGGGCAGTTCTTCTTTTGGTAGGTGCTTGGAACTAAACCCAGGGACTGATGCGTGTTAGTAAGCATGCACTCTACCACTGAGCGACACCCTCATGCAATGCTTGGGCACTTTAAAACTTTATTCAACAAGTAAGATTCCTAGGATTTCTAAGATCTTTAGGAAGCTATCATGATAAAACAAAAATGGATATCTTGAGGTACCTAAAAACCTACAAGGTTCCGTGCTAGTTGACTCAGAGAGGAAAGGTACATTCCCCCACTGAGTCAGAGCCAAAAGACTCAGCACCCTTGGGGAGCATCCTTCCTACCCACTCCCCAGAACCAGCAGGGCCACACTGGAGGCCCCAGTGCCCCCAGCTCACAGGAGCTTGGAGATGGAGGCCTAACTTCCTCTCCTTCTTTCCTTTCTATTTTTAACCATCTACCCCAAACAAAAAGGAAAGCAAAACACAGGGATAAACACTATACCTTAAATTCCTGCTTTGGAAGGAAAAAGGGAGGGAGGGAGTCACTCCTCCCCTCTTTCCTGAAATTTCCCTCATCACAGACACTCTCCATCCCTCAAGCACCTCTTTGGAACTGACCAGTCAAGCACAGTCCAAGTGAATTTACTTGTAAGCTTCTGAGACCTGGGTCAACCTGGTATTGAGCAGGCAAGTCACTGCACTCTCCAGAACAGATGCCACGGCAGGTCTTGACACCTTCCATAAATGTGTACATAGGGAAGACACCGCAAAGGAGCACCATCGGTCCTTCCATCTGACCTTCTGCCCATGGCCCGGAATATGTAAGTCAAAGAGTTTGTCCTTCCTTGTTATGGCCCGTTACCAGCTGCCGCATGTAAACAACGTAAGAGCTCCTCATCCAGGGAGGATATTCAAAGGCCCCAACCACCTCTGAGCTGGGCTGAGGTAAAGGGGACCTGCATAGACAAGAGCCATGCCTGCCAAACACACATCATCAGCAAACGCTGTGGCAACGCCACAGTGGGCATTTTTCATGTGTAGCACATACGACTCAGTGATGCTCCGTGAACCTTCCCTTCCATACCCCCCAAGTATGAAAAGGCGTCACCACCACTCCAAATACCCACTCCCATCCCCAGGGGCGTGACAGGGGCCCTGGCTGAACATAGTTAGCTAATTTCTTTAGGTGTAGAGAAGTTCATCCTTCCAAGTCCAAATATGGCAGAGAAGCCACGTAAGCTTAGGGTCTTGGTAATCAAATCCAGCAAGGTTTGAATAGGAGGGGTTTCTTTCCCTCCCCCCATTCACTTACTCTTCATTTTTATTATAATTTTTCAACCAGATGTAAAATTAGGACTGTATAATAAAAGGAACACTAATGATCTATCACCCGGCTTTAATGACCATTAGTATTTTGCCAATGGTTTGAAAGAATGGTTTCTATGCTACTTCAGAGCAAGAGGTAATATTACTGATACACATTAATAGGAACAGTCCTCTCACAATCCGTCTTTAAGGCTGTCCTGACCATCCCGGCTTATTTTGGTCTAGAGAATATTAAATTTAAGGGTCAAAAGGAAAAAAGATAGTTAAATAAGAGATATTCAAATAATTGGTACAGTTTAGTAGGAGTTAAAATTCAGGTGCTCTAAGAAATATTACTTATTCCAGTTCTCTAAAAGAAAAATTACAACAAGCTGGCTTAAAGTACTTTGAGTTTATGTGCAAGTTTATGCCTACTATAAATATTTCTGTAATCCTTTTCTGTTCGCAACTACTTGAGAGAAACCTAAAAAATCTCCAAAATTTTTTGGCATTGGCCTAGAATGAATTGTTATTAGCATTTGGGATGCAGTTTACAAAGGACTGTCAGCATCCTTCCATTGACTCTCTAGGTAATCTTCACACACGATGTACCACAGGTGTTCTACTCAACAGAACCTCTGGGTCATCTCTGTGGATGAGAAGGAGCTATTCACGCCCCTCCAGGACAGCAGACCCACACAGCCAGGCTGGATCTTCTCTACAGGAGCCTCAATCCCATCCATTCCCATCTCCTGAGAGGCTTATGGCATTACGTGTCATCTATTTCTAAGGAGGCAGAGAAACCAGTTTTCCATGTATCAAATCCAGTTCTGAATTGACTAAGAAACTATGATGAGATTTTTCAAAGAAAACGGCAGCAGATTCCGAAACCATTTATAAACGCATCTTTTCTGGAGAGTTTAGATTTTCAAAGACTTAAAGGGAGGCATGCCATGGGCTGTTAGTGATAAAGGTTGCTGCCACTCAAGAATTTTCTGAGAAGTTCTTTGTTGAGAGCTCTCTTAGATTTCACTCCACCTAAATTCATGTTTTTAATTTACTTGGCTCTTCCCAGATGTTTTGAGAATGACAAACGTCTAGAAAAATAAACTGTTTTACACTAAATTTAAAAGTAAGTAAAACTTTATTTTTGTTTTCAGATGAACTCGGCCAAGAATTGTGAGGATCACAGGACTATATTAAAAGTCACTATTTGCCGGGGGTGGTGGCACATGCCTATAATCCCAGCAGCTTGAGAGGCTGAGGCAGGAGGATCTCAAGTTCAAAGCCAGCCTTGGGAATTTAGTAAGGCCTAAGCAATTTAGTGAGATCCTGTCTCAAAAAATAAAAGAGCTGGGGGTGTAGCTCAGTGGTTAAACTCCCCTGGGTTTAATCCCTGGTACAAAAAAAAAGTCATTATTCACTAATGGCAGATTTTAGGCTTGCTTCTTTATTCACCAAGGTGAAACTTCCTTAACAGAACTTTATTTTTCTAAAAGGTATTCTCATCCTAATAGCCTGTTAAATTTCTTTCCAACTCCTCAGATTGACACAATGTAGGTAACTATGGAAATCAAGCAGAAGAACATGCTTGTTAGTATGAAAATATGAGACACTTTTCTTTGTGGGAGTGGGGCCGTTGGGACTATAATCATTAAATGAATCAACTATGGAGAAAGCTGGAATTTGAGTGGAGTGAGTGTGTCAGCATCACTCTGGGAGGTACAGAAAAAGTAAATTTTTAAAAAGTAAAAAAAGATACTGCCCATGTTTTGCGAACTAACCACTGGATGAATGAATGGACACTGGGAAATGAAGAACCACAGCACAGTCGCACCATCAACTATTAAAGCTATTGCTGCACTGTAAAGAGCAAGTAGGTATTTTTGTACGTCTCCTCTTCTTCTCAACATTACATCAGCTTTAGTCTTCTTCCCCTCAGTGTGAGAATTGCACCCAGGTGTGCTCTACCCCGAGCTCCATCTCCAGCCCCTCTTATTTCATTTTGAGACATGGTCTTGCTAAGTTGCCAAAGCTATGATCCTCCTGCCTCAGCCTCCAGAGCAGCTGAGATTACAGGTGGATGCCACCACGCCTGGCTAGTCTTGAATCTTTAAGAAAGGAATTGGGTAGACTGTAATAGAGTTCCATCTATTCATTACTACAAAGAATTTTCTAGGTACTGGAAGGGATAAAATGTGAATGAATCTGGACTCTGAGCTCATGTAACTTACACATTTTGCAGCTGTGAACACATACCAACAGTTTCATGACGACCTAAATCCAGCAAATAGCCAAAGTGATATGGATTATTCAGTTATGGTAAAGAGTTTCTTTGCTCTCCATGGAAGAACTGTCTCAAGTTTAGTCCTCAAAAAATATAAGGATAATATATATTCCTTGTCCATAACTTCTGTATAACAAATCCCAACTCAACACTCATAAATGTTTTACCTTAAGAGTGGGGGGTGGGTACCCAATGAAAATAGATCAACACTTGACACCAACAAATACACTTGTTGAATTTAATCTTTGCAAAATGCTCAAGAGATCTGATTATAAATTGTAAATATTAAATGGAGTAAGCTGGGCATGGTGGTAGATATCTGTAAACCTAATTACTCAGGAGGCTACAGCAAGAGGATAGCAAGTTCAAGGCCAGCCTGGGCAGACCGGCAAGACCCTGTCTCAAAATCAAATTTGAAAAGAGTTGGGGATATGGTTTAGTGGTAGAAAGTTTGCCCATCATGTGTTGTAAGGCTCTGGGTTCAATATCCAGGACCTAATTACATAAGTAAATAAAGATTAGCATTGTCATATGATTTGAATTAATGCCGTTATGCTCCAATTCTTGTTACTGTTTTCTCTGCTTTCAAGTTCCCCGGAAAGAATGACTTACCCAAGGAATTCATCTCCAATCATTCTGCTGTCCGCTTGGACTTTCCAGGTACCACGTACAATCTGGGCAGTTTTTCTTTCAAGTCAGTACAATGCAGACTGTGTTCCTCATGACATGGCTTGCTGTGGGCCTTTAAATACCACCCTAACCCTAACCCTTTAAATACCACCACACACTTCAACAATAGTTCATGACAATCATTACCTACCATGCATGTGCCACGAACCATACAATACATAAGAACTCGTGTGTACACTGTCTTTCCTGAAATAAGCACAAACCCCAACATGAAAGGTGGTACTATTATTTCCATTTTATATATGACAAAGTTAGAAGACTTGCCCAGAATTCACAGCTTTTAGGTTGCAGGGTCAGTAATCGCCCTTGCTCTAATTCCAAAGCCCTGTAGCTATTCCATCTTCTTTGATGACATGGAATTAGGAATACACAAATCCATGAGAATACTCATAAGGCGCTGTAAATCCAAAGACAGAATGGTGTTACTTATGATTATTTATTGGGATTTGTTTTATCCTCTGCTGCCCTTACTATTCTCCCTCTCCCCCTCCCCAGTCTCCTTCCCCCTCTCCCCCCGCCCTCTTTCCCAATACTGGGAATTGAACCCAGGGGCACTTTACCATGGAGTTGCATCCCCAGCCTCCCATATCACTGGAATTATAAGCCTGCACCACCACACACAACCAGACCTTATTATTCTTAATAATTCAAGGTTAGGTTTGCATCTATAGCATGAAAAGGTAAGAGCAATAAAAATATAAAGCTAATGCAGGAGGACTTGCCCAAGATCACAGCTGCCCTGGTCCCCTGGTCTCCCCTCTTCCTCCCTTCCCACCAGTTCTACCCTGGCCTTAGGGCTGGCACTCAGGAGCTATGGATGCACTGGGAAGAAATGCTGGCTGGAAACTCTTCTGCCATCTAGAAGCCCTGCTCCATGAACACTCTACAAAGAACGACTTCTAGACCCAGAAGAATTCATTCTCAGCATTATTTTTATTACCATGGCAACCATTCCCAGCTGCTTTGCAAGTTTTTTTTTAACTTTAAAATATCCACCTATATGGTGTTTTGTCATGCAAATAATGTTGGTTCCTTTAAAAAAATAGACAATATAGAAAACTAGAGGAAATGATGAAGCAAATGTCTTCCATTTCAGGTTTTTCCTATACAGAGATTTTTTTTTTCAAATCACTGTAATCATACTGTGAATATAATTTACTATCTTCCTTAAAAGTGGCAAGGTATGTTTTCATGAGCATTTTTCTATATTTGTCCTCGGCAGTGATTCAAAAGAATGCTTAACGGTTTACTATTGAATATACTGTACCGATCATCGCTGAATCATTTCCCCTAAAACCGATCAGAAAGTAGGTTTCTAGCATTTTTGCTATTGCAAGTAGATCCAACAATAGGTATGTAGGTTTACTGTGCAAAAAATCTTTCATATTTAACATGACTTCCTTAGGGCTGATTCTCAGCTGATTAGCTGGATCAGAGGGCAAAATGATGGCTATGGCCATGATAGTGGTGATGACAAAATATTTCAGACACACACAAAAACGTCCAGAGAAGGCAAGGATGTATGCCCCACACTGAAATTCAACAGTTGGAATTCAGAACCCAGCAGCCAAAGCAGAAATGCACCAGAAGTGCCACTCCTGGATGGGCAGTTGCAACATCTAACTCTGGAGAGCCAGGAACGTTCCAGTTAAATCTCCAGGCGGGAAGAGAAGCCTCTCCACCTCCCTTGCACACCACCTCCCTAGGTTTTCATTAGCACACACAGCAGGTTTTTAAAGGATCTGGGTTGGCTGACTGTGTATGATTAAAGCAGAAAGATCTGGGGTTTTGTGAAGCCCTTTCTACACATATAAACTAGGGAGGAATAAAAGTATTCCATGAGAAAATTTGACCTGTAGAAGTTTACAGCAGATTGCAGTTGGCAAATAACCATGAAATGTGCTTATTTCATATTAATCAGTTTTTCAGAAAATACCACATAGAAAATAAGATCATTTCTATTTTCACTCTATGTTCTTCTCCCCCTCTAGCCACTAGGGTTCAATGGATTGGGGAAAGTAAGTTCATGTAAGAAAACAAGCATTTGGTTGTTATTATGCCCAAAACAAGTAGAAGATAATCAGCAAAACCAATAAAAATTGTGTCTCCCCTGACTACCCTAGGAGATATAAAGAAACATCACAAAAAGGCAAAAGCATAAATGAAAATTAAATTTCTGCTTAATCATCCTTTTGTAGAGAAAAAGATAAGTACTTTATTTATGTGCAAGGCAATATCATCTTTTAATAGCTATGGGACACATTACTATTATCCTGCTGCTTCTCAGCTGGAGAAATAGGATTAGTGGCCTAAGAGGGAAGAGCTTAAACTGATTAGTCAAGTAGGCAGTCCTAGGACAAACAGACTGGGAAAGGAACAGCCCAGGCTACAGTGCACCAGTGTCCTGCAAAGAAGCTTGGGCCTCGCTATCCAGGGCCACAGACTGAAATTTATATGAAGAAGCTTTTTAACCTCCCATCTTCAAAACAGACTCCAAAAGAAAGAGGTCAAACTTAGGCTGGCTCAAAACGCAGGTTATATCCTAAAAAGCCATTTCGGAGCAATCACCAGTCATCCATTCGATCATTTATGAAACTAGCAATGCTTATTAAGCCACTGCCATATTTGGCAGTGTGTGTACCCACCCCAATGGAGGACTCAGAGCCTGCCTGCTGGAAGCCCATCTGATAGAATACATTATTCTGCCCCACAAAAGCCCTAAATGTATATGACTCTTAAGAAAAAGAATTTCCAAACTCTGAGTCCTGCTAAGTCAGGTTGGAATTATCCTAGAGATCACTGCAGTCAAGCAATGCCTTCCCTTTGCAAAAGAATTTCTAAACTTTGGGGATGCAATATGGACTAACTCAAGAACACAGTTTAGTAAGAAGCACTCACGTCTTCAATCCAGCCAAGAGCTCTTTCTACACAACAGATGACACAAATTTATTTAGAGAAATCTGAAGTCTGAAATATAAGAAATATTCAAGATGGATTCTTACTAGGCAAGTAGTACAAGGCCTATCTTTTTTTTTTAACATTTACTTTTTAGTTGTAGGTGGACACAATACCCTTATTTTACTTTTATGTGGTGCTGAGGATCGAACCCAGAGCCCCACGCATGTCAGGCAAGCGCTCTACCTCTGAGCCACAACCCCCACCCGTCTTTTTGATGTTCTAGCCTTCTAAGGACAAAGAAAAGCCAATTCTAGAAGGTGTGTAGGCAGCACTGGTTAAAAGAAAAAACAAAAACAAAATTTCCCAGTGACTGAGGATGCTTTCAAAGGCCAATGTGAGATCCTAGCGTCTGTTTTGAGATTCTGTCCACCAGGGCTACCATGCTTATAGTGAGCCACAGTAATGTGACGTGGCCTTAAGTTCATTTCCGAATACTTTCCATGCACTTTCTCTGGGGGACCTTGATACTGTCATAACAGAAGTCAGGAGGGAAACGGGTCGAATGACTCCACTGTGGAAAGGAAGGCATATCTATCATCAAATTCGGCAGAGAGCCCAAATGGAAGGTCATCTGAAAGCAATCAGAAAAATTAAAATAAAGATTATCATCAAAGTGAGTCATCAAAAGCGGCTAAGCCTCACCAAAATGTGCGGAAAGCTCTGCTCGTCCTATATGTCATGAAAAGGATTTCAGATGTGAAATCTAGGACATTCCCCTTTAACCAGGGGATGTTATTACTTTAATGCAATCGAAGCCACCCAGCTGTGGGACACAAAACTGCCTTTGCGGAAACCAGGTGGGTTGGTTGACAATGAACAATAATCTTTGACCAACTAAAATGTCCAACAGGATATTAAAAACTGATCAATGAAGGACCACATATAAGAAATTTTTTATGGTCGAATGACTATCTGCACAACTTTGCACCAGAGACCTCCTGCAGTCCAGAGCCCACGCCCTGCTCTAAGAGTTCATCTCGTGCCCACAGGTGGGCTTCCAGGCCCCAGGAAGGCACTGAGGAGCAGCCAAATCAAACAGTGAACAAGAGTTGAAAACAAAGAAACAAGGTGCCGCAGGACACTATGGCTGGCCCTACTTTTGCAACCCTGGTAGACTATTTCCAGAATCTTGGTTCACTTCCAGACCATAGGATCCCATTTCAGCCCACTGAGCCACATTCAATTCCTCTGATTCCCTCCCTGTGGGTTGAGTTCATTGGATTGGGGTAGCCACCTGACCAAGCCAAGCCACCAGAAATCTCTCTCGAAAATTTGAACTAAGACTTGGGTCTGTTAGCCTTTGAACTTGGGGGCTGGTATGGTCAGGACCTGACACTGCCACTTTAGACCCTAAGGCAGAGAAGGCCCAACACAGAAGCAGCCGCGATCCCAGGGCCTCAGACTGGCAGAACACCTCAGCCCTGGGGCTGCAGATCCTGGCAGCAATTCCCATCCTTGCCCCACAAACCACCCTGTATATGCATGCCCATGTGAATTCTACTTTGATGGTTTAAGCTGGTTTAATAAATTTATTATCTATAACCAATAAGACATAAGTTCAATCATTTAAAAGCTAGCATCTAATGATTTTTCACCCTAGTAGGATAACTTATAATACACATTTCTTCAGCAACATGTACTAAAATATATTTGCTTCCCATTTCCAAGTCAATTTTCTGGTTCCCATTGGCCTTTCTAAGCCTAGCCAGATGCCTGGGAGGAAGTTCAGTAAGCGTCAACACAATCTCCATGTCGTGATAGGCTGTAAAATCTAAAAAGCTTGGGCAAAAGGTTTTATTTTCAAGTTTTCATGTTTAAGAAAAGTCTCAGAGGCTCACAGCTCAGAAACAGGGTTTCCGGAGTTGGGCTGGAGTTTTTTTGGTTTTTTAAATATTTATTTTTTAGGTATAGATGGGCACAACACAATGCCTTTATTTTTATGTGGTGCTGAGGATCGAACCTGGGTCCCGCCCGTGATAGGCGAGCACTCTACCGCTGAGCCACAATCCCAGCCCCTGGACTGGAGTTTAGGTGAAGTACAGACCCAAGCCAGTGCCGCCTCTGCCCTGTGAGTTGGCCCACACCCACAGCCTGAGGAGGAAATAAAACCAGGACAGTGGGGATGCCTCACCGTTTCTCTGGCCAAGAAATGTGGCAGTCCTCCTGCAAGCACCTGTCCGTCCAACAGTCGCTGCCCACCCACACCTCCCTCCCGTGCACCAAGCTCAGGAAGAGGTACAGAAGTGATTATGACAGCCCTGTCCACCCGAGTTCCTTCCATCAAGCACTTACACTTCAGTAAGAGATGAAACTGATACACAATTACAGTGTCCTGCAGTCTCTGAGAGGGTGGGGGAGAGAAGCAGGGCAGGTCTCAGGACTGCAGAGAAAGCAAGCTGTGGACTCCACAACAGGAGGGAGGGATCAGGGCACAAAGGTCTCAGGTCTCTCTGTGAACTTACTTAAGGACACTCAATGAACCCCAGTGACTCTCAAAGAACTGGTCATAAATAAAATTGCTCAGCTTTCCAAAGATGGAAAATAACCGTTTCAAACACCTTCATTCCATGTTTCTTTTTATTACAAAAAAGGGAGAGAAGAAAAAAGGAGGGTGGAGAGAAAGCAAGTCATCTCTGTAATCAACCCTCCATCAGCTGTCCTACAGGTCAACGGACACCCGCCCGAAGAATTCCAGCTCCCTGCCGGGGTGAGCCTGGGATGGACTGGCCACTCCACCTGCTACCCAGACAGCTGGCATGGTCAAGCTTCCCAGAGCCCTTAAGTCACCTACTGAGCATCTACCTAGGACCACTTCAATATGTGAAGAGTCAGTTCCCAAAGAAAAAAGGGAAAAGTACTGTTACCACCACCGCATACCCGGGGTAACCGGGCTGAGCTGTAAGCAGACTCCTGCCAGCACTCGAAAGGCCAGCACTCTGAGGACACTGGCCGGAGCTTTAGTTACAATATCTTGTTCCATTGCCCATTAGGTGCTCGGCTGCCCCTGCTCCTTCCATACACCCATCCACCGGCCCCTACGGTGAATTTTGTTTTTAAAACCTCTGTAACTGAAGAACCTGATGGGGCCATGTGATAAGGAACCGTGGCCTAAAAACTCAAAGTTTCCAATTCCAGCTGTCATGGTTCAACTTTCATGTTCCTCACACAGAAGACGTTAACGAAGGCCCTAAAAATAAGAGACGCTGGAGGCGGCCAGCGAGACACCCAACACTCAATCAGAGCTGCGAGTGTGAGCAGAGCATTAGCGGTTTTGGGGAGCCAGGCCAAATGTTTTTCCTATTAGAGGAACGAAGTTTAGTGCCCCTGCGCAGTCAGCAGCCTGGCAAAGGTGGGAGAAAGTGGGGAGGCACAACAGGGAGCCCTGGGAAACCCTCTCTCCTCTGTCAGTGTCCACTACTTGGGCAAACTCTTCACAGCCAAACTCTTCGAAAGGGATGATGTATTTCTCCCATCCTTCAGACCAGAAGAAAAATGAAAAGCCAGAAGGAGATAGGAAACAAGGGACCCAAAAGTTTCTTTGCAGAAGTCTGCTGCAGAACAGCTCTGCCTTGCCCCAGATGGGTCTAGCAGCTATGTCTGGGGTAAGGTAGGCTACTGGCTTTCCACCCCTTTCTAAGAAGCCTGCAACCCTGTCCAATGCAGGGTCGTATTCAGGCTCATGGCAGAATGACAGAAGAACCCCAGTAAAAATTTAATGTCTCCTTTTTATTTTTTTAAATATTTTTTTTAGTTGTAGTTGGACACAATACCTTTACTTATTTTTATGTGGTGTTGAAGAGTGAACCCAAGGCCTTGCACATGCTAGATGAGCACTCTACTGCTGAGCCACAACCCCAGCCCAATGTGTCTCCTTTTTAAATCAAGGTCTCAAGGCAAAAAAAAAAAAAAAAATTATATATATATATATTTTTTTTCATTGCTAATCCATTTATGGAAAGCAAAAATAAAATAGTGCTTTATACTTGGGCCACAGATACGAAATAATTTCTTTTTATTAGATGACTATCCACTTCAAGTCAAAAAGACCTCAAATTATGAACAGGAAGAGGGAAAAACTGTTTTCCACCTGATGAATGTTCCTCGAAGCAGCAAACTCAACTTGTCAGGCTTTGTTCGGAGTCTAGTAAATTCCGAACTCTCTGTGAAGGACATTTCTGAATCTCTTAATAACGAAGTTGCATTCCAGAACCCACAGCTTTCTGAAAATCCTCAACCAAACCCTCAGTATGCTCTCAGTTAAGTGCTACATTAAAAGTTCTCACAAAGTTTCTATTTTGGAGACTTGTAACTTAAAGTCTAAAATCTTGCTGCTTTTCAATGCACCTGATAACCACAGCTGTGATTTGACAACTCCAGGATCCACATGCAGAACATGTACTTGTTGGCTTACCCCAACTTCAAGCTGCCCTTTGCTCTGTGGTTCAGCCTCCCCTGGACGATGCTCCACCCAGCTGCCTACTGCTGCAGGCTAAATTTGTACAAACCAATTTTTTTTTTTTTCCACAAACACAGAAACAAAAGGAGGTCATGATACCGAGTACCTTGAATGCACTTCTCTAAGACAAATGTGGCTTTGGGACTATATGTGGGCAATTGGTACCACAATTTCGCTTTTTAAATGTGAATTTTAATGTGGTAATTTCCAACCTCTTAAATCAACGTGTGCTTCAATGGTGGCGCTCCATGGCAAAGTGCACACAGGCCCCAGGTTCCAACCCCAGCATCATTTACAAAAAAAAAAAAAAAAGTGTGCTTTAAAATCTGATCCACAGTTCCTTGAGATTTCTCAGATCAGACTAGTTTCAGGATATCACTATGTCATTATTTGCTAGTTTCCTTGTGTTGACATATGCACCAATAGCACAAAGACCAACAGTACTGAAACGGCAGAAACCTACACTCCACTCTTGCGCATTAGTTCTTCCCTCTATGAACTCCCAGGTGTTTTCTATTGTTTCGTTTTAATTTTTATATATATATATTAGTTGTCAATGGACCTTTACTTTATTCATTTATTTATATGTGGTACTGAGAATCAAACCCAGTGCCTCATGCATGCTAGGCAAGTGCTGTACCACTAAGCCACAACCCCAGCCCTGGTTTTGGTTTTAATGCCAGTTTCATTTAAGGAGGTCTTAATGAAACATTGCAACCTATTAATTCTATATTAATACTCCCTGGGTCACATGCACCATCTGGTCCCATTCCAAGTAAGACAAGTAAGACTCTTTCCTGAACGGAACAGTCACTCTGTTCATGGAGCGCCACTGTTACTTGAAAGAACACCGAAGAGACAAAGTGCAGTTATTCAGACTGATATCCGGATATGTGGCTGATACTTTGAGAATGAGTGAAGTGAGCCTGTCACTTCACTGAAACGAACTGACAGTATTTATCGCCTATGATAAATTCAAGCTTTCAAGTAAAAAATAGAATTTTAGAAAACTTGCCTCTGCTGCCAGCTTGACAGCTTCGTAATGCTTAAAGGTTCTTTGATGAGGTTGATGGTGATATTAACAATGGTGGTTTTTTTGATCTTGTATTATGAAATGTGTCAACATTGAGACGACCTGCAGAACTCAGCGAAATAGTGTTTTCCAAACAAACGAAGAACTGAGTTTTCACAAGCACACAGAAAGGCCACTCACATGAGACAGACCAAGGGACACAGACAGGGTTCCCTTCTTCTACAAGGCAACTGACCTCGCAGAAACCACCACCTGTCAACTGTGACTATCAAAAATACCTGTTATCTGAAAAGGCTATTAAAGCCCTCTTCCTTTTTCCAATTACTTACCTATCCTAGCCGCAGACTTCCACCAAAATCTATCACAATAGATTGAAGGTAGAAGCAGCTGAGAGTCCAACTGTTTTATTTAAACCAAGCACAAGAGAGATGTCAGACCCGACCAACTCTTTTAAGTTTGGGAGGGTGGGGGGGTCACTTGGAAAATGTCCTTCATAAAAATTACATAATTTGTGTTGACTAGTAAAGGAATTACTACTTCAAATATATTTTAGATTTCTCATTCTTTTATTTCTAATATAATAAATATTGGTAGATAACATCCATAGAAACAAAAGCTCTTTAGAGACTCAATGATTTTTTTAAATACTTTTTCAGTTGTAAGTGGACATATATCTTTATTTATTTTTAAGTGATGCTGAGAATTGAACCCAGTGCCTCACATGTGCTAGGCGAGCGCTCTACCACCGAGCCACAACCCCAGCCCTCCAATAATTTAACACAAAGTATCCTTAGACCTAACAGTTTTGAGAACCAAAGCCTTTTAATTTATATGCAAAAAAAAAAATAAAATATCCACTTTGTTTACTTAATATGTCCAAATAAAAGTGGTATCTGGTTGTAGGCCATAAATAGAACACCTGAGAAAGTAGGCTTTTTAAACTACATGCTTTGTTATCATGCTCAGGGATCATCTCTTTAGAGTCTATAGCTTTTCCACTAAAACCAATCCAACAGCTTCTTTTACTCCATCACCCATTCACAGAGGAGTTACTGAGGGCTTTCTAGATGCTGCTCCAGAGTCAGCAACTCTGCTCTCCCAACAGACATTCCAGTCCTGGGGTGTTCATCCAACCACCTACTTCCATATTCATTCAGTGAAATAAAGTATCTACTTCATGCAGGGCATTGTGCTTAGATGTATCAATTTTGGTTCTGAGGGGGCAGCTAACAGTTCTTCTTCAATTGGATTATAAATTCTGATCTCAATCGTTCTTAAATTTTTGCTCAATTGCAAATTTCCTTGAAGTGGAGAGATTTCTACATCTTAAATCTGAAGGCTATTGTCTCATTCATTTTTCCTGCCCACAATTTTATGATAAAAATAACTAAAATTTCATGGTAAGAAATTCACCGCCAGTCAAGATTCTGGCACACACACAGTCACCACTCTCACTGACTTTCTGCTCCTTCCCATAATAAAATATCCCTTGCAAAAGCCAGCCTCCAGCATGGGAAGGGGGACCCTGAACCATCCCTGGAAGGCGCCAGAGAAGTGAAAAGTTACCCCTATGGGCAGGATGACCTGAGACTGCACAGATTTCCTTATGAAGCTAATTAGGCAAGTGATGGCATACATAAACACCACTGTGAAAGTCATTAAAGCAAGATTCCACAGGAAACTCAAAGATAATTGTCCATTAGTCACACAGGCTGAACATAAATGACTCCTTCAGAATTCAACTTCCTAACAAGGTTTTTAAATTCAATCACAACTTTAAGAAGACACGCACGCACGCGCGCGCACACACACACACACACACACAGCACCACTACATACAATAAGAACTACCTAGAAAACCAGTGTGGGAAGTAAAAATGGTCACACAGAAATCCATCCCAAATCTATGAGTTGGGTATAATAATTTTGTGATTCTGTGTACTTTGCAATTTCCAAAGCGAGATAGTGTATTTAAAAAAAAAAAAAAAAAAGTTCCTAAGAAAATCTGGCTATGAAGGAAGGAGAAAGGAATTTAATTTACAAGTGGGATCTTTTATTCCCAGGCGTAAGCAGGGCCATTTCATAAAAGTGTTTGATTGTACTCAGGACTTTGATTCTTTCAGTAAAGGTCTGAGCACAAAGTACAAGGTGAGCTACAAAGCACAGGTGTGACTTCTGCTAATCAGCAGAATTCACCAAGATAGTGGAAAGCAGTATAAACCCTGGAGTCAAACAGACTGGGTTCAGATCCCAGTTCTGCCACTTACTACTGACCATTTGGTTACATTTTCTAAGCCTCAGTTTCCTTGTCCATAAAATGGGAATGCCAATACTAGACTCACATGGATAATTATATAAGTCATCCAGCTTGGGATTCGCTAATATTGTTAACTATTTCTATTGGGAAGGCAAAGTTAAAAAAAAAAAAAGGAGTGGAGGAGAAATAATGCACATGGTAGTCGATAGAGAAATCGAGAGCGAGCAGACCAATTTGGCTGCAGTTCATCAGGGAAGATGTCTGGGGGAAAGGCACTTAGAAAGGTGCAAACTTCCTCTTATGAGGCTGAATAGGAAATTTCCATTCCTCAATACTGTTCTTGGGCTTCATGATGAAACATTCTTAGTCAGTGATCTCAAGCTTTCTTTGAGTCATGGCCCTCCCTGAGAGTCAAATGAAATCTATCAAAGGAAACTCTCCCCAGAAAATGCTAACAGTTTAAAAAAAGGGGGGGAGGGGGTATGGAGCCCAAATAACCCATTCATAAGTCTTAGCTAAGACACACAATGCTTAGGCACTAGGATGCTATTGATTTTGAAATGAAGCCCAAGGTCACCTGGCCCAGCCTCATGACTCAGATGTACAAACATCCAGCTCCTCTTCCACCCCATCTTATCTCAGGGACCACAACAGCGTCCACCCTGCTATGCAAACTCAGAACCTGCTAGTCACCCTGGAAACTCCCTCTTCTTCAGTCCCTCTCCATATCTAGCTGGCCACCAAGTCTTTTCCACTTGAACCACAGCCCCTTAAGTCCATCTCCACCTCCCCTTCCAAGTTGCCATCCTCCTCTGTCAGGACCACTTCCCTTGTATCCTCCCCCAGGGTCCCTCCAATCTGGCCTCGCCACAGCAGGACAAAGGAACTTTTAAAACTCGTCTTGTGGAACCACCCCACACCCACACTTCTCTCTCTTCCACAGCTTCCCAAGAAACCAAAACAAGCAAGCGCAATTTTCTTGTTGTAAAGAAGTCGCACCACTGTGTTGTTGATAACAAAGAGCAGTACAACTCTGGAATAGGGAAAGGGGAGAGAAACAGTGATGTGGGGAAAGAATGGCAGAGAAGACGTGGACTGAGTACCAAAAATGTCAACAGCTCCTATTTACATTCCCAGTTACTTAGGAAAGGAGGCCAATAGAGCCAATGTTCAGCAAGGTAAACAAAACAATGTTTCCCCTCTCTACCCTCTAGGCACTTAGAAAGGTGCAAACTTCCTCTTATGAGGCTGAATAGGAAATTTCAGGCACTGAAATTTGGGTAATTAAATTGGGAAATTAAAAGTACAAAAACAAATCATTCATATTCCCAACATCCAAAATTATTGATTTTAACATCTTCATATATTTGCACCTTTTAGAAAAATGTTTTAAAGAATTTATACAATGCAGAGAAGAAAGCAAATATAGAAATAAACCAACTCAAATGCCAATACAGAGAAAATATTAACCAAAAAAAAAAAAAAAAAGAAAGCACCATTCTAGACATCTCTATACAAACATAAATGCATAGGTATAAAGAATACTTTTACAAAAAATGGAATCATATCCCACAATATTATTTCCATTGTTTATATACTGAACTTTTAAATTTTTTTACTCTGGCAAAATAAAATTTATGAAATTTAGGATAAAGAGGTACTGGGGCTGGGGCTGTAGCTCAGTGGTACAGCACTCCCCTAGCACGTACAAGGCCCCAACTTCCATCCCCAGCACTGCATTAAAATAATAATAATAATAATAATATTAAGAGGTAAGTGATGTTTTTACCGAGGTTCAGTTTCTGAAAGTCAGCTGACTCCACTTTGAAAGATGTGGACACTAGCATCCCAATGCCTCTAATTTTTCCTCTGCCTCCAGACTCCTGTTCAGTTACACCAGGTCTGCAGAACCTAGGCTTGTAACCTTCACATCTGCCCATCCCATGATTCCCCCAACTGTCTGGCATCAGCTCTCCCTGAGTGTAGGCAGGTGCACATGCTCACCTGCTCCCTGCAACACCTCCATTTCGGAACTCCTGACTTGGGTTCTGCTTTCAATTGGATAGATTCCAACACCTCCTCAAAATAGGGACCATGAGTGATGGAGTCACTGCTGTGTCCTCAGTGTACAGCAGGTGCTCCAAAAAACTTTGCTGAATGGTTGACTTTGTAACTACAGAAGGTTTCAATTTTGCTTGTCACCTTCTAAACCACCTATAATGCATCTGTAGCCCATATAAGATAATCCAAAACCTTGAATTCCTTGTTTAAGACATATAAAAAAATTTACTAGAAATCTTTATCACAATTGCACAAACTGCCTCCTTCCTATTTGATATTTTCCCTTGGTAAATTGGAAAAAAAAAAAAACAACCCTCTAAGTTGGCAGTCCTAGAAACTCTACCCAGGGCCTCACAGTGCTTGGCAAGCATTCTATCACTGAGCTACATCTCCAGCCCTTTTCTAAATTTTATTGTGAGACAGGTTTCCATTAAGTTGCCCAGTCTTACCTCAGCCTCCTGAATAGCTAGGATCACAGGCATGTGTCACCTCACCAGGCTTACAAGGTGGCCTTTTAGGAATAAATGTTTAGGGCAACATGCAATTTTAAAAAAGAAGAATGTTTACACAAAAGAAAAGGAAATTAGGGCTAAGGGTATAGCTCAGTGGTAGAATACTTGCCTAGCACAAGTGAGAGCTGAATTCAATCCTCAGAATAGAAAAAAGAAAAAAAAAAAGGAAAATAAAATTTAGAAAATAATTCAAGTTGTATTTCAAACTCTAAGCCGCTATCACACCATGCTAGGATCCTACTGGCATGATAAAGTGAATTATTTGTGACTGATGACCATTTACAACTCATCTTAACCACTCCTTACTTATGGCTACTCTTCACAAATCCAAAACTGTAAGATTGTTTGTATTTTAAAAAAAAAAAAAAATTCCCCCTTCAGCAAACTTCTCTGAAGGCCAGATACTCTGGAGTGGCAAGCACCACAATGTGAGGTGCCTAGAACCACCCGTAACCACCACAGGCAGAACTTCATCCTGCACCTCCAGAAGCATGCTCCACAGCAAACAAGAAGGCATTAGATAGGTAAGTTAAACTCAGTCCTCATCAGAATTTGCATCTTCAAAATGAAGCATAGGAAGAACAACGTAACCATGATTTGATGGAATGCAGCTGGATTTAAAGAGTTTACTTAATAATTACTGCCCGTGAAGCTGGCCGTCTCCCCAGACTTCTGTATGAAGGAGCTCGAAGTTAGCAGCTTTCTCAACAGAAATCTTTGACCAGACAAAAATTAAGATTCAGCATGGCTTCTTTCTTTCCTTTTTTTTAAGTTTCCCCAACACACACACACACACACACACAGAGAGAGAGAGAGAGAGAGAGAGACAGAGAGAGAGAGAGAGAAACAGTAGAAAGGATTACAGGATTCATGTGGGCGATTTTCCAGATCTCAATGACAAGTCTACCCTGGACCCCACCACTCTGTGTATCTCATTCCCACAGAACTCCCCTGGGCTTCCTGCTCCTAGCCCTTGCCCCTTTAACAAGAATTCACTGTCAGGCTCCTCCTTGGCCCTACCTTCTTAACTGACAAAAAATTTTAGCAAAATGATCGCTTCTGGATGACAGTTGCTATATCAATGATGAATGTGACCGAGTTCTAAATAAAGGATTTCGGAGGTATCCAAATTCAGACAGGCTTTGCTTGCTTAGAACACACGCAGCACCCAATTATGACATTTCTCATCTTCTCTAGTGAGCACTTTTAAACACCCTAATATTTTTGCTCAAAATTTTTCCCCAAATGTTATTTATGTTCTCTCATCTAAAAGAAACAAAGCAGCCATGGTCACACGTAAGCCAAATTAATCTTTTGAGAAAACATCACAGTTTGCACAGCAGAATCACCAAGTCTCTGCTGGCCCTGTCTGCTACCAGAGCTTCCTGAATATTTGAAACCCAAACCAAATGGGGGCCATGTTAATTAAAAAAAAAAAAAAAGAAGAAGAAGAAGAAGAAGAAGAAAGCCAGTTCTGGTGCCAGTAACTCCCCAACCTCCTGTCTGGGACAATTCACCACCCAAAACTAGTTCCCTGAGGCCTTGGTAATTGTTTTCCATCACTGAGATTATCTTCAAGTAAAAGTCCTTACATTTGACCAAGCTATTGTCTAAAACAAACATTTATGGTGTGTAGCCTGTTTAGAAGGTTTAGATGTCCTTTTGATCTGTTCCCCCTAAGAGCTTAATGCCATACATAAACAGGAAGGCATGTTTAACACGAAACTAATCCACGTCATTTTTACTCAAAAACAGTCTTTACTGGGCTAAGCCTGGAATAAAGTGCACGCAAATGGTTAGGCTTACATTTTCTATCTCATGTAATAAAAGTTATAATTCAGACCTTTCACTTTTACCTCTATTATATAATTTTATTAGAAAATGATCTGAAAAATCTGATTAAGCTTGCATTCATCAAACTGGCAGATTTCAAGGTGGGCTCTTAATACCAGGTTACTCTAAAACCCATTTCCCTAAAACATTCTGGTTCCCGCTGGTGGCCTTCAAGAGCAAGATGCCACTCTGTGCGGCATCTGGGAGAAATCAGATAGGGTTTGGGGTTAATGTGGCAAAAGGAAACAGCTTCTATTTAAAGGTCTCTGGGGGAAAGAGGGAGTCAGAAACGTCACAGATTCTGGAGTTTACAGTTCTCCGAGTGTACTCCAGAACAGCTGTTATGGCTCTAATTCCCCTCAAATAGGAATGACAACAATATTAAGCAGCTAAAATGGACAACAGAATGGGAACTCAACTTTCTTTACAGGAATGGTTTTTCAATAATTCTAAGAAGACTGCAAAAATCATGTAAGAAAAAATTCAGGCACGTACTAAAATTATACTTAGGTTGGCTTCGAAGGGGTTCTTTATAAAACAAAATCATTTGGTTGACGAGAGGTACCTTATTCCAAGTGAAAACTAAGGAGGTTTGGGAGTTTACAAAAGAAGTGTTTTCCTTCTGTTTTCGGAAGGCCTTAATGTGAAATGAAAGATGGACTAAATTCTACAGCCCATAAACAGCAGAACCACAGTCCTGGTTCTGGGAGGGAGTAAGAAGTACACACAGGAAACTTGGTGACTCTCTGGAAGGCTGGGACTGCCAGATAAGATGGTGCTGGGAGTCAGCGCAAAGACCGTCTCTTCCATTCCTTCTGCCAGCACCCAAGCTCTTTGGAGGGAAGTCAGCATCCTCGACCTACCTCCTGCCATGACCCAGGCCCGTGCATGCTTCAGGAAATGTCTCAGGAAACTCAGCAAGGTGGACCCAGCTTGGTTCTACAATGAATGTTACATGAGGAAAAGGATAAAACCAACACGGTGACATGGGTGAACCCAGGATGGTGATCAGGAGGACGTTGCTGTCCCTTCTCCTGTCACCTCGAGTTCAGAAAACATACCTCCAAAGGGAGGGAGACAGCAGCCTGTTGAATTTTGTTGCTAGCTACAAAAATTACTTACTATAAATAGTTGTCAGTGTCTGAGAAACAGCTATAAGAAACTTCTGCCAGGAAGAGCCAATTAAAATATAATCCTATACCACAAAGTGTGATCTTTTCCCCTCTGTCCTCTGTAGCCATCTCAAATGCTGTCAAAACCCAGATACAGCTGCAGAATCTTGGTTCACAGATTTTAAAACAATCTGTAAGACAGCTTTGAACAATAACAACAACAAGAAAACCATAAGCTTAAAGTTATTAGGGAAATGTTATATCCTTTGCATAACATATTTGCTTTATTGAACAACTGTGTAAGGAAAATAATCCTGGAAGTCAGAAAAACTCATACAATGAAGATACCCAGCCCTAGCGGATGCTCCCTATGCCAGCCCTGCTCATCACTTCCCCTAGACAATAACCGTTTAGTAAAGCAGTATTAGGTGCTTATGCTAACATTCAGAGCCTTGTTCACAGCCAAAGTGGGTTCTTGACACAGTGAGTCAAAACAGGCAATTCTGAAAATTGGACTGAAGTTTTCCTTCTAGAGCCAGGCGGAAGTGAACAGTGACAAACTTGGTCAGTGACCAAAGAAAGGCAATGTGTTCTGGTGATAGCAATGGACACGTGGCAGCCTCAGGGATGATGTAAAATCCAAACACTCCCTGAACGAAGAAAGATGAAGTGTGAGGCCACTTTAACAGGAGTACCCAAGAGACTTTCCAGAATGCCGTAGGAGAGCTGCTGCAGGAGTTCGTAGGGTTAAAAGCTCCTTTCCAAAACTCAATTGGGAATTTGTTTTTTAAAAAATTGTCCCAAACAAAACTCTATGCTGCCTGAAATTTTTAGCAATAAGAATTAAGGAAAAAAAAATTAAAAACTATTTTTTGGAAAGGTACAAAATGATTAATCATCGTGGGCTAAAGAATTTTGCATTTAAGATTTTGTCAGTCAGTCCACTGACTGGAGCTCGTTTGACATTCGAAGTCAACATGTCAACACTGAGTTTTTCTGCTACTTCCCCCACATCCAAACCTAGGTATATTAGAAAAAAGATTAGGTTTTATATGTCACTAACTCAACCAGGTCTACAACTTAGTTCCAATACAAATAATATTTACCTCTTGAAGACCTGTTTCCTTGTTTGTAAAGTAGAAGAAAAATCTTAAAAATCTGAGGATGAGGTAAGGCATAAAAAGCCTTTGGCCCTGGAGGACAGCAGACAGTTCCTATCCCTTCCTCCATTCCCTCACCTTTCCCCCTTTCCAAGGCCTCAGACATGTTGGGGTTCTCTTGGGGCCTCCTCGTCTACCTTCCCTTCTTATCTTCCAAGATTTGGAGTTTGACTCTGTAAAGGAAGTGAAAATGATAATCTGTTCTAATTAAACAGATTCCTAGAAACAAGAAAGGAGCCTGTCTGGCCAAGTCAGTCTAGGGTGAAGAGCAGTAAATACCAGAAATCTCTGGTTGAATTCCAGAGTCCAGTCTTGCAGTTTCCCAGAACAGAAGCCTAGGCACACATCAGAGTTTGAAGAACCTGGGAAATACAGAAAAGGCGTCTTGAGAACTGGAGAACACAGCCCTCGGCCAACAGAGTGAGGATGGGGATCATGCTGGCCTAGACCTGACTGTCCTGAAGACCAGCTCCATCCTAGCAGGAGGCTTTGCTTCCAGCGGGTGAGGGAAGAACAGGGAGGCCACCTGCTCATCTCTACTGTCTTTCAGATGCAGGGTCCATCCTGTCTATTGAGAAAAAAATTGCACCTAAAAGTTGCTTTGCGGGGATTGCGGGGGGTTGTTAATCAAAGGATAAATACTTACAACATCATGACTGGTAAAAGTAAAGAATTTGCCACATAAAATTAACCTTGAAATGAATAGGCCAACAGGGCATGGTGGTGCCCACCCATAATCCCAGTGGCTTGGGAGGCTGAGATAGGAGGATCACGAGTTCAAAGCCAGCTTCAGCAATGGTGAGGTGCTAAGCAACTCAGTGAGACTGTGTCTAAAATACAAAATAGGGCTGGGGATGTGGCTTAGTGGTTGAGTGCCCCTAAGTTCAAACCCTGGTAACCCCCCCCCAAAAAAAAAATGATGAGTAGGTCAAATGGAAGAGGAGGCAGGGAAAATAAGGATAACGAATAGCCAGATCCTAAATATGAATGGTCGATTTTGGTTTGCACTGTAGGGTTTTCCTTGTGGAAACATCCCTTCTCCCCTGTGCTCCATTTCACTACCCGGAAGGATCCTTGAAGATATCTCCTACCCAATCTGGCTTAAACATGGCGTCCCTGCAGAAGCCTTCTCCATCTCTTACAGGCCGAGTCACCAACCTTAGTCTCCACAGCAGGCTCACTACTCATCTGACAGCACCTGTCAGTGTTCCAGTGACTCTTCCACTAGACTGTAAGCACAGTAAGGAAGTATAACATGCATCGATCTTGTTTGATGTTATGTCCCCGTAGGCTTAGAAGAGAGTATGGCACCTTGAAGACACTCAATATTATTAATTCGTTCAACAAAGTATCAAGCACTTGTTATATTTCAGGAATTATTAATGGAAGTGGGCAAACTCTGTTAACATTACCAGTAATGAGAGGCGTGGGGTCGCTCCATGGTAGAACATGGATTCAGCATGCATATGGCCCTGGGTTCAACATCCAGCAATACAAAAAATATTTTAAATACCATCAATATGTACATATATGACCACATGAGTGATGTGATTCTACAACATGTACAATCAGAAAAATGAGAAATTATATCCCATTTATGTATGATATATCAAAGTTCATAAATACATTCTACTGTCATGTGTAACTAATTAAAACAAATTTGTAAAAAAAAAAAATTAAATACCAGTAATGAAATGGATACAAAGAGAAACACTGACAATATACACCATTGCTTGGCTTAAGAGGCACTTTGTTTCTACTAACACATGGTATCTGGAAAGTTTAGGTGAAATGAGCTCTCCCATATATGGGTGGTGGAAAAGTGCTTGATTGGAATGAAATTTAACAATCCTTCTGAAGGTAATCTGATGACAGGATCGAGAACCTGGAAATTCGTACCATAAACCTAGTCTACTAATCTCTCTCTTAGGAAGCTCAGTAACTTCTATAAAGAAAAAAAAAACCTGATATACAAGGCAATTCACCACAGTATTGCTTACATTAAAGAAAAATGGAACAAAGCAATGTATAAACAATGAAAAATGGTAAAGTATTTTATACAATAGTATACATAAGTTTTCAAAGAATATTAAGAATAGGGAAAGTGAGTGCAATGTATAATTTTTAATTATAGAAATATGCATAATTCACCATTTTAACCATGTTTAAGCGTACAGTTCTCCTGCATGGGGTTCATTCTCACTGTCCCATAATTATCACCATCAGCTCCAGATTTGGGAAGATTTTCATCTTCCCAAACTGAAACTACCCATTTCTCTCCTCTATCTCCAGGCCCAGATGTCACCATTCTCCCTTTCACCTCTAAAAAACTGACAAATCTAGATTCCTCACATAAGCAGAATCATACATGTATCCTCTTGAAATGTGCATGTCTTTAGCAATAACATCTTTAAAGTTCATCTGCACTGTAGCATGTGTCAGAATTTCCTTCCTGCCTAAGGCTGAATAATACTTCACATTTGATCCACTGATGGATACTTGAGTTGCTTCCACTTTTGACTATCGTGAATAATGCTGCTATAAACATGGGTGTACAAATATTTGTGCAAGTCTCTGCTTTCAGTTCTTTGGAGGCATATACCTAGAAGAGGAATTGTTGGATCATATGGCATTTCTATGTTTAACTTTTTAAATTTTTTTTAGTTGGAGATGGACACAATACTTTATTTTTACGTGGTGCTGAGGATTGAACCCAGTGACTCACACATGCTAGGCAAGTGCTCTACCACTGAGCTACAACCACAGCTCCTATACCATTTTTTACAGTAACTTTATCATCTTACATTCCTTACCAACAAAGCCTAAGAATTCCAACTTCTTCACATTCTCATCAACATTTATATTTTTCTGAGGAGTTTTAGTTTTGTTTTTCCCCCTTTTTAATAGCCATTTTAATGGGTGTACAATGGCATCTCATTGTGGTCTTGATTTGTGCTTGCCTAATGGTTAGTGATGTTGGGCATCTGTTCACGTGCTTATTGGCCATTTGTATTTCTTCTTTGTGGAGAAATGTCTATTCAAGTCTTTCAACCCATTTGTGCATCGAGTTGCTTATAATATATTAAGTGACAAAAGTAGAATCTAAAAATTACATTTTTACATATAGAAAATATATACAAACCCTCTTACAAAGACAGGAAGGAAATATAAAAAATAATCAAAGCTTGCTTCTGTATAGAAAGATCATGTGCCTTCATACTTCCTTTGCAACATTTCTAAAAAGAACACATACACATGAAAAAATGCTCACCATCTCTAGCAGTCAGAGAAATGCAAATCAAAACCACCCTAAGATACCATCTCACTCCAGTAAGATTGGCAGCCATTATGAAGTCAAACAACAACAAGTGCTGGTGAGGATGTGGGGAAAAGGGTACACTTGTACATTGCTGGTGGGACTGCAAATTGGTGCAGCCAATCTGGAAAGCAGTATGGAGATTTCTTGGAAAGCTGGGAATGGAGCCACCATTTGACCCAGCTATTCCCCTTCTTGGTCTATTCCCTAAAGACCTAAAAAGAGCATGCTACAGGGACACTGCTACATTGATGTTCATAGCAGCTCAATTCACAATTGCAAGACTGTGGAACCAACCCAGATGCCCTTCAATAGACGAATGGATTAAAACAATGTGGCATTTATACACAATGGAGTATTACTCTGCATTAAAAAATGACAAAATCATAGAATTTGCAGGGAAAGGGATGGCACTAGAGCAGATTATGCTAAGTGAAGCTAGCCAATCCCTAAAAAACAAATGCCAAATGGCTTCTTTGATATAAGGAGAGTAACTAAGAACAGAGTAGGGTCGAAGAGCATGAGAAGAAGATTAACATTAAACAGAGATGAGAGGTGGGAGGGAAAGGGAGAGAAAAGGGAAATTGCATGGAAATGGAAGGAGACCCTCAGGGTTGTACAAAAGAACATACAAGAGGAAATGAGGGGAAAGGGAAAAATAATACAAGGGGGAGAAATCAAGGTCAGTAGAGGGGGTAGAGAGAGAAGAGGGGAGGGGAGGGGAGGGGAGGGGGGATAGTAGAGGATAGGAAAGGTAGCAGAACACGACAGTCACTAGTATGGCAATATGTAAATCAATGGATGTGTAATTGATGTGATTCTGCAATCTGTATATGGGCTAAAAATGGGAGTTCATAACCCACTTGAAGCAAAGTGTGAAAGATGATATATCAAGAACTATGTAATGTTTTGAACAACCAACAATGGAAAAAAAAAAGATATTTACAGCTAGGTCACAATGAAAAAAAAAATAAAAAATAAAAATAAAAAAAAATAAAAAGAACACATACAACCACTGCAGTCAGGGAAAAAAGACATAAACCAATTTTTAGAACCTCAACCCAACTAGAGAGTCAAGGTTGCAAAAGACTTTGAAAACTTTTTCAAATGAGAACATCATGATTATCTCCAGTAGAAAGACTCAATCTACTTCTGCTTATCCTGTCAAAGCCCAGGACAGGTGCCCTCCAGCACCCTGTGACCATTCCTGGGGGATGCTGACAACAGAATGGCTGGCAATGACCAGCATTCTGTGCCCTTCATTCCCTCTCCTCTCCACCCCAGCAGAGCCCAGTTTCCTTCCCTCGGATCACATTCAGGGCACAGGAAAGTAAGAGGTTTTCTCTCTCTTGATAGAACTGGAAAACTAGTTCAAAGGAAGTCAACATAACTAATGGCCAACAAAGACTATAAATGACATATTGAATGACCACATAAAGATGTACCTCAGCGCTGGGGGACAGCTCGGTGGTGGAGCGCTTGCTTAGAACGTGAAGGTCCTAGTTATCATCCCAACACCACAAAAAAGATATGCCTGAAATCACATTAATGTAGGCCCCATCCTCAAGAAAATCCCATTATTCAAACAAGACTGCCACTTTGTCTTTCAACTATTCGTCAGAAAGCACCTTGATAATTTGTCTATAACAGGAATACAGAATTGAGTGCTTTTAGGAATACAGAACTTTTTAGCATTTAAGAGAATACATTTCCAGTTTAAAAAAAAATACTGTTATAGTCTGTTAGATTCCCTATTAGGCAAATCTAATATTTTGTAAAATTATTTATAATATAGACTTGTTATAGACTGCCTGCTCCATGCTAGCTTCTCCTGGAGAGTTGTTCCTTTATATAGCACCCAGAAGAGAGATCACCTGTCAAACAGGTTTAAGGAAAAACTTCAAGTCTGCATTTTACCTAAACAAAGAATTTTTAAGGATCTGACTCTTAAGTCACAGATCCCTTAAAGATACCAGGAGCCTATTTTAAACCTCACAGAAAATGGAAGAATGGACATAGCTTGGATGATGCTCAACAATCTTGAGATGCTAATGTCCCTCTCTCCCCGATTTTCCCAAAACTCCCACCAGATGTTACAGCAGAGGCTATGAAACTACTTCAACAAAACAGATGCCTGGGCAGTGGGTGGAGCTCAGTGGTAGAGTGCTTGGCTAACAGACAAGGCCCTAGGTTGACCCCCAGCACTGCAAAAATAAACAAATTTTACACACACACACACACAGAAATGCCCTGGGTGTTACCAGCATTATCATGGTCAATTCCAAGAGGCATTTATAGCCTGTTACTGGTAGAGCAAACACTGCTTTCTTTTGCCCTGACATATTATGAACAACAACAACAAAAAAAGTAATTGGTTTGCTTTTGGATTCAAAAGGAAAATACTGACCAAAACTTCAGCAATAAAAGGAAAAAATAAACTATAACAGAAAGTGCTTTAACAAAACAGAGATTATGTGCAGTTTATAATGTCTCTAAGACTGTTTCATTAAGGAAAGGCAAAAACCAAGGCACTGCCAGAAATAACAAATCACTCAAAGATAATGCAGAGGTGGCAGAGACAAGAGCATACTTGTCAGGTACTCCGGCTTCCCCTACATTGACCCTTCCCTAGCACACTTGCCCCTTAGCAGTCACATGGTTTGCTCTGGCCAATGAGCTGCAGGTGGAGGTGCCATCCAGAGGTGAAGCAACAGGAGTCCCAGAGCACACTCCAGTCTCTTCCCCAGCTCCCGAAGGATCTGGCTAAAACCCTATCAGCCTGGAGTCAAGGCTCCATACTGAATTGCAATGCTTAGCACCAGCAAGGGAGAAACAATTGCTGTGAGACTCTGAAACTGGGGGATTCAGGTGTGCTGTGGCATGTAACTTTGCCAATCTCAACTATTGTGACAAACATAAAGACATTAAATCCACAAAGCAGCATCAACCACAGGGGAGAGCGTAACAGATGCATGGGAGTCTGCAGAGCTTAAAGACAGGAGAGACGCAAAAGGGCCCCGTTTATCCTTAAGAGTAAGAGTGAGGCCAGTGGAGAAGTTGTCAGACAGGAATTCTGGGATTCCGGCTCTCAACCCAAACTGCCATCACAGGATACAACAGACACACACCCAAGCCCCCTTCCCTGATGATCTAAATCCAAGAGGCAGGAAGCAAAGATTCCAGGTTATTCTTTCTGACATCCCCTATCTACACATCAGGCAAAAGCACTAAATAAAACTTGACTTCAGGGCTGTCAGCATCTCAGACACTCCCTGTTGTTAATTTATGGAGTTGCTCCTGGGATTAAAAATATGGAGCAGTTACTAATACAGGAAGCCCGGAGTTGGAACCCACTGGTCCCATTACCAGCCTCACCCCACACTCAACGGACAGCCAAGTCTGGAACTGCCTTTCCCGCTAGCTCAGATTCCACCTCAATTTATAAAATGTTGTAATCTAGTTAATATCAAAAGGATATGACCTTCCAAATAGCCCTTATCCCTACAATCCTCCCGAGACCCCCTTAAGCAAATACTTGAAAATGGAGAGATGGCTCATATTCTAGCTTAGTGAAATCTCCCAAACACCAACAAATGCATGAATGCCCAGCATTTTATCTACTTTATCTCTTCTGATGGGGTGAATGGATATTACAGTGAACAACTCTGAATGGTAATAATAATAATTAAGAAATCCTATTACTGATAGACACAAATGTCCTGGCTGAGCAAATAAAGGCAGGGGGGCAATGGCTGGCTGGGTGGGTGGGTCACTCGTGTGTCACTCGTAAACTGACTCTGAGAAAAGAGCTCATCTTCCCAGCTGGTTCCTCCTGCATCAATACCCAAGAGGGAAGCAGTCAGAAGGGGTCGAGTAAGACGGGCTCAGTGAGGCTTGGGTGGCAAAAGCATGAAAAATAGAAGAAAAAAAAAAAAAAAAAACCTCAGCTTTATTCCATTTTTTGCAAGAGAGAAAGCAGAGTGACAGCCTTTTTAAACCATTTCTAGGGAGCCATAACCTCAAAGGTAATGCACGTAAAGACAGAACCGTCCCAATGAACATCCTATGGGTAAGCGAACAATCTTCTGTGGGTGTCCTGGAAAACAATGCTCGGAGAGTTGCTGTCCCCGTGTCCTTTACTCCGCGGCCTGTTACAACAGGCGATTGGAGCAGTTCCGATCTCTAAACCTCACCCACGGACACCAGAGTGGCCTCCTACTTAAATGGGTCTTCTACCCCGGTGTTCCTGATGTGACAGCCCGTGGCTGGTTCTGGCCTCACTGGCCACCCGTACCCACTCTTTTGCAGGCTCATTCCCATCCACATCACCAATCAGTGCCAGGCTTCGACTGCGCCAGCCCTCTGGTCACGTCCCTCTGCGCCCCGACCCAGGCACTCCAATCCCTGCCATTCTTTCAAGGTGACCTGTAAGTGGATGACACTCACGTCTGCTCTGGGTGCCCCTGGGTCCCAGCACCCACCCAGGGCCTCCCTGGCACTGATCCCTTTCCTTTGGCAGCACTCTGCCAACAGGCTCAGAGCCGCCTCTCCGCCTCTAGCATGCTGCCCCACAGCCCTGACCTGGGACACTCCCTGCCCTTCCCCACAGCCAGTTCACCCCCTTGTCCAGCAGATTTCACCCCGGAAACAGTTCGTGGGCCTGTGAACACTCATCCGTCACTCTCTCTCCCTCTGGTTTCTGAACCAAATCTCTCCATGCAGCGAGAAATGGTATCGAACGAAGGTGGCTGCCCCATCCACAGCTGCCCACTGATGAGTCTTCGTGGAAGACCAGCTGCTGGGGTCCTTTCCAAGGGCATTCTGATCACGCCACCTCCTTGCTGAAAGCCCTTGGGAGAATCCCCACGGCTCTTAGGCTAAAGGATGAAAATTTTTAACATGGCCTGACATACGCAAGGCCCCTCCCTGCCTGCCCCTCCAGTCTTGTGTCAACTTGTGTTACCACTCGCTCAAAACACTCTAGCCCCTGAGAGCAGCTCTCAGTCTCTAGGACACCAGAGTGTCCCCTCTTTCGGGGCCTTTGCACCTGTGGTTATTTTGCCTAGAAGGCTCTTCCTCTCTTCTCTAATTGGTTACCCTGGGTCATCCTGCAGAGCCCACTGTACTGCTGTTCCCTTAGGTGAGGTTTCCCTGACCCTCAGATTCAGGTACGTACCCTTTTACACACAACCAGAGGCCATGGGCCTTTCCCTTATAACTCCACACACGAACTTTGGCAATTTGTCCACATAACTATTAAGATGAGTGATGGGGTCCGTGACTAGAGGAATTAGGGCAGAGACAGTCTCAGCCTTGCTTACTTACACTTCCAACATCAGACACAGAGCCCGGCAAATACGGCCATGTTTTTAAAAAAATCTGTCAAAGAGTCGCCTAGAACTTTAGACTTCACTCTGAACTACTGCTCCTCCAAACTTGTCATGTTCAAATAAAAGCAAACTATCTGATGACTTCAAATTTCAAAAAGATGAGAAATGGAAATAAGGACACAGTAGACAAGATAAACGGAAATAAAGAATGTAAGTCATGTGGGTAAAGGAAATGTGCAAGTTTACAGGGCTGACTTTAGATAACTGGAGATTATGGAAGATGATAACAGAAACGTCCAGTGATATTTTTAAAATGAAGTGAGCATCAAAGACAAAGCAAAAGTACTGTTTGATACCACTCTTAGCCAATCTCCCCAATTTCAAAGAATAGCAAGAATTTACAAGTACTTGTAAATAATAGGTTTAAGTAAGTGTCAAAATATGAAACTGGTGGTCACAGGAGACACAAGCACATACTGCCAATTCTAAGACAAGCTGAGTAGGTGATGAACAAACTGTACCCTGCTCCAGGTAAGTTGAACGAAATTGATCTCAGCAGCTAAGGGAGTGGCAAGCTTAGAACACACAGCTGTTTCTGCAGGCTCCTAGCAGCACCGGACCAGAGGCAGCAACAAGAACAGAGGGAGGCTCCGAGAAAGAAAAGCATTGGGACTGAGTTAACTTTAAATGCAAACCCATTCCACGTCTCCTTGAAACCTCCTCGATCTAGCGTTTGCCAGGCTTGACAGCACTTGTTTCATATCATCATCACATACCATCGGAAGACAACACAGGAAATTAAAAAGCATGTTTTTACAGATACATTTTCCAGATTTTATTATGAGTGATGGGATAGGGGTTGGGAAGACAACATCTAGATCCAAGTTGTTAGAATGAGGAATTTTGCTTTTAAATATATATATATATATATATATATATATATATATATATATATATATATCCATGAAGAAATTAGCTTAAAAAAAAACACTATGAAATGCCAAAAAAAAAAAAAATCCATAAGGATGAGAATCCAAAATGAACTGATGATCAAGATCTACAGACTCAAATCACTTAGTTGTATCATTCAGGCAACACTCATCCTCTGAGCCATGTCCATAAAATAACCCATACTCATATAGTTGTGAAGGCTACAAAAGAAAAGAATATATGAACTGCTTAACACTGAGCCACATACAAAGGGGTTCCTCAAAAATGTTAGGTACTATTATCATTCCCAGTAACTGGTATGGTGTCCTGTGGGTAATACAAGCTGAATAAATACTTGTTAGGTATGTGGATGGATGGTAACCAGCCATAACTGGAGGTGTCCAGGGCCTTAACATCAACTGTAAAACTCAAAACTCCACACTAAAGGCCAGTTTTAAAGGAGGAAAGAGATGGGAATGGAAATCATTTTAAAGGTCAAATTTGCACAAATAGGATTTGTGCATGCCAGAGCATGCAGCCCTATAAACTTAAAGTAATCCTAGGGCTCTTCTGGCTAGCTCAAAGGATTGCAAGTGAGTTTTCAATAAATCACAACTACCCACCCCACAGGGCTTTTATCCCCTCACTGCACTGGAAGGTTTGGAGAACATTTGCATCCTGACTTGCTTCTTGCTGCTTCCCGCATCCCGCCCCCCCCCCCATAAGCATTTACAAGTTCAACCATCTGTACTCCCACTGTCATGGAGCATCAGTGAGATGAGGGTATAGTTATCTCACCCTTCTCCTACAAGACCAAACACAAAGGTCTACTCCTCATATTTGGTATTTCCTGTCCAAATGATTAAAGTGGGTGGAGAGCTCTAGAAGGATCTTGGGTGGCAGAACTCTGTAAAAGATCACAAAACCAATAAGTGACTCCAAATACCAGATTCCAGCTACAAGGAGTTCACATAAATTGGATGACAATAAATATTGGCTTAGACCCAACAGAAGTTTAAAAAAAAATTAACATTTTATTATGACACTCATAAAGATAAATATCTAAAAAGAAAAATAATATCTAGAAATGAATAGGATGATGTAAGAAGAAAAAAAAATTTAATGCTAAGTCATCTCAATTTTAACTTAAGACCATTAGACAGCACCCAATAATTTATTTTGCATAAAACTTTGGCTGTTTTGATAACATTTTTTGGGGGGGGGGGAATTCACTACCATGGATGATTTTTTTTGAGATGCTGTGCTCCTATGGAAGAATTAAAAGAAATGGGGGAAGGGGTACATTACATAACATTACATAACACTGGGTGATAGGATAATTTAGAGCTTCCAAAGACCTTCTTCATCCTCACAGGATATCGATAGCCAGGAGGAGACTTGGAAAGTAAACACCTAGGAGTGACACACAGATCTTGACTCCCATGTCAAGTCCAATCAACAGGTTAGTAATAGCTGTTTGGAACACAGAGCTGAGGAGGACGTAAGTTGAATGAGGACAGTAACTCTGCCCCAGGAGCTGGCCATATCATATTTGCTACCCCTTAGTCCAACCCCGCCACAACCACCCATTATAAAGATGAGGATAGAGGTCTAAACTGGACTCACACCAATGATGAGCTCACTGATCACATTCAAAAGTCTCAATTTTTTTTCTATATTAACATATTGACATGTCACCTTATCAAAATGCTCTTTAGTGTCCTGTGTATCTAAGTCATATGTACCCAGTTACATTTTAAACTCCCTGATAAGCATGAACAGGTCTCTAGGTCTTAAGAAAATGATCTTCCTCCATGTCAATAGCTAGTGGGTGGGTCTGCACATAGCAGGTGTTGTTGACCACCTGCTTCTTCAAATAGGAACAAACCACTCCACCTCCCCCATGCCTACTCTCTTTGCCCCCAGATGTTCCAGTGCTCAAAAACAACTCTAGAATCCAACTGTGACTTTGTATTAAAAACTAAAAGGCCAGAACAACAAAAAAAAAGACAGTGAGTATATGCAGCCATGTGGGTGAGACTAGACAAGTAAATAGCTACATAACAGTTGGATTAGCAAATTTTCCACCACCTCAACAGTCAGGCACCCCCACATACATGCCTCTTACCCACAGAAGAACTTGATGAGATCTAAAATTTGCAGAGAAGTTGAATGAACATATTTAAATATATTTAGAAAGACCTCTGAAAATCTGGTTTTCTAAGAGTAGCATAGAGTAGATGTTTCCATGTTACATATTATATACTGAGATATTTAACCAATTTAATTATATTAACTGGTCTCAATTTGGGACACTTTATTTGATGGAAACACTCCACAGGTGTTCTTTCCACATTAATAATACACATATAACTAAGAAGCAGGTGGGGTTATGAAGGCATCTTTAAAACCATATGACCCAGGCTGACCTGAGCTTGATCGGCTGAACCTCTGGATCAAGTTGCCAATTTGCGAAAAATACAGAGGGAGTATGGCAAAGTGCACCAGGAGTGAGCCATCAGCAAAATTCTGACTGTGGGAAAGTCTACAAGCCCCAAAATCCAGGTACCTCCCTAGATAAATTATAAAGAAGAATCAAGTGAAGGAGGAAGTTGTCCAACAGAAGAGAGATAAGAGCATTTCCAATTTTTTTTTTAAATGGCAAAATTAAACCACATTTTCTAGGGATAAGCACTTGGGTGGTAAAACTTAAGTAGAAATGTAAGCAAGAAATGGCTCTGCAGGTCACAGCCATGATGACTTTGGCAGGAGGGGTCAGGCACATGGAGGACTGCCCAAGTTCTGCCACTTGGCCTGGGAAGTAGTTACAGAAAAGTTGGTCTTATGATCACTCATTACACTGTGCATTTGTTCTGTGTGGTTTTTGATATCTGTGTTTTAGTTTATAATGGAAGGTTTAAAAAATATAAGACCCAATTTTACTCCCTAAGGCTACCCTAGAGCTGAACTCTCCAATACACATGTAGTTAACTTTAAACTTTAATGATTTAAAATTAAATAATAAAAAATTCAGATCCACATTTCAAGTGCTTTAATAGCCAGAAGGTGCCAGTGGATACCATACGACGTTATACAGATTAAAGATTTCCATGTTGGCACAAAATTCTCTTGGACGGTGTTGGCTTTCCAGATCTCTGAAGGTCCTAGCTGCTGTCTTAGGAGAGAGCAGCAAATACAGGAGATCCTTGGCCTCCAGTGGCTCCTGCTTATAAAAAGGATTCCTGCCCATGAAAAATAATACAAACCCACTGGAACCACCACCCAGCAACCACACTGACAAGACCGACTTCACCCAGAGTAACACTTGTCATCAAGAAAGACATCTGATTACATGGATGCATGAGATCAGATGTACCACACCCATACAGCTGATTTAAAACTATTGCCACCAAGACTAAGAAAAAAAAAAAAAAATAACGAAATGCAATGTGAACTTCTGGATTGGATCCTAGAGCAGAAAACAGACATTAATAGAAAACCTGGCAAAAATTCAAATAAGGATCTGTTGTCCAGCTAATAATATGGTACTGATATTAATTTCCTGTTCTTGATTAGGGCACTGTGGATTTGAAAATGTTAACAAGAGTTTGGGTGAGCAGTATATAGAAACTCTCTGTACCTTCCCCCTGCCCCTTTGTCTGGAAATTAATTTAAAAGAAACAGTTTTAGGAAAAGAAGCCTATTTTTCTCTAAAGTAAAAAGAAGGTGGTGATGTGAAAGAGCTCAGTGAGAGCCAGGGACCTCGAACACTTGGGGATGAGATGTGGTTGGCATAAATTGGAGTTCAAGGAACAGCAGCAAATCTCCTCCACTCTGGAAACATCCAAGACTTTTTTTTTTTTTAAGTGAGCTGAATTATTTGAAAAGTAAAGCAATTATTCAAGGGAGGCATGTATATCTACGTGTCTTCAAGGGAGTATTCAAAGGAGAATACATTTCCTATATGTCTTCTGTATAGAAGAGACAAAGGAGGAAAAAGTCACACGGAGACTGCCTGCCCTTGACATTTACGTCCCATTGAAATTTTCAAAATTATTCTTACACATCAAATCAACAGTATTTATTTCTGTCTTCAGAATATCCTCAGAACTGTCCTCAGTTTCTAGCTTTGAACATGGTTCGAACTCTGTCATAAACTTACAAGGAAACTTACCAAAGAAAAAAGAAGGAACCATCATTTTGGATTACTTTTTAAAGCAACTTAGGGAATCTAGCATACAGAGGAAAATTTTCCAAAGAACGTTTACAAGGCTTTTATGTTGTGATTGGATTCAGCTAGATAATAAATATTGAAAAAGGCATGTTCGTGTTTAATTTGTTATCACTGGCTCTGTCATTTTGTATACTTTGTGTATTTATTATCTGCATCCATGTTTCCAAGATCAGAACTTCAAATCAACAACACTGAAAGCTTGACTTTCATATTTCGCCTGTACCACTGTCTAGAAAAAATGCCAATTCAAAGGGTGGAGTTACTTATTCTACTGAAGGAAAGCCACCAAATATAAACTCTACAGTTATGTCTAATCATCCTCTGAGTCCTGTTTAGGGAGCTACTAAAAATACTCACATTTGCAGATTAAATAAACAATCATTTCTATGTTTATATTTTGGTAATAAAGATGCAAAATCAGTTCTGATATAAGGGTAAAATTATTGATAGACTAAGGAAGGTTGTGGCCTGTTCTCAAAGAATCACAGTAAGAGTTAAAATTAGAGACAATGATGAAAGTAAAAATACGTAATTTCAAGGAGATGCATTTCCCTTGCCTATGAATTCCCATCTAATGCAAACCCAAAAGCTTCATGCATTCTAATATAATATTTTAAACAAGGTCCTTACATGGGATTACCAAACTGTTCATCTGTGAATTATAAAAGCTAAACATACAATCCTGATTTACTCAGTACAACTCTTAGACCTCAGAGTAAGAAGTGGGAAATGTAGCAAAAGCCCAAGTTTAATGATGCACTTCATAATTTTGAAGTGAAACTTGGACCTTCAATTATTCTCCACTAATGGGCAGGTTGGCCAAAAGCATCCTGCACACAGATGATGGCTATCAAAATCAGTATCACGAATACTTTGTTTTTCCAGAGTTTACTTTAAATGAAAAATAAAATCTGGAAAAGATTAGTAGTATGCCTCAAATTATCATATTAACTGGAAAATTTTAAAAATCCCAAAAGTCTCTTCATTATTTATTGCTCCACAGCATTTCATTAGATTCCTTTTAGACCACCAAGGCAACTCTTAAGCATACCAACTATCCTTGCTCTGGCCCAATAATTAATCTTTATGTGATTCAGCAAGTTAATTTGCATCATAGAGACATCAACACAGCTCCGCCAGCAGGTGCTTGGTGGTGCAATTAGGCAAACAAGAAAATACTGGTAATGCTTCCATCCACCCTTATTCCTAAACTTGAATTTGGACCTAAAAATGAAGATCAGTCATGCATGCTACTAAACTGTTTATAATTAACAACCATTCAATTTTCAAAGTCACATAAGAGAAAATGAAATGAGAGGTTCATTTTTAAATTGACAGTAAATTTCCACAGTAATGAGTCACGCCTGGGGCTGGGAGTGTAGCTCGGTGGTAGAGCACTTGCATAGTATGTGTGAGGCCCCGAGTTCCATCCGTAGCATGAAAAATAAAATAAAAACAGTCATGGTTTCTACAGCAGGATAATTGACACCACAGCAGAATTCTGCTCTCAGAATTCGGCTGTTAGCTGGACTGTTAGCTGGCTGTTAGCTCCACTCCTACCCAGTTTCTCACCCACGTCTGTCCAAGGCAGATCTTAACCAATTGCTAACATACTTTCATGTCCCATAATTCCACCCTCATTAGTTATTTCCTAACTTCTTATTAGAGTTTCCCCAGACAAGATAGATGGATCTTGTATTTCTCAAAATACCCAAAATAGAAATGTATAGGTATTGGGGTGGGGGTAAGGGACACAATAAGGCACAAAGAATTAACTGACCTATGCTAATCTTACTTTATGAACTTGCTCTTAAATAATTCCAATAGGTGCTGACAATTAATCAAATCACTCCATCCCATTCTTGATAAAAATCTATTTCCAGAAACCATTTTCCCCTTTGTATAATTTAATAGAGGTATTTTTTTTTTAATCTGATTTTAGCAATTTCAACTAGATTTGACTGTTAATACTGGGCCGATACTGATGTTCATGAACTTAGGTTAAAGTCTAACATGAGGTTTCACAGTTTGGCGGAAAACAAGGCCTGAAAGACAGGGTTTGTCATGGAAATTCCAAGAGACAGATGAGGATGGTGAAGCCTTAATAATTCTATGTCACCAAGAAATGCTTCAGTGTTTCCCCTAGTGACATCATTCTTTCCTCTTCTAGTATAAATCCAGACTCACAAGTACCAAAAAGAAAAAAGAAAGTTTCCACTTGGCTCTGAAGAATGTTTTCTGCAAAACTTACAATCTGTGCCGAGCTGCCCCACCCCACCCTGCCAGCCTAGGGAGGTTCTCAACTCTCTGCTCCCTAAGGTACAGTTAATACCCCATGTTTTATAAGGTACTTTTGGAATGAAAATATATAAAATGGGAATGCTCCTAAATGTCTAGCAAAATATAACACTTAATGAACACTAGCTTTCCTTCCAATTGAATAAAACCTTTAAAGCAATTGTAATTCAATTACAACCATTCTACTCCACTGATGCTGCCTCCACCACCACCCCACCCCCCATTCTTTCTTATATCAAGGAACAAAACCCTTTCAGGTACAAGCAACTTAAAAATAACAGAATCAATGAAGTTGAGCTACTACTCCCTCTGGAGCATGACAATCTGGTTTTAGCTATTAGCACTCCCAAAGTAAAACAGAACATTTCAAGGACTGTTCTGAACACATGTACTAAAAACTGATTTGAATTTTTCACCCTGTACCCATGACATTCTCCCCCTCCTGCTATGGCCCATAATATCCTTATGTTTTATTTGTGGCAAAAATATTTATTCCTTATAATTCTCTAAAGATAGAAATAAGGCACATAAGAAGTTTACTCCTGTTGCATTGAATTTATTAGGGTTTAGCATTATACATAACTTACGATACAAATTAGAATTTTCTGCTCTCCATCCTGCATCTCTTTAGAAATCACTTTTTCTTAAATCATTTAAAGATCTATCTGTGTTGACATAACTTTGGATTATAAACTAGCTCTTAAAAAAAAAAAAAAAGAACAGCGCTTAGGCTGAAGTCACTATAATCTTTCTGGTTATGGACATTCATAACCTATCTGTCCTAATATTTATACACTCACATACCCAACAAATATTTACAGTCTACTGAGTGCCAGGCACTGCTCTAAACACTGGACACCAGGAGTATGAAGAACAGTCTTGCACTCAGGGTAGGGAGAGGAAGCAGAAAGAGGGAGACGGGCCGTGAGAAGAACATCCAGAATAGCAGGAAGCTCAGGATGTGTCCACCTGCAGACCAAGGCATAGGTGACGCAGGTATCACCTGGCAGAAAGGGCTACAGAAAGCACTCAAGAAGGAAAACACAGACTGGAAAATTGAGAATTATTCACAAGGACCAGAGGATGAAGGAAGGATAGCATCCTCAGGTGCCTCTGAAGAAGCAAGGGTGGAGGCTTTAGGAGTCTGCAAGTGTCCAGCTAAGGAGCTGACCTTCATCCCAGTACATCTGAAATTCATGGGTATTTTTGAAAACAGTACAGTCTGTGTGTGAAGGGAGTGGAGGGGGACATGCAAAATTGGAATTAATGTGCCTAAAAACTTAAACTTGAATAATATTGTCTAGGAGACTGGCATGCTCTTTAAGGTAGGAAATCACCTCACCATAAAATTAAAGGAAAGATGTCAGAGTCACCTGCAAAAGTAAACATGAGGTTCCTGCTGCCTACCAGGATGAATAACCACTCCATAGACCACAGCACCAGCTTCTGGTGGGGGAGTGTGTGTGAGTAAGATAATTAACAAAAGGGTTTCACTTACCAAGTAAGAGTAGCAACTCAGACACTAACCAGAAGTCACTCAGAACAAGCACACAGGGCCAAATGGGAAATATCTGACACTAGTTCTATCCAAGCAACCCTATTTCTAACAGTATTAATGCATTTTTATGGAGGGGGGAAAACTGTTAAGAAAAGTAGTTGTAACTGCCTTCCTCCAGCACACTTTTATCTGAATTTTAGACATCGTTGGCAATTTCACCTTTGGAACCAACAAAATGCTTTGACCTGACATTGCTGCAAAACCCCCAGAGTTTCAAGTTGCACCCCTCTTCCATGTATTCTATCCTTTGGGAACTGTGATTAACCCCAAGAGTTCATCTCTAGTTAACCTCTCATAGTTTTTAATTGGGGAGCAGGTAACCTTTCAAACATAATCTGCCAAGATGCGAACCTCTGCTTTGAAGGCAAAAGATGATGGAGAATCCTGGCATGGACTTTGAAAAACGGGGGGGTCAGGTCACTGAGAAGTGACCAGGTCCTTCTGTGGTTCACAAGCATGAGGCTGGGTTTCCACACTATCATGTGAGATGTGCCTCCCTCAATCCTTGTTCCAACATGGACCAGTTACCCATCCAACACGTGGGAATGACACTGTTCAAATTGGTCAGCCTCATGATTTTGCCAATTTGGACTCCAGCCCCCTTCTACATCCTGGCACCTGATGTACATACTACTTGACAGGTGAGGACAACTCGATGTCCCTTTTCACCCTTAAGTCAGTCTCCTTTTCTGGAATCCCTCAGCTCACACAGCCAAGAGGAGACTCCGTGTTCTTTTTCTTCCCTCAAAATACCAATTTTCATTTTTCCAGAAGGAATACAAAACCCGACCCTGCTCAGGAGAGCTGAAGGGAAGAGCTACCCTGAAACAGATCTTCAAAATAAAATGCCATTGGCGAAGAAGAGGAGCCGAGTTTTTAGCCTTTAATTACTGAGAAACACAGGGCTTCGCTCAGAGTCATAGGTGAAGTGTAATGTACAGTGTGTTCTTAGCAAGAAAATGACTGAAGATTCAAAACTGCCTGAAAGTGGCATTAGCGAAAGCACAGAGATGTGAGCCCCTTCCCTGCAAACCTCTTGGGATCCAGTGTTAACCACTCCGAGGCACAGGCTCCTGAGGATCATGGCTATGGGCAGGACTTACTTCTGATCCTGTGTCTCTGGGGTATCTCAATCAAAGAGCCTGAGCTAGCAGTTCACTTTAACTTATGATTATAAACAAAAGAGCAAGAATAGAAAAAAAAAAGTAGGGGAAATATGCAGAGGCTAGCCAGATGTAACAAACTATGTAAGTAACTGCTTGGCACTTCAAATAAGCAGGTCACATTTTCAGAGGCTGTTTCTACCACTGTAATTAGAGAAGTGCATGGGTGTTGCTAACTCTGAGGGAGAAAAAAAAAAAAAGAGTTGGCTCATTCCCTTTTCCAGTGGTGAAAGCAGCAGATAACTGCTTCAGCTCCACTGCCCCAGAGGACGAGACCATGTGGACCATGCTGCTCCTGGATGATGGTGTTTGGAAGCTGCCTGTGAAGGACAGAAGCTAGTGCCTGGAAACAGACCTCTAGACAAAACACGTTCATCAAAGCCAGCACCACACAAGCCTACTGCCCTGCCCTCTTCTCTTTTCTCTGGTAGGGGGAAAAAAAATGTGGGCAAGCACCAACTCTCTGTTAGTCTCAGAAGATGAAATGTGTGAGGAGATCCAACAAAGCAAAAAAAAATCAAAAGGTAAATCCAAGTCACATAGCAAGGGTCACCTCTGAGCTACAGAGGGACAAGGTTGTCTTTACCTCTAAGGACCTTTGAAAAAAATATTTTTGTGACTTCTACATCTATCACACACTTCTCTTTCTTCTAGCACTGAAGACCCTCGGTGTCATCATTTCAGGCAGCAAATTCTCACCACAGATCCTCCTGGGTTACTTGTGCTGGTGGTATCAGTTTTCAGGGTTGTTCACCTAAACTGCAATATAAATAGGAGTGGCACGGCCTCCACTAAGGGAAAGTGGGAATAACCCAATAAATGTCTCTACAAAAAAGTTTCCTGCTTCCAATTAGGCTGTGTCTTGGGACAAGGAAGATGTGGGAAATAATCTTGGTATTTCACCTGCCTGTAAATCATAATGCCTACTTAACAGCAGAGGGCGAACCCAGTTCTAAGGACTGACACTCATTTATTATTTTAGTCTTCCAGTTCTTATCATTTGCTAAGTAAAATGATGACAAATATTCTCCAGCTAGAGCTGTATTATGACATGAATGAGTGATTCTCAGTTGGAGCATATGCACCTCCCTAGTTTAAAAAATAAAAAGTATATTTGCTACAGGTATTTTATCTACTAACCAAAACACTGCAGTACATTCTAGTAGCTACAATAAACACTGTATCTTCAGGTAAGAAAACCTGGATACAAAGTCTCAAACCTCAGCTGCCATTTCTAGGGGGTGTGTCCTTAAGCCAGGGATGTATGCAGAGGAGTTTTTCTCCTAAACAATAACAATATTCTATCAAAGAGAAAGAGAGAGAGAGAGAGAGAGAGAGAGAGAGAGAGAGAGAGAGAGAGAGAGAGCACACATTAAATAGAAAATTTAAGTATGGTAGATATTGAGAGAAAGATTAGTTTTGAGGTAAGAGCCAAAATGGGAAACAATGGATAACAATATCTATAGGAACAAGAGCATTGTCCTGAGCTAATGTATGCTTCTTAATTTACAGCCAACAGTAAAATATAATAGATTAGCATATGCCCACTAGAGGTCAAAGACAGATAATACAGACTAAACAAAATGTAATAAGATACAAACTTCATAAAATATAACAAGCAGACACAAAAACATAACAAGATGATACAAACTTAATAAAATGTAAGATGTTACAAATAAGTTGATCTTGAGAAAGTTTTGTTAATTAAACTTTGTACATTTACTAGGAGAATTCTTTAAAGAAATCTGAGGTTGCATCCCTCACCAAATTAAAGAACAGTTTATGAAGCACATAGTCACTTCTCTAATTTGTCTGGCTTATAAATCCTGATTTTCAAATATTAGGTAAATTAAGGCAATTCTCAGAATGAATTCAAATGACTAAGGCACATTTGGAAAATGTTCAACATCATGAATAACCTAGATAGAAATTAAAAAGATTTCTTTTCACCTATTAGATTAGCAAAATTGAAAAGATTTATATCATCCAGTATCTCCACTAGGAGGAGGGAAAGGAAGGGGCAGGCACATTATGTTAAATTGAAACCCTTCTGGAGAGCCTCTTTGCAGTACCCATGAAAATTAAAATATACACAAATATACTTCTAGGTATCTACTGTAGAAATATCTATGCTAGTGCCCAAGGATATTCTGCATAGAAGTACTTATACTAATTAAGAACTTAGCAACAGTGAAAATAGCCATCAATAGAGGAATGGGTGAACAAATTGGACACACAGAGATACAATAGGTGGATCTGATATTTTGACATGGAAGGATATTCAGCATACACTACTGGGTGAAAAAAAACAAGTTATAGACTGGCTTAAAATATTAATCTTTTTAAAAAACTACATATGAATAAGTAGATAAATGGATGTCTTAAACAGATGATATGGGGAGCAGGAAGAGAGAAAGGAATGCAATTTCACTTTTTATTTTCTACAACTTAACACTTTTATTAGTGTCACTTTAATTTAGGTAAAAGGGAGCTATGCTAAGGTGAGACTATCCACTGATTGGCCCACTAAAAGGACAATGGATGCTTTCTGAAGGAAACCACAAGAACCCCTTACAGCCAAGTATACGGCCATGCTGTGGTTTCACAACAGAACATACTCAGATGAGGGTCTAAGAGGAACCAACTCTATTCTGAATTATTTTTTAACAAGATGGTAGTTTTAAGATAACCACCACTTTCTCATGGACAAGTAACATCTGAGAATATTCAGTAAATATTTTTCTCACAAGTTTCCATGGACTCCCACCAAATCAAAAGTATTACCAAAATAACAATAGACGTGAATCCCATTAGTCCAGAATCTTACATCTTAATACTTTCCTAAAATCATGTTCCAGCCTAGTCCCAAACTTTACCTATAGAGTTCAGGTCAACAACTCTGAGAACTAGAGAGGGTGATATCTTCCTTTCATCTCTTCCAGAGACTGGTACAACACATCTTTCTCTTTAATCTCTTTTTGAAAGGAAAAACCATCTTTTTCCAATGCAATTCTCAAAACTATTTATCCTATAAGGGGTTTAAGCACCTCTTGGAAATAAAAAAGGTAGAGATATTAACAATCATCATGCCATAAATTATCTATCTAATATGTGTATTAGAAAACTGAAGACACAAACTTGAAGACCCTTTAGAAGGTAGCCAGCTTACTAGCATGATTTCAAAGTTGCCAAAAGACCACATGGTGCCTCTCTTTCTCTTTAATCACTTAATATTAAACGGTGGTAGGATAATATTTTCCAGGCTAAAATGTACTTTCCACTTGCCCTACTAATAAACCTGTGCCCAGATGGGAAATGGAACCAGATCTAAACAAACATAATAAAGCAGATACGGAAGGCCAGAGAGTGAGCTAATGAACCTGTGATGCCTTCACATGCTACAAAGTGGCTTTCTAAAAGTTCAGCAAATGGAATGAAGAGAATGAAAAGTTAAGATATTTGATGTATGTAAAAATGCAACTATAGATCACAAGGAAAGCTAATAGATTTCCATCTGGGTACAAATGTCTGCTGTCAGACATTGCAACTAAGGAAGTAGTCCACCACAGTCACACTGCAGCCATCAACCCTTCTCAAATCATTGATGTAATTTTAAAATAAGGGCTGCAACTGGCAATCTACACAAAACCTTACTAGAATGATGGCTGGCCCCAAATTAGCTGCAAACAGTCCAATCCAAAGGATAGGTAAAAAGAGAAGAAGAACAAAAACAAAGAGGAAGAACGAGAAAGAAATGCCACATGAATACAAAGTGATTCCATTTTTTTCTTAACACCCACACAAAGACAGCAGTTTCTGACAAGAATGTTCTTAGCAAAAAATAAAATTACAGGAAAAGGTTTTTTTCCCCCCCAATGAGGAAAAAAGCAGCACCCTATGCAGATTACTAGGCAATACTGCATGATTTTTTTTTAAAGGCCCAAATTTATGGCCCTCATATTTCAAAAATATCATCTAAATAACATCTTTCAGATCAAAAAGACACGATGACTGGAAATACTGTTCCTGTTTGGAATGCTCATCTCATGATGCACTTGACAAGAAAATCCAAAGCGGCAGCTTACCTTGGCACTGGAAGCCTTGTTTCCCAAACCCCCTGAAAAACAAACAAGAACAAATATCTCAGCATACATTGCATTGGGCACTACGCTGTAAGCAAGTTATGTGACAGAGTATCCTACAGAGTTAAAAGGTTGGTACATGAAATCTAGTGATTTGATAGGAAAAACATGCCTCAGGACCTGGTTACTGAGTTAAATTCGACTGTGAAAAATAATCTAGTTTGCCTAGGAAGGATCACTGAACTATTTTAACATATTGTACTTCTAATTTTTTAATCAATGATAGTGATACCTATATTTCAAAACAAAGATGTGACTATATTCAAAGTTTGAGGTTAAATATTCAAGTAACAAAAAGGAGCTTATGATTAGAGGGAAAGGAAGTGGCTTAATTTTGTACCTAAAGACCAATTGAAAATAGTTTTACCCCTCCCTCAAGACAACTGGAAAGTGGTTTGTTGTGAGTTTGTTTAAAATGTTGTCTAGAATTTGCCAAATAGCACCTCTCTTAACATTTAATTTTGGCTTAAGGAAACAGCATTTTATGAAATATCATTCCTATTGTTTGCATTTCAGATGATCATGATCTAATTTTTATTGCAAACCAATAACATTCAAAGCACATAGAGGCTATTTTGTTCTTGTAAATGACTTTAGAAAATTTAGTCTGTAAGCAGAAATCCCTGACATGAACATTCAATTACAAATATTATTCCACTAGAATGAACTACCTTCAAAATTTTCTTAGAAGGTTGCCATGATCTTTTGCATTGCAGAGCATTTTAAATTTACAAAGCCCTTCATATACCTTTATAATTAACTTGGAGTCATCCTCTCCCAAAAATCACACCTAAATCCAAATATTTAACTTTAAAATATCAGGGTTTTAATGTTCAAATAAAACTTGTAAATCAGGAACCCATAAAAGGAATAAGGGGGGGAAAAAAGCTGAAAAAATTAAAACCACTGCAGACAACCCTGGTGAAGATTTTCCTGGAACTTCCAAGTGACAGAAGTGCTGCAAGGATGCTCAGGGAAGGGGTAAATCGAGAACTTAATTTTTCCCCTCACAGTACACCTGAGCCCCTCATCAGTGCACCAGCAGCTGATCCCTCCGGGCATTGATGGAAAGACAAGGGCTAGATTGGCTAATGCTGACTGTTGCTTTTCTAACTTAATGCCCAGCAAAAGCAATCAGCAGTCTGCCTTCTTTTAACAGAATCTCATGGCTGACAAGGGAGGCTGAAGACCTCCCTTAATCAAATGCAATATCCTCTCTCTGCCCTGTGCTCCAAACCCTCATTTTAAGTGGCCTTATCTACAATTACCCACTTCTTTGAGCACAATTGGTGCAAATGCTGTCCACCCAATGGAAGTCATTTATAGAGGTGGCTGTGCTTTTCATAAAAGTGTACTTTGGAATGATTTCTAAAAAGGAAAAGGAAAAGTAAGCACTTTATTAGCCCATGTTCATGAGACTCTCTTTGAGATTCTTTTCCCCAGATGGATGGATTCAGACAGAGCCATCCTTCCCAAGGTCACCCTGGTACCCCAAGGTACATATGCCACACAGCTGGCTGGTGGCAGGAGCACTCTATTGCACTGTCACTTCATGTAGCCCCTGGTCAGGAGAGGAAGGAGCTAAGGAATCCCAACTGCAGCCCTGCCTGGTGAGGAACTTCCTACCCCACAAAGAGGTGTTCTATGAAGGAAACAAAAACCACTGCTACTCAAACTGGGGGAACTAGAGTTCCCTTAGTTTCAGTTTTCTAAATGGGGGGTGGTGATCACCGACCTTTTGAGAATCAGATGAAAGCTATAATTTTCTCACAAAAAGGAGGGCACTGCACAGTCTCCAGCAATCCCTGAAGCCCTTCAATTTCTCAATTCCCCACAGGCCCTTGGGCCCCTCAATTCACAATGCTTGAGTTTATTGGAAATCACCGAACTCCTGACACCTTCAGCCATTACAGTATTTTTCTTAAATAAGCCCTCTGTCCTCATCAACAGGTTACAAGTCTAATCTCGTGTTGACAGGGTCTATTTTAAATGACTCCCTCTGCCCTTCTGCCATTCGCCGCTCTGTTTTAGCCCCCCTCCCCCACTGCAAGCTTTCAACAGTTTGCAGCCTCTCTTCCCCCACCCCCACCCCCCGCCACTCTTCCCTTTCTCTCAAAAGTCAAAGTCTCCGTGCCCAGTAGATAGAGCCTACAGTAGGCAGGGACCCAAGGTTCCAGTGGAGTCACAGTCCGATGGGAAGCACAAACACCCTCCCCTGAACGCGCCCAGCTGGTCTAGCCAGCAACTTGGACTCAGCGCAGCGCAATCGCAGCCGTTCCCCCATTACTCCAGGGCGTGTTTCTCCGGGAAACTTGGCCCCTCAGGATTCTATTTGCCTTTCTCCCCTGCTCACACCCAAGCAAACCGCTACTCCCGCTGTCCATATGCAGGCGGGTGCGCCTGGGGAGGCTGGGGCCCCCAGCCGGCTGGAGGGTGGGGTGGGGTGGGGATGAGAGTCACCACAGCGCGGGGCCACCCTCCCTCTTGTGACACGGGGTGTGTGGCGGAGCAGCGACTTCCCTGAAGAGTGCTGCCCGCGCGTGTACCAGTGGCTTGGGGCAGCCGGGCGCGCGCGTGTCATTCCAGGCAAGAGTTCGGACTCCCGCCGGCTCTCCAAGTTCTCCGAGTGAGTCAGCCCTGGAGTGGACGCGCCTGGACTTGGGGGGAGCCCGAGCACCAGTCCCGGGGGCGACGGGACCTAGGACTAGGGAGGGACTAGTCTTCAGCCCCGAACGCCGCGAGAGCCTGTCTGTGCGCCCGGCCCCGCGTGCACCTACCAGATGAAGTCGGTGCAGTGGCTGCAGAAGGTGGGCTGCTTGAAGAAGCGGGCGATGAATTTGTGGTCCTTCACTTCGTGCACGTTCTTCTGTCTCAGCGCCCCTTTGCGGGCGAAGCGGTTGGCCACGTCCTGAGACGCCGTGGAGTCGTTGGCCGGGAAAACGTCAGCCATGGTCCCCCCCAACCACCTCTTGCCTCCGCCGGGGAGCAGCAGCCCGGGAGGGCCGGGGTGGGCGGGGGCGGGCGGAGGAGGGGCGGCGGGGCCGCGAGCGACCCCGGGCGGGGGGCAAGGGCCGGTGGCCGAGGTCGCTGCGAGGAGGCGCAGCAGCAGCAATCGGGGAGAGTCGGGCCGGCGGTGCGCGGAGCGGAGCCGGAGTGGGAGCCGCAGCCGCTGGCTGGATCGCTGGCTGGATCGCTGGCTCGCTCGCTGGCCCCACGCTCACTGACAGCCCGGCGCCCGGCGCTCGCGCTTCCTACTCGCGGCGGCAGAGGCGGCCCGGAGCGGCGCCGCCCACCGCGCATGCCCCGAGTGCGAGGGCGCGCGTGCTAGAGCCGCGGAGCTGGCGGGGGCGCGCGCGGGGCCAGCCGCTGGGGCTCAGCGCTGCGCTGCCGGGCGGGCGGGACCCAGGCGCCCGGGAATTCGGCGCCTGGCGTTTTCGGTGCAGCCGGGAGGCGGTGGCAGCCCGGGGAGGGCCGGCCAGAGTTTGGAGCGGAGGAGGAAGCGGGGAGGGGAGGGTCCGCTCTCCTCCGCTGCCTTTTTCTTTTCCTCCCTTTCCTCCCCTTCCTCCGCCCGGCTCTCCTCCCTCTCTATTCTCCTCCTCTTCTTCCGCCCTTCTCGCCCGGCCTCCTTTTCTCCACTTCTTCCTCCTCCCACTCCTGTTTGCTTTCCCGCTCTCCTCTCACCTCCCCGCTCCTCCCTCTCTCTCTTTCCTGGACCGAACTTCTGCGCGGTCCATGCATGCGCCAGAGCAGCTCCAAGTCCCAGAAGGGAGCTCTCGGTGCGACCCTCCCAGACACTCCTCCCACTTCGCACTTGGGGCAGGTGGCTCCTTCTGCATCCTCCTGAACCCACCACTATTTGTAAGGCATGATGCCCACGTTTTATCAGCCAGTACCAGTTCGAGATTTTACCTGGCTAAAATGTCACTCTAATCCTTTGCCCCCTAAAAATGCCCAACCCCTAAACCTTCACGCTGTGGATGGATAACTGCAAGAGAAAGCGATTTAATTTTAAAGACTTGAGCGTCGACCCTCTTGCCTATCTTCAACTGTTGACCTACAATTCACCTACGTATTGTATAAACATCTAATTTGTATGTCAGGTATTATCACCATGTAACATAAAGGACAAGTTGTCCTACTTATTTATCTTATTATTCATTGGCTATAAGAGCTACAATGTTGATTATCAAGCTTTCTTGATTTTACAAGCCCAGAACCTTGATTTAGAAATCATTTTGCATCCTAAGCTAATTACTGCGATACTGGCAGGTGCAGAGTGCAGCCAGAACATTTGTAAATTATCAAGTAAAACTGCTTGTAAAAGAGTAGCTGGAATGGATATGCAAAGGATGCACGTGGGGATGGACCCACGAGTCACTTGCTGAATATTTATTAGGCCTGCTTTGAGGATGCTAAACCACTAAGGGAAGCAACCACCTCTCAGGCTTTCATTGTTTATTTCCAGATTTACTAAGTTCACAAAATTACTTCTTGAGCTAAAGACACCAAGAAAGAGAACACGTTTATACTCTCAAGAATTTTTTTTTAAAGAAGAAAACTTTTCTAAGCTACATAGAGTATATCACATCAATTAAGTAAGGCTGCCATTTTTTGATACTGCCTAATTGTGATGCTTTTGTATTTTAACAAATGTAAGCTATTGACTGACCATTAGTGGCACATGCACCTGACTTACCCATTTACAGTCTGTTGAGCCAAAGTTGTTGGTGCTTCAAGAGACTGCACCTGCTTGATATTCTATCTGGTCAGAAATTTCGCCACTCATGGCAGAACTTTCAGGCCAAGGAGGCAAAAGAGAAAAATGCAGGAGGGGAATGAAGGGCAGGGCATGTCGGGAAAATAGATCAAATTCTGTACAAAACACCATAAGCATCTCTAGCTGTGGTTATTACTTAATAATTGGAAATCAAGTGGAGCACAGTGGAATGAAACCACAATTTTCCCCCAGAGCCATCTCTAAGACAGAGGTCCACATACATTATATGAAGACAAGCTTCTTTCCTTTTCCCTGAGGTACCAATGGGGAATGCAGAGAGATGGAGGGTGGGGTTGTTGATGAATCCCTGAGCAGAATAATAGGAAAGGCAAGTAAGAACCAACAGGCCAGGCAGTAACCTGGCCTCCTGTGTATGGAGTGAAGTGACTGCTCTTAACTGTCAATGGAGCAGATAAAGACAATGTGTCTCTTTCAGGTTTTGACCTTGCTTTCTTGCCTCAGTTATTGTTCCCTGTGGATTTGGGAAGAAGTGACTGAGTCAGCTGATTGATAGTTGGGCAGGGCCTGAATACATCCATTGCCTACATCTTAGGTCTGTTGGCAGCTAGCAGGTGGTGTCTTGGTTTGGGGAATTACTAATTACCAAGCAGTATAACTGTGCTTCTGCCAAGGGCTGATGGAAACGGTAGGCCTCCTGAAAAGTCCCCAAGGTATAACTAAAAAGTAGATTAAGGAGGGAAGAACCCCTGGGGTGGGGGTGGTCCATAAGTCATGGGCATTAGTAATTATTTTCAAGCATGTTGTTTCATGGAGAAGCTGCAGGAAAAGAACAAGGAATGTTAAATTGAACACAGACTTTGTTATAATATTCTGACTCCCCTTACTGTATGGAGTAAGCTCAAGACTCTTTGGAGAGGCATCATACAGACCAGCTGGACCCAGAGGCCTGAGGTTGGGATTAAAGTTTGGGCATTAAACCGATGACTTCGAACCAGAATGGTTTACTTAAAATGAATAGTCTTAAAGATGCAACTTAAAACTTGTTCTATTAAGCTAAGTAGTCTGTTTTCAAATAGACCAGGCCACTTTCAAATTGGGTGATAGGATAGAAGAAGTTTCATTCTTAGATTTGTAGTAACCAAGATGACTTAAAGACTTACATTTTATTCTATATGCTGTATTCAGAGTTTAGGAGAGGTAAGTCAACTGATGGAATGCATAATTGATCAGGTAGCAGTTAGATCCCCAGCAAATAATAGGTCTTGAAATAGAGACAAAGTTCTAGCTGAGTAGCAGAACACAAAAGATGGGGACCATTGTGGAGTGCTTTATTGAGTGAGGTAATACATAATAAGAGTGGGTCAATCGAAAGCCAAAGATGAGTAAGTACATAGGCTCCCAGGTACAGGGATGCAGGTTGTCCATGGAACAAGAGTACTCAGTCAAGAGAATTAGCAGAAACTGAAGTCCAGCTCACATACTTCTCAATAAGCCATGCACCTTTGTCTTTCAAGAAGGTGAGCCATCTTCTAATTTACACAAAGATACCAGGTGGGCTAGCAGAGGCCCTGGTAAGCATCACAGTTGGATCTGAAGGGCATTGGAGTAAATCTCCCCTTTTAACACTTAGATCCATCGCTGCTGGGAGCAGAAAGGTGGCAATTGGTGGCATCTCCCCTGCAAGAACTTGTGAGGACGGACTCCCTGGGGTTTGAGGTCTGGGATCTTGCCATCCAAACAAGTCGTCTTCTAGGACTTCTGTTGTACAGCATCACCAGTGGCACAGTTGAAAATCTGGACAGGATTCCTTCCTATTCAATCTATGAGGACATCCTCCTGGGCTCTGGCTATAGGAGACTGCAAATCTGTCTATAGTGCCCACCCAATGGACACTCCATCATCTATTTTCTGGTCCACTGCAGAACCATTTAATTCATCTTCTTCAGTTCTTGCCCCTTTTCAGTGTGGACTCCACAAGTAGTTATATATATTTTTAATATACCTGTTTAAATTTACTTTATGTTTTGAATAAAGAGAAAGACATGTCTTAGATGGAAAGAGACATATAAATGTCCATTTTTCCTTAAATTATGCCATAAGGCCTGCTAAACATAAGTTGTTATGGTTTGAATATGGTTTGTTCCCTAAGGGTTCATGTGCGGAAAGCTGGGTCCCCAGTAGCGATATTGGGAGCTAGGTCTAGTGGAAGGTGATTAAGTTATAGGGAGACCACTCTCATCAAGAATTAATGTCATTCTTCAAGGATCGAGTTAGTGCTTATGAGAGAGGGTTGTTATAGACCAAGGCCACCCCATGCTTGGTCGCTTCTGCTTTTCCAGAATGTTATGACACATTCCAGAAGGCCCTCAGCATAGGCCAAGCAGATAGGGCCACACAATCTTAGACTTTCAGCCTCTAAAACTGTAGGACAAATAAACCTCTTTTCTCTCTCAAGTACTTGGCCTCCAGTATTTTGTTACAGCAACATAAAAAAGGCGAAGAAGTAGACAATTTAATTCAAATGTCCAGATGGAAAAAAATGTAGAAATAAATATCCTACCAGACATGAATCAAGAGGAAAAAGAATAACAAGCCCAAGAGGAAATATAGGTAAATGTCATGAACAGAGGGTTCTCAGAATAGGAAATGCAAGTAGTTCTTAAAACATAAGAACTTCAACCTGTCTCATAGTAAGATAAATGTAAATTAAGACCATATTGAAGTCCCATTATGACCTAAGAGTTGGGCATAAATTATAAGTGTGAGGAACACACTGTTACAGTAAGGGTACATGGGAGCAAATGGTTTCATAGATCACTGATGAGACTGTGAAGTGTCACAGGCATGATAAAGAGCAATTTGGCAATAACTATTAGAATTTAAAATGCCTCAAATACTCTGACTTAGCAATTTCACTTCTGGAAATGTATTCTAGGGGCTGGGATTGTGGCTCAGCGGTGGAGCGCTTGCCTAGCACAGGCGGGACCTGGTTTCGATCCTCAGTACCACATAAAAAAATAAAGGCATTATGTTGTGTCCATCTACACCTAAAAAATAAATATTAAAAAAATGTATTCTAAATGTATATCTGAACATGTACAAAAGGGCCTATGTATAACAGCAGGATTGATTTGAATGGCAAACAATTGTTAAATGTCTAGCCATAAGAGACTAGTGAGATCAGTGAGGATGCATTCATATGCAGAGTGGTTTGCAGCTATTTAAACAATGAGATCAATTATGCGTACTGATATAGAAATATCTTCCAGATATGTGAGTGAAAAAGCAAAATGCAGAAGTGTGTATAGAATGCTATTGCTTTTTAGAAAAAGAATATATCTAGGGCTGGGGGTGTAGCTCAGAGGTAGAGCATGTGCTCAGCATGTAAGGGGACCTGGGGGAAGGAAGGAAGGGAGGGAGGGAGGGAGGAAGAAAGGAAGGAAGGAAGGAAGAGATCTACACAGATGTACAGTTTTTAAATCCAAATAAATACACAAGAAATTAATAATAGTGTTTGCCTAAGGAATAGACCTGGGCAGTTGAGGAAAAGCAACAGAGGAAGATTTATCTTCCATTGCAACCATCTTTGTGTACTTTTGAATATTGGTTCCTAGTTTAAGAAAAAAATATATTTTTTAGAAGACTTCAAAATGAAACACCATAGACCTCTATTGGATATATTGTCTTGAAAGAAATCCACATATGCTAGTAAGTGAAAAAGGGAAAATGAAAAACAGTATTAAAAGGGAAATGCCATTCTTTAAAATGTATGTGAACTCACATGCACCCTCCTCTCTATGAATATACTAAACTTCTTGTGTACACACATACTTGCAGCAAAATATTCATGTAGGTGGCTGTCTCTGGATGATACAAATATCGATAGTGCTTTGTATAAAAATAAAAAAAAACAGCCTTGGCCTAGAACTCACATTTTAAGATATATATATAAAATGTGTGTGTGATTTCCTTTCAAAGGAGACATTTTTAATACCTTTATTTTATTTGCTTATTTTTATATGGTGCTGAGGATGGAACCCAGTGTCTCCCACATGCTACGCAAGTGCTCTACCACTGAGCCACAGCTCCAGCCCCATAAAGGAGACATTTTTTAAAATTCCTTTTTGTGGTACTGTGGATGGAACCCAGGGCCTCACACATGCGAGGCAAGAACTCTACCACTGAACCACCCCCTTGACCGTAAAATCGGGAGCTGAATTCCTGAGGGCATTACAGAAGGGAATTTTTTGGTGTCTGGGACTTCACTTTCTTCCTTGAACACGTTTATCCCCCTCTCTCTTCCAGTTGTCCTATGTCACCATAGCACAAAGCAGGCATGGAACTCAGAAGACCTATGTTTGAGCACTGATTCACAAGTTACTGGTTTTGACTTGTATGGATTAACTTCTCTAGGTCTTTATCTCTTTATTTAAAAATGGGACTATTTATAACTATCCTGGGATTTTCTTGATAATTTAACCAGGTGATGCATATAAGTGTTTAATAAACCCATGAAGTCTCCTACAAATATGAGTTGGCTGGTCTTCAGGTTTACTAACTCTGCATTTTCGAGAAAGTGAGTCCAGAGCTCCCTTCTGCTAAGCCCATTCTTCCTTCCAAATTGGTGGCCATATTTTTGCTGTACTCCCAGTGACTAGGAATTAGGAACAAAGAGACAGACATGGAGAGGAAGTATAAGAAATACAAGTTCACACAGTGACTTACATGGCTCATCACCACCCCAAAGGAGCCAAGTCATTTCCATAGATTTCCCATTCCCTGCTAATCTAATTGAAATCAAAGCAGGTACTTAAGTTATCTCATGCTGTTTTCCAAACCTTGCCTGGGAGAAGTATCTGTCTGGACACATTTCTTGAATCTTCTAATGGGAGCCAGAGGCCTCTATCCTCCATAGGAATTAACATAATGAAAAAAGTTGAGACTTTTTAATGAATATTTTCAAGCATATGTAAAACAGCTTCAAACAATGAGTTCCATTTACTTATCACCCAGCTTCAATAATTAGCAACATATCATGAAGTCTATTTCATGTATCCCCCTACCCTTTCTCTCTATTGCTGCAGAAAATCTTAAAACATACCAATAACATCACCCCCACAAGGAAATGTTTGGGGGGACAGCTGTGTTCAATGTCTGTTGCTTTCACAATTATTCCCATATCTGCTCATCCAATTGCTCACTCTATGTGCAATTTACCATGCCTCAATAAAACTATGAATTTCTTAAGGGTCGGACAGAGCTCAACACAGCAAATAAACAAATAGAAGGAAACCAGGGGAAGGGCCAGTTGGGCCTCCCACCTGGTATTCCAGTGACTTTGCCTGGGGGGCTAAGACGAGGCCACTGAGGCCCCAGCTGTGAGAGTCCCCTTTCTCTCCGATCTGGAAGACACACTAAGCTCCAGCTCTGGGGCAGGCACTCTCAGACCCAGGAGGACAAAATGAGGAAGGCATACTCCAGGTGTGTGCAGTGGTGCCCACCTGTCGTCCGCACTCTCCTGGAGGCTGAAGCAGGAAGCTCACAAGTTTGGGGCCAACCTGGGCAACTGAGCAAAGGCTTAAGCAACCTCGTGAGACTCTAGCTCAAAATAAAAAATAAGAAAGGTCTGGTATGTAGCTCGGTGTGGAGCATCCCTGGGTTCAATCCCCAGTACTAGAAAAAAAAAAAAAAAAAAAAAAAAAACCCAGAGAGACTGTCACTCATTTCTCATGTTCCTTCAAGGGCATCAAACAAATTCCAGTTCTGAACCTCCAGCCAGACCTATCGATCCCCTGTCTTCCTTCTTTCTCCTTCCAATGTTCATGCTCACCTCCCACATTCTCAGACAACTTTCAGAAGCCCCTCCCTTCCCCTCCCCCAAAAGAGATCCCCCCCTCTCCTCCCAGGAAGATCAGCGTTTACCCCTCCTCCTCCCCTTTGTTATTTTCCTACTCAGTGTTGTGTATCATTTTCCACATTTTCCCCACCTCTCCCTTCAGGGTGAGCCTTCTGTCCTCATTCTCTGATGTTACATCACAAAACAGAACTTGGTTTTGAACAGGATAAGCTGGGTGCCATGAGGGCTGAGCAGGGAGAGAGGGCTGGCAGTTAGCAAGATTCTCGTCCATTCATTCAACAAGGAATGCCCTGCCCTGGAACACTGACGCCCCGTCCTATGTGCGCATCATACACGGACAGAGCGGTGAGCACAGACTTAGTCTCTGCCCCGGGTAACTTAACGTCCTCCTTGGTGATTGGCACAGGAGGGGAAGGTCTGTGGATGTGCCCATGCAGCAGACGTCAGCTCGTCACGTGTGCTCACCTATATTTATTTAATGGCCCCTGTTTAATAACCCATGTGTAACTGTCTTCACCACTCTGGTCTTGTTTCCATCTGAATGCCCTGTGCTGACCACGCAAGTGGAACAGAGACACTTAAGCCTAGGGAAAAGCTTCAAGTGTAACTTGGAGGAGCAGCTCAGAGGTATGTCCAATATGATTGATATAGATAACTCGGTAAGTGACAGAGTGACAACCTTCCCTTGGAGCTATTTCAGAAGGTTCAAGGCGGCGATGACAGCCTAGTTCCTTTGAATGCATATGTAATATTATTTGGCAAACTGTACAATCTGCGTTTGTATTCAGAGTTGGCATGGCCTTAGAACTAGAAAGATAACACCTTCCAAAGCCTTGGAATCCGTTCAGATATCACTCAAATGTCCGTGTAAGGTACAATTCTGACAAATAGGAAGAATCTAAAGGGTATTTAAAAACACAACATATTTGATAAGTAATAATCGGCACTTATTACATGTCTGGGCACAGCTACAGACACTGAAGATGAACAGTAAAGGGAAGAGTTTCAACTGGGGAGTTCCAAAGCTTGTTTTGAGGGCATTTAAGATTCAAGGGAAGAGTGAAACTGAGGCTAGAGGTTACAGAATGCTGCTGTCGCCACCAAGACTGGAAGAAAAGGCGGAGGAAGGTGTCCAGCGAAATAAAAACTAAATTTCAATGGAGAAATAGCAGTATTTGTATGAAAATTGAATGGTCCTCGAGAAGAATAAAAAAATGATCGGTAGATAGATTAAATAGTTAAGATGATAGGTGTCAGAGAAGAAAATCTTTTTCACCACACATTTAGGTTCGGTAATTAGGGGTCTGTAAATTAAACTGACAAAAAGCAGACAACCAGAGAAAAGACAACGCTTCCCCCATATAGGCATGTAGAAACACAGAAAATATGACTCAAAGAGGTGGCTAGAATTGGGGGCTTATTTATATACCAGCTTCATAACGGGAAGGGGAGAAGGATCAGTTAGGGGGAAGCAAATGATTTCGGGGGGGGGGGCAGAAAGCAATTGGACCTTAGCAGAGGAGATAGAAGAAAAGATGGTTTTGTGTCAGTGTCTGCCTAGGCAGTCCTTATTCAAATGCCAACTTATTTCCATGATAAGAGCCCATCTTTCCCAGTTGTGGAATTCCTACAGTGAGGATTTATGTCTGTTGAGTTCTCTTGAGAGATTCTGCTTCCAGGCAGATAAGGAGAGTTCAGAAAAAAAAGCTTCATCCCACATCTGTTGATTCTCAAATGCCTTCGGCTCAAAATTAATTTTATGCTGCAATGGCGAATTCTATATTTTGCAGACTGAGGCAGGGCTTTGTGTAAAAAGGGGCCCAACTTCACAGGCAGATGTGAGAGATGCTGCCCTGGGTGCCACAGCCCGGATTGCCTCCTCTTCTGGAACATCTGGCAACAACCTCAGCAGGGGAGTTGATCACCCAAATTGAGGTACAGTATGAAAGTCTTCTATTCAGGGGCTGAGCGTCCTTGGTTTCAGGGACATCTGGAATTCTCTGTCCAGGGGATAAACTAAACGCAACCTACCGTAAGTGTATTTTTGAGTTAGGTTTACAAACCGTGTATACTTTGCATTCAAGAGAATTTGGCCTACGAGGGGTTTCAGTGGATTAACTTTGTGATTCTAATGTAAAATGTGTAACTGAATATTGAATTTAAGCTGAGGTTTTCAGTTAAGATCTTATGTTCTTTGTAAGCATTAATAAAATAATTCAGAGAATCTTAAGAGAGTCACCTGTTTCAGAGTCTAATTCCTTAGACTTAGAAAACATACTGAAGTTTTAATTCTCTCTCTCTCTCTCTCTCTCTCTCTGTCCGTCTGTGCTTTTCAGCTGGATCTCTTGATGCAACTTGGAAGACAACGAATGATGTTTCTGTTCAATAGCAGTTTACCTTGTAACTAGTCTCTCCTTTTATTTATTATCTAACATTAAGGATCATTTTATTTTATATTTCAATGCCACTTTTTTTTACTACCAGCTTTTAATTTTTTTTTTAACTTGTTCTTTTTAGTTATACATGACAGTAGAATGTATTTTGACATATCACACATACATGGAGTATAACTTCCCATCCTTGTGGTTGAACATGATGTGGAGTCACACTAGTCCTGTATCCATATATGAACATAAGAAGGATATGCCCCATTCATTCTACTGTCTTACCTATTCTCATTCCCCCTCCCTTCCCTTCATTCTCATTTGTCTAATCCAATCAACTTCTATTCTTTCCCCTGTCCCCCTTATTGTGTGTTAGCATCCACATATCAGAGAGAATATTTGGCCTTTGTTTTGGGGGGGGCTGGCCTATTTTACTTAACATTACAGTCTCCAGTTTCATTCATTTATCAGCAAATGCCATAATTTCATTCTTCTTTATGGTTGAGTAATATTTTATGGTGGATACCTACCACATTTTCTTCTTCCATTCATCCCTTGAAGGGAACCAAGGTTGATTCCATAGCTTAGCCGTTGTGAACTGAGCTGCTATAAACATTGATGTGGCTGTGTCACTGCTGTATGCTGATTTAAAGTCCTTTAGGTTTAAACTGAGGAGAGAGAGAACTGGATCAACTGGCAGTTCCATCCCAAGTTTTCTGAGGAATCTTCATACTGCTTTCAAGAGTGGTTGCACCAATTTGCAGTCCCACCAGCAATGTATTACCAGCTTTTAATTAACATTAATTATATGTATTAACGGGATTCAGTGTGATATTTCAATTCATTCATACAAGTATGTACTGATCGAATCCCACTTCCCTTTATCCAATCCCCCGACAACACTTCCCATCCTCTAGTAAATTCACTTGTTTTAAGCTTCCCCATTTGAGAAAGAACATGCAGTACTGCTCTTTCTGTTTCTGGTTTATTTCACTTAACCTAATGCCCTCTAGGTTCATTGGTTTTATAGTGAATGATGGGATTTTCAGATTTGACTCCTCTTTATGGCTAAGTTTTAAGTCTTCATGACAAAACCTTTGACAATTGAGTTTATTATTATTTATTATTGTTTTGCTCAAACATCTCTAATGTGATTTGTAAATAGAAAAAGATTTGCAAGCTAAACTTTCAAGCTGAAGGAAGAAATGTGTTTGTGTGTGTAATTTTAGTCAATCGAACATATAAAAGGATTTCCTCCTAAATGTTTTCCCCTCAGGGAGGGGACATAAAAACTGTCATGAACAGTTTTGTGTGTGATTTTGTGGTATACTCACACTCATGAAGCGAGGGTCTAGGGGGCAGTGGGAAGCCCCGCGTCCCAGCTGTGGTACGTGTGCACACCGTTCTTGAGAGTGCATGGACTGTTTGCCTGGAGTACCAGACAACATTCAGAGTAACTTAAAGTTGTCAAATCCAGATTCATTACCTTGGGAACTGGGCACTTCTCTTATAATTTGGGTGTCAGTGATCAAAAGGCAATTTGAGCCTTTGAAATATAGAGAAATAAAGAACTAATCTTGAAAAAAAATATGATCTACCAAATTGCTCCACAGTCTTGGTGGGAAGGAGAATTAGTCAGGAATGGTGGCACACACCTGTAATCTCAGCAGCTCAGTAGGCTGAGGAAGGAGGATTGCAAGTACAAAGCCAGCCTCAGTAACTTAGCAAGGCATTAAGTAACTTAGCAAGACCCTGTCTGAAAATAAAAATAAATAAGTAAATATAATGGGCTGAGGATGTGGCTCAGTGGTTAAGAGCCTTTGGGTTCAATCCCTGGTGCCCCCCCCACCCCCACCCCCCCGCCAAAAAAAATAATAGAATTTCAGAGGAAGGAGTGAACTAAATGAATACAGAAAGCATATTATTTGATGAGAATGCTCCCCACACCAACCTCCAGAAGCAATAATATCCAGACAAGGGGATAAAGGCAGACTCAGGCAATGGCATTTTCTTGTTCATTTGGACCAGTGAAACACAGTTTCCAAATTTATAAACATTGTCTCTTATAAATACCTTTAGTTGACACTAGATTATTCAGTTCTCTGTAGCTTATCTGATTACATTGTTTATAAAGTTTAACAAGAGGAAAACCACAATAAAGACACTTAACTTTTATCCAGACTGGTTAATACTCTGCCCCAGGAATTGTCTGAAGCACTTTGTAGACAAATTGTAACTGGTTCAATTCTCACATCTTATATGGTGGATGTTAATATTATCCCCATTTATCCTATGAAGAAACTGGGGTGCAAAGATGTCACTTCCCATATCCAAAATCACACAACTGCTCAATAGTGGAGCTGAGACTTGGACCCCGGAAACCTGACCCACAGGTGCCCTAGACCCATCTGCTACCTGGCTTGTACTCGGCTACCCTCGTCCATGGAAAAACTTGTGGTGTGACAAGAATTTCCCTCAAATGGTTCCTCCCAGGGTAGAGTAGTGTGTTTTGTTGTCATTGTAGTTGGTTTGGTTTTTTGTTTTGTTTTGTTTTGTTTCGGGGAGGGGTGTTTCTTTTCTTTTTCCAGTTTAGGACATCTTTTGGTGAAGAACTAAAGCAGCCACTGACAGACTGTAAATATTGAGAGAGTCGGAGAGAAGCCAAGCCTTCCCTCTAGTGGTGTGAGAGTGATTTGTGGCAACTAAATGTGGAGCTTCCTTCTGTAGCTGGAGGTAAGGAACAAACAAGCAAAACAAGTATTTCAATGTCTTTTCTGAGTCATTGCCTGTTTGCTAGGTGTTGCTCTCTTTGATAGAGGATATAATTTACCCCAGAACACATGGATTAGGCAAAGATGATGTAATTGAACAACAACCAAAAAACAAAACAAAAACCACCTTGCAATACTTGATAGTTACTTATTCCACAATCTTTTAACCTAGGAGCCTGCAAGCTGCAAGAAATCATTGAGTGAAGAATATTTTTCCTCCTCCTTGCAAGTTTTGACCTGGTAAAGATGGTGTGCTTTTGCAATTGTGAACTGCATGTGTTCTCTCAAGTTCTGTGCTGACTGTTATGCACCCAGGAGGACTTTTCTCTTAATTGTAATAATTTCATTGATGGATAGAATAAGCTAAGAATGGGTAATATTACAGACACTATCAAAGGTTGGGTAATAACAAATGGCAGGTTGCTCTACAGTTGTTATTTCTCTTTCTATACAGTTTCTTAAACACAGACTAGGAAATTCACTAAAATGAGGTTGTCCTAAACTCAACAGTTTGTCTCCCTCCTGTAAATGGGACTGAAGAAAGCCTTGGGTCAGAACCACCTAGTTTCATACCATAGGTGTGAGTCAAGTGTTGGTAGTGAAATCTACTATTGTTCCTTCTATGGAGTTAGGTGTCTGACCATGGAGACAAAAATACCTCTGCTAACAGTTTCTGTGGTTTGCACAGAGATAAAGACATTCTGGCAGGCCTTGGCCATAACCACCGGGATGGACAAGTTTGTTCCTTGGACCTCCTTCCCAGGTCAGTAGGAGTAGAGCCTCCTCTTTGGGATCATATGGGCAAAGGGAAGGCTTTCACAAGATGGCTGGAATGAACAAACAACAGACAAATTAAATAGGAGGAAACATACAAAAACTTATTAATGCACATGGGGAAAAAATCACATACACTCAGAGTTTCCCTGAAGGGGCAGACGGTCGATGCTTAAATGACTTCCTGAGCTGCACAGAGGAAGGGAGCCTGGGAGAGGGAGGGACTTGGGGTGTCCTGAGGACAACTATGGGAGGAATGGGGAGAAGAAGGTGGCTTCTGGCTTATGATGTACTTCATCTCAGGAGCTGCCCTCAGGAGAATAGACAGGTCTGTCCAGGCAGGGTGTGCCAGGAAGTCCTAGTCATGCAGGACTCCTCCAGTGGTTAATCTTTCCTGGTTAATAAGATTTTGTAACAATTGCATCTCATAAAGGGAGCATCAGAGGAAGCCCCTCCTGGCTATGGGCGAGAAAGAGGATTAAGAGCCAAACAGGGTGGAGGAGAGGAAGGTCAGAGAGACAGCCTGACGTTGCTGCTGTAGTTCACTTTCACCATAGTTGGGTATTGTCTTTTCAGTCCCAATATTATTGAGTAGTTCCTATCTTTTTGTGTTCTTTTCCTTTCTTCCAACAGCACTTTAAACTTATCTCCACCACAATCTAGAAACTTTTACATTTAGTCTCACCACCTGCAATCTTCATAAGACCCTTGGTTGTACTTCCTGCATGTTGTGGTACAGCATCCAGAACATCCCAGGTCCATTCATCCCAGATCCAATAATACTCCTGAGTGCCTGCTAGACGCCAGGCACTGAGATTATAATGGTTCCTGAAATAAAGTCCCTGCTCTGATGGAGCTTCCATCCCAGGGGGCTGGGCTAAAGTGATCCATTGGAACTCAAACACTCTGGTACCAGATCTCCATTCTTTGATGAAGCCCCTTTATAGTGTGAGAAGAAATAGGATCAGTGACCAATATATGAAAAAATGTTCAACATCTCTAGCAATTAGATAAATGCAAACCAAAACTACTCAAGATTTCATCTCACTCCCATCAAAATGGCAATTATCAAGAACACAAGTAACGGGCTAGGGATGTGGCTCAAGCAGTAGCACGCTCGCCTGGCATACGCGCAGTGCTGGGTTCGATCCTCAACACCACTGTCCACCAAAAACTAAAACAATAAATATTAAACAGATAGTGGAAACTTGTAAAAGTTCTGCTTCTTTAAAAAAAAAGAACACAAGTAACAATAAATGTTGGCTAGGATGTGGGGGGAAAGGTTCATTTATACATTACTGGTGGGACTGAAGATTGGTGCAACCACTCTGGAAAGCAATATGGAGATTCCTCAGAAAACTTGGAATGGAACCACCATTTGACTCAGATATCCCACTCTTCAGCATATAACCAAAGGACTTAAAATCAGCATGTTGTAGTGATGCAGCCACATCAATGTTTATAGCAGCTTAATTCACAACAGCTAAGCTATGGAGCCAACCTAAATAAAGAAAATGTGGTATATATACACAATGGACTATTGCTCATCTACAAAGAAAATGAAATTATGGCATTTGCTTGTAAATGGATGGAACTGGAAACCATCATGCTAAGTGAAATAAGCCAACCCTAAACAACCAAAGGCTGAATGTTCTCTCTGATATGCAGATGCTAACGCACAGTAAGGCGGAGAGAGGGAAGAATAAAAGTTCATTGGATTACACAAAGGGGAATGAAGGGAAAGGTGAGTGGATGAAAATAGGAAAGATAGTAGAGTGAATCGGACATAACTTTCCTATGTTTATATATGAGCACACAACCAGCGTAACTCCACACCATGTACAACCACAAGATTGGGAAGTTATGTTCCATGTATGTATGATATGTCAAAACACACTCTACTGTCACGTATAACTAAAAAGAACAAATAAAAAAAATTATGCAGTATTAATTCCCTCAGTTGATCTAGATCTTATTTGCACTTTAAACCTCTCTCTCTCTCTCTCTCTCTCTCTCTCTCTCTCTCTCTTTTGTGAAGGGGAGGAGATCCTTCTATTAGTTATGTCTATGGCTTTTTAGAGAAATCTCCTACATCAGCAGGAAAGTCAGGGATGTGGGAGGACAGGAGCTTGTCCTGCACTTCTCATCATTCCAGGATTAATGACGGCCTTGGAAGAAAGTCCACTTTGGGTGCCTATCAAATGGGAGAGTGTCAGGTAGGCAGTCAGTCTCTGCTCTGCCCCCTCCCCTGACCTTAATGCACTGGAGGCTACCATAGCAAAATAACATAGACAAGGAGCCTTGTAAACAACCAGCAGTCGCTTCTTATGGTTCTGGAGGTGGGGAGGCCCAAAGCGGAGATGCAGGCAGGTTGGTATCTGGGGACCGCCCCCTTGCTCCTTCACAGATGGCGCCATCTTGCCTGGTCTTCCCAGGGCAGAGGGATGACGGTGCTCTCCTGAGTCTCTTGATGAAGGCATCCTTCCATTCGTGGGACTGCACTCTGGTGACCCGATCACCTCCTGGAGCACCTACACACACTCACACTTGGGAGCTAGGATTTCAGCACATGGATTGGGGGGCACAGCCTATGGCACCCTCACTCTCAGAGGGCCTTGTTCCCGAGGGATGTCCTCACACCCCTCTGTTCTGTGGCCTAGGAATCCAGACTCACCACTGGCCCTGCCTATCGTGAAAAGCGTTCTCTGCTGCCCCTGGTCTCTCTTCTTCCTGTGAGTCTTCATGGCCCATGCTCTATCCTGGTGCCCCCAAACCCAGAGCCCTGGAGTCCCCGGTGTTCCCCAGCTGGCCCTGGACAGGTGCCCTTGTACCCGGTCCTTTGAGGCCATGGCTTGCAACTTGCGATTTCATACATTTTGCGGGGTCCTCAGAATCAGAGATGAAAGTCAAGGCTCCTGCCTTCAAGGAGCTCAGATCTACCTGATTTGGTCCAGTGACGTGTGGGAGAGCCTCTAACTTCACTTCCAATTGATGGTCCCAAACGATGACCTTTCACACTTTAGATTTAGGCTAGGATCCTCCGACTCCATCAATCAATTGGTCATCTTTAAACCAACGTGATGGTGAACATAAAGAGCTCTCATGGGGAGAAATTCTCTAAAAAGGTTTAGTGAAAATTGTTCCTCCAACTTATATTTTTGTGCAATTGAATTTTCAAATATCACGGTCTCTGAAAGTAAGTATACCTATATCCATTTCTACCTGCTTCAGAATCTAGAAAATGTTGAATTGTTAGACTGAAGTATTAAATTCAAAGCTTTATTTTTTCCCCCTAGTACTAGGGATTAAATCCAGGGGCATCCTACTACTGAGCTAGATCCCTAGCCCTATTTATTTATTTATTTGTTTGCTTGCTTATTTATTTATTGTTTTGAGACAATTTCTCTAAGTTGCCAAAGCTGGCCTAGAACATGCAGTCCTCCTGCCTCAGCCTCCCGAGTAGCTGAGATGACAGGCATGCGCCACTGCCCCTAGCATAACAAACATTGTTTTAAAGAGCCCTTTGATGACATAAAATCTCTTTTAACAATCACCAGTCTGCCTCATGTTGCTTCATATGAGAAATTTATTTATTTTAAGTAAGAATGTGCAGGACATGGAGAGACCATCCCTTGTTATTTTTTCTTCACACTGTAGCCATATTGCCTGCAGGAATATGCAGAATGAACTCCTATTTATTGGAAAAGATTCTGTGTGGATTCCAGATGTGGCCAATTAAGTGATGAAGCCCTATTCATCTGTGCAGAACCAAGCATGGGCTCTGCATGATGAATTCCTGAACTGGAAACATCTCTACTTTACAAATGGGGATGTTGGGGGCAAAGGCTCTAAAATAAAACCAAGTGGAGAATTAAAGTCATTGTGATTTGGCCTGAAACATCCAGCTAATGACAGCAAAAAAAAAAAAAAAGAATAAAATTTTCTCTAAAATTTTTAGAAGCATCATCTTATCATTCTCCTTGAGTCTTCATGGGTGCATGTGATACAGACAACCAATCAGAGCAGCACAGATGTTGGGAGCAAAACCTGAAGGCTTCCTAGCCTCATTTTAGTTTCAGTGACCTTAATGATTGAGGTGCTTTGCTATCTTACAGCAGGCATGTTGGCTTGAAATAAATGATAGTCACATATTTTCAGTGGATCTGAACAGAGGGGACAAGTTTCCTCAAAAACGGTAAATACTTGCATTTCTTCTTTTGGGGGACTACCATTTTTTCACTCGATTTAGTTTTTATATTTTAAAAGAAGACTGTATTTGTCTCTTTTCCATTGCTATAACAAAATTCCTCAGGCCAGATAACATATGAAGAAAAGAGGTTTGGGCTGGGGATGCAGATCAGTGGTAGGGTGCTTGCCTAGCATGCATTAGGACCTGTGTTAAATCCCCAGTACCAAAAAATAAAAATAAAAAAAATTTAAAAAGCCTCGTTGAATGGTCAGAAATTTAACCTGGCTTAAAGAGCGAGATTCTCGGAAAGGCTCCTAATTCCAGATGTTCTATCACTGCTGATAATTTAAGTGAGAGTCAAAACCCTCTCTTTTTTTTAGGAGAAAGTCTGGAGCAATAACAGTGGAAAACATCCAGGTATATTAAGAACTCTGACAATGTCCAGTTGTTTTGGAAGTTGCTACTCTTTTGTTCGCTATCTGAGAGATTCCGTAAAAGGAAGCACATGGCAGCTGGCTCCTGCTCCTTGTCAGTGTGCAGACAGGTTGTGGACCCCTGGGGGGCTGGCGAGCAGGGGAAGTCTCTCCTGCTACCTGGGCTCATGGTAAACCTAGACAGATGGCAGAGCACTGGATTCCCCAAGCCCTTGTGAGGATTTCTACCAGCGCATCAGCGACACCTGATAGGAAGATCTGGATGTTGTAAAACATGAGCAGGCAGGAATTCCATATTTGTCATGTGAATTTGTACTCAAAAAAGTAATTGACATTTCTTGTCACTCCTGAAGAGCACTTCATGAATCCTCTGGGAAATTAAAGAGAGAAGAAGGGTTTTGGAGTCCAATCGCTCTAGATTCTAGTGGATTACAATTCCCAGCAGCAATCCACTTAATTGTGTGACCTTGATAGATAGATTATTTAACCTCTCTTAGTTTCAATTTCCTCTTCTGAAAAAGGAGAATAATAATGCACATTCCCGCTAAGGCTGATGGGAGAATTACGTGAGAGGATGTACACAAGGCCCCAAACCTAGTTACATGGTACATTATAGGTACTCGGTAAATCTGTTTCCTAGCTAAGGCATCTATATTGGGGATGTAAGAAAGACAGGAAGGATAAAAAGAAAACAAGGAGGAGGAAAGCCAGGATCAGTGGGAGTAAGAAGAAAAATTTGCTGAAATGCTTTTTGTTGTGGAGAACATCCTCAGCCATCCATGCTCGGCCAGCACAGACTGCCGGCCTCCTCCGCTTCTCCCTCCTGCCGCTCAGTTTTTGGCCATTTCATTCCTCATTAGCACCTTTCCTGGGAAGAAGGAGGACAGAGACAGGGAAGCTCAGGTTAGTCGATTTTGCTGTTAGCAACTCTTGTTAAGATGGAGTTGGGAGAAGAAAAAGAAGCAGTCAGAATAAAAGTTCAGAATTATGTGTGCATTTTCAAGATCTCTCCCTCCCTCTCTCTCCTCTTGACCGAAACATCTCTATCAAGAACCTGGCTCCTGGGTCTCCTCTCCCTTGCCTCCCACTCGCTGCCTAACCTTTGGTAGTTTATCTTATGCCACACTCATTCCCCACCAAGCACTACATGGATCTCATCTTTTCAAAGGCCATAGGTGACCTCCTGGTCACCAAATCATACAGCCTTGTCTTAACTTAGGCAATAGATACTGGTGCAGCTAACCTTCAGACTTGCTCTTCCTGTAGCTAGAGACAGCCTCGCTGTCCACACAACCCCATTCATTTTGCCAACTCTGGAATGAGACAGTTCAAGCTTCCTCTGAGCTAGAAGTGGACTCTAAGCAGGAGAGAGAAGGTCATTCTAGAAGGTTATTGGATAGGTCTTCTGGTGGCTGAAATGGAACCTTTTCTATAGGTTTTGGAGACCTGAGATCTTATGGGAGAAGTTTCTCTAGGACTTCAGAATTCAGTCCTAATGAAATTCTCCCTTTCCCCCAACACGGATACAGTATGCATGGCCCCCTGTGGAAGAAATGTCCTGGGGTTGTGGCTACATCTTTGGGGTCCATGGGAAGGTAAATGGAAAATCCATTTGGGAGAAGAGGGATTCTGTGTATGAAGCACTGGGAACGACTCTTGTTTGTGCTGTCTGGTATTTGGGGTGATATATCCAGTGACAAGTGCAAGAGGGAGAGACTAGCAGCAGCAGAAACCTGGCTGTGGGGGGACCTCCTAGCTAAAGCAAGAGCACAATGCCCAGGTTCCTGTTGTGCCCAGAGAGTCAGCAGAGGGCTGGAGGGCAGAGTCAGCCAGGAACCTGAGCCAGGGGCAGGTGGGGCTGGAGTGAGGTGGGGCCGCAAAGAACTGACTGTGCAACTCAGAGAGGAGCCCAGCAGGGAGAGATCTGCAAGGTGTATAAAGGTCATGGGGAGGAGGGGAGGATGACACCCAGACAGAGTGGGGGCCTTTGTGCTTGTGTGAGTCACATTGGCATAAAACATAACCCTCGCCAGTTTTGTTTACTTAGTGACACATCTTCCTGGTGCCTGGTGGTCATTCTAGTGGCTGATCTGGAAGTTTGTGCCAGCTGCTGAGTCATCTGCTAGAAAGATGGTCTTGGACACGTGATACCTCTTTACAAGAGAGTCCTCAGTGTGGTAGGGAGGCACATGGGAGTCAAATTCCTGAGACTTTGGGCAAATTCTGTTTCTCCTCTCAGTTTTCTGGACCATAAAATGGGAATAATAAAGCATACCTATCAGTTTGGGGTAAGGACTAACTGAAGTTGTGTATTTGAAGCAGCAGTTCTCAGTCATTGGAAGAGGTTGTTAAAATACTAACGACAGAGCCCTACCTCCAGAATTCCTGACTCAATAGGTCCACATAAGGCCTGAGAATTTACTGGGTTTTTTGTTTGGTTGGTTTTGGTACTAGGGATTGAACCCAAGGGTGCTCTTACCACTGAGCTACATCCCTAGGCCATTTTATTCTTTATTCTGAGACGAGGTCTCTTGCTAAGCAACTGAGCCTCTAACTTGTGATCCTCCTTCCTCAGTGTCCCAGGTGGATAGGATTGCAGGTGTTCGCCACCACTCCTGGCTGAGAAATTGTTTTTGATTGTTTGTTTTTTGGTACCGGGATTGAACCCAGGGGCACTTTACCACTGAGCCACATTCCTAGCCCCCCCCCCCCCCACCTTTTTTAATGTTTCATTTAGAGACAGGGTCTGGCTAAGTTACTCAGGGCCTAAGTTGCTGAGGCTGGCTTTGAAACTTGTGATCTTCCTACCTTTGCCTCTGTAGCCGCTGGGATTACAGGCATGCCACTCGGCTTCAGGCTTCAAACATTTGAATAATTGTTTTGCAAAGATACTGTTCCATACTTCAAGGTATCAACCTGTTGTGCAAGAAAGTAGAGGTATGTATTATGGTCTTTGTACAGATAATGGTAACAAAGATAACATTTGTGTAAAACCTTTGCCAATGTAATTACTTTTGATCTTCACCAAGCCCTCTTTTTTACATAAGGACATTGAGGTTCAGAGAGAAACTTGTGCAAGTCGGAGGAAGCAGTACCTAGGTGCGAATTCAGGTTTTCTGCCCCAAATCTGCTGTTATTTCCATCAAATTCCAATGCCTTCATTTTTTCATTGCTATTATATCTAGATTCTTTTTTCTATTATCGTACATCCCAAGGGCCTTTAATGAGATGAGTGATCCATGCCAAGTCCACAAGTTCAGCGACTTTATCACCCACAGGAGCAGCCCACACACTGTAGGTGGGGATGGCTTTTGGCATTTGTCACTGGGGCTCACTCGGGTTTAACCAAAGAACATTCACACAGCTCACTCCTCAAGAAACACTGTCTCCGTGTGGACATTCCTCTTTGACGGGGGTGCCCCTGCCTGGCAGGACTGCCCTGGGAGCAGTGTGTCAAGAGCCATGTTGTATCAATGATCGCTCAAAAGCAAATGCAGATGGCACTCTCCAGGGAAGGCGGGAGCCAGCCACTCGCCAGGAAGGGGAAGTTCACAGGGGTGAAGAAAACAGCACTGACTTCATTTGCAGTAGGATGCAGAGCCAAAAAGATGCTCTCTGTTCAGCGCCATGAGGGAATTACGATTTCTCCAGGAGGAGCGTCGCTCACACATGTGAGCAAGAAACGGTGGAAGAGGGCAGCCACTGGCGCAAGTGAACATGGCTGCTGATCCTGACTGCTGAACCGGGCTCCTGCACCTCTGGACAACCCTGGGCAAATGGCCACCCTCTCTGACACCCTCAGGGCTGTTGTGGGAATCAAACAGAGTAAAAAGGGGTCCTGGGCTGGGGCTGCGGCTCAGTGGTAGAACGCTCACCTCGCATGTGTGAAGTGCTGGGTTCGATCCTCAGCATCACATAAAAATAAATAAGCAAAATAAAGGTGTTGTGTCCATATATAACTAAAAAAAAATACACCCTAAACATACTAGGTCCCCTCCACACACCTCCACACACGGGGATCCAGCTGTAGGGGACTTTCTTCTTTCGGGGGTTTTGTTGTTAATTGTTTTTTCCCACCTTGTATCAGGGCAGCAGCAGCCCTGTCTCCCCTTATGGTGGTGAAGAGTCCACAAGCTCCTTCTCCCTGATACCTGGAGAGCAGGTAGGGGAACAGGTTTTGGACAATCATGGGCTTTCAGATCTTTAATTGGGGTTGCCTGAAAGCAGATGACAGGTTTATTTTGGAGCTGTTCCCGGGAAGGGGAGCAAGGCTGCCCAAGTAGGGAAAGCAAAACTTAGAAAGAAAGGACAGAAGAAGGGTGTGTCTCTGAGCTGCTCACTGGGGCTCCATCCTGTGGAGACCATCTAAGGAAACACAGAATGCATCTCACAGATGTCCCTCAAAGATGGAAGACTAGAACAATTCCACTCCTCATCCTAGGCCCAAGAGAAATGAAAACATGTCCACACAAAGCAAATAGTTATAGCTGCACTATACATAATGGCCAAAGGATGGAAACAACCCAAACATCCATCAACGGATAATTGAATAAATAAAATGTAATGTTTCAACAGTGGAATATCCTTCAGCCATAAAAACGGAATGAAGAGCTGATACATTCCCCAAGGTGGCTCCACTGTCAAGACATTGCGCTCATAAAATAAGCCAGGCACCGGAGGACCAGTGCTGTATGCCTCCACTTACAGGACACACCTACAGCCCTCAGAGTTAGAGAGACAGGAGGAAGATGGGTGGGTGCCAGGTGGGTGCCAGGGACTGAAAGCAGGAAGAAACCCCGGAGTTGTTATTTAATGGTGCAGAGTTTCAGGTCGGACGATAAGATCCGGAGCCGGAGGGCGGTGGTGGTTGCTCGTTGTGAACACAATTAACGCAGCTAAGTGCATTGTGCTCTTAAAAATGGATAAGACGGTTCCTAAAGAAGTCTGGGGTTTCTGCACAAGGACGCCTATGTATCAAAACAGGGGATCACTCAAGGTGGTCGTGGTGGAGTTGTGCTGTGTGGGAGGTGCCGTGCCTGGGTTTCCTGCTGCCTGGTGTCCTTGGTTTGTGCCTTTTTCAAGTCTGGTTCTCCGGCCTTCCTGCAGAACCCATAGAGCCCCCTGGGGTCCGCTCTGTGCATTGCTTTTATGCTCACATTTCCCAGCTCCTTGCAACTTGAGAGATGGTGGTGATCAGGAGCAAGGCCTCAGGCAGCCCCTAAGGGGGTTTTCTATAGCCAACAGAGCCTGAGGAACTTATGACCCGCAGAAGGAGGCCTGGGATCCTCCGAGGATTCTCTTGGGATTGAGTTTTCAGCCAGTTATGGAGTAAAAGCCCGATGCAATTTAAATTTGATTTTGAGGTATAGAATCAAGCAGTGGGGCCTCTGCTGTCCCAGATTTTATGCTCAGCACTAACTTTTTCACTTTTCAACTTCTGTCCTCCACTGGAGTGAGGAAGTGTGCAGTCAAGTCAGACGCAGCAGTACTGTCACTGCAGAAGCACTGTGCAAGCCAGCCCCCTGCCGTGGGGCTGATCAAACAGAGCACGTTGAGACTGATACAGGGATTGAGCTCCCCGCACTGTTCGTTCTCATCTCTCCTGGCTGCTGAAGTCCATCCTTGATTAATTTTAATAGTTAATTTTGGGTGTCAACTTGACTGGACACGGGGGGGGGGGCCCAGACTCAACATTGTCTGGAGTGTTTCTGGATGAGATTAGTATTTGAATCCGTGGATTCAGTAAGGAATGTCCCCCTGTTAGATGGGCATTGTCCAACCCATTCTGGGCCTGGACAGAATGGAAGGCAGAAGGAAGAGCGATCTGTCCCTCCTTTGGAAGGCTTTGGAAGTCCTTAATGTAGGAATCTTCAAAATGGGTCGTGCCTCAGAGCACGGGAGCAATGTAAGTTGAATCTAGAGCCTTGAGTGAAGCTCTCAATCTGCCCCTGCTAAGTATACAGAATCAACCAGGAACCCTGGGAGGAGTCTGGGTCCAGGTCAAGTGTCCACTAAAAGCTCAAATGTCTTCGAAGTCCAGTGTTTTATCTTAAAACCTCATTTTTCCCCCTGATGTCTTAAAGTGTCAGTTCTGCTGTCTCTGCCTCAGTGCTCACTTCGAGTTGATCTTGGTATTAATGCCCCTGGCATTATAAACCCGAATTTTCCATCTCTCATCCTATACTAACATTTCAATTCTCCAAGTTTCCATTAAAAAAACAAATATGGTACTACATTTAGCTAAAGCTATCAGACCCTCACAAAATGCATGGTAGGTATTATTATACCCACTTTACAGATGAGGAAACTAGATTAGAGAAACAACAGGCTAGTAAATGACAGAGTTGCACTTTAAAATTTTTTTTTAATTGTGGTAATATATATATATATATATATATATATATATATATATATATCAAAATTTATCTATGTTTAAATGGAAAATTCAGTGGTATAAAATACATTTGCAATGTTGGGTATCCATTACCACTTTCCAATTACAGAGCTTTTTCTTCCTTCCAGGACAGAAACTAGAAACTCTGTTCCTGTCCCTCCAATAGTAGCAACTGTCCCCTTTCTGTCTATTAATTCAACTACCCTGGGGGGCTCATATAATTGGAATCATTCAGCGTTTGTCCCTTTATATCTGGCTTACTTCGTTTAGCATGAAGTTCATTCATGAATGACATCTTCATTCTATGTCCCTGTAGTAAAGTGTACCAGGGAGCTGCTATTGGAACCCAATTTAACACATTCCTAAATCCATGCTCTTTTCACTTCCCATTTTACCTCCAATTATTTAAATGGCTGCCAGGTGGAAGATGAATTAAGCCTATTTTGCTTGCCCATTGAGTTAGTCAGCTTTCTGTTGCTGTGACAAAATACTGGAGGTGAACACCTTAAAACAAGGGAAGGTTTTTCTGCCTCACAGTTTCCGTGGTTTCTGTCCATGGTTGGTGATTCTGTTGTTTGGGGCCTGCAGTGAGGCAGAACATCATGGCAGGGAGTGTGTGCTAGAGCACAGATGCTCACCTCATGGTGTCTGGGAAGCAACGGAGACAAGAGCAGGCTGAGGGTCCCTAAATGACAGAGTATAACAACTGTTTACATGGCATTTACATTGTCCTAGGTACTATAAGTAATCTAGAGATGATTTAAGATGTACACGATGTAAATACTACTTCATTTTAATAAAGAGCATGAGCATTCATGGATTTTGGCATTCATGGGATGAGAGGGTGGTCTTAGAACGAATTCCCCAGGGATATGGAGGGACAGCTATAACTTTTTTCACTTTCTATTCCTGAGATTATTCCAGGTATCATCTGGAAAGAGATTTTGTTTGTCCTGTGGTGCTGGGAATCAATCCCAGGCCTCATATGTGCTAGGTAAGTATGCTACCACTGAGCTACTTACCCTCTGGCCTGTAAAACGTTCCTTAAAAAGGATCTGGCTTCCTACCTCATTCCACCTGAAGTTTGGTTCATTGAATCTGAAGAGGACCCAGGGGAAATATTTTGGAAGCTCCCTTTGGGGCCTGGGATGTACCCCAGGGTTAGGAGCCACTAGATTAGATTAGATGGTAGCTTGACTCCCCACCCAACACCAGATCTCTTTGATTCTAGGGCCAGGTAATCATTCTCAGCCAGAGAACTGAACTTCCAACTCTTTTGCAAAAGGGGTTCTGAGGACTGTTACATGTCTGTAAGAAACAGGTCAGTGGTAGGAGGTCATGTCTTGGTAATGATTCAAGCATTGGAGGGAAAAGCCAGCCTGGTGAGCACTCATGCACATCAGCATCAGGAAACACTGCCAGGCTTGGGAAGTAGTGATAAAGTCTTTTCCATGTCTGCAGAAGTAATAGCCCCAGCTCAGCACCCCTCTGAGCTCTACTGCTCCTGGTGAGCTGGCCTCGCCCTGTGGCTGCAGGTCCACCCTGCCCCACCCCTCTCTCCAGCAGTTCCTGGTCCCCTCCTGCTCCTACACCGAATTTCCAGGGAGTGGATGTGGACTGGGAGTGGATGGGGAGAGAGGCCCAGCAGTGGGAAGCAGGAGTGGGGCACACTGGTCCCCCTCCAGGGTTAATTAGCACAGGAATGGGATTCTCCTCCAGGGCTGAGCATGGCAGAGTGACTGGAGTTTCCTCATTCATTTTAAAATTTTTATTTTGCTTTTACTCAACACATAACAAGTAGACTTATTTATGGGGGACAGCATGATGTTTTGATACGTGCACGCTTTATGCAATAATCAAATCAGGGTATTTAGTCTATCTACCACCTCATACGTTTATCATGTCTTCATGGTAAGATCATTTGAAATCCTTTCTTCTGGCTATTTTGAAATATTCAACACAATATTGTGAACCACAGTCACCCTGCTGTGTAGTAGGACTCCAGAACATATTCCTCCTATCAGACTGTCATGCTCACCAGTCTTCTCCATCCTTCCCTCCCCCTCACCTTGCCGGCTTCTGGTAACCAGAGTTCTACTCTACTGCTGTGGATGAATCTAGACTCTGCTTTTCTAACGTGGCCCCAGACGACGGCCAATACCTCACCTGCGTGCCTGCACATGTTAACATCTGTGAGCCTCAGTTTCTGCATCAGAGGAAAAATGGTTAGTGCTTATGTCAAAGAATTGTGATAAACCCACAAGACAAAGTATGGAAAGCACCCCAGCATGTGCCTGGCACACAGTAGGAACTGTGCACCCACATTAATAAGCAGACTGAAGGAAAGGGGTTGCTAGTGAGCCAGACCTGGGAGGAGAGGCCGGGTAATTTCCGGTCCCGGAGCTGAGCGGGGCTGTGGCCGTGGCTTCTCTTCAGCTTTTTTCACCCCACCCTACAAGATAGCCCTCATGGAAAACGCTGCTGCTTTATGATCTGCACTTTTTATGGGACTTGTTCAGATGGCACTAGTACAAAAACCCAAACCCATGTTGCTGGTGGGAGCCACTTAAGGGGTTTCCTTGATTTGGTGTCCCTGCACCTGCTCAGCCACCTGCCTTGATATACTTCAGATCAGCCATCCCTGAATTGCTACCCTGTTGCCTCCGCCCGAATACAGAGAAGCCAGTAATGAGTCTGGCCAGATTCGGGCAGGGGACTTTCTTTTCTTCCCCAGGTGAGACTTCATTGACTACTCAGGCAAGACCCTGCAGGGGGTCTGAACTATCCTGATCTTGCTAGGAACTTTGGCTCACATTGGCTGGGCACTTAGAGAGCAATGTGCAGCGATGCTGGTGGGGCAGGACCCTCACACAGCCCTACTGCCTGTCTTTATTACCAATTTCCTGAATTGGCCATATAGCTCTGTTATGGTTTTGGATCTGAAAAGCAAAACCTTCTGTATTGAAGGATTGGTCCCCAATGTAGTGGTGTTCACAGGTGAGAGCTCTGATTGTAACCAGGATTAACCCATTTATGGATTCGTAGCTTAATGGGCTATTGGGAGGAGGTGGAGCCTATTTGGAGGAAGTAGGACCTTTGCCTGCATGCCCCTGAGGTTATATCCCCCTATCCTCCTCCTCTGTTTCTGGCTGCCAGGAGGTGAGCAGCGTCCTCTGCCACAGGTTCCCACCACCATGATATTCTTCCTCACCATAGGCCCAAAAGGGACTTGGCCAACCATGAGCTGAAATTATGAATCAGAATAAAACCTTCCTTTTTTAAGATGATTTATCTCAGGTATTTTGCAATGGCAACAGAAAGCAGACTAATAAAACCTCTTAGACATTCAAGACTCTGGTAGTCAGCCAGCTCACCTTTGATTTGTAACTATCAAAGCCTAGTATAAAAAAAAAATCCTGGTTAAGAAAAAAAAAAATCTAGGTAAGAATGTTGGGAAAAAGGTTTCCCTGATAAATGGCCAAAGCTGCGGTAGCTACAATGGCTTAGCAGGTGTTTAAAGTCTCTGGTGGAGCAGTCTCAAGGGTCCTCATTTACTGCATTACGAGGATAAAGGAACGGGGTCAGATTCTTGTCTGTTATTTTGGGAACCTTAATAATGTAAACTTAAGCTTCATACCACTTTTGAAATTGGATCCAGGTCAAGACCTTTGTCTGTTTCCCACCTTTGAGTTCAGAATGGTGAACCCTAGGGCTTAATGCAACAGAGTACTTTTAACAATAAAAATGGAACAAAAGGAAAGAAATTGTCTTCATCTGTTTCTACTGTTATAACAGATACCACAGACTGGGTTATTTACGTATTTATTTATTGTGGTACTGAGGATGGAACTAAGAGGCACTGAACCATTGAGCTATATCCCCAGCCCTTTTTACTTTTTATTCAAGACAGGGTCTCACTTAGTTTCTCAGGCTGTCCTTGAAATTGTGATCCTGCTGCCTTAGCCTACAGAGTAGCTGGGATTATGGATATGTGCCACTATACCCAGCTAAACTAGGTAACTTATAGACAACAGATATTTATTTCTCACAGTTCTGGGACGCTAGAAAGTCCTAGATCAAGGTGCCAGCAGATTTGGTGTGTGGTCATGGGATTGGTCTCTGCTTCCAAGATGGCGCCTTGTTACTGCATCTTCACGTGGTGGCAGGATGACTGCTGGGTCCTCACTTGGAGGAACTGCACAAAGGACCAAACTTGCTCCCTCAAGACCTTTAATAGGGGCATTAATTCTATCTATGAGGGCAGAGTCCTGTGAGTGCACTTCTTAATACTGTTATATTAGGGATTAGGGGTATGTGTGTGTACATACATGTATATGTGTGTGTGGTACTGGGGACCAAGCCTACACCCCCCCCCCTTTTCTTTTGAGTCAGGGTCTCATTAACTTGCTTAGTTGACCTCCAGCTTGTGATCCTCCTGTCTCAGTCTCCTGAGACTACAGATGTGTATCCCTGTGCCAAACTGGGGATTAAGTCTTCATGTGATTTTTAGAATAAACATTCAATCTACAGTGGGAAGGTTCAGGAGTCCAAGACCAACTTGGTGTGGCATAATAGCCGTCCCAAGGAGTGCCATATTCTGGATCAAAGAACTGCAAGGTGATTTGAATCTTAGATCAAAAGTCAACACTTTTCTCACTTCAACCAATTCTTATGCAGATCTTTCTGAGTGCACATCACACACAGTTACATGGAAAACTCATTTTATTTTCAATAGATCACGTAAGACAGGTTCTAGAATAGTTGAGGTGTTGGTTCTCAGACAATAAAGCCCAAGACCTTCAACCTTTTATAATGAACCTTTACTGATTTTGTTGATTCTGAAGTGATAACCGTGTTAAACGTTTTAAAAGTTAGTCCCTTTTGAGAATTTCGACTACCTCCTTCCAGTCTATTCCTGGCATTTTGTTACCTTTGTCTCTTTAGAAGATGCTTCCAACAGCATTTCTCTCATCCCTTATCATTCATCTAGATTTAGACTGGGAAACTACACAATCCAGCTTATTGCAGTTGTGTGTGGAGGGTACCCTCAGGACAGAGAAATGCTTAGCCAATCAATATTGCGGTTAGGATAGAACTTTCTAGTAGATTATGGAAGCTTAGGCTGTGGAATCCAATAGGCTTGTACAAATGGCTTGTTATTGGTATTGGGAGTTTTAAAAGTGACCTGATTGTTCTCAGCTTTGGTTTCCTCATGTAAAGCAAAACAAAAACAAACAACAGAAAAACACCTAACTCTCATGGCTATAGTGAGAATTAAGAGAATCCTGGCTCAGGATGATACCTAGTTCCCCTACCCACGGGCCACCATGTCTTGACTTCTTTTCTGCATCTTTCCCATGTGTTAGGATGTTGTAAAGAATGTTTCCAGGAACATGGTTCTCAGACTTGAACATGCCTCAGAATCCCCTAAGTGGGCCTATTAAAAAGCAGATCACTGGGGCTAGGGTTGTGGCTCAGTGGTGGAGCACTTGTGTGAGATTCGATACTCAGCACCACATAAAAATATAAATAAATAAAATAAAGGTATTGTGTCCAAGATTGCTTGGTCCAATAGCAGTTTCTGATTCTGTAGGAAGAGGTTGAGAATTTGCATTTCAAAGAAATTTCCAGGTTATGCCAGCAATACTGTTGCTGCTTGTGATCTGGGGGCCAAATGCCAAGAACCATTGGTCTAGGAAGGATAGACTGGGGTCCAAATCCCTCCCGGTCACCCAGTAGTTGTATCAATTTTAGGATTATTTACTTTTCTGAGTCATAGTGTCCTTATCTGAAATGCAGGCATAATAACTTCTACCTCATAAAGTTCTAATAAACATCAAACGAAGTAGCAGTTGGAAAGATCTAGCACTTTTTAAAATAAATAAATAAAGATCAAATAAATCTTAATCTTTTCCTTCTTTGAGACAAGGTCCTTTTTGTTTAGCTTCAGAACTTATGTACAACTTGTTTTGAAATATTTAAAACATCTGGATGGACACTGTGGCCCACACCTGTAATCCCAGTGACTCAGGAGGCTGAGGCAGGAGGACTGCATGTTCAAGGCCAGCCTAGGAAACTTGGGAAACTCTTGTCTTAAATAAAAATAAAAAGGGCTGCTGATGTAGCTTAGTGGTAAATGACCTGTGGGCTGACTCCCCAGTACTAGAAACAAAATAAAACAACAAGATATGTGTCATTTGCTGAGGAAGAGTAACAGTAGACTTTATAGGAGGTAGTAAATATTGTTCCTGAACAGGTAGCTTAGGAGACCAATCTCATTAACTTCCCACCTGGGTCCCATTTGGGTAAATGACATATTGGATTAAAGAACATTCCCCCTGTAGACCAAAATGGGTTTTACAGGTGAGTATATAAAAGCCAATGAGTCCTTTCTTTATTGGTTGTACATCTAAAAGTATATATATATATATATATATATATATATATATATATATATTCATATGTTGCAAAGCAGGTACATCTCTAATTGTACGTATTCTGTCCAAATGACACACTTTCCAGGAAAAAGAAAAAAAAAGTCTTTCTGTAGTGAAATGGGTTTGCTGGTGTTCTGCCAAATGGAAGCCTTATCATAGTAAATACATCAACTTTAATTATTCATTTCTATTTGCTTGAAGAAATGTTCTTATGTGACTTACATATGTTCATACATTTCCTTGTTGTAGCAACATGAACTAAATAAGTCACTTTCACACATAAATGCAACTCCAAGAGTTATTATCGCTAACTTGTGTTCTCTATACCATTCACACATTTTCCATTCAGCAGAAGAAAAGGTAGTATTTGGGTAACTGAGAAGATTTACAGAGAAAAAATACAGGGTCCTTTTGGTGTTCCTTCAAGTAAAGGATCAAGGAGCCAGGCTACCACCTGCTGTTACAGATGAACTGAAACGTGTCCGCCTAGAGAGAGTCACTGAAGTTCAACTGGTTTGCCAATTTCGCCTACTGGATCTACACAACCAAATGAAGCTTGAAGTCTTTTCACTTCATCCGCAAGTCACCCCCATGGCATACATATTAAGAGTCTGTTCTGCCATCTGGTGTTCATTGAAGGAAACGTCTGCTGAAGCATTAGGAGTTAAATAGCCAGTGTTTTCCTTATACATCAGCAACCCGTGTGCGGTTCTTATTCTTTCAATGAAAGACAACTCCAGAATTTCTGCCAAATTCCAAGAGAAAGCAATTTGAGAATATATGTCAAAATAAAAATGCAAACATCCTTGGTTTAGTGATTTCAATTCTATGAAATTATCTTCTGTGCATATGCATACTCGTGCACAAAAAAAATGTATGTTAGCAATATTCCTAGCAGCACTGTTGTAATAGCAGAAGACTGGAAAGAAGATAAATTCCCACTAGTAGGGTATAAGTTAAATAAATTGTGATATACCCACACAATAGATACATCATGCAACTGCTTGAAAAATCAAGCAAATCTGTATATTGGATGTTAGATGGTCAACAAGACATATCATTAAGAGAAATAAGTATGATTTGAACAGCATGTATAATTTGCTGGCACTGGTATAAAACTGTTCATATGTGCATGGAATATCTAGAACATTCAAGAGAATGGTATTCTCACTGTGGAAATCAATATGGAGTTTCCTCAAAAGACTAGACATGGAGCCACCGTATGACCCAGCTATACCATTCCTCGGTATTTATCCTAAAGAATTAAAGTCATCATACAACAGTGATAACATGCACACCCATGTTTGTAGCAGCACAATTCACAGTGGTCCAACTATGGAATCAGCCTAGGTATCCATCAATGGCTGAATGGATCAAGGAAATGTGGCATAGATAAACAATGAAGTTTTATCCAGCCAAAAATAAAAATAAAACTGTCATTTTCAAGAAAATAGATGAATCTAGAGAACATTATCTAAACCAAAATAAGCTAAATTCGGAAGGTTAAGGGTTGTATATTTTCTCTCATATGTGGAAGCTATAAACAAAAAGGAAAAGAAAGGTGTGTATGTTGGGGGGGGGTCTCAAGAAAATCAGTAGAGGAAAGGGATCAGGGAGGGGGGAGTGATATTGGTCACATTATATTGTTATGTTGTGTGCATGTACGAATATGTAACAACAAACCCCACCATTACATATAACTATAATGCACCAACACAAAATGCAGAAAGAAAAAAAGGAGTGGTATTCTAAAGATACTGACCTTGAGAATGAGAACCAGGGTGGTCAGATGTGTCAAGAGACACAGTAAGACTATGAAATTAGGCTTGGTCAGGTAGGGGAGGAAAAAGTATCTTAATTCTCACTATTACTATTTTGCACTGTAGGAGTGATTTTTAACATGTGCATTACCTACATGAAGACCCTTTAAACAACTGTAATTTTCTGAGACTTCTGTGACTGTACTCTCTTAACATGAACATCTGAATTTCTTATGCTTAGAAACCTACCTCCAGAGCTCCTTACTATGTGAATATTCACATTCATATACCATAGAGAAGAGAGAAAGTGCACGTGCAAATCCATTTCCCTTATTTTTCTTCTCTCTCTCTCTCTTTTTTTTTTCTATCTCCAACTAGGAGGGAGAATGGTACAGTTGGGAAAAGACATAAGGCTGGACCCGAGAGATCAATTTGGATCAGCAGTTACCATGATCATCAGAATTAAAGTACTGGAAAATGTTGAGGATCCTCCACACTGATGTTCTTAAAGGTAGCAGGAATTTACGGGGACACAAATTTGGGAAACTCGTGTTCTAGGAGGGTTTACATTTCAATAGGAAGGAGAGCATTAGCTTTTGATAGTATCCACTGAAGTTAATCTCTACTGTCCTCTTCTTGTTTTCACACTGGTAGGAAAGAAAAGAATTGTAGTAAACAGCCCATTGCAAAAGCTTAAATTGATATGGTCAGGGGGAAAAAAATCAAAATAGAGTAGTAATTTTTCAGGGCACTTAAAATAGAGTCAGAAGCCCATTGTGAAACAGAGCTCAGACTGTTGGCAGCTGAATATTTAAACTGGACTATAGATGTGCTCTCCCTAAAGGCAAGTTGACCTTTGAAATACTGTTGACCTCTGCTGATCTTCACTATTAACAACCTCCTTCCTCCCAAATTCCCAGGGACTGAGACTACACTCAGTCCCTCTCTTACAGGAAAGCCTTTTTTTTCCCCTGCACCAGTCGTAATTCCTGGCTAACAAGTGATGTCATTTCCAACCCCCTTGCAGTTTAAAGCTATAAATAAAGCTGCCATTTTGTAAAAAACCTTGGAGCACATTTGAAGATGCTTAAGTATGTGTTTTCCCAGATTGAAATAGTAATTAGCCCAAAATAGATGTCATTCTCTTTGTTCTTGACTAGGTTGGCTTTATTCTTGGTCGACAGCATCATTTGGCCAAAATTTAAAATAAAATCTTCTTTTCTCCTTTGACTATCACTCTGGTTCCGTTTTCATCATGGTATTATGTTCAAATAGCATGGAATGAGGGCATGAGACTTTTGTTAAGAATTGAAGAATTCTATAAATACTTCTCAAGGACGAACATTTATGTGTGGAAAAAAGGAGAGGTTAAGAGTTACAATAGCTGGGGGTGGTGGCTCAGTGGTAGAGCACTTGCCTAGTATGTGTGAGTCCCTGGGTTTGATTCTCAGCACTGCATGTAAACAAGTAAATAAATGTCTATCAACAACTAATAAAAATATTTTTAAAATAAGTAAAATAATCGCTCCCCCATTACCTGTAGCTCTTCTATTTTGCTACTAGCTAAGACAACCACTAAGTCAGAAATTGCATTGACTTGTTGAAAAAGGTTTAAAAAAGAATACCATTCAGTAGCAATCTTGATCTTTTAACTCAGGCTTAGAACAAAGCCACTGCAGGGGCCTCAAGAGACACAGTGAGACTATGAAATTAGGCTTGGTCAGGTAGGGGAGGGAAAAAACCAATTTCCTGTCTACCTTTCCTTGGTTTTCACTGAGACTCCCTGTACAGATTAACAAGAGAAAAACAAACAAAAGTTGATTAACATATCACTGTCATGAACATGTGGGGAAAAAAACCCAGAGACATGAATAAATCTCTAGAGTAGGTCTCAAAGATCATTGTACTGTCATGTGTAACTAATTAAAACAAATAAAAAAAAAATAAGAAGTTTAAACTTCAGGCTTAGATACTATCCTTTTCTGAAACAAAGAAAGAAGAGTGTGGGGAAAGGCCCTGCTGAGAGTCCCGGTCAGAAGGAGCACTGTAGGACAAGGGTGTGGTTGTGCCGCAGGTTCTGTCCATACCTTCTCCGCTGTTTAAGGGCCACTAGTGATTTAGTCTTCCTTCTCTCGGATGTAGAAAGGAAAGACCCTCACAAGGGGTGATTCCTTTCATATACGTAAATTTCCTTACAGGACAACTTTCCAGAGCTACTCCTGTGTTGGCAGTTTCTCAAAGTGACCAGCTCAAAATCTATCCATAGGCTAAAGAGGCATATATTAATTACAGTGGCGAATTCTGCACTTCTATAGTCCTATTTGAGGTGAGCATGTTCTGAGTCCCATCAGTCACCTTCTTTTCTGCATCCTTCCCATTCTGGCCCCTCTCTCTCTGTGGGCCAGTCACACTGGCTCCCATTCTACCCTCTGACAATGTTCTAGCTGCCCCCCCAGGCCTCAGACCCCCTTCACGACATTCCTCCCACTTCAACCAAAGTGCTCATTTCTTAAATGCTGTTCCACCCACCGTATAGATGATCTGACTAAATGAATTCACTCATATGACAATATAAAGGAGGCTTAATTTTTCCTTAATTTTCTAACTGTATTTTTCAAAGAGAAGTGTCTGAGTATAAGCAAATCTCCAGATGGCAGCTATTGCCAGGAAATGGCTTTGAGCAACTATCTCACTTGACTCTACTTCCCCATCAGTCTGTCAACAGCCACTTAGGGAGCCCTGGCTGTGTGTCACGCACTTCTGGTACAGAGTCTGCAATGGGTGAAGACAGAGTCAGCCATTGAGGGGCCTATTCTCTAGGTGGGAGGGCAGGTGATAGACACACAAGCAAAGTAACCAAAAGATAATTTTAGGTGAAGAAGCAGGGTAGTGTGGGGCAGAATGAATGGGGGACAGGAAGATGTTTAGCCACATTGGGAAGGTACCTCTGAGTCTCAATTCAAGAGAGGAAGGGTATCAAAAATATCCAGCAGAGAGAACAAGTGCAAAGAGCCTGGATGTTTCAGGGAAGGAAACAAGACTGGAGTTAATGATGGTCTGTCTGATCCCAGATTCATCTCTCCAGTCTATGCCTTTCTCTTCAACTCCAGATTGTTATATCCAACTTGACTTTTATAAGGTATTTCAAACCTAGCAGGTAAAAAACTGAACTTTCGATTCCATTCACCAGCCTCAAAATCAACTTCTTCCTGATCTTCCCCTGTCAACAAATGGCGTCTCTTTTTCTCCAACTGCTAAAACCTCATATTTTGAGTCATTCCTGACTCTTTGCTTTCTCTAGGATCTCACGTGACATCTGTTGACATTTACAATGACTAGTTTTTCAAACAAAATTGAATCTCGTCCCTCATCACCTCTTCCACTGCTACCATCTTGCTACAGACAAGGACTATGTTAATTGCTTTGACTGTAGGTAGGGTGTAGGCTAAAATGCTACATCAAATATTCCATCCAGCTAAGAAGCTGAATAGTACTTCAGAGATGGCTTTTATTTCTCTCTTACCCAATACTCCAGAGAGAGAAAGCCCTATGCAATGAGATCATCCAGAGAGTTAAAAGGGAGTCACATGGCCACACCCAGCTGCAAGGGAGTCTGGGAAACATAGTATCCAGCTGGAATACCACAGGTGTGGATAAATCTTTGGGATGTTTGTGAACTAAAATGAGTAAAGAAACTCCAGTGGTCTCTCTGTCCACCACTGTGGAAGTCTTCCCTTCAGGGAAGAACTGGCTGCCCACCTAAGAGGAGTGTGGTCAGCACCTGGCTTCCTTCAGTCACCTCTGCAAGGTTGCCTCAGCTACAGAGAGGAGCCTTTTGAGGTCACATCCTTCCCACAGTAACTTGCATTCCATGACTGACTGAGTGGGGGCCATAAAGGACCTCCCATTTCAGGACTCTCACAGGCCATACTAGCTTGTTCTCTCTTGCTGCCCTCTGACTGACCCAGCCGTGTCAGGTCTGCATTTCAGCTCAGTTTCCTGCTCTGCCCGAACATGTTTCCCCTGCCTTCCTTTCAAAGCTTCAGTCCCTAATAAACCTCTTGCATCCCAAATTCTATCTCAGTAGCTGCTTCCAAAAGACTCAAGCTATTGGTCTCCCTGATCCTACCCATATGCAGAACATTCCCTGCACAGTGGTCCTTCGAAAACATCAATCAGATTATGTCACTTTGCTTCTCTAAACCTGAGTTTCCCACATCACTCAGAGAAAGTCACATCCTGATCATGGCCAATAAGGCCCCTAAGCTCTGTTCCCCTGTCACTCACAGCTTGGAACTGGCTCCCTCTTCTGCTCTCCTCCCGCCTTGCTGGCCTGTTCCTTGGACAGTCCCACCACTGACCAGACACAGAGTTTTGCTCTCAATCTTTCCCCAGGAAACCTCAGGACTTACTCCTTCTTTTTCTTCAGATCTCTGGTCTAACACCACCTCCTCCGGGAAGCCTGCCCTCATTGCCCTATTTTAAAAAGCATCTCCTTCCACTGCCCACTATTCATTTTATCCTAATTAGTTTTCTTCGATTAATCCTTGACATCTCATCTATTATTAATTAATTAATTAATTGTTTTTCCTTCTCCCAGTAGGATGTTGGCAACCTCGGGGCAGATATTTTGCCTGTTTGTTTTTTAAAAAAATGTATTCATTTATTTTAATTAGGTATATATGACAGCAGAATGCATTTTGATTCATTGTGCACAATTGCAGCACAACTTTTCAGCGATTGTACATGATGTAGCGTCATACCACATGTGCAGTCATACATGTACCCAGGGTAATGATGTCCATCTCATTCCACCATCTTTTCTGACCCCATGCACCCTCCCCACCCTCTCTCCCCTTTGCCAAGTCACAGTTCCTCCATTTTTCCCAGGCCTCCCCCCTCCCCAATATGGATCAGCATCCACTTAATCAGAGAGAACATCTGGCCTTTGGTTTTTTGGAAATGGCTTATTTTGCTTAGCATGATATTCTCCAACTCCATCCATTTACCTTCAGATGCCATAATTTCATTCTCTTTTAATGATGAGTAATATTCCATTGTGTATGTGTACCACAGTTTCTTTATCCATTCATCCATTGAGAGGCATCTAAGTTGCTTCCACAGTTTAGCTATTGTGAATTGAGCTGCTGTGAACATTGATGTGGCTGTGTTACTACAGTATGCTGATTTTAAGTCCTTTGTGTATAGACAGAGGAGTGGGGTAGCTGTTTTCTTCATGGCTATGCTAGTTCATGATAAGACTCAAAGAAAAATCACAGAATAAACGATGAAAAGTGGAAAAGAGAAGGGAGAGCTGTGGATACAGGTCAGCTGGGGCTGGATCACAGAAGACCTTGTAGAGTACAGAGAGGAATCTGCATTTTGTCCCATTTTTCATGGGGAAGCCATGGAGGGTCTCAGCAGTAGAGGAGCCTCATCTATTCTGCAAGGTATCGCTTAGTTGAAATATAAGAATCAAGAACCTGATGTTATCGTTCAAAGGCAGCTCACCACTTCTTGAAGAAACTTACTTCATTGCTGAAAATCTTTAATTATTAAGCATTTCTTTCATACATTGACTCTTTCTTCCCTCCAACTGGTACTCATTAGTACACTGTCTGTGCTCAGGAACAATTCAAAACAGGCTGAAAATTTCCTTCACATAATGGTTCTTGAACTCTTTGGACACACTTTCTTAGTCATCTTCTCTCTAGGGAAGGCATCAGTATCATTCAATTACATGACTTCCAGACGTCACTGTCTGCAGGCGAGGCCTCCCTCTCCCATGTGTTTCTGGAGAACTGCCAAACTTTGGTCGGACCAACACAGTACAAAGGAGCAATTATGTTCAAGACTGTCTATTCCTTTTGAACACAGCCTAATTCAGTCACCCTCCAGCCATGTCACCAGTGGGTCAGGCTAAACTGATGATCGGTGGAAAGGTCCGTAACTTCTTCAAGCTGGGCGGCTTCCTTTTCTTTATCAACCTACATGCTGAGATTTACATTGATCTGGTGAAATTTATCTCGTGGTTTGGGGCTTAGAGATCAATCTTGCCCTCATTTATCTAGCTATAGAACACCTGAAAAATCTGTAAAATCTTGGATTTTATTCAATTTGCTGAATATATTGAATAGAATTAGGTGGGGGTCAATTTTTTATCATTTCATTCTGGAAAGTTTTTCTAAGTAATAAGCTCTTAAAATAATAGACTGAGCAGTTGGAGGTGTGTATTCTTATGTATGTAGTGCAAAGTCCCTTAGCCTGGGAATCTTAGCCGATACAGGCACGAATTTTGGGATGGGGCAAATAACTGAAAGAGAGCAAACTCTGTTGAAGAAAATGAATAAGACAGCACAATCACAAATATTCTTGACAAGTTAAATAAGATGCTGCACTTATTTTGAAGTAGGAGACCAAGGCATCCACCATAAAATGAAAGTATTGTAGTATATCTGTGCTTGCTCACATATTTAGAGACCAAAAGAATGTTTCTTATGATCCATGATTCTCCCGGCAACTTGGGAGGCTGAGACAGGAGGATGGCAAGTCTGAGGCCAGCCTCAACAGAATAGTGAAACCTTATCTTGAAATAAAAGAAATAAAAAGGACTGGAGATGAAGTTCAGGGATAAAGTGCCCCTGGGTTCAACCCCCAGTACTGAAAAAAAGGAAAAAAAAATAAGATCCACGATCCTCTTGCAAAGTGTGCGTAAATCAGTGATGTTGGGTGTCCATACTCACTTTAATGAAAAAAAAAAAAAAAACCAGCAATAGAATATATTCATCAGAGACATTTGTGCCTCTGTTCTCTTAAAAATAGTAAATTATATTCCAAGCCCTTTTTTACCTTCATATAACTGAGACCTACTGAAGTCACTAGAGCCCCATGGAGTTTGGTTGGTCAACCATTATCTAGCTATTGAGCAGAACTTTCCACATATAGTTTGTTCAGCAGCTGCCAAATCACTGGTAACATTATATTCCAGTCCACATTTCAGGATTCCAGTAGATAAGTCATCAAATGTGTTGCTAAAAGGGAGACATACTTTATAACTGAAGTATTTCCCCTTATTTACTAACCTAGTAACTATGTCAAAAGCAGAATTGGTCTTAATTTGTTATGATCGTCAACATGTGTGAGTCGAATCTGTGCATCTTTTAGAAAGCATTTCACATTCACCTAAATGCTTTATAAACCATATGTTGACAATTCATACCATTGCCTGCGGATTCCTGTCAGACTTAGTGATACTTGGTTGTCAGAATCTATTGTCGTTCCTCCTCTATGCTCAGGCATCTCTCCTGTTTATCATTTTTTAAAATTCCATTTTTTTCTTCCACCATACAATGATACAAACATATGACATAAATTTTGGAAATAGAGAAAGCAAGAAAGAAATCTCCCCAAACTCAATTACTGTTACTATTTCAGCTCATTAACTTCCAGCATTCGTTTCTGTATATGTTCTTAATAGCATTACAATTTTGGACATATTTTAAGAATAAAATTTGCATGTAATTAGATTTTCTTCCTTACTGTCCCATATTATAAAGATGTTTATGGGATCACAATTACAAACTTTGCAACTTGGAGTATATTTTCCAGGGGGACAGTCCCTGAATTCATTTTGGATTGTTAGTTGCTTATTTTATTTTTAGCTGGACTTTACCTCCATCTTCATGGTGGCTATTTTATTCTTTTCAACGTGAGTGTTAATTTCCTTTGCTATATAAACTAGAATAAAACTAAACATTAAAGAATTGAAAACCTTGTCAGCTGTGAACCTTGTACTGTGGTTAGAACACTCACACTTTGTAAGGTAGAAGAAGCATCTGTCGGGCAGATCTTTCAGGAAGGCAATTAAGGAATATGTATCAGGAGCCTTGAATGTGCTTTATGCTTTGTCCAAGTTTTTCCACCCCCAGGATTCTATCCAAAGAAAATAATGCATTAAAGATTTTTGTGGCCAGGTGTGGTGGTGTATGCCTATAACCCCAGTGGCTTGGAAGGCTGAAGCAGGAGGACCATGAGTTCAAAGCCAGCCTCAGCAAAACTGAGGAGCTAAGCAACTCAGTGAGACTCTGTAATGTAAAATAGGGCTGAGGATGTGCCTCAGTAGTCAAGTGCCCCTGAGTTCAAGCCCTGGTACCCTCCCTCCCCCAAAAAAGATTTTTGTAGATAGGGTGGGAGTATAGCTCAGTGGTAGAGTGCTTGCTGGTACATATACAACCCTGGGTTCCATTTCTAGCACACACACACCTCCACATACATATTTTAAAAGAATCTAAACTGTAGCACTGTTCATACTAGTGAAAGATAGCAGCTAAACATGAAAAAGTAGGGATATACTTTAAATATAGAGCATGTACAAAACGGAAAATTAGGTAGTTACTAAAAAAAAAAAAATGAGCTTTGAAAACACAAAGAGTGACCCAGGAAAAGGCCTGTGATGTGAAAATAAAATACAAAGTTGTGTGCTGAAGACGATCCTGAATTTGAAATATACAAATGCTGAAAAGAAAGAGCTCAGCTGGGCGCAGGGGCATACGCCTGTAATCTCAGTGGCTGAGCTGAGGCAGAGGAGGATTGCGAGTTCAAAGTCCTCAGCAATTTAGTGAGGGCCTAAGCAACTCAGTGAGACCCTGTCTCTAAATAAAATACAAAAAAAAGCAGGGGATGGGCACCTGAGTTCAATCCCCGTACCCCCCAAAAAAAAGAAAAGAAAGAGCGAGCTCTGTGCGGTGATATTAAAGGGTTTTTATTTTTTCCATCTGTTTGCTTCCCAGATCAACTTAAACAATGCTGTATTACTTTCATAATGACAAACATATGTGTGAAGCCCCTTCCCCATGAAGCACAAGGCCCCCTCCTGCCGCCTTCCATTCTGACCTTCCCTCTTTGTCGGTCCAGCTTTTGCAATCTTTATCTCCTGGTGGATTTGGTGTAGTCAGCGGAGTCCCTGACGTCCTGTGGACTTGGTTCATATTGCACTTTGAATTCATTGCATGCATTCCTCCATTTTTTTTTAAAGCATGATTTTTTATTTTTTAAATCTGAGCTCATCAGAGAACTTTGGAAGTCCTGTTGGTTTCTCTGGCTGCCTCTTCATTTTCTTCTACATCTGAGCATCCCTGAGTGCATTTTCAGGATTTCAGGTTCCATCCTCGTCTCCTAAGCCTCTTTCCCTTTTGGGATCTCTAGTGATGAGATCACACTGATCTTTTCTTTGGATTTCTCTCAGTGTTGATCTATTGGTGAATGATACTTGTATGAATTTCTCTCCTTTGTGTTCCAAAGTGTCACAGCAAGTTTGTCTGGAACTTGTCCCTAACTCAGGATCTCACAAGAACTAGGAAAAGGGAGGAGGGAGTTTGGAGCTGAGAGCAGACCCTCACTTTGGGACCGGGCAAAGGGTTGAGAAGATCCAGCCAGTCGAGAGGCTGCTGCTGGAAGAACTGGCTGGGGTTTCCGATGATCACGGGTTTTAGTTGGGTGACATTAAGACTCTACCAAGGCGGCACAGTGGCACATGCCTGTAATGCCAGCTCCTCAGGAGGCTGAAGCAGGAAGATGATGAGTTCAAAGCCAGCCTCAGCAACTTAGCAAGGTTCTGGGCAACTTAGTGGGAACCCGTGTCTAAAAATAATACGTTTAAGGCCTGGAGCTGGAGCTCAGTGGTAGAGTGCTTGCCTAGCATGTATGAGGCCCGGGTTCGATCCTCAGCACCACATAAAAATAAATAAACAGAATAAAGTGTTGTGAAAAAAATTCTTAAAGGAAAAAAAATGTTTCAAAAGGGCTGGGGATGTGTCTCAGTGGTTAAGCACCCCTGGTTCAACCACTGGTAAAACAAACAACAACAACAACAAAAGACCCTACCAAATTGTAGGGAAGTGTCCATATTATTTTCTATACAAAGATGAGTTCCTAGAACAGGGAGACTCATGACTGATGCCTAAGGGGGCCAAGGCTGGTAAGCAGCATCATTATTTGATGCTCATTTAACCCATATGAGCTATAATCCCACTTTGATGGTATGGATTTTCATACAGGCGTGTACTATTTTTCCCCCAATGAGGAAATAGATTTTCCATCTTAACTACATTTCTGATAATATTTTTAAAACTAGTAAAAACAAAATAAAAGTCCAACATATTGGAAAAAAAGGAAGAGAATAATATACTCATATTCCACCTCCTGGAGCTAATTCCCACTGATGTTTTGCAATGAAGAATGGAATGTAGCCTTTCATTCTGTCTTTTGTTCTTTTGTGTTTTCTGCTAATGAGTACCAGTTCACTGAGTCTCGTTCAAATCTATTAGATTTTATGATTTGTGTGGGAATTCAAAGTACTTTGATGCAAGACATTGGAGGCATTTAAATTAATAAGAATATTAATGAGAGTTAAATTTCAGCAAGCACTCACTGTGAGCCAGGCATTCTGTGTGCATTCCAACTGAACCCTGACAACCACTGTAGGAAGTCTTATTTTATCCCCACTCTAGGAATAAAATCTTGAATGTCACCTGCCCAAAATGACACAGCTGGTGAGAGATGGCCAAGCTCCCAATCGAAGGTACCGAGATTCAAACCTCTGAACTTGGCCAGGGCCCCACACCCCTCCATGGCGGTGGGCTTGTCCATTTTCGATAATGTCATTATTCTGTAAAAGACCACGTACTATGTTCCATTTTCCCTTTGGATTACTTTCTCCTCCATAATCTTGATATCACAAGTTTATATCTGAGCATTTTCCTCTAAATTTGGTCTAAGATCTGGATTGGTGAATCTTCCCAGAGAAATTCCCTCTAGTTCCTGAAGAATGACCTTAACACTTTACCGAGACCACATATTAGGCCATGATTCTGGGGGAAAATTCTTCCCTCTGATGCACACTCAGGAGAGCAGCACCTGTTCTGACTCATGGTGGTCAGGTTACGCAGTACATTTCACATACGTTGCTCATCTCAGAGAAAAGCCTTCTACTCCCCAGCACCTCAGAAGGCAGCCTTGGTTGAGAGGGTCGTCTACACAGTGAGGAATGGAGGTGCGTTTACATGGTGATGTGCTATGGTTTTTCTTCTTTGAATCTGTTTCTCTCCCTGCATACCTTCTCACCCCAATGTGCCTTCTACACTGCTGTAATATTCTGTCCAAAATACAAACCTGGCCTTGTACCTCCCCTCCACTGCCTTTAAGGTGAGTTCTAACTCCTTAATATGGCAAGTGAGAGCCTTCGCCGTATAGTTCCTACTCCCCTTAGGCTCATTTCCTGTTACTCCTCACTTAAAATATTCTGCACCAGCCACCTTCAGCTGTTTGCAGTGGTTGGAGTATATCATACTGTTTTGTGCATTCCTGGATATGCTCATTCTTACCATTACATCCTTACACGCTGGGAAACACAAGTACCTTACTTTTTAAAATATTTTTTTAAGCTATAGATAGACATAGTGCTTTTATTTTATTTATTTATGTGGTGCTGAGGATCGAACCTAGTGCCTCACATGAGCCAGTGAGTGCTCTACCACTAAATCACAACCCTATCCCTTTATATATTGCTTTAGAGTCATAAACCAAACAGTGTTGCACCTTGGTTTTAGTAAACCATGAACTCCTTCTAGGCAATAGTGAAGTTCTCTCTATTTCTGAAATTCCAGTATCAATCATAAGGTAGAGCTCAGCAAGGACTTAGTAAATGTGTGTAAAAGAATGATTGTATTAGCCAGGCACTATAGCACACACCTGTAATCCCAGCCACTTGGGAGGCTGAAGTAGGAGGATTACAAGTTCAAGGCCAGCCTGGGCAACTTAGTGAGATATTGTCTCAAAATAAAAAATAAAAAGGACTGGGGAAGTAGATCAGTAATAGGGTGTCCCTGGGTTCAATCTCAGTACTGCAAAAAAAAAAAAAAAAAAAAAAAGAATGAATGCATTGATAAAACCCAAGAGGTAACCACAAGAGATCAGGAATTGTGTAAAACAGAAAGAATGGAAAGTACTCTCCCTTTGGCAAGAGAGAAACAGGTAAACACTGACATGATAGAACTGTGGGGCTTGACACTCATTGCAGTCTTAATTATCTGGACACTCAAAAAAACTAAAGGCCTAATTCCAGAAAATGTTTCAAATATTCTAAATAAAGCCCCAGGCTTTCATATTTTTAAAAATGAGTTGGGAGATTCTAATGTGAAGTCAAAGTTAAGAATAACCTGCTCTGGATAAAAATAGAAATTGCAATCCATAAATATTAATTTTTTTCAGGGTAAAAGCCATATGTTTGGAGGATCCCAGTTTCCAACAAAAATGTCCTCAGTATTGATTTAGGCCAACAATGTACACATTTCTAAACATATTTAATCATGCTCACAAAACCCTGACTCCTTATTCCCTTTGCAAAGGTGAACACAATTTCTGATAGATTTTATTATTGTAGGAGCAAAGATACCTACAAGTCTCACGGAGACCTTGTTGGTGGACATTGGCTAGGATTCCAATCCAGAAAGAGACAACATTGAAAGCAGTTTAAAAAATAAATCTAAACTGTTGCTAAATGTTTAATGACAAGGTCAAAGTCTCTGCTTGTGGAGTAAATAAGATTAAGCTTTTAAATGTGAAGCAATGTGGTTTTAGGAATACAAACTTTGGACTCTGAGTCCAGGTCTCTATACTTTAATTTATAAATTAGGGTAGGAAAAGATATACAATTATTAAGAATTTTAAGTACAAGGTCCTGTGTTTTTTGCAAAATAAATATTGCTGTGTGTTCTTCAGCCTAAGTGTCTATGTCTATCCCCATTTATGATTTGATAAAATGTAACACAACACGTGTAACATTAAATCGGAAGATTGCTAGTCATTACTGGTGAGTAGAAACCCCCAAAATACAAAATGGTCCCTTGATTTTCTGAAATTCCTTGGATTTTTTTTCTTAATAATTTTTCCATTTGCTCTGCTAAATCACACTTGGAGGGTTGTATCTTTAAAACATCATTTAACATTGATAATCAGCCAGTCCTTTGGTTATTATCCTAGGTTAACTTTTGCAGTGTGAGTTGAAATACATGGAAAGGAAGATAGATCAGTCAGGAGATAACTACACAGTACTCAAGTTATACAGAACAATGTATCCCAAATGGGAAGATGGAAATAATTGAATGGTACAATTTCATCTCGTCTCCCCAGAAGGCTTTTCATCAGACCCATGTGTGTTTTTGGAAGAGTTCTGGGAACGTTTTGTAGTTCTCAGACATGTTCAAGTGGCAAAGCACGTAGGACTAGTAATAATCATAATTTATTAATTGTGCAGATTTTCTTCTATCATCTTTGCATTTAATTACAGGAACAAGGGAAAATTTTACCAGCCAAAAAATAAAAATGAAAATAACAACCACAGGTCCACATGACTCCTCTCAGACTAACTAGTTATTTTTACATTTTCCTGTTACTGTTATTTGGCATCATTTTCCAAAGTTCAGTAGCTGGCAAATAAGAGCAGGGTGATGATGTTGAGAGAGAAAGGGAAGGAAGGGAAAGAAGATTAAGAGAATTGCATTGACTATTAAAGGGTGATGCAAATGAAATTTGAGGCCTCATGTGGTGCAGTTTAAGAATAGAATCTTGGACCTGGGGGTGTAGCTCAAGAGTAGAGCATGTGCTTAGCAAGTAGGAGGCTGGGTTCAAACCCCAGCACTAAAACAAATCAAAAAGTCCGGCAAAGTCTCCCCTAGTAACCCACTGAAAACACCCTCAAGAAATCCACAAAAAAAGCACTTTTTAAAAAAAAATGTTATTTTAAAATAATTTCAATTTCAAACATACAGAGAAGTTGCAGAAATAGAACAAAAAAAATTTCCATACCCTTTTAATTCCAAAGATCCAAAATTTGCACCAGATGTCCCTTCAGGCTCATAGCAGAAGAATCACATGATGCACCCATTTATTATGTGTCTCTAAATTCCCTCAGTCTTTTCTTTGCCCTTTGTAGCTTTTGCTTTTTGAAGATTCCAGGACAGTCAGGTTGCGCAGTGTCTTTCAACTGGAGTGTATACAATGCTTGTGGTATGACTCAAATCAGTATGTTTTGGGTAGGACTATTGCAGAGTGATATTGTATTCTTCTCATTGCATTCTGTGTTAGCGGGGAGCATGCGATGCCAATTGGTCCTGTTAATGATGGCATTAATTTTGATTAAGATGGTGTCTGCCAGGTTCTTCCCAAATAAATTCTGCTTTCCCCTCCTTTGCAATAAATAATTATATGCAGAGACATTTTTAGGACTGTGTGAGCATTTCATTTCTTATCCCACTTGTGCCCTCTAGTTTTACCATCTATTGCTATTTTTTGCCGGAATTAAATATTTCTATGATGATTTCAGAATTATGATTTTCTAATTATAGTGTTCCTACTGTACAATTGATTGGCATCCTACTGTGAGAACTTCCTTATCTCTCCATATACTTATCACATGTTTATTGCTATCAAAGTAGACTCACTACCTTCTATTTTTCAAATTAATTTAAGAAAAGATTGAGGGGCTGTTGTTGTGGCTCACACTTGCTTAGCATGTGTAAGACCCTGGGTTTGTTCCTCAGCACCACATAAAAATAAATAAATAAAGGCATTGTGTTCATCTACAACTAAAAAAAAAAAAAAACCTTAAAAAAATTGAGATGGGGTGTTACTATGCTGCTCAGACTAGCCTGGAACTCCTAGGCTCAAGTGATCCTCCTGCCTCAGCCTCCTGAGTAGCTGGGATTGTAGATGCATGCCACCACACCTGGTTTTGGCTCCTATCTTGTTCAGTGGATGATAACTCACTACTATCTTTATTTATTTGACACAGAACTTGTCCCGAATTGGATCAGGGACCCTTTAAGTTCTTCGGAGACATTTTGGCGTGTTCCTATCAGTCTTTGAGCGTTATCTGAAGTTGTTCTTCACCTCCTGATATTTCCCTGCCCCAGTCCTGAAAGAGTCAATTTTCCAAGGAGCCTGGCTCTTTTCAATGGAGAGCTGATTTTCAGAAACCCAGATGTAGGCACGAGGGGTGCTCATTGTTACTGGGTGCATTGCAGTTCCCAGGCTATCCTAGTGTACAGAGCTGGGAATCATATGGATGAGCAGGCACACCATTGTAATCTGTGTTTATTTCTGTGTCTATCTATTGAGTTAGTCCACTTCCCATTGCAGTGACAAAATGCCTGAAAGAAGCAATGTAAAAGGAGAAAAGATTTATTTTGGTTCACAGTTTCAGTCCAGTGTTGGCTGGATCCATTGCTTTAGGCCTGTGGTGAGGCAGAATATCACTGTGGGCAGCAAGTTGTGGAACCAACCTGCTCACTTCATGGCAGCTGGAAAGCAGAGAGCAGGAGGGGCCAGGACTAGATAAAACCTTCACGGGCACATCCCAAAGAAACTATGTCCTTCAACTGGGACCTATCTCCTAAGTTTCCACCACATCCCAATAGCCCACTAAATTATGAATCTACCAATGGATTATTCCATTGATGGATTAGAGCCCTCATGATCCAATCACCTACCAAAGGCCTCACCTCTGAACACTGTTGCCTCTAGAACCAAACCTTCAACACATGAGCTTTGGGGAGAAATTTCAGATCTAAACCAAAACACCCTCTACATGTGCAAAAATTGTACTGATATCTCTTTCTCCAATCCAAAGCCACAGGGTTCATTTGAACTTTCCTTCTCTCTGTACAGCCACTTCCCTTTGTCAGTGAGAAACCTCACTCCTGATATCCTTAACATATCTGCTTGTTGGCTCAGAATCTTGTATGCAGCCCCTCTTGCCACACCACGAGGATGCCATCCTCACACGGATCACCACGACTGACCCATTCAGGTTCCCTTGAGTTTGGGACTGAATTTAGGTGGAAGGAAGGAAGAGAGGGAGAGATATATAGAGGTAGGAAAGGAGGAAAGAAAGACAGGAGAGGGAGAGGGAGGGACAAAAGAAATGAGAGGAAAAAAGGAAGAAATGCATTGATTTCCAGTTGAGATATAATTAAGGAAATGTACACATATGAAATGTGTAGTTTGATGAGTTTGGAAAATTATAGGTATGCAAGTACAACCACCTAAAATAAAATGTAGAATATTTATATCCTTCTAGAAAACTTCCTCAGGAAAGAGAATACATCTATTAGCAAACATCATTAAAACCCTTCTCTCCTCACTGCTCCTCTTAATTTGATCAGTTTGCGGCTTCTGCCAAAAATATTCTCTTCTCAATTTAAACCTTCTCTTCCCCAGTTTTCTTTTCCTGATGCCAATCCTGGTTGATTCCTCTCTTTCTCCATCTACCTTAGATCTTCATTATGCAGAACAGCTCAGCACCTCTCAGCTTTATTCGTTTTTTTCTCTTTTCCACATGTTGAGGGAATTCACTACAATAAAACGGTACCTGGAATTTATCCAGTTAGCAAGAATCCCTCCCTTTAGAAGGGCAAAAGAAGAACCACCATTATTTTCTATTGGAAGGAGCACACTTTTTTTTTTTTTTGGTCATACCTTGATTTTATTTATTTATTTTTATGTGGTGCTGAGGATAAAACCCAGGGCCTTGCGCGTGCTAGGCGAGCGCTCTACTGCTGAGCCACGACGGCCCCAGGAGCACACTTTTCTACTTTTCTTATCATGGAACACAGTGTTCATTAGAAGCGTAGTTTAAGAATCACTGCCTGAGCCAAGAATTTATCAAGTGATGTGTGTCAAGGAACTTTGGACCCATGGGTATAAATCAAGACCACCCAAGTGAAAACTAACAGAGGTTGTTGGTTCAGAACTTGCTATAGCCAGGAAGTCAGCCATCATCGTGTATTAGGCAGAGACTCAAAATGAGGCAGAGTGGGAAAACTTCATAACAGAAAAAAATGTAGGGTTTCTAGTATGTCCTGGTGGGTTGATGGTGTGGGGGAGATGGAGGCAAGCTAATTGGATGTGCGGCATCCTCTGTGTGACTGATTAGAAGAACTTGTTTGTCTTTCTCAAGTTGGGCCAGTTGCTACAGAGGTTGTGGATTCACTTCCTAGACTTGGTGCTGCAGAGACCATTCTATTTTCATATATGGTCTGGCCATGTCCATCTGTATATTCAGTCTCTTAGAGTAAATGATGTATTAGAGAAATATGGAGTCATGGATGGTCCTCTCCAAGTTCTCCCAAGCAACATCATCAGCAATTGCCCATTCTCTCTTCCTACTCAACTTCTTTTCTTCTTTGAGTCCCAACCTGTTATATCATATCAACTTTTCAACCCCTAAAACAGACCAGAAACCTCCCTGGACAGATCTAAGATGTACTGTGAATGGATGAACAGGACTTTATATTGATTTGACATGAGAGATTGAGGAATCAAGGAGGACTCTAAGGTCACAACTGGAGTCACCAGGAGGAGCTTATTATTAACAACATGTAAAAGGGAAATTGGGAAGAAATAGTCATATTTGTGAAAGAAGATGTCAAGTTCATGTGTTAAGGTGGTAGGTGTCTCCTTGAAGATGTTCTTTAGAATCACACAGTTGGAAACTGGAAGATCATTTTAGAGATGTGGAGATGGAGACATAGATTGAGTTAAATTTATATTACAAGGATGTTGGTGAGACAGGAGATTTTGGTGATCCATCTACAACATACAGGAAACAAAAGATGGAGAATGAGAGGTTCAGGCAATCTGGAAATTATCAGGGTTCTGCGAGAGGCGATAATGGACTACTATGTGCTCTTAAGAAAAATGTCACGTACCAAAGAGGAAACCATCTACCCAAGATTTCACAATAGACTCGCCCATGTGGAGTAAATGATTGAAGAATGGAGATCTCAGAGTTCCTTTCAAAACATGACATTTTATCTCCTATTTACAGAGATAAAAGTACACCCCCAAAGTGGTTTAATATTTAAGCATGTTCATATTTGTGTCTCTCTTTTTTAGCAGAGGGATCCCACTTTGGTGGTGCCAGGGTGAATCATCGACAATGTTTTCTCCAGTGCTCATCCTGCTCTCGAGTTTTCTCTGCCATGTGGTTATTGCAGGACGGAGTAAGTACTTTTTGTTTGAGAAAATAATTAATATATCCAACATCCTAGTATTTGTCAGGGATCAATCATAGTTTTAAATTTAGAGTAGATGTTGGAGAGACTGAATTGGCATTTACTCTTTGATATTGATATACTTAAAGCTCCTCCATAAGACACTTAGCCAACTTGAGCCTCAGGGTACAGACCTGTGACATGGGGATAATAGTAATACTCGCTATAAATGACTGTTGAGGAGACTAGGTGAGATATGACACATGAAGGCTTTGGTGTGGAATTTGGTATACTTACTATTGGTAACAGTGACTATTTTCCATGTGTGTTTTGAACTTAAACAGAAACTTCTCTTTTAAAAAAAAAATTTATTAATTGTTGGTGGACTTTTATTTATTTATTTTTATGTGGTGCTGAGAATTGAACCCAGTGCCTCACACATACAAGTGTGAGGCAAGTGCTCTACCACTGAACCACAACCCCAGCCCGTGGAGACTTCTTAACCATCTGCTTGGTGCTCTATTTCAGCCTGTCCAAAGCCTGAAGAGATACCATTTTCCATAGTCAGTCCATTGAAAACATACTATGAACCAGGGGAGCAGATAGTATACACATGCAAGCCAGGTTATGTGGCCCGGGGAATGATGAGACGGTTTACCTGTCCTCTCACGGGGATGTGGCCCATCAACACTATGAAATGCACACGTAAGTTGGCACCTTCTCTCCCCTCATTTGGGTTCTGGATGTTGATGAGGAATATACCTTGTCATGCTCAGGGTGCAGAGGCCAGCAGGGGCTGCCTGTGGAGGAACAAGAGGGCCAGAAGGCTCTGCAGGAGAGAGCAAGAACAATGGGTACAATTTAGAGGAGAGCACAGAGTCATAGCCTGGTCCTAAGGGAGGTTAAGAAAAGAGACCAGGACCCATCAAAGGAAACATTGAAGAAGTTAAAAGACAAGTGGTGATACTCTGAGCTACAAAGTGATTCCAAAGAGACACTTGGACAAACAAATTAGAGAATTACCTTATCCTTAAATGTTGCCTCAAAATAAAAGCATAGTGAATAATTACCGAAGTGAATATAGATTTCACCTAAATCATGTCTACATTTACAATTAAATGCAAATAAATGTAACATATATAAAATTAATAATATAAATTATATATCTCACTATTGTTTTATTGTAAATAGTTGCTTTTATTTATTCCTCAGAACGGTTCTATATTATAATGCTAGCCTTATTTTTATACTCAAACATTAAGCAATGAAACAGATTGAATTCCTGGGAATTATACATAGAAGTTAGGCAGTAAAAATAGCTAAATGAGCCTATCTAAGATCTAATTATTTTGATTATATAAACATAATGTTTGCTATAATTATAAATGTTCATGCAAGTGATTTTAATATGCATTTTCAAATTTAAAAAGAAACTTTTTATTTTTTTGGTGTTAGGGATCAAATATAGGGTCTCGTGCATGCTGATCATGTGTTGTACTTCCGAGCTATTTCCCCAGCCCTAAACATAATTTTTAATGAAAAAATCATTATGCCATCACTGGGGAAAATTTTACTTTAAATCAGCAATAAATTTGGAATACTAAGTTATTAATACTAAATCTTCTTAAAATTTTTTAGTTGGGATGGACACGATACCTTTATTTTATTATTTTTATGTGATGCTGAGGATCAAACTCAATGCCTCACACATGCTAGGCAAGTTCTCTACCACTAAGCCACAATCCCAGCCCCTGACAATATCATTTTAAAGTTAATTTCCATGTGTATACCTCATGTTATTGCATAGTGTGTGTATAATCTTGTATTTTTCTATTTTCATCAACATGTTATAAAAATTGACTACATCCCAAGAGTCTTCATAGTTTATACTATATTGCATATATAATAGTTCAACTGTTGATTTATCTTGATTAATTAAAACAATCCTGACAGTAAAAATCTAGACAATCCAAATTCTGCAATTAGTGGGAGAGTGTAATGAGCACCTTGGTGCGTGTATCATTTGCCTTAGTCTGGATTGCTCTCTTAGAAGAGTTACTAGTAGAGTTACTGAATCAAAGGATGGAAACAAGTTCACATGTCTTTGTTTTAATGAAAATTCTACAAGCAGAGATTTACCTTTGTCTTCTTAAATCACAGCCAGAGTATGTCCTTTTGCTGGAATCTTAGAAAACGGAGCTGTACGCTATACAACTTTTGAATATCCCAACATGATCAGTTTTGCTTGTAATACCGGGTAAGGACTTTTATGAAACTAAGCAGCTGAGTACAGTTAGACATCAAGACTGGTTAATATTTCATTTCTAGACTTTAGATTGAACTTGCTGGATTCAAAACAAGCTTAGTCCCACTTTTAATATATATTACAGTGGTACTGAGGGTGTAGTAAAGAGTAGAGAAGAAGTGAGTGATTTAGGGGTTTGGCTTCTACATCAACAAGTATGGAAATATCCAACAATTCACCTGCAGCATTTTCTGGGACACTCTATGGGCCCCAAGATTAATTAAGATCCTCAGGAAAAGCATGTACAGTGGATAAGATGGTAGAAGTCCATAGAATGGAGAATGCTGGGGTACAGTGGTGCACACTTCTAGTCTCAGCTACTCAGGGGGCCGAGGCAGGAGGATCACTTTCACCCAGGAGTTTGAGGCCAACCTGGCCAACATCATGTGAGACCCTGTCTCTGGGGGCAGGAGAGGCTATAGGGGCTGCGAGTGTAGAGCTCAGGCAGAGCACATGCTCAGCATGTACAAGTGCCTGGATTCAGTCCCCAGAACATTTGAGATGCCAAGGATAGCTTGATAGATTGAAATTTTTCTTTGCAGGTTTTATCTGAATGGAACTAGTTCTTCTCAATGCACTGAGGAAGGAAAATGGAGTCCAGAGCTTCCCGTCTGTGCACGTGAGTTTATGGGTCTCACTCATGGGTAGGGTGACTAGTGGTTTGTCCCCAAATGTCTTGTTTTTAGCACTGAGAGTCCCACATCCCAGAAACTCCTTAGTCCCAGAATCCTACCATTTCTGGCTCAGTGAGAGGGTTGGTCACCCTATGTTCATCCTGAGATGATCAATCCCTCTAGATGATCAACCACACTAGAATGATAGAAGACATTTTACTCAAGAACACATGTCATATCCATTACCTGGTGGGGCCAGTAATTGCTGGGTTTGCTAATTCCAAAGCCCCCATGGTGTTTTGGCAAGGGTTTAGATATGCCTGGCATTGGCTTGTTGGGGACTGTCAGTTTGACTAGGGGAACTTCCACAAGCCGTGAGATTGACATTTCCCCTACCTCCCCATCCCCTGCTCTGGAACCTCACTCATTCATTCCCATCTTTAGTAAGCATGAATTAATGATCCAGGATATGCCAGATCCTGCTCAGCACTGAGGCTGTAAGGCTGAAGAAGACAGTTTTGTCCCCAGAGAATGATTCTAGTGATGGAGACATAAAAGTAACCTTTCACAGTAACCCATGAAGCTCCGCATTTTCAATTCTGCAAATATCCTAAGGAAATTGACAAAGTGTATTAAAGTAGGTTGGAAATCATAATCTGAAGCTTATGCATCCTTCATTAAGAATGAAAATACAGGGCTGGGGCTATAGTTCAGAGGTAGAGTGCTTACCTAGATTGTGTGAGGCACTGGGTTCTATCCTCAGCACCACATAAAAATAAACAAAATAAAGGTATTGTATCCATCTATAACTAAAAAGAGTTTTTTTTTTTAAATAATGAAAATACAGATTGTCCTATAAATAGGACACTTGGATAATATAGTATCATTCACACACACACACACACACACAAAATGTATATATAATAGGTTTAGGAGTATTGTGCTGTTTTCCTTCTGGTGGGTTTTCATTGCATCATATGCTAAGCAGATGTCTCTGGAAAGTCAACAAGTTTCTGAGACCTTTCTTGTCTTTGTTTATGAATTTGTGAATAATCTGTGCACTTAGAACACATATGTCAATTATTTGAGTGAATGAAGGCCAATACTTTTTTTTTTCTTTTTACCTCTAACAAAACTGGACTACTTGGAAACCATCCAGTTATTTTATCCACATCCCCACTGCAGTTGTTACAGGTCCCCAATGCCTTTGGTTGAGGCACCTTGGCTCCACTCTTTATTTTATTTTTTTATGGAATTGTGTTCATAATGTCTGATGATCATTTAATTCATGGTCAAACATTCTTCAAAGATACCTAGAATTTAATTTTCCTCAAGCATTCAGCATAATTGTTTTCTCTAGAATATTCTTTGAGGTACAAGAGCACAAGTCACAACTTGTCAACAAATAACCACAAGGGGCAACCAGTAGAGTGTACGGCAGCCGTGCAGTGCCTAGCACATTACTGTGATGAGTACCTTGTCCCAGCCTCCTATTGATAGGACAGCTACTTTGAAACATTAATACTTTGCAATACAGTACATTTCTCAAAATAAATGACAGATGAGTTCTAGAATGCATTTCTTATATTATGTGCCAGTTATGTACATGATATTTTGCTCAGTTGAACATTTAGTAGAAGTAATTTTCTTAGAAAAGTTTATGCCATTTGCACATGAATTCAAAACTACTTTAGAATGCTCCAACCATTCTCCTATTAGTTTTCTCAAAAGAATAGGCCCCTAAGAAATATTTTAAAGTTCCCAGAGTGATATATTTGTAGCTCAATTTAAGCTTTTGTAGGTGTTCCTCTTCTGGAATGATGAGAAATAAAGGGGTGAGTTAAGAGCCCTCCAAAGGCCTTGCAGTCTAGGATTCCTGATAGATTCCTCCAGAGTCCTGGGGGGCGGGGGCGGGAGAGCTCATTCAGGTTATGTCAGTCAGACTCAGCATGGGCCTTTTTTTCTGCAAGGAGGGCTGTTCTCATGTTTCCTAACTTGGTGATTTTATGTAAGTCCAATCTTTGACCAGGAGGCCCAGGTATCAGAATAGGTAACAGCAAAAGTTGTTTAACTTTTCAGTGAGATCGATCCTAGCAAAAAAAAAAAAAAAAGCAAGTAGAAAAGTAAAGCAATTCTAAATAAATTCTAATTTTAGAAAAACCAAACTGTAAAAACAAGCTCTTTAAGGATAAATTAAGTAAAGGTTTTACTCAGCAGTAGGAATCACCTAGGTTCCTATAAATAATTTGTTTACCTTTTCAAGTGGCTTTATACCAATGATTTAATTCATCTTGTCTTTTTAGTTTCAAACAGGCTACTTCATCTTCAATCTAATCTGAATGAGTGATTCTCACACTTTAATGTACATATGAATCACCTGCGCATATTATTAAAGTGTAGACTCTGATTCAAGCATCCAAGGTGGAGGCTAGGCTTCCACATTTCTAATACGCTCCCAGGATTTAATATGCATGCAACTTGAATACAGTGCCCAAACTGCTAGTCCATGGACCACTCTTTGAAGATATTTCAAGTCAAATCACAATTGGGTCACTCTGTTCTGGATTGGTGTAACTGTCTCTGAACTTGTTGAAATTCCTTATTGGTCAGGGCATGGTGATAAGCCTCGGCCGTGTCTCTGTGTCCTGGAGGCTGCATGTATAAGCCCCATGCATACAAAGTCCAAAAGCAGGAGACATTTAATAGAACAAACAAACTGAGCTAGCAATGGAACTCAGACGTCACAACTTTGTACCAAATGCTGTCTTCAGTCATTATTTTAGGATGCTGTTCTAGCCATGTTCTCCATAAATTCTACCTTCCAGACACATCATCCAAGGTAGCATTTAGATCAAAGATTTTATGGAAACCTAATTATTGTGTTGTAAAGGACAAATTAAAAGCAGCAAAACTTAAATTTATTTCAGTTTTTAGTTTTTTGACTGGTTTGGACATCCAATTTGGGAATTGCATTTTCTTATTTGGCATTTATAATTGATTCTTATTTCCCTGTTATTTGATCAAGTTTCACATTTTCTCAAGTTCATTTTTGGATTTTCCTTTTTTTTTTTCCTCCCTGAAAAGAGTACATTTACAAGACTCAACTATTTTCATAGAAATGATGTTATTTCTTTTCCCAGCCATAACCTGTCCTCCACCACCAGTACCTAAATTTGCAACACTGCATGTTCATAAGCCATCAGTTGGGAACAACTCCCTCTACCGGGACACAGCAGTCTTTGAATGTTTGCCGAACTATGCTATGTTTGGAAATAATACAATTACCTGCACAGCTCATGGAAACTGGACTGAATTACCAGAATGCAGGGGTAAGTGAATGATATGACAAAATAATTATGGTAGTGTGGATTCCCAGTTTTGAAAAGTATTAAAAAATTCCAACTTTCATAGAGTATTTCAAAGTACCCATTCCACAAATGTTTCCTGAGCATCTACCATGTGTCAGGCTATGTGCCAGGCACAGGGGATAATACCAGATAATACCTGAAATGAAATAAATATTATGCAACTAACTGCCTGGAGCAACCTGGGAAATCTTCCCAGAGGTAGTGACCCTTGAACGGGCCCTGGAGAAGAGGAGCATGAGGAACAGGTGTACCACACAGGGCACAACCCTCGCAAAGTTAGAGAGCCATGCAAGGACAAGGGGTGTCCACAGACAGTCGAGCATTTCCATGAGGCTAGTGGAGAGAAGTCTGCATTAGGAGACAAAGATCAAAATTGAGCTGCACTCCAATTATGACACTTTTGCAATCTTGACCTAAACTTCAAAAAAAAAATCACAGAGATGTTTGATTTTCTCTAAAAAAAGTATGAAAATTCTTCCTCCTTTCACTTCATCTGTCATCACTATCTTTGGATTTGCCATATGCATAACAAATGACAGATGATAGAGTTTATCATGCATGCAAGGAGTTAGGCTAAGGACTGTTAACGTCTCCAGTGGTAGACATTAGGGGTAACTATTGAATAATTCAAAACATAAATGGATTTTAATGTGGGTGAACTACCAATAACAACAAAAGCTAGCACCTTTTTGGGGGGCACTTCACTATGAGCCATGCACTTGTTTCCTGTCACATAAATGTCATCTCACTAATTCTCCCAAATCCTGAGCAGTAGGTTCTTTTCTCCGTTTTTTCTCAACCCTTCACCTAGATGCATCAAGTATTAACAAGTGTGACATGTCACCTCATTAAACTACCTCTCCAGGCTGCTTCTGGCTGCAGCCTTGCTCTCCTGAGCTGCAGTCACTAGGGATACGAGTCGGGGCTTCACTGGGGAGGATCTTGAGGAAGCTGGGAAAGCAGCACTGTTTTTCTTGGACATATTTCATGCTGCCTTCTTGCAGAGTCTGAAGACAATAATGATGATTATGCTTAAAATTTCGGAATTAAACAATGATGTGCAAAGTGTGCAATGGGGTCTTTGTGTTTTAATTTCATGGTTTGTTGAGTATAAGAAAGATTATTTTCCAAAGCTACTATCTTAGAATGTGTGGAATTTTGCAATGACACCTTAATGATTATATGTGAAAGCCCAAAACACCCACTAGAGTGTCATTAATTACATTCCAAGTGGTATTTATTTTTTAAATACTCAGAGTCCCATAAGTATAAGAGAATGGAGACCGAATTCAGCATAACATACCTAGAAATTGCATTCCAGTTTTGGGAACACCCAGTAACTCAGTGGTGTAACAGAGACAAGAATGTAACCAACCATTCTCAAACTACTGGGCAACCTATTTATTACTAATATGTCTTACTGAATAAACTTTATAGAAGTAAAATGCCCATTCCCAACAAGACCAGACAATGGATTTGTAAACTATCCTGCAAAACAAGTACTGTCTTACAAGGATAAAGCCACGTATGGATGCCATGATACATATAACCTGGATGGCCCGGAAGAAGTCGAATGCACCAAAATGGGAAACTGGTCTGCACAGCCAAGCTGTAAAGGTATGAAAATATGGGCAAGGTCCTCAAGGTTTCTGAACTTATCCAGTGGACCGCCTTTGCTTGGCATTTTATTTTTTATTTTATTTTATTTTATTTTATTTTTTTGCTATTTTCTTGTTCTATTCATTTTCCACTTGTTTCTCAGACTTGCTTCACAGCTATTGGCATGTGGAAGACTTTAGGCCTCTCATGTACATGGGGAAGCTTCATGTTAAGGAAGCTTGCTTGAGATTAAACTGTGGTTTTTTTTTTTTGGAAGATGGTGTGGGCTTCTTATATTTGCTTTTAAATCCTTGCCTGTAAACATCTTTTTTTTTTCTTTCTCTATCCGCACAAGGCTCTTTGTGTTGCAAAAAAATCAACTACACATTCAAACTAGTTCAAAGAAATAGGGGCTTGTGATAAAAAGGATGCCTGGAGAGGAGAAAATGAAATACAACTGGTTCTTCTGAGGATTGAAACTGAAAGTCAGGAACTATGGCGACTCTTTTCACCTCCCAGTGGCCTCTCCCATCTCTGTGCCTCTCTGCTTACTTACACTTGGCCTGATTATACACCAGGGTCTCTCTGCTAAAGGATATGTCACCAGCCGGCATATTTTCTCTGAGATGCTGGGTCATTTAGAGTTAAGTGTCTATCCAGTCTTGATCCAGTCAGTGTCACATTTATGCAAAGAATAGCATCCTAGCATTGTATCTCTGCTCGGGATGCTGTGGGCTGAACAGTTTACACAGGAATAGAAAATTAGGCTCAGCAGGTAAAACGATGAATGACTAGTGTCTTTGGTTGGAATTCCCTGGAAATAGACAGGGATTAAAGCGCCATTGATTTCTTAAGCTAGTGTCTCAGAAGAAAGCTAGTGAGACAGGAGGGATAAGGCAAAGCACTGGTTCTTGACTTTCACTGTGCAGCAGAATGTCCTAGAGGGCTTATTTAAACTCAGATTTCTGGGCTCTACCCCTAGATTCTGATTCAGTAGATCTGGGATGGGACCTGGTTTATGCATTTCAAGCAAGTTCCCAGATGACACTGATGCTGCTGATCCAGAGATTATGTTTTAAACAGGGGGTAGTCTCTTCTAGAGTTTGGTTCATTTTCATCATACCAGGAACTCTGGGGCACAAATTGTTTCTGAGTTTATGGGGATCTGCATTTTGTAACCCCATGTCCATGAGTCATTGGCTGTGGGCTGTTTTCTTTCCTGACTCTGAGGGTGGTAGTAGGGGTAGTTTGCATAACCATCTGAATGAAGTGCTCTCCCTATGGCTGAAGGCATTTTTTGTTTTTTAAGAGAAAGGATCATTTGTGAGCTATTGTGGACCACAGTGGCTAGCTGATAGGATACACCAACTTAATAAAAGGGATCTGAGTGAGGCAGTGTAGGCTTACATGAAGTTTTTTTTTTTTTTTTCTAAACTGAAGACTAGAAGCTGAAACTTCTGCTCTGACCTTAGTAGCTACTATAGGGAAAGGCATGTGGAAGGCCATGATTGGTGATTCTATTGATAGAGGTTGGCTGTTAGCAATCATACTGACATTGTCCACTATGTTCGTTTCTTGGAATTCCCTTGCCTTGACCCATTTCTTTCAGGTGTACTTGTCTATTAATTCAAACATACATTGTCTTTAAGAAAGATTCACTGAATTCTTAAGTCTTAACTACACACTTTCTCTTTCAGCATCTTGTAAATTATCTGTTAAAAAAGCCACTGTGCTCTACCAAGGAGAGAGAGTGAAGCTCCAGGAAAAATTTAAGGATGGAATGAAACATGGTGAAAAAGTCTCTTTCTTCTGCAAAAATAAGGAAAAGAAGTGTAGCTATACAGAGGAGGCTCAGTGCATAGACGGCACCATTGAAATCCCCAAATGTTTCAAGGGTAAGTCTACACCGCTGTGTTCAGCTAGGATTTACCTTGCCATAATTAGCACTTGTGTTATATAATGACTGTAAGACGCCTTATCGAGATTTTTTTTTTTTTTTTGTACTGGGGATTGAATTTGAGGGCACGTAACCACTGAGCCACGTCCCCAGCCTTTTTTATGTTTTATTTTGAGACAGGGTCTTGTAAATTGCCAGATACTTGCTTAGTTGCTGAGGCTGGCTTTGAACTTGTGATCCTCCTGCCTCAGTCTCCAGAATTGCTGGGATCAAAGGCGTGCTTCACCTCAACTGTTGGCCACAAGACTGGTGACAGGAAAAAACAATCAGATAAAGCCAGAAGTGGTTTATTGTCTCCACTTGCATAAAAAAAAAAATTCCAATTCTTTTCCTTAAATTCAGCATCATGGTTTACACAATGACTGTCAAGGTAAACTATGATATTTGACATAATTTTAAGTTAGGATTAAACAATAATGTTGAATCAAATATTGAATAATTCTTTGTCCCAAATGAAAAAGAACTCATGGCTATAGTAATTGGTCTATAGGGCTATAATTTTTTTCTTTCCTTCATCATGCCTAGTTTGAAAACTATCCTTTAGAGCAAAATATTCATTAGAGCAAAATATTTTTAGGGAAGATGATATTAAATTTGTGTGAGATAAAGAAGTTATAATAACTAGCATTTTGAGAACTAAATGCTAACCTTTTAGGTTTCAGGTTTAGGGTGTAAGTATCTTTGTCACTAGGAAGGGAGACCCAGCTAAAGGCTGAAGCTGTTGCTAGTTCTAAGTTTAGAAATGTTCCGGGAAAGTGGGCGGCCCTCTATTGGCAGCTGGGAGAAGACAGGTGAGAGCAGATGGAGTGAAGAAGAGTGGGATCTGAGCAGTGCAACCAGAGGGAAAGAAGGAAATGATGCACATCTCATAAGGTAGGCTTGATTATTAGAAATGTCATGCACGACATGGAGTAAATCCTCTACCAAAGACAGTATATCTACATTATAACTACAAACAGTTAGAACTGCATGGAATAAAATGTTATTGTGCAAAAGATGGCAGAGGCCCTGGTGAGAAGTTAAGCACTAAAACTGGGAAAGTATAATAAGCCTAGCATAGATCAATAGAAAAATATTAGTAAAGGGGCTGGGGTCGGAGGTGCAGGCCTGTAATCCCAGTGACTCGGGAGGTTGAGGCAGGAGGACCACAAGTTCAAAGCCAGTAGTGAGGCCCTAAGCAACTTAGCGAGACCCTGTCTGAAAATACAAAATAAAAAGGACAGAGGGGTGTGGCTCAGTGTAAAAGTACCCCTGGGTCCAATCCCTGTTACCAAAAAAACAAACAAACAAACAAAAAAAAAACCCAAAAAACCAACCAACCAACCAAACAAACAAAAACACCCCCAAAAACAAAAACAAGAACAACAACAACAAAAACCCCCCACAAACCAGAGCCTTGTTGATATATTTTTTCAGGCTGTTCTTCTGCATGTTCTTCAGACAGATGCAGCAATGTTATGCATTGAAGAATAAATAAAGGGATGATACAGTATTTTTTTTTTCTCTTTTAATCACGACTGTCAGAGTTATCTAAAACCCATTATTTTCTCTCTTGGAAATGCGTGCCTAATCATTGCCTGTATGTTTTCTCTCCAATATTTAAACCCCACACTAAATGGTATCATTCATACAATCATATTTATTCTGCACATTTGTAACATGTATTTTAGATTTGGCTTAGCTACTTAACAAATTCAAGAAACGATCATTTCTCTTAGAACGTTTATCTTTTTCTCCCCAACAGAACACAGCTCTTTGGCTTTCTGGAAAACAGATGCATCAGATGTGAAGCCGTGCTGAAGCTGCCTTCAGTGGAGATCAAGGGCTGTGCTTGTACCTGTGCTTTGCAAGGAACCAGTGGAGATGGAGAAATAAAGTCCCTGAACCTACCACCTCAGCCATTGCCACTTTACTTCTCGTGTCTTGCATTTAGTCGTGTGATCTGGTCAAAAAACCCAGAGGCTTGGAACATCACCATTTCATGGCTGGGAAGTGGAAAGAGTAAACCATTATCTGGGTGACCCAGCTCCCATCTGTCTAATCCTGCTCTCAAACACTTTCACCTAAAACACATGCAATGTACTTTATTTTTTAATTTAAATAGCCTGGTTTATAGACACCCCCCCCCCATTTGTATTACCTGTCTTCTGTTCAGAGGAACGTCCAGATGTCTGCTTTTATGACACAGCTCCCAGTTAATTCTTGTGCTTCCTCAAGTTAGTGAAGTATCACCATAGAAGAATAAGCGTGGACTTTCAGGTCCAAAGGACTTGATTGGAACCCTTAATGTTGGATATACATAATGCAAAAAAAAGTAAACAAAAAATATTTTCTTTCCCCACTAAGGTTCCAAGGTCTATCACAGACATCACTTCTTGGCACATGTTCAACTCCCTCGCCCTTCTCTTTTTCTACAGTATGCACTGCCCAAACCCACCCAGGGCTCTATCTGCCTTCCCTGTGTCTGCACCTGAGCAGCTGAATGTTGCTGGAAGAAAAGGAAAAACTCACAGTCCTGCTGACAGGCCCTACCTTAGATTCACCAACGCAAACCTCACAACGAGCCCTCAGCCCTGCCCAGCAATCCCACCACACTTCCCTGATTCACTCACTGCCCCCACCCTCCAAAATGGCTGTCTCTCTTCCCAGCCCTCCCAGAGCCTCCTTCCTGCACCTTGCTGTGTCTCCTCGCTCACTTGGTGGGGGATTAACTGGGCGGGCCCAGGTAGGACTGTGAAGCAGTGAAAATATGAAATGAGGAGTTCCTTTGGCATCTGGCAGGCGGTTATTGGCTTTTTACAACACATCCCAGCTGTAGGCCTTTTGCTCGGTCTCCAAGAGCCTCTCAATAAGCAGTCTCACCATCAGGCTTTTCTCTTCCTTCACAATGATGGTTCTTCACTCGGATCAACCAAGACATTAATCCAGAATTTTTGAAGTCCTGTAGCCTAGTTTACAGCCCATGAAGGGACACACTGGATGGGAGATTGTTTACTTAGAGACTTATTATTTATGACCTATCTCCAGGGCATAACCAATATGGCCTGGGAAGAGTTGGAATGAATGGCAGTTGGACTGGGGCTTGGTGATGGAGGGTCAGAGCTGGAAGCCCCCTGATGTACCAGTATTATTCTTCATTTGCTAGACCATGAGAAAGTGAGGGAAGGTCCCATGAGAGGAGATGGTGGTCTGGCGGTTGGCACTCACAGCACATGGGCAAAAGCTATTTACCAACTGGTAAATAGAGGCTTTTCAATATTCTAATAGCCTGTATGGTCTTATTTGTATGCCCTATCATGCCTGCTTTAATTTAGAGAAGGACAGGTGCTAAAGACTTGGTTGGTGGTTATTGGGAGGTGGTGGAAACATCAGGAGGTGGGTCCTGGTTGGAGGAAGTGGGTCATTGGGGGCAAGCCCTTAGAGGGTACTTTGGAACCCTGGCCCCTTCCCCTCTTTTCTGCTCCCCAGGTGCCATGAGCTGAGCAGTTTTGATCTCCCCCAACACACCTGCCATCATGTTTTGCCTCATCACAGGCCAAGTGATGATTGGCCCAGAGTGATTGGCCCAAGTGAACATGGACTGAAACTTCTGAAACCCTGAGCCAAAATGAAGCTTTCTACAAGTGATCTATCTCATTTTTGTCATGGTGAAGGAAAGCTGATGAACACACTTAGCAATGTCGAAAGGACACATTTAACATGAAAACGTCCAAATAGAGCACACGTGCTGAAATGAAGACTATCCAGGCTCTAGAAAGAGATGTGGGAGCCATCAGCATACAGAAAGTTGGTAACTGAGGTCATGAAAGTGGACGATACCACCCAGGATGAGCAGGTAGAAGAAAGAAGACTAAAACATCAGTTTCCATATAACGTGTTTAACAAATAACCGATTTAATGAAATGAATGAATGAATAAAAAACACGAGTCGACAAAAAACAACTAAGACTAACCCAAAAAAGCACACAGATGTATTTTTGACATTTTTAGGATGAAGGGATGTACCCAGCACCTAGAATGTGTCAATAGTTTAAGTGGACTCTGTCAAGCTGTGAGCTTTTACTCATTGAATGCATGCTTTTAATTATAGGAAGAAAGAAAAGAGCCAGATTGTGCCTGGTAATTGGCACATGTGCATCCAAGATCTTCCTACTTCGTGCCCACCCTATTTAGACATTCATGTGCCTTTAATCCAGACGTACCAATCTTTTTCCTCCAGACTCTGTCAAGCCATTTGTCACTGCACATGAGTTCCTGTATATATTCTAATTTTGAGCCACATCTTTTTTCTGCACAAAGGGAATGTACACAATTCTTCCCTTGAGGCAGACTTTTCCTTTGCCACTGTTTTCTTTCTCCAAAAGAAGCTGTATTGCAGCTGCTTTAGTCTGTTTTGTGCTACCCTAGCAGAATACTAGAGGTGGGGTGATTTATAAAGAAACAAAACTTATTTTTCATAGTTCTGGTGACTGGAGAGTCCACGATCAAGGGACTGTATCTGGTGAGGGCCTTCTTACTGCATCATAACATGGAAGAAGCCATCACAGAGCAGCAAAGTATGCATGAGACAGCAAGAGATTGACTCTCAGTCTCTAGCCCTTTTATAATCAGTGTTAATGAGGGTGGAGCCCTCCTGAGTTAAACACCTCTCATTAAGGCCCAACACACAGGGATGAAGTTCCCAACACATGATTTTTTGGGGGACACTTATAGGTTTGTTTGAATGAATGAATAAATGAATTAGGAGGGGCCCTGGTACAGCAGGGATGGATGATGAGGAAGTTCCCTGATCAGGGAACTTCAACTTACTACCATTCACATGGATTGTCGCTGGCACAACTGATCTTATGACTGAGGTCAGATACAACAGTTCATGATGTACAGCTGTGGCTTCCTGGTCACATGGTGCCCCAGCATCCAATATTATATTAGAAGTTGTTTTTCCAGTGGCATCAAATTCTTCAGTGCAGGTGTATAATTGTGAATTATTCTATTTCTCTTTTTAACTATGTTGTTTTTTGCCTTCTTTATACTGAAGCTGTTACTAGGTCTCTATACATTTAAGATAATTATGTGGACATTTCCCTCTTAATTTTTGGTAGGTTTTAATTGATATATTTTGTAAATAATAATATGTAAGCAAAATACATATTTTTGTGACTTACATTAACTGGACAGTGCTTTCTGCAGAAGCCACAGAAAATGTCACTACCTACCTTTCTACACGTGAGGAGTCCTGGCATCCAGGTAAGAACATGGTCTTCAGAATCAGGAAGATGTGAGTTTGAATCCTGACTCCATTCTTGTAAACTTCTTGACTTATCTGAGTACATTTTCTCATTTGTGAGATTGTGAAATGATTTCTAAGTATCAGGGTTCTTAGGGAGAATTAAGATAAAATGCTTGGCAAGGTGAAAAATAGACACAATAAATAGTGGACATTGTTCTATTTTAACAGTAGCTAGCATTGATTGAGAATTTCTTATGCACCAAGCATGTGGCAAGCAATTTACATAAATTAATCCATTAAAACTAAAAATATTTATATGCAAGTGAGGTGGGTGTTACCATAACCTTTCTAACTTTATTGACCTCCCTTCTCCAGAGTTACTATCTTTAGTTTCTTCTACATTTTCTCATGCCAGGTTGATCATCAGACTCTATTAGAATTTGCACTGATCTTATAAATTTTCCAGACTTTCTGTGGGGAATTTTCGGATATAGCATCTCTACAATCCCGACACTAGGTTCTCAACAGGAAGGGAAGGTAGATGGGCTTGTCTACCCTCAGCAAGTCCCCCAGAATAATGATCCAGCTTTCCTTTTAGTGAAAAAGAATAACTTTAGGTTCTTTCACACCTCAGCTTATCTATTATCAATTGCACTCATTTCTTTTCTTTTTTGGGGAGTGAACTTACGGGCCCTCAACCACTGAGCCATGTCTCCAGCCCTATTTTGTATTTTTCATTTAGAGACAGGGTCTCACTGAGTTGCTTAACACCTTGCCATTGCTGAGGCTGGCTTTGAACTTGTGATCCTACTGCTTCAGCCTCTTGAGCTGCGGGAAGCCATCCGTGAATTACTTGAGAATCTTCTCTCCGCATGGTAGCCAGGGAGATTTAGGTTGGCATTGTGAATTATCTGAATTATCAGTGGCTCTCCCTCAGCAATAGATTGCCCAATGCACATGACCTTTATCTTCACTCTACTAGGAAAATACCTCGCAGTAGATCCGGAGGTGGGCATAACCCATTGGGAACTGGACAACCCACCTACCTTTAACCTTTTTTGGTGAAGAACATTCTATGGAAGGCCTTTGATGTTTCCGAATATAAATAAAGCAGAAGCAAGCTCCATTTGGCCAGAGTCTAGAAGTTTGATCCATCCTGATCGGCTTGGCTGTCCTGCCCCTGCTTTTGAAACTATTTTTTTGTGTACTGTGGTTTGTTCGCTGTTCTATTTTTCTTAGCTTTTATTTCTCAGCCCATTCCACCGAGGGTAACCCCATTTCCACCACAGCATGGGGCGTGAGCAAGACTGAGCCACTGGGATTATAGGCCTGTGCCACTGTGCCTTGTCTCAGTTGCAGTCATTTCTAATCAGGATTATAAGCAGAATCTCCTTTGAGTGTATACTTTCTAGTCTCCGAGATGAACCTTAGTGACTTTTGCCTCCAGATGTTCATGCTTCTATGTAGCCTCCCACATTGAATAGTGCTTTTGTGAAATCAAATGAGCTACTACCTAAATGATGGGGAGTCACTTCCAAGTCATGGCAGACATTGGCTCTGAGTATGTGAGAGTGTATGTATGGGCTGCTATGCAAGTGTGTGACAATGTTTGGCCTTTATGTGTGTTTAAATGCATGTGTGTTGTACATGGTATTCATGTGTATGTGAGTCTGTAAGTGGTTTGAATGTTCTCTGTATGCATGTGATCATGTACCTGTGTGTCTGTGTGTGCGAATATGTATGTTTATGTGTGTGTATATGGGATGGTTAGTTCTTTGTGTGTTATTGCTGCCTCCTAGTGGCATTTCTTGCATTTCAAAGAGCTCACAAAGGAGTTTGGAAATAAGATTAATATCAAAGTCTCCTTGTGTTTGGGACTGGGCAATTTTTTTCATATACAATATTTGGTCTCTGTTAATTCAGTCTTCCTGATTGTCTCATAAGGAAGATAAAGGCATTGAAGCTCAAAGAAGTTATGTAAATTGGGTTATCCATACCACAAAGCTAACAAGTGACAGAATCTGACATTCAAACTTCAGAACTATGGCTTTTGTACCATTCTTACACTGCTACTTAAGCTAGTATGACTCTTCCCAGTGGCTTCTTGGAAATAATTGCACTCCAAAGTTGGAATTTTACAGCCTCGTGCTGTAATAGGTTGGTTAGGGAAGATTATTGCATAGATAAGACTGGGACATGCTGTAGTCACTGACTGCTGGTTTGTATGGACTCTGGCTAGAGCAATGTGTGTATTGTTGAAGGTGAGGGAAGAAAAAGAGTCAGTTTATCTCTGTTAATAGACTTTAGCATAAATTGCCCTGAAAAGGTCGGATAAACAGCAGAAGTAGGATGGAATTTTCTGCATGAGGAAAGAATTCTGAATCACTGTGTTGAAGGCAGGGATTCTTTTACTAGGGAAGAAAAGGAATTATGTCTCTTAGTTATTGTTTTTTACACTCATTATGTTGTATCTATTTATGCTATAATTTATACTTTTGTGGTCTGTAAATGGAATGTTCTGAATCATTTGCTACCCAATTTAAGGAACTTACTGGTTATGGGATTATTCGATGTTTTTCTCTAATGAGTTCACAGCATAATAATACAGTAACAACTTTTGGTATTTACAAATTGCTTTTCATCAAGATAGCTAAGTCATTCATGCATTTCATTCTAGTTATACAGAATATCTTAATAATGTAAAATGGTGAGTCACCGACTGAAATTTGATTATTTAGATGATCAGTTTTATACACAATTACTGTGTACGGAGCCATTGCTCATTTTGAAATGACAAATTTAAAGATATGGAAGATGTAGATATCTGCACATCTCTCCTGTCTCAAATTCCTTAAAAATGGTAAAAGGGCAAAAGAGACAATCTTACAGAAGAATAAAAATAAAACACTAATAAAATATTACAAAATTTTTAATTAAAAAGGATGCCATTTTTGACTGTTTCAGGATTTTTTATTGGTTTTATTTTTTAAATACATGACAGCAGAATGCATGACAATTCTTATTACACACATATAGTGCAATTTTTCATACTTCTATTTGTATATAAAGTATACTCACACCAATTCATGTCTTCATACATGTACTTTGGATAATGATGTCCATTACATTCCACCATCCTTGCTAATCCCCTGCCTCCTCCCTTTCCCCTCCCACCCCTCTTCCCTATCTAGAATTCATCTATTCCTCCCATGCTCCCCCTCCTTACCCCACTATGAGTCAGCCTCCTTATATCAGAGAAAACATTCTGCATTTGTTTTTTGGGGGATTGGCTAACTTCACTTAGCATTATCTTCTCCAACTCCATGCCATGATTTTATTCTCTTTTATTGCTGAGTAAAATTCCATTGTGTTTATATGCCACATTTTTTTAACCCATTCTTTCACTGAAGGGCATTTAGGCTCCACAGTTTAGTTATTGTGAATTGTGCTGCTGTAAACATTGATGTGGCTGCGTCCCTGCAGTATGCTGTTTTTAAGTTCTTTGGGTATATTCCGAGGAGAGGGATAGCTGGGTCAAATGGTGGTTCCATTCCCAGATTTCTAAGGAATTTCCATACTGCTTTCCATATTGGCTGCACCAATTTGCAGTCCCACCAGCAATGTATGAGTGTACCTTTTCCCCCACATCCTTGGCAACACTTATTATTGTTTGTCTTCATAATATTGGCCATTCTGATTGGAGTGAGATGATACCTTAGAGTAGTTTTGATTTGCATTTCTCTAATTGCTAGAGATGATGAACATTTTTTCCCATATATTTGTTGATTGATTGAATATCCTCTTCTGAGAAGTATCTGTTCATGTCCTTGGAGATGCTATTTTTTACACACTTATTTTTTTTTTAGTTGTAGTTGGACACAATACCTTTATTTTATTTATTTATTTTTATGTGGTGCTGAGGATCTAACCCAGGGAGGATCGAACATGTGCTAGGCAAGTGCTCTAACAATGAGCCACAATCCCAGCCCCAAGGGATGCCATTTTTAAAGATATCGTTAGAACAGATCAAAAAAATTGTTAATATGAGTCAGTCATTCTATGGACTGTTAAGTAGGATTACAGATTTGCAAAATGCCTCTAGAAGGCCAATTGGCTGTACAGGTTAAAAACCTTAATGGCATTTTATGTCCATAGAAATCTCTTGTATGGAGACAGATGAAATTTCAACAATGATGTATAAGTCAAAGGCATTTATTGCAGCATTATTTACAAGAGTAAATTTTAGTAACTACAGGAGAATAATTAAGCAAATGACATTATATCCAAATGATAGAATAATAAGTCAACATTAAAAATGGTGATATATATATATATATATATATATGATTTAATTAAATATATGAAAATGTTAATAGTGGTTATTCTTTTTCAAATTTTTTTTAGTTGTGGATGGACACAATGCCTTTATTTTTATTTATTTTTATGTGATGCTGAGTATTGAACCCAGTGCTTCACACATACTAGGCAAGTGCTCTGCCGCTGAGCTACAACCCCAGCCCAAGTGGTTATTCTTTAATGGTAGGATTATGCATAACTTTTATTTTCATCTTTAAGTCTTTCAATATTTTCCAATTTCCCTACTTGGTATTTACAAATTACTTTCCTTCAAGAGAACCAAGTCTTTCATGCATTTCTTTCTAATGATACAGAATATCTTAATAATGTAAAATGGTGAATCACTAAAATTTGACTATTTAGATGAAAACTTTTGCAATCTGAAAAAAAATATGCTATTCAAATCTCAGTCTAGGAAGAAAAATTTCATTTCTTCTTACAGTTAACTCTTGATTATTCTTAATAACGAATGGAAAAAATTGATAATCTACTATGGTGATTCAAGTCACTAACATCTGTTCTTGTGTCTTGCACTTCTTAATGTATTTATTACTTAAAATCATTCAAATTACCAGATAAGTTCACAAGAAAGTTTTTGAAACCTTGACTCCCAAGTTTTTTAGAGGAGAAAAATATGGTGAATGTCTTAATTTTGTATCTACACCAATATTTTTGAAATATAGTCATTTTTGAGAGGTTTGAGGATAGATGTGAAGGAAGTAAAATTTCTTTACTCATTCCCTCTGAGATGAACTTGACCTTGTTACATTTTTTCCTTTGATCCTCCTTTAAAAAAATCTTCAATTTTCCTTTTTATATTCATTTAGACACCATTTATCAAATTCTTTTCATGTTCTTTCAGTAATCTGGTTATAAATTTTTATTTTCTAATGGATAAAAGATTATATATGTATTGTGTTCAAGAGGATGTTTTAAAATGGGTATATATTGTGAAATGGTTAATTCAAGCTAATTAATACATGCATTACTTGATGTACTTAATCAATTTTGTGATGAAAACACTCCAAAAACTACTGAATTAAGAGTATTCAAGAGTACAATACTTGCTATTATCTATATTACCATATGGAACTCTTGAACTTATTCCTCCTATGTAACTGAAATTTTGTATCCTTTGACCAGTAAGTCTTCCCTACCCCTTATGCATTTTGAATGTCTTCAGTGATAGGTCACATTCCTGCAACTACCTACTTGGTGTCACATCCTTGATTCTCAGTGAAAATGATCTGGATTATGGATCATTCCTTAGCTATAAACATGTTCAATACACTTTTGGAAACTAAGTCTTAAGAGCATTTTGTAATATTCTTTTCCTTAGGTTTATCTCTGAAACAATAAAGGACTGTTGGTGTTTATTTCCAGTGAGATAGGTTTGAAAAGCACTTTGAAAAGAATATGACTTCCTTCTGGAAGCTTGAAAGTAACTAGTTACGAATGAATGAACCTTCTATTTTCTTTATGGAAAATTGAAAAGATGCTTCAAGCTGTGTTTAATGTTAAGTTTGGCACATATTGAATGCATTGCAAAGATTCTGCAGAAGGAATCCTGTTGTGAAATTAGATGAAAAACAGTGGTAAACCGGATTTCATTTAAGTGAGTGTTTTTACAATTTAAATTTTGCTTCTGTCTGGTATTTTAAAAAAAATACGTTTAGTTCACAGCTTCTAGAAATGTAAGAGACCAAAGAACACCACAATGTAGCAAAGCAAATATGGATATTGCCTTGAGGTGGATGAGACTTCCTGGGAAGAGAAAAAACTACATTTCCCACTTGATGTTACTGTTTTCCACGGAATTGGTAAACATAAATCATTTTTATTTTTTTTCCCAGATCTTCAGAATTCGGAGTCAGTTTTTTTTCAGACTTATAATAGAAAAAAAAAAGACATTGCTCATTTTTCTGTATAATCCATCACCCTCATACATATACGGGTTGTAAGATATCAGGGACAAATTCTCACATCTTTCCACCCATCTAACTGTGACCTGTGTCCAAATAATGGACACACACCCTTCCGTGAACATTCTCCAGCAATCCTTTTTTTCTTTGTCCTTTACTTGTTTTTTTTTTTTTTTCTCTTCGACCCTTCAGGGGCTCACAAGCTATACTGTGAGTAGGATGCTCTAGGGCAGCAGAGTGCAAGACAACAGCCTAATTGTCTTGGAAGAATCGGCCTGGGACTGCTGAAGAGCTGCCAGCGTAGAAAGCAAGCCTGACCACAGCGCTGTGGGCTGGAGCGTCGCCATGGCAACAGCGTGGTGCGCACACCGCCCCCGGGAGGACCGGGAAAAGCGGAGTCGGAAGTCTCCGCCCCCAATCCGCTAGAGAGTAGTGTCTACCGCCTGAGCGTCGTCATGACAACTGCGCCGCGCGCCGGCAGCCGCCGAAGGGCGCGGAAACCCTCTCCTGAGGCCTGGGGGGCGGTAGTGGACGCAACCCGGAGCGTCGCCACGGCAACGGCGCCAGAGAGCCGGCCGCGGCCCGAGGGGTGGGGCAGGGGGCGGGGAAAGGCGAGCCCGGTAGTCCCCGCCCCCGGCCTGCTGGGCGGCGGCGACCCAGCGGCCCGCAAGGATTTGAAACCGTTTGGTGGCGGTGGCGGCGGCGGCCGAACGGAGGGCTTCCTTGTAGGGGCTCCAGGTTCTCGTTTTTCGCATTTCCCCCTCCCACCCCTCCTCCCAGGTTCTCAGTGGAATTTTGCGCGGGTTGGCGGCCGCCCCTCCTGTTGCGGGCTCGTGCGGGGCGGGGCGTCGCCCGCAGGCCCGGGCCAGTTCTCCAGGCCTGGGGGGCGCGCGCCCCCCGTGTCGCCTGCAGAGTGAAGTCCCGAGTGGTAAAGTTATGAGTAAAGTTTGATCAGCCAGGCGAGGGTGGGGGTGGGGGTCTGGTCTGCAAGAAGAGGTCCAGAAATCTGCCCCTGGCGCTTGCGGCTGTGGAGAGAAAGCTGTGTTCTGGGACAAGGTAGGAGCGCGGCCCGGCCCGGGGCCGCGCAGGCCGCCGGTCCCCGGTGCCCGCGCTGGCCGAGGAAGGACTGCGGGGAGCCTGACTGCTAGAGTTGCGGAAGCCCTGTCAGAGCAGAGCCGGTGGCGCTGGGTTTGGGCAGCACCAGGTGCGCTTGGCTTGAAGAAACAATCCTAATAAACATCCCGCTTGGAAAGGCCCTATTCCCTGCGTCAAGGCCTTAGGAAGACGTGCAGGGTTTCTGAGTTTTAGGTGTTCAAGAGGACAGAAGTAATCATGAACAACTTTTATTCAGATCCTTGCGCGCATTTTTGTTATTTGTCTTTAGTATTTAAAGATGAGTGAAAGAAAAGGCAAATGAAATGCCACCAGCCTCCCTGCAGTGGTCCGTCTCCACCGAAGAGGAGAGCAGGGCAATTTGTACAGTGTTCTGGTCCAGCTGACTTCCGGTGGGGAAGGGGTCAGCTACTTCACCGGGCTAAGCCTCCACTTCCTAATCAGGGTGAAGTGGCTTATGGAAGTAGTGCCATCTGGCAGGGTGCTCAGTATACATTGAAATAAGTTTCTTTTCTTTTTCTTTCTTTCTTTCTTTTTTTTTTTTTTTTTTGCAGTGCTGGGGATCGAAGAAGCCAGGGCTTCATGGATGCTAGGCAAGCACTCTACCACTGAGCCACACCCCCAGCCCTAGGATACCTTCCCAAAGTGCTCAGAAGCACCTGGCACAGTCAGGGAAGGCGCCTGTCAAAACATCCAAATGTAAGCAAGATAAACGTGCACCTGTACAACTTTTTGATTTACTGACAAGTTGTCTTTTGAAGTATGTTTAAAATATGATTTGATGAAACATAATGGATTTTACACAACTTTCAGAAACATGTTAGGCAAGAGGCATGATATGTGGGAAGCGTATTCTTGACTTAGCAATTGTGGCTTTTTTTCCCCCAAGGTCTTTTCACGTTTGTGACTTGCTTATGTATTGCTGACTCCTATGGCAGCTAAGCACCTTGAGAAGGCCTTCTCCCATTTTGTGGCTGTCCACAAAGAAACAGTTTAACAAAAGACATGAATCAAATACAGATTATAGATATAAGCAAAAACCATCCATTTTTTTTTGCTTTTGAAGTAATTTATATGACTAGTAGTCACACAACAATTTATATCACTTAGAAAAGACACTCTAAGTACTTTAAGCCTAAACTAAAGATGTGGCTTCACTTATTTTTCAGTTTTAATAATTTGAATCTAATTCTGATAAATATAAAACTTCTTGATTAGCTGGATATATTCTTTGAAGGTTTGAAATGTTAATTTTTTTTTCATTTTGAATTTGTTGGAGAATGAATAAGGGTTAAGAAGAAGCAGAGTTTTAGCCTTTACTAAACATCACTGACTTTATCTTTTTTAAAAATTTGTGCTATAGTATTGCATGTCATTATAGATTGCCTTTTTGTTTTTCTAATTTTATTAATTGGAGAGAAAGTTGACTTATTTGTAAGTGGCCAAGTGGTGAGATACAATAGATCTGAAATTAAAATTTCAGAATTTCAATCTGAGTTTTGGGCTTGTTTTATGATTTTTGGTGCATCATTTAACTGTTGCGTTGTAGTTTTCTCTAGCATTGAACACTAACATTTCCTGCTGGTATCAAAGGATTAGTTAAGAATTAGTGATTATGAGGGATCTTTTTACCTTTGCCATAGTTAATGATGCTCTTAGGACAAGATATTGAGCCTGGAAGTTCATCAAGGCCAAAGCTGTGCTTAAAATTCTTGGCTTATGAGTTTCCATTGGTTTATCTGTTTGAATAGCTGCTTTTCAATATTATGATCTAACATCAATTAGTGGTATCATAGCCTGTTTTACCAAGTACATAACTTATGGAATATATTATAGAAATGTAAGATGAAACCAACAATCACAAACTCACATGCATACACACAGCCTCCAAACCAATCAACTAATCAAAAAATGCTTTTAAATCAAATTTATTTATTTATTTTTGCACTACTGGGGATAGAACCAGGGCCTTGCATACATTCTAAGCAAGTACTCTACCATTGAGCTGCATCACCAGTTTTAAGTAAAATTTATTTAACCAAGTCTTCAATTTGGAAATATTGTTATTTTACCATAATTCAGAAGGTATGATGACCAGTTTTAATAAATTATGAACATATAGTATTCCTATTTTGGAAGACCTATTTGGTATTCAGAACAGAAACATTAAAAAACAATTAGTCATGACTGAGTACAGTGCGCATGCCTGTAATCCCAGCTGCTTGGGAGGCTGAGGCAGGACAATTGCATGTTCAAAGCCAACCTCAGCAATTTAGTAAGGCCCTCAGCTAGACCCTGACTCTAAATAAAATATTAAAAAAAGCTAGGGGTGTGGCTTGGTGTTACACACCCCTGGGTTCAATCCCAAGTACCAAGAAGAAGAAGAACAACAACAAATTAGTCATGTAAAAGTGGAACACTATTCTACTTGGTTAGTGTTTATTTAGCAATTGTTTATTTAGCTTGTAAAATGTATCAGACAATATTCTAGGTACCTACTTAAATGTGTAAATTGTGATCCCTGTTCTCCAGGAGCAAATCCTAGATGATGGAAGATAATGTAAATAATATACAAATGCAAGTCAGTGGTACATAGGGCTTTGTGTGAGTAATGGCAGCGAGAATAGAAAAGCTGGCAGATTTGAGACAGAGTATTTGTTGATGTATCGGTTTATGTGAGTTTAGAGAATGGGAACACTGGAACTTCTATTCTGGCAGATGACGTAGAGGTTGATGCCATCAAGGAGAGTATAGCATAGGTAGAATAGATGTATGGGGAAATCATGAAAAATTTTCTTTGGGAGCTGTCGTAAATGGGAGTCTGGAGTTGCAGAGAGAAAGTGAAGTTTAAATGAAATTTAAGAGTGAATTATATGAGAAGTTACTTGAGTTACAGTAACTGAATGTGATAGCCTACGGAGAGTGTGCAAGTCAGATCAAAAGGAGGCTAAAGAGAGAGTGGAAGAATACCGATTTAATGTTAGGTGGAAAAGCAAGAGCCATTAAGAGAAGGGGAAGGAATGATCTGAGAGGCAGCAGGGGACCCAGGAGTGAAAGGAACTGCTGAGTTTCTAGGAGTAGTGAGTCCTAAGAAGTACATGATGGTGTGGAGATGTCAAACAGGGTGCAAATTGAAGCTAGCCCTTTGGATTTGTGAACTAGTGGATAATTAGTGAACTTTGAAAGATTTTCCATTGCAGGATAGAGCTGGGAGTTGATAAGAAAGAAAGAAGCAGACTGATGAGTGGAAGATTAGAATGAGGATTAGCATGGGAGGGGAAGGAGTCAGAGAATGTAAAATAGAGAAGAAGTAATTGATAATTGATAAATGACAGGAAGAACTATGGACCTTAGAAGTAGAGTTGTTTTGCTTTTTTCTGATACAGTAGCAAAGGAGGTAAGAATGTCTTTTTCTAAGAAGTAATTTGGGAGATGTTAGGAATACCATTTTACTATGGTGTTGCCATTCATTATTTTTTCCATGAATCAGGAAGAAAGATTTTTTTAAAATTGAGAATAAGGTGAGTTTGGAGTTGTTAAATGGGCATTAAGATATCTGGTAAAAGTTTTAAAGTGATTTGTGGAGTAAGAAATATTAAGACTCCTTAGGGTTCAGATGGCATCAGAAGCTATCTGACTCCAAGGCAGTACCATCTTTTTCTTGCAGCCCTTTGGGTAGAGAAAAAGTGGGGCATTGAGGGAACTGTAGTCTTGCTCAGTAGAAAGAAAAAATCTAGTGGAAGAGAGAGCTTAAGAGGCTAAAGGGCTGTTATCAGCTGGAGGGGTTTCTTTGCAAGGCAGTGATGAGAATGGGGAGTGTGTTATAGTAAGATGGTTGGAGCCTCCAAAAAAAAGGAATTTGGGGGTTGAAACTGGAAGAGTAGTAGTTGGGAAGTGGCAGCATGGATGTTGATCAGTGTTTTCTTTCCTGAGCAAGGTTGGATGGATGGAAAAAAGACTTCAGAGAATTCTTGTGTGCGCTTAAGAAAGACTTGTACAATAAAGTGGGAATAAAGTCAACAAGTGGGAATAAAGTCAACCAGTGAAAGCTAAGGTTTACTTAGAGAAATAGGATAGAGAGAAGTTTCTGGAAGAGGTTATTGATAATAAAATGGCAGATGCTGAGGAAAATACTAGAAGCTGGTTTAGCAGAGAGAAGGCAATTGTAGAATAATGTAGCTTATGAGACAGATCAGAGCTTTACCCCAAATATTTAATTTGTAAGCTGAATTATATAAATATCACACAAAGGTAGTCCACATCCCTACCAAGACATTTCACATTTTAAAAGAACATTTAGAATATGGATATATTTTTAACCTAAAGAAGTTTTGTCAAAACCCGTATTTCTGATTTTTGGGGATTCAGTCTTTTTACATTTAGTAGGATTTTTTTTTCTTTCTGTTAACTGGAAGAAATATGAACACTAATATTTTTTAAAGGATATTATAAAAGTTTTAAATTACAGCAGATTAACTTTTTTTTTTTGCTATGCAGCTGAGTGAATTTTTATATTTATGCATTGGTAGATTCTGAGGCCTCCTCTTTAGAGAGGGTACAGAACAATTCAACATCATATATAGTTTCCTTGTGCCGTTTTTTTGAATACATACTCTATTCTACTGCTAACTCTACTGACCACTGATCTGTTCTCTATGCTGAAATTTTTTGCCTTTTCTAGAGTATCATATAAATGGAGGTAATCTTTCAAGAATGGCTTCTTGCCCTTAGCATAAAACATTTGTAGTGTATCCATATTGGTGTGTGTATCAGTAGTCATTCCTTTTTGTTGTTTAGTACTAATTATTGTGTGCATATACTACAATTTATTTCATTCCCAGTCGAGGGAAATTTGGGCTGTTTCTGGTATTTGGTGATTCCAAACAAACAAAAAATTGCTGTAAGCATTACATTTGCATTTTTGGGAATATACATTTTTAATTTCACTTAAGTAAATACTTGGGACTGGGATTTTTGGGTTATATGGTAAGTGTATGTTTAACTTTGTAAGAAAATGCCAAACTGTTTTCCAAAGTGGCAGTATCATTTTACATTCCTACCAGCAGTGCAGGAAGCGTTTCTCTTGTTCAGGTCTTCACCTGCACTTAGTATTGTTGTCATTCTAAATTTTAGTTGTCCTAACGTGTTTGTAGTGGTATTTCATTATGGGTTTTTTTTTGGGGGGGTGGGGGGTACCAGAGATTGAACCCAGGGCCACTTAACCACTGAGCCCCATCATCAGCCCTTTTTATTTATTCATTTCTTTATTTTGAGACAGGGTCTCACTGAGTTGCTTAGGGCTTTACTAAGTTGCTGAAGCTGTCTTTCAACTTGTAATCCTCTTGCCTCAGTGTCCTGAATTGCTGGGATTACAGGCATGTCCCACTGTGCCTGGCTTTCTTAAGGGTTTTAATTTTCATTTTCCTACTGATTAATGATGTTGGGCATCTTTTTGCATGCTTACTTGCCATTATTTGTATTTCTTTTTGGTAAAGGGATTGATTTAGTTTTACTTTTGCTGGGAATTGAACCAAGGGCTTTGCTCATGCTAGGCAAGTGCTCTCCCACTGAGCTACACCCCCAGCTCCTAGAGATTGATTTATAAAAAATATGGTTATTTTTATTTGACATATAGTAATTGTACATATTTATGGGATATGATGTGATATTTCAAAACATGCAAATGATATATAATGATCAAGTCAGGGTAATTGACATATTTATTGCCTCAGATATTTATCATTTTTTTGTGTGTGTTGGAAACATTCAAAATCATCTCTAGTAGCTATTTTGAAACATACAGTTATTTGCTGACCAGGCATTAATTTTTTTTGTAGATTATTTTTATTGGGTTAAAATTTGAGATTTCTTTTCTATATGTGTGAATGTATATAAATGTGTATAAGTGTGTGTATGTATATGTTTATATATATAAATACATATAAACGAGTATAAAAGTGTGTATAGAAATGTGTACATATGTATGTGTGTATTTTTTCAGTGATGGGAATGAGCCTTGTATATGTTAAGCAAGTCTTCACCACTGAGCTATATTCCCAACCCTATATATTCTTTTTTTAAAAAAATTTTTTTTAGATGTTGATGGACCTTTATTTTATTCATTTATTTATATGCAGTGCTGAGAATCAAACCCAGTGCCTCAACATGCTAGGCAAGTGCTTTACCACTGAGCCATAACCCCAGCCCCTATATATTCTTTTTTAAAAAACATTCTTTATATTTAAAAATATACTATATATTTATATTTATATATATTTTATATATTGATACACCTTATATACTTATAGATCTTACATTTAAAAAAATTTTTTTAGTTGTAGATGGACACAATACTTTTATTTATTTATTTAATTTATTTATTTTTATGTGATGCTGAGGATTGATCCCAGTGCCTCAAACGAGCTAGGTAAGTGCTCTACCACTGAGCCACAACTCCAGCTCCCCAACTGTATATATTCTTTTTTTAAAAAAATTTATTTATTTTTTAGTTGTAGTTGGACACAATACCTTTATTTTATTTACTTATTTATATGTGGTGCTGAGGATCAAACCCAGGGCTGCGCATGTGGTAGGCGAACATTCTACCGTTGAGCCACAACCTCAGCCCCTCTTTTTTTAAAAAATTGTTTTTAGTTATACATGGGCACAATCTTTATTTTGTTTATATATTTTTTTGTGGTGCTGAGGATTGAACATAGTTTCTCACATGTTTGAGGCATGTGCTCTACCACTGAGCCACAGTCCCAGCCCCCTACATATTCTTGATATGAGTTCTTTGTGAGATGTAAAGTTTGCAGATATTTTCTGTGGTTTATTTCCTAATTCTTCATGACCAAAGTCATGAGGATTTGTTTTTCCTATTTTCTTCTAAGAGTTGTATAGATTTATATTTTATACTTAGACGCACAATTTGTTTGGAGTTAATTTTTCTATATAATATAGGTTTAGGTTTGAGGTGTAATTTTTATTTGCATATGGATATCCAGTTGTTACAGCATTATTTGTTATAAAAACTGTGATTTCTCCTTTGTTGAAAATCAGTTCTTCATGTTTGTGTTAGTCCATTTTGGAGACCCTCTGGTCTGTTTCCTTGATCTATGTGTTTGTTCTTTCACCAATACTACATTGTCTTGACTACTGTAGATTTATAGTCCGTCTGAAAAATCAGGTAGTATGAATCCTCCAACTTTTTTTTTTTTTCAGAATTGTTTTGTTTTCTCTAGTTTCTTTATATTTACATATAAATTTTAGAATCTGCTTGTCTGTATCTACAAAGAATGCTGCTGGATTTTGATTTGAATTGCATTAAATCTGGAGGTAATTTTGGGGAGAATTGTTATTTAATTGATAAGTTTTCTTTTATCTTCTTTAGAGTTTTATAGTTTTTGGCTTACAGATCCTTATTTTTAAATCTTTTACAGATTGGACTATGGAAATGGAAAGTGAAGAAGAAAAATGGGAGAAGCTGGATGCAGAATTTGATCACTTTGTGGTAGATATGAAGCCCTTTGTTCTAAAATTACTCCATAGGTCAGGTAAGATGTGTTTGAAAACTAGATTTTTTTTTTTTTGGTACCAGGGAATCAAACCAGGGGCACTTAATCACTAAGCCGTACTCCCAGCCCTTTTTTATGTTTTATTTAGAAACAGGGTCTCATAAGTTGCTTAGCACCTGGCTAAGTTGCTGAGGCTGGCTTTGAACTCGTAATCTTCCTGCTTCAGCCTCCAGAACCGCTGGATTATAGGCATACCTCACTGCACCTAGTGAAACTAGATTTTTAAGATTAATTTTTTTCTTTATATTTAATTAAACCAGTGAGGTGTCAAAATGGATAGCTGAAATATTTTAGTAATAATTTTTGTCATTGACGTACGTTGTTTACTTTGAGCTATTCATGGGTAAATAAAAATTTAGTGACTGTGTTCTTTAAGCTGTGAAAAGATCTTATTGTGGTACCACTTTTTACATGTCATGAACACTGATCTCTAAAGTTAGTCACAACTGTGTTTACCTCCTTCTGTGAAAGTGCCTTCTATTTTAGGAACCTATTATTCACTTATTCTCTGATCCTTTTGTCTATCAGAGCAGAAGAGAATCCATTGGTCTTTTATGATTATGACTGTTTGAATAAAATCAGGTGTGAATGAGTTTTTGTTTCTATTTTGTCTTCATTTCCCAATCTGTTATTTTTTATTTTGGAATGAGGGCCTTTTTCTCAAGTTAGAGAATTTTCTGATGATTTAAGGCATCAGAGAGCAATTGGAGTGAATTTGGGGGACTTAGGAGATTCTTTCCGTTGTAGTAGGTACAAGGTTGGATGTGAAGGTGAACCTGATTTGGTAGCTGTTGAGTAGATGGTTTAGAGTGGGACCAAGAAACTATGGCCTTTACTCTTTCCAAGTTCCCTGTTTCCTGAGGTGTCTGAGTGAACTCTATATTTAAAGTGAGGAAATTATTCAGTATTAGATATTTATTTCAGGGGCTGCAATGGGAGAAGGGAGTGTGACATGAATTGTGCACTCTGTGCCTACTCACTTCCAAAGCCTGCAGCCTTTCCTAGTCCAGGGCAGCTTGGCACAACTTTCCCTTGAATCTTCTTACTGTATCTCCTTTCTTGCCTTGCTGGACCTTAACTTTTTCTTTCTTTCTTTGTTATTTTTTTCTGGTTGTTGTTGTTGATGGACCTTTAATTAATTAATTAATTAATATGTGGTGCTGAGAATCGAACCCAATGCCTCACAAATGCTAGGCAGCTACTCTACCACTGAGCCACAACCCCAGCCCCTCCTTTTGGTCTTTTTGTTTTTGATTTGCTAATTAGGAAAAATTTGTAGCAAAATTTCTCACTACAAATATGTTTCAAGTCAAACCACCCTCTTATCTTCTTTTAAAAATGAATTAAAGCAGGGCGTGTTCCTATAGCCCCAGTGACTTGGGAGGCTGAATTAGGAGGATCAAAAGTTCAAGGCCAGCCTTAAAAACTTAATGAGACCCTGTCTCAAACTAAAAAAAATAAAAAAGGGCTGGGAATGTGGCTCAGTGGTTAAGTGCCCTTGGGTTCAATCCCTGGCCAAAAAATAAAACAGAAGGATTCCAGATACATAGAATTGATTACTTATAATCTTTGGTTTATGACACATTGTCAGTATTGGAACATTCATTGTTCTCCTTAATTAATTAATTGATTATTTGGTACTAGGGATTGAACCCAGAGACACTTAACCATTGAGCCTCGTTTCTATCTCTTTTCACTTTTTATTTTTAGACAGGGTCTCACTGATTTGCTTAGGGCTTCACTAACTTGCTGAGGATGGCTTTGAACTTGGAATCCTCTTCTCTCAGACTCCGGAGCTGCTGGGACTGTGCTTGGCTATTTAATTAATGTATAATAAGTATGTGGGAACTCATCTCAGTCAAGAACTAGAAATTCATAATAGCTTACTTTTTCTTGTAGCTAAAGTCTATTATTTTATTTTATTTTTTTTAGTTGCAGATGGACACAATACCTTTTTTTTTTTTTTTAGTTTATTTTTATGTGGTGCTGAGGATCAAACCATTGCCTCACATGTGCTAGGCAAGTGCTCTACCACAGAGCCACAACCCCAGCCCCCATAGCTTTCATTTCTGTAGGGAGATTTGTAAAGTGATAACTTTAGTGATTTTTTTATAGGTAAAACAATAAATGAATATGACCTTTATAAACTCAGAAATTAGAGCAGACTTTATTATTTGTGTTAAATATATAGTCCTCAAATTACAGTAAACAGATAAATGTTAATATCAGAGTAGTTTTTCTGAGACTTAAAACAATCTGATATCATGGCAAGATAGTATGTATAGTCAGTGGATCATTTATCACATGTGAACTAAACTGTGCTATATTTTTAGGTAGATTTTTCTTTTCTTTTCTTTTCGGTACTGGGGATTGAACTCAGGGGCCCTCAACCACTGAGCCACATTGCCAGTCCTATTTTGTATTTTATTTGGAGACAGTGTCTCACTTGAGTTGCTTAGCACCTTGCTTTTGCTGAAGCTGGCTTTGAACTCTCAATCCTTGTGCTTCAGCCTCCTGAGCTGCTGGGATTACAGGCATATGCCACCATGCCCAGCTAGGTAGAGTTTTAAAAGCATAATTATTTTACAAAATTACATATAAATAGCACTCACTTATTTTTAGTGATGTTAAAAGTCTAAGTAAATCAGCTACAAATCCCTGGAAATCATTGACTTCAGCAAATAAAACATTTTGATTTAATTTTAGAGTAAGTATAAAATGCTCGATATGTCAGAGGTTGCATTTTTATCTCTTTCTGTGTTTGTCCAGTTAGAATTCTAGACTCTTCAGTATGTCTAAAGTCATTTTAGAGTTGCAAATTTTAACTAAAAAATTTATTCAGTAGTCATCCAGAGATTTTATTTTTGTGAAAATTTTTCTTTGTATTTTTTTTGTCCAACTACTGATTAAAGTTAAATTGTAAATTTGGAGTTTATGGCTTGTGAGGCAACTCTAGTTCACCTTTTTTGGTGAAGTTTTATTGGAATCATTTTTTTTTTTTTTTTTAATGTATAGCCTGTGACTGCTTTGTTGGTGCAGTAGCTTAGTCGAGTAGTTATGCCACATGGCCTCCTAAACCTAGTTATTTACTATTTGAATCTTTATAAAAATTTTTTTCCATTTCTTGTTCTAGACTAAAGCAGGTACATTATGGTCTTTGTAATTAAATGTTGTATCTTCTGAAAAATCAAATTTCTTATAGTTCTTTTGTATTTATAGAACGGCAGAGGTGTGCTCTTTGGATTAGAAAGTTGTGTGAACCTTCAGGAACAGGTGCAGGAATAATTGGCAGGAAGAATCGGAACCTGTATGCAAAATTGTTATTGCATATGCTTAAGCGAGGAGTGCTTGAAGGCCCTTTTACACACCGCCCTGAACCAGGGACACTAAAAACATTACCTTCATACATGGTAGGTATTATTGACCAGAGTGTATTAGTTTCATTTCTTCAAAAGTGTGTAAGTTTTCATCCCTTTGGGAATACTAGGTTATGTGTCCTAGTAACACATTAATTAAAAGTATTTTTTTCCTCTTTAATTCAGTTTTTTCTACTTTCAGTAGAAAACAGGAATTTACCTATAATGGGAATAACCTTGTTGATTAATTCAATTGTATTCTACAATATTGCTAAAAAAATGAATGAATTTTTAATATTGAACTTTAACTGCCAACTGATTTTCATTGGATTGTCGTGGTGACATTTTATGTATTTCAGTAGATTCTAGCTTATTAAACTCTTTCATAAATATTATTTTAAAATTTATAAGAGGTTGTATTGGATGACTTCTATAAATTCCCTTCTACTGTAATGCTGGAGTTTAGAAGTGATTTTCTATACTTCATTTAATTTTATTTTTATAAACAGTTTTGTTCCAATGCTTGCTTGATGAATTGTCACTGTCTGGTTCCTAATAAACATGAAATATACCTTAGTTTGTGCGGGATTTGAATACTTGAGAAGTCTTGCAGGAGTATTAGGTAATTGATAGTTGTTGTCAGGATATCCATGTATTTTTTTTAATGAACTGTAAAATTCTTATGTAGTATAAGACTTTTATGTATTTTATTAGTTCATATAAGGCAAAATTTAGTTACAAGGCATGCTAAAATTTAGTTACAAGGATAATTCTTGTTTTTGGTCGAGGAATGTCAAAAGAACATATAATGGATAATAGTTTTATCCATTGTATGTTCAAGTAGAGCCATGCATTTTGCTTAAGTTAAGATCTATAGTATTTGGGATCGTAGTTGCTTGACTTGTTATTTGATCAGATATTAGCATGACGACAGTAGTCGTGTCCCCTTATCTGTGAGGGAGATGTTCCAAGAACTGTCCCTCCAATGGATGACTGAAACAGTGGGTAATACCTAATTCCTTATACTACTCTGACAACTAAGACAGCTACTAAATGACTAGTGTATGCAGTGTGAATATGCCTGGAGGGACATAGTGGGATGGATGGTGTGAGGTTTCATCATAGTACTCAAACACAATTTAAAATTTAATTGTTGATTTCCAGAGTTTTCCATTTAATATTTTTGGGCTATAGTTGACTGTAACTAAAACCATGGAAAGTGAAACTGTGGTTAAGAGGGAAACTTCTGTATTCCATTTAAAAAGAACTTGTTATGCATTTCTGATTTGGGATAGAGAGTCGTGGGTCACTTTTCCCTATATAGAGCCCCTTGAAGATTTTCTGTATAGGATTGGAAGAATTGTTGTAGAGGTGTCTGGGCAGTGAAGTTTTCTTTAGAAATTTGTCATGCAGCCTGGTTAATTTGAAGAGAAACAAATGGGCTAATGCATTCTCAACAACTAGAGTAGAACATTCTATGAAGTACATTCAGATGTTAAGACGTGAGTGTGCATGGTGTCCTATTTTCCCATTCACATTCAATTTCATAGAGTCATAAGGGAGAGCTTTATTTTACAAATAAAATAATGAGAAGGCCTAGGGACCAATTAGTTAGTAATATGGCCAGAACTAACTCCCAGGTCTCTCACTCATTTGCTCACACCTCATCAAGGGATTCCTAATTTTAATTTCTGGTTTGTTATTGATTGTGGTTTTTCTGTTCACGGAGTATGTGAATGTGTACACAAAATAGTTAATGATCACAGAAAGAAATAGGGTATCACAGGATTTAAAAATATCTTTCCATTTAACTCTTCATAAAGTCAATATCACTTTTGTTATATAATTATTATTTTTTTTTGTATTTATAGGTGAACAACATGTCTTTATTTTATTTTATTTATTTTTATGCCGTACTGAGGATGGGACCCAGTGTCTTACACATGCTAGGCACGCACTCTGCCCCTGAGCTACAGGCTCATTCCCTCAGATTTTTTATATAGCACAACATAACTGAAATGTGAAGATGTTATCCATTTTATTTAAATATTTTGTAATTTGTTGTGCATTGTGATACTTTTTAGGTATTTATATGTAAAGAATTTTGAGTATTTGAAAGACTGTTATTGAACTTGAAACTTGATGGAAATTGTTTCTTTATAGTACATTTTGAAAGAATAACTTCTCTAATTTTTAAAAATCAGTCCATCTATTTTGATGAGCCAAATGCAGCACAAGCAAAAAGTTCAAGCCCAGAGAGCTTACCCCACTGGGTAATGGGTGAGCTGGGGACAAGTGAACACAAATTAAGTGAATCATGGAAACTTTCTTCTGGCGAAGATAGCACTTTGGTGCTGTCACCAACTGGTGCACACAGGTACGTTAAGAAAATGGGATTCCGAATGTTTTTCATCTTTCAACCTGTCCTTGAAACTGATTCATATATTGAATTTTTCCTCTTTTTCTTTTTAATAAATTGTTTTGCTTTATATTTCTGCTAAAGTTGAGTACTGTGCGTGGATAGTGTATAGGCAAAATAACAGGTTTGTTTTTCCATTTACTGTATGTCTAAGATTATTTTATATTTTTCGCAGCTTTTATGGATATCTATTAACTGCATGTATTTTCATTGCTTGGAAAGTGTTGCCTGAGAATCTTTAAATAACATAACTGTGTTTGTTTTTTTCCTTCATGACAAGAGTTAGTTAAGAACATTATCAATGATTTCAACAAAATGACACCTTACATATCCATCTTGGAACTTTTGCTTGAATCTCCTTTTCCCTCATTGAACAGTATTTATTTTTATTTAATGAAATAAAAATGTAAACATAAACCCCATTAACTAGAGTTTTAATCTTAAATAGGATTTTTAGTTTAAATAAGACTAACTTCTAATAATACTTCAGCTAGCTTCAAGATTTACTGCCATTACTGCTACAGTATAATTTTTTGCTGTTAAGAAGAATAGATTTAAATTTGGACTTTTATCCTATTTTTATTTTTCCTATTGGCAATGTTCTCTAAAATGTTAGAATATTGAATAGCATCTGTTGACCAGTACCCTACTTCATACTCAGCACTGTCTTGGTAATTTTAATTATAGGACTTTGTTTCTGTTATCAATGTAATCTTTCTTTTCCCACTATAATATTTTTGGCTTATTCCTTAATCAGATACAGAAATGTAATTAGAAATTTGCAACTTCTCCATAGTTGATGTGGTCTCGCTGTGTATTTTTCAGACCTAAGATGACATAGTGGAAAAGAACAGATGAACACAGAGCAAGCAATCCAGTCCATGAAATTACTTTGTTAGAAAGGGGAAACAAATTAAAATGGAGAGGCAGTGTTGAAGAGGTGATGTAATTAAGGACATGTTAGGAAGAATAAGAGGAAATGAATAGGACAATTTAAAGGAGGTAGTATTAAATACTTATTTAAAATCCATAGGTAAATAAAATTAGAAGAGGTATAATTTTTGTTAGCCGATAGGTAGGTAAGCGGGCATGTAAAGAGATTGTGGTCTCTGTATCAAGAAAAATACTATTCTTAATTTGGTTGCAGAATCCATCCATTGTTTGCTAAAATATTTGCCTAAAGTTCACCTAAATCCTAGATTCCTTTCTAGGTGTGATGAACATGGAGTTTTATAGTATAAAGGTGAATTAAGGGTAGTAACTATGTCTTTGAGCTTAGACCAGAGGTTGAAATTGATAATCTTTCTGAACTGAATGAATTATGTTGGTAAATTTGTTTGCCTTACATAGTGTCTTTAAAGATTTTTGAGTGAGTTGTCAAAATTAACAATTGGGAAATTTCATATCAAAACTCAATTTTGTGGTTCCTCTTAAAAACTAGAAACCTGGTAATCTTTCCAGAAGATAGCCATGTGTCCCCTAGATTAGATAAGTAATACTTGCTTAATCCCTGGATGTGATATATCTTCACTCTTTCCTCTTAGTTCCAGACACTGAGTTTGATGTTAATTGCATTCATTAGTGAGCTTGCATTTTTTTCTTAAAGTAGATTTAAAAGGAACACAAAGTGTTATTTTTCTATTTTTGTATTCTATCAAAAGTGCAAAGAAGAAAGAAGAAGGATTGTATAATTCAACAAGGAAAGAGACTTGTCTTGTAGAAGAGAACAGTATGAGGATACTGTTGGCATCTTAATCCCTCATTTGTTACCTGTTTAAGTTCTGCTGACATTTGATTTAGATAAATGGAGGAGAGAGATAAGTATGTGGATAAATTCAGTGTGATGGTTATGTGTAGTCATGGAAAAATTTGCAGAGATTGAAGTGTATATAAGAGAAGGTTCAGAATAGGACAGACTTGAGATTTCCAGGAGTCCAGGTGAATGGACTTTTTCCTTCCTTGGAACATAGGATAAAGTTCAAGAAAATACACTGAGAATATTCTTTAATTATTACTCAGTGACTTTTCTGGAAAATGAAACCAGAGTAAAATCCTCACATTTTTAACAAATAGTTTTCTTTGTTGGTCACCTATAATTAAATGTAATTTTAATGCAAAAGAATTACTTGAGTCTGAGGCATTTTCAAATATATAAAGAATAATTAATGGGAAAAGCAGATAGTCTTATGATTCTGGTTAGTGCTATCCATTCTTCAGATGTTATAACTTCAAAAGAACCCTATGTGATATCCCAGCTACCTGGGTAGCTTAGGTGATCCCATTACTTACTCCTGTAGCACTCTGTGCTTCCTCTTGCACTCATCACATGAACAAAGGTTTAATATCTATTCTTTGTGCTAGATTGTAATTTCTTGAGATAGGAATGCTGTTTTTTCTATTTGCACTACATTTTCAGCTCCCAGCACTGGGTGGGAACATATTAGGAATTCCATAAGTATTTATATTTGGTGGGTGTATGCATGCATGGATGAATGGATTGTGTTGGGCACTGCCACATATTTAATCTGTAAAAAGACCCTTTAAGACAGGTATATTATGGAATTTTGTCCAAAAAGGATTTTTCATTTAACTTAGAAAATGTTGGGGGAAGAATAAATTTTAGACAACATTGAAGGAAGTGCAGATACATGCAACAGAGATGTCTCTCACACTGTGAGGAATGTAGTATGCAGCAAAGGAGCTGGCAGGGATACTCTGAACTATCACTTTGGTCAAATGTCAGGCTATCACTAGGGCTAATGGTCATTTAGGACTGCCAAAACAAAACTTCTCAGAATATCTTACGTTTCTTTTAATTTAATAATTATAATTTGATTTATTTTAAAATTTCAATTTGATTTAAAACTTTAATTCATATGCATATTGTTTGAGAGATATTTGTAGTTCTACATACTTGAAGTCATTTAAAAAATAAAACTAACATTTATTTTAGCTAGCCGGCAAAATTGATTTTAAGGCCAAATACATAATGTGTAATATCAGATCAGATGTGGTGGTGAATAGTTTATTGATGCTTCTGTCTGTACATTTTTTTTTTAAAGTTGTTCTTTTACTCTGAGTGGTCATACTGTGCTAATGAAAAAGTTAGTATCTGCTAATGTTGACCTAATACATCTAATCAGTTCTGTAAGAAATTATTTTAAAAAGTTTAAGAGGCTTATAATATTTGACACATGTATGTTTTTATAGTGAATAATTTATTGTTACTTAGAACTGAAGTTTAATGCTGCCTCATAAATTTTACAACCACTTCAACTTGTCCTTTGAAAAACCTCTTTAATCTTAAAAGATTTTTCCCCCTTAGTGTTTCTTTTTTGATCACTTTATAAAATCCTGCTTTACTTAGACCTTTTTGTATGTGAAGTATTTCTAATGGCATTTTAGATTATGCTGTTTGTGCCCTAGCCTTTTTATAGTATTAAAGATGCAGAGTCCTTTTGAAGCTTTTTTGTTAGGGCTCCCTATTCAGTAGAGATGGCATCTTTCCTTTACCTTTATCCATTCTGTAGGATATGGTAGTGGCCTTGTTCCACACACTTTAAAAGTATGATGAGGTTATTTTCTATCTGTCTTATCACGCTTTCTTTTTTTCCCCACCAAATACACAGCATATACTAGTATACTTGATATTTCATACCAAAAAGCTTCAACACATAGCTAGTCCTGTCCCTATTGTTGTCTTCTTCTTTAAAAAAATTTTTTTGTAGTTGTAGATGGTCAGCATGACTTTATTTTTTATTTGTTCTTATTTTTATGTTGTGGTGAGGATTGAAGCCAGTGCCTCACCCATGTGAGGCAAGTGCTCTGCCACTGAGCTATAGCCCCAGCCCCTGATTGTCTTCTTTGCTTTCTTTTTTCTCATTTATTATATATTGATAGTCTTTTAGAAGAACCACTTGTCCAAATGTCATTGCTTTTTTCTTATAATTCTGTTATTGCATTTTTATGTCAAATACCTGGCTCTTTTCTTGACAAAGAAATACTTCAGTTATATTTGGCTTTGGAGCATGATTTATAAAATATCTATAAAGAGATTATAAACTTAGATCTTACCCTATAGAGTTTGGCTAATTTCACTTATTTCTGCAGTCATGGGCTATGTCAATGCGTATTACCTTTCTGGTTATTCTTCAGATGCTTAGCACTGAAATCCAGTAAAGACCTTGTCTTTGTGGTAGACAGACTTTAAGTTGGCCCCATGGTCCTTCTCCTGGTGTCTCTTATGTAATTCTCTCCCCTCAAGCATAGGGAGGACCTGCGACTTGCTTCTAGCCAATAGACTATGGAAATGATGATGGGATGTCACTCCTGTGATTACAGTATAATATATAAAACTCCATCTTGCTAGCTGACTTGATCTAGAGTCATTCTCTTTGCTGACTTTGAAGCAGCAGCTGCCATGAATCATATATCCATGAGGAAATGAATGCTGCTGACAACCCTGCAAACAGGGAAGTGGATCTTTCCTTAGTTGAGCCCCCAGCTGAGAACGAAGCTCTGGTCCAAACGTGATTGCAGCCATATGTAATCCTAAGCAGAGGACCTAGCTCAGCTGTGTCTGGACTCATGATCCACAGAAATAAGAAAATATGTGTGTGTTGTTTAAAGCTGCTAAGTTTGTAGTAATTTGTTATGCAACAGTAGATGACCAATACAGTATTTATCTTCATTTTAGGTTTTGCAATCTGTATACAAAGCATGCTTGTTATAAAAACTTCAGGGTAGAAATATGTAAAGTAAAAAGCCAAAGCTTTTTTGTGTTTTTTTCCTTCTTTCCTCATGAGAGGCAATCACCATCAACAGTTTGGTTCACATTATTCTACACTAGACAGTTAACACCCACACCTGTGTAATTAAAAATTATGAATTGACTTATACTATATATTCTGTTCTGTGACTTGCTATTTTTTGACTTAACTATATCTTAAATCTTTGTCATGTAATCTGTGGAGTTTTTTTACTTGCAGAACTGTGGATATACTCTAACCTGTCTCTACTGCTTTTAGTTCTTTATTTATTATAAAGAATGCTTTAGTTAACATCCTAGTACATTTATCATTATGCACCTTGTATTAAAATGGACCTGGTATTTATTTTAATCAGATATGGTAAGATGACAGATGTCCGACTGCCTTTGAAAAAAGAGTTTATTACTCCATTAGCAAGAGTAAAGGGCACACCATGCCATGCAGGCCTATGTGGGGAAGCAACAGGATTGGTTAGGTGACAGAAGCAAGGGGAGAGCACGAGTGAGAGCCTTTTATGTTACTTTAGTTGTGGAGATGTCCTCCGTTGGATAGGAAGTGAAACACAGATGTTGGGGTTTGTGGTTCAGGGGTTTAAAATATATGATTTCCACATGTCCATAAAAAGATAAGGATGGTATGGATGTAAACAACTTTGGCTGTTAGTTTGAACCATAATTTCAGTTACGATATCAATTATGATATCAAGATTGATTTTTACACACCTGCATGTGTTTTGGGTTGTTGTGAATTTCTAGAAGAGGAATTGCTGTGTTGGTGGGATTGTTAGGCAATCCAACATCCTTGTGCATGGAAGAAAAATCTGTACAGGCTACTATGGTGAGGCTTGGAAGATATATAGCGTTAAAAAGAAATACATAAAACATAGTAAACTTCCATTTACGTGTGTGTGTTTTAACGAAGCTGTATGGATACACGTGTGCATGGAATATTTCTGGGTGTCACACATGAAACTGTTAAAGATGGTTATCTTTAGTGAGTGAGACTAGTCTGGAGTGTGCATAAAAATATTCTTTTTGTATATGTGTGCATGTTATTTTTAGTAATCACAACTAGTTTTTTTTTAATAAATATTGTTACATTGCTTACTAAAAAATACCATCTTATTAAAATTTTCAGTTATACATATTGTCAATATTAGTGATGCAAATTAATATAGTTAATTACATAATATATATTTAAACATAAGAATGAAAAATTTTTTATCAGTAAATATTCTAAATGTGTGTGGATTCCACTGGTTTCTATTTGTTAAAGCAGAAACCAAGTGAGGTGAGTTGTACTGTTAATGGAGTTCTTACTATATTTAGGCACTATTCTAAAACTCTTTCTAAATTATCTGATTTAATTCTCTTCACAATTCTTGGAGGTTGGCATCATTGCCCTTTTGTATTTATTGAGGAGGTAACACCTTCAGGAAGATCAAGTCATTTTACCAGTAGTAGATCTGGCATTACAATGCAGGTTTATGATTTTCTTTCTAGTATGCTATGTAGGCATAAGTACTTTATGTAAAAAATATGGAAATTTCATTCTTATCTAATTTTCCCTCTACTTGTGCTTCCTCAGCAATCCTAGGCTGTGCCTTTGTTCTGGGATATTTCTAGGTTGAGTTTTGAAATGAGGTACTTTGCCTTTGTTCAGATTCTACTTCTGACACTTGGCAATTATCTGTCCTCAGGCAAGTTACTTAATTTCTCTAAACCCCAGTTTCATCATTTGTAAAGCAGAGTTTTAAGGACAAAGTAAAATAATACACGTGGAGCATTTGGCACAGGACCCCCTAGAGGTTAGCTGCTGCTACCACCACCATCACTGTCATGGTGATTGCTATTATAATAGTCCACTCTGGGCTTGCCAGTCAGATTGTTTGATCATTCTTTTTTTTTTTTTCAACACAATGCCTTTATTTTATCTAGTTATTTTTATGTGGTGTTGAGAATCGAACCCAGGGCCTCGCACATGGTAGGCAAGTGCTCTACCGCTGAGCCACAACCCCAGCCCCTTGATCATTCTTTTCATTCCCTAATTGTGTAATCCTGAGAGTATAATCTTAAAATCTATTGGTTATTAAGTATTTTCATGTATTGAGAATCATTTTGTATTCTCCAAGAAAAATAAATTGATACCTGTGCAGAAAGATTTTCATTGTAATACTGCTCACTCTCAGAAGAGTGGTAATAGTATTTCAGAAAAGGATTTATAGGAATGTTTATTTAAATAACATAACAAATATTTTTTTTTCAGGATACAAATAATACAGGGTGGCTGGCCTCATTTTTAAAAAAATAATAAGCTATTATATTTAACATGTAGTTGATAGTTGGCATAAAGCGAAGTTTTTGTATTTAGTTTTCTTATACTCTATTGCATTTCCACAAATCTTTAAGATATGATTTTACAGAGATTTTTTCCATTAGTAAGGTCAGATATAGATGATTTATTTTTATTGATAACTGAAGGTTTTAAGAGAGTTTAGACTGCAATTCAGATACTATTTAGTGATAACACCATACAAAGACCTTTAATCAGGAAAAAGATTTTTAACATTATTGCTTAGTCTTACAAAATGGTGAATTTTAACCAAATTGATACCCCTCTCGTCTTGTTTCCTATACTCTTAGGTCATACTCTTTTGAAACTAGTATAGGTAATGATGTAGTTTTAAAATTAAATTAACTGTGAACAAATTCTAACTTGTTGGTCAATTCATATATTCCCCTTTACCTAGGATATTACCTCAAATTAATCTTCCTAGAAAAAGTGACTGTCCCACATTAAAAAAAAAAAAAGCAATGCAGAGCTTCATTCTTCCTTGAAGTATTATAGGGATAAAAAGTCCATAGAGGAAAAAACTGATTAAAAATTTGACATCCTACTTTTTTATATTTTTTCTGCAGCCTACATTAGAAGCTGTCTTAGTAATATTTAGACTTTTTTCATGTCATGTCTTTATTATTTTCATGCTGTATCCCAAAGACAGAACACAAAGGTAATAGAGTGTATTCTTACCATGCAATTATGTGAGACATATTTTGAAGCTTCTTTTTTAGTGGCTTGTCATTATTTTTATGAATTTTCAACAAAATATGATGTGATCTGATAGTTTATCTCCAAAGTATAGTTAGGTTCTGGGATAGGGAAAGATGAAGAAAAATCATTTAATAACTTCATTTTTACTTGAAACTTTGATTAAAAGTTAGGAGTCAGAGAGTGAAGAAAAGTAATATTAAATCAACATTGGCCTTTAAACACTGCTTTGCCTGTGAAAAAACACATTGCTTCTGCTAATTTTAGAGAAGTTTACTGGTCCTTAAAGAAGACATTCATCTAAATTTCTTTAGATACCATTTTATAATGAGTGTCATCCAGATTACTTAAAAATTTTAAGAATGTGCAAACAAAATTATCATTATTTATGTTATTTTTTAGCATATCAGATTTAGGCTAATTTTATATAAATTTGATCTTTTAGCTTTTATTATATCATCTAAATAATGCATTATTTTATGCCTATAAGAAATGACTTAGAGAATAATTATCCTATTTTAAATGATGGTAGAGGACTCCAGTAGTCTTTGCATCTTTGCTTTGATGAGATCTTTCTATAGGTTATTTGATGCTGGTTTTTGTTTTGGAATGAAGACTCTAGTCATACTCGTATAATTTTGGAAAATGTGATTTGCTTTACAATGACTCTCTTTTAAACTGTGGTTTTCCAGGAATGCATTGTAGCAAAAAGCTGGTATTCTGTATGTCCTTTAAAAAGGTCTCCCAAGATAGTTAATATTTAATTTGCTGTGCAGTGTAATAGCATAGCCAGCAGATGGTGATAAAGTATAATGAAAACCTACTTGTGGGTTGAATGTTGATCTACATGAAAAAAAATTTTATTTAAAAGATGTTGATTTTTCAGTTTATGTAGTAATAAAAACAGAATCTTTTAAATTCGCTGAACTCTATTTTTATATGTAAATTAGACACTACAAATAGTTCCTGCTCCTGAAATTGTTGGCTATATTTGTCAGGGAGCCAATCAGTATCTTCCTTTCTTGGTGCATCTTCATGTCTGTCAACCTAGTTAGGATTGCACATAGTAAAACATCCTTGAATATTATTCACCAAAATACATTCATTTCATTAAAAAATTTCCCTGATGTTTGGGCAAAGACATATTTTATAGCAGCACTAAAAGAACTTGCTGTGATAATGGTCATGTTCTGTAGCTGTGTTTTCCAATACAGTAGCCACTAGTCAGGTGTGACTGTTGAGCACTTGAAATGTGGTCGACATGACCAAGGAACAAAATTTTTTGTTCTAATTGATTTAAATAGTCACATGTGGTTAGTGATCACTATATTGGGCCACTAGTGCAGTTCTAGATCTCAGTGTTCTCATGGGCCATTGTAAAACCTGACCTACTAGATGGAGTACTGCAGGCCTCTTCTCCTTCGAGGTGAGAAAATGTGGTGGTGATGGGGCTAGGAGTTAAGTATTAGTGCATATAAACTGTCTCTGCTGTGGCGAGGCCTCTTATATGCTTATGTGCAGTTCATGGCATCCCCTTTTTGATGATGATCATCCATGAGCAATGTTTAATTGCTATTCTGTTTATTAGTGTTGGGTTTCTGAGGCTTCCTCCCTAATAGAAAAGATACTGTTTATCTTTTTCATCAGTTTGGGTAGAACACTTAGCATGAAATAAACCTGATTAATTTGTTGTATTTGATATACTTTAAAAAATATTTTTAAGTTGTAAATGGACACAATACCTTTATTTTATTTATTTATTTTCATGTGGTACTGAGGAACGAACCCAGTGCCTCACACATCCTAGGCAAGTGCTCAACCACTGAGCTACAACTGTAGCCCTTTGATATACTTTTTTTAAAAAATATTTTTTTAGTTGTAGGTAGACACAATGCCTTTATCATTTTATTTATGTGTTGCTGAGGTTCAAACCCAGGGCCTCACATATGTGAGACGAGTGCTCTACCACTGAGCTACAGCCCTAGACCCCATTGATGTACCTTTTGAAAGACATTTAATTTTGAGCTCAGAATAGAAGACTGCTACATAAACAAGAAGTAAAACTGCTTGGTAGGGCACTTAATAATATATAACATTCACACACTAATGAAACCACTTTGCTACTCATTAATTATCAACATTAGTGTGCTAGTTAAATACCATTTTAGGTATTTACCAAAGCAAGGCCAAGTGGCAGCAATTTTGTAATTGAGACGGAATATTTATGAACATAATGACTCTGCATCTTTTCTTTTAGGTATATTTTTTTTCCCCCTAAGTCAGATTTTTGACAACTATAGCCACATTTTTCTTTTTCTTTTTTTAAAAAGATGACTAAAGCTTTTTAATAGCATCTTTTTATTTCACAAGTAAATTTTGTTCTGTCAGGTAATACTAAGCAGTTTTGATTGTTCTTTTATTAATAAAAAAAGATGACAGTGATATACTAAGTGTTATAAGCAGAGATATATTGATAAATATTGATTCAAGGTATGACTATTAAGCATTATTTTTATTTTAAAATTTTAAATCAAATGTGTATTTTCAAGTAGGTAATAAGAAATATAAAGTCTCAAGATGTTTATAGGTATCAGGTCATTTTTTAGTTTTGCTGAGCATCTCATTTTTTAAATTTATTTTTTTATTTCAAATAAAGTTCTCTTAAGGAAAAAATTAAGATAAATATGTTGTAGAACATGAAAGTTACTTTTTTATTTTTAGTATTGATACTTTACTGATATTAAAGTTGTTGCTATTTATTTTTGTCTTTCACAAAAATATTTAGCAATTATACCCAAAGAATACTATTTTGAAGATGATATTTAACAACATTACCCATTGCTCAGATAAATGAAAAGACATAAAATCAAAAGTTAGTACTTAGTTTTCTAATCTAATTCAGGGTTATATCACTTTAATTTTTTTTTACGACTATGAAACATAACAAATTTAACAAATGCATAAAATGCACATGTACTAAAAGTTTAAAGAACAATGATAATATAAAAGTCCCTGAACTTTCCAACCAGCCAGGGAACATCACATTAAAATACTCCACATGACCCTGGGTGCTCCTTCCCCATTGCCTCTTCTTCCCTCCTTCTAAGCAGAAACCATTCTTATACAATGGTGTTTATCATTTCTTAGCTTCTTTCCTCTTCTTTCTTCCTCCTCCTGCTGCCTTTTCAACATTGTGTATGTTATTTTGAGATTTGCTTCTTTCACTCACCATATTTTTCAGATTCATCCATGTTAATAAAGGTAGCTGTAGTGCATTCTTTGTCTCGTAAACCTTGAAAATCAAAGTATAGCATATATATAGCAGGACACACAAAGAATAATGTATAATAATATATGTACAGCAAGAAACATCAAAGTGTGAGGCTTGATGAGTTTTAAAGAATAAAAACATCCCTAAAATCCAGACATCCCCTCTAGATCAAATGAGGAATTTAATCAGCTCTTCAGAATCCTGTCTTGCTCCCTTCCAGTCATTTATCATCCACCCCAGAGGTAACCACTGTTCTGCATGATGTCAGCATAGATTATCATTAACTGTTTTTGATTCATAAAGTGTGTTCACTTTTGTTTCTAGCCTCTTTTGTTCAACATTAGCTCATGAGATTGCTCCATGTTGTTGTATTTAAAAATAAATTTTTATTACTATGTGAATACATCACATTTTATATACATTCATTCTACTGTTGTTGGATTTTTGGATTGTTTCCAGTTTTTGTCTATTACAAATAATTCTACTGTGAACATTCTTTTACATGCCTTTTAGTGCATATATGCCCACCTTTTTTTTTTTTTTTTGAAGTTGACTTATAAGTATAATTACAGTAGACACTGCCAAAGAGTTTTCCAAGGTGACTAGGCTAATTTACATTTCCACTAGCAGGATTTGAAAGTTCCTGGCTCCCCAGTCTTGCCAACAGTTGTGTTGTTAGTGTCCTTTAATATTAGCAATTCCGGCAGGATGGGTGTGTGCTTTTAATTTACATTTTCTTTTGTGACTAATGATTTTCAGCATCTATTTTTGTTCCTATTTGACTATTTGAATCTCTGATTTTGTGGAGTTCGTATTTAAGTCCTTGACCATTATTTTCTATGTATAAAAATGATGTCTCTGTTGATTTGCTTTTATCTGTTCTGAGTACCAATTCTTTGTTGAATATATGTATTGCAAATACTTTTATCCCAATCTGTATCTTGTGTTTTCACTTTCAATTGGAGTCTTACTCCATTTTATGCTAGTGTGATAGAATATCTGAGACAACATAGTATGTAATGAACAGAATTTATGGTTCACAATTCTGGAGGCTGGGAAGTCTAATTTTAGGCTTCTGACATCTTGCAAGGGTCTTCTTGCTGCTTCATTCCATGTTGCAAGGTAAGAGGATGAGAGAGAGTGAGAATGAGAGTGAGAGAAGACAGCAAGAAAGAGAGGCAGAGGATGAATTTGCCAATTTATAATGAATCCATTCCTATTACTGCAACATTAATCCATCCGTTCATGTGGATCAGGACTAATTACCTGCTGAAGGTCCTGCTTAATACTGTTACCATGGCAATTAAATTTCAACATGGGTTTTGGAGGTGATAAACATCCAAACCATCTGTTGAACATTATTAATTATAATATAGTTTTTGTGCTATCTGTTGTGTGTGTTTTTTATGGGTGTTTGGGATTTTTTGGCTTGCTTATCCCAAGATCATGGAGGTGATCTCCTATGTTTTTTTTCTAGAAAACTTATTTTACTTTTCTATTAGGTATATGGTATATCTGGAATTGATTTTTCTGTATGAAGTGAGGTAGGGATCATGGCTGGGTTCATCTCCTCTGTCCCCATAACCCTCCAGTGGATATCCAATTGATTCTTTCTCCACTGCTGTTCTGGGTACCATTTTTTTAAAAAATAATTTTTAGTTGTAGATGGATACAATACCTTTATTTTATTAACTTATTTTTATATGGTACTGAGGATCAAACCAACTGCCTCACGTGTTGGGTGAGTGCTCTACCACTGAGCTACAACTCCAGCCCCTTGGCACCATTGTTATACACTAGGAAATCTTATTTGTATAGGCTTATTTCTGGTCTCTAGTTTCTTCATTGGTCAGTTTATCTATCTCTGTGTTATTACCATACTGCCTTAATTACTGTAGCTCTGAAATAAATATTGATTTTTTTTGTATAGCATAGGCCTTCCTAAGCCCTAGGCAAACAATGATTTCCTTTTTCTGTTTGTATTTGTGTTCTTTAATTTTCTAAAAATTTCATAAGTGGAATCATAAGATATGTAGTTCTAAGTGTCTGGTTTTCACTTTAGTACCCCACTCTCAAAAAACTTTTGAAGTTTTTAAGTTTATATATATATCAATCAGTTCATTCCTTTTTGTTTCTGATTGGCATTTCATGGATGACTATATCTCGTTTTGTTTATCCATTTATCAGTTAAGTAGATATTTGTTTTGTTTTCAGTTTTCACTATTAGAATATTCCTGCTGTGGACTTGTTTTTGTGTGTGCATATGTGTGCATGCTGTGGATTTAACTCAGGGCTTAATGCATGTTAAGCATGTATACTACTCATTAGTGTTCAGTACTGTATCCCAGCTGCTACAGAAATTCAAGTTTTTGATTGGCCATTTTTTCTTTGTATTTCTCTTGGGTAGATATCTAGAAGTGGGTTGTGTTTTTAAGTGTATTGTATTTTTCTTTTTTTATGGTTCTGATGATAGAACCCAGGGCCTCATACATGATGAGCAAGCACTCTACCACTGGGCTACATCCCCAGCCCTTTAAGTGTATTTTTAACTTAAAACATTATTAAACTATTTCCCAGTCTGGGCCCCTTTTAATTTCATATTGTCTCTTTTTTCAGTCCAAGGTGGAAGTTATTTTGTTGATATAAGAAAAGTACAAAAGGAGTTGGGGTAAAAACTAAAGCAAAATGATAGACTAAATCTTAGAACAATCTTAGCCTTGAAAAAAAATCTTAGAACCATATTAATAATTACATTAAATATAAATGAACTTAACACTCAAGTTAAACTGGATAAAAATTCAGTAACCAACTTAATATTATATATAAGATACATACTTTAAATACAAAGACAAATAACTTAAAAACAAAATACAATACAATGAGATGTACTGTGGAAACAATAAGGCTAAGGAAGGTGAATGACTATTTTAGATATCAGATAAAATAGAATTCAAGACAAGGAGAATTACAAAAGACTAAATGGTAAGAATCAGTTCATAAGCATGTTATAACAATTATAAATGGGTAAGTAACAAGTAATAGAGCAACACAAATACACAAAGCAAAAACAAAACAAAAATAACAGGTAAAGGGATAAGTAGACAAATGCACAAACATTACCACAGATTTTAACAACCCTTTCTTGGAAACTGAGGCAACAACTAGATCAAAAAAAAAAAAAAAAAAAAAAAAAAGGGGGATATAGATTTCAAGAATACTCTAAACTATTACAGCCTAATGAATATTTATAAAATAGCCATCCAATAACCGCATTTGTTCAGTGCATAAGGAAAATTCACCCACGTAGGTCATGACTGGGTCATAAAAAAATCTCCAGTGGTTGAAGATTATATTTTTTTTCTTCATTGGAATTGAACAAGAAATCAACAATAATGGTTAACCCAGAAAAGCCCTCAAAAGTTTATAAGTTAAGAAAACTCACTTTGGTGTAACCTATGGGTCAAAGAAGAGATTAGAAGAGAATTTGGGAAATATTTTTAATCAAATATTTTTGATTAATATGGGATGACATATTTATGGGATGCAGCTAAAGTGGTTAAAAAGTTTTTAGTGTTTTTTCAGGGGAAAAAGTAAGATCTAAAACTAGTGATCAAAGCCTTTTGAAACTTGAAAAAGAAGACCTAAATGAACACAGTGTCAGAAGAAGAAAATAAAATAGAAGTAGAAAATCAATGTAACAGAAAACAACAGAGGAAAATCAATAGAATCCAACAATGATTTTTTTTTTTTGCAGGGGAGGGGGATACTAGAGATTGCACTCAGGGGCACTAGACCACTGAGCCACATTACCAACTCTATTTTGTATTTCATTTAGAGACAGGGTCTCACTGAGTTGCTTAGCACCTTGCTGTTGCTGAGGCTGGCTTTGAAATCGAGGTACTCCTGCCTCAGCCTTCTGAGCTGCTGAGATAACAGGTGTGTACCACTGCGCCCAGCCCAACACTGATTTTTTTTGAAAAGATAAATGAAGTTGATAAACTTTAGTTAGATTGATCAGATAAAAAAGAGAAAAATGTGAAAAAATAAGAAAACTTGTAGTTTAGGTTTATAATTCCTCGTTTTTTCTTTTTTATGATTAATAAGATGCATAAAATAATTGTAAATATATATAATGGGTGCACAACATAAATAACAAAGCGAGGAGGATGAATAGAGCTATAAAGGAGTAGAGCTTTTATTTGTCATTATGCTTGAATTTTAAAATAGATTGTTGTAACTTAGGGAATTTTAAGTTTCATCTTAGGGTAATCACAAGATGTTTACAGAATATGCACAAGAGGCAATGAGAAAAAAATTAAAACATTATTACAAAAATCAACTAAACATATAGGAATACAGTAAGGGAGGAAATAAGTAGGACTAAGGTAGAAGCCACATAGGAAATAACAACAATAAAGATGACAAGAAAACAAAACAGTTATAGTAAGTCCTTCCTTACCAGTAATTACTTTAAATATAAATGAATTAAAATTTTCTGATTAGAATACATAGATTGGTAGCATGTATTAAGACAACAACAGGATTCAATTATATACTGTTTATAAGAGACTTTATATCTGAGGACATGCATGATTGGATAAGAAAGGATGGAAGGTGATATACTGTTCAAGTAAATATTAACTCAGAGAGCAGGGGTGACTAATATCAGGCAAAATGAAACTATGTAAAAATTTTAATAGGGACCAAGAAGGACATTATATAATTATGAATGGGTGAATTCACTAGGAAGAACAATTATAAACATATGCTTCAAACATCAGAATTCCTAAATAGATGAAGTAAATATTATAGAACTGAAGGAGAATAGAGAAAGTTCTACAGTAATATTCCAGGACTTTAGTACCCCACTCTCAAAATTAGAATAACTAGGCAAAGATCAATCAAGAAACAGAAAATATGAAGCTTGGTGCTGTGTTGCACACCTATAATCTCAGCTGCTTTGGATACTGAGCCAGGAGATTCTAGGTTAGAGGTCAGCCTAGTCAATTTAGCAAGACTCTCAAAATATAAAACAAAAAAAGGCTGGAACATAGGTGACTGGCAGAGTACTTGCTAGTGTGCATAAGTCCCTGGTTCAATCTCCAGTACCAAAAAAGATGAATAAAGTTAAAAAAATGGAAATACATAGACAATATGAACAACATTATAGACCAATTTGAGCTAATAGATGTAAACAGAACACTGCAGCCAGAAAGCAGCTTTTTCTGAAGTGCACGTGGAACATTCTTCAGGATATGCCATAAGTGATGCCACAGAGCAAATCAGTACATGTAAAGAAATCAAAAAAATTTAAAGTATCTTTTCCTATCCCAAAGGAGGGAAATTAGAAATCAATAGAAAGGAAAGTGGAAAATCCATAAACTTGTAAAAGTTAACAAACTTAAATAGCTGATGGATTAAAGAAGAAATCACAAAGGAAATTAGAAAATGTTTTCAGACCAATGAAAACAAACAAAAAAACCAACATAACAAAATTAAGGATTGCTGTGAAAACAGTGCAAAGAGGAAAATTTTTTGTCTTAAAGGTGCTTATATTAACAAAGAAGAAAAGTCTCCAGTTAAACGTACACCTTAAGGAAGCAGAAAAAGAACTTAAAGAGAAAACTTAGGAAAGAAATAATAAAGAATAGCACAGAGGGCTGGGGTTGTGGCTCAGTGGTAGGGTGCTTGCCTCATGTGTGAGGCACTGGGTTTGATTCTCATTACCACATATAAATAAGTGAATAAAATAAAGGTCTGTCAACAACTAAAAAAATATGTAAAAAAGATTAGACCAAAAATAGACAAAATAGAGAGTAGAAAAACAATGGAGACTATCAATAAAAACTACTAAGTGTATTTTTTTGGGAAAAGATCAACAAAAGACCAATTTTAGCTACAAGGACTAAGAGAAAAGAGAGCACTCAATTCAGAAATGAAGGGGGGATGTTACAATTTGACAGAAATAAAATGGATTTTTAGAGACTTTATGAACAATTGTATGTTAATGTATTGAATAATCTAGATAATATGGAAAATTTTCTAAAAACACTCAACATACCAAGATTAAATTGGGAAGAAATAGAAAATCTGAGCTAGTCTGTAACTAGAAAGGAGATGGAATTGGTAATCAAAAAACCTCTCAACGGGGGAAAAAAAACAAACCCAAAAAACCCGGAACCAGGTGACTTCACTAGTGAATTATACTTAATCCTTCCTTAAACTTTATCAAAAGAGAAAGGAACACTTCTCATTTCATTGTGTGAGGCTAGCATTAAGCTGGTATTATAGGCAGACAAGGACACAACAATAAAGGAAACCTATAAGCTAAAACCTGATGAACATGGATGCAAAATTCTCAATAAAATAATTGAAAGCTAAATTTAACAACAAACTAAAAGGCTTATATATCTTGACCAAATGGGATTTTTTTCCTGGAATGCAAGGATAGTTTGATATATGAAAGTCTATAATTAAGATATACCACATTAACAATATGACAGAAAAAGACCTCACACAATTATCTTAATTGATTCAGAAAAATCACTTGACAAAAATTTATCAACATTTGATTAAAAAACTTAGAAGGAAACTACCACAACATAAAAAGGCCATATAAGAAAAGCCTGTAGCCAAAATATTTAGGTGAAAGGCTGAAAGCTTTTCTATTAAGATCAAGAATAAGGGAAGATAGTTTGTTTATACGTGTGTATTCAAAAGAGCACTACACGTCCTAGCCAGAGGTATGGACAAGGCAGAGAAATAAGAGGCATCTAAAGTAGAAACAAAGAAGTAACATTATCTTTATTCACAAACAATGTACATATATGTTTTACATATGTTTACATATATGTAAAAAACCCTAAGGATGAAATTCATTCAGCCTGTTTGCAAGATACAAAATCAGTACACACAAAATATTTGCATTTTAATATACTAACAGTGACTAATCTGAAAAGGAAGTTAAGACTCAGTAACATTTTCAATAGCATCAAAAAGAATTAATTACTTAGAATAAACTTACCCAGGGAGATAAAAAATTTGTACACTGAAAGTTACAAAATCTTTGCTGAAAGAATTAAAAAGATACCAATAAGTAAAGTAGCCTGTGTTCAAGATTTGGAAGAGTTAATATTTTACAGATGTTAATATGACACAAGATGAGCTACAGATACAATAAAAATCCCTATCAATATCCCAGTAAGATTTTATTTTTCCAGAAATTGAAAAATACATCCTAATGTTCATGTCAAATCTCATTAATGAAGGCAGGAGTATTGATGAAAAGAATGGATTTGTAGAACAGAATGGAAATTCTAGAAATAGGCCTCATGTATATAATCAGTTGATTTTCCCTAACGATGGCAATGAAATTGAAGGAAGAGGTCTTTTCATCAAATTGTGTTGAAACAACTTGATATCCATTAAAAAAACAGTGAAAAGGGTCATAGACTTAAATGAAAATGCCACAACTATAGAACTTCTAGAAGAAAGCAGAAAATCTTGGGAACTTGGAGTACACAAATACATCTAAAATAGGATGTAAAAACTGAACAGTTAAATAAAATATTTTTGTAAAGTCTTTTTTCTTAGAAAGCTGTCATTTGGAAATTACCTAGCAAGGTACAGAATGGGATGGGAGAAAATATATTCATTACATATATCTGATGGACTCTTGCATAGAATATCTATCTATCTATCTATCTATCTATCTATCTATCTATCTATCTATCTATCTATCTTTTACAACTCAAGAAAAGATAGAAAGCAATCCAATTAATGTGTAGAAGAGTTTGTAGACAGTTTCAAATGAAATTATATGAAGGGATGATATACATACATGAAAAGATAGTCAGTGCTGTTTTTTATTTGGTAGATGCAAATTCTAAAGCACAATTTGAATCCAGTATATATCCATTAGTAGGGCTAAAATTGCAGAGATTTAGAAAACCACTATGGGGGTAATGTAATGCAACTGGAAGTCTTATATACCATTGATGGGAACATAGTATAGCACAACCACTTTGGAAAACAGTTTGGAACTTTCTTATTTTTAATAACATAGCATATGACCAAGCAGTTTTATTCCTATATATTCAATCAGGATAAATGAAAACATGTCTACATAAATACTTGAGTGTTCACAGCAGCTTTATTTATCATAGCCAAAATGTATAAACCATCTAAAAGTCCATCAATATGTGAATAGAAAAGCAAATTCTAGTTTATACATATAATGGAATACTACTAAGCAATAAAAATGACTTTTGGATACACGCAACAACATGGATAAATCTCAAAAGCATCTTCAGTGATAGAAGCCAGACATACAAATGTATATGCTGTTTTAATTTCATATATAAGAGATTCTAGAAAATATTTGTCATCTGGGATTGGAGGAGGAGGTAGGTTGATTCTAAATGGTCTCAGGAAAATTTTGGGGTGTGCTGGGAACAATTTGTATATTTATTGTGCAGCTACACAGGTGCATACTTTTGTCAAAGCTCATTAAATTCTACATTTTAATTTATTTTCTTTTAAAAATTTGTTCTAATAATGTATGACAGTAGAATGCATTTTGACACATTATATGCAAATGGAGCACAACTTCTCTTCCTCTGGCTGAACACAGTGCAGTCACACTGGCAGTGTAATCATACATGTATATAGGTAAATAATGTTTGTCTCATTCCACTGTCCTCATCCCCATATCTCCTTCCCTCTCCTCACTCCCCTCTGCACAATCCAAAGTTCCTTCATTCTTTCCTACTCCCTTTTCCCACATTATGGATCAGCATCCACTTACCAGAGAAAACATTCAGCCTTTGATTTTTTGGGTTTGGCTTACTTCACTTGTTAGCATGATATTCTCCATCTCTACCCATTTACTTGCAAATGCCATAATTTCATTCTTCTTTAAGGCTAAGTAATACTCCATTGTGTATATGTACCATACTTACTTTATCCATTCATCTGTTGAAGGGCATCTAGTTTGGTTCCATAGTTTAGTTACTGTGAATTGAGCTCCTATATACTTTGATGTAGCTGTGTCACTGTAGTATTCTGATTTTAAGTTCTATAGGTATAGACCAAGGAGTGGGATAACTGGGTCAAATGGTTGTCCATTCCCAGTTTTCTGAGGAATCTCCATACTGCTTTCCATAGTGGTTGCACCAATTTGCAGTCCCACCAGCAATGTATGAGTGTGGCTTCTCCCTGTATCCTCGCCAACACTTATTATTGCTTGAATTCTTGATAATTGCCATTCTGAATGGAGTGAAATGAAATTTTAGAGTAGTTTTGGTTTGCATTTCTCTAACTGCTAGAGATGATGAACATTTTTTCATATGTTTGTTGATGGATTATATTTCTTCTTCTGTGAAGGTTCAAGCACTTCACCACTAAACCACAATCTCAGCCCCTCTTTGCAGTCTTGATTGGCATTTTCAGTACTGTTTCTTCATTATATCCTGAGTTTCTGTTTGTTTTTGTGGTCACCAGCTCTTAATTTCATCTTCCTTTCAAGAGCAAGGCACTCCAGCCCAGCCTCTGGTTTCTTGGTGAGTTTGACTTTGTTCTCCTACTTTAGTGGAGCACTTTGGGTCCCTCTTTTTACTTTTTGATAGTCATGCTTCCTACTATCTTTTTAGTTGCTTCTGGAATCAGAGTCTGGTAGACCATTTCCATCCTTTCCATTGCAGTGCATTTTTGTCCAAGACAAACTGGTCCAAAGTCTGTCTTTAAGACTTCTCTATGCAATCTTTTATATTTATTTATTTAGTAATTGTAAATGGACACAATAATTTTATTTATTTATTTTTATGTGGTGCTGGAGATTGAACCCAGTGCCTCACATGTGCGAGGCAAGCACTTCACCACTGAACCACAAACTCAGCCCCTCTTTGCAGTTTTGATTGGCATTTTCAGTACTATTTCTTCATTATATCCTCAGTTTCTGTTTGTTTCCTCCTTCTGGAATTCATTTTGCCTCTGTGTTAAGAGATTTTGAATCTATATTCTTTCTCCCTTACACTTTTATTTATTATATTCATCACTTTTTTGCTTTTGTTTTTTCAGAGAATTTTTTGAACTAGTTTTTTAATCCATTTTTTTAATATTCTGCTATATTAGTCTACCATTTTATTTATCCATTGTGATTTTAAAATAGGTAATCACGTTTTTCATTTGTAATCACTGTTTTATGATTATAGGTTGTTCAATTTCCCTTTCACACAGTGGCCACCTGAATCACATTGTGAATGCAAATTAAATAAACATTCAGAAGTTTCTCATATTTTATTTATTGCAAGATTATGTAACATGAGATCTAACATCTTAACAATTTTTTTTAGTGTATAGCACAATATTGTTAATGGTAAGCACAATGTTTTCCAGCAAATCTCTATAACTTTTTCATTTTTCTTTTTAAAAAAAATATTTATTTTTTAGTTATAAGTGGATACATTAACAGTGCCTCACGCATGCTAGGTGTGTGCTCTATCTTTGAGCCACAACCTTAGCCCTTCAGGGGGAGGGAGAAGAAGGAAAGGGGATATAATGGGAAATAAAATTAACCAAATTATATTGTTATATCATGTGCATATACAAATATGCAACAATGAATTCTATTGTGTATAAATGTACATATATATATAAATATTATGCATAAATCCATACACATATGCCCAACTGATCTTTGTAAAGGTGCCAAGAACACACAATGATAATGGGTTCTCTCTTTAAGTGTTAGGAAAACTGAAAATCCACAAGCAGAAAAATAAAAGGTGTTCCTTATCTCATATTATACACAAAAAAATCAACTAGAAATTGATTAAAGACTTAAACAAAAGACCTGAAACTGCAAAACTACTAGAAGGCAACCTAGTACTTTCTACTGATGTCCCTTCAGTTTTCATGAGATCTTCCCTCCCCCTTTTTTTTTTCTTCTCTAGCTTCTCTTCTCTAACATGAGACAAAACATGTCCTTTGACCTTCTAAGTTTGGTTTATTTTGCTTAATATAGTATTCTCAAGTTCCATCCATTTTTCTGTAAATGACATAATTAAATTTTTTTTTACTTAATAACTTAATATTTATTTCAAATAAATCTGAAATGTTGAAGGATGTGATGAGAATGCTTTCACCTCATTGGAATTCAGTTTATCTACAAAATGAGAGAATTGAATAAAAAATCCCTTTTGACCCTTCCCATTCTAAACATGTTGTGTTTCCATGCTTATTGAATTGGAGTACCCAAATGTGGAGTCCATTCAAATGTTACCCAGTTGCATTGCCCAGTGACAGTTACCGAGATATTCACTGAGTTATTCCTGAAGTATTATTCCTGCTTTGAAGATAGGATGTAATGTATTAACTACTTACAGTTGAAGTAAACTGCAATGGTTAGAAAATTATGGGGGTGACTGCCTCAATCTTGCTATCTGGCAAACCTTGCAAGAGGTAACAATAAGGCTGGCGAGCAGAAAAAAATCTGGGCAATATTCAAATTTGAAAAGAACAGTTATGCTGAAATCAAGGCAGAAGATCCAGGTCCTTGGTTGGCTTATCTGGGTGAACTTTTTTTTTTTTTGACATAGCTTTATATATATATATATATATTTTTTTTTTTTCCTAATATTCTATTTGTTGTTGATGGACATTTATTTATTTATTTATATGTGGTGCTTGTTTATTTATTTATTTATTCATTCATATGTGGTGCTAAGAATCGAACCTAGTACCTAGTAGTAGGCAAGCACTCTACAACTGAGCCACAACCTCAGCCCATCCCCATAGCCTTATTGAGGTAAAAGTGAAGTATAATAAATGCACATATTTAAAGTATTCAGTTTGTTCAGTTTTGACATGTATCTAGCCAATACAATCAATATAAAAATAATTTCTGTTAATTTTTAAAATTTGAAGTCATGCAGACTGTTTCCTGCATGATTTATTACATTAGAAATCAATCACCTTAAGATATATAGAACCCCACCCCAACATGTCAACTATTTTAAAATTAAATGGCACACCTATAAATATCTCAGAGGTCAAGGAAGAAAGCACCAGAAAATAAATAAAAAGTCCTTTGAACTAAGTGATAATAAAAGCTTAAAATATCAGGATCTCTGGGATGAAACAGTACTCAGATGAACATTTGTGACTTAAAGTACTTGTACTTAAGTACTTAAAGTACTTATCAGAAAGAAGATAGAATAACAATCAAATTATTTTCAAATTATGTAGTAGGAAGGAAAAAATAAGAGTAGGAGCAGAGATATATGAAATAGAGAAGAAATAATACAGCTAAAATGTGATAAAAACCAAACAAGTCTCATCAAGATGAAAAGCAAGAACACAAAATATCAGTGGAAAGGGAGCTACCACAATAACCCTATAGATGCTAAAATATATTAAGGTAATAGTACAGTTGTGTGCCAACATATGTGATAGCTTACTGGTCTGTATTAGAGAAGGATCTGTGTGCTGCTGAGAAGAAAGTGTATTTAGTCATTGACGGATGAAATATTCTACATATGTCTGTCAAGTCTAAATTATCAGTTGTATTTTTTACTTCTTTAGCTTCTTTATTTAGTTTTTGTTTAGACGATCTATTCATAGGTGACAGAGGCATGTTAAAGTTACCCAGTATTATTGTGTTGTGGTCTATTTGATTCTTGAAAAGGTTTTGTTTACTTAGATGCTCCATTGTTTGGGGCAGAAATATTTATGATTGGTATGTCTTGTTGACATATAATTCCATTAAGCAGGATGAAATAGCCTTCTTTGTCCCTTCTGATTAACTTTGACTTAAAGTTCACTTTTTCTGATATTATAAAAGAAATCCCTGCTTGTTTATGTGATCCATGTAAGTGATATGTTTTTCCCCCCGTCCTTTCACCTTCAGTCTGTGGATGTCTTTGCTATGAGGTGAAGTCTCTTGAAGACAGCATATTGTTGGGTCTTGTTTCTTAATCCAATTTGCTAATCTACATCTTTTGATTGATGAGTTTAGGCCATTAATATTCAAGGTTGTTATTGAGATAAGATTTATATTCCCAGTCAATTGGGTTTATTTCTGGTTGTTAATTTGAATTAGTTTATCCTTTGGTTGACTATTCCTTTAGTGTAGTTCCTTCCTTTGTTGGTTTTCACTTTTTTTTTTTCATTTTATCTTCATGGAACATTTTGTTGAGAATGTTCTGTAGTTTAGGCTTTCAAGTTGTGAATTCTTTTAACTTTTGTTTATCATGGAAGGTTTTTAATTTCATCTTTAAATCTAAAGCTTAATTTTGCTGGATATAGGATTCTTAGTTGGTATCCAGTTTTTTCAGAGCTTGGTATATGTTATTCCAGGACTTCCTAACTTTAAAGGATTTGGGTTCCCACTATATGTAATCTGATATTTTTCTCTTGCAGCCTTTAAAATTCTATCCTTATTCTGTATGTTAGGCATTTTTATTATAATGTACCTTGGTGTGGGTCTGTTGTAATTTTGTAAATTTGGTGTCCTGTAAGCTTCTTGCATTTGATTTTCCATTTCATTCTTATGGTTTGGGAAATTCTCTGATATTATGTCATTGAAAAACTTGTGCATTCCTTTGGTTTGTATCTCTGCAACTTCATCCTCTTGATAAATCTTAAATTTGGTCTTTTCATGTTATCCCATAGTTCTTGGAAGTTCTGTTCATGGTTTCTTAACATCTTCTTTCTGTGCTAAACTCTATTTTCAAGGTTATAAATTTTGCCTTCCCTGCCTGAGTTTCTATCTTGTAAGTGGTCTAGTCTGTTGGTGATGCTTTCTATTGAATTTTTAATTTGGTTTATTGTTTCCTTCGTTTTGAGGATTTCTTCTTTTTTTTTTCTTTCAGAATCTCTGTCTCTTTATTGAAGTGATCTTTAACTTTTTCTCTCTGATTTCATTTCTTATACTATCCTTTACTGCGCAGATCAGTTTTAACTATGTACATTCTAAACTCCTTCTCTGACATTGGTTCCACTGTGGTGTGGATGGATTTTGTTACTGGAGTATCTTGGTTTGTTGGGGAGATTTGTTTCCTTCCTTTTTCATGTTGTTTGTGTGCCTGCCCATCTAACACTATGAATCTGAGGCAGTAAAATTTCTACTCTGTGGACTTATAGTGTCCCTGAAGGTTTCTAGTGTCTCATTGTTTAGCGGGAGACAAATGATAGTAACAACCAATGCAAACAATTTATACCATTAAACCAAATAGTTTTTACTATGATGTTTAAAATATTAGTTATCACAATAAATAGAGATTATATGATCAGTTATTACCTACAATAAAAACAGCAAATTTGCAAAAGACTTTACAATTTCAAATGGTGGGCAGGAAGAGAACAGAAGTGATATAGGATGTGATGACTATGAGGGAGGAGGAGAGATGAAGAAGTAAAAAATTAAAGGAAGAGTGAAAGAGAGAACAATAGAATTTGGCTATTAGCAGAAAAGAGACAATCAAGGGAAATAGAAAAATATATATAAAGTAAAAATTTAAAAAATAAATTAAAAATAAAAATAAAAGAATAAAAAACAAAATTAAAATATACTTATCAAACATCCTAGTTCACAGAAATCTAATCCATGAAAAGTAACTGGTTTAAAAAATGGTAGAAATAAGAAAAAAACCCAAATATGAATATGTACAAATGTCCATGTACCATTAAAGTTACAAGTAAGCGGAAAAAAAGGAAAAAAGGATCTTGATGAAAATTGAAGAATTCTTTCTATTGGAGTTCAAAAGATTCTCAGTTACTTTTCTCAGTAGTTTTAGGTGGGGTTCCCTCTAGCATGATGCCTCACCCTCTGGATTGATGGAGTGAGAGAGGTAATCCTATAGGCAGAACTCCTGGAGGCAGGGTTTAGATTTAGGTGGGCTCCCTGTTCTTCGCTGAATACCTGTTGATCTGGAGACTTTATATCAGTGCACCTCCAGCATCCAGTACTTGCTGGTCCACACTGGAAGACTGTAACCCACGGATCTCCCCTGGGTTTCACTTGTGTGGTAGGGGAGCCATGTCATCTTCGGGCACCATATTTCCTGGTCTCCAGTTCAGTTTCCAAACAATCTCTCCTGCCCCCAACCTTCCAAGTTCCCGGCCAGATGCGTCTCTCCCAGAAGGTCCCGCAAGCAGTTGGATTGGAGGGGGAAGGGTAGTGCTGAGTGGGTTTCCATGACCTGTGTAAACCTCTCTCAATGTTTGATTTTTCTTCTGGTCACTTAAGCACACTCTATATCGTGGGCCTAATGTGGGCCTGTATTTCGGGCCCCATCAGCTGCCAGTTCTCACACAGCAGCTGCATACCTCCTGGAGAGATGGCAGCTTCGCCCTACATACAGATATTGTGTAGTACATCTTTCAGGTTTGCTGGGCAGTGTCCTTGATCTCACACCCTTTGTACCCTGGCATGCCTCCAGCCTCCCCAAAATACAGGTTCTTTTAATTTCCTTATCCCTCCTCTATGCTCATGGAGGGACTGCTCTGGCTGGTGCTTAAGGCCCAGCTGAGGCAGTAGCTGTACAGCTGAGGATATCTTCTTTATTTTATAATATCTAATCTCCTGAGTCCATGGTCTGCTTTGAATGTCCAATTTTAAATTCCAGTAAAGTTCCTCTCTTCTTTTTTGTTCACCTACCTTGCTGAGAAGCTGCCTGTCTGCTTTCTTGGTTTCACTCCATGGAGCAGCTAAGAAAGGGACCTCCTCTATTCTGCCATCTTGAAAACCTCTCTGGATCTTCATTGTTCTTTGTGGCCGAATAAAACTCCATGTGTGTATATATATATATATATATATATATATATATATATATATATATATATATATATACCAATTTTTCTTTATCCATTCATCTGTTGATGGACACCTATGCTGGTTCCATAATCTGGCTGTTGTGTATTGTGCTGCTACAAATGTGGGTGTTCATGTATTGCTATAGAATTATATGACTTTAATTCCTTAGGATAACTATCCAGGGTGGTATAGCTGGGTCATATGGTGGTTCTATTCCTAGTCTTTTGAGGAACTTTCATGCTGATTACCATAGTGGTTTTACTAATTTACAATTCCACTAGTAGTTTTATAGGGTTCCTTTTTTTCCCATATCTTCTTTAGCATTTATTTTTGTAATATATTTTGAAATTAGGAAGGGTCATATCTCTAGCTTTGTTCTTTTTGTTCAAGATTGCTTTGACTATTCAGAGTCTCTTGTAGTTACATATGGATTTTAGGATTATATTTTCTACTTCTGTAAAAAAAGCCATTGGAATTTTGATAATAGATTGCTTTAGTAGAGAGTATGGTTATTTTAACAATATTAATTTTACTAGTCCATGAGTACAGTGTACTTCGCCATTTATTTGTCTTCTTCAGTTTCTTTCAAAAATGTTTTATAGTTTTTATTATATACCTTTTTTAAAAACTTCATTGACTAAATTTATTCTTAGATAGTATATTCTGTTTGGTTCTATTATAAAAAAAAAAGATTATTTCTTGGGGCTGGGGCTATAGCTCAGTGGCAGAGTGCTTGCCTAGCATATGTGAAGCACTAGGTTTGACCCTCAGCACCACATAAAAATAAAGGCATGCTGTCTATCTACAACTACCAAAAAAAAAAAAAAAAAGTCAAACTAAAAAAAAAAAAGAACAAAAAACAAAAACTACTTCTTTTTCTCTATTGGTTATGTATCCTGAAATTTTACTAAATTTGTTTATCCTTCCTGACAGTTTTTTAAATGCAATATTTGGGGTTTTCTAAATATAAGGTTATATCTAAAAACAGATACTATTCCTTCTTTACTGATTTGGAAGCCTTTTATTTATTTTTCTTACCTAATTGCTCTGCCTAAGATTTCTAGTGCTATGTTGAATATAAGTGGTAAGAATGAGCATCCTTACCTTATTCTGGATCTTAGAAGAAAAGCTTTTAGCTTTTCAAGGTTGAGTACTGTGTTAGCTATGAGCTTGTCATTTGTGGCCCTTATTTTATTTTTTTGAGTTATTGTCCTTCTATACCTAACTTACTGAGTTTTTAATCATGAAAGAATGTTGAATTTTGTCAAGTACCCTTTCTGTATCTGTTTAGATGGTTGTAAAAATTTTATCCTTCTTTCTTTTAATGCAGTATATTCATTTATTGTTAAGCAGATATTATACCATCCTGTAATCACAAGAATAAATTCCACTTGATCATGATGTATGATCTTTTTAATTTGTTGTTGAATTGAGCTAATATTTTGCTGAGAGTTTTTGTATCTGTGTTCATCAAGGATATAGGCCTATAATTTTCTTTTCTCTTAGTGTTGTCTCATTTTAGTATTAGGGTAAAGTGAGTTTGGAAGAATTCTCACTTCTCCAATTTTTTGGATGAGTTTGAGGTGGATTGATGTTAATTCCTTCTTTGAAGTATTAGGTAGCATTCACCAGTGAAGTCACCTGTTCCTAAGCGGTTTTTTATTGGGAGGTTTTGGATTACTGATTCCATCCCCTTACTAGTTATAGGTTGGTTCAGATTTCATGTTTCTTCACAATTCAGTCGTGATAGATTATGTGTTTTGAGGAATTTTTCCATTTCATCTAGGTTAGTTGATACGTTGACATTTTCTTGTAGGACTCTGAGAGTTCTTTTCATTTCCATGAAATTTGTTGTAATGTCCCCTCTTTCATTTGTGATTCGAGTTACTTGAGTAACTTTTTTTTTTTTTCCTAGTCCTGGGAGCCTAAAGTTTGTCAATTTGTTGATCTTTTTCAAGAAAAACCAAAACAAACCTCCCTGCCTCCTTGGTTGATTTCATTGTTTTTCTACTCTCTATTTTGTTATCTCTGCTCTCATCTTTAGTATTTCCTTCCTTGTGGTAGCTTTGGGTTTAGTTTGTTCTGCTTTTTCTGGTTCCTTATGGTATAAATTTAGGTTGTGGATTTGAGATTTTTCTTATTTTTTAACATAAGCACTTTAACACCTATAAACTTTCCTCTTAGCACTGCTTTTACTGCATCCCATAATTTTATTATGTTGTATTTGTTTTCATTGATCTTAAAATATTTTCTAATTTTCCTTGTTATTTATTGTTTGATTCATTGGTTGTTTAATTTTTACTTATTTGTGGATTTAGCATTGCTATTTGTAAATTGCCTTCTAATTGATTTACAATTCCTTTGTACATTTTTTCCTCTCATTGTCTTTTCTTGTGAGTTTATTTTATTTTGGGTTGGTATGGTATGCTTTGATTCTTTTTCTTTATATTTTTTGTCTACCACATTAAAAAAAATTGTGTTGCTATAAGGCTTACATAAATCATGTTTTGGTTATAATAGGCTACGACAGTCCTCTCTTAATAACAGTTTTACTTTCTGTAGTTTCAGTTACCCACAGTAAACTTCAGTCAGAAAATATTAAATGGAAAATTCCAGAAATAAGCAATCCATATATTTTAAGTTGTGCATCATTCTGAATAACATGATAAATTCTTGTGCTGTTCATTCCATCCTGCTTGGGATGCAAATCATCTTTTTGTTTAGTTTATCCACACTATGTATGTTACTTGCCCATAGTAACTTAATAGCTGTCTGTTATTAGTATTGCACACATGATTCAGTAATATCTTCTATTTAAGGTTTCCAGTGGAATGGGGAAGGGTCTTAAAATGTATCTTTCATGAATAATGGGACTACTGTATTTTGGGCTAGTAATAATTTGACTTTGATCATGCAGAAGAACTCTATATTATTACTCCCTCCATGCTTTATGTTGTTAATGTCCCAGTTTTTACTTTTTTTGTATTATATATCCAATAACAAAATATTATAATCATAGTTGAATTTTAAGATTTTTTTCTTTAACTTTTAAAGTTGGAAATGATTTATGTACCACATTACATTAATGGGGTAATCTGTATTTCACTATATAATTACCTTCACCAGTGGCTTTACATTTCTATGGGTTTTCATGCTGCTAATTAGCATCCTTTAATTTCAATTTGAAGATATCCTGTTAGCATTTCTTCTAAGTTGGGTCTTTTGGTGCTGAATTCCTTCAAGTTTTATATCTGGGAAAGTCTTTCTTCTTCATTTCTAAAAGAAAGTTTTGTAGGATATAATATTCTTGGTTAGCAGTTTTTCTCTTTCAGTATTTGGAATGTATCATTCTCTCCTGGCCTGTAAGGTTTCTTCTGAGAAATCCAGTGAAAATCCTATGGGGACTCCTTTATTGAATATGAGTTACTTTTCTCTCTTTATTTCTTTGAGTGTTGACAATTTGATTCATGGTGTGTCTTAGTGTAGATCTCTCTATATTTAACTTGTTTAGAACTTTTTGGAGATCCATTTCCCTTTCCAGATTATTTCTTTAAGTAAGCTTTCTTTAAGTATTTATTTATTTAAATAATCTTAATGCCTCTTTCTGTTTTTTCTTTCTTCATTACAATAATACATATATTGTACTGCTTGATATTGTCCCACAGTCCCTTCAGCTTCATTGCTTTTCATTCTCCTTTATTTTTTTCTTCTTACTAGATCATTTCAAATGTGATGTTTTTGAGTTTGATGACTCTTTTTTTGTACTTGATCCAGGCTACTGTTAAACCCCTCTAGTTAATTTTTTAGTTTGGCTATTACACTCTTAATTTCCTAATTTTCTATTAGAAACATTTTCCTTCTACTTTTTTACATTCTTTTTTTGTACATACATAATTGTCCTAAGCTTATTGAGTATTTTGATGGTAGTTAATTTGGATTTCTTTGTCAATAATTTATATATCTCCATATCTTTAGGGTTAGTTTCTGGAGATTTATTTTGTTCCTTTGTTCCGTATTTCATTTTCCTTAATACTTCTTGTTGGTGTCTGTATACCTGAAAATAGTACTCTTGTCCTATCTTTGTGAACTATGTCTTTGTACATGTAAAACCTTGAAGAATCAGTCTGAGTGGAGATTCCAAGCCCATCTCAAACCTTGTCTGAGGATGTATCTCCTCTGGACTGTCACGTACAAATTCTTAATTAGGGGTATTTGCTAATTTCTCTTTTCAGGAACTTGTAATATCTTGCTCCCTCTGGTATCTTTCCCTTGTACTGCAGGTTTTCAGGAGCAGTAGCCTGACTCTTTTTTGTTTGTTTTCTTTTTAAAAATTTCACCCACCTGTATACTTGATCCTGTCAGAGCATCAAGAGAGATAAAATAGGACCAAGTCCGTCGGGCAGTACTCTAAAATGTCTGAGTATTGGACATATACTTTAGTCTCTCCCCGCCCCCCCCCCCCCCCCCCCCCCCCCGAGAGAAACTGTGGGCTTTGAGTTTCCCAGTCATATCATGCCAAAGCAGGAAGAGGAACTCTGGCTCTGAGTACATAATAGTACAAATTATTCCTTTGTTCTCAGTAGCCCCTGGTCCTGTTAGTTCTTACAGAGTCCAGTTCGTCAGGTGACCTCCTCCAAAAATCAGAATGTTACATGGATGCTCCAACTCTTTCCTTCCTTAGGAAGAAGGTAATTCTTTGATGAGCTGGTAGGAGGGGCTATGACCAGATTTTTCACACTAGTTCAAGCCATAGCCTTTTTTCTCAGCAGTTCCCAACTTGTGGCCTATTCTTGTCAGATACAGAAATCAGACCCTCAAGTACCCCCTGGGAAAGTCAGAACGTTGGATGTATTGTCCATTCCTCTTTTTTCCTTCCTAGGGAGAAGCTGGGAGCAGGGGATTTCCTCCTGATCATATGGGGCTGTTTGTTTAGAGGAAGGTTGTGGCAAGAGATGTCACCAATTTTCTTATCTGCTTCAGTGCAGTTTGTTTCATTGTTTCTGGTATAGGAGCCTCTCATACTGGTTCTGGATGTCTCACAAAGGGAATTGGTCTGCATATTGTGGTTGAATTTGTGTGTCTATAGAAGAAAGGAGGGTTTGGGGCTTCATGTTCTGCTGTATTACTGACATCATCCCCTTAATTAATTTTTTTTTCAGAAGGACATTTGGCCATTCTTTAGGCTTTAGATTTTATTATGTATCTCATTGCTTATCTCTGTTTGGATAGGGCCAACTTTATGTTTATTATTTGGAATCAATATGAGATACTTTGAAAGTGTTGAACTAGTTCAGCATGAGAAAAGAGCAAATTGGAGAGTTTATATTTCCTGTAGTTTTACTGTTAAAGAGTTGTAAACGGTATGTTAGAAAATTTTACTAAGGTATTGAATTTTTTTCTTTCTATGTTAATTTAAATTTTTTTAATATTTATTTTTTGGTTGTAACTGGACACAATGTCTTTATTTTATTTATTTATTTTTTTGTGGTGCTGAGGATTGAACCCAGGGCCTTCTACATGCTAGGCGAGTGCTTTTGCCGCTGAGCCACAATCCTAACCCCATCTTTCTATGTAAATTTTGACACCCTGGAATTTATTGAGCCATAGCCTCCTTTTCTAGTTGGCCCTGGTACAATATCATGAGCTCACTTATGAGCATGTCCTCAGTACCAGATGTATACTGTCTTACTATTCTGTGTGGCAGGAGCACTAGTAATTCATAAAGAAACTTTTTAGGATTGTCATTTTTCTCCCAATCACAGTTGCATTGTTCACCCTGACCACTAGCCCCATCACTGTGAATTTGAGGCTGTTTTTGTATTTTGAGTTCAGGTTAATTTTGTTTCCAGCTGGAGACAGTCTCATGGCAAGAAATGAAACTTCTGTGCCTAATGTCCTGTGTTTCTTATACTAGCCAGATTTTAGCAAATCTGACCTCCTCCTTTAGTTGGATCAGTTGCCTTCCAAGAAGCTGGCTTCTGCAATGCCTTTGCTTTATTTGGCTTTCGTAGGTACTTGTTTAAGGGCCAATTTAATGAGTTTAGTTTTGGACATGTTGAATTGGAGACAGGGCTATTCAATTTGTATTTATAATGGATTTGTAGTCTTAAGAGAACAATTTGGATGGGAGATGTAGATTTGGTAAGCAAAACTTCTTATTATTTGAAATATTAATAGTATATTGGATCACTCAGGAAAAGCATGTAAAATGAAAACAAAGAGGTTAGACACAGAACCCTGGGGTTGCAACACAAATGGTGTTGGTAGAGAAGGAAAAACCAGAGCAAGTTACTGTGAAGGATATTTTTGAAGTACAGGACAAGAACCAGGGAAGAATGGTTTTATGGAGCCAATGAATGTGACACATTTAAAACACTATTTCTAATATTCTAGTGAGATCAAGTATGGTAAAGAGAGATTTCAACTCATTTGCTTGAGTGTGTAGGAGACCACTGATGTCCTTATTTATAGTACTTTTACTGTAAGTAGAAGTCAATTTATAGTTGATTGAAAAGTATATGACAGGTTAGGACATGGATCCAGTAACTTCTGAAAATTTATTGTGAAGGGAAAGAGGTTCATTGGTATAAAGGACAGCTACATGTGAATCAAAAGAATGTGTTATTTTATGTATGCACCCTGTGCAATAAATAGATAAATGTTTCAGGCTTCTTTTTTATTAATATTTTCTATGAGAATTACTTTTAATATTTAAACATTTTTCAATTTTTAAGTATAGCTCTTTTTATGATTGCTTAATCAATTTTTAAAGAATAGGCCACTGCTTATCAGATTGCCTCTTCCAACACACTGAGTTGTAAAAGCGTGTATCAGCTCAAGTACATTGACTGGTGAAATTATCCTCAAAATATTACTTTGTCTATTTGATTTTAACTATTTGTATATCTGGGATACTGTTTAAGGGTATGAAAAATGAATAGCACTCTTTTTAAAACAGATTTTTAAAATATTTTTCTTTTAGTTGTAGATGGACACAATGCCTTTATCTTATTTATTTTTCTCATGTGCTAGGGGTCGAATGCAGTGCCTCACACATGCTAGGCAAATGCTGTACCACTGAATTACAACTCCAGCCCCGACAGAACAGATTTTTAAAGATATTCTATATATGTAGTAACCAGATTAGGGATTATTATTTTTATCAGTGTTGCTACCAAAAAATATACTATGAGTTTTAATATGAACTTTTTGAACTCATAGTTTGTCTTTTGGGAATACTTTGTGTTTGTGAGGAAATCCTGATATGGGTTGTGGTTGAAAGTTAGTGACTCTTAATTCCCTATACAGAGGTCCCCTTAATCATAGAAAATAGGTTCTAAGGCTCTTGAAACTGTAGATAGTACTGAATTCTGCATATACTCTATTTTTTCCCTATGTACATATCTCTTATAGTTTGATTATAAATTAGGCATATTAAGATATTAACTATAATATGAAAATAGGAACAATTATAATAGTATACCAAATTAAAAGTTATTTAAAATTTATGAATGGTTCATTTCTGGAATGTTCTCTTTAACATTTTCAGATTTTAGTTGATTGGGGGTGACTACCACTGTAGGGAAAAGTAAACATGGATGGGGGTGTCCTGCTCTATAATAATTTCTGATTTATACTTCTTGAAGTGGTTGAATAGAGAATAGGTATTCATAACCATGGGGCTTTCATTGAAGTAACTTGAATTAAAACATAAAGAGAGACTCTAGGTGGGAGTAGTATATTTGAGAATGGTATCTTTGTATGATATATTAGAGAAGAGTCTTTTTGGTAAAGTGCATTTAAACTGTCTTCCTTCTTATCCTGTACTTATCACATTTTACATGAATTAACATGGTATATATTTTAATAAAAGATTTTATATATGTGGTTTCTAACATGGTTTCAGATTAATAGAGACTTTAAGCTCCTTGAAAGTTTTGTTATTTTATATATTTTAAGGTTTTGTCTTAAATCCAACAAAATTTGCTAAGCTGTAAACAATGATCTCTCAGAATATATGATCTCAAAATATAAATATGAATATGTGTAGGAGGAGAAAAGATTTAAATACATATGATTTATTATAGTCTCACTTAAAATAGAATTTATTTATAAGCAAGTATATGGCATTTGTGGGACATTTTACTTTTGATTTACTCTAAATGAAATAAAATGTGAAAAATACAAATGGTTATTATTTGTAGATCTTTTTTTCTGCTGTTGAACCATCATTGTGAATATAAACTATCAATCATTTCATTCAAAAGAAAAGACTTGGTGATTGTAGATTTGAACACTCTGTGTCCTCTGAATTCTCCAGATTTTGATTTTTGCTGTTTTGATATCTTTATAGAGAGCAATACACTGGGAAGCACCGAATGAGCTCACGCTCTATAAGTCCATCTTACAAAGAAGAAGAACAAAATGTTAACCCAAAGAACTCTGTAAGATTGTATTTTACATTTATTTGTTCTTAATTGTTTAAAATAACTCCACATAGTTTTAGTTTTATATTGTCAAAGTTCCAGTGGTTACTTAAAAACAATGAATAAAGTATGAAGGAAAAGGAGAACATTTTGATGTGAAAGATAGTGGTGTACCATGGTATTCCTTCTGTTTTCTCAGAGACTCTAAGGTATGCTGCTAAGTCTATCATTTCTCCAGCATATTGAAGAAAAACTGAAACATTTTATTTTTTATTTATCTATTTTTCCCCTTTTACCTAATAAACACTTGGAAATTAAGAAGAAATAGGGATTAATTTATAGTCAAATAGGAAACACTGCTTTTCTGATTGGGGTGAACTATTTTTATTTTCAAATATGAATGTCTCTCTTGCATCTCTGTGTTTAACAAAGATTTAGTTTGAATAAGGTTTGCAAAGTGAAAAATTGCACTTGCTCACTGAAGTCTTTATTTCCTACTTTGGCTATCTTGGGTATATGACTTAGTTACAGGAGACATCATGTATAACATGTGACTATTTTAGCACATATTTCTTTAAACATAACTCATTTCATTTTCTCCAATGATAGTTTGGAACATGAAATTTAATATAAGAGGCAGCACACTTTTAATAATAATTTACGGTATATTTACTCAATCAAGGCAGGTATGTTTTTTTATTTAAGAAGTTCTGTTCACAAAGAAAACACAAAAATCAAGGTACCATCAGTAAGAAGTGATAATGAATTTTAATATAGTATATAAATAATGGAAAGTCAACATTTTGTTGAACATAAATTTGAGATTAGTAAAGTATGCAGAACATTTTAGTGTATTTTTTCCTTCATCACTTTATATTAATTTAAATGAAGATAGGTAAAGAGGTTTATTTGTTAGTAATGAGGCTTTCTACAAAAGCATGAAAATGCTGTATCAACAAATTTAACTTTAAAAATTTGGGGCTATAAAATAGACATTATTATTTTATACAGATTTACCTTTCTAAGTTTTTAGTGCTTTGGAATTATTAATTTCTGGCCACAGATCTTAGGTTGTCTTCAGTTAATTGTAGTTTTAATCTGGTTGATAAATATGTAATGTAGTAATACAGGAGAAAAAAAGCAGAATTTTTTTTTAAAAAGTAAAGAATCCCCATAATTGTGTTTTCATAATGTGAATCCAAAACTTATTTCTCTTTTTATTCAATGTATGAGTTAGAATTAATTTAAGAACAAAGAGCTTTTTGGACATCAACACAAAACTTCCCTGTTAACTAATTTTAATGAGAGTAAATAATTCATCTTTTCAAGTGTTCCTCCCCAACCCCCCAACCCCTTTCAAGCTACTGTGGTATACCACAATTAAAACTTTTTGTAAAAGAACTTAAAGAGGAGAGTCTGGATTAATTTTTAAAATATTCTTTTGATGTTTTTTTTCCCTAAATCTAGTTACTGTGTGAATATATTGTTAAGGCATCTCATAGCCCCAAGCAGCTATAATAAACAGTCATTAGTTAGAATTGAGAACTCTAGCTTAGTTATAACATAATCCTTTCCTTGGAGGGTAATATAGCATTACCAAATAAGTACAAAAAACTCTCATTACTCTGAATGACATATATTTTGTCTTGTTTTCTACCTTCTTGCTCTTCCTTTCTTCCTCTTGTTTCCTTTGTTTCTTTCTTCCATTCTCTCATCTTTTATTTCTTTTCTCCTTCTCTTCTTCCCTTTCTATTTTATATTTCAGGAAGTTCATTTGAAAAAATCTCCTATTTCTTTGGATGACAGTGACCTTGAACCTCGCCTGAATAGTTGGAATCTTGGGGTAAAAGTAGCATTTTTTTGATGCATATGTTGATGTAGAAGAGTCATATTGTATGTGAATTACAGCTGAGCTAATTTAATTCTAGTGCTTGAATTTTGGATGCTAGATGTCTATTATTATATTGATTTTAAGAAGGACTTTAAGTATGGGAAACAAATACCGTTCCAAAGCAATATAAAATATTTCCTGTCCTTGGCAAGCTAACTTTCTTATTGGTGAAATGAGAGATATACACATAAAATAGTTAAATAATATTTTAAGATACTATCTCATAAGATACCAAAGTGAATTATATGATAGATATCATCACATATCATTTAACAACAGGGATATGTTCTAAGAAATGTGTCAGTAGGTGGTTTCACCATTGTGTGAACATTGTACAATACTTACACAAACCTAGACAGTGTGCGCTTATTATTCAGTGCGGGTCTCTTAATCCAATCAAGAGATGCAGTAAGACATGAGATGCATGAGGCCGTTGCTGGCTTAACAAGGCACACTGTTTTACAGTAAACTTTTTTTTTTAATAAGATGTGTACTCTGAAATAATGACAGAATATGACATCACTTAGGTGATGAAAACGTTACAGCTCCATAATACTCATGGGACCACTATCACATATGTGCTTTGTTGTTGATCAAGATGTAATTATGCAGCATGAGACTATGCTGATGTTAACAGGAGGGAAGTCAGGGTGAACATGAATAAGCAAAGTCATTTGGGTTAAAAAAAAAAACTCAGGGAGATAGCAATTTTCATGTACAGAGAATTAGGGGCATGGAAGTATTTAGATAGGTGGGTAGAAGGAAAAGGAGGGATTCAAGGCAGAAGTAGACAGGAAGAAAGCTTTGGTTGTATAAGTGAACTGTCCTGACACAGTCTCTGGGATTTATGTATGGAATTAGTGGACAGTGTTGGCAACTGGATTAAATTGGATCTGTGAGTGCTACCTTGAGAATTTTAGCTTTTAAATTTCAGGTGTATACATCATTCCTTTTTTGTCCTATATCATTTTATAAAATTAAAATTCAAATAAATTAGGTCATTTTATAAATACTATATTATGTGCAGTTTAACTTTTTATATAAATTTATAAGAATTCTATGAATATGACTATTAATGATAACATTCACTTTTATTTGGATAGATATTGTATAGTTTAAGTATTCTGCTATTTCTGTTTCTTACACTTTGGTGTTAATATAAGTAATACTGCAACAAAATTCTTTACCAGAATCTTTTTATTCATATTTGGTTGTTTTCTTAGGTTATATCACATCTTTGGTTCATCAACTTGCAGAAGGTTTCTAATAATTTCAACCAGCAGTATACCAGTTGTCCATTTCCATTTATTCACCTAAATTAGGGATTATTAATTTAGAAAACTTAAAAACCTTTCTACTAATCATTGTCTTTAGTGAAAGCAGTGCTTTAGAAAAATTGTCTTCGTGGCATTGTGAAGGTACTATTGATGTGAGAAGAATTTGACACAGGAGATCAATTACCTTTTTGATGCTTAACACAAAGTGGACTTTGTGTTAGTGTGATTGCTGGGAAGATTGAAAGGATAGAAAAGAAAACCCTTTGATCCTCAATGACTGATTGGAGGCCTGAACTGAAGGGACCTAAATGTTTGTTTCTGAAAAATGGAAATGTTGGCTGTTAATTGACTATCAGATAGGATAACCATTTTAGAGGTTTAAAGTTTTATTTTAGATTAATGGAGTTTAAAGAGGTGGTAACATTAATTGCAGAGCTCAAGGCCTAGAGCTTCATGAGATGGGAGGGCTAAAGGCATATTTTGGAGTCCTTCTGATATGGGTGGTGGCAAGATTGAAGAAGAGCTCAAGCCTTTAGATAGTAGAATAAGCAGTGGAGAGTGGAGAATGAGGATGTTTGGGTCATAGGATTAGCACAAGTAGAAGCTTTGGAAATGGGTAGGAGATGAAAGTAATATGGATCTCCTATTAATTCTGGGAGTATGCTAGTGAGAGAAGAGAGAAACAGAATTAATGAGAGGGAGGATAAGAAGTCAAAAGAAAAACATTTTCATGTTTGAAAGTGTAGGGAAAGTTGCTGTTGGAGGGAAGTCATATTCCCATTGTGGGAGAAGAGCACAGGAAATCCCACAGAAGGACAAAGTCCTCTTGCCAGAGAGCAACATCAAAGAGAAAAATGAAATTGTGGAGCTATCCTTTTAAACTTGCCTTTGCCCTTAGCCATTTGAAACTTTTGATGTACATTTCCTAGTACATAGAGTACTTTGCACAATTATTTAACTGTTCAGAGGATTAAATATTTGCTTCTTATAATAAAATTAAAGTATCTAAAATATTTTGATAAATACTTTTAAAACTAGGTCTGCTTGGTTTTAACATTCTTATTGATTATAATGTGTAAACATTATAATCAGGCTAAATGATGTCTCTTCATTGGAGTTAAATAATACAAGTATTTAATTTATTTAGAAAACACAATTTTTTATTGTTTTTCTGATCATCTTCCCTTTTTAATTTATTTTTTAATTACATGACAATAGTGGAATGCATTACACTCATTATTACCCATATACAGCACAATTAAAGTATATAAAGTATGTTCACGCTGAATTATGCCATTATACATGTACTCTTTTTTTTGCATTACAATTCTTAATACACATATATACCACAATTTTTCATATCTCTGTTTGTATATAAGGTATATAAGGTATGTTGACACCAAATTTTGTTTTGATTTTAGTTTTGTGTGAGAATGCCTGAGAAGCTTTGTTTTCTTTCTTCCTTTGAAAGATCAGTTAATAGCTAGAGTTAATTTTTGTATTCTTAACTAAAGGTACATTATTTTATATTGCTGGCATTCCTGTCAACTCCTTCATTTTAATGCATTTGATATTTGAGCATTTGAATTTTCTACTATTTGTCAAAAAATAAATTTTTTCCAAAATATATTTCTTTTCTTTTTTCTTTCTTTTTTTTTTTTTTTTTACTTTTTAAAATTTTATTTTTATGTGGTGCTAAGGATTGAACCTAGCACCCCACACATATTTGGCAGGCGCTATACTGCTGAGCCACAACCCCAACCCCCAAATATATTTCTTTTTCCTAGGAATATGTTATTTTTTTATGAATACATAATTCAATTAGAGATTTGTTTTAAAAACTCAGTATGAAATTTTCATCCTGTGTGTTTTTCTCAATCTTCAACCTTTTTAAAACTTACTGTTTGTGATGTTTCTAGTTTTCATGATATGTTTTAAATGCATTTCATGTATGACTCTCTATTTCGTAGGATAAATTATAGTGCTATGCAGTTTTACTATTTTTAAGTTAATTTGAGTAACTGTATGGATGGAGGGTTTGGAATATTCTGTCCTTAACCAGTGACTCTCATATCACTATGAAACAAGCTATGTGCACTCATTTGGAAAAAAAAACTTTAAAAATTGTCATCAATTTTTCAAGTTTTAGATTTTATTATTGATTTTATAAATAATTTACTATGTTAAGATCTGTAGGGATTATTGGAGAGTGTTGATTATAACTGGGATTTATTTGAGGCTTTCTTTACTTTTTAATTTTAAGGTACAATTTTAAGGTTGTAAGAAAAAATTGATACATAATTTTTTCCTGGTTTCTAGAGCATGTTTGTGAATTTTATTTTGAAAGTGGGGTATATAACCTTAAAAGTCAGAGGAAATTACAATTATGACACAAATTGAGTAGGTATTTGAATCTCTTTTCCTATTTTATAGATATAGATATGAATGGGAAAATTTAGTTTGCTGACACATTTGAAAGCTTCCATTGCATGAAAGTTTAATTGTAGTTATGGTAATTACTTATTGATGGTTTAAAAAAAATGACTATACATAGAAATTGTTATTTTAAAAATTATTATTATTGCTATTACATAATAATTAAATTGTATTTATTTTGAGATCTGTATACAGATTTTTGTTGTATCTTTTCCTTTTTTCTCCTATTTTTTCATCCATTCCTTTCTCTTCCTTCCCCTTCCTCTTCCTTTCCCCTCCTCTTCCTTCTCCTCCCTCTTCTCCTCCTCCCTCTTCTCCTTTTCCTTCTTCTTCTTCTTCTTCTATCCTGTTGTCATTTCAATGAAGGGACTGAGAAGGTCAATATGTTCCTATTCATTAATGGACTATTTTGAGGTGAGATTAGTTGCAATAATTATTGTTAAAGCAGCGGTACAATTTAACCTGTTTTGTACGGTTTTATCTTGGCAATGTGAGGTTTTTCCATTTATGTTAGAATCCTATTTTCATACTATTCAGTGATCTTGGAAAGACACAGTTGAACATGTTGATCTTTTAAATTTCTCATTTGCCTGTGGTTTTCCATAAATGAGTAAACATGTCAGATTTTGTGACTAGGACAAAGTTATCTAAATGAAAAAGAGTTATAGAGGTGGTTTATGTAAAAAATTAACATTTGATAAGGCAAATTCTCACTCTCTTTAGAGTATAAAAATGTTTGGAATTATCTCCTCAAAATATTAAAAGGTAATTTCTATATGGTAAAATATGAGTGCTTATTTTCTTAACATTTTATGTTTTCTAATTTTTTTATATTTACTATTTGTTACTCATAAAACACACAAAACCATAAAATATTTATAGTATTTTCCCAAAGCTTGTATTTGGGTAATGTAATGATATTCAGAGTTTTATTTGAGAAATTGACATTTATTTCTTTTAAAAGTAAATATAAACTCCCATTTCTGGCCATGATAGAGTAAGTCTTTTGCATCCTAGCTCTCCTACAGCTAAAAACTCTGTACAGAATAAAACAAAGCAATTACCTGGGGACTCTGGAAAGTAAGTAATAAGAGGCTGGTAGGAGAGGAAAACATGAAGAATGACTGCTACAGTCATTCTATTGAGAGTCGTCTTCTTTTTTTCTGTTTGTGTTTTTGTTTGTTTGTTTGTTTTTCTTATCTAACTCCCAGCTTTGACTCCAGGGTGGGCAAAATTGGGGGTTTGTGTAGTGGGCTTGGACAGTAAAAACTCGCATCTTTTTGGTTGGAGGACTAGGAAGAAGACTGGGCTGTATGAGAATGTTCCCTTACTCCCTCCACTCTGTCCCTGTTTTGGCCCTTCCCCTATGCCAGCGCTGGTGGAGAACTGTACTGTTGTAGTACAGCAGCAGCAGTTTGGGCTCATCTGTCTTCGTAGAAGTACTGAAAAGGGTACCTCTTATGCAAGGAATGTTAGAGGGGGATAATATATATGTATTTATATTTTCTTCTTTTCACTTGCTACTTTTCTTTGAGAGTGGAACTCTGTGATATTGTCAGAGACAAACTCTGAAGGGAACTCTAATCATTCTCACCCGTTGGACAGAGAAAATCTGAGAGGGAAGAGTGGAAGAAGTAAATCCTTATTGTGTGTGAAGCAACACAGGTTCCACCCAGCCTTACTCTAAAGTGTGCATGTTTGGAACATACCCACCAAAACTTGTAGCAGTATTTTAGAGAACTGAATTATGGTTTAAGTCATCACTTTTGTACTTTATCAACTCCTGAGTGATGACCTATTAGGGGCAGACTCAGGTGGCATAGTACAAGCTTGGAGCATGGGAATGACATCAAAACCACTTTTTACAGGAGAGGTGAGCTTATAGACAGATCTATTGATTTCCCACACTGAAAGAAACAAACACCAGGATTTTTCAGAACCTCACAATTTAATTACAATGATTATAATTTCTCTGATATTGTAATTAAGAGATCAGTAACAAATTGCTTGGAAAACCCACAATCATTTAGAAATTAGATACATAATTCTAAATAATATAATCTGGAAGTAAAGAAGCCTAAGGGAAATTAGAAAATATTTTTAACTGAATTAAAATGATAAGATAGCATATCAAAATTTGTGGAATTAGGCTGAAGTAGATCTTAGAGGGAAATTTATATCATGAAATATTTAAAGCAGAAGAGAGAGAAGTTCTTTTTCTCGATTGGCAGCATGAGGAGCTTCACAGACCTGCTCTCTAGCAAAACAAGAATAATTGGTAAAAACTATAAAAAAATTAAATGTCTCTGGAAATTGTCCTAAGGATATAGAGCAAGTGAAGATACATTTGTTCAAGAAAATCAACTACAGCTTGGTAAAAACAGCAGAAGTCTGTGGTGCTTGAGCTGTGACTTGCTTTTACTCTCTACTGTCTCTCCAGCTCAATTTTATGGAAGTTCCAGTGGTGAGTATGGCAAAGAAGATGGGGTTCTCTTTCTCTCCCCTTACCTCCCAATACTGTGTCTTCTTGGGAGGAGCATGCTGCCAGCATTTCATATCCTTTTGAAGTCTTGAATTGAAGAGGCTGGTGAGTTCTTGGTGTGTGCTGCTGAGTGGTGGTGGTGGTGGGGGGTCCCTTCCTCCACTCAACCCCCACTCATAGGGTACAACATACTCATAAACACAACAGGTCAAGAATACTACAGCTAGGGTTATCCTTTCCATAGGGTGACAAGCCAATAAGACCAGAGACTACTGCCACTGCATAGTGCCCAGAGTAATGGCTGAGATTCTTGCATGGGGACAGGCAGTCCAGAAGAACAGTGAGAGCAGAAGCTCTCCCTATGGACTGCCTGTATGGGAAACTTAAGTGTGGGGAAGTTCAAGCCTAAGGATGCTTTAGAAAACATCTTTAGTGGAGATTTTGATAGGAAACCCTATTAGACATATGGTTTAACAGAAGGATCAGAGACAATCAAATAGTGTCCTGCTAAAAACTACCATCATTCCAGGATAACAATGTGCATGCCCAGCATATCCACTGAGGACTAATATCAGTGTCTTCACACTGTAAGGGAAATAATTGCACTGAAATAGTCTAGCCAAACCCTAAGTAAGTCAACAAGTAAGCAATAATAAAAATTACTCTTGGATAAGGGAATCAGTATCCATAGTTGCTGTGTTATGTAGTATCTAATGTGTCCAGTTTCAAGGAATAAACAAATAAAACAAGAAATGCAAAGAAAAAGGAAGTGAAACCCATTTTTAGGAAAAAGGCAGTAGAAACTGCCTGTGAGAGTGTTCAGATTTATCAGACAAAATATTTCAAAGCAGCGATTACAAATATGTTCAAAAAACTGAAGGAAACCATGTTTAAAGAAGAAAAGGAAGTTATGATGACCATTAAATAAAATATCAATAAGGAGAAATTACAAAAAGGAACCATGTGGAAATTCAGTGTAATGTGGAAACAGCATAATAACTAGCGTGAAAACTTCACATTATAGGAGCCGAACAATAGATTTGAACTGGAAGAAGAAAGAATCAGTGACTGTAAAGATAGATTGATAAAGATTATGCAAACTAAATTAGAACCGAAAGAAAAAAGGATAAAGAAAAATATTGCCTTAGAGAAACGTAGGTCAGCATTAAGTGTTTGTTCTAACGTGTAATGGAGGTACAAGAATGAAAGGAGAGGGAACAAAGGAGAAGGTATATTTAAAACATGATTGCTGAAAATTTTCAAATTTAATGAAAAACATCAATCTGTACATCAGAAAAACTCAATGCACTTCAAGTTAAGATAAACACAAAGATATGTATACATAGATACATTGTAGAAAGAATTTTGAAACACAAATAGAATAATCTTGAAAGCACAAAAATGAAAAAAAGGAAGGCCTAAAAAAGAAAAGAAGCAAGTTTTTAAAAAAAATTTTTGTAGTTGTAGATGGACAGAATGCCTTTATTTGTTTATTTTTATGTGGTGCTAAGGACCGAACCCAGTGCCTCACATGTGCTAGGCAAGCGCTCTGCCACTGACCTACAGCCCAAGCCCAAAAGAAGGAAGTTTTAAATCATTCAACCCTTTCTAAAGAAATTGGAGAAAGAAGAGTAAGTTAAACCCAAAGCTATCAGATGAAGGAAACACTAAAAATTAAAATAGAAATAAACAAATTTGGACCCAGAAAAGCAGTAAACTCAAAAGTTGGATTTTTAAATGATAAACAAAATTAATAAACTTTCAGCCAGATAGGCCAAGAATACAAAGAAGAATCAATTTGCTAATGTCAAGAATGAAAGAGGAGATATCACTACAGATCCTAAGCAGCCCTATGGACATAAATTTGACAATGGTGATAAAAGGGATAAAGTCCCTGAGCAACACAAACTACCAAAACTCACTCAGGAAGACATAAATAACCAGAATACTCATTTATCTATGAAATAAACTGAGCCTATAGTTAAAAGTCTTCCAACAAAGAAAACTCTGGGCCCTCATGGTTTCACTGATAAATTTAATCAAACAGGTGAGGGAGAAATAATACCAACTGTTCAGTCTCTTCTAGAAGACAGAATAGGAGGTATTGCTGCCTAGATTATGAGACCAGTTTTATTTCAATACCAAAATCAGAGATTAGGGGAAATATTTGGATATCACATATCTGACAAAGATTTTATTCAGAATATATAAAGAATTTTCAAAACTCGAAAGTAAGAAAATAGCCTAAAGAAAAGCTAAGTTGGATTGCTACAGTGAGACATGACTACATATGTATTAGAATGGTTAAAACAAAAACCTTAAAAATGCCAAATGCTGGTGAGGAAGAGGAGCAACAGGGGCACTTATCTTCTTCTTGATGGCAACACAGAACATTATTTTAAAACACAGCTCCCAGTTTTTTATTTTTTAAATAAAGTGAAACATATTTACCATATGACAGAACAGTTTCACACCTAAGTATTTACTCAAATGAGATGAAAGTCTTTGTCCACACAAAAATCTGTAAGCAAGTGTTTATTATAACACCTTTCTTATTTTATTTCTAGATATAGACTTTTTTTCTTTTAAAAATAATTATTCACCTTGAATTACCTTTTTGAAATAACTCAAAAAATGTTTTGAGCTTGAAGAAATGTTATGGTTGTTTTATTTAAAATGGTATGGCAGTTTTTAAAAGTGAAAAAAAGAATGTAGTATGAATTTTAGTCTTTTCACATACTCATGGGATATTTATAAAGATGATCTAATTAGGGCATAAAGACATTTTTATTAAATGATTATTTAAGGGAAACTAGAAATTAGCACTCATGTGTTTACCTGAACATTTAAAAAAAATACAAAACAACCCCAAATAGCTGTGCAAATGTAATTAAAACCAAGCATAGACTAATGGATAATAGTGAGCTTCAATAAACAATTCTGATGTGTCCAAAATTATAACTGAGGATTAAAGATCCCTTTTTAATTTAATGGGGGAAAACCCCCCAAAACTTACTAAGCCAAAACAAAACCAACCCTCCCCCAAATCTACAAAAACAACAACAACAAAAACCCTCCCAAACAACCCAAAACACAAACTTGCCCCAACCATTGGAACTGATCAGTGAAACAAGCTGAATCTCAGCAAAGAGCAGTATAATGGGAAATTCTTAGTTGCCTTCAGTGTGATCTTGAAACAGGTGAGAAGACAAAGAATAATGTTAGCTGCTGAAAAGAGATCAAAGCAGTATATGGAGATTTTAGCAGATTTAAGCAGCAAGTGCTGCTTGTGCTGGCATATAAGGTGAATTGGTATGTAAGGAACATTATACATTTCCAAGAAGTGCAGGTAATGACTGTTTTCATCACACATACTGCCCTTGTCTTGCATTGGTATCATACTTTTTTTTGATCCTCTGCTGGGTCAAATTTTCCTTGCTCCTCTGCTGTCCTTGTGAGGAATTTGGGAAGTCTGGCTGTTCTCAGTGTGGTCTACTGAGTGGCCTATTGAACCTGTGCTAATTAGTGCTCTTGCACTATTCCAGACACTTGAGCAAGAGTGGCAGAGAGGAGCTCCGTGAGTTGCCAACTCACAGAATTGTGAGGTAAATAAAATGGTTGTAGTTTTAAGTTATTGAAGTCTTGGGGTGATTCGTCATGCAGCAGAAAGCTAACACATAAAATCAGATACTGCAAAACAGTTTTCCAAAGTGGTGTGCCAGTATATCCTCATCAGCGCTGAGCCAGTTGCCTTTGCGTTGCTTCTTCTCGAATACTTGGTCGCCAGTTAGTTTATTTTTTTAATTAAAAAAAATTTAGCTGTTCTTGAAGGTAGTTATTGGTATTGCTTTGTGTGATTTTAATATGTATTTTTCTGACCAGTGATGGTGGGTTCCTTTTTATATGTTTATTGATAATTTAGATAGCCTCTCAGAGTACAGCGCCTACATAAAATTTTGTCTTTAGGATTTTAAGTAGTTTTATCTTTGTGTTAGATTATCTGCTTTTTTATTATTGATATGTAAGAGGGTTTTTAATGTATTTTGGATAAGAGTCCTTTTGGAATATAGTATAGTAAATATTTTGTTCACTTTGTTGCTTTTCTTCATTCTTTCACTAGTATCCTCAATGAACAGAAATCTTAAATTTGAATGCTAATTTAATCAGTTTTTTCTCCATATAGTAGAACCATTTTATGTCTTGAATTTAAAGAAATCTCTATCTTAAAGTCCTGAAGATATTCTTGGGGGAAAAATAGTTTTCTTATAGAAGTTTTATTGTGTTTTCTATTCGGATCTATAAGCCATCTGGTATATGTTTGGTATATGTTTTAAGATCAGGAGTTAAGGTTTATTTTTATCCTTTGTATAAATCCAAGTGGCACTAGCATTTATTGAAAAAGATGACAGTTTTCTTCTCTACCACAGTTCTATTTGTTTCATAAATCAAGTGGCACTATGCCTGTTTCTCTTCTTTTCCTTTGGCTCCTTTGCTTGTGCCAGTGGACTGTGTTTTTATATCTGAATATTATTTATGATTGGTAAATGTTTGTTGAAATGTTTTAGGTAAACTAGTGAGTGAGTCTCCACTAGTGTTATTTCTGTGGTAAAACATTCGTAAAATTCTAAAATATTGACTTAAAAACAATTTTTAAGCATAATCAACTTGGTGTTGCAGTCTGAATTCATCTTTTGATATCAAGAAATGTTTGGCAGTTCTGATATTGTTATATAAAAACATTTGTTTTACTTGAATTGCTGGTAATATATTGGTTGATAATGTCCTTGCCTCTGAGAAAGTTCATATATCAGGTAAAGTTCCTTTAAATTTTTCCTGGAAACAGAACTTTTCTAGTTGATTAACATTAGTCTATATGGAGGTATTTGCTTATGTCAGTTTGGCCTGAATAATTTGAACAAAACAAAACAAAATAAACTGGCAGAACACCCTTTGTAATCAAATAAGCCAGCTTAAAAAAAAATAAAATGTCAAAAGCTAGTTTTCATTAAAGAGCATTCAGATATCTGTATTCATTTCTAGCTTCAAAATTATATATTTTATCGTTGTGATTCTGTTTGCTTTTTAAATAGGAAATGTGCAATGGGATTTAATCTTGCTATTAGAATTTAATTATTTTCTGTTTTGCCTTCTATGTAATATTTTCATAGACGTCAATGTTTCACATAAGTCCTTTTTCTTCCATTTCAGACATTCTTTATTGTGGTATCCTTTCTTGAGGTATTATGAGAGAACAAGAAGTTTTCTAAAAAAGCATGAAAAGTCAGTGTTAAGACTGTTTACAGATTGCTTCAAGTTCTGGAACTTGTGGATTACAAAGTGGGAACATTAACTTCAAAGCACATCTGGCAATTGTTACAAAATCAGAAAATAGATTGCTTATTTTCCCCAAATAGACTCAAGAACATGCTTTACTATGAATAATTCCCATTGCACATTTAAAGTGGTTAGAAGATAAACTCAGTGTATTGTACATGAACAACAGCAGAATATCAGGACTAGTTTACAGTGCTCATTGTTGCTTTTAAAAATTACAGTAGACATTTTCTAGTTTTCCTTCTTTTTGAATGGCCAGCTTGAAAAGGAAATTCATCATAATAAAGTGAGTCTTCTACTTCTTTAATAGCTTTTAAAGATGAAGGGAATGAAATAGGAGCTACATCTGCATAGTTGAAATGCTACGTTGTAATTAGCTAAACCAATATTTTGTACCCTGCTTATAAATGTAGAGATGGGTAAAAATAAATCACAGATGGTTTTCGGTTTTAAGTTCTAAACTTAATTAGTGCTTGAGCATCTTTGAGAATTCCTGTTTCCTCTTCCCCTTCCCCCCCTTATATTTAATTCTGCTTCATGAATTAGAGTTTTATATATTTTCAGATTTGTATATGTCTTTGAAGAGCTTATTTTCTGTGCTTGTTTTCAGCATTTCAAAAGTAGAGAATGATTACTTGTTTTTCATGTATATATGTATACTTTTAGACATATATATGTATATATGTATACTTTTAGACAATAAAAGTGTGCTGGAAATTTGCTGCCTCTAGTTTTCAAAGAGATGGATGCTTACAGTATTGCTATTTAGTAAAGAATATGCCTCTTTTTGTGGTACAATATTTAAATAGATTGTATTATTACCTCTACTTAGCGCCAAATTGTACTAATTCATACATCCATCAGTAGTGGCTCATATCATGAACAATTTTGTTAAAATTTTAATGTATGTTAGTCTATAAAATGATACAATGTTACTTCATTAGGATATTACTTTTTAAAAAAAAAATATTTATTTTTTAGTGGTAGTTGGACACAGTACCTTTATTTTATTTATTTATTTTTATGTGGTGCTGAGGATCGAACCCGGGACCTCACACATGCGAGGTGAGCACTTTACTGCTGAGCCACAACCCCAAACCCATGATATTACTTTAAATTTCCATATTTCTAAGGAGTTTAAGCATACTTCATATGTATATTTGCCATTCAAATGCAAATTGTGCCTCAAGGTTTTTTGCATTTGTCATTTGTTTCTATTCAGTGGCATTTGTCTGTTTTTTTCTTTGATTTTATATATCTATATCTATCTATCTACACAGTTTTTTTTTTTTTTTTTTTTTGGTACCAGGGATTGAACTCCATGGCGTTCTTAGCCCGCGACTCGCGTAGGCTTCATGAAAGAAGGTTCGAATCATGAGAAACCGCTAGGGAGTTTTGAATTAAAGAGACAAGACTCCAGTTACTTTTAAACCAGCTCCAGGATGGCTCCTCCTAGCTCCAGCCTCCAGCCACCTATTGTGGTGGTGAGGTTTATTGAAGAGGCTAGCGAGAGAGAGAGAACACACCAGGGAGTGGACTTTTATTGGAGAACAAAAAATTCTGGGGAAAATTTCACCCAATGAAGATTAAGGGGGGCAGCATCCCAAGATCAGGGGCAACAGTTGGGTCTTCGGGGTAGTGGCCAGACATGCCTCTGCACGGTCAAGCCATCAGACCTGGAGAAGGGTGGGGAAAGCTCTGACACAGCTGTGCCTAAGCGCCTCTCACCCAAGCAGGGAGGTAACTAAAGTCACTTGCGAGGATGGCCTCCCTCATATTCCCCCTTTTTTTCTTTTGAAAAGCAGGCAATGATTTACTGTCTTGAGTCTCTATACTCTCGCTCTGAAGACTCGCCATCCTATTGTTATAACACAAAAAAGAATTAACAGCAAAGGGAACAGTGTAATAATGGACCAGGCTGAGTGTTTAAGAATGTTTCCAGGGTTAAATCCATTTAATTTCTTCAAAATTTGATTTGCTAAAGAAGAAGGATCTGAAAATCAGTTTTATTATTTTGAATATCTTGGATATGATGATGGAGCTCCAAAAGATCCAAGCTATTATTATTATTTTGCCAAATACCCAACAATTGGTTCTTAACCTTCTCCCAGTCCCAGAGAGAAGCATTGTACTTGGCAGCTGTAACACACACATATTTATAACTTGCGTGGCATTTAAGCCTTTCTTTAAACTTTAAAGCCGAAAGTTCATTACCTATATTTATAACAGTTGCTTCTAAGGCGTTTAACTTAGTCTCAATCCTTTCATCAATATTTACTTGATTGTGCAGAGGAAGTATTTTGGGCTAAATTATTAAGAAATTTTGCATGTTGAATATTTTGAGATAAAGTTATCGAAGCTGTGACTGTGGATGCAATAAAAGAAACCAAGGCCATAACTCCCACAATTATAATTCCAATGGCACGTCTAGGTCTCGCTAGCTGGGTCTGGATTTGCTGTAAGACTTGAAAACCAGCATCAGCGTACCATGGCTCTGAAATGTTAGCAGGCAATAAAACAAAAGAGGGCACTCCTTTTCCTCTATTATATCTAGTAATACAATTAGTTAGGTTACATTTGTTACATGTTACAACGTATCTTTCATCTATCCATTTAACTTTTACATTTCCAATGATTAAAACATAAGGAGATTGGACACTGGCTCGTAAGCCATAGCAAGAACCTTCCTTACAGTTCTTGCCAACAAATTTTGGTAAAGGCTTGTCTGTAAAATGTAAGAATTCTGAGGCAGCAATTAAGCACCAAACATCTTTTTTAATACCACCTTCACTGTAGGTCAAAATATTGCTAACAAATCCTGCAGGTGTCATAGCAGAACTTTTTCATAATTGTTTTTTATCAATTTTTGGAGACCAGTCTAAGATACACCCACTGTCTTTAGACACCTTATGTTGTACTAGAAAGGTATTTACACAATCTATCCATCCAGGAAAGTGCCAATCTTAATTGTTAAACTATTAGGACAACGAGGTATTCGTGGAGATTTTGCAGAAATGACTGGTTTGTTATGGGAAAGTCCCATTTTGATCACTGTTCTAGAATAAGGTTTTAAGTCTCCATTAATAGTATGATTAATCAGTCTAGGTCTCCCAATCTCTGTCTTTTCCTCAAATGATACTCTGAGACAGCCAGCATGTTTATCATGGTACCAACACAAGGCTAATTGGGCACTGTAGCCAGAATAATTAAATCTATTCACATGATTGGGAGTAATACGAGTATCTGTAAATCCTCCCTTCATGAATGCGTCATTAGTAAACACTGGAATAGATTCTCCAGTCCACACAGCTGGGTGTACCAGGATTGGATCTGGGAAATACGTCCAGTAAGTGTCTGCTCGACCCCTTTTTACCTGACAGCCCAGCAGGGCAGTCACTGTAGCTACCATCATCAATGGGGTCTTCTTTCTTCCTAGGAGTCAAATCATTCTCGAAGCGTGTGTTGTCAGCTTTTTCATGTCCTCCCATGAGATCAGCTTTTCAGCTGGGTCTTGGTGGGTTGTCTTCATTCTTCTTCGATATCTCTTTCTTTTGAGTGGAGGCTTCTCCGGGTTGATTTTCAGTCGCTTGAATCTCAGTTCTGTTTCCTCCATGTCTGATTGCGCGTTCAGGCACCCAGATAGGACGGAAAGCACCTTCTGGAAAAACACAAGCATGACCTCTGCCCCACATAATCACTGGATCTGGGCCTTCCCATTGACCAGTCTGCAAGTCTTTCCACAAAACTCTGCCTAAAGGGCCTGTTGCTGTGGAAGACACGTCTCTCAGCTGCAGTGTGACCTTCTGCATCACAATTTAAAAAATTTAAAGCAAACAAGGCATGGTTGAGGCTATTTTGGGAGTCATAAACCTATTCCTCCTTTTTAATTTTTGTAATTGTAGCTTAATAGATAAACGAGCTCGTTCCACAATGGCTTGACCATTGGGGGTTATAAGGAATTTCTGTTTTACGGTCAATTTGAAACTCTTGGCAAAATTGTTGAAAAGAAGAGCTTACATAAGTTGGTGTATTATCTGTTTTAATCTGTAAAGGGCATCGTAACACAGCAAAGACTGCTAGGCAATGAGAAATTACATGTTGAGTATTTTCCTTTGTACGTGCTGTGGCAAAAATGAATCTGGAATGTCTATCAACTATTACATGTACATAACATTGCTTACCAAATTGAGGAATATGAGTTACATCCATTTTCCATATTTGATTTGGTCTTAATCCATGGGGATTTACCCCTGATGGCAGAGATAGAGTGTGAATAACACACTTAGGGCAGTGACTTATAATTCGATGAGCTTGTTCTCTGGTAATATTAATTTTTTTTCATAAACTAGAAGCATTTTGATGATGTAAAGAATGTGAAGCTTGTGCACAATCATACGGAGACATCTGTTGACAAACAGCTACCAATTTATCAATTTTGTCATTACCTGATGTTAAAGGTCCTGGAAGATTAGTGTGAGCTCGTATGTGTTCTATGAAACATGAGTATTTTCGTATTTGTACCGCCTTTTGTAGATTATGAAATAATTTAAATACCTCTTGTGATGAGGTATATCCAATAACTGAAGTTTCAATATTTTTGTTAACTCTGACTGCATATAAGCTGTCAGAATAAATATTAATAGGCTCATTTGCAAAATAATTTAAGGCACAAATTAGAGCTTGTAGCTCTGCTCTTTGGGCAGAAGTATATGAGGTTTGTATTATCTCTGTGTGAACATGGCTATAAAAACCTGCTTTACCTCAGCTTGAACCATTAGTGAACACTGTTAGGGCTCCATCTATGGGCTGGGCATGTACAATCTTTGGAAAAATAAGTGGTGTTATTGATGTAAATTGAATAATTTTATCACGAATGTAATGACTTTCTATCTGACCAGAAAAATCAGCAAAAGCTATTTGCCATAGACTAGAAGCTTGAAAAAGTCAATTATTTTGTTGAACAGAAAATGGAATAATTATGATATCAGGTTTAGATCCAATTAGTTGTAAAACTCTCGTTCTACCTTTAATTACTAATTGAGCAATAGAGTCATGAAAAGGAATTAATGTCTTTTGGGGATAGTGGGCTATATGAATCCACTCAATAACGCCCAATCTTTGCCATGTAGCTCCTGTAGGGGCATAAGCAGTTGGAAATATTAATAAGTATACCAGCTTTTGAGGATTAATTCTAGTAAGTTGTGCATTTTCAATTGCAATTTCAACCTTTTTAAAGCTGCTCTAGTCTCTATTATCAGGTGACGAGGAGAAGTTGGAGAAGGATCTCCTTGTAATATCTGGAATAAAGGACTTAAATCAGAAGTATTTAGTTTTAAGGATGGCCTCAGCCAATTGATATCTCCTAATAGTTTTTGAAAATCATTAAGGGTATGTAGCTCCTTAAGTTTTATCTGTAGATTTTGAGGACGGATTGTACGTCCTTGAATTATTTGACCCAAATATTGATAGGGAGGCATCTTTTGAATCTTTCGAGGAGCAATGCACAAACCCATTGCTGTAAGTGAAGCCTCTAACTGAGTAAAAATTTCTGAAAGTACTTCTGGATTAGCATGAGCTAATAATATATCATCCATGAAATGAATAATATATGCATCAGGAAAGTTATTTCTTATGGGAGTTATCACTTGACCCACAAATTTTTGACATAAAGTTGGACTATTACGCATTTCTTGAGGCAAAACCTTCCAGCAATATCTTTTAACAGGTTTTTAAAAATTAATTGCTGGGACACTGAAAGCAAGTTTTTCACAATCCTCAGGATGCAACCTTATTGAGAAAAAACAATCTTTTAGATCTATTACCATTAAGCTATAATTTAAAGGAATTGCTGTAGCAGAAGGAAGTCCAGGCTGCAATGATCCCATAGGCTGAATTGCATGGTTTATTGCCCTTAAATCCTGTAATAACCTCCAATTATCTGACTTTTTTTTTAATAACAAAATTGGGGGTGTTCCAAGGACTAAACATTAATTCTATATGACCAGCCTGAAGTTGTTCATCAACTAACACATGAATTATCTTAAGTTTTTTTCCTGAGATGGTGCACTGAGAAATCCATATAGGCTCTTCTGTGAGCCAGGTGATTTTTTCTGGTGTCTTTTGGATCAGGGAGACACTCAGGGTCCCTAGTAAAAATTTTGCTCTAGAGTGTTTACTAATCTTTGTCGAGGAGACTGGTTTGTAAGCAGATAATTTTCCTGATAATTTCCTTCATTATCTCCAGGAAGAATCCCTTGATAAATTTTTTTTCAAATGATCTCATAGAATTTGGAGTTATTAATAATAATCCTATTTTGTTTAATATGTCTCTTCCCCATTTACTGGTAAGGACTCTTAACACATAAGGTTTAAAAACTCCACTATTCCCATCAGGATCTTCCCAATGGAGATACCTAGCACTCTGAGCAGGCCGTGAGATTTGTCTAATCCCTTCTAAGTTAGTTGGCGCTATATGTAAGGGCCAATTCTTAGGTCAGAAGTGACTGGAGAGGAGTGATTTATCTGCTCCTGTGTCCATTACGCCTTTGAAATTCTTATGACTAATTTTAAGTTCCAGTAGGGGGCTCTCCTGCTGCACTAGTTGAGACCAGTACACTGTGTCTGGCGGTTTGGAAACTGAATTTACTTGTGGGTGTCCATCCGAATTACAGGGTAAAAGAATCAACTGGGCTATAGTGTTTTTAGGAGTAAGCCGGATGGCATAATTTGATTTTACAGTTACATTTAATTCTCCCTCAAAACAAGAATCTACCACTCCAGGTATCACCTCGATGGCCTCTTTTAAATTGTTATGTCCCCAAATTAACCCTATATTTTCTCTAGGGAGTGGCCCAAAAACCCCAGTAGGGATTTGTTGTGGCCCTTTTTCAGGAATCAATTCAATTACCATGGATGGTTCTAAAGGAATTGCCTGTGAGATCCGCTCTGGGAGAAATGGCGGCTCCCTATGGTGGGCCGTGATGACATTAAACTGTGCAACCTCTCTTCCGGTTCCCCTGTTTTTCCAGCCCAGGGATGGGCCAACTGGAAGCTTTTTTGACTCTCTACCAGGCGGAAGTGGAGGCCAAAATGTGGACAGATCAACGCCATCTTGGTAGTTCTCTTGTCCTGCCACATGGTCTCTAATAGATCTGTTTGCAGTCTGATAGAGCCACGGGTCAACATTAGAATAGAGTTTATTGGCATCTCAGTCACCCGGTGGGAGTGGCTGGTGGCAAATTGTTTAAGCAAGCTCTGTATAAAACGCAGATTAGGACTGTAAACATCATAAGCATTTTTCAGTTTTTTAATAGTTTTAAATGGAATTACCACATGGATGTGAACACACTGGTCTTGATCATTAACCTGCTCAAAAACTGGAAAGAGTTGAAAGCCACTAATATTTTCCCCAGCTACTGTGCCTTTAGAAGCACTAAATTAGAAATAATACAAGGTGTCCCCTATAAAAACACTTCTATTCAACAATTCATTGTTTTTATAGGGGACACCTTGTATTATTTCTAATCTTAAGAGAGTGCTTTGAGTCTTTAGGATTAATGATTCTTGATAAATATTTTTTGTAGATTCCCTTTACCAAGCTAAGGATGTCTCTTTTATTCACACATCCTCAAGGTATTAAAAATCATGAATGCTTGTAGAACATTTTTAATACCTTTTTCTTCTTTTGAGAAGATCGTATAGTTTTCCTCCTTTAATCTACTAATGCTGTAAACCTCACAACAAATCGTTACATTTTAATTTTATTATGTTTTTGTTAATTTTGCTTTAAAATAGTCAATTGTTTATTAAAGATATTTAAAACGTAAGATAAAAGTAATCTGTTTATCCAACTATTTATCGTTTCTGGCATTATTTAGCATGACTTTATGGAGTGTTTTCAACTGGTATTATTGTCAGGTCTTTACAATTCTTTTCCTCATAGCTTCATCAAAAACAATCTTTCAAAATGCCTGGCACACAGGAAATGTGTAGGAAGTAATTTTTGAATGAACATGCTATAACCTTAAGCGTGACATAGGAAATAACTCCTTTGAAGGATCTCTTATGTTGCCTTGTAGTTAAAGATGTTCTCCCAGATTTTTTATCTTCCCAGAATTACCATGATGACTGGGGTTGTGGCTCAGTCGTAGAATGCTTGCCTAGCATGCATGAGACACTGGATTTGATCCTGAGCACCATATAAAAAAAACTAAATAAACAAAATAAAGGTATTGTGTCTGTCTACAACTAAAAATATATAAAAAGCTACCATGCATTTATCTATATAAAGTATTAAGACAGTGTAACTTTTCTAAGTGATATGTTCTAATCTGTAAAAAATGTTTTAAAATTATTTTTAAAGCATAACAAATAATTTTTTTCCTTCTAAAATATATTTATAGTTTTTGTCTAATTGTTTTGAAGTCATTTCTGGTCATTCCATTTATTTGGTAATCTGAAATAACTACTTACTTTTTTGCAGTGTCTATCCATAAAAATTTAACATGATCCTGTTTCTCTTTCTTCAGAATCAATGTTATTTGAAAAGTTTTTTTTCCAGCATGTATTTAAGATATATACTGATCACAAACTTCCCTTTAACTAGGATAAGCAATGGTATCTGGCTTCATGGGAGAAAAATAAAAGTGATCAGTTTGCGTATAATACCTTTTAAAACATATTGTTTTGGGGGCTGGGGTTGTGGCTCAGCAGTTGAGCGCTTGCCTAGCATGTATAGGACCCTGGGTTTGATTCTCAGCACCATATAGAAATGAATAACTAAAATAAGGGTATTGTGTCCAACTACGACTAAAAAATGTTAAAAAAAGTATAAAAATATTGTTTTGTACCAGGGGTTGATCCCAGGGGCGCTTAACCATGGATCCAAATCCCAGCACCTTTTTAATATTTTATTTTGAAATAGGGTCTCACTAAATTGCTTTGGGCCTTGCTAAGTTGTTGAGCTGGCTTTGAACTTGCAATCCTCCTGCCTCAGTCTCCTGAGTATAGTAGATTATTAAAGAAAACATTTTTATAACTTTTATTGTGAAAAAATCCATGTAGAAAAAGAATAGTACGATAATAACTTACATATCTGCTGCCTATTAAATTTTGTCACTTTGCTCTATTGGAACTATCTGAATGTAAGTTGCAAATATTATATTGTTTAATCAGAAAATATTAGTCTCATGGTTGAAATTTCCTTGGCTGTTCTTTTTTTTTTTTTTTTAAATTACCTTTGATTAAGAGAAAAATATGCATCCTCTACTTTAGTTCACAGGAAGGAAGTAATTTTCTAAGTTCTTCCATGTTTAAAATGTTTTTTTTATGCTTGATTTTTGAAGGACTCTAGACAGGATATAAAATAGTTGACTCATATTTTCTTTCCATGAGTTTCTTAAATATAGTTTTGTACTGTTGTCTTCCATTGTATGATGTGTGTTAAAACTGAGAAGTTTTTTTTTTTTTTTTTTTCCATTTATGTCTTACTGTTTTTGGCTAGGGTCCAAAGATTTAATTTTTTTTTAGTTTATAAAGTTCACTTTTTAATTTTTATAATACTCTGAACCATATTCAGTGTATCACTTGGAATTTTGTTCAAAACATGATATATATTTACGAATGGATGTTTCTGGGTCAATTTTCTAAGGTAAAGAGTGAAAGTATTCAATATAATGTTTCAGGTAATTTTATTTTAAGGAATGTTGAGGGCCACAGCCGAGTCGGGATGACGCATGGCATTTTTGCCAGAAGTAGTGGTGGAGAGGTGACGCCAATGAGCCATTAAGATGATGACTTTTGAGTTCTCGTGGAGTTCCCGTTGAGCTCTCCTGGGGATTCCTGAAGAGTTCGCATTGGTTGGGGAAGTGCTGGAGGAGGGATTTCCGGTTGGTGGTTCCTGTAGGAGCTGTGTGGCGTTCGGGAGAGTTCCCGGGAAGCGTGTGTGGAGTGTGCTGGTAGAGTTCAGAAATAAAGTTTGTTCCTGCTTGAGTGGCTCGTGATTTGTGCCCAGCCAGATTGCAGCAAAGGAAGTTTTCTTTTCTTCTTCTTCTTTTTTTTAAATGGTTGTTCAAAACATTACAAAGCTCTTGACATATCATATTTCATACATTAGATTCAAGTGGGTTATGAACTCCCATTTTTACCCCAAATACAGATTGCAGAATCACATTGGTTACACATCCACAATTTTACATAATGCCCTATTAGTAACTGTTGTATTCTGCTACCTTTCCTATCCTCTACTATCCCCCAAAAGAAGTTTTCTTAATGCTTAAATACTGGGTTGTGTTCAATTAATTTTCTTCTTTAAGGAATCTAATTATACATTTATTGGATTCTTGTCCACATTTGAAAGTTTTTCTTTGCTCTTTTAAAATATGTTTTGTTTAACCATATTCAGTTTCACCTCTTAGTTTCATATCCTGTCTTCTGTATCTCCTGCTTTTGCTTTAGTTATCTTTTTTAACTTGTGTAACTCTTAATATGGGCTCTATTTCTTAGATGATTTTTGTTTGACTTCCATTTTCTCTTTAATTTGGTTAGCTCCTATTTAACATTTTTTTCCTATTTTTTAAATTCTGGTATCCAGTGTTTCTTATATCTGCAGTTATATTTGCATGTGTGTTGTCCTGTTAGTGATGGAACAAAACAATGAAATACCTGTTAATGAGTGGCCTATGGTAAGTGGGTGGCACAAAAGTATGAGGCGGAAGTGCTAGAGGAAGAGGACTCAAAAGAAGAACTGTTATTCTTTTTTTCCTAATTCGGGCTTTTTAAGAAAAGCATTTCCTTTTGTTGGAAGGTTTTGTTTTTGATTTTCTATTTTTATACTAAGTTGTTATGGTTATTGGATTTTTTTGTTCTGTTCATGATTATTTATTTTAGATTTTTCTGAATCAGCAATAACTAATGATGTTATGCTAGGTGTTAGTTTGATCGTCTTACTTTATTTTCGGTTCAGAAAGGCCCTCTTCTGCCACACCAAAGTTCTGTTTCTTTAATAAATGGTGACTTTTTTGGTTGTTATTTTGGTTTGTTATCTTTGGATTCTTTGATTCTGTCTTGTTTATGTAGAACCTTATCCTTCCTAAGGCTTCTTTTTCTGGTTTTTTTTTTTTTTTTTGCACTTTTCCAAGCCTTCTGTTTGTTCTCCATTTATAATATTCTGACCTATCACTTCTCCTTCCCCCGCCCTTTTATTTTAGTACAAGCTGCATAAAGGTAGGCCACTCTCCTTTGGCAGGTCAGTATTTGATGATGCTTATGTCCTTACCATCTCTAGGACCCTGAGGTGTTCCCCTGTTGCCCTCCCTGCTGTATCACTTTGATTTGGCTCAAGATTTCATTCTGCTGGTCTCGGATCTTTATGTGGACCACTTAATCCAGGAATTAGTATTCTTTCTCTTCACTATATTGTAGGCCTGGCTGATGGGTGTTTTTATTTGGTTGTTCTATTGATCTGCATGGGTCTTGGAGGCTAGGGAGAGAAATTTAAATTTGATTGGTTGCCATTACCTTATGGTATATGCCCTCCATGTAAAAGAAAATTGGTTTGAATATTCCTCTTAATCTAGGTACTGTAATATAGTTCCTCTTCAGATCTTATCTGTTGCTATTGAAACTCTTCTCTGTTTTACCTAAGTTCTTTTTTTTTTTCAAGTTTATTGCCTCCATATTCTTTGATTAACGGATTCTTTGTATTCATCTTATTTTTATTGTTAAACTGAATCAAATTGTTCATTTTCCATGATTTTTAACCGTAATAAATTACTTGGGGAATTTTGTTTGCAAACAAAATGATATTTCAGAGACATGGAGTCCAATAGTATATGTTTGAAAACATTTATCACTTAATTCAAATGTTTTGCTCCCTGGTGCCACTCACTATTCTCGCCGAATTTTTGTTCTTCTATATTATGTAGATAATACATGTAGTGCATTGTGAGTGCATAATGTGAAGAAATTAGACTTCTGTCATAATGATTTTTCATTTTCAGTTTATTTGTGAATAGTTGAGATAATAATCATTGTATCTGATTTCAATAATTTTTTCACTGAAAAGCTACTAGATATTATGCTAGGTAACAGAGATACAAAATTTGAGACGTTGTCATTATTGTACTCATTCTGTACTCATATTGTACTCATTGCCCCAAGGCAATGTGGAGACATACTATAGACACTTAAAATACCATGGAAGGACTACAAGAGCGTAAACACAGGGTACTCTGGGAACTGAGAAGACGGTGGGACCGGGTTGTCTGTGCCTTCCTCTCCTTCTTCTTGCTTCCCTCACTAATGAACACTGTTGGGCACTCTGGTGGACGTTAGGGACAAAGTGATAACAAGGTAGTCCACATTCTTTTGGGGGTGGATACTAGATCATAAAAGGGAATGAACATCTGGGATACTACTAACATGGTAGGAACTAAGTTTCTTGGGGAAGGTCATTTCTAATTAGCAAGTCTTAAATAAGTTAATCATGTGAAGACATGGGGAAAAGGGTTTTATTTTCAAAGACTTAATGATGGGGATGTGGGAGTATAGTGCTTTCAAGATAAAGCAAATTATCGAGTGTATTTGGAATGTAGGGTATGGTGGGAGACAGATGAAGCCCAAAAGATAGAAGGGAAGTCTCAAAGGACTGTCCTTTGCTAGTATGGAGCTATGCTTAAGGAGTCACATACCAGGTTTGTCTGGGAGTGTAGTGATCAAATTGAGATTTGAAGAATGAATAGGTAGTTGATGCTTATAGCATACAGAGTGATGAACAAACTCACAGGCAGAAAGGCACAAGAAGACCTATCACTTTCTGGTAACACAAGTGACTCAGGATTTTAGGAGCATGAAATGTGAAGTAAAGAGTAATGGAAGATGAGACTGGCAAGTTTGGCAGTGAGAGGATCTTGAAGGTGCATTTATGCATGCAAAGGAGTTTGTTTTATATTTTATTTATTAGCGGACCACTAACATGTATTATATATTCATTCTAAAACTGAACTAAATATTGGTTTATTATAGAAAATGTTTTGATATAGCAGCTTAAGTCTATATTTTATCAATTTGAAAATTAATAAACTATTATTTTATTTTTATATCTTCAGATAGAAAATCCTCGGTACCTGAGACAGAAGCCTCTCCCAGTTTCTCTGGTAGGTGAGAATTCCACTGGATTTTTTGGGGGACAGATTTAAAAACCAATCAATCAATCAATCAATCAAATACTTAATAGAAAATTGTATTGTTCCATATTATAAGGCACAGTAATTTTTAAAAATTATCTCATTTGAAAGTGAATAAATCACTTTTTTTCTCTGATGATTTGGTATGGGTTTCAGGCATTTTAGAAGTTTACTTTTGGGGTGAAGACAAACCAGGTCTGAAAAATTATTAAAAAACTGTTACTCATTCCACAGATGACTCCCAAGTTCAGCCTGAGAAAATCCAGCAGTTTCCATGATGATCATTTTCTTTCTCGAATGCATGAGAAAGAGGTAGGATTGGGATATTTTCTATGCACCTACTTGTTAACATAGCTTTAGGATTTTATATAATAGATGCTTTCTGATCCTAGATAGAATAATGATGCATGATAGGAAGAGATTATCTTTTGTACAAATATAAAATCATGATGCAGCTTATGCAGGTTTGTCTTTCAATATTTTTAACACCCATCTCCCATCTTGAGTGTCCCAGCTTCACTCCTACCAGGCAGGGATATGCTGAGGGCCTCTCTCCTAACTTTCAAGTCCTAATTATCAGGGGGCCAGAAGAAATGGCAATTTTTAGAAGCAGTATCTTTAACTTTAGTGAATCTCTCTACCCTTCTTTTATCTCAGTTTACTTATAACACATCTTTTTGTTGTCACTATTCTGTTTATTATTATTACTGATCCTACTACTTAAGTTGATATGCTAAATTAAGCTATGCTGTATCAATATGATATAATATTCTGTTTTTTGATGAGAGTATTTGAGATTTAAACTCAGTGATTTGCCCTGTACACTATTCAATTGTTAGATGTATTTCTCATCTGTGGAATAGATCTAAAATAAGCCTTATTCCTTCTAAGTGAGACTTTGTACCTTATAATCTCTCCCAGGCTCTTGTAACTACCAATTTACTCTGCTTCTATGAGTTCAGTTGTTTTAAATTCTATAAAAAGTAAACATGTTGTACTTATTTTTCTGTGTTTGGCTTGTTTCACTTAGCATGATATTCTGTCTCCATCTATGTTATAAATGATGATTTCTTTTTTAAGGTCAAGTAGCATTTTGTTATGTATGCATACTGCATTCTCTTTATTTGTTCATTGATGGACACATAGGTTGAGTTTGTAACAGCTGTTGTCAATAGGTGTGGCAGTGAACATGGGTGTGCAAATATCTATTAACATGCTGGTCTCAAATCTTTCAGATAAGTACCAGAAGCAGGCTTGGTAGATTATATGACAATTTCAATTTTAGTTTTTTGAGGAACCTCCATATAGTTTTCCATAAAGACTGTACTAATTTACATTTCCACCTCCAATATACAAGGATTCTCTTTTTTTCCACCTGCCTTGCAACACTTAATCATTTGTCTTTTTGGTAATAGCCATTCTAACAAGTGTGAGGCGATGTCTTATTGTAATTTTAGTTTGCATCTCCTTAATGGCTAGTGATATCATTTTTTAAAAATTTCCTTTGTGAAATGTCTGCTTAGTTCCTTTGCCCATTTTATAATCTAATTCTTTGTTTTTCTTCTGTGGAATTGTTTTGAGTTCTTTATATATTTTGGATATTATTCTGCCTTCAAGTGTATACCTTTTGTCCCATTACATAGTTCATCTCTGTTAATTGTCTCCTTGGCTGTGCAGATGTGATCCTATTTCAGGTTGACATAATCAATCCTATTTGTCTGCTTTTGCTTTTGTTTCCTGCACTTTTGTGATCTGTTCTAAAAAAATCCTTTTCCAGACCAATGTCTGGAAAGCTTCATGAAGCTTTTTCCTAATTCTCTTATAGTAGTTTTACAGTTTCAGATCTTATGCTTGCCTTTAATCTCTCTTAAGTCAATTTGGGCAGGATTGGTATTAATTGTTCTTTAGATGTTTGGTATTATTTAGCAGTGAGGCCATCAGGTTTTGAACTTTTCTCTGTTGAGAAACTTTATTAATGATTTAATCTCTTCACTTGTTATTGGTTTGTTCATATTTTATTTTTCTTCAAAATTTAGTTTTGATGGGTTGTGTGTGTTTAGAAATTTATCCATTTCTCTAGGCTATCAATCTGTTGGTGAATAATTTTTCTTAGTGGTTTCTGATGACCCTTATATTTCTGAAATATTGGTTTCAATGTCTCTTTTATTTCTAATTTTATTCATTTGAATCTTCTTTACTTTTTCGCAGTCTAGCTAAAGTTTTGTCATTAGCATTTCTTGTAAGGTTGATCTTTTCTTTATCTTTTTTAAGAATACATGAAAATCAGACAATAGAAAATTTTGGATCAGGAGTGAGCATATCAATGTTCATGACATGTGTCTTTAAAGAAAAATATTTAAAGTTGTCAGGTATTTCATCAGAGATTGTTTGTAAATGTGCACAGCATTATTTTTTCCTACACTCTTTTTGTTATTCTTTTTGGCTTACTGTAAGAATGTTTGTGGTATCCTTGAGAGATTTGCAAGTAAATATCAATTATCCACTATACATTTTTCTAAAATCATTTTGCATTATTAGTAGTCATTTTTGTCTTATTTTGATGAAGTGTTTTGTTCATATTTTTCTCCATCATAAAACATTTAAAAGTTTATGTTGATTGTCCAGTGTGAAAGCTATCTTAGTTTTATCTTTTTTTTTAAAGTAAAGTTTCTGATTACAGTTGATGTGGATTTTATTGATGAAGTTTTTGAAGATAGAGAAATAAATATATGTAAATGTAAAATCATCTAGAAAATCACACATAGAAATAAAAAATACTGTTAAAAAATGTCATGGTCTTTTATTCTTTTTTATATTTAGCCTGTAAGCACGTTCATTTTCCTTAGAAAATTGGGATGATGTTGTATATGTTGTTACATATATCTTGAGTAATTTTCTTGCTATTAAACGTTGTTCCTAAGTATCCCCAAGTAACTTTCGTCACTCCTGGTGTTGGGTGTTGAGATTGTTTACAGTTTTTCCCAATATAAATAAATCTCAGAAGAATATCCTGATACTTTCATCTCTGTATTCATCTCTAAATATTTCCTTGGAACACTGAATTATACACTGTGATAAAATTGAAATGATGGGTTTTGTGAGTTTATTATAAACAACATAATTTCTAGAATAAAATGAAGATTTGGAAGCTTGTTGAAAACTGCATGTTGTTATAAGATACAAGTAAAGGATTTATTATGTGAAAATAAAAAGTCAAACATAATCAGGAGACATTTAAAGTCAAAGGAATCTAGCAGTTTAGATTGCCTTTTTAAATATAAAAATACTAATTTTAAACTGATTTTATTGTTATTGTTAAACATATTTTTCTATTAAAGTTTTTCAGATTTTTGTTGTAGTTGGACACAATATCTTTATTTTATTTATTTATTCATTTTATTTATTAATTTTTACATGGTGCTGAGGATCAACCCAAGGCCATGTACATGCCAGGCAAGTGCTCTGCCACTGAGCCACAACCTCAGCCCTAGTTTTATTTTAATTTTTAAAATAAAAAACAATGCTTGTGTTGTTTTTATTATTTTCCTCCCTCTTTCAGAGATATTTCTGTAAAAAATTTTTATTCCTAAAGGTAAATGCATAGTTATATTATAAAATGTATTGTTTTCCTTTAGAAGAATTATCTTATGTTTGTTTTCTTAAATCAGCTTTTTAAGCATTTAATTGTGGACACGTTGATAAATGCTTTTGTGTTTTGAATTTAGTGAAAACCTTGCATGAGAAGGTTAAGTAGTTCTGGTGTGCCTTGTGAATGTTCTGACCTAAAAATAGTTTTGTTGTTGTTGGGTGATGTTTTTAAAACAATAAATAATCTTCTTTCAAGTGAGTAAATTTTATTTTTAAGTAAAATAATAATGCTTAAGAATTAAATACCTAATGTTTGCTTTCTTAACCCTAATATTCATTCTTTAGTAGTAATCATTGCTAAAAATTTAGTGTAATTTCTCTTTAAAATTGTCTAGGAATGTGTTTCATATAAATGAGTCCATAGGCTGTATTTTATATGCTGCTTCATTGCCTTTTTTTTCTTTTATTTTTTGGTATTAGAGATTGAACCTAGGGTCGCTTAACCACTGAGCCACATCTCCAGCCTTTTAAAATGTTTTATTTAGAGAGAGGGTCTTGCTGCATTGCTTAGGTCCTCACTCAGTGGCTGGGGCTGCTTTTAAACTTGTGATTCTGCTGCCTCAGCCTCTTGAGTCCCTGGGATTACAGGCATGTACCATTGCACCCAGTGTGCTTCACTGCTTTTTTGACTACAATATATCTTCTAATGAATTTTCCCTACTAAAACTATAGCCTTATTCTTTTTCATAGCTCTGATATGTTAAAAAGTTTTGAATTGTATAGTTTAAATGTGTGAATCGTGTGGCATATGAATTATGTCTTAATAAAACTGTTTGTAAAAAAAGGTTATGTCCGTTTCTACTCACATCAGTGGTGTATGAGAATGTCTTTCCTTGTATTGTCATCAACGGGAAATTATAAACTTGTTAAATTAACTGTAAGATGACAATTATCATTACTTACATTTATTTTATTATGATATCAATTATGCCTATTCAAGAATATGGGAGATCCTTCCATTTTCTGTTTTTTTAGTTTTCGTTGTAGAGGTCTTTCACCCCTTTAGTTACATTGATTTCAAGGTATTTTATTGTTGTTGAGGCTATTGTAAACAGCGTGGCTTTACTAATTTTTCTTTCAGTTGATTCATCATTGGTATGAAGGAATGCAATTGATTTATGGGTGTTAATTTTATATCCTGCTACTTTGCTGAATTCATTTATGAGTTCTAGAAGTTTTTTGGTGGAGTTTTTTTGGTCTTCTAAATATAGGATCATGTTGTTGGCAAATAGGGATAGTTTTTCTTTTCCTATTTGTATCCCTTTAATTTTTTTCTTTTGTCTAATTGCTCTGGCTAGGGTTTCAACAGTAATGTTGAATAGAAGTGGTGAAAGAGGGCATCTCTGTCTTGCTCCAGTTTTTAGGGAAATGCTGTCAGTTTTTCTCTATTTAGAATAATGTTGACTTTGGGTTTAACTTATATAACTTTTACAATGTTAAGGTATGTTCCTACTATTATAAGAACATGATATGAATGCCGTATTTAGTCAAATGCTTTTTTTGTATCGATTGAGATAATCATGTCATTCTGTCTTTATGTCTATTGATGTGGTGAATTACATTTATGGATTTTCATATATTGAACCAACCTGGCATCTCCAGAATGAAAATTACCTGATCATGGTGCATTATCTTTTTAATGAGTTTTTGTGTGTGATTTGCCGGTATTTTATTAAAAATTTTCATATATGTTCATCAGGGATATTGGTCTGAAGTTTTCTTTCCTTGATGTGTCTTTGTCTGGTTTTGGTATCAGGGTGATACCAGCTTCATAGAATGAATTTGGAAAGGGTCCTTCTTTTCTATTCCATGAAATACTTTGAGGAGGGTTGTTATTAGTTCTTCTTTGAAGGTCTGGTAGAACTTGGCTGAGAATCCATCTAGTCCTGTCTTTTCTTTTTTTGGCCTCTTCAGTTTTATTGCTTGAAATTGATCTGTTTATATTTTCTATGTCCTTGTATGAAGATGAATGGTGTGACTCTACTTTGTATACAACCAGAGAGCTCTAGATGTGTACTATGAATTGAAAAGCATTCTGTTGTCATATATAACAAATTAGAATAAAAAATAAGACATTTTTTCCCCTATATCCTTCTGGTTTGATTCTGGTAGTTCATATGCCTCTAGAAATTTGATGATGTCTTCAACATTTTCTATTTTGTTGGAGTGTAAGTTTTCAGAATGGTTTCAGATTATCATCTGTATTTCAGTGGTGTCTGTTGTGAAATTTTCTTTTTCATCACAATTTTAAAAATTTGAGTTTTTCCCTGTTTCTCTTAGTTAGCATGGCTAAGGGTTTGTCAATTTTATTTATTTTTTCAAAGAATCAATATTTTTGTTTCACTCAGTTTTTGTTTGAATTTCTTTTCATTTTGTTTAAATTGCATTGATTTCAGCTCTGATGTTAATTATTTCCTGTCTTTTACTGCCTTTTGTCTTTTTTGTCTTCTTTTTCTAGGGCCATTAGATGTAATGTTAGGGATTTTTTGTTGATTTTTCGTTCTTTTAACCAATGATCTCAATGCTGTGAACTTTTCTCTTAGAACTGCCTTTATAGTGTCCCAGGGAGTTTGATATGTTGTGTCACTATTCTCATTTACCTCTAAATGTTTTTTTATTTTATGCCTAATGTCTTCTACTATCCATTGATCATTAAATAATGTATTATTTAGTTTCCAGATGTTAGAGTAGCATCTATATTTTATTACATTGTTAATTTCTGATTTCATTCTATTATGATTTGATAGAATAGAAGGTATTATCTCTGTTTTTTCCTATTTGCTAAGAGTTGCTTTGTGGCCTAAGACATAGTCTATTTTAGAAAATGATCTGTGTGCTGCTGAGAAGAAAGTGTATTTAGTCATTAATGGATAAAATATTTATATCTCTTAAGTCCAAATTATTAATTGTATTTTTTAGTTCTAGCACTTCTTATTTAGTTTTTGTTTGGAGGATCATCCAGTGATGAGAAAGGTGTGATAAAGTTATTCACTATTATTGTGTTGTCGTCTATTGATTCTTGAAATTGAGAAGAGTTTGTTTGATGAATGTAGATGCTCCATTGTTTGGGGCATAAATATTTATTAATGTTATGTCTTTGTGATGTATAATTCCCTTAAGCAGTATGAAATGACCTTCTTTGTCCCTTTTGATTAACTTTGGTTTGAAGTCCACTTTATCTGATGCATGAATAGAAACCCCTGCTTGTTTATGAGATCCATGTGAATGATATGTTTTTTTTCCCCATCCTTTTATCTTAACACTGTGCCTATGCGTTGAGTCTCTAGGAGACAGCATATTATTGGGTCTTATTTTTTAATTTAATTTGACAGTCTATGTCTTTTGATTAATGAGTTTAGGCCATTTACATTCAATGTTATTGAGAAATGATTTTTATTCCCTGACATTTTGATTTATTTCTGATTTTTAATTTGAATTAGTTTCTCCTTTGATTGACAATTCTTGTAGTGTAGTTCTTCCCATTGCTGGTTTTTAATTTTCTGTTTCATCATGAAATATTTTAGTGAATATGTTTGTTAGTGGAGGTTTTCAAGTTGAAAATTCTTTTTAACATTTATTTATCATTGAAAGTTTTTATTTCATCATCAAATCGAAAGCTTAATTTTGCTGGGTATGGTATTTTGGTTGCCTCTATTTTCTTTCAGAGCTTGGTATATATTATCCCATGACCTTCTCGATTTGAGGTTCTGAGTTGAGAAGTCAGCTGAGATTCTTATTGGTTTCCTTCTAATTATAACCTGTTGTTTCCCTCTAGCAAACTTTAAAATTCTTTCCTTATTTTCATGTTGGGCATTTTCATAGTAATGTACCCTGGTATAGGTCTGTTGTAATTTTGTATATTTGGAGTCCTATAAGCTCTTGTATTTGATTTTTTTTTAATTTTATATTTCATTTTTAAGGTTTGGGAATCTTTCTGATATTATTTCATGAAAAGTTTGTACATTCCTTTGGTTTGTATTTCTGAGCCTTCGTGTATTCCAATAAATCTTTAATTTGGTCTTTTCATGTTATCCCATATTTCTTGAAAGTTCTGTTTGTGATCTTTTAACCTCCTTTCTCCATGGTCACCTTTATGTTCAACATTATATATTTTGTCTTCATTGCCTGAAACTCTGTCTTCCAGTCATCTAGTTTGCTGGTGATGCTTTCTATTAAGTTTTTAATTTGGTTTATTGATTCCTTAATTTTAAGAATTTCTGATTGATTCTTCTTCAGGATTTCTATCTCCTTATCAAAATGATCTTTCACTTCTTGTACTTTCTGATTTCATTCCTTACAATGTCTTTTACCTTGCAGATTGGTTTTAACTATGAACTTTCTAAATTCCTTCTCTGACATTTCCTCCACTGTGATATCATTGGATTCTGTTAAGGAGATATTTTGGTGTTTTTGCAGAGCATGGTTTTTGCTCCTCTGCTTTTTCATACTGTTTATATGTTTATCTATTCATCAATAAGAATCTGAATTGGTAGAGCTCTGAAATTATAGTATCTCTGGAGGTTTCTAGTACCTCACAGTTTAGGGGGGAGACAAATAATAACTAATGCAAGCAATATACAGCATTAAACGAAATACTCAATTCTTATTTTGACATCTATGATGTTAATTGGTCCTATAAGCAGAAATAGTATGGTAAGTAATTGCCAATAGTAAAAACAAGAAAGATTTTAAAAGGGTTTGCTATCCAGGAGAATTCAGAATAGATGTAGGATATGATGACTGTGAGGGAGGATGAGACAGAGTAGAAGCAAAAAATTAAAGGAAGAGTAAATATGGAGCAAATCAAGTTATATGAAATTTTATACAGATTACAGAGTTTATCTTCAGCATCAAGCATTTTATAAAATAATTCTGTTGAAATTTTAGCATCTTAGAATATCTGATTAGCATTCAGAAATCAAACTTTACAAGCACAACTTCCATTTTAGATTTATAATTGTGTGAAAGATACTTTAGATGTTAAATGAGTAATATTTATAGTATAATCAGAGTTAAGTAATTATATTGGTTTTGTTTTGGTTTGTAAAATATACCTACAAAATATTTTAAACTGTTCTTTCAATTTATTTTGAGCGCCATGTTAAAACATGTTTAGTAACAATTCTTTATTTTAACTTCAGCTCGTCATTCACAAACTTACTTTGACTTGTTTGCTTTTGTAATGGCTAACACATTTCCTTTGATGTCCACATCACAGAATTCTGTACAGTGAGCATCATCCAGTGGGGTTTTTTTTTCCTGTAATCTGAGAAAAGGTTTCTGATGTGGATAAAGATATTTGTAAAAGTGTCGTCATTGAAAATGGAAGAAGAGGCAACACAAAAAGAAAAAGATCAATTTTTAGAGCTACGTCAATTTTCCGAGAACAGATTGTAGAAATTTCTCTATTTGTGAAATAAAATAGAAAAATTCCTTTGAATTTCACCTCCATCCACATTGAATGTTCCACCTATTGCCTAAAAAAAGGATGTTGCTACTTTCTTACATGTAATTCCAATTATATTTCTTTTCCTATGAGTCAGCTAGTTAAATGTAAAATTTCAATGAATACAAGAAGAAAATCTGCATATAAATGAAAGAACTGGTAATTTAAAACCCTTTTTGGGAGTGGGAGGTACTGGGATTCAACCCAGGGGTGTTTTACCATTGAACTACATCCCTAGGCCTTTTCAGTTTTTATTTTGAGACAGGGTCTTGATAATTTGCTGAAGCTAGCCTTGAACTTGAGATCCTTCTGTCTTAGCCTCCTGAGTTGCTAAGATTACAAGTATATGTCACCACAACCAGTTGGTTCATTTACAACATTTTTTTTTGTGTGAAATATATCATTTAGATAAACACAAGATAACAAAATTTAATAAATAGGAATACCATTTTAAGTACTATCCAGGCAAGGATTAGATTATTGCCAATAGTTTTTACTCTCTATTAAGGTTACAACAATACTGGGTTGTTAATATGCAATACCCAGTACAGGTGTTGATATAGGAAGAAATAGGAAGGAAAAGGAGAAAGTTTCAAGTAAAAAAAGGAAGTATTCACTAATGCATACAGAGAAGTTAAAAAAGAAACAATATCTCAGTAGGTTATATAATTATATTTGTGCTTTATATAAGTTATACATGAAGTATGAAGCCATTTTTTAAATTAGAGAAAGAAAAATAACTGTGTGTGCTATGTGCATTTGAATATCTTTTCTTTTAGTGGGATACATTCCAAAATGATTAAAATTATTGTTTAGGAGAATATCATACATCAGTTGTCTCTAGGTATGAGATAGCCTAAGAAATAATTTATATTTTGGGCCAAGTTTATAAGTAAGCAAAATGGATAACAATTGGTCTTATGAAATATCACAAATTGATATTTTGAGAGTAGGTTTCAGTATAGTAGTGGAGATATTAATCAGAAAAATTGTAATTGCATACATGATAATTTCTTCTGACTAATAACTAACAAAATTGTCTAGAAAGATGATTGTATTAATTAGATATCTGAGCAGGCAGAGTAGTGGTTATTTTGTGAATAAGTATTGCATGATTATTTGACTAATAATTATTATTATTATTTTTTTTAATTTTTATTGTTGGTTGTTCAAAACATTACATAGTTCTTGATATATCATATTTCACACTTTGATTCAAGTGGGTTATGAACTCCCATTTTTACCCTGTATACAGATTGCAGAATCACATCAGTTACACATCCATTGATTTACATATTGCCACACTAGTGTCTGTTGTATTCTGCTGCCTTTCCTATCCTCTACTATCTCCCTTCCCCTCCCCTCCCCTCCCCTATGACTAATAATTATTGAAACATAGGAACTGTGACTGAACAAATAAATTATTCAGCTCTTGCCAATAACATCTGGTAATAGGTGACCAATGGTTTAGATATTTTGTTTTTGCTATAAAACTTAATTGGTATGTAGGCATAGAGAGTTCCTTGGTATGAATTGTATCGTTCTGTCCTACTCTGTGCTATGCTATGTTTTATGTATTTTGGGGGACAGTTTATCACTATGTTGCTCCAGCTGACCATGAACTCTGGGGCTCAAAGGATGCTCCTGCTTCAGCCTCCACATTGGGACTGCAGGTGCACTTCACTGCACCTGGCATTGTTATTTTAAAAGGTGTGGATGATGACTGTCTAAATAACTTTAATACATTTTCCCCCTTACATAGTAATTAATGGTTATTATGCTCTTTTATCTTCAATTTCTGTTAATTTAGTAGCAAATGTTAAGCAAAATTAGTACATATAAAACAATTTAGAATAAAAAGTAGCATTCTGAATAAGAAAACTGCTCTCTGTAGGAGTAATGTTGAATAACTGAGTGAATAGAACATTTGGGAATGTGCTTTAAAAAATATATCCTTCATTCAAAGTTTGTAAATATTGAGTAAAATGTATAGATGATATTGGTGATTATCTTAAAATTTAACCAGTTATACTGTAAGTAGCATATTGTTACACCCAAGGAGACTTTTATATTAAATCAGTTAAAGTTGACTCATCTGGTAGGAATGTCCAATATCAGAGCTGTTTGAAGTAAATATTTCAGAGAAGATGGGGGCTTACTGGACATTGTAAATAGAATTTCTTAAATTTCAAGTAGAAATTTCAGAAATACTTTTAAAAACAGCTTGTGGGAATACCCTCTAAAAATTGAAGGCATTCAATTTCAGTTTCTTTGCTTTGGCAGTAGTTTCTCATAAGGTGGCTTGGCATATACTCTTATTACTGCAAAGTGAGCCCTGATATCTTGATGTCTATCTCTTTTTTCTGGATGTAGGTTGTTTAGCCCTAGGGTGTTAATGTAGTTTTTCTAAGGGAATCTTCTGGTCATATTACCTAGGGATTTGGTTCAGTGAGTTAAGACTTTCCTTTTTCCATTTATCCCAGTTGATTTTTATTAGTTATTGATAGACCTTTATTTATTTATTTGTTTATTTGTGTTGCTGAGAATAGAACCCAGTGCCTCACACATGCCAGGCAAGTGCACTACCACTGAGCCACCAACCCAGCCCCTATCCCAGTTGATTCTTTTTTTTTTTTTTTTAAACACCTTGATTTTGTGTATTTATTTTTATGTGGTGCTGAGGATCAAACCCAGAGCCTCACACATGCGAGGCAAGTGCTCTACCGCTGAGCCACAACCCCAGTCCCTCCCAGTAGATTTATAACCATAATTTTTTTTTTTTGGACAAATGGTGTAGATGAATATTTTAGTTTCACATAAAACCTCTGTAACATGAAAGCTGGTTGGTGAGAATAAGTTGAACAATAGTTGATTTAAGCAATGGAATAAGGTGGCTTTTACTTTTCTTATGCACTGTTTTTAGGATGAAGTTTTTTTCTTATATTCCTTAGTGACTCACTCTATTTTGGTCTGTCATTAAAGATTCTATAATTTAGCCTAAGTTATTTACTTTTCTAAATTTAAAAATTTAATTTTAACACACACACATACACACATATAAGTATACTTATACAATGAAAAGAGAATACAAGTATGACTAAAAAATTATTATTATTTGTGGTGCTGGGGATTGAACCCAGGGCATTGCACATACATGTGCAGGAAGTGTTCTATCACTGAGCTACATCTCTAGCCCTATGAAATTATTTTATTCAATAAACATTTTGAGAAAGTCCCTTAAACATATTTTTCAGTTCTAGGAAAGAAAGAAAGTTAGTGTAAATCAGTTGTGAGGCAATGTAGAACAGGAAATGTGAGGTGTAATGAGGAAAGAGATCTTGCTTCTGTGTGGGGAACCTGAGGTAGACTTCATGAAGGAAGTGACATTTGAGCCAGGAGTTGAATTGTGTGGGATTTTAATAGTAAGAGCAGACTTGGAATCAAGAAAACAGAGCTATGTTTAGCTGCAGCTCATCCACCATTTGGCTGGTGCTAAGAAAAAGAAAAGAGAGTGGTAAAGTCAAAACTGTATGTTGTTGTCCATAAGACAGAGCCATGAAATGTCAACTACAGAGTAACATTTTCTCAACTATGTTTTAGAAAAGTAAATTGGTAGTAGTTTCTCAGATGCATTAGTCGTGTGAAAGATTGGAAACTAGTGAAGAGGCTATTCTAAGAGTTGAGGTAAGGGTTAATGAAAGACTGTTTGGGGCTGGGACTGTAGCCCTGTGGTAGAGCACTTGCCTAATGGTGCAACTGGGTTTAATGCCTAGCACTGCAAAGAAAGACTGACTAGCAGATTGGTGATAGTAAGGCTGCAAGTGAGGCACTGTGTGCTAGGATGGAATTTTGGCAACTCACTGGAAAAGAGGAATAAAAGATAAGGAACTTGTTTGTACATAGTAGGTACTATTTTTTAATGATTGTTGAATTTGATGTGCCATGGAAACATCTAACTGGAGATGTCTAAGGGACAGTTGGAACCCAGGAAAGATAAGAGGCCTGGAGATTGAGAATTGTGATTCATCTGCATTTGAGGTTAAAATTAGATACTGAAAAGATCACCAACGAAAAGTATTTGTACACAGTGGAAGATGACTGTGGGACTCGGTTCAGATCAATGCTAACTATTAGGTATGCAGAAGTAGATAATGTAAAAGAGGTAGAAAAATATCCTCCAGGGTGAGAAGAGACCATGGCAGAAGCCAAGGACAGAAGTGGTGATTGGTGCAAGTTGCCAACGAGAAAAGGATGAAATCCACCTTTAGATCCAGTCACCAAAGGATCTTTGCATGGAAAATGATACTAATGTCATTGTGACCTTGAGAGTACAGTTTTAATAAGAGCAAAAGACAAATTCTGAAGGGAAATGAAGAATGTATGGAATATTTATTGAAAAGTTCATTAAGGAAAAAAGAGAATAATATTCTTGTGGTGAAAGCCCAAATATTTAAACAGCAAGTTCTTCTGTGTAACCCTTAACTAGGATTTTTGTAAGTTCTATTAAATAAAAATCAGTGAGGTAAAGTGTACCTTCAAACAATGGACTTGAAAAGGTAGGAGCTCTGAACTAATTTTAAAAAATTAAAAGAAACCTTCAGAGAAGAACATTAAGCCATGATGTGTTTTATAAGAATGTGATGATTCTGTCCTGTGCCTGTCCCTGCCTCTCTTTCCAGTTGTGCCAGGTTTTCTATTATACACTCATTTATTAAATCCACATGATTATTTATTGAGAGAGCCCATCATCTTTTCCTCATTTGAGTTCTGTTTATGTATTATTCTATTAAAAGCAGGTGAACCCTCATTTAAAAAATTTAAAAAATTACTCAGAATTATATCACTTTATGATGTGGACAGATTCCTGAATATGAATCAGGCCAGGCTTTATACCTCCTTGGCCATGTGACCTTGAGCAGTACCACTTTGTGCCTTTGTTTCTTGATCTGTAAAATGGGGGCAATAAAAGCACCTATGTTAGAAAGTCATTGTGAAGATTACATGAAATCATGCATATAAACTTCTAGGAACAGTGCTTTGCACATAGTGTGTAATGAAGCATATGTTGTCAGTTTCCTTTTTCAATTTTGTTATCCCATTTCTTGGTGCTGCTGCTACTGTACCTTCTATTATTACTCCTGTGTCAACAATAGCTATTGCTATTGCTCTTCTAAAGCTACTTCTACAACAACTTTCTTGTATTAGCTTTTATTATTGTTTGTTCTTATGATAATAATGTTTCTTAATCATTTAAGTGAGGATTTTTGCTTTGAAATGGCTATTTATACTATTATTTCATCTTTATGTTTGTATCTCTGTCTCACACTGTGTAATTTCTATATGCCTCACTCAGTTTTCTCTTACCCTTTTAAAACGTAATTGTCTTCTGTCCCAAGAAAATTTCTGCTAATTTTATACGTATTTTAAATCTTGGGGTTAATGACTGATAATAGCTATATATAGTAACTTTTCTTTGAGTTTTGCTGTGACCACATGATTGTCATTGATTTTATACTTTTTTTTTTTTTTTTTGCCAAAAAAGTATAATAATGATGTGAAACTTTTTAAATTGTGCTGGAATCACTGAAAATATTTATTTTTAAAAAATATTTATTTTTTAGTTTTAGGTGGATACAATATCTTTATTTTATTTTTATGTGGTGCTGAGGATTGAATCCAGTGCCTCCCATGTGCTTTTAGGCGAGCATTCTACCACTTGAGCCACAACCCCAGCCCCTGAAAAAGTATTTATTACTAAACTGTCTTTGGTGCAAAATTAGGATGCACAGAATACTTGTGAATAATACCTCAATGTAGTAGTGATAATTATACGGCGAAGTATCATTACATTTGTCTCATCGATGTTTTTATTTTAAAATTAAAGTTGAATTTCAAGATGTAATGCATTGCCGTTAAAATCTTGAGCCACTTCCTGTAACTATATGTATTAAATATATTCTTTCTATCCCCCAATTCTATAGATTTATGATTGTCCCTTTTTTCTCCCATAAAAATGTTGTTTGAGGCTGAGGTTGTATCTCAGTGGTAGAGTGCTCGCCTAGCAGCACATGGGAGACACTGGGTTCGATCCTCATCATTCACATAAAAATAAATAAATAGATACATAGATAAATAGATCCTCATTATCCACATAAAAATAAATAAATAGATAGATAAATAAATAAACAAATAAATAAAACAAAGGTACTATGTCCATCTACAACTTGAAAAAATATTTTTAAGAAATATCTCAAATGTGTTATTCGGGTACATATTTTATTTTCAATTTTCTGTATTTGTGATTTGTCAGAGATAATTGATAAAAGTAGAAGATTTGAGAAAAGAGACATCAGGATTTGAAAAACCTGAAGACAAGGAAAGAGAATTGATTAACTTAGAAAAAGAATAAATTAGAGATACACGGAATTAATACATTATTTACCTTCTGTATCTAGCTTATTTTGCCCAACATAAAGTTTCTGAGATTCTTCCATGTTATTATATGCATCAGCAGTTAAAAAAATTGTTCAGCATTCTGAAATAATGTTCTGTTGTTTGGATGTAACATAACTTCATCATTCACTATTCTGTTAATTGACATTTGGTTTATTTTCAGTTTTGGCTCTTAAGGCTAAGAATGCTATCAAAATTAGTGTGTAAGATTTTCTTTCTTTTTTTTTTTTTTTTTAAATTTAAGCTTTCATTTGATTTGGACAAAACTGCTAAAGTGTTTTACAGGTAACTGCCATTTTACCCTCCAATCAGCAGTGAGGGTACATGTTGCTCCATAACTTCACCAACACCTGATATTCTCAATTAAAATTTATTTTAGCCATTTTAGTGGTGTAAATGGTATCTCACTGTAAGTTTTTTTAAAAAAAGTTATATGATTTTTAACAGGCACTTTTTGTTTTATAGAAAAATTGAGCTGAAAGTATGAAGAATTTCCAGTTAGCTCACCTTCCCCCTCAACAGTATCCTCTAATATTAACGTCTTACATTAGTGTGGTGCACTTTTTACAAAATCCATGAGCCATTTCTGACACAATGTTATGAACTCAAGTCCATAGTTTACAATAGGTTCATTCTTTGTATTGTAAATTCTATAGGTTTTGACAAATGCATAATGCTATATATATATATATATATATATATATATATATATATATATATATATACCATATAGTATCAAACAGAATGGTTTTATTGCCATAAAAATCCTTTGTGCTCAACCTATTCATCTCTCCTTATCTTTTCTAGATGTCCTATGTTTGTCTTTTCCAGACTGGCTTCTTTCACTAAGCGACTTGCATTTAAGATTTCTTTATTTTTTTCCTGAAGTGCTGGAGATTGAACTCAGGACCTCACACATTCCAGGCAAGCACTCTACCACTGAGCTTATCCTGCTTACCTTCATGTGTTTGTGCAGCTTGATCTCATGGTTGTTTTAATTTATATTTACAGATAGTTAGTATTATATTGAGCATCTTATCATGCATTTATTGACAATTTATCTTTTTAATATTAAGCATTTGTTTAAATTTTTGCTAAACATTTTAAAACAATTTCATCTTAGTATTGACCTGTAAGAGTTCTTTTCATATTCTGGATTAAAATACTCTAAAATTTCATCTCACTCCAGTCAGAATGGCAGCTATTATGAATATTTTCTAATTCTGAATGTGAAGGGAAATTTTGCTATTGAATCCTTAGGAAGTCTTCCTCTGTCATTATGAAGTAGCCCTTAGGTCTTTTATTGTACTCTTTTCCTACGGATATTTTATTGTATTTTATTCTCATGAATGAAAAGAAGTGCAGTAAAAGATCTACAGGTTTATTTTGTGGTTTTCATTTTATCCTTTAATTTTCAACCTATTTGTGCTTTTACATTTAAAATGGATTATTTGCAGACAACATATACTGGGGCCATTTAAAGAATATTTCACAAGTCAATCACTTAATTGGAATGTTTAGTGCACTTAAATTTAATGTAATCATTATTCATTATGATTATATCAGCCTTCTTGGTATTCATTTTGACTGAGCCCCTCTTTTTCTTTCCATTCCATCATTGCTCATTTCTTGGCTTATTTTTGTTTATTCACTTTTTTATTATTCCATTTTAACAACTTCTGTTGACTTCTTAGTTATATCTTCTTTTTTTTCTTTAATTATTGTTTTAGGGCTAAAATATGTGTCCTTACCTTATAAAAGTTTATTTAGTGTCAGTGTTTTATCACCCACACTGAATTTCTCCTACTTTCAATTCTCACTTCCCAAATATAATAATTTTGAGAGAGAGAGAGAGAGAGAGAGAGAGAGAGAGAGAGAGAGAGAGAGAGAGAAACTTTTTAATATTTATTTTTTTTTTAGTTTTCTGCAGACACAACATCTTTGTTTGTATGTGGTGCTGAGAATCGAACCCGGGCCGCTCGCATGCCAGGCAAGCACGCTACCGCTTGAACCACATCCCCAGCCCCCAAATCTAATAATTTTAAAATAGTGTAATCCAACTTAACCCTACTTCATCTGTGCTATTGTTGTGATGACTCTATGTACATTATAAACCCACATTTCATTGTTAGATTTTTTTAAAAGAGTTGTCTTTAAATAAAATGATAAGAATATAAAAATAATTTTAATTTATCCACTTTACTATTTCTGCTACTCTTCTTCATGTGTAAGTTTTCATCTCATATAATTTGCTTTCATTCTTAGGAAGATCTTTTAGTATTTCTTTTTATTACAGTTCTGTGATAAGTGTTTATTCTTTCAGCATTTCTAAGATATAATTTATTTGTCTTCTGATCGCTACTGTTTTATGAACATTTTTTTTACCAATATATGTTCCTTGAGTTTTTTGAAGTTATTAGTATTAGCTGTATTAAACACTTCTGTGGTAAACAGTCATCTTGAGTTTTATTAATGCCTTTTTAAAAAATTTGTTTCTGCCTATGTACAAAATTTCTTTTTGTGCATGTTTATTAATTTTTGTTCAAAGGACATTGTGGAAACTCTGGCTTCTGTTATTTTCCTTTATGGAATATTGATTTTTTTTTCATTCCTGTAGACTGTTCAAGTTGTGTAGACTTGGCTTAGTATTCTATGGGCAAATCTGTGAAAGTCAAACATGTATCCAAATCCCTCCAACCTAATGGACACAGCTTACATACTGTCTATCTGAGGATCTGAGAGGCTTGCTTTTATAGCCTTTTGTAGGCAAGTTTAGTGTAGGTTTAAGGTATAGTCCTTATGGTGTTTCAACTGGATGCCCATGTGTTCACAAGTTTTTAGGAAGATGTCTCCATATTGCTGTATCCTTGGTGTCTCCCAGCCCTGTTTAATTTGTAATCCTGGTTATGTTTTTTACCTGTAGCAGCTGTGCTCCATTATTCATTCAGTGCCTGCACATCCAGCCCACTAATTCACAGTCCAGGACTGGCAGAGGAATCTAGTGGGCAGCTTAGACTTCTCTAGTGCTCTGTACCTAAGATTCCTGCTTCTTTAACTGCTGTGAACTCAGACCTCTGCCTTTTCAGCTCAGTGGGCCTATGGTGGTATACCTGGACTCCAGTTGTACCCAGGCAAAGAACCATATTATCAAATGAGAAATTTATAGTCAGCTTTGAAATAATCACAGTAATGCCATTTATACCTATATTTTCCCAGTCCAGGATCCAACCCAGGATCAGGCATTGACTTTAGTTGTCGTTATCAACTCTCTCCTTTAATCTGAACAATCTTTCTTTATGTTTCTGAGCTGAAATTGTGGGGTCAATTTGTAGGATCACCATGCTGCACTGCCTGTTGTTCAGTGCCAAGTACAGTTTCCTCATATATTTTGTCCTATTCTATGCTGGTTTACAGTGGGAGGTTCGTTTGGTACTCTTTTCTTCATTATAGCTTAGGTACGTCTCCAGGCTTTCAAATTTGAAATGATATATATCCTGATCCCAGGAAAAGAACATTTAAGTATTGTTTGGTGTCAGGATTACTTACAGGTCAAACAAATTAGAAGCATTATATTTTGTCTTTTAATTTCAGTCTTTTTTGTTAAACTTAAATAAGCATTTTTTTCTTGTCTTTTACACAAAATGTGAATATAGATTCACACATGTATATTTATTTAGATCTACATCTCCACCTAAACCTTGTATTTTCATATTATCTTTTTATATTACATTAGTAAGACTATTTCTGTATTTTTTTCTTAAAGTTTTTTTTTAGGTGTAGATAGACACAATACCTGTATTTATTTTTATGTGGTGCTAAGGATCGAACCCAGTGCCTCATGTGTGCTAGGCAAACACTCTGCCACTGAGCCATAACCTTAGCCCACTATTTATGTATTCTGATCCTGATACTTTCTCATGAATCATTCCATAATGTACAGGGCAGAAATATAGAGCTATCCAATGGCATCAAGTTCAGAGTTTCCATAGACTCTTCTGGTATTTTTTTTTAAAGGGATGTTTGTAGGGAAACTTTCTTTTTAATGATACCTTTATAAAATTGTGGTATTCCATATTTTAACAAAGTCATTAAACCTTACATTGAAAATATTAGGACAAGCCAATATCCTTTTACAATGGTGTAAAAAAAGGGCACAACATCTCAGTAGTGCCATTCTTACTAAAATCTAAGAAATCTGATCATTAAGAAACTTCAGATAAATTCAGATTAAGAAAGAGTACAGTAATTGACTGTACTCTTCAAAAATTTCAGCTCAGAAACACTAAGAAAGGTTGTTCAGATTAAAGGAAAGAGTTGATAATGACAACTAAACTCAATGCCTGATCCTGGGTTGGATCCTGGACTGGGAAAATATTAGCTATAAATGGCATTATTGTGATAATTTCTAAGCTGACTATACATTTCTCATTTGAAAATATTATTGTGTTAATATTATATTTTCTGATCTTTACAACTATGCTGTTATTATGAAAGACAGTGTTTTTGTTCTAAGGAAATATATGCTTAAATTCTTAGGGATAGAGGCATGATGTTAATAACTTTAAAAGTGATTTAGAAAATAATATGCAAGTCTCTTTCTTTCTCTCCTCATCTTCTTCCCCCTCTCATATATATATATATATATATATATATATATATATATACATATATATACATATACATACATACATACATACATATACGCACACACATATGTAGATCTATATATAAAGTCTTAAAGCATGTAGAGCAAAACATAAACAATTAATGAATCTCTGAGTAAAAAGTATGTGGGAACGTCTTGGGCTAAATTGAATTTTTCTTTAGTGTTATACCAAAGAACAGAAATCTATCATTCTACCGTAAATAAAAAGGCACACAGATTTTGAATTATAGCCTTATATCGTAGAAATTATTGGAGAGAGAGTTTACTTGGTTCTTGTTTCAGATATTAAGTTGTTTATATTCTTTTCTGTTTGTGTGTTTGCTTCACTTTCTTCTGCATACTTCTTCATCTACTTTCTCTTGATGATAGTGCTCTAGAACATTCCAGTTTCTCAGCAAAATAGTCTGATGGAAAGTCAAATATATATAAGGAGCTATCCTAAAATTAAAAGAACAGAGGTGACAGGATTCATTCCTTACAACTTAAAAGAATATGTATGGACAGTAGATTCTGATAGAGCTCATTTTTAACTATAATTCTAATCCCACCACATATCATTGTGTGGCTTTGGGAAGTTGTCATTTTGATACCACTTCTTCTTCTTTGACTTTCCTTGACCGTACACAGATTTGCTGTCTCTGTTGTGATTCTTGAGAGAATTTGAATAACCACTTATTCACCAGGTAATCAGTCGCTTAAGCATATATTAGGTGTTTATTTCTAATTTGGTCAATACAGTTTCAGGTGGGACAGGTGAGAGGTGGTGAATGGGATACCATAGACAGTTACATGGTATTTAGGGCCAACCCTCAGAAGCTGAGGATATGACAAGTCCTCTAAAAGGTATTATGGGGACATCTGGCAGTGAACTGTGTCCTCTACACCTGGCCAGTTTTGTTATACTGACTTTTGTGCTTTATTTAATAGACCCCAAAAACACTTCTGTTAAGGATTGTCTTATTTATTTAGATCAATCAGTTCCCTTTCAGCAAAGATAAGGAGGAAGTACCTCGTGATTTATAGGCACGGGAAAAGAAATGTTCAGACTTTTTCCTTTTGCATAGTAAATAGGCAACTGCCTCCTTTACTGTTTATAATGGTTAAAAGTTAGAAACTGTTATATAGCTTTTATTTGTAAAATTTTAATTTGGCTGTATGTTTATGTTGTTTATATTAATTTTGTGTTTGAAATAAGTGAAATATAAAATACATCTAAAAAATTTCAAGAAACTATTTTGAAAGCACATTTCTAATATTTTAAAAGGACATTTTTTCTTAAGATTGTAGATGAATATTTCTGCATACCTACTTTGTATACTTATTGTACTGAGAATGGTTCCTTAAGTTATTCTATTGAATAGAATTTTCATAGTCATTGAGGGAAGCATGATTTTCCTTATGTGCAGAAGAGGAAGTGATGTCAAAGTTATGACTTGTCCAAAGTCACATAATTGATATATAATGGGATTAGAATTATAGTTAGAAATGAGTTCTGTCAGAATCCATTCTTTTAAATTGTAAGGAATAAATCATTACTACTGTTATTTTAATTTTAGGGTACACTCCTTACCAATAAGCATTGATGATATTTTTTCTGGTTCTGCCTACAACACTATTGCATGTAGTGTTGGTGGGGAGGACAGGAGCTGTTAAGGGATGCTTGAAAAGCTACAAGGTCATTGCCTTGAGGGATTGGTAGTCTGTGGTCCCAGTAGAGGGACGTGTGTTTCTCAGTAATTTGCTATTTTTAAGGGTTTTATGCGCAATCTATCATGTTTTAATATATAGGATACTGAATAAAAAGAATATTTAATATTTATTCAAAATAAGAATATTTTGAATGAAAATGTAGATGTGAGCAAAGGAACCAAAGGTTGGAAGAGATCTATTAAAATAAAAAATAATAAGGGCTAGAATACTATGTGGATGTAAATGTATAAGCAGAATACCACTATAAAAGGACATTTTTTGTGGGTGATAGGAGGAGGTAGGGGATAACTTAGGTGATTTTCAGTTTTGCCTACAAAGTGAAATTTATTTTAAAGATTTTTAATTAGTTTGGTAGTAATTGAAAGAATGTAGTCGATATATTTGTAGATGTAGTATGATTGCTAGAACATGGGCTACAAGGTAAAAGTGGAAAATAATACTTTTTAAAATGTAGGGCATTATTTTAATTTAATGGTATATTTTTGCCAAAGGGTAAAGTAAATTAATTATAACTTTGCAATATTTTCCTTGAAGTTGGACATGAAAACAAAAATGATGGAAGCAAAATTTCATGAAGAAAAACTTAAACTTCAACAGAAACATGATGCTGATGTCCAGAAGGTAGGGCACATATGCTTATTAATTTTATTTTTATTGAATATTGAAAATATTCTAGATCTTGTGATGATCCATTTATTTATCTACCTCTCAAACCATCCACTTGTTTGTGCACCTTATGATAATCCGTCTTATAAATGGAATTTGCTAGTGTAACCTCCCAGCAGAAGTTAATATTTAAAATTCATTTGCAAAATGTTTATTTCAGACCTTATATTTATATTTCCTTTTATTTCTTTTACTATTATTTCAAGGTTGGACTTTTTAAGAGTTTTTTTAAATCTTCATTCTGTCATTACCTTATGTAAATATTGAAATAACACATCAGCTGTCTTAGATTTTGTTTCATCCTAATATTCTTTTAGTTTATTGATAATTATAGTTTTCTCTTAATTTAAGAAGCAACTCTTGGACTTTTTTCTGATTGGTATCTATATTATATACAGATGCTGCACTGTGAAGCTAGAACTGATAGCGTAGGCTTCTTTGTGAGCAGCTTATTGAGATTTGGCCTTCAAATCTTTTAATCTTTATTTTTAAATAAAAATTTTACTTGTCCTTCTAACTTGCTCAGCAAAAATGATCAACTTATGATTGTGAAATTTGAGTTGAGAGTATATTTTAGTAATGTTTAAAATATTTGGTGATAATAACACTTGTGTGTTTTAAATACATGAAGTTGATCCAAATAGAAAGTTTGCATATTCTGTTTCCCCAAACTGAATAACAGACAGAGGTAGGTGGTGGCAACCATTATGTATTCAAGCTTTCTCAAAAACAGGAAACATGTTAGTATTTAGTCAGGTGCATATGTGACTCATTTTATTTCAAAGCAACAAGTGGGAAACCTCTGATAGCATATTAGAGAAAAAAAATATTTGGGCTGGGGTTGTGGCTCAGTGGCAGAGCGCTTGCCTAGCATGTGTGAGGTACTGGGTTTGATCCTCAGCACCACATAAAGATATGTGTCCATATACAACTAAAAATATTAACAAAAAATTATTTCCTTTTTTTCCCCCCATTTAGAGGTCAAAGGCAAATATTACTTTTTGCTTTGATTAAAATGTTACTTTACATTGTTTAGATAGAACAGTTCTGTGTCATAAATTTAAGTAAGTGATATAATTTTTATATAACACGTTCAAATGAAATAGAATCTCTTCCTGTGTGAACACACACACACACACACACACACACACTAAATGGATATAAAAGGTATATTTGGCAAAATCAGCATAATAGAGTTTGAAGTAGGCCTTCTTGGTTTGCCTGTTACAAAGATTTATTCTATGAAAAACATTTAATTTAAAAGTTCTTTCTAGAAATTTCTCTTTTTAAATAAATCCAATGTGAAAAAAGAAAATAGTATCGATAATCTGAATTTCCAGGTGAAATGTAAGTAAAAATTCTTGACCTTGTGCCAGATTTGGAAAGTATGTTATTGGTTTGCTCCTCGTCTGGCATTTTCTAAATGTCACCAATTGGGGAGGAATAAAATTAGAGTGTTGTATCTATTTGCATACATTCTTTTCATTTTTTGCTTCTTTGCAGACATTAGGGTCAAACTTCTTTTTTTATTTACCTGTCAGTCTTAGATGTGAGACTTAAACAAGAAAAGGTAATAGAACACTGGTAATAAAAACACTAAGGAAAAGTTGATTAGACATTAGTAGACATCTTTTTTAACATGATTTTGGATGTATAGGAAATATGGTTCAATCATTACAAAAGTTGTGGATGTTTGTACTCCTACCTCAATTTGGTTTTCTTTTCCCCCAAGTCAGTACTTTCTCTTGCTCGCTAACTTTCCTACATTTTAGTTATTCCTGTAGTTTTTTTAAAAATGAAGATATGTTCTGAAGTATAAAATAATGATTAAATTTATTAAATGATTAAAGTCTCTGATATAGATACATGTCACTGATATAAAAATTTTGTGCAATTTTTGGCATATTTTGAGCTCATTTTTTGGATTCACAATAGCAGAGCTGGATATTAAAGAAGATTTTTAGATGTCATCTTCCCGTGTATCTGGGAATTCTTGTCATTGTTCATTAAGATGGGAGGAAACTCTTGTGGGAGGATTCAGGGATCTGCTCAGCTGAAAGATGTTCTATTCCAATTCAATGGAATGAATTGTACCATCCCAGCATGTCAAGTTTCTGATGGCTTCTCTCTGCCATTTTATGACAGTTTAATTTCTGAATTATATTTTTGGGAATCACCTAATTTATTATTTATAATCTTCTTAAAAATTGATATGTGAAAATTCCAAAGAGATGGCATACTTTTTCAGATAATAATTATTCTAGCATATTTAATAATTTTTTCAATGTGCTATAATTTTTACCATTTTTTGGGGAAACCATTTCTGAAATTGACAGAGACAGACTTGCAGATATATTATGGTTATTTTTAAAATTATGTATTCTATACTTAATATACTAAAACATTTTATATTTAATTGCAGATTTTAGAAAGAAAGAATAAAGAAACCGAAGAATTGAAAGCTTTATACAAAAAGAAACAAAATGAAGCTGATGAGACTATAAGAAAGCTTGAAAAGAAAGGTTATATTGTGATTTTTTTGTAAATCTTTAATAATATTTTTATTTTAGTGATTATCAAATTTGAAACTAAAATTTAATTACTGGCTTTTTGTTGAGTTTTTATCAAATTTATATGGACAAATTTATGTGGGCTTTCATATGACTGGGTATAACTGTGTGTGTCTCTGTGCATACCCATGTATACACATGAAGTGGTAACAACTAGTATTGTGATTGACAGTTGTGAGGATCAGACCTATGGCTTGCTAGGCAAAGAGGAATTTTTTATATAATGTCAAACATTCCAATTTTAGTAATGGAAATCTTGGTAATTAATATTTTAAAGAATCTAGGAGCAATAATATATTGAAATGACAGTTTTCTTTATTTATTCCTTCAGGTTTTAAGTGTTTTTTAAGCAATATTCCCCATTTACACATTCTTGAAGACGGACAAGAAAACATTTAATCACGGTTTAAATTAACAATGATTATGGGTGAAAACATCTAAATAAGCAGGCAGTCATGGAAGAAAGTGTTGTAATTTTTGGAGAAAGGAACTTTTGTAAGATTTTTAAAAGTTTGGTAAGATTTAATTAGTTGGAGAAAAGTTCCTCATTTTAGGGTGGGAATGCTAAAATTGGTAAGTTGTGGGAAGGATGCTGCAAAACTGTTTAGCTAGAGTGAGTAACCTATGCATTAACATAAGAATTTTAAAAGATTCACATCCCTGACTTGGGGCTAGCTTAAGCATGGATTTCAGATTTACAAATTTGAACTTATCTTCTAGATGCTGGGAAGGCAGTGACTTTTGAAGTGTGAACTTTAGGACCTCATATTTTAGGTACTGTAGGTTGGTAATGATGAGTGTGTTGAACATGGAGACAGAATGGGAGGGGGTAGGGAATGAGCATTCCACTCATTAGAAAACATAGGATCTCATTCAGTTGTGCTCTTCATTATAAGATACTGAGATCAGAAAAAAGAATATGTAAAGTTCCTTCTAACTCAAAGATGTTCAGGCTTCTGCACTAGTGTAATTTTGCATAAGAAATGATAAGGACCCAGAATATCTGAGGCATGGCAGCGTGAGTTGTGAGAATGGACCTGAAGAAAAAGTTTTGAAGAGTGAGGATTTGTGAATGATAGGCTATAGGCAATGAGCTAGTGTTAGGGGAAAGGAAAGTTTTCTTCAGGAGTTTGAAGAGCTTAGTGGCTCTCACCTAGATCACCAAATATGAATGTGTGTAAGTAATGTTCTTAACAATTGAGGATGGCAGTTACATATATAAATTAACTAATGAAGTAGACATTTTTAAATTAATTTCCAGCTTTAAATATTGGTGAAAGTAGTTAGAAATTTCTTTCATGTGTTTTTCTCCAAATATTATCAGTAACTACAAAAATAATTTAAATTTATTTCTAGATTTTCTTTCTTACCCTGATTGAAACCAAGTAATTCAGAGATGCTTAAGGTTTAAAGAGAAGAATTTGAATTCTTAAAATAATGCTTCTAAAGCCTTTTGAATTGTATTCAGATCTTACTTAATGTTGGAATTGTCATGTAAACCATGTTGTAGATGCTAAAGACCAGTACTAAATTAATTTGGATTCATCTTCTTCCTTTATGTATTGCATAGTTGAGATTAAGAGTGAAAGAAATTTCTAGGGAAATGTTTTAGAACATTCTGCTGTCTGAAAAATATATTCAGTAATTAAGAAAGGATATATTGAAGTAAAATATGGAGCTGAATTTATATTATCCAGATAACATGAATATATTAAACACATTTTCACTTAAATCAGTGACAGTTTAAATAATTTTAGGAAAGAAGATAGAAATAAAAATGATTTATAAGGAAAATATTATTTGTTTATTTATTTCAGTGCTGAGGATCAGACCCATGGCTTGCTAGGCAAAGAGAAATATTTTATATAATGTAAAACATATTCCAATTTTAGTAATATAAACTGTGATAATTAATATTTTAAAGAATCTAGGAGCAATAATATATTGAAATGATAGTTTTCTTTGTTTATTCCTTCAGTACATATCTTTTGGAGAACTTGCTTGTGTGGCTCTGTTATGCCGTGTAGATAAAAAATTGAAATACCTTTTTCCTTAGTGAAAATAGTCTTGTTAAAGAGGAAATAGGCAAGTAAATTCTTATACTGTCATAAGTGACTCAATGGAAAAATATATGTTCTTTTGTGGAAATAAAAAGGAGTTTCTGTTTCTGTAAGGAGAGGAATCTGCTTGGTGAATAGTGCACCAAGGTGATTCTTGAATTGAGACTCTGAGAATGAGCAGGAATTTTTGTTTTGTTTTAAACAAGGGAGGGAAGGATATTTCAGGTAGATGGATATAGAGATAGTGATTTATGAAAGAATATGTTCTCAAGACTCTGCAGATAGATTGGTGTATTTTAGAATACAGGTTTAAAATGCCGAAGTGGGAAGAGAAGTGTCCATAGAATCGTTGGATCATGAGGAGCTATGATTTCCATGTTAGAGGCTTTTGGCCTTCATCCTTTAGGTGAGGATATTTGTGGAATGATTTTCAGCCTGGGAGAGACATTGGATTTGTACTGTTGAAAGCTCCATTTAAAGCAACAATGGACAACAATTAGAGGCAGAATGTTACTTGAAGATGGCACACTGTTAACATTTTTCAACCAAGGCTCTTTATGATGTTAGTCACAAATTGAGAAAAAGGGCAAAGAATAAGAAAAATTTTAGAAGAAAGAATTGAGAATTCTTGGTAAAAAATTGAATTATCTATTAAGTGGTATACTATATTTTATATCATCAAACTCTTATTTGGTTTCTAGCATTGGTTTAACTATATTTTCATCATTTTTGACAGTTCAGACCCTTATACGTGACTGTCAAGTTATCAGAGAGACTAAAGAAAACCAGATTATAGAGCTAAAAAAGATATGTGAACAAAGTACAGAATTTCTGAATAATGATTGGGAAAAAAAGGTAAGCTGCCTAAAATAGTAATAGAAAATATGAAAGAACATGCTTCAGAGTAATACATTTAACTGTAAAAGTAATGGATTTCACAGAATATACAGAAAGGTATAATAAAGAGAATTAAAATAATTTAAAATTCTAGACCAACTAGAAATAGCTACTGTTAAAGTTTTGGTATATTTCTTTCTAGAGGTCTATGGTCTGTAAAGTAATTTTCATTTTGAAAACATACTTTTGACTTAATTCTTGTGTTTAATTAATTTTCTTATTTTTTTGTCATAGTCAATAGGTTTTTAAGCAAAATTGTTAAGGAAATATCAGTTTTAATCTTGGATTTTGGCCATTTCTTTCTGAAAAATCATACAACATATAATGTAATCCAGACTAGAATTTATAGTCTAAACTTGTTTGGATGTGAACAAAATCACTAGTGCATGGGTCATAGCACTGAGATACAGGTGCTATGGGTTTGGCTATGCCTTATACCACCCAGTTCACTCATTTTTGAATACTGGACAAAATACTACTTTTAAGATGTGCAGTTCAAAAATACAAATAAAATATATTTAGAGGGACTTGAGGGACTGCCTACAAGTAGTCAAAACTGCATATGTTAATTTGTGAACCACAGAGTCTTCTGTGTGGTTACCGCTGAGCCATCCTGAGCCATTTCTCAGTCTTCTGTTTCTCCAGTGTCTTCCTAGTCAAATAAGCATTTACAATGCCTGTGCCATGTCCTTGTGTCTCTCTCATGTTCATGAATAGTGAAACAAATAGATCATTTAGGCTATTTTGGACTCCAGCTCTCCCTGCTTGGTGAGTGGGGTTGAATTCAGGCAGTAAGAATCCCATGCCCATGAAGAGAACGGAAGGAATGCCTAGAGGCTGAGAGCACAAATTTTTCGCTCTCTTCCCTTGAACTATTCATTGAACCTTGTTTGGACCTTCAGAATTTCCTTTTTTTTTTTTCTTTACCTTAGTTTACATGGATATTTTAAAACTTTATCCATTTGACAAAGATGTGAAGTCTTTTTGGAGGTTTGAATGGCAAAGAAGCATTTTTTACATTAATATTGTGTAAAATTTTATGCAAATAAGATGAGAAATATGGATAATATTCCTAATCAATAACAATATAAAAACTTGGAATGGAACCATCATTTGACCCATTTGGCTTATACCTAAAGGACTTAAAATCAGCATATTATATTGATGTGGCTACATCAATGTTCATAGCAGCTCAATTCCCAGTAGTTAAAATATACACAGTGGAATATTACTTAGCCATAAAGAAGAATGAAATTATGGCTGTTGCAAGTAAATGGATGGAACTGGAGACTGTCATGCTAAGTGAAATAAGCCAATCCCAAAATTCCAATGTACTCTTTGATATGTAAATGCTGACTCACAATGGGGTGGAGAATGGAGATTCACAGGATTAGACATGCAGAGTGGGGGGAATGGAGTGGAAATTGGAATGGGAAAGATAGTAGAATGAATTGAACATAACTTTCCTATATTCATATATGAATACACAACCAGTGAAACTCTACATCATGTACAACCATAAGAATAGGAAGTTATACTCCATGTATATATGATATGTCAAAATACATTCTACTGCCTACATGAAGAACAAATTAAAAAAAAAAAACATGAAGATCACTGTTTCTCTTATTTCAGACTAATATTTTTAAGCTGAGGTATGGTATTATCTGATTTATTTACCCTTTCTACCTGAGGTATGAGATTTCCGTTAATATTTGCTCATTGATTAAAACTTTCAATTCAGGAAGGCAACTGAAAATGTTTCTTAATTATGCTCTTTATGTGTCATCTTAACTTTCTTGTGGGTTTTATGTTTTTTGTAGTTACATCACCATATACATATATAGTGATATATATACACACAAAAAATTGTCTATATATATATTTATGTATAAATATATACATATGCACATATCTATTCATCTATCTATACACAGACATACAGGAATATTAGAAAATGTTTATTTTCTGAATTGCAAAGTCGTCTTTTCCAAGTAGTAAAAGCGTCTTGGTTTCATTGTGTAGCTCCACAGTGCTGTAGCAGAAATGGAAAAGGAAAAATTTGAACTTCAAAAGCGACACACTGAAAATATTCAAGATTTGCTTGAGGATACAAATGTACGTCTGAATAAAATGGAAGGTGAATACATGGCACAAACACAGGCTACAGTAAGTCCTTTTTTATTTTTTTTAAAAACATTTTTAGAAACTGTCTTCTTAATCTTCATGACCTCATGCTTCACTGGTGTGCACTGTGTGTAAGTGTGCTGCTGAACTAAGAAAAAGCTTTATCTTCTAATATTAGTCAGCTTTTTTTGCTGTGAGCAAAATGCCCCACAAGAAAAATTTAGAAGAGACAGAGTTTATTCTGGCTCACTGCTTCAGAGGGTTAGTCCCTGGTTAGCTGAGCCCATGGCTCTGAGGACAAAGTGAGGCAGACATGGCAGAGGGGCACGGCGGAAGAGTGCTGCTAATCTCATGGTGGCTGGGAAGCAGAGAAAAAAGAGAAAGGTCCCCAGAGAAAATAAACCCTTTCAGGGCAAACCCCCAGTGACCCACCTCCTCCAGCCACACTTCACCTACATGCACTTACCACCCTGCTAGTCCATTCAAACTAGGATGGACTGATTAGGTCACACTTATAATCCAAGCATTTCAATTCTGAACATACTTGCATGAACAGGAGTTTTTGGAGGGAGATACCTTGTATCCAAAATGTAATACATTCCTACTTGCTATAGATTTACGTGTGACAGTGGACTGTTAGTTCCTTGAAGGGATTTTACTCTAGAATGTTTGATGCCATTTTTATTTTAAATCCTCAGAGGGTTTTACAAATCTTTCTTTTTCTTTCCCCCGTTGTTGTTTAGTTCAGAGATAATCTTTCTTTCTTTTTAAAAATTCTTTTAAGCTAAACTCTTGGTTGATTTCTTTCTGAAAATATTTATTGCTAATGTGATAGTCATAAAGGAAGATAGGAATTGCCTGACCGCTCTGACAGATTTTCTTGGTAGATGATCTTGACTAAGAAACCGTGCATCCATCACTTGGGTAAACTCGAAAAGTTCCCTTTAGTAGGAAGGTCATCATAGCCGGACTATCCAGCACAAAGGCCATGGGCATTATCCAAAGTGACGTGGAGGTTCCCTCCAGAGAGCCTCCTCATTGAACACACTGGTGTAGAGTAGAGGTCAGAGGGAGTGAATGTCTTCAGCCTTGAATTCCTAATTCATAAGACTGGTAGGTTCATCTACATGTATGGATCAGGGCTTCCCTTATCCAAGGCAAGTGTACCTCATCAATCTGGTTACTGATGTTTAACATGACATCATAGCACTATCCAGAGTTGGATTCCAGGCATCAACCCACTCCTCATTTATCATTCACAGCTGCCTCAGCCAGATGGCTGGGTCCAAGTACTTTCTTGAACTTAACACTGTGGAATTTGAATAGGAATCAGTTACCTCAGCATATGATAGATATTGTCTTAGTTACCTGGGCCCTTAGACAAGTCCTATCTCAAAGGGTAAAAGAAATGGGAAGTGATATACATAGTGGTTTGGAACTGGACTTTAGGATTAGTCTTTTGAGTTCAAATTTCAAATCCTTCATAACTTGGGAGTCATGTTAACTCTTCAAATATAAATCTTCGTTATCTATGGGTTACGATAACGATAGAATTAAATAAAGTTGTTCAAATTATTAAATAAATTAATATACATAAGTTAAATTGCCTGATAAGCACTCAGTATACAATTATCTTTGAAAATGCAATGTACAAGAATAACAGAGACGTGTAAATGAGAAAAGAAAGGCTCAGTCTAAGAAGTTAATCAACATTTGCTTGAAGATGAAGCTGAGGCCTCATTCCCTCCTAAGGAAGTAACAGGAAAGAGATAAAGAAAAAGGCAGAAAACCAGCCGGACAAAGGGAATGGGAGACTAATATAATTTTTGGAGTTTACAAAAGCCTACGGCCACTGTTGAACTCCCACTAGCAATTTCCCATTTGTGATAGCAAAGCCTTACTAGTCCTACAGGAAATGTTACATTGGAGAGAACATTCTCCGTAGATTAAAGTACATGAGCAAATAGGGTGTAGGGGAGAGATGATTTTTTTAAAATATTTTTTTAGTCATAGAAGAAAACAATACCTTTATTTTATTTTATTTATTTTTATGTGGTGCTGAGGATTGAACCTAGTACCTCACACAAGTGAGATGACCGCTGTATCACTGAGCCCCAGCCCCATTATCTTTTAATGAAGAAAGTTCTTTATCAATCTTTTGTAATTAGTGCTTTTTATATCTTGTTAACACAATCTTTCTCTATTGTAAGTGCAAGAAGACTGACTTCTATATTCTACTAAGAATACTGAAGTTTTGATTTTACACTGAGGCTTCAATAATTCTGATGTTAGTTTTTGTGACTAGTATAAGATAGGTATCTAATTTCATTATTTCCTCTGTGGTTGGCTATTTTTTTCCAGCTTTACTTTTTTGAGTAATGCTTCCTTTCTTTGTTGATGTCATGGCCATTTTTGTACATAAAACTTCCATATATATGAAGATCTCTTTTCTAATTGGCAAATTTCTCTGGCTCAACTAATATTATGCCGTCATCATTATTATAGCTCATAATTACTCTTTATATCCTCCTGGTCCATCAGAATAATCTTGGCTACTCTGAGCCCTTTCTTTTAACATATGCTTTTAGATTCAGTTTAACTGAGTTAATAAGGAAGCAGAACTCTGAGAACATCTTTCCTTTAAACATCTTTTGTAATATTTTATACCTGTCTCAGACTTTTGTTATATACAAGTTTTATACATTTGCTGTATAAGAATAAACATATAGGTAAGTCTTACAGATTTTAACTCTTTGCATGAATGTAGCAAATATTTTAATTTATTATACATTGAGCAGAACTTACATAAAATGTTAAATAATAGTAGCAATAGTGTTTTTAAAACTTTTTTTTCTTATTGCAGAAGATACACATGCTCATTATTAAAAATTTAGAAAAGGTATGGCAAAAGAAACAAAATTAATGTCCATAATAAAATTACCATTAGCAAAAATATATATGATTGTCTATTCCTCTACTTTTTAGTCCAATGCTGGGTGTTTAAATTAAAACAAACAATCCAAAACTTTGCTAATTAAATAGTGTGTTAGTTTCCTAGGGCTTCCTTATCAAATTACTACAACTTAGGTAGTTTAGAACAGGAGATATTTATTGTGCCAACAGCTTCAAAGACTGGAAGTACAGAATTGAGGTATCAGCAGGAACCTGCTCTCTCTGAAGGGGTTAGAAGAAGACAAAGATTCTGTCTTGCCTCTTCCTAGTTTTAGGTGGTGGCTGTCAGTTCTGGACATTCCTTGGCTTACCACTGTGATATTCCAGTTTCTGCCTCTGCTTTCATTTTGGGTTCTCCTGTGTGTCTCTGTGTGCCAGTGTCTTAACATGGTCTTCTTATAAGGATAGCAGTCATTGGATTTAGGGCCTACCCTAATCCAGAATCACTTCACACTAACTTGATTACTTCTGTAAAGACCCTATTTCCATCCAAATAAGGTCATATTTATAGTAGTGGGGGTTGGGTTTCAGTGTGTCCTTTTGGAGGACACACTTCAACATAAAACAATAGGTAAGAAATGTTATTCTACTTGTTATTACTATTAAACGGAAAATATTGAATATTAAGTCATTGGCTTTGAAAAGAAGAAAGACTTAATATGTACATTATAGATTCTTGTAAAATGATTGTATATTCCATTTTGTTACAGACATTAGGTTTCTTAAAGTAAAATTTGGGACTTTGCCAGTTAACAGAACCAGTATGGTATGGCCTTTTTTTTTTTTTTTTGGTCGGGGGGGCTATATTTTTAAAATTTTAATTTTTAAATTCACTTAAAATAAAATAATAAAACCATTGCATATAAACACATATAATGATATTATGATAACTATAAATATAAAAGAAAAATATTTCAGTGAGACGTCTGCTGTTTCTTTACATTTTTGTAAATTCTTTTAACCTTTGGCTTAATAGAAGACAACTGAATTCTCATATCTGTTTTTGCACTTATTTTGATATCTCATCGCATGTAGTGTTTGGAAAACTCCTTGGTAATGAAAAAGGCAAAATTGCTTTGATCCCATAAACTCAAGTAAAGAATCTTGGGGAATCTCAGGAGTTTGTTGACCACACTTTGAGAACTACTGTTGCTCTAAGCCATTGGTTTACAAACATTTTGGACAATGACTTCCAGTAAAAAATAAATTTTGTAAATTGTGTCTCAAACATACATGTATAAGAACACATACCCCCTGCACATTTATAACTCAAATGAAAATTTCAATTTTGCTATTTGCTGTTCACTCTTGATAGGTTCTATCATTTTTATTTTCTTTTAATTTCATTAAAAATTTTCCAGTTTGTGGTTTACAACTTGATTTCACACACTGGTCAAGATCAATGGTTTAAAATCACTGGTATAGGGAGTATATATTAAAGAAAATAATTTCTATTTCTGTTGTGTGCATTCCAAATGGTTCCTCCTATTTATGTTCCCGTTCAACTGAATATGAGAGTCATCTTTTTAAATTCTTGCCACACTTGGAATTATCAAATTTTATTTTTTTTCCTGACTTGTAAAATGTCATGTTTTAATTTTTTTTTTTTTTTTGTGGATATTTTGTTTCTTGGTTGTTTCAAGTTGCTTATTTATCCCCTTTGTTGTTTTATGATTCCGTTATTTGTCTTTTTCTTAGGTTTGAAGGATATTTCATATATTTAGGATTCAGGTACAAACCAATTGTCAGGGTTTTTCCTCTCTCTTTTATTTTATTGTGATAAATATCCATGATATAAAATTTATCATTTTAAGCATTTTATGTGCATAGCTCAGTGACTTTTAAGTGCCTTGACATTTTTGTGTGATCATCATCACCATGCAGATCCAGATTTTTTCATCTCCCTCAGCTGAACCTTTGTACCCATGAAACACTCATCTTGCTCAGCTGAAGCTCTGTACACATAGAACTCTTCATTTGTTGTTCTCTTCCAGCCTCTGGCAAATACCCTTCTATTGTCTATGAATTGGCCCTTCCAAATGTGTCTCCTAAGTGCTTTCATATAGTGTTTGCCTTTTTGTGATTGGCTTATTTCACTTAGCATAATGTCTTCACAGTTCATCCATGTTGTAACTTTTTAAAGCTGAATAATAATCCACTGAATTTATAGACCACATTGTGTTTATTCATTCATCTATAATATTGAGTTGCTTTCACCTTTGTTAGTTGTGAATAATGATACTGTAGACATGTATACAGATATCTTAAAGCCATGGACAGAAAGCAAATCTAAATCTGAAATATATATTTATCATCTCAACATTCTAAATTTAAAAAAAAAAATTTTTTTTTTAGTTTTTAAAGTGGACACAATATCTTTATTTTATTTTTACATGGTGCTGAGAATCGAACCCAGTGCCTCAAACATACTTGATGGGTGTGCTACCACTTGAGCCACATCCCCAGCCCAATTCTAAATTTTAATGTCCTAAAATGTTAAATAATTTAAAAGTAGAAATTTGCAAAATATATTGATTGCTTAAAATGTTTATTCAATTGCTATGTTTTATTAATTAAATAATATTAAGAGAGAAGTATCTTTTAGAGTAGAATTTTTAATTTTTGTAAGTTTAGTATGGAAAATAAGGTTATGTTTTGGAGAGAAGAGGTCACTATCAGAGAAACTTCATTCTATTTCTAATGAATGTTGAATTTAAAAATTAGCATTCAGACCTTGTCATGGGTGATAATAGTAAATATAGGGAAAAATGGACAGAGTCTGTCAGCAGGAATGAATTTAGGAATTATCAAAACTAGACATGTCTTGTTGAGCAGCTCCTGATTTAATAATTAAACAAGGTAGAGTTCAAGGCATGGCTTGAGATGAAAGATGAGGCTGTCACTGAGAATTAGTTTCTCCACTTTGTTGTTTTTTCAGCTTTTTAACTTTTTTGTTGAATCTTGTTTTATTTTATTGCCACATATTATAAGCAGAAGCTTGTTTATATCATTCAACTTATGCTTTTGGTATGCACAGGCATTTTCTTATGTGAGATTCATAGTTACAACATGTAAACACTGAATTTTTAAAACAAATATTAGAACTTATGAATGTAAAAATTATAGCAAAGAGTATTAGGAGGTGAAGGCTGTAAAATGATAGGGCTCCTCTGGTCTCAGGGTTTAAACACAATGAATATGTGCGGGTGACTCTATTGAGATTCTAGACTTTGTTAGTGGAGTACTTAACATTTTTTCCTGTCCTTAGAACCCCACTGTTAATCTAGTGAATTCTGTATAGTCCTTCTCAGAATAGTATTTTTAAATTTAATAAAAATATGTAAAAAATTACAAAAATCATATTGAGGTATAGTTGTCAAAATATTAATAAATCAAAATTGTAATATAGTAATATATGTTTCTAAATTTATGCAACAAATATAACAATCTAGTAGTGAGCCTGCTAGTGATTTTTGAGTAATGATGAGGGTAAATAATATCATCAGTGTTATGAACTGTTAAATATCTGTGACTTTTGTTAGTCATGGATATTACTAATGCTACCTTGATTTGAGGAGTACTTTCACAATTGAAGGAAAATGCTACATTTCAGTTAGGATAGTAAAAATAAAGATGGAATTTTTTCCCTGGTCAAATTCACTGCACTCTGGTTAATCCCCCACCCCTCTACAAAGAATATCAAAAGCCTTAGACAACTGAAATATTTTGTTTTACCTCTTGTTAGTAGTGACACATTCAGAGAGCAACCCCCTACTCACTCAGATAGCTAGAGTTTTATTTTATAGTTTAGGTCAACATTTCTTCTCCTAAACTCTCAATGCTTGTAAAGGAGAATTCCCCCCCCCCCATAATACCAGTTTATCATTTTGAATAAAATGCCCTTTAAAAATAGATTTTATTCTTTAGAACAATTTTAGATTTACAGAAATTTAAAAAGACAGCAGAGAATTTCTAAATATCCTGAGCTGATTTTCTCTGATATTCACATCTTATGTTATTTTGGTACACTTGTTGCATGAAGGATTGAATGAATCTATGTTGAAATGTTATTAGTAGCTAAAGTAATGGCTTTTTTTCATATTTCCTTAGTTTTAACCGAATGTGCCTTAGTTTATATATCTGTTGATCTTTTGAAGGACACTTTTTTTTTTTTTTTAGTTTTTAGAGACAATGAATAAAGCTTTTGTAAACATTTACCTAAAAGATTTTGTGTCGACACAGTTTTTGAATCACTTGGGTAGGAGGATCTTGATTGCTGGATAGCATAGTAAGAATATGTTTATTTAGGTTATTTAAGAAATTCCAGTTGCCTTCCAGTTTGTACCATTTTAGTTCTCTAGAAGCAAAATGCAAGTTTCTATTTCTCTTTGTCTTTTCCTGTATTTGATATGGGTAGTTTTATCTTTGCCAGTCTAAAATATGTGTATTGGTACATCAGTGTTATCTTAATTGTCATTTCTATAATGGCATGTTACTTACACATTTTTCATATGCTTCTTACCTTATATATGTCTTCTTTGGTGAGCTATCTCTTTCAATATTTTGCCCAGTTTTTGGTTGAGTCATTTTCTTATTGTTGAGTATTAAAAATTCTATGTGTATTTTAGATATGTCTTCATGAGATTTATATGTGGAAAATTTTTCTTCCAGTTTCTGGCTTGTCTTTTCATTCTCTTAATGTCTTTCACAGAGTGGAAGTTTTCAGTTTTAACCAGGTCTTACCAACTCTTTCTATCAAAGAACATGCTTTTGGTGGTATATGTAAAAACTTATCACCAAACCAAAGGTCGCATAGTTTTCTTCCTTTTTTATCCCTCCTATCTTTTCATCTAGAAGTTTTATAGGATTATATTTTATGCCTAATACCTAATCTTAGTTGATTTTTGTGAAAGATACAAGGTCTGTATCTAGATTCAATTTTGTGGGGAACACAGGTTTCCACTTGTTCTAGCACCATTAATTTGAAAATACATCTTTCTTCCCTATTGAATTGCTGTCATTCATTTGTCAATTTCTGTTGACTGGGGCTGGGACTGTAGCTCAGTGGCAGAGTGCTTGCCCAGCACATGTGAGGCACTGGGTTTAATCCTTAGCACCACATAGACGCAAATAAAATAAAGGCATGCTGTCTATCTACAACTACAAAAAATATTAAAAAAAGATCTGTTGACTGTATTTGTCGGGTTTATTTCTGAGCTCTCTATTTTGTTCTATTGATCTGCTTATTTATTCTTTCACCAGTATCATTCTCTCTTGATTTCACTTAGCTTTATAATGTCTGTAAGTTGGCTACGGTCAGTCTTCCAACTAGATTCTTCAGTGTTTTGTTGGCTCTTCTGGATTGTTTGCCTTTTCATACTTTTAATTCAAAACTTTAGAATTAGTTTATTGATAACCATAAATAACTTGTTGCAATTTTGATTACATCAGATTTGGGAGAATTGATATATTAATAATATTGAATTTTCCAATCTGTGAACATGGAATAACTCTATAGGCACATCTCATTTTATTGTGCTTTACTTTGTTTCATTCTACAGGTGTGTTTTTTATAGATTGAAGGCTTATGAGCAACCATATAATAAACTTGTTGGCACCATTTTTTTCTAATAGCATGTAGTCACTTTGTTTCTCCATGTAATATTTTGCTAATTCTCACAATATTTCAAACCTTTTCATTGTTACTAGATCTGTTAGGATGATTTGTGATCAGTGATCTTTGATGTTATCATTGTTTGTTTTGGTATGCCATGAACCACACCCATATAAACACTAAACTTAATTGAAAAATGTATGTGTTCTGACTACTCCACTAATCACCTGTGTCTCCCCTCCCTACACCCTCTCTCCCTGTCCTCAGGATTTTCTGTTCCCCAAGATACATTATTAAATATTAAATAAATTTATGAAGTGTTAACTTGTTTTGATTTGTATTTCCTTATTGATTAATGGTATTGAGCATTTTTAAATTTATTGATGATTTGTATATCTTCTATGGAGAAATGCCTATTTGAAGGGCTGGCGATATAGCTCAGTGGTACAGCAATTGCCTATCATGTGAGACTTTTGTTTTTTTCCCCAGCACCACAAAAATGAATAAATGTCTGTGTAAGTCCTTTGCCCATTTCTGAATCATATTGTTTCATTGTTGCTATTTTGGGGTTTTAGTAGTTCTCTGTATATTTTTGATTTGCAAATATTTTTTTCCATTTTGTGGATTTTTTAATGTTGATTTAGTTTCTCCCATTCTGTGGATTTTATACTGATATTGTCTTTTGATGCACAATCTTTTTTATTTTTATGCAGTCCAACTTGTCTGTTTTTTTCTTTTGTTGCTTGTGCATTTGGTGTCATAAGAAATCATCACTAAATTCAATAATGGGAAACTCTTGCCATTATCTTTTTTTACTTAATTTTTTTTCATTTTCAGTACATTAAATTTACTCATAAAACATTCTGAGAATGTACATTTTTTCTTTTTAATGGAGTATAATAAAACATAAAACCCAGATAGAACATTTGACATCAAATATTAATGTTTTAAAAAATTTACAAATTTACATGCACTTTTTTTGGAATTGACAAAAGAATGACCCCATGACAGGAGAATGTTCCTTTATTCCAAAAAAGAAAGTATGTCCAATAGAAACTGAAGGTTTTAGTCTTGGTTCTTATGCCTCATCTTTGTGTCCATGTTAAAAACTCATGCTTGTGACAAGGGTTATCACAGTCCTTATGTGGTTGGACCTGGGGATGAGGACCACTGCTCCCTTCATTGGTGACCAGGGTAGGGACCTGGACCTTTGGCCTCCACCAGCACATGTATGGTATTCCAGGATACTGTGAGTGTTGATTAAAGATACTCACTTTCATTCAGATCTTTGGCACTGTTTAACAGTCAACCTCTTCAGACTCTAGTGTCACTTGACTTTTTCTTTGGAACTCACCTGTGCTCAGGTTCCATAGCACTGTCCCTGGGGTTGAGATTGAGCAGTTAGACAGTTTCTCTTATGGTTTAGATATTAGGTATTCCCTAAAAGCTTATGTGTGAGATAGTTCAAGAAGTTTAGAAGTGAAATGACTGGTTTATGAGAGCCTAATCCACTGATAGGGATTAACTGGGCAATAACTGTAGGCAGGTGGGGTGTGGCTGAAGGAGATAAGTTCCTGGGTGCATGACTTTGAGATTTATATTTTGTCCTTGATGAGTGGAGCTCTTTCTGCTTCTTGATTATCATATCCTGAGCTGCTCTCCTCTGCCATACTCTTCCATCTTGATCCTCTGCCTCACTTTTGGCACAGATCAATGTAGTCTGCTATCTGTGAATTGAGACTTTTGAAATGATGAGTGCTAATTAAACTTTCACTCCTCTAAAATTGTTGTCACGTCTGTTGATCATAATGGCAAAAAGTTGACTGAAGCAGTTTCATTTACAATCTTTAAGACTTCAGCAGCTAATGAATGCCACCAGTTACCTGGATGTAAAACTAGAGAGGCATCAGACAGAACATACAAAAGCAGCAAGAGTGACAAGGAAGAATGGTGGCTTGATGAGGCTGTGGTCCAGTTTCCACTGGGTAGGCGCCTGTGGCATCACTCATGAGTGGAGAGTAGAGCCTGTGCTGGCCTATGTTGCAGGGAACCTCACAGAAGATGATGTTTATTGCCCAATTTCCTATGAACATTTTATAGTTTTAGGTCTTATATTTAGGTGTTTGATTGATTTTGAGCTGATTTTTATATATGTTGTTATGTAGGTATACCTGAAGTATTTTGGCGCACAGTGTTTTGATGCAGTGTTAAATTCTAAGTTGTAAATTCAAATCCTATGTTGTTGTTGCTTTTTTAAAGAATTTAACATCTGTTTTATTTATTTGTTTTTTTGTTGTGCTGGGGAACGAACCAGTGCCTCACATGTGTGAGGCAAGTGCTGTACCACTGAGCTACAACCCCAGCCCTCAAATCCTGTTTTTAGGGTCTGGTTTACTTATTTGTAACTTAAATGCACTAAAATTTACCTTCTATAGATGTGTAGTTCTGTAAGTTTTGGCAAATGTACACACTCTGTAAATGTTACCTTAGTCAAGTTATAGAATATTTTCATCACCTCTAAAGGTGAGAAAGTAGACAGACATTCCTTCCTGTTTTACATTTACTGTGAAACCATTTAATTAAAAAAATTTTCTTTAGATGTTAATGACCTTTATTTTAATAATTTATTTATATTTGGTGTGGAGAATCAAACCCAGTGTCTCACTCACGCCAACACAGTGTCTCAAGCACTGTACCACTGAGCCACAACCCAGCCTGCATTTAATTTTTTATAATTAATTATATTGTTTGCAGGATCCTTTTTACTTGTTTGAGGAACTATAAAAAATGTATTTCTAGGACTGGGGTTATGGCTCAGCAGCAGAGCGCCTGTCTAGCACATGTGAGGCACTGGGTTTGATCCTCAGCACCACATAAATATAAACAAATAAAATAAAGGCATGCTGTTTGTCTACAATTACAAAAAAATTTTGGAAAATGTATTTCTAGTTTGTAGTTTTTAGAGTTTGTATCATGTCTAGATGTTGAATTTTATCAAATGCATTTTTGTGTCTAGATTAGTATGTATTTTTCCTTTTTTATTCTGTGAATATGGTGACTTACACTGATTGATGTCTAAATGTTAAACCAACCTTGCTTAACTATGATAAATTCTTGTTAGTCAAATTCTACTATTCTTTTGTATATTGTAGGATTTGACTTAATGTTTTAAATCAGATTTTTGCATCTAAATTATCAGGATGTTGTTAACACAACATTGTCTTTCCTTTACTATCTTTTTCATGTTGTGTTATCAGGATAGTTCTGGTATTCCAATTGAGTTGGGAAATGATTCTTCTCTGTTTCTGAAATAATTCATAGTATCTGTACTGCTATTTCAATGTTAGATTAAATTCAGCAATGTTGCCATCAAAGTTAGGATCTTCTTTTTGGAAAGATTTAAAATTATAAATTCAATTGTTAATACCTGTAGGGTTATTATAATTTCCTTTTTGTGTTAGCTGTAGTAACACAAAAATGTCATTCAAAGAACTTATCTATTTCATCATTTTAGAATTCACTGGCATAAAATTGTTTATAATATTTTCTTATTATCTCTAGGGTGATTTGTACGATCTCTAGGGATTTATCCTCTTTCATGACAACATTGGTAATTTATATATCTCCCCATTTTTTTTTGTCACCCTTGCTATAGGTGTATCAATTTTCAAACACTTAGGTGTATTATTTTTTAAATATTTTTCAGGTGTCTTTTGTTAGTGATTATATGAATTCATTGGCTTAATTTTTTCATAAATTAATATTTAAATTCTGTTCCATAGACCAAATATGTTTTTCTTTGTTTCAATAAAATTTTAATTTTCTATAATACTTATTTTGGTGGAGGCAATTTTTTGTTTCTCAAAGCATACTCATTATGTACTGTGAATTTATTTTATTCATAACCATTTTCTTTTTGCTGTTTTTAATTTTGGGGACCAGCAATGAGATTAAAATCTTAATGAAAATTGTTAATAATTATTTAGTTTATCTATTTTTTTAAACCTAGTCATTCACTGTGGAAAGTTTGGTCCTTCCAGTAAATTGGTCAATTGAATATTCATATGACAAAATGCTTTTTGAACCTTTATATTACTTAATAAAACAATTCTGGGAACATCTCAAATTAAAAATTCATATAAAATAAAATGTTTAGAGGAAATTTTAGGAGACTATCTTCCTGGTCTGGACTACTGGAAGACTTCTTAAAAAGGAAATTAAAACACTAACCATAAAGAAGAATGCAGGTAAACCAGAATATATCAAAATAAATACCTTTTGTTTGTCAAAGGATATCATTAAGAAAGGGAAAAGGCAATTCAAAATGGAAGAAATATTTGCAATTCCTTTATCTAATAAAGTTCTCTTTTATCCAATAAAGATCCTTAATCCAGTAAAGTTTTTAAGTATATAAATAATTTTTATAAATCACAAAATAGAAAAGCAATCTAAATCAAAAGGATACTAGGTTTAAATAGGCACTAAAGAAAAGAGGATAGTCATATGATTAGTAAACATTTTAGAAGGTGCTTAAGACTTTATTTCTTTAGGAAAATTGAAATAAAATAATTCAATATCTCTACAAATTCACAAAATGCCTAAATTTAATAAAAACCATAGTTCCTAGTTTTGTCAAAGATGCAGAATCATAAGAAGTCCTATATAGTGCTATAGAGATGTTAGATTTTTATATCTATCTTGAACTTTAGTAGTAACTACTAAAGTTTAACATATATACATCTTAGTACTAAACAGTTCACTGCAAGAGGTGACAAACAGAAACCTGTACATAGGAGCACTATAAAACATGTCTGAAAGTCCTAGCAATATTATTTTGAATAGCCTGGAACTCAGAATAGATAGATAAATAAAATGGATAAATTATTTCCATATATTTGCCAAGTGAAATGCTGTTTAGAGCATTAAAAAAGATTACTACTGTTTGACTCCACAATATGGATGAATTTCACATATATAAGAAGTCTGATCCCAACTCTGTATTGCACTTATACAAAAATTTAAAGAAAAGCAAAGTTTATTTGTGATAAAGTCGCACTTTACCTTTGGATGGAATATGACTAATAAAGCTTCAGAGGGCCTGGTAACATATCTTCTAGTGGTGCATGAGTATTTTCAGCTGTAAAAAATTATCAATATTTAAATTAAAATTTGTGCACTTTTTTGTACATATTTCATATTTCCACAACAAGCTTATGAAATAAATCTAAATATGTTGCTCCTTATGCCATAGGAGTTGAAATTGGGATTCCTTTTCAATTTTGACTCTTGCAGGTTTCCAACTAAGTTTGTGAAGAGACAATATTTCTATCTGTAGTCCTAGATATTATCTATATTATGCTGATATAAGCTGTATAACTAAAAGCTCATGGGATATTTTATATTTCCTAAGACTTGTTGAAAGTTATCTCTGTGGTATTGCATACCAAAATAATGTCCTTGCCTCAACTTTTTCTTAATTCCCATTGTCCTTAGCATACTCTTGGCACATTAGGCTTTTAACCTGGAAGGTTTATAATTTTTGATAATTCTCATCTCCCTCATTTAATATTTTACTGAATCATTTTATTTACTTCCATGAAATTTTTGTTGGATCTGTTCTCTTTCCTTCTGTTCCAGAGCTGCTGGTTGAGGTCAGGCCATTGTTCCTCATTCTTGGACTCCTCCAATAATTTGCCAGCTGCTTTCTCTGTCTTCTCTTTCTTCCATGTCTGTTGAAAACAAAATTGTCCCATTTTTCTATGATTAAGAACTGAATTCCTAACCTAATGCCCATTATAATTTCTGCTTATAACTCATGTCATTTCAAGAACTTCAATGTAGTCTTCCAAATGATATCCTGTGTACCCAAGGTAATTTATCATTTCCTGTACAATTTTTGGGCCCTTTCCTGATTTTGTTACATACCTCCGAATTTTCCTTCTAAACAATCTGTTACAGCTTGCAAAACAGTATGCAAGAAAATATGAAAAGATGAATAATTTTTATCCCAATTTTTGGCCCCCGCTGTTTAATATCCTTTCAATTCTCTGTATGCAGTTAAAAAATTATTCTTGCCAAATATTGTTGTTGTCCTTAAAGTCCATCATGTTATACTTATAGGTTTTCCCTTGCCATTACAAAGTTTAAATTCATTTTATTTACTTTGTGCAAAAATATGCCTTAAAAATGAATAATAAAAAGAGTGACCTCATATATTTTGCTTCTTTTTTTTTTTTAAATTTTTTATTGTTGGCTGTTCAAAACATTACATAGTTCTTGATATATCATATTTCACAATTTGATTCAAGTGGGTTATGAGCTCCAATTTTTACCCCATATACAGATTGCAGAATCACATCAGTTACACATCCATTGATTTACATATTGCCATACTAGTGTCTGTTGTATTCTGCTGCCTTTCCTATCCTCTACTATCCCCCCTCCCCTCCCCTCCCCTCCCCTCCCCTCTTCTCTCTCTGCTCCCTCTACTGACATTCGTTTGTCCCCCTTATATTATTTTTCCCCTTCCCCTCACTTCCTCTTGTATGTACTTTTGTATAACTCTGAGGGTCTCCTTCCATTTCCATGCATTTTCCCTTCTCTCTCCCTTTCCCTCCCACCTCTCATCCCTGTTTAATGTTAATCTTCTTCTCATGCTCTTCGACCCTACTCTGTTCTTAGTTACTCTCCTTATATCAAAGAAGACATTTGGCATTTGTTTTTTAGGGATTGGCTAGCTTCACTTAGCATAATCTGCTCGAATGCCATCCATTTCCCTGTAAATTCTATGATTTTGTCATTTTTTAATGCAGAGTAATACTCCATTGTGTATAAATGCCACATTTTTTTTATCCATTCATCCATTGAAGGGCATCTAGGTTGGTTCCACAGTCTAGCTATTGTGAATTGTGCTGCTATGAACATCGATGTAGCAGTGTCCCTGTAGCATGCTCTTTTTAGGTCTTTAGGGAATAGACCGAGAAGGGGAATAGCTGGGTCAAATGGTGGCTCCATTCCCAGCTTTCCAAGAAATCTCCATACTGCTTTCCAAATTGGCTGCACCAATTTGCAGTCCCACCAGCAATGTACAAGTGTACCCTTTTCCCCACATCCTCGCCAGCACTTGTTGTTGTTTGACTTCATAATGGCTGCCAATCTAACTGGAGTGAGATGGTATCTTAGGGTGGTTTTGATTTGCATTTCTCTGACTGCTAGAGATGGTGAGCATTTTTTCATGTACTTGTTGATTGATTGTATGTCCTCCTCTGAGAAGTGTCTGTTCAGGTCCTTGGCCCATTTGTTGATTGGGTTCTTTGTTCTCTTATTGTCTAATTTTTTGAGTTCTTTGTATACTCTGGATATTAGGGCTCTATCTGAAGTGTGAGGAGTAAAGATTTGTTCCCAGGATGTAGGCTCTCTATTTACCTCTCTTATTGTATCTTTTGCTGAGAAAAAACTTTTTAGTTTGAGTAAGTCCCATTTGTTGATTCTAGTTATTAACTTTTGTGCTATGGGTGTCCTATTGAGGAATTTGGAGCCGGACCCCACAGTATGTAGATCATAGCCAACTTTTTCTTCTATCAGACGGCTTGTCTCTGATTTGATATCAAGCTCCTTGATCCATTTTGAATTAACTTTTGTGCATGGCGAGAGAAAGGGATTCAGTTTCATTTTGTTGCATATGGATTTCCAGTTTTCCCAGCACCATTTGTTGAAGATGCTATCCTTCCTCCATTGCATGCTTTTAGCCCCTTTATCAAATATAAGGTAGTTGTAGTTTTGTGGATTGGTTTCTGTGTCCTCTATTCTGTACCATTGGTCCACCCGCCTGTTTTGGTACCAGTACCATGCTGTTTTTGTTACTATTGCTCTGTAGTATAGTTTGAAGTCTGGTATCGCTATACCGCCTGATTCACACTTCCTGCTTAGCATTGTTTTTGCTATTCTGGGTCTTTTGTTTTTCCATATGAATTTCATGATTGCTTTCTCTATTTCTACAAGAAATGCCGTTGGTATTTTGATTGGCATTGCATTAAACCTATAGAGAACTTTTGGTAATATCGCCATTTTGATGATGTTAGTTCTGCCTATCCATGAACAGGGTATATTTTTCCATCTTCTAAGATCTTCTTCTATTTCTCTCTTTAGGGTTCTGTAGTTTTCATTGTATAAGTCTTGCACCTCTTTTGTTAGGTTGATTCCCAAGTATTTTATTTTTTTTGAAGATATTGTGAATGGAGTGGTTGTCCTCATTTCCATTTCAGAGGATTTGTCGCTGATATACAGGAATGCCTTTGATTTATGCGTGTTGATTTTATATCCTGCCACTTTGCTGAATTCATTTATTAGCTCTAATAGTTTCTTTGTAGACCCTTTTGGGTCTGCTAGGTATAGAATCATGTCATCTGCAAATAGTGATAATTTAAGTTCTTCTTTTCCTATTTTGATGCCTTTAATTTCTTTCGTCTGTCTAATTGCTCTGGCCAGTGTTTCGAGAACTATGTTGAACAGAAGTGGTGAGAGAGGGCATCCCTGTCTTGTTCCAGATTTTAGAGGGAATGCCTTCAATTTTTCTCCATTCAGAATGATGCTAGCCTGAGGCTTAGCATAGATTGCTTTTACAATATTGAGGTATGTTCCTGTTATCCCTAGTTTTTCTAGAGTTTTGAACATAAAGGGATGCTGTACTTTGTCAAATGCTTTTTCCGCATCTATCGAGATGATCATATGGTTCTTATTTTTAAGTCTATTGATGTGGTGAATAACATTTATTGATTTCCGTATATTGAACCAGCCTTGCATCCCAGGGATGAATCCTACTTGATCATGGTGCACAATTTTTTTGATAAGTTTTTGTATCCGAGTGGCCAGAATTTTATTGAGGATTTTTGCATCTAGGTTCATTAGAGATATTGGTCTGTAGTTTTCTTTCTTTGAAGTGTCTTTGTCTGGTTTAGGTATCAGGGTGATGTTGGCCTCGTAGAATGAATTTGGAAGTTCTCCCTCTTTTTCTATTTCCCAAAGTAGCTTGAAAAGTATTGGTATTAGTTCCTCTTTAAAGGTTTTGTAAAACTCTGCTGTATACCCATCCGGTCCTGGGCTTTTCTTAGTTGGTAGTCTTTTGATGGTTTCTTCTATTTCCTCAATTGATATTGGTCTGTTTAGGTTGTCTATATCCTCCTGACTCAATCTGGGCAGATCATATGACTTAAGAAATTTATCTATGCCTTCACTATCTTCTAATTTATTGGAGTATAAGGATTCAAAATAATTTTTGATTATCCTCTGTATTTCTGAAGTGTCTGTTGTGATATTGCCTCTTTCATCCCGTATGTTAGTAATTTGAGTTCTCTCTCTTCTTCTCTTCACTAGCATGGCTAAGGGTCTGTCGATTTTGTTTATTTTTTCAAAGAACCAACTTTTAGTTTTGTCAATTTTTTCAATTGTTTCTTTTGTTTCGATTTCATTAATTTCAGCTGTGATTTTCATTATTTCTTGCCTTCTACTTCTTTTGCTGTTGTTTTGCTCTTCTTTTTCTAGGATTTTGAGATGAAGTATGAGATCATTTATTTGTTGGTTTTTTCTTTTTTTAAGGAATGAACTCCAAGCAATGAATTTTCCTCTTAGAACTGCTTTCAATGTGTCCCATAGATTCCGATATGTTGTGTCTGTGTTTTCATTTATCTCTAAGAATTTTTTAATTTCTTCCTTGATGTCTTCTATAACCCATTGATCATTCAGTAACCTATTGTTCATTCTCCAAGTGATGTATTCTTTTCCCTTCCTTCTTTTATCGTTGATTTTCAGTTCCATTCCATTATGATCAGATAGGATGCATGGTATTATCTCTACTCCTTTATATTGTCTAAGAGTTTCCCTGTGACATAATATATGATCTATTTTTGAGAAGGATCCATGTACTGCTGAGAAAAAAGTGTAACTGCTTGATGTTGGGTGGTATATTCTATATATGTCAATTAAGTCTAGATTATTAATTGTGTTATTGTGTTCTATAGTTTCCTTATTCAACTTTTGTTTGGAAGATCTGTCCAGTGGTGATAGAGGTGTGTTGAAGTCTCCCATGATTATTGTATGGTGGTCTATTAGACTCTTGAACTTGAGAAGAGTTTGTTTGATGAACATAGCTGCACCATTGTTTGGGGCATATATATTTATGATTGTTATGTCTTGTTGGTGTATGGTTCCCTTGAGCAGTATGTAGTGTCCCTCTTTATCCCTTTTGATTAACTTGGGCTTGAAATCTATTTTATTTGATATGAGTATGGATACTCCTGCTTGTTTCCGAGGTCCATATGAGTGATATGATTTTTCCCAACCTTTCACCTTCAGCCTATGTATGTCTTTTCCTATCAAATGCGTCTCCTGTAGGTAGCATATTGTTGGGTCTTGTTTTGTGATCCATTCTACTAGCCTGTGTCTCTTGATTGGTGAGTTTAAGCCATTAACATTTAGGGTTATTATTGAGATATGGGTTGTTCTTCCAGCCATATTTGTTTATTTCTGTTACTAAACATGGTTTGTTTTCCTCTTTGATTATTTTCCCCCCTTTAGTGTCCTACCTCCCACTGTTGGTTTTCATTGTTATTTTCCATTTCCTCTTCCTGTAATGCTTTGGCGAGGATGTTTTGAAGAGATGGTTTTCTAGCTGCGAATTCTTTAAACTTTTGTTTATCGTGGAAGGTTTTAATTTCATCTTCCATCCTGAAGCTTAATTTCGCTGGAAACACAGTTCTTGGTTGGAACCCATTTTCTTTCAGTGTTTGAAATATGTTATTCCAGGATCTTCTAGCTTTCAGAGTCTGTGTTGAAAGATCAGCTGTTATCCTGATTGGCTTACCCCTAAATGTGATCTGCTTCCTTTCTCTTGTAGCTTTTAAAATTCTCTCCTTATTCTGTATGTTGGGCATCTTCATTATAATGTGTCTAGGTGTGGGTCTCTTATGATTTTGCACATTCGGCGTCCTGTAGGCTTCTAGGATTTGGGGTTCTGTCTCATTCTTCAAGTCTGGGAAGTTTTCTCGTATTATTTCATTGAATAGATTGCTCATTCCTTTGGTTTGAAACTCTGTCCCTTCCTGTATCCCAATGACTCTTAAATTTGGTCTCTTGATGTTATCCCATATTTCTTGGATGTTCTGCTCATGGTTTCTTAACAGTCTTGCTGAGCTGTCTATGTTCTTTTCAAGTTGAAATACTTTATCTTCATTGTCTGATGTTCTGTCTTCTAAGTGTTCTACTCTGCTGGTAGTATTCTCAATTGAGTTTTTAAGTTGGCTTATTGCTTCCTGCATTTCTAGGATTTCTGTTTGTTTGTTTTTTATAACCTCTATTTCCCTGTATAGTTGATCTTTTGCTTCTTGGATTTGTTTATGTAATTCATTGTTGAAGTGATCTTTCATTGTCTGATTTTGCTGTCTGATGTCTTCCTTGAGACTCCAGATCATCTGAAGCATGTATATCCTGAATTCTTTATCTGACATTCCATCTGCTGCAGCTATTACCTCTTCTAACGTTGAGTTGACCTGCAATGCTTGTGGTCCTTTCTTTCCTTGTCTCTTCATACTGTTCGCGTTCCTTTCTACTTGGTGAAACTGTTGTGCTATTGAATTTTCCCCCTATATATTTATATTGGTCTTGTATGGTTGCAAAGTCTCCCTCGCAGGCGCGGGCGGCGGCTCTGCCCCTCCTCCAATTGGGGCAATGTGCCTACCACGCCGGCAGGCCGCTGGGCCTGCTCTGCCGGTCGGTAGCAGGTCCGCCGACCTTGCAGGCGCGGGCGGCGGCTCTGTCCCTCTGCGGGCCACTAGGCTTGTTCTGTCGGTGGTCGCAGTTCTGTCTACTTTGCAGGCGCAGGCAGCGGCACTGCCCCTCTGCAGGCCTCTGGGGCTGTAGTGCCAGTGGGTCGCAGGTCCGCCTACCTTGCAGGTGCGGGGGGGGGCGGCTCTACCCTTCCTCAGGCCACTGGGCCTGTTCTGTCTCTCGGTTGCAGGTCTGGCCTGTTCTGATGGTGGTCACAGTTCCGTCTACGTTGCAGGCGCGGGGGGGAGGGGGCGGCTCTGCCTCTCAGCAGGGCGCTGCTCCTCTTCTGCCGGTGGGTCGGAGGCCCGCCTACCTTGCAGGAGTGATTGGAAGCTCTGCCCCTCCGTGGGCCACTGGGCCTTTTCTGTCAGTGGTCACAGTTCCGCCTACCTGGCAGGCGCGGGGGGTGGGGGGCGGCTCTGCCCCTCAGCAGGCCGCTGGGCCTGTTCTGTGGGTGGTCACAGTTCCCTCTACCTTGCCGGCGCAGGGGGAGGGGGCGGCTCTGCCTCTCAGCAGGCCGCTGCTCCTCTGCTGGTGGGTCGCAGGCCCGCCTACCTTGCAGGAGTGATTGGAAGCTCTGTCCCGCCGCGGGCCACTGGGCCTTTTCTGTCCGTGGTCACAGTTCCCCTACCTGGCAGGCGCGGGGGGTGGGGGGCGGCTCCGCCCCTCAGCAGGCCGCTGGGCCTGCTCTGTGCGTGGTCACAGTTCCCTCTACCTTGCCGGTGCGGGGGGAGGGGGCGGCTCTGCCTCTCAGCAGGCCGCTGCTCCTCTTCTCATATTTTGCTTCTTAAGTCAGAGAGTTGGTGTCAGCATATACAAAAGTAATTGATCAGTTAATGTAGATCTGTAATACTTATCTGCATATCAGAAAGCATGTCAACTTATAATGACAGTTACGTTTCAGCAGATGATCAGTGTTTGAAGAATTAGTATCAGAATTGTCTTTTTTTTTAATATGTATTTTTTAGTTATCAGCGGACACAACATCTTTATTTGTATGTGGTGCTGAGGATCGAACCTGGGCCGCATGCATGCCAGGCGAGCGCGCTACCGCTTGAGCCACATCCCCAGCCCAGAATTGTCTTTTTTTAATAATCTGCTTGTACCTTATCAAGTTTCTTCTTCTCACCTCTCTTTTTTCCTTTCTTCTTACAGCCTGATTGACTGCTGTTTTTTTTTTTCTTCTTCTGAATCCTTTCTTCAGTTTTGGTTTTTATATTCCTTCTCGTGACTGTTCTATCTGGCACATTACTATGACTTCCTAATCTTGTACAAATCAGAAATCAGTCTTCACAGACAGGTACCAACTAGTCTGTTTTTGCCCACTTGGTGGCTATTGGTATAAATAATTGATCATACATATATAAACACACATAAAATATGTTTCATATTTATACATTCTTTGAATTATTTGCTAAGGACCCTCAGGAAAAATAATATTTGATAACCTGGTAAAATTTGGTCTTAGTTATGCTGCAGTTAACATGGACATCATGTACGAGGAGCCTGAGGGAGTGTGCTGAGTGATATGCTGAAGGAACTGGTTCTAGGCTTACTCTCTTCATCTTCATTGCTGTTGAAGTAATTGCAATATGTTTTTTATACTTATGGAGTGCTGGAGTAAGACGGGTTATAAAAAGATAAGCATATTATGGGAATATGTGCGAACATATCATGTGGGAACTATGATAAATTCAGGGTGGATCATTTGATTTTTTTCAAATGGGGGAAAGACTATACATAAATATAGAATTAATTGATTTTACTGTTAATCCCCATTATGGTTAAGAATTAGTCAATGCAGTTTGAAATACTAACCTTATTGCAAGGGTGTTAGGGGAATAGATATTAAGATTTTCTTTTTAGAGCATTCTAGTTGTATATTTTAAAACTGATTTCTCAAAGATGATTTTTATCATTTTTAAAACTGATGACTTTTGACTTTATTAATTCAAGCTAACAAAGGTATATATTTAAGAAATCATTGGGCAATGAGCAATCTATACTTCAACAGCATATTTAGGGAATATTTTGTGGTAATAGATTATTACTTCTATTGCTCTTCTGTTTCTTTCTTATAAAATATCATGTTTCTGAGTCTCATTTCACTTAAACTAAATATTGCTAATACTGAGTTAGTATTGATAATGCTGAGATAGGATAGAATTTCACTAGCTTGCCCTTTATTATTTTTGAAGTTCCAAGCTATAAAACACTGTTGCCCTCAAATTACAGAATAAAAAAAAAATCTTGCAAATGTTTAATAATGTAACATTTTTTTTAAGTACTAGGGATTGAAGTAAAGAACATTTGAGAGACTAAGAAAGGGACCTGAACTGTTTCCAAAGTTTGATTTAGCTTCTCTTTGTATACCTTCTGTTATAAAATGTTATCTCTTCTTATGGTATTTCAGCAGATTCATTTTCTGTAATCTTATGAGCAGAATATTGTAGTCTTGGAGATGTTGTAACAGTGGAGTGAATTTTGGTTCAGGAGATTGTGAACCAAATTCTTTTCTTCTTACTATTTTACTAAAAGAACAAGTAAAAGAGCAAGGTAATCAGTTTTGCTCATATCTAAAACTATATTTCTGATACCTACCTCATAGTTTTGGGGGAATGATTAAATGGCCTAAACCTTATAAAATACTTAGCACAGTGCCTGGTCTACAGTGACCACTCAGAGGCGGCTCTTGTCATCATCAAAATATGTTGGTGGTCCATGAGACCCTGGGTATTCAATTGGGGAAGATATTTACAAATATTTGTCTTTAATGTGGTAAGTTATATACCTTGTTTTTCTTTCCATTTTAAAAAAATGCAGCATGAGATCTACCCTCTTAACAACACAGTATCTTTAATTATATACACAATGTTGTACAGAAGATTTCTAGGACTTTTTCATTTTCCTTGACTGATATTCTGTAGCTATTGAATAATAGGCTCCCTGCTTTCTCCTTCTCCTTGCAACTGGCAAGCACCACTCTACTTTCCGTATCTGTGTATTCCAGCATTCTAGGTACTTCAGATCACTGGAACTATGCAGCATTGTCTTCTGTGACTGTCTTCTTTCACTTAGTGTAATGTCCTTAAGGTTCATCCAAGTTGCAGCATGTGGTTAATTTTCCTTCTTCTTTGTGTATGTGTGTATCATATTGTATTAGCCATTCACTATGCACGGACATTTACATTGTTTCCATTTCTTAGCTAATGTGAATAGCTGGAGTGGAACATAAAAGGGCAAATATTTCCTTTAAGATTCTAGTTTCAATTTTTTTGGATGAATACCCAGAAGTAAAAATGCTGGATCATTGGGTATTTCTGTTTTCAAATTTTAGAGGAATCTTCATACTCTTTTCCATGGTGGCTAGGTCACTTTACTTCTCATCAGCGGTGTACAAGGGTTTCAGTTTCTCCACGTGCCACCAATACTTGTTATTTTTCTATAGGAACCTAAAGGTTTGCCAAGACATGGAGGAGATAATAAGGGTGGAAAAGTACCACTGTCATCAGGGATGCTTACTTCTTGTTAGTATTTGTCAGTTCTTATAGAGCATAGTTATATTCAGGAAGAGTGACTAGTGTCCACACCGCAACATTGAGCAGGAAAATGAAAAGGACCCACTTTCCAATTGTTCTGTTGTTTTTCAATAAGCATATTCCATTGGATTCTTATTTTAGATATAATAGTTTTTTGATCAGTTTGATAACTCCTGAGTTAAAATTTCAGGTTCACTGTATTATTCTTACTCTGTTCAATGACAGACAGACAGTTGAGGTCACAGTGTTATTTCAGTGTCCATCATTTTCTTCTCTGAAATGTTGGGTATCTTTCCCTTTCATCTTTTTTTCTTTTTCTCATAAAAAATGGTTTATACTTTTATCAGCATTTTTTCTCATCTTTATAGTATTCAATTATTCATATTATAGAAGGAGAACTGTCTGGATTTTCTGGCTGATAAAACCCCCCTTTCCTTAGGCAAAGTCTGTAGATTTGTTTATTTGTATCAATTTGGGCCCTTTGCATTTTTAATTTCTTTATCAATTAGGTTATTTTCTGATACTTTATAATCATATATTTATTTTCCATTAGGATAAAGTATATAAGAAATAGATTTAAAAAAAATTCTCTTCATATGGGGCATATATTTATCCCTTTTTTGGATTTCCTATATTCTCTCTATATATTACACACAAAATCCCTCACTTCACCATGTGTTATGGCTTGTCTCCAAAAGTTCATGTGTGCAGCAATGCAAGAAGGCTTAGAGGTTGAATGATTTGGGTTATGAGAGCCTTAACCCAATCAGTGAATTAATCCCCTGGTGGTATTAACTGAGTAGTAACCTAAGGTGGGTAGGGTGTGGCTGGAGGTGGGTCACTGGGGGCATGCCTTTGGGGTATATATTTTGTATCTGGTGAGTGGAGTCTCTCTCTCTTTCTGCTACCTGATGTTCATGTGAACTACTTCCCTCTGCTATACTCTTCTTCCATGATGTTCTGCTTCACCTCAAGCCTCAAGAAATGGAGCCAGCTGCCTATGGACTAAGACCTCTGAAACCGTGAGCCCCCAAATAAACTTTTCCTCCTCTATAGTGGTTCTGGTTGGGTGTCTGAGTCACAGCTGTGAAAAAGCTGACTAAATACCATGCATGCCTTTTCTCAGGGATCTTGACTTCTCAAACCCTGGCTTTTCTGGCCATGCTGAGCTCTATTCCCTTGCCCTGCCCTCATCCTCCAAGACTGGAAAATGCCTCCAGGGTAAAAGCAAATGGAGAATGCTGAGCCTCTCTGCAGCTTCTTCCTTTGACCTCCTTACCACCCTCCTTGCACAGCCTCTAACACCTAACTAATAAAAAAAAAGTTCTTAGTCTTTCAGTTCTTTTTTTTTTCAAATCATGCCTGGGGTAGAGCCCAGGGCCTTGTGCATGCGAGGCAAGCACTCTACCAGTTGAGCTATATCCCCAGCTCAGTTGTTCTTTAAAGAAAAAAAATTGGGGGGGGGTTATAGATGGACCCAGTACCTTTATTTTATTTATTTATTGTTATATGGTGCTGAGGATTGAACCCAGTGCCCCACATGTGCTAGGCAAGTTCTCCGCCACTAAGCTACAACCCTAGCCCCTTTCAGTTGTTCTTAATGGGAATGTATTCTACAGTGAGCTACTTCTTCAGAGCCAGAAGTAGGATTTTTCCTTGTAGGATTTGTAGTTGGAGCTTGCATTTATATTTCTCATACCTCTTGTCTCTTTTTGGCAATTTCTGAAGAGGAAGGGATGCAAATAGTTTTTATTCCACCATTTAAGATTGGAAAGCCAAAGATATATTCTTTGTTTCTTCCATCCACATAACATGTAGGAAATAGGGGTGTTTGGAATATGTATTAGAAAATTGAAACTGTCTTCTGAAAGAGATTCCTGAACAAGAGCACTCCAAAGTAAATAGAGTGCTTGAGAATGAACCTGGACATCTGATAGGTGTCAGGCTCTGAGCCAGGAATTGTGTCACTTATTAAAATTTGATCTATCTGACGTGCTTTTAAGGTAGATGTAATGATTTCCATTTTACATATTTGGAAGCTGTTACACCAAAATTTAACTTTATATCTATTCGGTAATGAAGAAGGGATGAGAGGATGAAAAGATGTGAGATTTTAATGTTATTTAATATTTGAACTTTATTTTAAATGTGTATCTTAGAAACTGTATAAAAGGAACATAGTACATCTTTCCTAATTACTCATACACATTAGAAGTTTACTTGTTAAATGAAAATCAGTCATCCCTCCAGCTAATGCTTGCTACCTTATTTTTAAATATAAAGTACCTAAGAGGTCATAAGCACCTTTGTTAAGGTTTTAAATTATAGTCCTACCAAGGTAAAGAATACAAAATAGCTTAAATATCAAATGATAGATGAATGATTTAGTTAAGAGAAAATTTTGAATACAGTGGAAAAAATACAGAAAAACTTTTACTAAAATGGAAATGATATTCAAAAAAGAATGAAAATTTGTGTACTAACACTATAATTCTGTAATATAATATTTATATATACTTAAATAATAAAAAGTATATTGATTATGTGATAATCCTGGTAATAAAATTTGAGAGTTATAGATTTTATACTTAAATGATTACATTGTTTTATAATTTGAAAAAGTTTTTGCAGCTTCAAATGATGAGAAAAGGGCACTGGTAAGTACTCACCTAATGAACCTAAACTAATAAAGAGATGTGAAGAGAATTTAACCTTCTAAGGATAGGGACTTTGTCCTATATGCTGCCACGTTCCTGCTTCATGGAATATTTGCAGACTCAGTAAATATTCACTTAATTTAATGAATGACTTTAAGCATGTAACTGTGCTGTTTCTAGTTTTATGGTAGAAAGCATTTTTTAAAAAAGATGTTAGAGGTTGATTTAGTTTTTACTATTGTCATTTATGATGCATTTACTTATTTTCCAGGCTCCTTAATGGTACAAAAGTGTTATACAAAAGTAAAAGTCTTTCTCAACAATAACTTATTCTTTTAGAACCACATGGTTAAAGAACTGGAGGCCCGTGTCCAGCAACTGACTGGAGAAGCAGAGAACAGTAATTTACAGAGACAGAAACTAATTCAGGATAAATTGGAACTTGAAAGATGTTACCAGATAACATGTAGTGAATTACAAGAAGTAAAGGCAAGGTATTTTCTGAAATCAGATATCTATTTGGGGTAGCTACAAAGTACTTATAGTAACTGTATAAGTAATCTGTAAAAATTAATCAAACCATGCACATTTAATCTTAAAGTCCTCTTTAAACATAAGAGGCATATGTTTACAGTTAATAAAAATGTGCATACTTATTTGACATTTTTAAGTATAATAGATTTAGATGATTAAAAAATTCCACTTTAGAGATTGATTCTAAAAATATTAGAAATCTATTTTTTTTTTGCTTTTAGGCGCAACTTACTGCATAAAGAAAAAGACCATCTTATGAATGATTATGAGCAAAACATGAAACTATTACAAAGCAAACATGATGCAGATATAAGCCTTCTGAAACAAGAACATGCTCTTTCAGCTTCAAAGGTATTGAATAAGCTGACAGATATATCCACACAAAGTAGTTATTTTCTTTGCTCAGCCTGTAGCCATAGACGGACATGTAGAAGCTAATTGGAGTTTGACATTGTTACCATCACTTTATTCTTGAAATAATGGGAACTTTGAGAATTTTTGTTATTTAAAATGTTGAAAATGTTAATGTCTGATAGAGTATACAACATAAATGTTTATAAATTACATTCTTCTGTAAGTTAACCCTTGTTAGTATGAAAGTTTTAAAAGGAGGAAACCTATAAATTCTGAGAAGTCGTTTTTTTAATGTATTTTGTTGAGTAATGATATATATTATTATTGTCTTGAAATTTTGACTCTGCTTTAGTTTTGTAGTTAAATTTTTTAAAACATATTATTTTTGATGTTGACAGACCTTTATTTTATTCATTTATTTATATGTAGTGATGAGAATCAAACCCAGTTCCCACACATGCGAGGCAAGTGCTCTACCACTGAGCCACAACAACAGCCCCGTAGTTTTTTTTTTTAATATTTATTTATTTTTTTAGTTGTGATTGGACACAATACCTTTATTTTATTTATTCATTTTATGTGGTGCTGAGTGAGGATCAAACCCAGGGCCGCGCACATGCTAAGCGAGCGCTCTACCACTGAGCCACAACCCCAGCCCTAGCTCCATAGTTTTATGCCGCAGTCCAGCTGCAGCAAAATAACCGGGGGGTGAGGAACAACTTGTGTAGATTGATACAGCAGGAGTGGGAGCCGTTTATTGTAGGACAGGAGGGGTATATATACTTTCCACACAGCTTATCTAATTAACATAAACTCCATACAGCAGTCAACCAATAAGGAATCTCCACACTTAAAGGCTCGCTGGTGTTACTTCACAAACCACTCCCTTTGGCAAAATGCCAGGCGCCATCCAGACTTGTTTATAGACTCTAACAGTTTTATAGTTATAATTTTTTGAAGTTTTCTGTAAACCTATTTTTTATGTCAGTATTACATTTGTAACATTAAATACTACCTGGTACTTAATTTATATTTTTACTTTTAAAAAATTAATTTTCCGTTCATTAAAATAGTTTTTATTTATATTTCTAGATAATTTAAATTTTGATTGAATTTTCAGGGGGTACGAATATATTTTTTGAATCAGAATTTATAAGATGGTGCAAAAATCAATATTTGAGTTTTTATTCTTAAAATCCTTCAGGCATCTGATATGATTAAAGGATTAGAACAGAACATCTGTGAATTAAAACAGCAGTTACAGGAATCAGAACTTCAAAGACAGCAGCAACTAAAGGTGAGACTTGGGTTTTTACCCAGAACAATGGCCCAAACTCTCCTTTCCTTTCCTTGATTTATGTTTTAAGATGAGAGTCAATTAAAAAAACAAATCATATAGCAGAGAGCCCTTTCTGATTCTTTTATTGCACTGCATAATTTAAATTTTATTTTATTTACTTAAATTGAAGAATTGGATATTAATAACATGTACAGAATAAAGAACAATAGTTTTAATTTGAATGATCTCTCTTTTGAGGTTAGTTTTAAAAAATAAACCCTATCTAAGTATGTTATTTCAGAATAATTTTTCTCTTTTAAATTATCTACGAATTTTCATAATCTCCCTTGTCCTCCTCTTTCTTTTTCTTTTACCTTTTGGATTTTTCCTTTCTCTCATTGCCAAAAAGTACCAAAGATTAGTGTACGATATAACTTCAAATTTGTTATTTTCATATTGACTCAATTGGCCATTCTTAACCTCCTAATCCTAAGGGTTGAAAAGTTCCTCTTACACTTTACTGCAAAGTAGGCACTTTTGAGCACAGTTAACATCTTCAGACAGCTAAGGCCTTTGGTCCTGTAATATGGAGGTACTCATATACTTTCTACTTGTAGGCTAGAAAATTGGGCAGGTAGGGCTCTCCTAATAATTTTCAAAACTCTGAAGCTTGACATCTAATAGATTCATTGATTTCATTGGATTTGCTTATTATATTGACTCTAATAGCAATTTTAAATATAATAAAAATAAACATTTATTATTCACAGGACCAAGAAAATAAGTTTCAAGTGGAGAAAAGCCAATTAAAACACACCTATGAGAATAAGGTAATAAGTTTTGTGGGAAATTATAAAACATTGAAAATTTGGCAGATGAGGTATTTAATGGGGTCTGAGTTTTATAATGCCATACATTTTAACCCTTAAAGAATAATTTGTTTCCACGTTGATTTCAACCACACAGTGGTCAATATTTTTTCGTTATTTTTTATTTTTATAAATAGCTTCTTCAGGTCAATTATTATTTACATCAACATTAAAACACTGCTTGCATGTTTAATTTATTATCTTTCATAATACTACTTTTAAATTATATTTTATTTCTACCAGCTTAAAAGTATGATACAATGGGAGTTATTTTATGTTATGTTATCATATGTTCAATGAGAGCATTGAATATTTAACCAAAGGACATAAAACAATGAAAGAATTGACTACTACTTAAAAATTATTAGTCGTTTCTTATTATTTAGAATAGTGTGTATTTCTACTGATATATGTTAGTAGCCTTGATATCAGTAATAACTAGGGGTATATTAACATCTTTGGCAGTAAAAAACAATGTTTTATGGATTTTTGATTATGACACTTATGTTCTGAAATTGTTTGCTATCAGTGGAAGGGCATTTGAAATACAAGGTTTTGTGCTGCTTTTATAATTATTTGCTGTTCTGACAAATGAATACACTTGTAAAATTTACCTATAATGGAAAAGGAGAAAGAAGTTAATCCTTCCATTAATTAAAATATATACAAATTTAAATTAAACGTGGTTTACATAAAAATTCTTAAAACATTTTATGTTACCACCTCTTACTTATCCATATAATCAGTTACCCAGTACCTAGCCATAAACTGTTTACACTGGTCAAAGTGTCATATTAGATAATAAGATGAGGTTGTGGATACATTAGGCATAGACCCTGCCCTCCAACAGCTTAATGTAGAAGAAGAAAAATGTTTCTGTTTTTAAGAAATGTATTTTTACTGACAACGTACTGACCTGTGTCTGTGCTTTTTAAAATTAATAATAGATTTTCTTACTGCTGCAATTTTAACACAACTCAGTGCAAGTTCTTAGGTATATTTTATATCTACAAAATTGATAGCTCAACAGGAAAGTGAAGTAATGCTTTTATTGAAATAAAGAAGATTTTCAGTTTCTATTGTCAAGCAATGTGGCTTCATAAATATTTTGCTTACCAAAAGAAGAACATGTGTCATCATAAGCCTTGCTTCCTACAGTATAAAGCATCTGGATCCTCTGGGTATACTTGTTAGTTCATTGTTCATTCTTTGGGCAGATTTCTGACTTTCCTTCCATTAAAGAGCATCTTTCTGGGTCTGGTTGTGGCTCAGTGGTAGAGTGTTTACCTAGCATGCATGAGGCACTGGGTTCGATCCTCAGCACCACATAAAAAAATAAATAATCAAAATAAAGGTATTGTGTCCTGTGTCCATCTGCAACTAAAAAAAAAAAAAAGAAAAAAGAAATTCTTAAAAACAAACAAAAACAGAGCATCTTTCTAGCCTCTTGCTCCATTACGCTTTATGGTTAGTCTCCTCCTAAGAGGTGGTTATATGTGTATCTCTGAAATGGATGGGCTGGTGTCAAGAGAGAGGCACACACTAATTGTGAAAGAATATATTCCTTTCCTGAACTTCTCTCTAAGGACTGTTCTGCTGAGGACTGTTAAATGCAGAGCTAGACCTAAAACGGCAGTCTTTTTTTCTCTCATTATCTTTTCTGGAATATTTAGCCACTAAGTCGACTAAAATTTCTGAGGCCAGTCCCTTTACCTGATGAATATACACGAGAGAGCAAATATGGGAGTTCAATTCATCCTTATCCAGTAACCTTCCAACCATTTATGTTCTATTTCATTCCAAAATATAGGGAGCAGACCTAAATTTTCTTTATTAGGCATAATAACTGTAGCTATTCCTTTTCCGTGAGCAATCAGTTTACCTAGCTTTTTAATAGAAAGTAATTTGTTAAAGTGTATTATTTTCAATGTATGTTGAACTTGTTTAAAATCAGAGCAACCCTAAAAATAAAATAACTATTGCATATTTTTCTAAAATTATTTGTATTGGAAGAAAATGTTGCTCATCATGTCACTTTTTATTTTACAATTAATTCCATAATATTCCCCTTTTAAATTGACATTTGTTCTTCTTTCTTTATTAAACCTGCTGTGATCTCAAGCCTTGAAGATTTGATGTCTTGTACCCCCCTTGGGGAATATCCCTTTGGTCTGCTCAAAGAGCTGACATAAATCTCACGCAGCCCTGGACTGTGTAACTTTATAGCTAAATGGATTGTATAGGTCTTTTGTTTGTGAGACAGTGTTACAGGTGTGCACATTCAATAACATTGGGCATAAAATTTAGTTCTAAATATCTGTTCAAGAGGAGGAAATGCCATCCTAAGTTATTTCTTCATGCCAGTACAAAAGCAGCAGGATGGGACCATACCATTCCAATTTGTTTGAGGTAAAAGAAACAGCATCAAATGCTGTCCCTAATTTAAGCACAAACATATTATCTAATGGTTTTTATTGATCTCTGGTGGCTGTTGCCTGCTCTTAAGAGCTTTGAACATCAAACAAATAATAGGTAGTAAAACTAAATGACATTGTTTGATGAAGTGTCCTAATCTGCTAAATCAGGAAATGGTTAGACTAAATGATCTTACTAGCAAGGAAACACCTGCCTCCTACAAATAGCCTGTTGCTTGTTTTCTGAACAGGCACCAGGGAGTGAAGATGGTGCTGTTTACCTAAAGAAATTCATGAGGCAGATGCTAAGCATGCATATTCTAAAATGTGCTAAAATTGAGTTATATACTTAAAATTATTCTGATATAACTAACAAATGAGATATGAATTTTAATGGAGTTTAAAATCACTTAAATATGATTATCTAAACTTAATATTTGTATATAATTCTTTTAATTTTGTTTAAAACAATTTTTCATAGCTTTATGTGTTTATTGTATAATTTTTTTTCAACTATTACTGATGGGATTTTCTTTAAGAAGCTATGTGCCTTTCCTAAAGTGTTAAAAAATGAAATTACATAGTGAAAAGATTTAGAGCAGTCTTGCAACACACTCTCCCTATTTTTTTGTATTGGGAAGCAGAGGTTAGAGCAGCCAAGAGACATGGTGGAGCTGTTCAGCTGGTCTGTTTTTGAGGCAGGAACAATTCTGAGCTCTTTACCATGCCATGATGTTTTGCACAGTAGATCTATTCCTGAATATAGTAGTCCCCTGCTCCTTTATATAGGTACTTCTTTCTTGACTTCTAAATTCTTAGGATGTAAAGGAGTAAACTATCTGTCTATCTATATATGAATGTGCTTATGACTACCTAAAATAATCATTTACAGCAGGTAGACACATTTGAGAATATGTAATGTATCCTTCACTATCTGGTTTGAATTCTTATCATTATCACTTTTAAATGCATTTTATTTATCGTATATATTGGGGCAAAGATTAGAAACAAAACATTGTCTTATTTCCCTCTGCCATTCGGAAATATAGTGAGACTCCATTTCAAAAATAAAGAAAGAAATAAATTTTTTTTATCTATAAGTTGCTTATTCTTTAACTTTCTTTCATGTAAAAATAAATAATTCTTTAATCCAATTAGAATATTAATCCGGTATCTTTCTTACTGAGATCAACATGTAGTGATTTCTAAATAACCTGATGTTTTTTTCATTCCCACAACTATCTGAATATAAGTTAAAACTTAAAAATAACACCTCAAATAGACCTTAATCATACAGTACAAAAATACTGTATTATGAAAAAATGAACCAGAAAAGCATTTATTGAATATTCTAGTGTGGGCCAGGTATGCTGGACGCTAGGGACATAAAAGTAAATGAGAAACAGCTTCAAGCTTTAAGGAACCCCCCGCTCAAAAGTATGCACATGAGCACATCCATATTTCACTCAGAGGGAAGTCCCTCATCTTCCCAGATAGTTCATTCTTCTTTTAGAAATGGTTCTAATAGATTTAGAGGCAGTAAATTAAATCAAGGTGCTTGTGTTAGGAGACCATCTAGAATCAAGAGGTGGCAGGAGAAAATTTGACAGAGGTTAAGATTGAATAGAGTGATAAAAAAGCACTTGTATAAGAACTCAAGAATGCTTAACAATTCAGGGGCTATTTTCTGAAAGGGCTGAGTCCAAGGAAATTATTGTATTGTAGCACCTTGTGAGTTTGGATCTTCTTAATGACCTGAAATTATCAAAAAAATGTATGTGGACTATTTATTCTGAGAAGATAATAATAATTTTTTATGTTTATTGAGCTTTTTAAAAGTTTTCCAAGCATCACTCTAAGAACATTAATTACATGGAATAATTAATTAACTTACTACAAGTCTTTGATATACTTAGTGTTATTACCCCCATTTTCAGAGGTAGTACCCAAGACAGAGAATTTTTTTTAAACATGTTTTTTTTTTTAGTTGTCAATGGATTTTTATTTATTTATATGTGGTGCTGAGGATTGAACCCAGGGCCTCATGCATGTCAGGCAAGTGCTTATCACTGAGACACGACTTCAGCCCAAGACAGAGAATGTTAAGTTGTAGAAAAAGTAAGGTTACAAATCTATACAATTTAGTTTTAGATCCTTTACTCATACTGCATAATTTTGGATAGATTTTTCTAAGAAATGGTTAATATTTTGAATTTTTCCCCTAAAGAGATAATTCTTAGTTATGCTTTCATGCAGAAAATTCTGTGCTCCCCCACCCCCAACCAAAAAAAAAAAAAAAACTGAGCAGGAAATAGAGGGAAACTATAGGTAGCATGGTACCTTGAGGTACAGACCCAATGTGTAGAGTTCTATTGACTTGTCAGAAATTCTGGTATCAGTTCCCTGTTGGTTTTCCACAGATGGTATTTCAGTGCATCAGAGAGGATAGCTGTGGCATGAGGAGAAGACATCTCTGGATAACCTAGTCACAACCCTCTTGGGAATTGTCTTGGGCATTGAATTGTAGTGTAGCTCTGAGAGCTGAGTGGGGAATACTATTCAGGGGTGATTCCAGGAGAAAAGTCAAAATGGGGTCTGTTGGAAAATATGGTAAAGGAATAAGAACTTAAATAGGGAAGATTCAGAGAAAAGAGTTCCTTCTAAAAATGTTTTAGTCCAAAAGAAATATTAAGAACTCATCATAGAGTACAAGCAGATATGATGGCCATGCAAGAGAAACAGATATCATAAGGAACGGAAGAAATGACATGAAAATGGAGGGCACTGTCATAGAAAGGACTGGAAGTAAGACAGAAAGGCATAGTAGCAAATTTAAAATTCACATGGGCACTTCACTGGGTAGCACAGATTATAAAGAACTAAATCAGCGGTATGAAGGAAAAACAATTATCTTTCGGATTATAAGGGAAAAGGGCAAAGAATCAAAAATACGAGAAAGATGATAGATACTAAGTCAGGAAATAGAAAACTAGTATACAACAATTGAAGGAAAGTTCAGAAAAAAATAACACAGACATAAGTAAGACATGAGAAAACTTTTCAGAATGTCTGTGTATGTAAATTGACAAGATTCACCCTTTAGCAAATAAAAATCAATGGAAGATTGAAAAAATTTGAATTACAGTACAGAGAGAATGATCTCAGATGTCCAGACTGGGGAAGGGGAGACCAAAACTTATATGATTTTAGTCTCTTTAGTTGCAAACTTAAATATCATAAAATAATAGAGTAGCATCATTCTAAGGCTTTAGGCCAAAATATGACCTAAGAATCTTACACGTGTGAAGGTAACAGAATGACATAATTGCATGTACAGAGCCTCAGAAGACATATCACTAGGATGTTATTTTTGAGAAAATTATTGAATGAGCCATCAAACTAAGCATAAGTGAAAACTCAAAAACAAAATGTACTTGAATGTATACTTGTTTTTGTGTGTGGTGATACTGGGGATGAAAGTGGAGAACATCATGTTAAGTGAAGTAAACCAGACTCAGAACGTTAAGGTCAAATGATGTTTTTTCTCTTATGTAGGAGTTAGAAGGAAAAAAAAAGATTTTTTTAAAAAGGGGTAATCTTATGAAAATAGAAGGGAAATTGATTGAATAGACAAAGGGAATCAAGGGGGAGGGAGATGGGAAAGAAAAGGGGAAGAATAAAGGAATAAAATCGACCAAAATGTACTGCATGCATGTATGAGTATATCACAATGCATTCTACTTTTATGTATAATTATGATGCTCTAAAGAAAAATATATATATGAATTAAAAAGGAGGAAGACCAGAAGAATCGCGGAAGGGGAAAAGGGGTAGGGAGTAGGAAAGGGAAAAGGAAGCTCTAGGGAATTAATTGAAGTAAGTTATATTATGTGCATCTATGAATATATCACAGCGAACCTCACTGTTATGTATGTATGGTATAATGCATTAATAAAACATTAAAAATAAAAGTGTTATAGTGAAAAAAGAATTTAAAATGTATAATTTGATAAGGAAAGTAAAAAAAAATGTTATTAAGGAAAATGGAAAGTGGTGAATGCCAAAATTATCAAAAAGAGATGCATTTAAATGTATATTTCATGATGTGAAATAATGTAAATATCAGAAGAGATTCTTGCAAGAGAAGGGATGTGAAATTTCAAAATTTAAAACATCCACCTGGATGAACAATCTCAGATTATAGAAAAGAAAATGACTAGGAGAGAGAAATAAACATGTGCTAAGCTATTTTATTTAGAAAATGCATAGAAGTTAATGTTTACTTGCTGAATATTTAATTGTGAAATCTTTATTGCATTAGTTGCTGAAATTAAAAACTATCTGTCACTAAGAACAGGACAAGAAAAAATAAATTACAGGTCAGTGTTTCTGATGAACATAAATGCTAAAATCCTCAACAACATACTTGCACACTAAATTCAATAGCACCTTAAAAGGATCAGACACCACGATCCAGTAGACCTTATCTCTAGGATGGAAGATTTGTTCAACATAGGCAAATCAATAAATATGATAGATCACAGTAATAGAATGCAGGACTGAATTTCCTGATCATCTCAATAGATGCAGAAAAAGCGTTTGACAAAATTCAACATTCTTTCATGATAAACAGTTTAAGTGTAGGAGGGATGTACTTCAACATAATAAAGCCATATGTAACAAATCAGAGCTAACATCGTTTTCTGCCTTCAGTCAGCATAGTGCCGAAAGTCCAAGCCAGAGAATTTATGCAAGATTTTATTTCAAGAAAGGATTTTAGTGCTACAAAAATGTATGTTCCCAGAATCTTCAAATTAGGTCATTGCTGAGTTCCAATTTGGAGTTTTAATATTTGATTCTAGACCTTCAAAAGACTAGATTTGTGTTGAGACTAGTGCTCCTGTGACTTTAGTAATGTTTGTTTTCTGGTTAAACATGCTTACTGTGTGCCAAGCACTGTAGTACATGGTAGGGATCCAAAGGAAGTAAGACAGTAATTTAAGTCTTCAACCTGGTAAAATTTTGAACAACAGAATTCATTTTTTTTCCCATGTAAAAATAGAATAAATGTAGTGATGAAGATCTGCAAGGCAAGTTGATTTTTCTTTTCTTGAGAATAAAAATAGCCTTCATGAGATATTTTAAATTTACTTTTTAAGAGAGGGGGCAGAGGGGCGCCTGTCTCCTGATTCTCCTGATCATTCACACTTTCTACCACCCTGCATTTGTCTCTACTACTCAGTATTTTTCTAGCTTTAGCAATTACCATCAGAGCAGCCAGTAGAAGGTTTTTGATATTATCATGTAATGTTGCCTCCTCTATCCTTATTCCTTTTGGTTTTAAAGGAGATTGTTAATTTTATCAATTTATTTACCTTACTAAAATTCCAACTGGAAAAAATTAAAGAGAATTATAAAAGGAACATGAAAACTAGCATAGGGGCTGGGGATGTGGCTCAAGTGCTAGCGCGCTCGCCTGGCATGCGTGCAGCCCAGGTTCGATCCTCAGCACCACATACAAACAAAGATGTTGTGTCTGCCGAAAACTAAAAAAAAATAAATATTAAAAAATTCTCTCTCTCTCTCTCTCTCTCTCTCTCTCTCTCTCTCTCTCTCTCTTTAAAACAACAACAACAACAACAACAACAAAACCTAGCATAGTAGCACATGCCTGTAACCCCTGCTATGGGGAGGCTGAGGCAGGAGGATCACATGTTTGGAGCCAGCCTCGGCAACTTAGTGAGACCCTGTGTCAAAAATAAAAAGGAGTGGGTATGTAGCTCAGTGGCAGAGTGCTGGCCTGATATGTGAAAACTCTAGAGGTCAATCCTGAGTTCCATAATAATGAAAATAATAAGGCAAAGGCCACGTCATTCAGGGTTTGAGTTAAACAGGTCCCCATCCAAACTGACAGAAGTAACTATTTTTGGCCAGCATTGCTTCAGCATTTTATACAGCTTATTGCATGTGTGTGCTCATTGACATTGCTGTTGTCACTCCTCTCTCATCTCACTGACCCCCAGTTATGATTTGAGTCCCACCACGGTTGCAGATCCATAGCAGGTGTTCTCATCCCCCTAACATAAGAGCCTTCTTACTGTCATCAAGGCTCTGCATCCTTGGTGTTGTGTGAGTGGAACTGAGGTTGCATTTTATTCCTGCCTTTCTGTTGAGCTGTGCTAGTGTTTCTTTTTCATATTTTAAGATCCCTGTAGTGTTCACATTAGGTACACTTATCTACATTGTCTGTGAAGAGCTTTTTGTGAATAGAAATCTTCATTTAGCTCTTGTTATTGATGTTGCCATCCTACCTACTTAAAGGATGCTACATTCAGGAAAGAGGTAATGGGGGAGGGGGACATATCCTTCCAAACTCAGTAAGCAGGCATAGGAATCACACCCAGCAGGCGGGTAGAAGACTGCTCATCACAACCCTTATTCTTGAGGAGGATGGGTGTATTACTTATTGTATTTTCTTGCATCTCATGATAGTGTTTTCTTTGGGCTAAAGTATAATTTTAGTTTCTTACATGTCAATTTTAAGAGAGTCTACATGTAGGTGGATTCAGGCAATCATTAGCTTTTAATAGAAAATTGATATTTGGAGTATAGTATAGAAATCATTCCATGGTAAATTATTATGGCTGACTAAATTTCTATCTTAAAGTGTCTAAATCTGATTTTATACTACAAGTGGATTTGAAATTACTGTTTCATTATTTGTATTTCTCTTTTGAGTATACTTGTCTTTTAGTAAATTTCACATATTCTTTTCATGGCAGGTTCATGACTTGCAGAATGAACTTGATAAAGAAAAAGAAGATGCTCAAAACAAAATTCATAAATTTGAGGAAGCTTTGAAGTGAGTAAAAATCACAAAAGATTTAATTTAAAAATATATACCTTCATACTCAACTGTAAGCCAAATTAAGTAATTAGAACCAAAGAATCATATTTTATAAGAGCATTGCTATGAATAGTCTGCATTGGTTTTTCTTCATGAATTTCTATTTTCAGAATTTTATTACTAGTCAGTATTTTTTTTTAAAAAAGAAAAATCAGTTCAGCTGTTTTTAAGTGATAGGAATGTAAGAAAATAGAACCTAGTGGTTTCAGACGTTTTCTTTCTCTTAAATGGAAACAGATTTTTTAAAAAATGAGATTAAAATCTTAAGACATTTAGAAATCCCTCTGTAGATTTTGTTGAGAAATTTGGGTAATGAGAAGTTCCAGTCGTCATATTTAAAAATATATTTCTGTACAGGCATTGTTTAGGAAAGGTTTTTGTCTTAAGATATAATATGTAAATGTTCATTGAAGATTTAGATTATGTCTTCTCCATTATTTTCCTAACTATGACTAGATTTTATCTTGAAGTCTTTAGCTGAAAACACTGATTCATTCAGTAAATACTGAGTTTCTACCATGTGTCAGGCAATGTATGGTCCTTTCTCAGAAGACCACATAGTCTAGTTGGAAAGAAATTTGGCAATTACAGTACACAATAATAAGAACTTTAATTGGATGAAGGTCAACATGGCATCTGACCCAATAAAGTGATTTAAGAACACAAATTTCTTAAGCTCAAGCTCAGTGTACCTGGTTAACTCCTAGAGAATTAGCTAATTCCATTTTTCTTGCTTTCTCAAACCTCCAAATAGAAATACCTTACAGAAAGTTGAAAAAGAACACTCAGCATCAAATAAACTTTATATCAAATTCTCCCTGGGAAGACTGCAGAACCATTCCCTCTCAGATTGTTTGTTAGTAAAATATATTGGCTCAGTTGCTGAATAGAACATCTTAAAAGAGTTTATGTATTATGAAATCATAGGATACCAATTTTTTATCTACACAAAGATTTATTGTTTGCTCACATCAAGTGTGAATTAGATGAAATCAAAAGGAAATGATAATATGCATTAAACATGAACTCAAATAACTTTTATTATCTAACTGTAACTGAGTAATGACAGAACTAATACTCTTAACTCTCAAGGTCTTTATCAGAATACTGCATCTTGGAGTTAAAGGAAACTGTTTTAGAATTTTAAGTAAAATTGTTCAGTAGGTTTCTTTCTGCCATCCCCTAAGCGGGTGGTATCTTTGTTTTCACTGTGTCTGCATGATTGCAACAGTACAGCATCCAGTACAGCAGGAGTAATCAGGACTAAAGCACCAGAGGGGCCTGGGGATATAGCTCAGTTGGTAAAGTGCTTGTCTCACAAGCACAAGGCCCTGGGTTCAATCCCCAGCACCAAAAAAACATAAACAAACCAAAAAACCTTTTATTTTATTTTATTTTTCTTTCTTTCTTTTTTTATTAGTTGTTCAAAACATTACATAGCTCTTGACATATTATATTTCATACATTTGATTCAAGTGGGTTATGAACTCCCGTTTTTCCCCCATATACAGATTGCAGAATCACATCGGTTACACATCCACGTTTTTACATACTAGTGTCTGTTGTATTCTGCTGTCTTTCCTATCCTCTACTATCCCCCCTCCCCTCCCCTCCCGTCCCATCTTCTCTCTCTGCCCCATCTACTGTGCTTCATTTCTCTCCCTTGTTTTTTTTCCCCCTTTCCCTTCACTTCCTCTTATATGTAATTTTGTATAACAATGAGGGTCTCCTTCCATTTCCATGCAATTTCCCTTCTCTCTTTCTTTCCCTCCCACCTCTCATCCCTGTTTAATGTTAATCTTCTTCTCATGCTCTTCCTCCCAGCTCTGTTCTTAGTTGCTCTCCTTCTATCAAAGATGACATTTGGCATTTGTTTTTTAGGGATTGGCTAGCTTCACTTAGCATAATCTGCTCTAGTGCCATCCATTTCCCTGCAAATGCCATGATTTTGTCATTTTTTTAGTGCTGAGTAGTACTCCATTGTGTATAAATGCCACATTTTTTTTTATCCATTCATCTATTGAAGGGCATCTCGGTTGGTTCCATAGTCTAGCTATTGTGAATTGTGCTGCTATGAACATTGATGTAGCAGTATCCCTATAGTACGCTCTTTAAGGTCTTTAGGGAATAGTCCAAGAAGGGGAATAGCTGGGTCAAATGGTGGCTCCATTCCCAGCTTTCCAAGGAATCTCCATACTGCTTTCCGAATTGGCCGCACCAATTTGCAGTCCCACCAGCAATGTACAAGAGTACCCTTTTCCCCACATCCTCACCAGCACTTGTTGTTGTTTGACTTCATAATGGCTGCCAATCTTACTGGAGTGAGATGGTATCTTAGGGTGGTTTTGATTTGCATTTCTCTGACTGCTAGAGATGGTGAGCATTTTTTCATGTACTTGTTGATTGATTGTATGTCCTCCTCTGAGAAGTGTCTGTTCAGGTCCTTGGCCCATTTGTTGATTGGGTTGTTTGTTCTCTTATTGTCTAATTTTTTGAGTTCTTTGTATACTCTGGATATTAGGGCTCTATCTGAAGTGTGAGGAGTAAAAATTTGTTCCTAGGATGTAGGCTCCCTATTTACCTCTTTTATTGTTTCTCTTGCTGAGAAAAAACTTTTTAGTTTAAGTAAGTCCCATTTGTTAATTCTAGTTATTAACTCTTGTGCTATAGGTATCCTATTAAGGAATTTGGAGCCCGACCCCACAATATGTAGATCAGAGCCAACTTTTTCTTCTATCAGACGCAGAGTCTCTGATTTGATATCAAGCTCCTTGATCCATTTTGAGTTAACTTTTGTGCATGGCGAGAGAAAGGGATTCAGTTTCATTTTGTTGCATATGGATTTCCAGTTTTCCCAGCACCATTTGTTGAAGATGCTGTCCTTCCTCCATTGCATGCTTTTAGCCCCTTTATCAAATATAAGATAGTTGTAATTTTGTGGATTGGTCTCTGTGTCCTCTATTCTGTACCATTGGTCCACCCGCCTGTGTTGGTACCAATACCATGCTGTTTTTGTTACTATTGCTCTGTAGTATAGTTTGAAATCTGGTATCGCTATACTGCCTGATTCACACTTCCTGCTTAGAATTGCTTTTGCTATTCTGGGTATTTTATTTCTCCATATGAATTTCATGATTGCTTTATCTCTTTCTACAAGAAATGCCGTTGGGATTTTGATTGGCATTGCATTAAACCTATAGAGAACTTTTGGTAATATCGCCATTTTGATGATGTTAGTTCTGCCTATCCATGAACAGGGTATATTTTTCCATCTTCTAAGATCTTCTTCTATTTCTCTCTTTAGGGTTCTTTAGTTTTCATTGTATAAATCTTTCACCTTTTTTGTTAGGTTGATTCCCAAGTATTTTTTTTTTTTTTTGAGGATATTGTGAATGGAGTGGTTGTCCTCATTTCTATTTCAGAAGATTTGTCGCTGATATACAGGAATGCCTTTGATTTATGCATGTTGATTTTATATCCTGTCACTTTGCTGAATTCATTCAAAAACATAAACAAAAGAAAACTTTTTTTTTTTTTTTAATTTCTGAGCTCTCTGTCAGATAGGCTTCTGCCATAGAGTACTTTTCTTCTTTCCTAATGACTTTCAAGTCACAAGTCCTTTGATTATCTCATAGAATTAATAGTAGAATTATGTGACCATGTGGAGTTATTCTTATGAATTAAGATGTTAAGCAATGTGATTAAGATATTACTAGAAAATTTGGGTAACTTTTTTTCTGACTTATGTCAAAGACTGAAAAAGGTTAGGTATTGTTCTCTGAGAACATGATGTAGTTGATACACTCTCTCCAAGTAATTGAAACTGCCAGCTCAGTCTTTGGTTTAGCTCTCAGGTAATGTTTCAGAACTTATCATTATTCAAGAGAGACACTGGATTGTAGTCAGCATTTTTCATTTAAAATGCTAACTCCTGAAAGTTAACCTGCCAGTTGTTGTTCCTAAGAAAATGAAACTAGTTTAAAGTTGCTTCTCTTTTTAATTTTTCTTCTGCAAACATCCTAATAATTTTTGTATCCTATTTCATTTTTACTGTAGAAAATAATTTAAAAACCTTCTAGTAATTAAAAGTTATCTACAACTTTAAGTATAAATGGAATGAATTATTTGTGTTCATTTTTTGAAGATAAGTACATAAAATATATGAGCATCGTATACTCTAATACATGGAAAATGACTACATATAACAAAAGAATTTAATATAACTCTTTAAAGGACTACCACTTCAAAATTATTGTTTCTTTTTTGGAGGAGTTAAAAAAAATCTGTCAATATGGGCTGGGGTTGTAGCTCAGTGGCAGAGTGCTTGTCTGGCATTTGTGAAGCACTAGGTTCGATCTTAAGCACCACATAAAAATAAATAAACAAAATTAAGACATTGTGTCCATCTATAACTAAAAAGTAAAAATAGATATTTAAAAATATATTAATATGCACAAGGCTGTAGGTATGGTCCACAATATATAGTATATGTTTAACCTATTCCTTTTTAAAGGTATTCCTGTATTTACCAAATTTGATTTTTAAGCATCATTTGAGATATTGTATAAATTATTTAGTTATTTATTCATTTATTCTTTTTAGCTATACATGACAGTAGAATGTATTTTGACATACATACATAGAGTATAACTTCTATTTTTGTGGTTGTACGTGATATGGAGTTACACTGGTCTTGTATTCATATGTGAATGAAGGAATGTTATGTCTGATTCATTCTACTGTCTTTCCCATTCCCATTTCCCTTTCTGTCCTCCCATTGCTGTAACTTCTCCTTGTCCAATATGGGGAACCTCCACTCCTCCCTCCACCCTGCCTTTTGTGAGTCAGCATCTGCATGTCAGAGAGAACATTTGGCTTTTGGATTTGGTGGGTTGGGTTATTTCACTTATTAAGATAATCTCTAGCTCTATTCATTTACCACCAAATACCATAATTTTATTTTTCTTATGACTGAGTAATATTCCATTGTATATATGTACCACATTTTCGTTATCCATTCATCTGTTGAAGGGCACCTGGATTGGTTCCATTGTTTAGCTATTATAAATTGAGCTACTATAAACATTGATATGGCTGTATCATTGTAGTATGCTGATTTTAAGCCTTTTGAGTATATGCCAAGGAGTGGGTTAACTGGGTCAAATTGTAGTTCTATTCCCTGTTTTCTGAAGAATCTAATACTGCTTTTCAGAGTCGCACCAGTTTGCAGTCCTACCAGCAGTGTGTGACTGCCTTTCCCCCTGCATCCTTGCCAACATTTATTTTTTTTTTATTTTATATTTTTTTATTAAAAATAATGTATTATTTTTAGTCTTCAAGTCAAATCTGCTTTTATCTTATTACATCAATGATATTTTCTATTTTTCCTTTAGAGAGTAAAATAGGCTTTGATACATATCAAGACCTGGAAGATCATATAGAACTTTAACCATATGAGTCAGAGTTTCGTTCATTTCCTTAGAGCTAGAGAGCAGCTGATTGCTGTCCTCCATGTAATTACATTTTCTTCCAACCCACAAAGTGATGTCACCCAAAACCATCTGCAGCAAAAACATGCAAAGGTTTTACAGTGAACTGAGCACTAATTATTGTTCCATACAGTCAAGAGATTCAAAAGACAGTGGCCTAAAACTTTATTAATTAAATGTGCAAATATTTCTTGAGCACTTTCTATATTCCAGGAATTGCCTTATGCATTTGGTAAATGCGAGTCGAAGAAAAAGATTTAAATAAAGAACCCATGCCACTTAGAGCTTACACTCTAGTGAGGGACAATAAACAATAAACCCTGCTAAGTAAATTACAAAATGCACTTTTAAATAGAGCAGGAATGGGCTAGGGATGTGGCTCAAGCGGTAGCGTGCTGGCCTGGCATGCGTGCGGCCCGGGTTCGATCCTCAGCACCACATACAAACAAAGATGTTGTGTCCGCGGAGAACTAAAAAATAAATATTAAAAAAAAATTCTCTCTCTCTCTCTCTCAAATAAATAAATAAATAAATAGAGCAGGAAAATGAAGATCAGAACTTCTGGGAAAGGGATTGCAATTCAAATAGATTGAACTTGTCGATGTGTTCTAGGGATCATCTCTGAATCAATAATCAGTTTGGTTACACACAGAAACCAACTCTAAAAAGAAAATGAATGTATTAGATATTAGGTAACATAACACAAAATTGACAGTAATACTGAAAAAAGGTCAAGACTTAAGGAGACTCAGAGGCCCTGGGAATAATCAACACTTTCATCACTTACCACCACGATTATGAATGTTCTCCTACCACTTTGAACCATTCTGCACTAACCCAATCAAGATTGGAAGTTCCAGGAGAATTTGGTTAATCAATTCAGAGTCACATGCCTATTGAGTGGGTAGTTAACCTCCAAAAAATGGAATTTCAGGAAAGTTATAATTTATTGAAAGGAAATTAGTATGTCTATGCCAAAGTAATGGAAATGGTGATAGACAAACAAACTTAATTTGTTCCCAGTACAAGTGCCAGCTCTAGAATGTCCACACAGAGGACATTAGAGGTAGCAATCTGACTGCAGAGAGCAATAAGGTATTTTTCTTAATGCTGTGTTTTGATAACAATCACACCATTTGATTTAAATTGTATCTTTTCTTTTGTGTAGTTTTGAAAGGTTGCTGAAGATTATTCAAACCACACCAAAGTCTGTTCAGGACCTTGGCCCATTTATTGATTGGGTTATTGGGTTTTTTTAGTGCTTAGCTTTTTGAATTCTTTATATACCCTAGAGATTAGTGCTCTATCTGATGTGTGAGGGGTAAAGATTTGCTCCCAAGATGTCGGCTCTCTATTCATCTCACAGATTGTTTCTTTTGGTGAGAAGAAACTTGTTAGTTTGAGTCCATCCCATTTATTGATTCTTGATATTAATTCTTGCACCATCAGAGTCTTATTAAGGAAGTTGGGGCCTAATCCCACATGATGGAGATTAGGGCCTACTTTTTCTTCTATTAGACACAGGGTCTCTGGTTTTATTCCTAAGTTCCTGATCCACTTTGAGTTGAGTTTTGTGCATGGTGAGAGATTAGGATTTAATTTCATTCTGTTGCATATGGAATTCCAATTTTCCCAGCATTGTTTGTTGAAGAGGCTATCTTTTCTCCAGTGCATGTTTTTGACACCTTTGTCTAATATAAGATAATTGTAATTTTGTGGGTTAGTCTCTGTGTCCTCTATTCTGTACCATTGGTCTACCAGTATGTTTTGGTGCCAATGCCATGCTGTTTTTGTTACTATGGCTCTATAGTATAGTTTAAGGTCTGATATATGATGCCACCTGCTTCACTCTTCTTTCTAAGGATTGCTTTAAGTATTCTGGGTCTCTTGTTTTTTTACTTGCTTGTGGAATTTCCAGTACAATTAGCCTGGAAGGATGCTCATCTGTACTAATTTCACTACATCCTTTAGGGCCTGAGCATCTGCACTTTTTGATGTTTTTTTTTTCTTGGTAATTGCCATTCTGACTGGAGTGAGATGAAATCTAAGTGTAGTTGCAATTTACATTTCTCTAATTGCTACAGATGTTGAACATTTTTAAATATATTTTTGATCATTCATATTTCTAATGTGAAGTGTCTGTTCAGCTTCTTTGTCCATTTATTGATTGGATTATTTGTTTTGTTGGCATGAAGTTTTTTGTGTTCTTTATATACCCTAGAGATTAATCCTCTATCTGAGGTGCAGGTGACAAAGATTTTCTCCCATTCTGTAGGCTCTCTCTTTACAATTTTGTTTTCTTTGCTGTAAAGAAGCATTTTAGTTTGATACCATCCCATTTAGTGATTCTTGTGCCCCATGAGTCTTGTTGAGGAAGTTGGTTCCTAAGCTGACATGATGGAGACTTATGCCTACTTTTTCCTCTTCTAGATGCAGAATTTCTGGTATCATGACTAGGTCTTTGACCTACTTTGAGTTGAGTTTTGTTCAGAGTTAGGGATAGGGATTAAGTTTCATTCTATTACATATGGATTTCCAGTTTTCCCAGCACCATTTGTTGAAGAGGTTATCTTTCCTCCAATATATGTTTTTGGTGCCTTTGTCTAGGATGAGATAACTGTGTTTATGTGGGTTTGTCTCTGTGTCTTCTGTTGTGTTCCATTGGTCTTAATGTCTGTTTTGGCCAATTAATGTCTGTTTTTGTTTCTATAGCTCTGTTGTATAATTTAAGGTCTAGTATTGTGATGCTTCATGCTTAACTTTTCTCACTGAGGATTGCTTTGACTACTGTGGGCCTCTTATTTTTCCAAATGAATTTCATGAATGCTTTTTCTATTTCTATGAAGACTGGAATGGAACCTTAATAGGAATTGCATTAAATCAGTATAAGGATTTTAGTAGTTTGGCCATTTTGACAATATTATTTCTGCCTACCCATGCCTAAGAACATGGGAAGTCTTTCTATCTTCTAAAGTCTTCTTCACTTTCTTTCTTTAGATTTCTGTAGTTTTAATTGTAGAGGTCTTTCACCTCTTTTGTTAAATTGATTCCAGGTATTTTATTTTTTGAGGCTATTGTTAATGGAATAGTTTTTAAAATTTCTCTTTTAGTTGATTTATCACTGATGTATAGGAATGCAATAGATTTACCTTAATTTTATATCCTGCTACTTTGCTGAATTCATTTATTAGTTCTAGAAGTTTTCTAGTGGAATTTTTAAGATCTTCTAAATATAGAATCATGTCATTGGCAAATAGGAATAGTTGGAGTTCTTTTCATATTTGTATCCCTTTATAAATTGTCTGTTTTAAAGTATTCAAAGAAGCTTTCAAAAACATCTGTTTGATAACTTTTTCAAATTCTTCCTTTGCACTAAAATACAAAGATGACTTGTCAGCAATTTATGCTGATCTATTTTAATTTTTTACATTGTCAGAAAGTAAACATTACAAATATATTTTACCCTAAAATAGCATAGAAAAGTTTTCTGTTTTTCATGTAGTATTGAAAATAGGTAGTAGTAATTTCATTACCACACAGTGGTCCTTAGATGATATGGTTACAAATAACCCTGTTGGAACCAAAAATACTTTGTTTTCATTGTATTTGTACTCGCTTGCTCTCTCCCCCACCACAATCTCTCTCTTGTGTAAATGTATACACTATAAATAAAAATTTTCCTGCATTTTTGAAAACAGATAAAACAAATTCAAATCTGGGCCATAAGCTCTGGCCAGACGCCTCTTGATACTGTTAGTACACACTAATCATGCAGTTTTATTAAATGAGACAACTGTGTTATGAATTCTGGATATTCCAATAGTTTACTTTTTAATATTCATATTAAATTTTCTCACAGTTACTTTATAATCCTGAAACTTATGTTAAGCTAATTTTCACAAATATATAAATATAAAAATATATAATTTTTTTTTCTTTTTTACTTATCAGTGTATCTTGAAGCCAGTTTCATGTGAAGACAAAGCATTTCTTATTTTACGCTTTTTGTATTTGTTGTAGCATGATTTATTTAACGAGTTCCTTTGGAAAACACCTGGTGAAAATTCTTCCATTTTCCTTCTACTACATAAATGGTCTGATTTTTACATTTAAATCTGATTCATTTGCGATATATCTAGTGAAGGTTCTGAGGTATGGATCCAGTTAGGTTTTGGCTTTTGTTAAATGGTTAGACAGTTATCTCAACCATTATTGCAGTTACTTTTACAGTTATTATAGTTACCTTCACAGTTATTACAGTTACCTTTATTTAATAATCTTAACCTTTCCCTCACTGTAGTGTCGCTATAATACCTTTATTATTACAGTTATTTCTGTACTTTCTGCTTTTCATATACTGTTCTCCATATATAGAGGTCTCCATATACATCTACCCGTGATATATTCTTTAATGACTGCGGTTGAAAAATAGTATTTACAGACTAGTAGGACATCTTATCCAGCCACAGTAAACACTCTGTTCTTTTTCAGAATATTCCTTTTGTTTAATTTGTATTTTTCTATTTGAGCTTTGTAATTACCTTATTTTGTAAAAAAAAAATAGTAACTAATGTTTCTGAACATTCATAGTTCAACAGAGGAAGTGTTTACACCTTATAATGTTGAATCCTTTTATCTAAGAACATGATATTCCTTTCCATTTGTTTGGATCTTCTTTTGTGCCATGTTACAGCTATATCTTTTCTTTGAAGCAAAAATAATTCACAACAAATTTATGTTACTTAATATCCCAAGTTGATTCTTTCCCATTATATTAAATGTGTGTTAGTATTTTGACTAATAGTATATGTAACTTGAAGATTAAAAAGTTACATTCTAGGTTTAAAGTTTTAAGCAAAATTTAAGATGAAAATTTTAAAATTTCTATACTTGTGGACATACAAGGTACTTTTACATGAAGAATATAAACTCTTGAGTACACTGTTTGTGTATACTTCTGTCATTATTCAATGTCTGTGTTTTATTTGATTTTTATCAAATTAATTTATTAATTATTCCCACCAAATATCTTGCTCTAGGAACTTGGTTGGTACTGGGTATAAAGTGCTGCATAAGCCATGACGTCACTGTGATAGTCACTGTACACACATGTCAAGTTTTGTATAGCACAACTTTTGAGGGCACTTGACAGTGTCTAAACTGGGATGTTCTTTCCCTCCCAAGAATTCTGGGTGGGAGTGCAACTTGTTTGGCTTTCCATATGCTTCCTAATTTCCCCCATGTTCAATTATCCCAGAACTATACTCATTGTGTGGCATGAAAACAGTTGCTATGAGAAACAGAGAGGTGTGTAACAAATGGAGGGTAAACCACACCTGTGGCCAACTTAGTAAGGATGTAATTGAGCAAGGGACAAAGTGTACTGTAAAGTTTTTGGAATTGCCAACTCTGTTCTTTGAAATCTTAACTGTTGCTCCGGATTGTGATTCTTGTTTCTCTCAAATCATGGCTTTTAGGACACTCAGTTCATCTTAATTCTTATTAATGACCCTTCAGTAAGCCCTTTTCACCATGACCTGCACATGTCATCTGTTCATCATGTATCTGACATAGACCATAATACCTCTTTCCTAGGTTTTGTATATTATGAACATAACCTTGTTGAGGGTGTTATTCACGTACTCATATAGGGTATTTTCTTTCTTTTTCTTATTGGTGCATTATAGTCCCATAGTTTTTATAATTTTCTCACTGACATGCAAGATAGATACCAAAAACCCAACAAACTGAACACATTTTGTAACCAGCTCCTAAACTGGGAAATTGAATATTACCACCATTATGAAAGATTCCCCACAGCCCCCTAACCGGTACCTGCCCCACAAAAACTAACTAGATTTCTGTTTTTATATGTTTGAGCTACATATAAGGACTTGCACAGAATGTACTTTTTTGTGCCTGGGTTCGTCTCCTCAGCATTTAAGTTTGTGAGATTAATCTGTATTATTTCATATCATTGTAGTTTATTTACTTAATTTCACTATTCATCTGGGAATGTTTGTAGTTTGGGGATATTATTAATAATGCTGCTGTGAACATTTTTATATGGTTTCCTTTGATAAATGCATATTTGCATTACTGTAGAATGTATAACTCTATCATGTTTTTATGTGGTGTCAAGTAAGGCACATATGTGGGAGAATAGTCCTATGTGAATTCCTGTAGCCAGCAGAACTTGACTATTCAGTGGCATTCAGATAACCAGAGTAAGTGTGTGTGTGTGTGTCTGTTTATGAAATGAGTGTGTGTGTGCTTATGTATATCTATGCATACATTACATATTTATATTTAGTTTTTTAAAACATGTAATTATACTTTTATATATAATTGTTTATAAAAGTACAATTTAGTTTGCACATAGAATTATTGTAAAACAAGTTCTCAATACTTTCTGAAGTAATTTAGAATGTTCTTCAGTGGTATTTTTATTTGAAGCCAACTCTGAATATTGGTGCTGTTCAGCAAATGTTTACCATCTGATTATTGAAAGCCATTCTATAAATTATTTATTCATGTAGAGATTAGCAGCACCCCTTCTTTGCCTGCCATTATCTTTAGTTTTGTTTAAAATGAGGAAATTTGTGAAAAGATTTTGCGGTGTTGTTTTTCCCAACAAACTGACATATAGCTTTTTAAAAACATATCTTCTTGCTTAATATGTATAGTATTTATAATCTTCTATTACAGTGGAAAAACAGTTTATTTACCCCTAGAGTTGTATTTTTAAATGAGTTATATTTTTAAACAGGATTGGAGGACCTCTCCTACATGGTACTTTTAAATCTCCTTTATTTATCTTTGGTTGCTCATTTGTTGTTATAAACCAACATTTATAATATTAGTAGGAACAGGAATTAATCTTCAAATAGGTACACCTTAAAGATACTAAAGCTGCAAAGTTATAATGACAGTGTTTTTATACATTTATTTACAAGGCATTAATCTTAATAGAAGACTTAAATAGAATACTGAACAATTTTGTGCTTATTCAAGAAGGGAAGGACTTTATTTTGATAAGGTTTTTCCTTTTAATGGAGCATTGCCAACTGCAAAATTTAGATGAAGTTGCGTTAACAGCAGACAACCTTCCAGTATACCTAGGAGCTTGAATTTTGAGTTTGGGTTGAAAGGGCTTGCTGGGTTAAATCAATCTTGTGTAAGAATTTTAAAGTATAGCTGAATACTATAATGCTAAATTTAGTTTTAGATATTGCCAGTGAGCACTGTGGCTTGTTCATTTTGTCTGTAAGGTTAGTGAAGAATATCTTCAGGAATGAATAGTGATATTTACTTTAAAATGGGAAAAAAAGAATTAAGGAGCTATGAAGAAAGAAGCTGAAAGGAAAGCCTGCAAACTCAAGAACTAAACAATTTCTAGGACTAGCAAGTGAACAAAAACATCTTTATAAGGTCACCTTGATTAGAAATTTTATTGTTTAGAAAAGGAATTGTGTGCTTTTCATAAATCAGAAGATTAATTGTAAATACAGGTTTTTAAATGGTTAACAAAATTTTCATTCTGGGATAAATCATAATTGATCACAATGCATTATTTTTAACATTGTTCAAAGTGTATTCAGAATTTTTACTCCTATGATTTTATTTCAGATTGGCTTACTTTGAGTTAATTTTATTCTTACTGAAACACTTTCTTCCCTGTGATTTTATAACACCAGAAGCATTTGATGATTTTTCTACTGAATTAACTGTTCTATATCAGTCTCTTTTGTTGTGTCTTTTGCTACTGGGATTCTGTATTTTAAGAGTTCCCCAGTTCCATCCTTGAACAACCTTTCTTCTCCATTTGCATCCTCTCCTTTAGTGATCTCACTAAGGCCTCTAGTGCCAGTAAGTACCACATACTGAGTGAATTGCAGGTCTTTGTCTTTGGTCCAGATCTCTCTGTTGCTTTACTGAGTCCTTTATTCAGTATCTTTATTTTACTGAGTTAATTTCTTATTGTTGAGCTTTGAGAGCTTTTAAAATATATTATGAATGCAAGTCCTTTATTAAATATGTTATGGGGGAGGAGATAGCGACGCAGGGATACAGCGCTGCAGTTTCTGCCAGCCGTGCAAGCACCGTACTCAGGGCTGAATTCTGGGTTCGAGACGGGGGAAGGAAGCGGTCCATCTCGGTTCTCCACACCGGTCAGACCACAGAGGAGGCCAGCAGCCACCATGTTGGAAAGCTGACGTCACCATCCCTGTTTTCGACTGACCGCAGCTCATTCAGCCATAGAACAGGAAATTTCAGGCTGCCATTCGCCTGCGGCTTGCAGACAGATTGCTAGGGTTCAGTGCCTGGGTGCTTCTTAGAAGCTGATCTTATCGGAGCGAACACCGAGCGAGGGGCGGCCGAGTTCCGGCTCCCGGAACCGTCCCGGAACCGCCCTGGCCCAGGGCTGCGGAGCCTGCGGAGGCTGCTTCTTGGACCCTGCTCCTATCAGAGCATACACCAAGCACTAAGCGGCCGAATTCCGGCTCCCGGAACTGAGCCCGCGGGGACTGCTTCTTGGAGCCTACACTTATAGGAGCTTACACCGAGCACGGAGCGGCCAAGTTCCGGCTCCCGGAACTTCCCTGGCCCGGGGCTAGGAGCCCGCGGAAACTGCTTCTCGGTCCGGGTCCTGCTGAGGGCCCGTCAGGACTCACCCGTCGCTTTGGTTGCCCGGCAAGGGGAACGAAATGCTGCCATTCGCATAGGATACCAACATGGCAGAGATCTGATGTCATCAGAAAGCGGCGGAGGAGAGAACTTCATCAATACCAGCGGCAACATAAACAGTTGGTCTCCTGGTAGGGGGGGTGAGGCACAGACACCCGAGTCTCCTCAATTTGTCGTCGAGCCAGAGGGGAGGAGACGGGCCGCCGCCAGCGCCCGGAGCAGGCCCAGCGGCTTGCCAGCGTGGTGACCGCGTGACCCCAATTGGAGAGGGGGCGGAGGGGAGCCGCCACCCGCACCCGCAAGGTGGGCAGACCCGCGACCCAGTGGTACATGGGCGTGGTAGGAGGGGCAGGGCAGAGCCGCCGTTCGCGCTTGCAAGGTAAACAGACCTGTGACAGCCTGGCGGGTCAGGCCCAGTGGCCTGCCAGTGTGGTACACACGTCACCCCAACTTGAGTAGGGGCAGAGCAGATCCTTCTCCCACGCCCGGATCAGGCCCTGCCGGTGTGGTGGTCACGTGACCCCAATTCGAGTGGGGGCGGAGCGGAACCGCCAACCGTGCCTGCAGGGTGAGCAGACCTGTGACCAACCTGCAGATCAGGCCCAGGGGTCCGCAGACGTGGTAGGAGGGGCAGGGCAGATCCGCCGCCCGCGCCTCCAAGGTAGGCAGACCTGCAACAGACCGGCGGATCAGGCCCAGGAGCCTGCCGGCGTGGTACACACACCACCCTAATTGGAGTAGGGGCAGAGCAGAGCCTCCACCTGTGCCCGAAAGGTGGGCAGATCTGCGACCGACCAGCGGGACAGGCCCAGTGGCCTGCCGGTACGACAGACACGTCACCCCATTTGGAGTAGGGGCAGAGTAGAGCCGCCGCCCGCACCTGCAGGGTAGGCAAACCTGCAACCGACCGGCGGATCAGGCCCGGTGGCCTGCCGGCGTGGTACACTTGTCACCCCAATTGGAGTAGCGGCAGAACAGAGCCGCCGCCAGCGCCCAGAACAGGCCCAGTGACCTGCTGGCGTGGTAGCCACGACACCCCAATTGGAATAAGGAGAGAGCAGAGCCGCCGCCCGCACCTGCAGGAAAGATACGCAAGCAGTATGAAAAGACAAGAAAGAAAGGACCACAAGCAATGCAGGTCAACACAACTTTAGAAGAGGTAACAGCTGCAGCAGATGGAATGTCAGATAAAGAATTCAGGATATACATGCTTCAGATGATCTGGAGTATCAAGGAAGACATTAAACAGCAAAATCAGACAATGAAAGATCACCTCGACAATGAATTACGCAGACAAATCCAGGAAGCAAAGGATCAACTATACAGGGAGATAGAGGTTATAAAAAACAAACAAACAGAAATCCTAGAAATGCAGAAAGCAATAAACCAACTTAAAAACTCAATGGAGAATACTACCAGCAGAGTAGAACACTTAGAAGATAGAACATCAGACAATGAAGACAAAGTATTTCAACTGGAAAAGAACATAGACAGCTCAGCAAGACTGTTAGGAAACCATGAGCAGAACATCCAAGAAATATGGGATAACATTAAGAGACCAAACTTAAGAGTCATTGGGATACAGGAAGGTACAGAGCTCCAAACCAAAGGAATGAGCAGTCTATTCAATGAAATAATACGAGAAAACTTCCCAGACTTGAAGAATGAGACAGAATCCCAAATGCTAGAAGCCTACAGGACGCCGAATGTGCAAAATCATAAGAGATCCACACCTAGACACATTATAATGAAGATGCCCAACATACAGAATAAGGAGAGAATTTTAAAAGCTACAAGAGAAAGGAAGCAGATTACATTTAGGGGTAAGCCAATCAGGATAACAGCTGATCTTTCAACACAGACTCTGAAAGCTAGAAGATCCTGGAATAACATATTTCAAACACTGAAAGAAAATGGGTTCCAACCAAGAATTGTGTATCCAGCGAAATTAAGCTTCAGGATGGAAGATGAAATTAAAACCTTCCACGATAAACAAAAGTTTAAAGAATTCGCAGCTAGAAAACCATCTCTTCAAAACATCCTCGCCAAAGCATTACAGGAAGAGGAAATGGAAAATAACAATGAAAACCAACAGTGGGAGGTAGGACAGTAAAGGGGGGTAAAATAATCAAAGAGGAAAACAAACCATGTTTAGTAACAGAAATAAACAAATATGGCTGGAAGAACAACCCATATCTCAATAATAACCCTAAATGTTAATGGCTTAAACTCACCAATTAAGAGACACAGCCTAGTAGAATGGATCACAAAACAAGACCCAACATTATGCTGCCTACAGGAGACGCATTTGATAGGAAAAGATATACATAGGCTGAAGGTGAAAGGTTGGGAAAAATCATATTACTCATATGGACTTCGGAAACAAGCATGAGTGTCCATACTCATATCAAATAAAATAGATTTCAAGCCAAAGTTAATCAAAAGGGATAAAGAGGGACACTACATACTGCTTAAGGGAACCATACACCAAGAAGACATAACAATCATAAATATTTATGCCCCAAACAATGGTGCAGCTATGTTTGTCAAACAAACTCTTCTCAAGTTCAAGAGTCTAATAGACCACCATACCATTATCATGGGAGACTTCAACACACCTCTCTCGCCACTGGACAGATCTTCCAAACAAAAGTTGAATAAGGAAACTATAGAACTCAATAACACTATTAATAACCTAGACCTAATTGACATATATAGAGTATACCACCCAACATCAAGCAGTTACACTTTTTTCTCAGCAGCACATGGATCCTTCTCAAAAATAGATCATATATTATGTCACAGGGCAACTCTTAGACAATATAAAGGAGTAGAGATAATACCATGCATCTTATCTGATCATAATGGAATGAAACTGAAAATCAACGATAAAAGAAGGAAGGAAAAAGCATACATCACTTGGAGAATGAACAATAGGTTACTGAATGATCAATGGGTTATAGAAGACATCAAGGAGGAAATTAAAAAATTCTTGGAGATAAATGAAAACACAGACACAACATATCGGAATCTATGGGACACATTGAAAGCAGTTCTAAGAGGAAAATTCATTGCTTGGAGTTCATTCCTTAAAAAAAGAAAAAACCAACAAATAAATGATCTCATACTTCATCTCAAAATCCTAGAAAAAGAAGAGCAAAACAACAGCAAAAGAAGTAGAAGGCAAGAAATAATGAAAATCACAGCTGAAATTAATGAAATCGAAACAAAAGAAACAATTGAAAAAATTGACAAAACTAAAAGTTGGTTCTTTGAAAAAATAAACAAAATCGACAGACCCTTAGCGATGCTAGTGAAGAGAAGAAGAGAGAGAACTCAAATTACTAGCATACGGGATGAAAAAGGCAATATCACAACAGACACTTCAGAAATACAGAAGATAATCAAAAACTATTTTGAATCCTTATACTCCAATAAATTAGAAGATAGTGAAGGCATAGATAAATTTCTTAAGTCATATGATCTGCCCAGATTGAGTCAGGAGGATATAGAAAACCTAAACAGACCAATATCAATTGAGGAAATAGAAGAAACCATCAAAAGACTACCAACTAAGAAAAGCCCAGGACCGGATGGGTATACAGCAGAATTTTACAAAACCTTTAAAGAAGAACTAATACCAATACTTTTCAAGCTACTTCAGGAAATAGAAAAGGAGGGAGAACTTCCAAATTCATTCTATGAGGCCAACATCACCCTGATACCTAAACCAGACAAAGACACTTCAAAGAAAGAAAACTACAGACCAATATCTCTAATGAACCTAGATGCAAAAATCCTCAATAAAATTCTGGCGAATCGGATACAAAAACATATCAAAAAAATTGTACACCATGATCAAGTAGGATTCATCCCTGGGATGCAAGGCTGGTTCAATATACGGAAATCAATAAATGTTATTCACCACATCAATAGACTTAAAAATAAGAACCATATGATCATCTCGATAGATGCGGAAAAAACATTTGACAAAGTACAGCATCCCTTTATGTTCAAAACTCTAGAAAAACTAGGGATAACAGGAACATACCTCAATATTGTAAAAGCAATCTATGCTAAGCCTCAGGCTAGCATCATTCTGAATGGAGAAAAACTGAAGGCATTCCCTTTAAAATCTGGAACAAGACAGGGATGCCCTCTCTCTCCACTTCTGTTCAACATAGTTCTCGAAACACTGGCCAGAGCAATTAGACAGTCGAAAGAAATTAAAGGCATCAAAATAGGAAAAGAAGAACTTAAATTATCACTATTTGCAGATGATATGATTCTATACCTAGCAGACCCAAAAGGCTCTACAAAGAAACTATTAGAGCTAATAAATGAATTCAGCAAAGTGGCAGGATATAAAATCAACACGCATAAATCAAAGGCATTCCTGTATATCAGCGACAAATCCTCTGAAATGGAAGTGAGGAAAACCACTCCATTCAAAATATCATCAAAAAAAATAAAATACTTTCTCATTTGTAATTGTTTGTCCTGAGTATATTTTTAAACTAGTTTATGACATCATTAATTTGTATTTGTGCACATTGCTAATTTCATTATAATGGGTTTTTATTCAGCTCTGTATTTTTGCTTTTATAATCCCTTTTTAATCTTAGTACCTTCACCCTCACCCCGCCCCTGCTCTTTTAAACTAATTCTTTTTTTTAGTCTAATTCCCCAGTCTTTACCCCCATTTCATTTCTTTTGTTCAGGTGCCTCACACTTTTCTTGCTATTTTATTTTATTTTTTGGTCTTTATATTAAATTAATTGGATGCTAGGTTTTTCTTCAGTGTCTGTAGAATGTTGTTCTCTTTCCCTGGTTCTAGAGTACCTCTCAAACTCCATATGGTATGTTTCTCCCTTATCAATCAATCAATCTAGAATGAGGTAGATTTTATCTGGTGTTGTTTTCTTTATTTAGAAAATTCTTGGAGAGCTCCTACTGTGTGTGTTTTTTTCTAGGGACATTAATGCCCTATGTATTTTGGGTATGGAATATCCTGTCTCTGCCCCAGATTGACTTGAAAAAGGGTCATATTCTCTTAAAGATTCACAACTATTAAAATACATTGGTCAGTTGCCATTGAAATTCCAAATTTCCAGAAAAATACCACCTATTGAAATTGTTTTACTGATGTTATACCCCTATATTTTATGTCCTTGATTTTCTGGATGAATGTAAATTTTATGGTTCTCATTATATTTTGAGCTGAAATAAATAAAAATAAATATTCTTATTTTTTGTAGTTTTGTACCTATCTATATTTCTTTAGCTGTGGAGATTGCAGCTCCCTGTATGCAGTATACCAATATCATTCATCCTTTACTTCAATCCAGGTGTTTTCTGGGAATTGCTGGTTTTAAGTGGATGTGTATAAAACACCAATAGATGTTACTCAGAAATAGAGTATCATCATGGATGAATCCAGCTACAAATATTTCAGTAGTCTTGGACACAGAATCTGTCACTTGAGATAGAAGGTGTTTTTCTATCTCTTATTTTAATTCCTGAAACTAATTTATATTTGCTTTCAGGTAGATCCCTATAGATACTTTTAATCAATCTATTCCATTCACTTTGTATTTACTAGAGAATCTCTCCAGGCTCGTCCATTGGCTTGTCTATTCATTTTCATTCTTATTGTTACTGTGATGTTTTATTTTCTTTTGTTCCCCCTCTCCTTCTAGGTATTTTAGTGAACACATGGGGGAGACTATTTATGAGATGTTAGCCAGATGTCATTTCTGTATTTGAAGACTAGAACTTTTCTTACCCTGACTTTTTTGGATAGAATTCTTTTTGAAATGTGATATATTTTTTCCCATCCTTTTATAATTGCATAATGAACAAATTTATGATAAGTCTGCATCATCACTTTTGGAATCAATTATTGTGATTTGCTGTAGATTCAATTATAGATTAGTTTGAGGGACTAAAATCTAAATACACACTGACCTTTCCATGACTTTGAAACTTGATTTCTTTAAAAAAAAAAAAAAGTCCTTGATCTCAGCTTGCTTTGTGGTCTTTTGCTTCTTTTTCAAGGGGAGAGAGTGAGGCATGTGGAGCTGTATGACCTCCTGAGCAGTATAACACGGTTAGCTCTCTGCAAAATTAATAAGTGAATCAAAGGCTGACTCACCAGCTCCCAAATGGTTTTTTCTTTTACTCCAGGAAAATCATCATATTCTCTGTTGCCATGACTGTTCTTTGATTTTTTCACACCATTGAATATATGCTTTATTAATATAATAGACCGCAGACAACTCCTTCTGAGCTTTTATTCCTTTTTAAAAATTATTGTTGGCACTGTTTGTTCATGGAGTGTATGGTAAGTCTTTGTCATCATTTTTCAACCAACAATTGGTTGTTTTCCTCCTCTCCAGTCATCTATCACTGATTATATATGACGTTGGTGCTATTTCTATTCTTGAATATCCAGCCAGGCCAGAATATTGTTTCTTATTTTATTAATGTCCTTTTGTTATATCTTGTCCTTTTTGGATTTTGTAAGTTTTATATTTCTTGTACGAATCCTTCCACCAATTCGGTTACTTTAATTGCTTCCTGTTACAATTATTGTATCTTTCTTCATTTTGAAGTCTCTTTCAACTGTATTGGTCTTTTAAACATTTATATATGAGCCAGTGTATTTTTTAAAAATATTTTTAGTTGTAGATTATGGACACAATACCTTTATTTTGCTTATTTAGTTTTTTTTTTTCAGTGTGGTCTGGGGATCGAACCCCGTGCCTTGCACATGCTAGGCAAGCTCTTACCACTGAGCCACAACCCTAGGCTTCTATATCTATCTTAAGACCCTTTTTTCTCAACCTTACCCCAGGTCCTCTCCCTTTGTTCCTCTCCCTCTCTTTGCTTTCATAGACTCCTTTAAGGAATTAGTTTACTCATCCCCTCCACTTCATCTTCCACTTTTCAGCCCAGTTCAGTTAGGCTTCTTTCCTTGTGTTTCCAGAACTTCTCCTTGTGTTTCCAGTGATTTCCAGTTTCTGTATTCTTCAGACTTTCCTTATGACATTCTCTTTCTCAATTTTTGTGAATCAAATCACCATCCTGATTTTCTTCCTCTACTCAGGGTTCTTTGCATGCTCACGCTCCTCCTCTTAGCTCTAGATTTTCTCCTTACACAGTCTAGTCTGAGGTGACAGCCTTACTCACCAACATTCAGCAGTGGTTTGCAAATGTATGTGTTAGCTTTGGCCTATTTGCTTAATTTTGTTTATGGCACTTATTACTATGTGATTTCTCAATATATTTTGTATATGTAGTTTTACTTTTTAAATCCCACTTTTAAATTTATTTTATGGGAACTTCAGGATTCTGTCATCTAAACCATTTTTTCCTCTTGTTATTTTGTCCTTTGTGGTACCCTTATCTTTGCTTTTTTTGCATTTCTCTTGTCCAATGTCATCTCCTATTCTGGTCACAGCTTTCCAGCAGACATTACAAATTCCTGGGCTGTAGATTGAGTCATTCTACATGCATCTTTAGTTTGGCCTACTTAATGTTTTCAAATTTTGAATTAGTTGACAACCTTATAAAACTGGAGATTACACATAAATTTTAGATTTCTGATTTCTCTTCAAAGAAGTTCTGGGAAAATTGAGCCAATTTCTGTCAAGGCAACAAGTAGTTGAAACTGATTGGATAGTGCTTAAATGAGATCATAAAGAAAGTCACAAACTCCTTCAAGAATCATTGTTGTGGACACTGTCTTGTCAAATGAGCAATTAAATTACAAGTCAATAATAAGCAATCAGAATTTTTTAAACCCTCATATTTAAAATCTTAAAAATTATACTTTTAAAGAAGTTTGGTTAAAAATAAAATTATAATTAAAAACTGCCAAATATTTAAAAGTTGGAGAAAAGAAAATATTACTCAGCAGATGTTGTAGAATATATGTAAAAATTGCTATCTAGACCGAAATTTGCTGAGCCTTTACCTCAAAAAGCTTGATGGAGCAACAAAGTAAACATGAAAAAGTATACAAAATAATGCTAACAACAGAAATCAGTGAAATTTGAAAGAGTGTAGAGATTCATTAAACCCAACTTTAAGAAAAGAATAAATGAATAAATTTGATGGTTTCTGTTAGAGTGATGAAGAAAAGACTAGATGGCAAAAAAATAGACATGAAAGGAATCAAAATAACTCAGTAACACAATGGCATACATGACATTCAGTGTTTGGCTTACTCTTCTCATTTTTGTTGCCTGGCCCCTGTAGATATTTGAATGTGGACCCCTGCCATACAGTTTCAGCTAGAGATTTTTCTTTCTTTTTTAATGGAGGAGATTCATGTAACCATTTAAAACTGAACAATTTAGTGATGTTTAGTGCATTCAGAAGATTGTGAACTAGTAGTACTCTATCTAGTTCCATATCATTTTCAGCACCTTGAATAAAATCCTATATCCATTAAATGGTTAGTCCCCATTTCATTTCCAGTCCCCTCCTAATGCCCACCTAACCACTTATCTGATTTCTATCTCTATGGTTGTATCTTTTCTGAATATTTCATGTATATGGAAGGTGACCTTTTGTGTCTGGCTTCTTTTGCTTGACATAACTTTTCTGGAGTTCATATACATTGTAGAATGTATCATTACTTCATTTTTATGACTGAGTGATAATTTTTGATCCATTCAACTCTTTATAGACATTTGGGTTGTTTCCTACCTTTTGACTATTGTGAATGTTCTGTGGAAAATTATTACTTTGCTCACCTGTTTTCAATTCTTTGTGTATTACTTATATAGGAGTGGAATTATTAGGACAACTAACTCTTTTTTGTACTTGGTTTCTAGCATGGTTTTCAAAATGATACTCTGGCAGTTGCCATTCTTATTTCCTTTTGTCTAGTTGTAGCTAGTGCTGTAACCCACAGAAGGAGAATAGTCTTTGAGAACTTTATAAAGGGTTTCCAGACATTTGATAAGATTACTTTTATTGGAGCATGTTAATCTAGTCAAGAATTCAAATCATAGATTATAGTATTGTCTGAAGCCCTATAGAATATAACTAAGAAAGTGTGATGTTTTCATGTGGTAATTCTATCAAGTTAGAGTGAGCAGTTAAGTTTGGAAAGTTACCTCTCTGTATCTTCAGAGTATTTTGCCTGTATCTCTATGCCAGGCTTACAAAGTTCTCTGCTAATCAATGCTAAAAGTACTCTGATAAACCTTTAGCTTCTATATCTCCCATGCATAATGAAAATATAAATGGTAATAACATAATAAAATAGCCCCCCCCCCCCAATTATCCCCTATGCCTGGAGAATTACAGTAGAATTTTTAGACTGTCATACCTGGAGTCATATTGCAGTATGTCAGTATCATTATCTTTTTCAATGGAGCTCATTTATAGAGTCATTTCAATTGTTTCTTCTTATATTTATGAAAAATCAGGGGAAAAAGTACAAATGATAGTGATAAGAAGCCAAGTGTTACAAACAAAATATCTGAGACAAAATAGAAATTCTCATTTGCCATAATGAAAGACAATACTTTTTTAACCTCAACTAGTTTCCCATTGAACTTGTGTGTTAAGTTGTGAGGAAAAGAACAAAATTAAGTTACACATCTGAAATACTGCAAAAACATTCTCACTGATAGTGACATCTCACTGATATGTTGGCTGTAAACTACCAGATACTCAGTTTCTTTACAGAGACTCAAAATATTTCATTGGTAATAAACTTACATAAATTATGTTTGATCTGGTATTAATTTTAATATTAGATCTCTTCCTGATGGTGTCCTCAAGTTGCATTCTGAATATGATGGCTTATATGTCCAATTGATTGACTGGTTGATTGATTAGGGGTTCTGGGGTCATATTAGCACTGTGCAGGCAGTCTCTCTACCACTGAGCTATAACCCCAGGATAGTATTTTTACATATAGTAAAAGTCATCCAGGAAGTTGGAAGAGCATAAACTAATATGTAGATGGAGAGTGGAGAGTTGAACTAAGGAACAATTTAGAAGAAACCTGAGAGTCCACTTGGAACCAAAATTACTGGGGACTGGTGGTCCAGATTGAGGATGACCCTAATTCCCCCAAAAGTAAATGGTTGAAGAATTGGTAATAGGGTGGTATATGATCAAACTGACATTGAAGAAAGGCCATTTTCCTGAATATTTCTTGGCAATAAGCTAAGTATTGAAAGAAGGACAGAACATGAGCTCTTGAAGAACGTAATTTCCCCATCAGAAGGAATAAGATATTTCAAGGACATGAATTGGATGACATATTAATGTCCACACATGAGGTTAGGAACACAGAAAGCCAATGTGACTTTCTGGAAGAAAGACTTCATTAGATTATTATAAGCAATCGATGAAAAATGTTAAACATTTCCATCCTTGAAAAACATGCTTTTATTTCCTCATTGAATTTCTTTTATTCCTTCCTAAATCATAGTCCATGAAGTTTTGTGTCATGAAATTTAATGATGGTCTTTTAAAATTGGTGACTGTTAAAATCTTAATCCTCTAGTTTTTTTTATTACTTGATATAAAATTTATTCATTTTAGCTGTGGAGTACACAAATGTTAAGGAACTTTGAAGAAACTTTCAGTAATTTGAACCATATATCTCTGTTCTTAGTGAAAAATGAAAACACCCCAAAGGAGGTTTTATGTGGAGTAAACTAGGTCTGGAAGTGGTCTATATCGAGAGACCTAATGGCCTTTTGATGTCTGATGCTTTGATTTTGCCTTTTCTTTTTAAAGGGGTGCTATGTGATTGTAATTAGAACCATTTCAAGTTCTTTACTTGGAAAGTTAATTGTTCCTTAGTTCACTCTATCATGACTAACATGTCCTTTAGAATGGTAGTAGTGTTTGAAATTATTGTTAAGGAGATTCACCATGTTTAATAGATATTTTTCCAATTCATTGTGAAAGTTTTATCACATATATAATGTCTACTCATTCATTTTGCATGTTGTGTCTGTAATGTACTTTTATATCTATTATATATTAAAGATGTTTCATTTTAATAATTTTCTAGATACTCTACTGGGAATATTAGAGTTTGTTTTTCTTGCAACTGGAGCCATTATATTTTAAGTTGGAAATTAGGCCTAAATTACTAGACATCATTAATAAGAATTTACATTTTGAGGAGTGATAGTTTTTCAATTTTTACTGATAAAAGTATTTGCATTGTCTTAGAAAATCTATGCCTATAATTTAGAAAGTTCCTCAAAACTCTGACTATAGTTCTCTTATTACAAATAGTTTTCGTAAACATCAGTGTGGTGGTTGCTGGGGAAGGTCCCAGATGTTCTCTCTTTTCCATTCTGCTTGAGCATCTGAAACCATTTTAGATCCAGAGCAGCTTTTCCAGTTTATTGTAAACATTCCTTAGCTGCAGTGAACATGCTGACTTAACCCTGCAAGAAGAACAATATAAAGATTGGAGAGAAGGGAGCAATATGTTGTGACCTTGCTTCAAGTTGAGGGGAAATTTCTTTTATATTAAGTATATCTTTTGAGATACATCTTCATAGAACTCTGCATTTCTTCTTTTGAGAACACACTGCTTTAAATGAGTGTCAGCACAATATGATGGTCAGGAGGTTTCTTATTGACAGAGACTTGTGACACTATTTCACACAATCAATTTAATTTGTAGCATGATAATTTTATGTTTGGGTGGTTTCGTTAGAAATTGAGTTTGCAAAACCTATTTTTAGCTGTTTACCTATTTAGCTTCTAGAGTTTTTATTACAATCAAATTTTCCTTTAGCAATGAAATGTGGTGAAATAAACCTAATCCCATTGCAGGTGTGGGGGGGTCTAGGTAATAATATATAATAATACTTCATTTAGTGTTTTATAGTTGACAGAATGGGTTTAATATACATTCTCTTAATTTATTTTCAAAGAGCTCCTATGAGGTTGTCTGTTATTATCTGTGTTTCAGAGGAAAGAAACCAAGGTTCATGGAAATGAAACATCTGATCAATGTGGCATAGCTAATCTGTGACAGAGCTGGGCTCATCCATGGGCCTGCTGACTCCTAATTCATTGTTCTTTTCCTGATGGAATGCTGACTTTGACCTTCTGTGTCACCAGAGTAGTTTTCCTTTTGTACTTTTGAATGATCCAAGTCATTTATAGATGGCAACAGATACTAGATATGTCATTACTTATTCTTGTGTTAACCCCTAATGGGGAACTCTGCCTGGCCCACAGCTCTGCCACCTGCCCACCACGTTTCTGTGGTGGACTTGCCCTCTCTCAGGACCAAAGACAGCCAATCCATTTTACTCTGATGTACAAAGAGCCTACGTTGTACAGTTGATGGAAGTGTTGGGATTTTAAACTTTGTATGCATTTTGACTCTAAAACCCTTATTTTTAACCACTTTGTTTGACTGCGCTGTGCATCCTGTGAGATCTCAGGAATTTGGAACCTGAAAACTGATAGATAACCCAATTGATGCAGACACTGCAAATCTGAAAAGGAACTAGAATGAAGATTGGCTAGGCTATAGCCACTAACGGCCATATGCAGAGTAATTACTTGAGTAATTATTTATAGACCAGAGGAAAATGAAGCAGGATGCACATAGAGAAGCAGAGGTGCTGTACAAATAATGCAGCCACTGTGCAGGAGATACATCTCAGCCTTCACTGAGAACTTGTATCCTTATACTCTATAGCCATTTTACTTAATCTGGGTGGGTTGGAAGGTATTTTTAAGATTTATTACTTAAAATGATTAACTGTGGCCCGTATATTGTTATTACAACATGCATTTCTAGATAAAAAGAATTTTTTCCTAGAACAAATAAAGGTAAACTTTAACATTCCTCCCTGTCAAAATTTTCACAATTTTTAACTAATAAGGTCTGAATTAGTATGGGAATGGCATGCTTCTATAGGTTCCTTAGGAATTTTAAGGAAGATTATTTATGAAAATAAAATTATTAATGTTGCTGCTTATTTTTCTCCTGTAGTAATAAATTCTTAGTATAAACTTGTGTAAAACCTGAAAGTGTATTATTTTTTATTTGGAAGAGATTAGGAGGTCAACAGATAACACCTTCTTTCCTTCTTAAATTTAAAAGCAATTTGAAAAAATAGAAGAATCACATAGATGCTTCAGGGGTGTGGTCATGAGGGTTGGGAATCTTTACCATGTTAGGTTAAATGTATCGAACAAGTCACAGCCACAGCTGCTCAGAAGAGCATATGTAAAGCCATGGAAGAGAACAGTGTGATGACTGGCCATTCCTGAAGACAGGGTAAGGAGCTGAGCACTGAGGACCACTTGTTTCTTCCGAGTCAACTGTTGTTAGTGTGTGCAGAAAGAGAAGCAGAGATTTCTTCTTGTTGAAAGAGATGAACTGTTTATTTATGAGCCAATTATAGAGAAGGTGGGAGAACTGCATATGTACCCAGCATGCGTGCAGGCATTTAACAACAAATGGTAGTGTTTAGTAATAATTCAAATTTTTTGTATAAAGAAAGAAGTAGTATAGATATAGGTTTTTCCTCTCACCCTTTCCAGAGATAATCACATCTTTCTTGTCCATATTTTGTGATTCTACCATGTTTTATCAAGACTGTGTTCAGACTAGCCTTGTCATCTTCATCTTTTTGTGTATTTCTATATTTCTATCTAATATCATTATCCTTCAGCCTGGAAGATTTCCTTATATATATTCTATAGTGCAGGTCTCTTGATAATGAATTCTTGTATCATTTGTGTGTCTGAAAATTCCTTACTTTGTCTTTGTTTTAGAAAGACTGTTTTTTGATTATGAAATTCCAAATCAGCATTTTTTTTTTTTTTTTGCTGTTACTACTTTAAAGATGCTTCAGTGTCTTCTTGCTTACATTGTTTGCCCTGAAAAGTCTGCCATTTTCTTTGTGTTTGTTCCTTTATAATCTGCTTTTTTCCTACTTATCTTTAACATCTTTTTTCTTTTATTGCTAGTTTGGGGAAAGTTGAGTATTATGTAACTTAGTTTTCCCTTTGTGTCTTCTGCTTGGAATTCTTGGAATTAATGAATCTGTAGGTTTATAAAGTTCATTCAAATCAAAAAGGTTTTGGCCATTATTTCTTCAAATATTTTTTATGTCCTTACCTTTCTCTTTTCTTTCATGAATTCTAGGATATATTAGCTTGCTGGAAATTATTATGGATGCCATTTCTTCTTTATAATTTTGTTTTCTGAACTTTAGTTAATTTTCATTGAATGTTCCTTCAAGTTCATTAATCTCTCTCTTTCTTTTTTTTAGAAGTGTGTCATCTGCCTTAAAGTTCCTCCATTGTATTTTTCACATCACATGTAATTTTCATCTGTAAAATTTCAGTATGGGAAGGAATTTTTAGTTTCCTAAAAAAAATCTTTCTCCCAGGATGTAGGCTCTCTATTTACCTCTCTTATTGTATCTTTTGCTGAGAAAAAACTTTTTAGTTTGAGTAAGTCCCATTTGTTGATTCTAGTTATTAACTTTTGTGCTATGGGTGTCCTATTGAGGAATTTGGAGCCGGACCCCACAGTATGTAGATCGTAGCCAACTTTTTCTTCTATCAGACGGCGTGTCTCTGATTTGATATCAAGCTCCTTGATCCATTTTGAATTAACTTTTGTGCATGGCGAGAGAAAGGGATTCAGTTTCATTTTGTTGCATATGGATTTCCAGTTTTCCCAGCACCATTTGTTGAAGATGCTATCCTTCCTCCATTGCATGCTTTTAGCCCCCTTATCAAATATAAGGTAGTTGTAGTTTTGTGGATTGGTTTCTGTGTCCTCTATTCTGTACTATTGGTCCACCCGCCTGTTTTGGTACCAGTACCATGCTGTTTTTGTTACTATTGCTCTGTAGTATAGTTTGAAGTCTGGTATCGCTATACCGCCTGATTCACACTTCCTGCTTAGCATTGTTTTTGCTATTCTGGGTCTTTTGTTTTTCCATATGAATTTCATGATTGCTTTCTCTATTTCTACAAGAAATGCCGTTGGTATTTTGATTGGCATTGCATTAAACCTATAGAGAACTTTTGGTAATATCGCCATTTTGATGATGTTAGTTCTGCCTATCCATGAACAGGGTATATTTTTCCATCTTCTAAGATCTTCTTCTATTTCTCTCTTTAGGGTTCTGTAGTTTTCATTGTATAAGTCTTGCACCTCTTTTGTTAGGTTGATTCCCAAGTATTTTATTTTTTTTGAAGATATTGTGAATGGAGTGGTTGTCCTCATTTCCATTTCAGAGGATTTGTCGCTGATATACAGGAATGCCTTTGATTTATGCGTGTTGATTTTATATCCTGCCACTTTGCTGAATTCATTTATTAGCTCTAATAGTTTCTTTGTAGACCCTTTTGGGTCTGCTAGGTATAGAATCATGTCATCTGCAAATAGTGATAATTTAAGTTCTTCTTTTCCTATTTTGATGCCTTTAATTTCTTTCGTCTGTCTAATTGCTCTGGCCAGTGTTTCGAGAACTATGTTGAACAGAAGTGGTGAGAGAGGGCATCCCTGTCTTGTTCCAGATTTTAGAGGGAATGCCTTCAATTTTTCTCCATTCAGAATGATGCTAGCCTGAGGCTTAGCATAGATTGCTTTTACAATATTGAGGTATGTTCCTGTTATCCCTAGTTTTTCTAGAGAGCCCTAATATCCAGAGTATACAAAGAACTCAAAAAATTAGACAATAAGAGAACAAACAACCCAATCAACAAATGGGCCAAGGACCTGAACAGACACTTCTCAGAGGAGGACATACAATCAATCAACAAGTACATGAAAAAATGCTCACCATCTCTAGCAGTCAGAGAAATGCAAATCAAAACCACCCTAAGATACCATCTCACTCCAGTTAGATTGGCAGCCATTATGAAGTCAAACAACAACAAGTGCTGGCGAGGATGTGGGGAAAAGGGTACACTTGTACATTGCTGGTGGGACTGCAAATTGGTGCAGCCAATTTGGAAAGCAGTATGGAGATTTCTTGGAAAGCTGGGAATGGAGCCACCATTTGACCCAGCTATTCCCCTTCTCGGTCTATTCCCTAAAGACCTAAAAAGAGCATGCTACAGGGACACTGCTACATCGATGTTCATAGCAGCACAATTCACAATAGCTAGACTGTGGAACCAACCTAGATGCCCTTCAATGGATGAATGGATAAAAAAAATGTGGCATTTATACACAATGGAGTATTACTCTGCATTAAAAAATGACAAAATCATAGAATTTACAGGGAAATGGATGGCATTAGAGCAGATTATGCTAAGTGAAGCTAGCCAATCCCTAAAAAACAAATGCCAAATGTCTTCTTTGATATAAGGAGAGTAACTAAGAACAGAGTAGGGTCGAAGAGCATGAGAAGAAGATTAACATTAAACAGGGATGAGAGGTGGGAGGGAAAGGGAGAGAGAAGGGAAAATGCATGGAAATGGAAGGAGACCCTCAGAGTTATACAAAAGTACATACAAGAGGAAGTGAGGGGAAGGGGAAAAATAATATAAGGGGGACAAACGAATGTCAGTAGAGGGAGCAGAGAGAGAAGGGGGAGGGGAGGGGAGGGGAGGGGGGATAGTAGAGGATAGGAAAGGCAGCAGAATACAACAGACACTAGTATGGCAATATGTAAATCAATGGATGTGTAACTGATGTGATTCTGCAATCTGTATATGGGGTAAAAATGGGAGCTCATAACCCACTTGAATCAAATTGTGAAATATGATATATCAAGAACTATGTAATGTTTTGAACAGCCAACAATAAAAAATTAAAAAAAAAAGATTTTAAGTTATGGATTCAATTTACTTATTATATGAAAAAAAAAAATCTTTCTCTGTTCTTTAAATTTCACCCACATTGGCCCTCTTTTCTTCCTTGAATTAACCAGCCTTTCCCTTTTGCATCTTTTCAATTTGTTACTCTTTTTGTTAAAATGGCCCAGTATTTTCTTTTAACCAGTCCTGCTTATCCTGCTTAACTTTAATTCCATGTTCTTACATTCTGATTCCTTGAGGTTTTGATCCATTATACAACCCATAGTACCTTGCATTTCTTCCTTATTCAATGAATTGAACATACATTGTTCTTATTTGTATTAATTCAGAGTGTTTTTTCTCTGCTAGACTGAAAACCCCCTTAGTAGTGGAACTGGGTATGACTATTTCAGTGATATTTTCTCAAAATCTAGCAAGGTACCTGGTATAGGATGCATAACCACAGCATTCATGGAAAAAGAATTAATGAATGCTACACGGTAGCAGTTTCAGATGACTGAACTTGTCATCAAGTACATATAAAATAATGACTGGACCTTTAGAAAAGTCTAGTATTAGGTAGGAAGAAATGCCTAGTGAAAAATGGATTGCACGTATTTACATATGAAGATCTGGATCTTAAACCTTACATACATTTAAGTAAAACAATTTCCTGTAAGTGTGAACAAAATTCATGCTTTTTTACAATCAGTAAAAGTGGTTAAATATTTTGTTAGACCTCAAAAAATTTTAATTCTATCTTAATAAATCCCTTGTCCCTGCCATATTTATCTTCCTCTTGAAATAAAGATAATTCTTCTGATGGCGATTTGTTTTTTTTCTGGGATATATTAAGTTGCTGGAAATTATCATGGATGCTGTTTCTTCTTTATAATTTTGTTTTCTGTGCTTTATTTTGGTTAATTTTCACTGACCATATGATTTTTCATATGGTCATATGAAAAAATTTTCATATAATGACTATAAGCAAAATAAAAGAAGTTTTACATAAATCAAGTATAATATGTATTTTACAAACACATTTTATAAATACATAGTATTTTAACATATGTATGTGGTATTCAATGTATGTTATATCTGAGATATTTTCAGTGACATTCTGTTACCAAAATGAAAAGTCTTTAATGAAACTTTGCTATTGTATTAAATATGTATTACATACATATTTTATAGGCCACAATAAATTTCTCTGGTCCTTATTCATGTATAGTATTGTGTTGGTTTCACTGTGTAGTTTTTAATCACACCCAAAATAGCATAGTCTAGTCTTTTTCCATATAAGAAATAGAGAAAATGTCTTGAACATGTTTATATTTCTAGTACTGGTCATAGATACTGGCATGTAATGGGTGGTAAGTAAATGTGTTACAAACATTTTAACTTTCAGACATTCTAAAAGTGATTTAATGTGCAGATATTGTTACATTAATTATTATAAGGACATAGCTGTATATTCAATTAATTAAGATAACATCAATTTAAAATACATATTTTATATATATATATATATATATATATATATATATATGTACAGATTTAAAGAAATGATGAAATGACTCTGGACTTTGAAGTCAGATGGGCTGATTTTATATCATCTTCTGCCATTTACTACGTGAACTTGGCTAATCACTTAACTCTTCTAAATTTCAGTGTTTTCATCTATAAGATGTAATAACTTTTTTTGAAAATTGAATAAAATAATATATGAACTATCCTGGACTGTAATGTGCATAGTAGACACTGAATAAATGTTTATTATCTCATTTGCAAATGTTTAAAAGTTATGGTTACACTGTAAATGTTATAGTTTGTAGCAATATCATTCACTAAACTGGAAAATATCTATTGTGACTTTAAAATACATTTTACATCAGGTGGAAACCATCTATTTTAAGTAGAAAACTTCTCTTACATGATAAAGATTACATTTATATTTGATAAATAAGGAGAAAATATACCTACTTTAAGTTTGATCTGTTTGTGCATAGTGATGAACATAAGTGAGAATATTTTCCAGCTACTTTGAAATATTCAACTGCCCAGGGACAAGGCATGGATGATGTTTTTGAAGGAAATAAATATTTCAGCTTCACATTTCAGCCTTTTTTCTTTATTCCTTTGATCTGGATTTGGTTTACTTACCATTCTGCTTGAGTGACTTCACACTGTCTTTCTTCCTCTCTCTAGTAACAAGAAGTGGCCTATGCTTATTCCAAAAGGTTTAGGTTTTGTCATTTTGCAGGAAAAACAAGTATTTCCTTATCATTTACTTATATACTACTGTCTCTAAAATAAAATGTATTATTGGGTATGCATATAAGCTTGGCATATATCATGTATAATTTATGCATGGATGTTTTAATTAGTAGTTTCTTAAATATAGGAAACACTGTATTTGGAATTTATTTTGAAGTTTAAAGAATTTAAAGAATAGCAGCTTTTCTTTATACACCATGGCTATTTTGTTTTTAAAATCATTTTCTCATGATTTTGTGGTTTTGTTATAAAAATTTTTATTGTTTTTTGATCTGCTGAGCCAGAGTTTCTTTGATTTATTTATGAACCCATATAATAGGCACAAGTTAGTTTAGCACAGAATTATTATGTAAAATTTTAAATTGTTTAAGCCTTTTGTTAAATTTACTCGTAATTTTATTTTCAACTTTTACACAACACTGAACTTCTGAGATTGGTTCTTAATACAGACTCTAAGTGCCTTTTTGTAGTCTTTGTATTTCTATAGCACTTAAAATTTGTTATAAAATTTAATAGATATAATATTGCATTACTATTTGATTATTTCTTGCACTTTTGTCTTTTTCATTTGTCAAATTGTAGTTTCTCCAAGATAGGAACCATTTCTCCTACCTCTTTCACATTTTCTGTGGTATTTGTCTGAGAAGATGGTAGATTTTGCTGCTGGGACCCTTGTCTCCACTCCTGCATCATGGCTAGGTGACTGAGCATGAAGCCTGGGAAGTTCACACCAGAATAAGTGCTTTTGAATCATAATACAAATCCAGCTGACTTCCCCTCCTAGCTGAAATTCATATCATCTTAAGAGATTTTTGGATACTGAAGCCTTCTTATTCCTGTTCATAACTCACATGCTTCAACTACTCATGGTTCTTTAAGACTAGAGTTTGACCCTAGGGACAGGCTCTCTGGATAAGTGTAAATCATTAGTTCCTTGTCAGAAGAGAGTTCCTTCCATAGGAGTTCTTTATGCTGTTACCCCCTTTTTTGAGTATTTTCATTAGTAGCAAGAGAAAAATCACTAAGTGATTAGTTCTGGATCGTCATGATTTTATTGAGCGTGGTGGCTTCACCAATGTGTGTCAGTGCTGCCTTCTTGGTGCTAGTGTTATGCTTCATCTGTTTTTGACACTAAGACTTGTGCTGGTGTTTTTGCTGTACCTTTATTGCTATTAGGGTATGTGAAGAGCTCAGAGAAGGTTCTTCTGATCCACTAGGGGAGGCTAAAGATTACTCCAGTAGATATCCTTCACATACATCTGTCTTGTCCAGTAGACCAAGGGGCATGACGTATATCTGAACCCTCCTTTTTTGTTTAAAGCCCAGTAACCATGTATCTGTCATTATACTTGGTATTTATCTTCATTTTTCCCCTTTACTTGATAGACTTTTATAAGAGGTTTCTTATGTAGCTTTGTTCCTTATTGTAAGTTAGTGGTTAACCTATAGTTAATCATAAGCAGTGTATAACCAATGAGTCATTGAAAGGTTGACTGACTTGGTTGTAAGCTAAACTGAGCTATGCTCTTTTTTTAAAAAAAATTTTAGTTGTAGATGAATATAATACCATTATTTATTTGTTTTATGTAGTGCTAAAGATAGAACCCAGTGCCTCACACATGCGAGGCAAGCGCTCTACCACTGAGTCACAACCCCAGCCCTGAGCTATGCTGTTTTAGGAAGTAGAAGAATGGAGAAAATATTCTCAGTTTGTCAAGGCTATTGAAAATGTATGTTATTTATCCTTAGAAACACCTGTTTTATCTTCCAATGTGTTACTGAGGCTCTATAAATTACTCAACTTTTTTTAAGCTTGAGCAGTCTATGGTTTTCTAATAACTCAAGATAGCACACTGTCTCTGTATATTTTGAATTGGACTAGCACCATGAACACCCACTATGTGAAAGAATTACAAAATATGTCCTTAATATGAGCAATGCAGAAATGTTTTCTTTCTTTCTAAGGTCTTCAAACTTTCCCACAAAAAGGCACTTATCAGTGAACTGGAATTCTCCCACAGTATCTCATAATCTGTCTGACCCCCTGAGATTTTTAAAAGTCCCTTAATTATCATGATTTACTGCCTAGTTCTTTTCTTGTCTATGTTGACATCTAATCTTATGCATTTAACTTATAAAGCCAAAATTTTCTTTGGTCATGGGAAGTCCTAGTGGTCATTGATGTTTAGAAGTTTGGTTCATAATTATACTGACTCTTTACTAGCAAAATTTGTTTGTTTGTGTATGTCAGTTAGTCAGAGGGAATATCTGGAATTAAAGAATCTTTGGGCAATTTTACCCAGACATTAACTCAGTCACTTTGCTGGTGTTAAATGTAAATATTCTTTCAATGGAAGAATTTGATTTTTAGTTTGTCTTTTAAACCTGATAATATTACTTAGAAGAAGTCAAGTGTTCGTTAGCTTCCTGCTACTGTGCTAAAATACTTGAGAATAACAACTTAAAGGAGGAAAGTTTTATTTCGGCTCATGGTTTCAGTCCATGATTTTCTGGCTCCATTACTTTTAGGCCTCTGGTGAGGCAGAAACATCATGGTGAAAGGGCTTGGAGGAAAGCTGTGCACCTTTTCACAGCCAGGAAGAAGAGCCAGAGAGTGAGTGGCCAGGGAAAAGACATATCCTTTAAGGACACACCCCCAGTGACCTACATCCTCCAACTGAGCCCCTGCTCCCAACAGCCTATTCATCTATGAGTAGCACCCTCATGATTCAGTCATTTCACTAAAGCCCCACCTTGGAACATTTCTGCTCTGAGAACCAAGCCTTTAACACCTGAGCCTTTAGAGGCAATGGGAAATTCCAGATCCAAATCATAACATCAAGTGCGTGAATAGTCACAGAAATTTTAAATATTTAAAGATTTAACACAATTCATCCTGGGGATTTTTTTTCTTTGCCTGATTTAACTTTTAAATTTGCCCTATACCCACTCTTATTTTGTTCCTCATAACACTATTATAAAGTTTTATATATTGTCTATTAAATATCATCGATACTACCAGGTGCAGTGGTGTACACCTGTAATCCCACCAGCTCAGGAGGATGAAGCAGGAGGATTGTGAGTTTAAAGCCAGCCTCAGCAAAAGCGAGGCACTAAACAATTCAGTGAGATCCTGTCTCTAAAATACAAAATAGGGCTGGGATTGTAGCTCAGTAGGTGAGTGCCCCTTAGTTCAAATTCTGGTATATATATGAGAGAGAGACAGAGAGAGACCATTGAATGCAGTGTTTAATAAGTACAAGTATTTAGGTTGCATTAGTTTCCTAACACTGTTGTAACAAATTACTACAAACTTAATATCTTAAAACAATTCAAGGTTATTATCTTATAGTTCTGGAGGTAAGAAGTTCAAAGTGAGACTTAGGGGCTAAAGTCAAGGTGGTGTCAGTATTGGCTCTTGCAGGAGATCAAAGGAAGAGCTGTCCCTGGCCTCTTGAATTTTCTTAAATCTTGGAGTGTGGCTCTGCACACACTGTTTGTGTTGACTCCATAGATGAATTTGGGGAGCACTGTCATATTTTCAGTTTTAAGGTCAATAATACCAATGCCCATTTTACTGGGCATTCCCTTCTTACTCCTAAACTATCAAATGTTTAGATGTCTATAGTATTTGCCATTTTTTACAAGAATTTAGAAGACTACTAGTTTTAGAAATCCTATAAAGAGGAGGCTAAAGCAGTTTGTTTATCATGCTTAGTGAAAGGTATTTTAAAATATTTAGTGAAAGGTATTTTAAAATGTTTTTGACTGAGTCAGTCTAATCAATTGAAGTACCAGTTGGCAGCCAAGAACATAGGTGATATTGCCTCCTAAAGGTCTTGGTCTGCAACCCAGCTGGAGAGGAATGGAGACTCTTCTAGCTGTTTTTCAGACTTGTTTGAAGTTGTTTGTTTTGTTTTTCTTGGAGTTTCCAGTAGAGATGCCAAGCTGGCAGCAAATGAAGTATAATGTAATGTGAAGCCTTATAAATGTATGTTGGATCATGGCCATCATTATCAAAAGTGCTGGTTCAGAAATGTGCCAAAGGAAGATTTTCAAATTAGGGTTGGCCTGCATATAGAAATGTTAGCTTGTAAAACTCAAGAAATACTAAATTGTAGTCCATTAGTCCCCTACATTTTATTGCCCTTTCTGGAATAATCATGTACTTCAGAACATCCTTTAATCTGAGCTGGCTTGTGGTTGTGTAAGAATGCTGCTGCTTTTTTCTTTTTTTCTTTATTCTTTATATACTCAGATGAGGAAATTTACTACATTTTATAAATAAATCAGAGCTTAAAAAGCAAATTTTCTTTCCACCTTTTTATCTTCACGGAGGCCAGGCTTTAAGGCATTTGAGTGATGCATTTATACTCGGCCGCACAACCAGTTCTACTGAAGAAAATAATCTTCAAAGTCACTTTTTTCTTTTTTTTTCTGACTCCTTGTAGGATGCACTGTTTGGGATCATAGTAAAAAGGAGCACTATTCTTATGACAGTGAGGAGCAGACCCTAGTCCCTTCAGAGGCTCTAAGTTTTCATTTCAGTGTCATCACCTTGTAAAAATTAAAGTGGATCTCATTAAAGTGATTATCACCTCTTTATTTAAATTAAGATAATTTATGTTAAGGAAGAATATTCCCAAGAATTAGCGGAGTTCCATGTGTTTGTCATGGCTTTACTGGGCAAGAACATTGATTTGCATTAAGCAAGACCTTTGATATTTAGCTTCACTATTAGGTTAGCAGAGCTGGTTGTGGTGAGGTTGGAGACTAGTTAGGAGATGGTATTGTTTCCCCAGGCTTGATATTTAATGTAAAACTATATCTGCTCTTCATAGGTCAGGCTAGAAATTTTGTCAAAAATAATGTGCTTTTTTATGCAAGCCTTTATTTTAACATTTTAAAATGATCTCTAAGATACATGGATGATGGCTCAAGCTTATAACTTGATTTATGTAGTTGTAACTTAGTTATAAATTAAATGAATTAAACTAGATAGGAAAGAATGACATAAAGAAAAGAATAAGATTTATCTTATTAAATTGAAAGATTTATAAGCAAGAGACCTTCAAAATGGAGAGGGCAAAGTTGATATTTCATCCCTAGGTCATTTATTTTTATAAGCTCTGTTAAATTATATGATTATATTTTATGATATACAAACTTTTAAGCTTTCCAATATTGTCCAATGTACTTTCTTTTCAGATAAACAGATAAAAGGTAAACTTTTAATAAATTTCCACTCAAATTATAAAATAGTTTTCTCAGGTACATTTCAGAGGGTCTCAAAAATTAGAGAGTGACATAGTATAACTAGCCACTGAAGAGGGCTTTCAGTGGAAATGTTGCTTTACTATGGGGGTGCAGTGGTGATTGTCATCTTCTCATTGATGAATGTAGGGGAGTGGCAGAGTAACAGCCCTTGTTGTGCCTCACCCCTGTGGCTGGCAATGGAGTCATCATTCATCAACCTTGACAGCCTGTCCTTCCAAGCTTGCTTTGTGTGTGTGTGTGTGTGTGTGTGTGTGTGTGCGCGCGCGCGCGCGCGCTGGGGATTGAACACAGGGCTTTGTGAATGTGAGGCAAAGCCTCTACCAACTGAGCTATAGCACCAGCCCTAGAACACTTTTAATACAACATGCTAGGTAGCTCCTTCCTTAAAGTTGACCATCATACCAGAGAAAATATATTTGGCACTCCATGTGTCCATTATAGTTTATATGACTTTACATTAAGTCTACATGCTTTTTGATATTGGGGTATTCAAATATTCAAATTATTCAGTGTGTTTACCAGAGAAATCCTACATGTAACTGAAGAGTTCCTGCTTTAGGGAAAGAATAGTATAAAGAAGGCAAAAATGCACCAGACTAAATTCAAATTCTGTAGCCATTAGAGTGCTTAGTCTCTAATGTAGTGATGCCTTTGGAATCAATCTTCAGCATGATTTCTAGTTATTAATCATTATTATCCTTGAGCCAATATTGGTGTTAAGTGACACAAAAGTATCACTCATGTTAAGGCCTTAGGATTTAGCAATATCAGCTACATTTAAAACATTTTGCTTTAACTGCATGTAAAATAAAAGTAGAGAGAAAGACTTTTAAATTGGACAATTTAATTAAAATGAACAATTTATAGAGAAGCTCTTTTAAAAAAAAAAGTTTCAGAAGCCTGGACTCCATTGATGTAAAATATGAAAACTGAGAGCTCATCTGGCAGGCATCCTGATCTGGAATGGCTTAGTTCTCATGCAGAGCATCACTCTGGGGCAGTGTTAAACCCTGTAGGTCATAAAAATGGTCGCTCTGCCAGTAAAAGAGACACACAGGAAGAGGAGGGCTTTCAGTGGAAATGTTCTTTACCATGAAGGTGCAGTCTGATTGTCATTTTCTGATTGATGGATGTAGGGAAGGGTATGAAAAGATTATATAGACAAAGGCAGAAGTACTTAAGTAAAAAATAAAGATTCAGGGTATGTTCTTTAAGCCCATACACAAAGATATGTCCCTCTGCTTATTTACAGATAAGCCATGCCTAGCACAGGGCAGATGACGGAAAGGGTGTGAAAATAACACTGATCTGTATATACATACCTCATCATAATGAGACAGGAGATATCTTCTGAAATGGAAACTAGGCAACATAGTCTTTTGACCCCTTAAAATTTGAAAAAGGTTCTCAATTTAATGGGAGAAAGTTTGGTAGTATGATACTTTATATTATATATATGGTCTTATAAGGAAGCCTAGAAATTATATATGTTCAAGGGGTTATTAAACTCCTATATGAGTAACTCCAAGAAGCTCAAGCTACTTTTTGTCCACCTCGTAAAAGGCGGTATTATGGCTTAGAATAGTCTTTTGCCCCAATTGTGATGTTTGTCTAAAATGTGATTTGGGTTAATTAAATTACCTGACCCCAGTATTCCTCAGTGTTACAATTGGTCATAAGATAATATTTTATAACTTTCCTGGGAAGATGAACAAGTTAATGTTACTCACGGCATCTGAAAAATCGGGAGAGCAGCACAGCATAGTAGCCAACAGCTGGAGCTCTGGAAGCAGATTGCTATCCTGGGAGTCCTGGCTTGAGCTGTCATGTCTGTAAGCTCCGGTTTACTGTTTTGTAAAGGAAGGCTATGAAAACAATCTTTTGTGATTTACAGAGAGAAAATATATAGAAGTATTTTGCTCAGGGCCAAACACCTAGTCACAAATAAAAATTAGCTACTATAAACTTGTGTGCATTTATAAACTAAAGTCTATTTTTCCTTCTATTAACACGCAAGAGTTTCTCTTATTTTGTTGAACCCTTTTGACTATATGACTTGAGTTTAAGATATGAAGAAATTAGATGGTTACTTATTCTTTTAGGCAAGTCTATGGAAGGCAGTAGAATAACTTTAGGATATCATGTTGCATCTACTGTATTGACCAGCTACAGAGCCACTGCTGATAAAAACGCATCTTTCTGTTGGTACACTGGGTTTTTAAAAAAATTTTGATATTGTTTACAAACCATAAAATTCACTATTTTAAAGTGTATAATTTAGTGGATTTTAGTTATTTACAAGAATATGCAACTATTACTGTTAATTCCAGGTCATGCTCACTCAAAAGGAAACCCCAAATCTTTTACCAATCACTCTCATTTTCTCATCCCTCCTGTTCCTAACAATGACAAATTTACTTTCTTTCTCTCTATATTTACCTATATTTCACATAAATAAAATCATACAATACATGACATTTTATGACAGCTTCTTTCACTTACTTTAATGTTTTCAAGCTTTATCTATGTTATAGACTATATCAGAATGTATCTTTTTTTAAGTCCAAATAATACTCCGTTGTATGAATATACCACATTTTGTTTATATGTTCAGCAGTCAGTGGAGACACATGGTTTTATACAGTTTTGTTTTTAGGGAAGTCTTTTGAAGTAGTTATGCACTCATCAGAATACATATTATATGTTCATACCTATTTTTCCTGAGACAGATTATTTTGTTGCCAACTTTTTAAAGAGAAATTTAGTAGAATTTGGATTAGACCATTGAAATTTGAATTTAATTTTAGAGAAGGTTGAGTAGTGTTCTTTGAAGTCTAGTGCTTTTATAGTTTAACTCCGGAACTTTCTGAACTTTTCTAGGGAAAAAGAGGAGCAACTAACTCATGTGACTGAGGCTCAAAGGTTGCAGGCCCAACAGGCAGACGCTGCTCTAGAAGAGTTTAAGCGGCAGGTGGAGCTGAACTCAGAGAAGGTCTATGCTGAAATGAAAGAGCAGGTAAGAGACAACCACAGTGTTCTTAAAAGTCACTCTGTCAGTAGGAAGGTACATTCTCATCTTCAATAAGAGAAACATTTCATCTTTTAAAAAATAAAATAAAAATTATCTAAATGAGCCATACAATTGGGCCACAGATTCAAACTGAGAAGGGCTTCTAGCCTTTGATTCATCCTTAAAGAATTTCAGAACAATCATTTAAAAGGCCCTTCTGTAGGATGGGGATGGAGCTAGTGGTAGAGCAACTTCCTTGCATGACCAAGGATCTGGGTTTAATCCCCAGCACTTTAGGGGGAAAAATAGCCACTTCTATAAATGTTGTAGTAGCAGAAATGTTTCTCATCTGGAGGATGGCTCAGCTTGCAAGAATAACTCCACCATCAATCAGACTGTTCCGTAGAGCCCAGGCTGAAGTTGACCAAGCCTGTTTTTGCATGTTCCAAAAACAGTGCATTATTGACCAGTTACAGAAAAATATTTTCAACTTACAGTTCAGGAAGAAAGAGGCTATCTTCAGGTTAAATGGTGTTTTTGTTTTGTTTTGAGAGAATTTAAAAAATTGTAAAAGAATAAGAGGAATTAATACAAACACCTAGGTACTCATCTTGAAGAATCAAAAATTATTAGCACCTGTTTATGTAAACTGAAACACCACCAATGAAGTGCATTTAATTTTGTCATTTACGTCCAGTCACATTCTCTCCTCTCCACATTTATAGTTAATTTTGTGTGAATTATGTCAGTTTATTTTACACTTGAACATATTTAAGTTCTGTATGTATAATATGAATATATAAAATATTATAATATACTTTTAATTAGTTATATTAAAAATATAATACTTCTATGCATATTTAATGTCCAGACATGCATCTGTAAACTATATATTGTATGTTATAGATATATAATTGTTTTGTTTTTCTACTTTTAGAAAATTAGATAAATGCAGATTTTATGTATTATTCTTGTTTATTTATTTATATTTGATATTACGTATCTGTGCTCTAAGCTGATTTAATGCAAATCTTTTTTTGGTAAATATATTTATCACATGCATATAGCCATATTAGCAATTATTAGTGCTCTTATTCAAGAACTTTTGGATTATTTTATTTTAAAGTTTTCCTAATGAGAAAGACTGTTGTATTCTCATTTGTGACTCCATTTTCAGCTGTAGTTACCTTGCTTAGGTGTCCCAAGCACACATTGGTGGTAAAATTGTTCCCAAAGAAAGTTTTGTTTGAATCCCACTGATCCCTGTAGGGCTTAGCTTGTCACTGTGCCCATTTTGGCTGTTATTTTCTTAATCTGATTTCCATTCATACTGCCTTGTGAGCATTTGGGCTCTGACAGTGGGGTCTAAGGTCTCATTCTTTCTTTTTTCTACTTGCTGCCTGAGATGCAAGATGGGTTCCTGCTGTGTGTTTGTGCTGCCTGGATGTGCACCTCTTTCTAGCTCCCTGCAGTGACCAGGGTTAGGCCCCAGGATGTGTATCCGGTCCAGATATTTTATGGAGCAAATAGGAAGCTCTCAGACTGGCTGAAAATTAAAGGAATTGAGAAAATACTGAAGAGAAAGCTCCAGGAAATAATTTTTAAGTATATAGTTAAGAATTTAGGCTAAAAATTAGGCCAAGAGTACAACTTTCTGAGAAAAGCTGACTAATGACAGTTACCTTGGCTCAGTAAATGCACTTTTGGGGGCCAATGATGTAATATTAAATATTCCCTTAAGATCACTCTTTTAAAGAGTTAAAAAGCAGGCAAATAACATGGAGCCTGTGAGACCATTCTGTAGAGAAAGAAAAGCATACTTCTGAAAATGATGTACTGTATAATTCAGGAAAAAAATTAAGACAGGTAGTACCATTATAAAAGAATACATATCAAGTAAAATTAATGCAGTGAAACCTGCATGCATCCTGGGAAAAGAACTGAAGCTCAAGAATTAAGTGAATATCATAGAAGTTTCCAGGCAGGAAGACACTGGCAAAGAAATCAGAAGAATTATTGTGTGATGTTGACAGCTTTGAAAGAGAAAAGTTATTTGCTTTTACATATTACCAAGGAGTTTTTAACTCATAAAATCAATAGAATAACATCTTAATATATTATAGGTCACATAATGTATACCACTTATTTTCTGGAAAAAAGTTGTATGAAAACATTAATCCAGAGATGAATGCATAGGAGTTTACACATAGAATACCATCATATAAAAGGGTGAGGAGATAATATTAGATCCCAATAAAGTATAAAATTTAAATAATTGTAAAAATCTTATGAAGTATAATGCTAACAATTGATTTCTGGAAAAGAAGGTATGTTAATAAAATGCATATTTAGTAACTTGAGTCTAAATCCGTAGATTATACTAACAAAGATCAAGAAGTAGATGAATAGGGCCAGGGGTGCACTCAGTAGTAGAGCACCTGACTAGCATGTTTGATGCCCTGTGTATCCCAGAACAGAAAACGTAAGTAGGTGAATAGTGAGAGTGGTGGAGGATCAAAGTGTGGCTCATAATATTCTTAAAATCAGGGAAAAGTAGGTTGAAATATTTTTAAAAGGTATAAGCTGCTTAAAGAAGACTATGAGACCAGTTAATCTTTATAAAGTTGTGTGAGCACACACACACAAAAAGTCTCTAGATGTGGGCAGCATTTAGGAGGTTTCAGAATTCCCCTCATGCCTTCCAAAGTAATGAACTACATTTATAGACATAAAGGAAATGATATGCAGAGATTACTTGATTAGTGTAGTTTGGAAATTCCCTTATTTGGTCATAATTTGGCAGCTTTCAGCCTGGGATTGGCTCAGAGTAGCTGCTTTGATTGGCCAAGGCTCATATGCTTTTGGTACAAGAGTATTCTTAAGTTAGGTTATATCCTATTTGCACATCAAGTTAGGTTTTAATTCACTGTATATGGAGTCCTCTTTGGGCCAAACTCATTTTTAAGCATGGATTATTTATTTTGGTTTAACAAAACAGGCCAGTTTATTCTGGGTCAACAAAACATAGGCATTAATAAAATTAATAAGATGTACATTCTCATAAAAAAAAACTTGAAAAAAACAATAGGAAAGTTTGAGAGGATATTGCCAAAGAAATAGAAGCAGAAACACATGGCATGTCAAAAGACAAAACAAAACAATATACTACTATTTTAATAATAAATGTTAATAGGCTAAATTTTTTTAGTAAAGAATAGTTTCGAGGGGCTAGGGTTGTGGCTCAGTGGTAGAGTGCTTGTCTAGCATATGTGAGGCCCTGGGTTCGATCCTCAGCACCACATAAAGATAAATAAAGGTATTGTGTCCATCTATAACTAAAAAAAATTTAAAAAATAATATTGATAAGCATACTTATATCCACAGATACACTGTTTATAAAGACATAGCTAAAATAAAATTATACAATAATTATGTTAAAAGGATGATAAAAGAATGTTGCTTACATTCAGAAAAAAAGTCATCAATATAATCCTGTCATACAAATTAGAATAAATACAAGTCAGTCAACTAGACAAATATTTGTGCATGTTAAAATCAAGACTGCTCGATTAATTCAAATATTGAAAATACACAAAGGGATTTACACATAGTCATTGGATACTTTAATATATTTTTCTCCATCTTTAATAGATTGGTGGTGGCAAAAAAATAGTACTTTCTACCGTTTAGAGACAACACATCAAAACTGTACTCTCATGGAACAGTTAAAACTCAGTAGTACTATCATAAAGTTGACTTCAATTGTTTCTAAAATGTGACATGTAAAAGAAGACATGTTTTTTACCACAATGCAATAAAACTAGAAATTAAATTTCAATTAAAATTGCTATATTGAACTTCACCAAAATTAAAACCTTTTGCTCTTTGAAAGACTGTTTTCAAACAACAAAATGAAGCAAAGCAAGTCAGAGAATGATTTGCATTTCTCTAATTGCTAGAGATGTGGAATTTTTTTTTAATATATTGTTTGATTGATTGTATATCCTCTTCTGAAAAGTGTCTGTTCAGTTCCTTGGCCCATTTGTTGATTGGGTTATTTGTTTTTTTTGGTGTTAAGATTTTTTGAGTTCTATATATATATCCTAGAGATTAGTGCCCTATCTGATGTGCATGTGGGAAAAATTTGTTCCCATTCTGTAAGTTCTCTATTCACTTTACTTATTATTTCTTTTGCTGAACAGCTTTGTAGTTTGAATCCATTCCATTTATTGATTCTTTTTTTAATATTTATTTTTGAGTTTTAAGTGGGCACAATAACTTTATTTTCTTTTATGAGGTGCTGAGGAATGAACCCAGTGCCTCTCGAATGCCAGGTGAACACGCCACCACTTGAGCCACATCCTGAGCCCTATTTATTTTTGATTTTAATTCTTGCGCTATAGGAATCTTATTAAGAAAGTCGGGGCCTATCTGACATGATAGAGATTTGGGCCTTCTTTTTCTTCTAAAGGGCACAGGGTCTCTGGTTTAATTTCTAGGTCTTTGATCCATTTTGAGTTGAATTTTGTGCATGGTGAGAGATAGGGGTTTAATTTCATTTTGTTGCATATGGATTTCCAGTTTTCCCAGCACCATTTATTGAAGAAGCTATCTTTTCTTCAACATATGTTTTTGGTGCCTTTGTCTAATATAAGGTAACTGTAATTATGTGGGTTTGTCTCAGGACACATATATTTCAAAGAATTTATCTAAAATGTAAAAGAAATCTTAAAACAAATAACCTAATCAAAAATAGGTGAAAGATTTGAACATTTACCTCATAGAAGAAGATATACAAATAACTAGTAAGCACGTGAAAAGATGTCAAGGAAATGCAGATCAAAACCAAAATGAGATGATGTTTGTCAGAATGTCAAAAGGACAAGTTAGTTGACAATACCAAGTGTTAGCAAAGATGTTGTATAGCTGGAGTTCTTACTACGCACTGCTGGTAGGTATGTAAGATAAAACAGCCACCATGTAAAACTGCCAATTTTTGTAAAAAGTTAAAACTAAATGACCATATGGCAGCCATTCCATTTCTATGCATTTAGCAAAGATAAATAAAGACATGTCCAGAAAAAGAGTTGTACATAAATATTGATGGCAGCTTTATTTTCAAAAGCCCCAATTTGAGCAATCCAAATATTCTTCATAAAGTGGAAAGATAAACAACATGAGGTATATACAATGGAGTACTATTCAGCAATAAAAGAGGAATGTCCTATTGATGCCTTTGGCAATATGGATGAATCTCAAAATCCTGCTGATTGAAATGTGGAAACAGGAGTATATACTAAATATTCTGTAATCTCTAAGTTCTGTTAGAATTCCTAAAATGATGTTGAGCTTTTTGTTTTAACAGACCATCAACCCAGTTCTTTCACAGCAAAAGTGTTGTCTCTTGTGGGAGAACTCTGTTCAAGTCCAATTTCAAATGTTTTTCTATGCTGCTTTGGGTCTGTTTGTACTTTTGCCACTCAGGCAAATCTGAAAACTGGGTGGTAATTTAAATCACCCCACCCGAAGACTACAGGCACTCATGGAACATTCTCCAGGATAGATAATATGTTTGGCTACAAGACAAGACTCAAAAAATTTAAAAGGATTAAAATCATCCAAAATATGTTCTTTGACCCCAGCAGTAATAAATTAGAAATAAATAACAAAAGAAATCTGGGAAATCCTCACATATTTCGAAATTAAAAAACATACTTTTAACTAACTCTTGGGTCAAGGAGGATATCACAAGGGAAATTAGAAAATATTTTGAAATGAATTAAAGTAAAAATATGACGTATCAAAATTTATGGAATGCAGCCCAAGTATTTCTAGGAGAAAGAGTTATGGCTTCAAACACCTATATCCAAAAAGAAACTTCTCAGATCAATAACTTCAACTTCACTTTATGAAACCAGAAAAAATAAATAAGACACGCTTGTATCTCAGCAAGTAGAAGAAAGGAAATTTAAAAAGAAGAGAAAGCAAAGGTTTGAATTCAGAAAAATAGAGAAAAATCAATGGGACCAAAAATTAGTTCTTTGAAAACATCAGTAAAACTGACAGACTGGCTTGACAGGCCAAGCACCCAAACAAAAAAAGTGAGGAGATACAAATTATCAAAGGTAGGAAGAGAGCACCCACTATTGATCCTATGGAAAATGAAAGTATTACAAATTGGGGCTGGGCTGTAGCTCAGTGGTAGGGCACTTGCCTAGCATGTGTGAGGCACTGGGTTTGAACCTCAGCACCACATATAAATACATAAAATAAAGGTATAAAAAATACAACCAAAAAAAATTTTTAAAGTGATATTTCCAGAAACTTTATGTCAACTAATTGTACAATCTAGATGAAATGGACAGATTCACAGAAAGGTGCATATTACCAAAACTGTCTCAAGTAAAAACAGAAAATCTGAACTGACATATAATAAATGTAGAAATTGAATTATCAATGAAAAATCTTCTCAATTAAAAGTCCTGGAAAAGGTCATGAGCATATGGCCTCATTGGTGAATTACATCAAATATTTAAAAGAAAAATAATTTTAATTCTTGGGAAACAGTAAGTTCAGGAGAAAGAAACACTTCAATTTTTTCTTTGAGGCCAGAATTACCCAAATCTGGAGACATTATAAGAAAACTAGATTGATATCTGTCATGAACATAGGCTCAAAAATCCTTAATGATATTTTAATAAACTGAGTCCAGCAACATATAAAAGTGATTATACATCACACCACGTGGGATTTATTCCAAGAACCTAAGGTTGTTTTAAAATTTGAAAATCAATTAATGTTACATAGGATATTAATGGAATAAGGGACAGAATCACTTGATCATCTCAGTAGCATTTGAAAAAGTTTCAACACCCATCTATGATTTTTAAAGATACTTAGAATATTAGGAGTAGAAGTCAACTCACTCAGTGTGATGAAGTAAACTCACTCAGTGTGATAAAGAATATCTATGAAAGTCCCACAGTTAATAAACAGTGTTGGAAAATTTAATACCTTTTTCCTAAGAACAAGGCAAATATATCTGTTTTTTCCAATTCTTTTCAGCATTGTATTGCAACTTCTAGCCAGTGCACCAAGGTGAAGAGATTAAAAAAAAAAAAGAAAAAAAAAAGCGGGCTATGTGGGGAGAAAAATTGCAAATATCATGATCTTGTAGGCAAAAATCTGACACTATTCTTAAAAGATATACTTTAGAACTAACAAGTTATTAAACAAGTTTTTCTAAATATAAGATAAATATACAGAAATCAATAAATTCTACATATTAACAATGAAAATGTAAAATTAAATTAAGAAAATAATTCAAAAAACATCAAAGAGAATAAAAAAATTTATAAATAAACTGATCAACTAAGTAGAAAATATGTGTTGAAAAGTATGAAATTTTGACACACAAAATTTAAAAATATGTAAGTATACAGAAAGCTAATCTTTCATCATAGATTGGAAGATACATTATTATCAAGATGACAAGTCATGCAAAATTGGCCTATACTTGAGTAGAATCCCAGTGCAGTTGACAATATTGCTTCCATGAAAAAAGTACATTGGAATTTGTATACACTGGAAAATTTGTATTTTCACTAGTAAATTTTTAAAAAGTAAAGAAGCAGTGAGCTAGAAATTCATGAAAGCCCGTGGTAGAGATTCATGAGAAAATAGGCAGTGACACATATTCTGTTGGCAATATAAAATCGTATTCTCCTTCTGAAGAGTTGTTTCAACATTATAGACATCATGTACCTGCTGATTCCACTTGTAGGGCATAATTTTCCAGAAACACAAAGTATTCAAGATGTGTTCATAAGGGTGTTTATTGTGATGTTATTTACTAATGATGAAGAATTAGAAAATACGCATCAAAAATTGAAAAGATGTAAAAATTATTTTTAAGTTAAGAGAGAAGTATCCAATCTGTGTGGCAGAACTGAAAGCCCTGGAGGTACATTAGGAATGCTGATATTAAGAATCATACCTAGTCACAGAATGAGATGGCTACCTCATAAGGAGGGCCAGGGATGCCAGGGATGTATTTGTGGCGCTGCTCCTGGGACTATCCTTCAATTGTCCCCCCCCCCCCAAGTTATTTCTGACTGTGCCGTGTTGTGCTAGGCTCATGATCTGTCTGCTGTCTTACTTCATCAAACTGCTGACATCCTCCTCTTATCTGAAGAGTTCATGTGCTCCTGCTTTCTTGGTATTATGTCTCTGTGGACTGGCTAAATGATCTGTTAAAGAACCCTATTTCGTGCATGCCTCTGGAATCCCCTATTGCCCCACATTCCCTATGTCCTATCTTTGTGAGCAGCCTTCACCAGACCGATCTGTCTAGTGCTGCTAATCCAGACTCCTTGAAAACTAATAGTGATGACAGCTGATGAGCAGGACATTATTTTGGTTGTCTTATGTTGAAGGAATGTACTTCAGTAGTTTCAATGACATACATTTTTGCCAAATACACTTGGGTTTCTGAAATAGAGAAGCACCCTTGGTGTGAGTGTAGTAATAAGGGATCCCATTATAATAGAATCCTCACAGCTAGGCTTCTTCATGGCTCAGCAAAGTAATCTTAGAGGGAAAATTTGAACAAATATTAAACAAAATATTAAAATATGTATATTAAAACATGGTAAATTACAAGTTCTCTGTCCCAGATTATTAGTTGATTAAGAAGTATGTAACTAATATGGCTAAAATTCTAAAAGAAGAGCAATCAGAAGATTCATTATGTGGAGAATCATGTTTTAGATTTTTCTCTAGTCTGTATTTTTAGCGTTCTTCCTTTTCTGCTTTTGTTTTGAACTACTTTTGTCTTCTTGCAGAAATATTTTGTGTAAAAGCCAACAGAGCTGTAGGGCATCTTTTTCCATTTGGAGACTGCTAGAGATAGCAGACAATGGGATTTTGCATTAAAAATAAAAGCTTTGAGTTTGTTTTAGAAAAAGAATTTCTGTTTCAAAAATGAGGCCCATGAGAGAAAATGGAAGAGACTTTAACTTTTAAAAAAAATTGTTTCATGCTGTTTCTTTCACTTTGAAGAAACTTTTTAAAAAATCTCATTTAACATTGCTTAAATAATAACCTAATTTTTACTTCAGTGGAATCCATTATAAGTGTTAGCTATTAGCAATTAGTTATGTAAAAGATCTGTATTTTAATTAATATGTATTACATTAGAGTTATTTCTATGTGTATAGGTAATCATGTTTTAATGATTTACCTATTCTCTCTGAAGTAAATGACTAAAAAAGACAACTATATTTTTGAAGTATTGGCAGGAATTCTAAAGTGAAATTTTTGATCTTGTAAACTCATTGAATGAATGTCAGTTAACTAGTTCCTTCTGGGTCTTCCACTAGAAGCCTCCCAACTTTTCTTGTTTATTTTCTCCTCTCATAAACATATCCTCATTAAATGGTATTTGCATGTCAATATCTGTCTTTAAATTTCATTCCTTTTTCTTTAGTCTTTAGATAATATGTTACTGGAAAAACCCAGTGATTTGCCATGAAGACAAAATTCTGACTTGTATTGTTGACTAGTAAGGTTGATTCTGGATTCCAGCACAGTTGAAACTGGTTGGCAAATTTTTGTATTCTTAGAGATTTTAAGTTTAGTTCATCATCCTAATATTACTGTTGAATTAATGAAAAAACATTCTCAATTTACAAGAAGGAAGAATGCCATCTGGATATGTTTATCTCATTATTTATGTATAGTTGGATAACAAACAGACTTAAAGTAAAACAATGATTTTACTTTTACAGACCTTCATTATGATATACCTTTGTCCTGGAATCCTTTTAGGCCCAGGCTGGCTCTTATTATTCAAAATTTTTTAGACTAGTTTTGAGATAATGATACCCAGTATAAATAGAAGCATTTTATAATATTGGAGAAATGTCTTTTAAATATTGCCTTTAAATGAAATTAGGTAAAATTTTAGAATATATTTTAATGTTTAAATAGAGACTGCCTTAGTCCATCTTTTGCTGCTATAACAGAAAGCCATAGACCTGGTAATTTATAATATAAAGACAATTATTTATTTGGCTAACATTTTAAGAAGCAGGGATGTCTAAGAGCACAGCACTGGCAGTTGGAGAAAGCCTTTGTACGAGGTCCTGACATGGTGGGTGGGCCACCAGCACATGTGAGACAGGGAATAAGCCGGCCAGACTCATCCTCTCTTATCAGAAAGCCACTCCTTCAATAACTAACTCATTCTGGCAATAATGACATTAATCCACCCAAGCCCTTGTGATCTAATCACATTTTAATACTGGCCCACCTCTAAATACTGTTATAATAGCAATTAAATTTCAACATGCGTTTTGGAAGGGATATTCAGACCATAGCAAAGGCCATTGTGATAATTAATTTAAATGACACCATCCAAAGAAAATCTCTAAGTATTTGGTTTTGAAAAACAAACAAAACAAATAATTAAAAGAAATCTTAAATTTTTAAGTGCTTCATTGAATAAGTGAATTTTCCCATAATAATATTTATCTATGAATAAATAATCTCTTTTTCAGAAACAAAATAAGAAAGAAAAATCTATTAAGAATCTCAGACTAGAAAATGGCTTCCTTTCTTCATTTTGTGATTCGTGAAAGTATTAACATTCTAGTTTTAAAGAGAAAGAGAGAGAGAGATAATTTTTTAATATTTATTTTTTAGTTTTCAGTGGACACAACATCTTTATTTTATTTTTATGTGGTGCTGAGGATTGAACCCAGCACCCGGTGCATGCCAGGCGAGCGTGCTACCGCTTGAGCCACATCCCCAGACCCAACATTCTTGTTTTTAATACCTTGACTGTTATTAACCTACTGACTGGTCAAAGATTCAACAGACTTGATTTTCAATTTCATTTATTTATAAAAAATTTAAGACTACTTGTTTCATACCACACTTGTGGACTCTTAAGAATATGGAGATAATTTGCAGAAATGTTTGTAGCTTGTATGTGGAATAGACTAGTCATTAAGAGAACACACATAGGAACTTGTAGTAGCCCGGTGAATTATGCCTTTATCTGCAAAAAACATCATGACATCTTTGTGTGGCTAAAGATTTATTAAATGTTCATTTGTCAAAATATTATAGGCTATAAATTTAGTAAGGTCAATAAATATAAGTTCAGATATACAAATCAAGTGAATAGAGAAGAATAATTAATGTGTATATTAAGTCCATTATTCTGTTTAATTTAAGTGGACCCTCCTATGGTACTAGTAAAGTATAACATATTTACATTTCTAGGAATATTTCTTTTCACATCTCTTCCATTTCATCCCAGTCTTTTCCCATGCTAACATATATACAACACAGGTTGTCTTTCTTACATCAACTAATAATCATTGGGGCCTGGGAGTAGACATTGAGGTTAGGCCTGACAACACATGAAAATGAGGCACTTTTCCTGATCATTTGTAATTTCCCAGTATGTAGACTAGTGGTCAATCTACACACAGACTTGAGAGAGAAGATCCCACCTGAGTGATGGAAAATTAAAGTTTTCTTCCAAGTCAGAGAAAACTGTTTATCCAATACATTAGGGATGTCTCCCTAAACTTGAGCTTCATTGTGGTCCAGAAAACCGTCTCTCATCACCTGGCTTTGCCAAAGTTATTCTGGCTTCCTTTGGCAAAGTGCTAGGGTCCCAGTTTGCCCTGTGCCAGAGACCCTGGGAGGATTCAGACTTTAAGGGCATTACTGCTTTCCTCCTTGCCACTATAACTCCTGATTATGAAAAACCCATGAAAAAGGGGAATAATTGTATATGTCTTAGCCTAATTATAGACCTATAGACTAAAGGAATCTCCTGAGGGTAAGGGGAACATCTCTTGGTTGTTAAACAAACATACTTTTTCTGAGGAGTTTAAGGGAGGGGTTGGTTGAAAGAGAGCCTCCCTCTTGCAGCATTTTTTTAAAAAAATACATTTAGTACACCTGAGCACAGGAACAGTAATGGGAGATTTTAAACTGGCTTGTGAAGGGTATCTATGCAAACAAAGGGAACCTGGATGTTTTCTTACTAATCATCCCATGTCTTTCTCTCAGTCCTACAATCTGAATTGCTAGTGTTTCTGATCAGTGAAAGAAAAGGAGGATCCTGGAGGGAATGGAGGCAGGGGTTCAGAGTGTTGCGTGGCCCCTGCAGAGGCAAATGTAATGAGAGCTTTCCCTCAGTGCCATTTATCTGCTGATCACCTTAGATACCCCTTAGGGCAGTTGGGAGGGGTTTCAAGAGAAGGAACCTTAGGATTTTTGCCTGAGTGTAGCCCATGCCGGAAATTCCACATTTGTTCCATACTCCCACCTCTACCTCCATGCAGCCAAAGCAGATCAGGAGTAGGGACACTGTGTACTCAAGCCAATTGCTCTCCAGGCCTGGACAGAAAAGTGGGAAGCGGCTTCGGCAGAACTCAACATGCCAGTTCTGTATTGAACAGGTAATTGGGAGCTGCCTAAGCCAGGAAATCTTTCACCAGGAGTCTTGAAGAGTGGTGGCCGCACCAACTGTATTTAAGTAGCTGAAAGACTCAGTGGTAGAGCATGAGCTTTGCATACACCAGTCCTGGGTTCAGTCCCAGGCACCAAAATGCAAACAAGCAAAGAAATTATATCACCCACAGATGAGCTACAGATATAATCAATTATTGTGTTAGTTTATGTTCCTTGTTGAGAACAGTCATTTTTTTTTTAATTTTTTATTGTTGGCTGTTCAAAACATTACAGTCATTTTTAACTGTATCTTTAGCCAGGCACAGAAATAATTGTTTTCTGGCTTTCTGCCATTTGTGGCTATCTGCTAGCCTGCCTGTTTCTATCTTTGTATCTGTATATCTATGTATCTTATCTGTGTGTGTGTGTGTTTGTGTGTGTGTAGGTATATATATGAAAATATTTGGAGGATTATTTCTTACAATTTATCTAAGTATGTTTTAAATATAATAAAATGTTTTGTATATTTGTATACAATACATAATTGAATGCTATTATTTATGTCAGATTTCTTAGAATATGACAATACAAAGAACTTTACTTGTAGAAGAGCTATTATTTATTATGACTATATTTGATGGAGACTGCCAGATGGTCATCCATTATACATTCCTTCTTTCTCCCAGAACCCTGATTTTATTTAGGGCAGCAAGAGACACAGGCTTATATTACAGGCTCTTACCTTGCAGTTAGAGCTGTCATTTAATGTAGTTTATAGAATGAGATGCAAATAGGATAATTAATTGCTTTTGGCAAGAACTTGCAGAAAAGAAAAAAAAAAAAACTCTTTTAAGAGGACTCAAGTCAGCTAACACATGTCCTTTGCCCTTTACCCTTTGCCCTTTTCTTCCCAGATGTCCAGAACTGCAGCAGTCATTTTGTAGTGATTAGGATAAGGTTGAATTGTAGTAACCTCAACCCTGACATCTTTGAGCTTCTGATACAGCAGTTTTCTTCTGAAGAACATAGACTCTGCAGTATACTGTTTATGCTATGGATCTTTCGGTTTTGCTTTGCATGTAGTAATACACGAGGCACCATATCAGAAGGATCCAAAACCCTTCATTGTCTCTCTTTCAAATTGCTTCTTTTTAAACACTGAATGCTCACAGAAATGCAGCCACTTCTTTTTCTGCTTCTAGGTTGGCCACCAGGTTTTATTCTTAGATTCTTTTGAAGCCACAGTTATACAATAAAGGAGTTTGCTTGCCTTTTTTTTTTTGAAACTGGAAGTTGAATGGAATTTAGAATGATGTTTGAGAAGCAGAATCTTTTGCGTCTATAGCAACTAAGAGCTGTGTTTCTAAACAAATTTTATGAGATTTGTTTTTCCAATATTTACTAAATTGTGGAAGGACAATGGAGTGGGGTTTGGCATTTTCGGTCAGTGTTATGTAGAGTGACATGTATTTCATTTTTGTATAACAACAATTGTTATTTTAATTTTTCTTAATGTTCAGGTTGAAAAAGGCACTTTTATGATTTAAATAATTTTTTACTTTGATTATAAAAGATAATTCTTCAAGTACTCTTAATTTTTATTTTAAATATTAAATCTTTTAAAACTTATTTATTTTTAAGATGTTATTTGTGAAGTGAAAAGAACCAAAAATCTATTTTATATGAAGTTTTGTCTTTAAAAATATTAAATAGACAGTTTTTTTCTAGTAGATGGACACAATGTCTTTATTTTATTTTTATGTGGTGCCAAGGATCGAACCCAGTGCCTCACAAGTGCCAGGCAAGTGCTCTGCCAAGTGAGCCACAACTCCAGCCCGACTAAGTTTATTTTTAATTTATCTTTTGTCTTTTTCTTCTCTTTTCACTTTTTCTTATTCTTCTATTCATCCTTAAGTTATCCTTAAGATATTTTAGACTCAAAATAATGTTTACTTTTATTGAAAAGTCATATTGTATATATTTATGGTGTAGAATGTGATATTTTGATATATGTACACCATGTGGATGATGAAAATAGGCTAATCAACATATTCATCACCTCACTTATTTTTTGTGGTGAGACATTTGAAATTCACTCTCATACCACTTTTGAAATATACATTATTAGCTATACTTTCCATACAACGCAGTTGATTACTTGAGCTTATTCCTTTTATCCAAACTGAAACTTTGTTCCTTTTGGACAACATCCCTCTATTCCTTCCTTCTGCTCTTCTGTAATCTCTGCTAATCACCATTGTACTCTTTATTTCTGTGGGTTTAGTTTTTTAGATCACACCTATAATATGATGTCATGCAGTTTTGTCTTTCTGTGCCTAGCTTATTTAATGTGATGACTTTGTTTTAGTCAGTTTTTTTGCTTCGTGACTAAAAGATCTGACCAGAACAATTTTAGGAAGAAAAGTTTATTTGAGGGCACACAGTTACAGAAGTCTTAATCTATAGAAGGCTGGCTCCATTCCCTGGGGAAAGGCTGAACCTCATGGTGGAAGAGTGTGGCAGAGGGAAGCAACTCACATGGTAGCCAGGAAGTAGAGAGAGTCCACTTGCTAGATACAAACATATACCCAAAGCCATATGCTAATTCCCACCTCTTCCAGCCACACACTTCCACTTCAATTTCCACTCAATTAACCTCTATCAGGGGATTAAATCACTGATTGAGTTGAGACTCTTACAACCCAATCATTTCTCCTCTGAACCTTCTTGCACTGTCTTACAAGTGAGCTTTTGGGGTCCTACAGATTTATCCATGTTGTTACAAATGACAGAATTTCCTTCTTTTGAAGGTGGAACAGTATTCCATTGTGTATATAAACGACTTTTTATTTGTCCATTTATTCACTGAGGGATATTTGGGGAGATTGTATATCTTGACTACTGTGAATGATGCTCCCTAGCCTGGGGGTACAGACATCTCTTCAGCATATTGATTTCAGTTCCTTGGCATATATACCCAGTAGTCAAAGGGGAGTTCTATTTTTAGTTAACAACAACAACAACAACAACAAAAAACCCTCCATACTGTTGTCTATGATGTCTGTACTAATTTACATTCCCACTTACAGTCTGCAAAGATTTCGTTTTCTCCACATTCTCTATCAGCACTTGTTATCTTTCACCTTTTGTTGTCTTTCATCATTCCAGCAGGTATGAGATGGTAGTTCATTGTGGTTCAGTTTGCATTTTTGTGATGATTAGTTATGTTGAACATTTTTTTAATGAACCTGTTGGCCATTTTAATGTTTTGAGAAATATCTGTTAAGTCATTTGTCCATTGTTTAATGATTGGGTTATTTGTTTTTCTTGTAATTGAGTTCTTTGGAGTTTCTTTTACATATTTTGGATATTGACCCCTTTATCACATAGATGATTTGCAAATATTTTCTCCCATTCTGTAGGTTGTCTTTCATGCTGTTGATTGTTTCTTTTGCTGTGCAGAAATTTTTTTTTAGATATAATCCCATTTGTCTCATTGCTTTTGTTGCCTGTGGTTTTTTAAAATACTTTATTTTGTAGTTATAGTTGGACACAATACCTTTATTTTGTTTATTTATTTTTTATGTGGTGCTGAGGATCGAACCCAGGCCCTTGCACGTGGTAGGCGAGGGCTCTACCACTGAGCCCCAGCCCCAGTCCTGTTGCCTGTGCTTTTATTGTCATATCCCTTTGGCCAAGACCAATGTTGAAAAACTTTCCTGGTATGTGTTTTTGTGGTTTTACTGTTTATGGTCTTATATTTAAATCTTTCATCCATTTTTGAGTTGATTCTTGCGGATGTCCTGAGATAAGGACCCAGTTTTATTCTTCTTCAGAACAGCCAGTTTATCAACAACATTTATTGAAGACATTGTCCTTTCCTCATTATCTGATGTTGGTACTTTTATGGAAAATCAATTGATTATAAGTGTGTGGGTTTATTTCACTATTTTGTATCTTATTCCATTGATCAGTGTAGTGTGTCTGATATTTTGCCAGTACCATGGTGTCTTGATTAGTGTATGTTTGGATGTCTGGTAGTGTGATGACATCAGCTTTGTTCTTTTTGTTTAAGATAACATTGGCTATTTGGGTCTTTTGAGGTGTCATAAAAATTTTAAGATTGATTAATCTATTTCTGGAAAAATGACATTGGAATTTTGATAGGGATTTCATTGAATCTAGGGATTGCTTTTGTTAGTATGATGTTAATGTTTGGATATGAGGTGTCCCCCCAAAGCTCCTGGTAATGCAAGAATATTCAGAGGTGAAATGATTAGATTATGAGAGCTGCAACCCAATCAGTCCATCCCAGTGTGAATGGACTAACTGGGTGGTAACTGTGAGTAGGTGGGGGTACTGCTTGGGGAGATAGGTCACTTGGGGTGTGCCCTGGAAAGGTGCATCTCCCTTGTGGTGCCCTCCCCCCATCTCTCTCTCTCTCTCTCACCCTCTCTCTTTCTCTCCCTCCCTACTCCCTCTCTGGTTCCTGAACCCACCAAGAGCAACTTTCCTTCCCTGGGCCCTTCCCCCATCATGTGCTGCCTCACCTTGGGCCCAGAATTAATGGATTCAGCAATGGATTCATTAGTTAAACCTTGAATAAAGAAACTGTAGCATATATACTCAGTGGAGTATTTATTTACTCAGCCATAAAAAGAAAGAAATTATGTCATTTTATGGTAAATGGATGGAATTGGAGAACATGTTAAGTATAATAAACCAGTCTCAGAAGGTCAAGAGTTGGGTGTTTTTCTCTCATATGTGAAAGCTAGAGAGAAAGAAGAAATGTTTTTAAAAAAGGAAATCTCTCTTGAAAATAGAAGGCAGGCGGGGAGGAGAGATGAGAAAGGGGAAGAACTGTGGAATGAAATTGACTGAACTATGTTCTGTGCATGTGTGAATATATTACAGTGAATTCTATTTTATGTATAACTGTAATGTACCAATTGAAACATAAATTAATAGAAGGAAGACCAATCAAGGGAATTGGGGGAAGGTAGAATGAGGTAGTACTAAGGCTCAAAAAGGAACAAATTATGTTGTATACATTTATGAATATGTTAAAATGAACCCAACAATTATGTATAACTATATGTACTAATAACAAAGAAAATCTACATGACTTCAGCTCCCTTAGATTTGTTAAAATTTGTTTTATGGTCTAACATATAATCGATTCAGGAGAATGTTCCATGTGTACTTGAGAATAACTTATATTATGTTGCTACTGAATGCAGTGTTCTGTTAGGTCCATTTGGTCTAAAGTGAAATTCAAGTCCAAAGTTTCCATACTGCTTTCTTTCTAGATGATCTATCCATTGCTAAAAGTGAAGTCTTGAAGTCCTATACCATTATTGTATTGCAGTCTACTTCTCATTTCAGATTTATTAATATTTATTTTACATATTTAAGTGCTCTAATGTTAAGTGCATATATACTTACAATTGTTAATTCTTTTGATAAATTGACCTCTTCATCACTATATAATGACTTTCTTTGTCTCTTTTTACTTAAATTCTATTTTGTCTGATGTAACTATGGGTACCTTTACTCTCTTGGTTCCATTTACATTTAATATCTTTTTTATACCTTCACTTTCAGTCCATGTTCTTAGATGTGAGGTGATCCTCTTATAAGAGGCATCTTTTTTTTTTTTATAAATTGATTCAGCCACTATGATTTTTTGAAGTACATGGGGGTATCTCTGTCTTTTGATTGGGAATTTAGTCTATTTTATATTCAAGGTAACTATTGATAGGTCAGAACTTGTTACTGCCATTATGTAAAAGTTTTTTTCTGGCTATTCTGTAGATCCTTTGATCCTCTTTTCTTCTCTCCCTTTGTGGTTTGATGATTTTCTGCAGTGATAAACACTGAATTCTTTCTTTTTGGGTTTCACTTAATGACTATGGACTTTTGCTTTGTGGTTGCCATGAGGAGTAACAAATCAAACATCATAGACTGTCTAAGCCGATAATAACTTAATTTTTATCACACATAAAAGCACTTCACTTTTCTTTTACCTTCCTACTCCATTTCATTTTTCGATGTCATAATTTACAACTTTTTTCTACTTTGTATCTCTTAACAATTTATTGTAGTTAGAGTTATTTTTAATAGCTTTGTCTTTTAACCTTCATATAGGAGATAAAGTTACTTTGCATACCACCATTATAGTACTGGAGAATACCAAATCTAACCATGTATGATTTTTACCAGTGAACTTTTTACTTTCCTATGCTTTCTGTTATTGATTAGCAGCCTTCTCTTTAAGCTTTTAAAACTCCCTTTAGCAATTCTATCAGACAGGCCTAGTGGTGCTAAACTTCTCTAATTTTTTGTTTTTCTAGGAATATTTTATTTTCTTCTCATTTCTGAAGGATGGTTTTTCAGGTAAAGTATTCTTGGTTAATAGTTTTTATTCTTTCTCACTTTGAAATAAAATATCACTCTGTCCTGGCCTGCAATGTTTCTGCTGAGAATTCAGCCAATAGCCATAATGAGACCTCCTTATAGGTGATATGAGCCTTTTGTTTTTAAATTGAAGATGGACACAATATCCTTGTTTTATTTATTTGTTTATTTTTATGTGTTGCTGAGGATCAAACCCAGTGCCTCATATGTGCTAGGCAAGTATGCTACCTCTCAGCTACAACCCCAGCCCAGAGATATGAATCTTATCTCTTCCTGTTTTCAGAATTGTCTTTGATTTTTGATAGTTTGATTTGATGTATCTCAAATTGATAGAATTTCTCATTGGGCTGGATTTAGAAACATCTGAGTTACCTGTATCTGAACATTGACATCTTTGCCTAGATATGGGAAATCTTTAGCCTTCGTTTTCTGAAATATCATTTGGGTCTGTTTTCTTTCTCTTATTCTCGAATTTCTATTGTGCAAAAAGTTAGGTTTTTTGATGGTGTAACATAATTCCCACAGGGTTTCTCCATTCTTTTTCATTCCTTTTTCCTTCTCTGACAGGGTGATTTCAAATGTCCTGTCTTTGAGCTCACTGATGGCTTCTTCTGCTTAATTGAGTCTGAGGGTCAAGCTTTCTATTGAATTTTTATTTCAGTTATTATATTCTTTATCTCTAGAATTTCTGTTTTTAAAAATTTGTTTTTTCAAACTTATAATTTTGTGTATTGTTTTCCAAATTCATTGAATTTTTATCCAGCCATATTTTCATGTAATTCCATGAACTTACTTAAGAGGATTATTCTGAATTCTTTGCCAGTCATTTCATAAATCACTATTTCTTGGGAGTTCAATGTAGGAGTTTTGTTAAGTTTCTTTTGGTGGTATCATGTGTCCCTGATTTTTTTTTTTTTTTTTTTTTTTGGTATTCTTTATGTCCTTGCCTTGGAGTCCATGCATTTGAAGATGCAGCCACCCCTTCTAGCTTTTGTGTGTTTGTTCTTGGGATGATATAGACCTTCACACCCAAATCTATCCTGGGATTCTGGGTAGGATATCTGGTAGTGACTACTACTACCTAGTAGTAGGTAGGCCTTGCTGTTGTTTTTCCTAGTTAGGCTAGTTTTCTGCCTGGGCTTTGAGGTTAGATAGGGCTGTTGGCTGTATCTTGCAGTCCAGTGAGACCACTAGTTAGGCTCTGTGGTCAGTGTCAGTGTCTGTCAGGGCTCTTCAGTCACTTCTGATCAGGTAGGGTTGTAGGCTGCATTCCTTGGAAAGGTAGTAGTATTGCTTGGAATCTGTAGTTGGACAGGACTGCAGGCTGTACTCTTGAGGCTGGGAAAGTCCCCTTGAGTTTCTGTTCAGCTTCTTGACATGGGCAGGACCAGAGGCCATGCTTCACAGTTATGTGCAGTCATGGGCCTGCCTCCTTTGGCTGGGCTTTAGAACTGCGCAGGGTTATTGCTTGATCATAAGGGTCAGGTGGGGTTAGATACTGGGCTGTGCAGATGTGTGGGAACATGGGTTTTCTTTATGGCATGGGGAAGCCTTATACAGAGGTCCCAGGTTGAACATAATCACACCTCAGATGCCCAAAATTGGTAAATCCAGATATAACCTTAAAAATTAAATGTCTGAGGAACAAAATGGAGTGGTATATCAGGTAGTGTGAAGAGCAAAAGATTGTTAGAACCAAGAGCAGCCAGACTTGTTTGGTAAATGCCAGTGATACTGTATTGCGCATTGCTGATGATAGGTTAGAAGCTTAGTATTTGGGGAGTATGATCTTTTATATTTTTATATGATCATCTATAATGTAAATACTCCATACTTCACTGTAAGAATCAGAAACTGAAATGTAGTATTTCTTAGGTAACAAAACTGAGTGGTAGTATGCATTTTGTTCTCATACAGTAAAACTGGTTGCTTGTCATTGAATATCTTTGTTCTTAGAAGCTTAATCATGTTTGAATAAATGCATTTGAATTTTTTAAATGTAACATGAAAAACTGTGGTGAAAACACTTTTCATGGTTCATTTCCTCTTATATTCATGTTTTCACTAATCTTAATGCTTACCAAAGGGTAACCTGAAAGATGGCATTGTGTACAAGTAAAAAAGAATAAGTAGCTCAACAGACCAGTGAAGCAGAATAATAAGGAATATAAAGTAGCCTGTGATAGAATGGTTATCACGTTAACTTACAATTGCCTCAGAAAAAAATATTTTCCTAAATCATACCCAAATGGGCAGGGGTAGAAGGACAAATGAAATGCTGCAATACTGTGAAGAAATGGTTCTATGTTCATGTTATTGATAAGGAGAGCTTTTAAAATACTGGTTGTAAGAACATCTCTTTCCTATCACATAATGAAAAGATATCTGATGTGATCATGGACAGAGTGATAGGAAAAGTTATATTCCAGCACTACTTTATTTATTTTATATACGTTGTGAAGAATTTGACAATAAAGGTTGAAAAACGTACATTCAGCATATCTTGAACTAATTCAAGTATGCTGTCTTTTTTTTTTCTTCATTATTTATTGAATCCCTGTGTGTACCAGGGATTGTGCTAAATGGTCGGGATACATAGGGAACGTGGGGCTATGTTACAGTGGGGAAGGTGGACAAATAAACAGCCCTAAAGAAGTAGTCAACTGGGGCTGGGGATGTTGCTCAAGCGGTAGCGCGCTCGCCTGCCATGCGTGCGCCCCGGGTTCGATCCTCAGCACCACATACAAACAAAGATGTTGTGTTTGCCGAGAACTGAAAAATAAATATTAAAAAAAAAAAAGAAGTAGTCAACTATGTAATGAACTTGAAGGTGATGTATTCTATGGGGCAAAAGAACAACAAAGCTGGAAATGGGGACTGGGTGAACTAGGGGACAAGGGGGGTGGCACACAACAAAGGTAAAAATGGGGTGTCTGGGAGGCCTCAGTATAATGGTAACATTTAAGCAAAACCTTAAAACCTTGAGAAAGAAGCCATGTGAATACCTGGTGGAAAGCTTCTAGGCCCTCCAATGAGAACAAGGAGGCAGGTGGTAGTGGGACAGTGTAGAAGGGAGGAGCTAGGAGTGGGAATTGGCAGTGGATCATGGGAGGCCTGAGGCATGAATGGAGTCTTTGACTTTTAGTTTTTTTTTTTTTTTTAATAATAGCTTTGTTGAAGTATAGTTCACATGTTAACAATTTGCTCGTAAGTACACAATTCAGTGGTTTTTAATGTAGTCACAAAGCTGGGCAACCATCTTCAAAATCAATTTTAGAACATTTTAATCTCCCTAAAAAGGAAAGTGCATGCTCCTATCCTCAAACACACCCTATCTCATTCGAAGAAATCAGTAATCTGTTTTCTGTTTCTATGGAATTGCCCACCCTGGAAATTTAATATAAATGTAATTATATGATGTGTGGTCTCTTATGATACTTACCAAAAAATGTTTTCAGGGTTCACATGTGTTGTAACATGTCTTAGTGCTCCTTTACTATTTATAACTGAATAATATTCCATTGAATATACTGTATTTTGTTTGTCCACTCATCAACTGATGGACTTGGTTTATTTCCTTCTTGGGTCTACTAAGAATAATATTAGTATAAACATTTGTATGCTAATTTTTGTGTGTAGATATATGTCTTCATTTCTTCACCATGATTGGAATTCTTAGGTCACATGGTACCTTCATGTTTAACTCTGTGACAAATTGCCAGACTGTTTTCCTATTTGCCTATATCATTTTACATTCCCACTAGTAGTGTTGCAGGTTCTGATTTCTCCACTTCTTTACCAATAATGCTTGTCATTATTTGTCTTTTTTATTATAGCTATTCTAGTGGGTGTGAAGTGGTTTCTCATTCTTTTTTTTTTTTTTTACCTTTTTTAATTGATTTTTTAAAAAAATAAAAAATAAATGACAGCGGAATGTATTACAATTCTTATTACATGTATACATCACAAGTTTTCATATCTCTGGTTATATATAAAGTATGTTGATACCAATTCGTGTCTTCAAACATGTACTTTGGGTAATGACGTCTATCACATTCCACCATCAATGCTAATCCTCTGCCCCTTCCCTTTTCCTCCCACCCCTCTGCCATATCTAGAATTCATCTATCCCTACCATGCTCCCCCTCCCTACCCTACTATGAGTCAGCCTCCTTATATCAGAGAAAACATTTGGCATTTTTGGAGGGGGGGTGGATTGGCTAACTTTAATTAGCATTATCTTCTCCAACGCCATCTATTTACCTGCAAATGCCATGATTTTATTCTCTTTTATTGCTGAATAAAATTCCATTGTGTACATATGCCACATTTTAAAAAATCTATTTATCCACTGAAGGGCATCTAGGTTGGCACCACAGTTTAGCTCTTGTGAATTGTGCTGCTATAAACATTGATGTGGCTGTGTCCCTGTAGTATGCTGTTTTTAAGTCTTTTGGGTATAAACCAAGGAGAGGGATAGCTGGGTCAAATAGTGGTTCCATTCCCAGATTTCCAAGGAATCTCCATACTGCTTTCCATAATGGCTGCACCAATTTGCAGTCCCACCAGCAATATATGAGTGTGCCTTTTCCCCTACATCCTTGCCAACACTTATTGTTGTTTGTCTTCCTAATAGCTGCCATTCTGACTGGAGTGAGATGATATCTTAGAGTAGTTTTGATTTGCATTTCTCTAATTGCTAGAGATGTTGAACATTTTTTTCATATATTTGTTGATTGATTGTATATCCTCTTCTGAGTAGTATCTGTTCAGGCCCTTGGCCCATTTGTTGATAGGGTTATTTATTTATTTATTTTTGGTGCTTAGCTTTTTGAATTCTTCATATACCTTAGAGATTAGTGCTCTATCTGATGTGTGAGGGGTAAAGGTTTGCTCCCAGGATGTAGGCTCTTTGTTCACCTCACAGATTGTTTCTTTTGCTGAGAAAAAACTTTTTAGTTTGATTTTATCCCATTTATTGATTTTTTTGTTTTAATACTTGCACTATAGGAGACTTACTAGGGAAGTTGGGGCCTAATCCCACATAATGAAGATTAGGGCTTCCTTTTTCTTCTGTTAGATGCAGCGTCTCTGGTTTAATTCCTAGGTCCTTGATTCATTTTGAGTTAAGTTTTGGCATGGTGAGAGATAGGGGTTTAATTTCATTTTGTTGCATATGGATTTCCAGTTTTCCCAGCACCATTTGTTGAAGAGTCTATCTTTTCTACAGTGCATGTTTTTGGCACATTTGTCTAATGTAAGATAATTGTAATTTTGTGTTTGCCTACTGATAATGATTTGATCATCTTTTCATATCTTTTTTGCCATTTGTGTATCTTCTTTGGAGAAATGTCTATTCAGATCCTTTGCCCATTTTGAAACTGTATTAATTGTCCATTTATTATTGAATTGCTAAATTCTTTATATATTCAGAAATAGTTGCATCCATTAAGCATGTATCCCTTGGTATGCTTAATACAATCATATTGAATAAAATTTGAGTGATCATATTATATTTCCATTATACTGTTGTTATGTTAGAATATAGTCAGCTACATACCAGTTTTAATTTTCTCCTTTAATTTTAAGCTGTATTTAAATAAATTGATGTTTCATTGTTTCACCGTTAAATTAATCATCAAAATGGATGAGGTGTTTAAAATCTATTATTTAATGAATGAACAATTTTTTATAATATGGAACATAGTTTAAAATATGTTAAACTTGATTTTTAAAAAAATTTTATAGATGGAAAAAGTAGAAGCAGATCTCACTAGATCCAAGACTCTACGTGAGAAACAGTCTACGGAGTTTTTATGGCAACTGGAGGATGTCAAACAAAGATACGAACAGCAGGTTGGTTGTTCATTTTGTGATACCATTTAACTTTGTAAAAATTATTTTTAGTAATAGATGGACACAATGCCTTTATTTTATTTATTTTCATGTGGTGCTGAGGATTGAAACCAGTGCCTCATACATGCCAGACAAGTGCTCTACCACTGAGCCACAACCCCAGCCCACCATTTAATTTTTAAAAAAATTTTAAATTTCTTTTAATTAGTTATACATGGCAGTAGAATGCATTTATGTACTTTGATATATCATATGTAGAGGGGATATAATTTTTCATTTTTCTGAGTGTGCGTGTTGTAGAATCACATTGGTCATGTAGTCACATATATACATAAAGTAATAATGTCTGTTTCATTCTACTATATTTCCTATACCCACCTCCCCTCCCTTTACTTTCCTCTACCTGATCTAAGGTAACACCATTCTTATCTAATGCCCCCCACCTTATTATGAATTAGCATCTGCATATCAGAGAAAACATTCAGCCTTTGGTTTTGGGATTGACTTACTTCACTTAGCATGATATTCTCCAACTCCATCCATTTACTGGCAAATGCCATAATTTCATTCTTGTTTAAAGCTGAGTAATATTACATTGAATATATATACCACATTTTCTTTATCTATTCATCTATTGAAGGACACCTAGTTGATTCCATAGTTTAGCTATTGTGAATTTAGCTGCTATAAATATTGAAGTGGCTGCATTACTGCAGTATGCTGATTTTAAGTCTTTTGTGTAAAAAATGAGGAGTGGGATAGCTGGGTCAAATGGTTGTTCCATTCCAAGTTTTCTGAGGAAGCTCCATACTGCTATCCATAGTGGTTGTACCAATTTGCAGTCCCACTAGCAAGGTATTAGTGTACCTTTTCCCCCACATCCTTGCCAACATTTAATGTTGCCTGTATTCTTGATGATGCCATTCTCATAGCAGTGATATGAAATCTTAGTGTAATTTTGATTTGCATTTCTCTAATTGCTAGAGATGTTGAACACTTCTTCATATATTTGGTGATAAATTGTATTTCTTCTTCTGTGGAGTATCTATTCAGTTTCTTAGCCCATCTATTGATTGGGTTATTTATGGTTTTTGGTGTTAAGTTTTCTGAGTTCTTTATATATTCTAGAAATTCATGCTTTATTGGAGGTATATGTGGTAAAGATTTTCTCCCAAACTGTAGGCTGTCTCCTTACATTATTGATTGTTTTCTTTTGCTGAGAAGAAGCTTTTTAATTTTAATCCATCTCATTTATTGATTCTTGATTTTACTTCTTGCGTTTTTAGGAGTCTTGTTAAGGAAGTCAGATACTAGACTGAGACAGTGAAGATTTGGACCTACTTTTTCTTCTGTTAGGTGAAGGGTCTCTGTTCTAGTGGCTAAGTATATGATCCATTTTGAGTTGATTTTTGTGCAGAGTGATAGATAGAGGTTCAATTTTATTTTGCTACATGTGGATTTCCAGTTTCCCCAGCATCATTTGTTGAATAGGCTTTTTTCTCCAGTGAATGTTTTGGGCACCTTTGTTTAGTATAACATAACTGTATTTATGTGGGTTTGTTTCTGTGTTCTCTATTCTGTACCATTGGTCTACAAGTCTATTTTGGTGCCAATACCATGCTATTTTTGTTACTATAGCTCTGTAGTATAGTTTAAGGTCTGGTATTGTGATGCCTCCTGCTTCACTTTTCTTGCTAAGGATTGCTTTGGCTATTCTAGGTCTCTTATTTTTACACATAAATTTTATGATTGCTTTTTTTTATTTCTATGAAGAATGTCATTGGGATTTTAATAGGAATTGCATTAAATATATATAACACTTTTGGTAATGTTAATTACCAAAAGTGTTTTGACAGTATTAATTCTGCATATCTAGGAGCATTGGAGAGCTTTCCATCTTCTGAGGTTTTCTTGAATTTCTTCCTTTAGTGTTCTGTAGTTTTCATTGTAGAGGTCTTTCACCTCTTTTGTTAGATTGACTCCCAAGTATTTAATTTTTTTGAGGCTCTCGCGAATGGGTAGTTTTCTTAATTTCTCTTTCAGTGGATTTATTGCTGATGTATAGGAATGCATTTGATTTATGGGTGTTGATTTTATATCCTGCTACTTTGCTGAATTCATTTATTAGTTCTGGGAGTTTTCTGGTGGAATTTTTTGGATCTTCTAGATATAGAGTCATGTCACCAGCAAATAGTGATAGTTTGAGTTCTTCTTCACCTATTTGTATCCCCTTAATTTCTTTCTTCTAATTGCTCTGGCTAGAGTTTGAAGAATGATGTTAAATACAAGTGGTAAAATAAGACATCCTTGTCTTGTTCCAGTTTTTAGATGAATGCTTTCAATTTTCCTTCATTTAGAATGATGCTGGCCTTGAGTTTAGCATATAAAGCTTTTACAATGTTGAGGTATATTCCTACTATCCCTATTTTTTCTAGTGTTTTGAACACCAAGGTGTGCTGTATTTTGTCAAATGCTTTTCTGCACCTATTCAGATGATCATATGATTCTTATTTTAAGACTGTTAATATGATGAATTATGTTTATTGATTTCTGTATGTTGAACCAACCCTGCATCCCTGGGATAAAACCCACTTGATCGTGGTGCACTATCTTTTAAATATGTTTTAATATGCAATTTGCCAGAATTTTATTGAGAATTTTTGTATGTATGTTCATCAAGGATATTGGTCTGAAGTTTCTTTCCTTGATGTGTCTTGGTCTTGTTTTGGTATCAGGGTGATATTAACCTCAAAGAATCAGTTTGGAAGGGTTCTTTCCTTTTCTATTTCATGGACTACTTTGAGGAATATTGATGTTAATTCTTCTTTGGAAGTCTTGTAGAACTCAGCTGAGAATCCATCTGGTTCTGGGCTTTTCTTTGTTGGTAGGCTTTTGATGGTGTTTTCTATTTTATTACTTAAAATTGATCTATTTAAATTGTGTATGACCTCCTCATTCAGTTTGGGTAGGTCATATGTCTCTAGAAATTTGTCAGTGTCTTTGATATTTTCTATTTTATTGGAGTTTAAATTTTCAAAATAGTTTCTAATTATCTTCTGTATTTCAGACATGTCTGTTGTGATATTTCCTTTTTCATCTTGTATTTTAGTCATTTGAATTTCCTCTCCTTTTCCCTTCATTAGCATGGACAAGGGTTTAATCTATTATATTTATTTTTTTAGTGAACCAACTTTTTGTTTTGTCAATTTTTTTCAGTTGTTTCTTTTGTTATGATTTCATTGATTTTAGCTCTGATTTTAATTATTTTCTGTCTTCTACTGCTTCTGGTGTTGATATGTTCTTCTTTTTCTAGGGCTTGCAGATGCCTGGTTAGATGTAGAACTAATAAATGAATTCAGCAAAGTAGCAGGATATAAAATCAACACCCATAAATCAAATTTTCTGCTATTATAACTTTGAAAAGATTGTGAATTCCTTTGGTTTGTATCTCTGCTCCTTCATCTTTTTATTCTTTTAATGAATGTGCTCAGTGCAATAAGCTTTACTCTTAGTACTGCCTTCATAGTGTCCAGAGATTTTGATATATTAGTGTTTTCATTTACATCTAAGAATTTTTTATTTCATCTTGATATCTTCTGTTATCCATTCATCAATCAATAATGCATTATTAAGTCTCCATTTATTACAGTAGCTCCTATTTAGTATTTTATCATTGATTTCTAATTTCATTCCATTGTGATCTGATAGAATGCAGGGTATTATCTTTGTTTTTTTATATTTACTAATAGTTGCTTTGTGGCATAAGATATGGTCTGTTTTAGAGAAGGAGCCATGTGATGCTGAGAAGAAAGTTATATTCACTTGTTGATGGATGAAATGTTTTATATATGTCTGTTAAGTCTAAATTATTGATTGTATTATTTAGTTCTATAGTTTCTTTATTTAGTTTTTGTCTGGGTTCTCCCCAGTATTGAGAGAGGTGTGTTAAAGTCACCTAGTATTATTGTGTTTGGTCTGTTTGACTAGTGAAATTGAGAAGGGTTTGTTTGATGTATATAGATGCTCCATTGTTTGGGGCATAAATACTTATAATTGTTATGTCCTGCTGATATATACTTCCCTTAAGAAGTTTGGATGTCCTTCTTAGTCTCTTCTGATTAACTTTGGTTTGAAGTCTACTTTATCTGAGATGAGGATGGAAACCCCTGCTTGTTTATGCAGTCCATATGAGTGATAAGTTTTTTCCCATCCTTTCACCTTCAGCCTTTGGATGTCTTTGCCCATGAGGTGAGTCTCTTCAAGATAGCATATTGTTGGTCTTGCTTTTTAATACAGTCTGTCAGACTATGTCTTTTGATTGATGAGTTCAGGCTGTTCACTTCAAAGTTATTATTGATATGATTTGTATTGCCTGTCATTTTGATTTATTTCTGGGTTTTAATTTAACTTAATTTCTCCTTTGGTTGAATATTCCTTTAATGCAGATCCTTACTTTGCTGGGTTTTACTTTGTTGAGAATGTTCTGTAGTGTCGGCTTTCTAGTTGTAAATTTTGTTTATCATGGAAACTTTTAATTTCCTATTTAAATCTGAAACTTAATTTTGCTGAATATAAAATTATTGGTTGGCATCTGTTTTCTTTCAGAGCTTGAAATATATTATTCAAGGCCCTCCTAGATTTAAGTGCATGGGTTGAGATCTGAATTGGTTTCCTCCTATATGTAATTTGATGTTTTTCCTCTCATGGCCTTTAAGATTTTTTCTTTACTCTCTGTGTTAGTCATTCTCATTATAATGTGTCTTGGTGTGGGTCTGCTGTAATTTTGTGCATTTGGTTTCCTGTAAGCCTCTTGTATTTGATTTTCCTCTCCATTCTTCAAGTTTGGGAAATTTTCTGCTGTTATAACTTTGAAAAAATTGTGAATTCTTTTGGTTTGTTTCTCTGCTCATTCATCTATTCCAATAACTCTTAAATTTGGTCTTTTCATGTTATCCTAAAATTCTTGGATATTCTGTTCATGGTTTCTTATCATCTTCTCTGAATATTCAACTCTACTTTCAAGATCATATATTTTTCTCTTCATTGCCTGAGGTTCTGATTTCCAAATGGTCTAGTCTGTTGGTGATGCATTCTATTCAATTTATAATTTGTTTTACTGATTCCTTCATTTCAAGGATTTCTGCTTGTTTTTTTTTCATAATCTCTCTTTATTGAAGTGTTATTTCACTTTCTGTGTTTTTTCTTTGATTTTACTCCTTATACTATCCTTTACTTCACATATCAGTTAAACTATGTACATTCTGAACTCCTTCTTGGACATTTTCTCTACTGTGTTATCAGTGACTTCTTTCATTGAACGATCTTGGTTTATTTGGGGCACTTTATTCCTTTTCTCTTGTTGTTCATGTGTTTCCCATGTAGCAGTATGGATCTAAGGCAGCATAAATTCTACCCTATGGACCTATAGTGTTCCTGAAGGTTTATAGTGCCTCACCTTTAATGGTAAGACCAATATCTATGGCACCCAGTATAAACAATATATAGCCTTAAACCTTAATAGCTCCCACTAAGGTGTCTACTTCTTTATTACATTAAGTCAAAATGATAAGTTCAATTACTATGTATAGTATAAACAGAAAATTTGATAAAACAGTTTATAACTTCTAATGGTGAATGAGAGAACAGAAGTAATATAATATGCGATGTTCGTGATGGAGGAAAAAAGAAGCTAGACTCAAAAATTCACAGGAAGAGTAGAAAAGGAACTGACCCACATTGGCAGTTGGTTGGAGAAAAGTTGGGAAGAAAATCCCAGAAAATAGGCAGGAGAGAGAAAGTATACGAACAAAGAGAAAAAATTAAAGATATAAGAATACAAAAAAATGCAAATCACCATAATTCTTGGATGTTCTGTTCATGGTTTCTTACCATCTTCTCTTCATGGTCAACTCTACTTTCAAGATCGTATATTTTCTCTTCATATGGATTGCATAAACAAGCAGGGGTTTCCATCCTCATCTCAGATAAAGTAGACTTAAAACCATAGTTAATCATTGTCCTCTACAAACTGAGCATTATAAACATCCTGTTCCAAATATGGTAGAGATATTAGTGAATCAAAAATAAAATAAATCTCTATGGAAAGTTGAACTGTCTCCACCAGCATTCAAAAGTCTCTCAGCCCTGTCTCTGACGTCTCTTGACATCACCAGGCTCAGATGAGCCCTCACTGACTCAGTCACTATCCCATTGATCTGGGATTTAGGTACCTCAGGGTCAGCCATACTGCAGTCCCAAGATCTCAATGCTGCTTCTACTTGCAGAGAGACCACCAGGGAGCAAAGGAGCAACCCTGAGATGCAGCAGTAAGAGAAAGGCTACTAGCACTCCCAGAAGGAAGATCCCAGATACCTCCAAACCTGCAGGTACCCCCACAATGGACTTGCAGGTCCCAGCCAGAGTCCCCAGGCAGAGTGTCTTGTGGTGGTAAACCTGTTGGCAACTTGGCCCCAGGCCCTGGCTGGTGTTCCAAAATGGGTGCAAGCCACGTGCAATCAAACCTGGAGTCTCTTGCAGCAGACCTCTAGGCGGTGGTAGCAGTGGTAGTGGTGGTGGTTGGTGGCAGCAGGCAGCTGGTCAGCAGCAGTGGCAGGTGTCAGTAGTGGCTGCAGTGGCAGCTGAGGCTGTGGAGGCAGTGTCACCAAACGATCTCCAGGGGGCAGTAGTGGTGTCCGTGTCAGTTGTACTGGGGACTTCAGTGTCTGCAGTGGCAGCAGGGGCTGCAGAGCTGCATGGGCAGCAGCACCCAGAAAGAAAACCTGTATGGGACCCCAAGGTGGAAGCAGCAATATTAGAGGCAGCTGCATTGGAGGCAGCTGATTGGAGAAGAGACCTCCGGGCATTAGCGGCAGCAACCTCAGTGGCAGTGTCTTAGATATCGATGGCCATGCCGGAGCAGAGACCTCTGGGCACGGCAGTGGCATCTGCAGCAGCAGCATCTCCCACCATTTAATTCTTAACATACATATAATCTATCTTTTAAACACAGCACAAAATCTCAGAATAATGAAATATTACTAAGAGCTTTTATTACCCATGTTTGTAATGTTGAAATAATATTTGTTTTAACAAAATTCAGAAACAGAATTTTAACACTCCATTAAAACTTATTCTTAGGGCTGGGGATGTGGCTCAAGTGGAAGCACACTCGCCTAGCATGCAAGAGGCACTGGGTTCCATTCTCAGCACCACATAAATGTAAAGTAAAGATATTGTGTCCACCTAAACAAAAAAAGAAATAAATATTTTTTTAAAAAACTTGTTCTTAAAGTCTGATAATCTGAATATTTAAGTGAAACATGTAATTCTTAAATTTTGTTCCTGTCAAACGATTAGTTTGACTTTTTCATTTAAGAACAAGTGTTGCATACCTGCTTTGTGCCAGGTACTGTTACCAACACTGAGGAGAACAGGGGTGGAGAGGCAAGTCTCCTTGCCTTTTAGAGCTCACATTTTGGTGATAGTCAGACTTGAGGTAAAGAGGGTCCCCTTATGGGTTTTGCACATGGAGAATGAAAAGCAACATAGCACTGGGCACAGGGTCATTGGAAGCCCTGACTTTTCTGCTGAGTCCAAAAACTAAGAAGGAACAGCCAGTACTCTCAGCAGGAATGGTATTCCTGAGAGGGAACAGCAAATTCAGAGATCCTTAGAAGAGAGTAAGCTAGGAACATTTGTGGCCCAAAAACTGGAATAAAGACCAGGCTATCAGAGTGCAGGGGGAAAGGTGTGGTTTATAGGAGAGCCAGGAGACATGGCCCTGACTGCAGCAGAAGTAGGTTTTTCTACTAAGTGCTCTGCCTCTTATTTAGTTTAAAAAAATCTTAGTTTCTTTTAAAATATACATTTCTGTTTATTCCCATAATACTTATTTAGCTATTAATTTTTACTTATGTAATTTGTTTGTCTTGTTTCCTTAACATTTGGAAAAAAAATAATTAGCTTAGTCACTCAGGATAAGAAAAAATTTCTAAAGATTCTATTTGAATCTTTTAAATCTTGAAATGGGAATAATTTTTTACATTATTATATTTAACCCCCATTAAGCAGGTATTATATCAAAAACTAATTAATCCCTTGTGATTGCTGGATTTTATTTCTTCTACTAATTGACAGCAATTAGTGGCTCACTTCAATTCAGTAAGAAGGAAGTCTGATCTGATGTGTGTCCTCAGGGTTGTTGTTGTTTTAATCTTAAAATGTTGGTAAAAACATCTGGCTTGAGCTGTTTGCTTAGGGATGGTGTAATGGCAAAATAATTATAAAAAAAGAAAAGCTCTTGGGTTGGTCCTTATCAGCTTTTCAGCTATCTTGCTCTATTCCGTATAGTCCAGTCATGCCTATTGTTTAAGACCTAATCTTGTGTTCAGCTCTCATAAAATATTACATGATCTTTTCAATCCACACCAGTCTCTTCTTTCTCTAAAATTAGTTTGATTTTTTTTTTGCCATTTTCTTATTTTGTACACTTAGGTTCTTGTATTATTTGTTAACATATTCACGATGTTTTTATCTGGAAAGCATATTCTACAAGAGAGAAGAAACTTTCTTTTACATTTCTTTAAACTTTTATTATATTGTTTCATTTATTGAGTTCAAAATAGTAACAATTCATTGCTGTTGAATTGATTTCAGTTTTGATCAATAGATATCTCCTATCTTTATATTAGAAGTTAGATTTGATGTCCTTAATTATGATATCAATGAAAATACCACTACTTATCACCTCTGGGTATATGTGGTTTGGGGCTTATATTAGTTTATATTCTTAACCCTAGGTAATAAAAAAATTTTCTCAAGGTCACAAGCTAGATAGTGTAAAGTCTTAAGGAGAATCCAATTTCTGAACCCTCTGGTATTCTTTCCTTTTTAACCAAATAGTCATATGATGTTTCTCTGATACCTTAAGAAAGATTTAAAAAGGATATTAAGAGGTTTTTAATAGTAATAAAACAACTATATGTATAGAAGATTTACCCAATTTCAAAACTCTTCTTTGTTTGCTTTAAAATTACTTTATTATAGTAAGTATGAAGATTGCCAGAAAAGAAAACAGCAAAGCATTATAACTGAATGAAAATAAAAACACTGGGGCTGGCATTGTAGCTCACTGTTAGAGTGAATGCTTAGCATGTGTGAAGCTCTGACTTCAATCCCCAGGACCCCCAAAACACTAAATTTAAAAAAAAGAAAGATAATGAAAACATGACACCAAAAGTATTGTGTGCTTATGTTAGAAAATAGAGGTCTCAAATGAGTGCTAAAATTGTCTATCTTATAGAGCCCTAATATCCAGAGTATACAAAGAACTCAAAAAATTAGACAATAAGAGAACAAACAACCCAATCAACAAATGGGCCAAGGACCTGAACAGACACTTCTCAGAGGAGGACATACAATCAATCAACAAGTACATGAAAAAATGCTCACCATCTCTAGCAGTCAGAGAAATGCAAATCAAAACCACCCTAAGATACCATCTCACTCCAGTTAGATTGGCAGCCATTATGAAGTCAAACAACAACAAGTGCTGGCGAGGATGTGGGGAAAAGGGTACACTTGTACATTGCTGGTGGGACTGCAAATTGGTGCAGCCAATTTGGAAAGCAGTATGGAGATTTCTTGGAAAGCTGGGAATGGAGCCACCATTTGACCCAGCTATTCCCCTTCTCGGTCTATTCCCTAAAGACCTAAAAAGAGCATGCTACAGGGACACTGCTACATCGATGTTCATAGCAGCACAATTCACAATAGCTAGACTGTGGAACCAACCTAGATGCCCTTCAATGGATGAATGGATAAAAAAATGTGGCATTTATACACAATGGAGTATTACTCTGTATTAAAAAATGACAAAATCATAGAATTTACAGGGAAATGGATGGCATTAGAGCAGATTATGCTAAGTGAAGCTAGCCAATCCCTAAAAAACAAATGCCAAATGTCTTCTTTGATATAAGGAGAATAACTAAGAACAGAGTAGGGTCGAAGAGCATGAGAAGAAGGTTAACATTAAACAGGGATGAGAGGTGGGAGGGAAAGGGAGAGAGAAGGGAAAATGCATGGAAATGGAAGGAGACCCTCAGGGTTATACAAAATTTCATACAAGAGGAAGTGAGGGGAAGGGGAAAAATAATACAAGGGGGACAAATGAATGTCAGTAGAGGGAGCAGAGAGAGAAGAGGGGAGGGGAGGGGGGATAGTAGAGGATAGGAAAGGCAGCAGAACACAACAGACACTAGTATGACAATATGTAAATCAATGGATGTGTAACTGATGTGATTCTGCAATCTGTATATGGGGTAAAAATGGGAGCTCATAACCCACTTGAATCAAAGTGTGAAATATGATATATCAAGAACTATGTAATGTTTTGAACAGCCAACAATAAAAAATTTAAAAAAAAAGAAGTTACTGAAGGAAAAAATACAAGCTATTTTCAAAGTTGAAGGAGAAGAGACTCAATAAATATTTTTATGGCTGTTAGAGAACCAAAGAGAAAGGCATAATCCTAAACATAGACATGGTAAACTCGCTGGTTTTAGACCAGTCAAGCCTCAAACTTGTTTTTGTTTGGCCAACCCAGGGTTTCTGAAACCAATTTTTGAATGAGTTGTCACAGTTTAAAATACATACGATTTTATGTAAAAATACACATTTCAGGCTTTTCCTATAACCTTAGTAAATCCGACAATTATAGGCTACATTATCCCTCAGCAGTTATCACACTGGGCCAGTTAAGAAGGAAATGTAGTCTTAACAAAATAAGGCTCTTCACTGAACAGTGTGCATATTCATAATAATTAACATTCATTGGTGTTCAGCTTTTAGAACTAGCTTATGGTTATAGAACACAGCATAAATATGATTTACCTTGCTATTCTAACAGTAAAGGAATAGGTGCCGTATGTTCCTGGAATTGGAAGAAAGAGAAGGAAGTAGAGCAGGGGGAAGGAGGAGAGCACTAAGGTGTGGGAGCCCTAAGTGGGGATTTGAGTTGCTGCCCATGTAATGAAGCAAGACATGCAGATTTTAGTACGTTCTCTTAGCATAGATCAACTGTGGAGGAAATGAGAGGAGCAATACAACTGTACAGTGGAAGAGAGGGAGTAAGCGAGGATGAATGGGCTAAAGTCCCATTTATTAGAGTAGAAAGCCTAAAAACAGTGCATACATTTGGTCATTAATGAAAGACCTATACAAGCTGGGTGCAGCGGTACAGTCCCGTAATCCCAGTGACTTGGGAGGCTGAGGCAGATGGATCACAAATTTGAGACTAGCCTTGCAACTTAACAAGACCCTGTCTCAAAATAAAAAATGAAAAGGGCTGGGAATGTATCTCAGTAGTAAAACACCTCTGGGTTAAATTCCTAGTGCAAAAAACAAACAAACAAACAAACAAAAAAAGAAGGTAGGGAGTGGGATAAGAAAGAGCTATAGAGCTATGCAGTATATTATGTAGAAGTATGGGAAACAGAAATGTTTTTAAAAAGTTGCTGCCAGTACAGGAGTGGATGAGTAAAATCAATACATTGTTGATTTTAAAATTTAATTCATATAGTTTTTAATTCAAAAATTCTGTTTCTTGGAACCTATCCTGTAGAAATATTTATACATGTGCAAAATTATATATATGTGCACATGTGTTTGTGGAAGATTATTTGGAATAATGAAAAGAAGTTGAAAATAAAACAAATGAATCACACTATGGAATACTATGTGCTTATTAAAGAAGATTGATTTGAATCCATATGTGCCAACATATGCAGACTTCTAAAATGTATTGATAAGGGGAGTAAAGCACATCTTAGAACACTTTGTATATTATGATCTCATTTATGTAAAATGAAAACACATGTGTCCTTATCATTTAGTTCAGTATGTAAATTCAGTAAACAAATCTAGAATGGGCATGGAATTATATGTTGGGTATGACAAATTGAGACTTTCATTTTATGCTCTAAATTTTTTTACTTGAAATTTCCCAATGATTATGTACCATACATTACTTAGGTAATTAAAGCATTAGAGTTACAAATGCTAGGAAACAATAGAATGAAGTAAATATAGATTATATTTTACTGTATTGCATTTTAATTGGGTATTAAATTTGGAAGTAATGAAGTAGAAAATAAATTCAAATGATATAATAGGAGTGTAAAATAATCAAAAGATGAAAAGTCTAAAAGAGAAAAGAAGGCAGAAGATAAAACATTAGCAGATTATTTTCAAAGAGACCAAAGACTGAGGAATTTTGCAAAATCTAGTCCAATGGAATTATTTTATCAGAAACTTTTTAAAATATAATGCATGAATGAAGTAGTTAATTTTGGATTAATGTACTGGTACCTGAAAATCATTTTGACATATGGTAGATCATTAATATGTAATTTCACTGAAATATGTTTTATCTGAAAAGCCTAGGAATGTTTTCTACAAAGTTAACATGAAGAGAGGTTGCTTGGGTAAGTAGCTTTAGAAAGTAGGTATAGAAAATTATATTCAGAATTGAAACCTGCCATTGGGAATGAAAGGGACACAGATTTTTTTTTTGTTTAAAAAAATAAGAAATAATATTTATAGCAAATACATTAGGCAAAGTGACACTGATTATTTTTTTATTTTTTGGTACCAAGGATTGAACTCAGGGGGACTTAACCACTGAGCCACATCCCCAGCTCTTTTTTTATATTTTATTAGAGACAGGTCTCACTGAGTTCTTAGGGTCTCACTAAGTTGCTGAGGCTGGGTTTGAACTTGCCATCCTCCCATCTCACCCTCCCTAGTCACTGGGATTCCAGGTATGTGTGCTGTCCCTGGCAACTCTAATTATTAAATTAATAGATATATAATAAGTACAATTAGTAGGTAACTAATTAGCATAAATCATAATAAAATCATTAATGTCCCAACAAATGACATGACAAAAGGAAAGAAATATACATGAAATTAATTGAATAAACAACCACGTAGAAACATCTTCAGTGTTGGTATTAACAACAAAAAAAAAGCATGCTGGATCCATTGGCAGAAAAACAGACATGAAGACCAATGGAATAGAAGATACAGACAAACCCACACGAATATAGTTATCTAGACAAAGGCACCATAATACATGGAGAAAAGACAGCCTTTTCAACAAATGGTGCTGAGAAAACTGGAAATCCATATGTAATAAAATGAAATTAGCCCATATCTCTCACCAGCACAAAACTCAACTGTAAGTGAATCAAGGACCTAGGCATTAGACCAGAGGTCCTGTGCCTACTAGAGAAAAAATAAGTGCAAATCTTCATCATATTGGATTAGGAACCAAATTTCTCAACAAGAGTCCTAAAGCTCAAGAAGTAAAAGCAAAACTGAATAAATGGGATGGCATCAAACTAAAAAGCTTCTTCACAGAAAAGGAAACAATCAAGAATGTGAAGAAAGAGTCTACAGAATGGAAGAAAATCTTTAGCACCTATACTTCAGATAGAGCATTGATCTCCAGGATATGTAAAAACTCAAAAAAAAAATGACTCAGTCAATAAATGAACAAAAGAACTGAACAGTCACATTGCAGAAGAAGAAATACTAATGGCCAACATATATATGAAAAAATGTTTAACATCTCTAGCAATTAGAGAAATGCAAATTAAAACCACACTTAGATATCATCTCACTCTGCTTTGAATGGCTGTAATCAAGAATACAAGTAACAATAAATGTTGGCAAGGATATGGGGAAAAGTACACTCATACATTGCTGTTGGGAATGCAAATTGGTGCAACCTCTCTGGAAAGCAGTATGAAGATTCCTCAAGAAACTTGGAATGGAACCACCATTTGACCCAGGTGTCATACTCCTCAGTTTATATCCAAAGGACTTAAAATCAGCATACTATAGTAACAAAACCGTATCAATGTTTTAGCGGCTCAATTCGCAATAGCTAAACTATGGAAACAATCTAGCTGCCCTTTAATGGATGAATGGACAAAGAAAATGTGGCACATATATGCAATGTAATATTACTCAGCCATAAAGAAGAATGAAATTTGGGCATTTGCCAGTATGTAGATTGGAACTGGAGACTGTCATGCTAAATGAAATAAGCCACCTCTAAAACCCAAAACTCTCTGATATGTGGATGCTGACACACAATTAGTGGAGAAGGGAGAAGGGAGTAGAGAATAGAATTTCATTGGATTAGACAAAGGGGAAAAAAGGAAAGGGAGGGGATAAGGGAATAGGAAAGATAGTAGAATGAATCAGACATAACTTTCCTGTGTTCACACATGATACACAACCAGTGTAACTCTATATCATGCACAACAGCAAGAATAGGATCCTAATTAGAATAAGTCATACTTTGTGTATGTATAATATGTCAAAATACACTCTACTGTCATGTCTGTCTAGAAAGGAGGGGATCAGAAGTTCAAAGCCAGCCTTAGCAACTTAGTGAGGCTCTAAGCAACTTAGCAAGATCCTATCTCAAAATAAAAAAATAATAATAATTAAACCATTAGAATAAAAATTTTACAGAGGGCTGGGAATGTGGCTCAGTGGTTAAATGTCCCTGGGTTTAATCCCCCATACCAAAAAAAAAAAAAAAAAGGCATATTAGATATACTACCTAAAGTTGGAAAAAGGTTAGTGAGATTGGTACTTTTATATATTGCTAGTGGAATGAGAAGTTAATGCAGCCTTTTTAGATCAGTCTGGCAGTATCTACTGAGTAAAAAAAAAAAAAATGCTTATTACTTATTCTGGTTCAGTTACCCTTAACTTTGAACATCAGGCAGAAATAGTGAACAACCAATGTTGATTATTTTTTAGATGCGGAATCATGGTTAATTCTTTTACTACACCCCTGCTTTCTGCATTGTAATGTTTTTACTATAAAAATACATTTATGTTAATTTATTTGGATGTATGTTAAGCTTCAAAGGTTTTCCCACAATGATAAATTTTAAAGTCTGTTTTGTCTTTGTATATTCTTTTTTTTTTTTTAGAGAGAGAGAGAGAATTTTTTAATATTTATTTTTTAGTTTTCAGTGGACACAGCATCTTTATTTTATTTTTATGTGGTGCTGAGGATTGAACCCAGCGCCCCGCGCATGCCAGGTGAGCGTGCTACTGCTTGAGCCACATCCCCAGCCCTTTGTATATTCTTTATAAAAATAATTAACAAAAGTTGGGCCAGGTGGCACATACCTGTAATCCCAGGGGCTCAGGAGGCTGAAGCAGGAGGAACACAAGTTCAAAACCAACTTCAGCAAGTTAGTGAAGCACTAAGCAACTCAGTGAGACCCTGTGTCTCACTGAGGATGTGGATCAGTGGTTAAGCCCTGCTGGGTTCAATCCCTGGTACAAAAACAAACAAAAAACAAAAACAAAGAAAAACTCATAAGAATTTTAAATGAGCCAGATATCCTGGTGCACACCTGTAATCCCAATGGCTTGGAAGGCTGAGGCAGGAGCATCTTAAGTTCAAAGCTGCCTCAGCAATTTGGTGAGGCCCTAAGCAACTTAGAAGACCCTGTTTCAAAATAAAAAGTAAAAAGAGCTAGGGATGTAGCTCAGAAGTAAAGCATTCCTGGGTTTAATCCTAGAACCCACCCCCCCCAAAATAAATAAATAAATAAATAAATAAATAAATGTGTGTGTGTGTGTGTATTTCACAATTATGTGTAACTATAATATACTAATAAAATTGTGAAAAAATGCTTAATAAGGAAAATTGATGAATTCTTTAAAGAAATGATATTATTAACAGAAACCATAAACTATTACATTCATATTTCTGTGTCCTTTTGTTTTTTCATGAAAAAGAGAGAGATGATACAGGGGTAGGTTCTGATAGGAATTATATGAAATATATACAAGGATATCTCAGGTGATGCATTTTTATTTTTATTACATCTGCAGTCCTGTTCATTAGAATCAATGCTGAGAATGCAGATTTCAGCCTGCAACTCACCAAGGAAAGGTAGAGGCAGGAGTATGAGCTAATATATTTTAGGAGAATATTTATTGATATCATAATGTATGAACTTTTTACTTAATCTTTTTTAATTACTCTTTTTTTCAGCAGAAAATTTTATTAACTGGAACAACATTCCCCCTCACTACTACAAAATTTTAGTATTTTTACTGTGAAAGTTGATTATGAGAAATGATGTAAGTAGAGATCTCTACTAGTCAGGACTAGCACATAAAAGTGAAGTCAGTTTAATTACACCTGTGTTCTTCTCTGAACAGGGTAGCCAGGCTGGTAAGGACCAAGGATTAGAGGTAGTGTATCTGTTCTTCACAGAGCCATCTGACAAGGTCCTTCCTATGGGGAAATATGGCTTTGTATTGATACCTTTTTGTGCTTAAGTGATAGTTCAAAGGACCATTTTTGAATGATTCAACTTCAGAGGGTTAGTTATACATAGAATAAGAAAAATCAGTTTCTGAAGATTCAAACAGGTTGGAATTAGGTACGTCACATTTTTTGAGGATGAATATGGAATTCCATGCTTTGGATTAGAAAATCAGTTTCTAAAGTAGGGTGGGAAGCAAGAAAAACAGGCACAGAGGTAAGTGTGGAGTACAGGGGGAAGTGGGACAAGAGAGGTAGTAGAGATGGTCCTAGTCTGTTATTGACATCTCAGGCCACATAAGGAAAACATCAATTCTTGTCACCATGTCTTAAGCAGGATACTGACAAACTTGAACACATTCATGGAATTTCCAAAAGTATAGCAATGTCTGGAACCATGTCAGAGGGAGCATTTAACTGCCAAGAGGAGAGAAGACTCAGGAGAATTGGGTCTCAGAAATGTAAGATCTGTGTTTCCAGAGGACATGAGGCTTGGTGGATGTGACAGTAATCCTAACAGCCAGTGGTTCTTAGGACCTGCTCTACATGTGTTCCATGTGTTCAGCCACCTCCCATCTTCACAGTACTCCCGTGAGTTGGGTACCAGAACTTATTTCCAGCTTACGTACAGCCAGTTATGTAACTGGCCTGGGGTCCCACAAAGTCAAGAGGTGGCAGAGTCAGAATGGTGAGCTCACAACTTCCACTCTAAACACACTACCTTGGTTTTGCAGGGTAGAAATTGAACCTATGTATAGATAGTACCATGAGGAATATTTTGAGTTACTTCTAAGTAGTACTTTCCTACAGAACTATTTGTTTATTCAGAGATTTGTGTTCTAAGAAAGTGTGTTTCCCAACATGAGCATGTTGAAGCATGGGCTGGAGCATTGTGGAAGGAGCTGTGCTTTCTTGGGGGCTGTTTCTCCACCAAGGCCCCTTCCAGATTCTGTGACTTTCTGCTCATTCTCTGGATTGGACTCCACACCCTTCCCTTGTCAGGTATAGACTTTTCTGGTTCCACCACTGAGGCTTTCCTTTGGGTTTCCTACTATCAGGGCTTCTGCCTACTTTTTTGGTAACCATTTAGATGCAAGTGTGACAGGTTTTCTATTCTTTTATCTTATTTTTCTTTAAAACGTAAAAATTTGAAGGTTAAGATCTTAAAATTCTTGCCAGGAGAGAATTTAGGTGCTGACCACCCAGGGTCCTGCTTCTCACACTGGGTAAGGCAACCCCCTGGTATGGGGAGCAAATTGGGTGAATGGGAAGCTGCACATGTGCTTCCTGGAGTGTTCCACAGTCACTTGATTATTTTGTGGGAAAGCAATTAGTTTTACTAGTGAGGTAACATTTATATTAAAACAAACAGACTTTCCTGTTTTGTAAAATGTGAAGTTCCCATGAATTTTTAAGATAAAATAGGACATTTCAAAGAAACTTACAGCTTGCAGAGGCTGCTTCAGGCTAGGCCCTCCAGTCCCACAGGGGGATGCTATTCATTTTCACTGAAGCTAGGGGTACTTTGGAAGAAAAGTTTTAGAAGCTCTTATCTGGTCTAATCTGCACGTTTTATAATGAGGGAATTGACATTTAGAGGAAATGAATGACTTGTGCCTTCTGGGCCTCAGTTTCCTTCTTCACTTTTAAATTTTGAGCCCCTCCCATATAGAAAGCATCATGCCAAGAACTGTAATGGAAGTGGAAAAAAGCAAAATGGTATTTTAAAATATCTTAGCCCAATGCAGGCATAAAGCGTACAGATGTGGAAAGCAAAACATCAAACACATGGGATAAATACTCACACAAATATCCTGTAAAGCCCAAGCTTTCATCAAGATTTCCTGTTTCTTTCCTGTATAACCCATTGGAACAAAAAGACAATTCTAATTGTCTTTTCACAAACCTCATTCATGTTGGAAACAAACAACCAAGCAGGCATGCTGGGATTTCCTGAACTGTGGAATTTGGGTTTTGGCAATCCTATCATATCTTTCTTTAATCTTACACTTTATATCTTCTCTTTTAAAGCCTTTAAAGACAAATGGAGTTCAGCAGATAAACAAGTGGTCAAATTCTCCAGAAAGAATAAATGCTTTTTGTCAGTGAATACAAAGAACTCTCCAGGGCCAGCCTCTTACAAGCCACCAAGCCACTGTTACTCCAAACAAAAACATTTGGTAGCAAAGACAGTGGAAGAGACAAAACAGCAATTAGGCAAGATAAGCAAGTGGGAAATTTTAAATAAGATCAGTTAATTTAGAAAGATCAGTTTATTTAGAAAGCAGACAGCCTGGGTTTTCCAGTCCTTTCTTTTTTAATTGTTCTCTTAAATGAGGCTATTTTGTCTACCCTGCAAAAGCAGAGGCAGAAAGCAAGAGACAGGGGAGATGGAGATGCTCACTGACATGCGGTCTCAGGCAGCGGAGAGTATGGGAAGGACTCTCCCCACAGGTGGAGGTGCTGGCCTGAGAGGAGGGGCAGATGCCCTCTGCTGAACTAGTGAGAAGGAAGAACAGAGGCACAGAAGTGTGGAGACCTGCCCTAGGCAATGAAAATGCTCTAATTACTGAAGGTTTTCTTTGTGGAATAGGAGGCAAGCTCATTTGCCGAGTCAGGAGAGTGGAGAGAAGTGGAAATGGTGGGCAGCTATTTTGGTTGTCACAAAACTGATAGGACTAGAAAAACTCGGTAAACTTTCTTTCAGTATTGAAGTCCCAGGTATGGTTAATAACCATGCATCTGCAAGTCTCCTAAAAATCTCTTCAAAATGGATTTTTATATGATTTATTTCTAAGCATGCATAATTTGTGTCGCTTTTATTCTCTTTGGTGTGCTCTTACTTACCTCATCCTATGCTTTTTAAAAGTCTTTTTTTTTTTTTTTTTGGCTTGGCTTTCCTTTTCCAATTTGTAATGAATAATTTTTGAGCCCCAACAACAAATCAGCCATAGTGCTTCTCAGTGGTATTCAGGCTCTGTTAGATAACTATTTCTTTTAATAACCCTCTAATTCATGGAACTCTGCTATGCCACCAGTCACAGTTGGGTCCTCTAGGCCACAGGCTAAGTACTCAATTTGGCTACCAGGCTGCCAAATCAGAGACCCAGGCAATGAAGCTGTGGAGCCTGGATTTACAGAATGGGTATTAATAGGTAGGGAAGGGCAGTCGAGGTCAGGAAGAAGCTTTTTTCTTTTTTGGCCTGAAATTTTTCTCATTGAGCCTAAAATAATTGCCACTTTTACCTAGACTGGGAATTAGGGTGCAAAGATGAGGCAATTCTTCAGCAATAGTAGAATAAAATGGGTGTTTACTTTCAGAGATATTTTATTTGAAATTTGTTTGGATAGCAATATGGGAAACTCATTATAACCTTTATATATAAAGGAAACAATACAATAAATACATTTAGTATACATTAGAATATAAAATATTGATATATTGCATTCAATATAATATGTATAATACATTTAATATATATTAAAAATATAAAAATGGACATAATGCCTTCTTGGTCAATCACTAACTCAGTTTATAGAGCAACTACTTTGTGCTAAATACTTCCAGGTGCCTAGGAGATGACAGTAAACAAACTGTCTCTCTTAAAATATAAGGTGAGGTAATGGTAATTCTACAAAGAAAATAAAGCTAAAGGGTTTGTCAGTGAAGAGGCTGTTTCATAGAAGGTGTTGTTTTATATAAGGTGTTAGTTTGGTTCGTTTATCCAGTGGAGACTCTGCTGCAGTGTAATACTAAGACCTGAGGAGAGCAAAGGAGGAAGCCACAAAAACCCCTGAGGTTGAGGAGAGAGCACTCCAGCAGAGTCAGGAGAGGTGCAGCAGGCATGCCATGGAGCCAAGGCTAAGCAGGGGGATCGTATCAAGTGCTGCAGACGGTGGTAGTGAGTCTGGGTTTCTTTCTGAATGTGAGAGGAAGTCCTTGGGGGCACTTAAGCAACATCTGGTTTGCATCTTAACAAGATCATTCTGGCTGCCGTGTGGATCATTGATGGTAGTGGAGATGAGAAGCAGGAGGGAAGCTGGTTTGGAGGTGATTCCAGTGGTCAGGCAAGTCACTGCAGTGGCTGGGACTAAGCTGGGTGTGGTGGGGTGATAGCAAGACACCAGATTTGTGGTATATTTTGCAGGCCAGATTTGTCAATGGATGTGAAATTGAGTAGAAGCTAGGAAGAGACTTAGAGGTTTTCCAGTTGAGCAATCAGGTGAATGCTGATGACAGACCCTGGGACATAAACAGAGAAGAAAGGAAGTCCCTGGACAGAGTCGAGTTACACCTGCAATTAGTGATGGGAAGGAGGTGGAGGAAGCAGCAAAAGAGACTAAGAAGGAGCAGGCTGTGAGGAAAAAGGAAAAACTGAGAAGGTGTGACTTCCCAGGGGCCACATTCGGTAGGTTTTATAGGAAGGAGATGAGATCCGTCTATCTCAGGGGTTGCCAGGATGGGAAGTTAGGTAGGGACTGACACCTGGCCGTTGGCTTTGGCCACCTTGACAGGATCAGTGTCAGTAGAATTTGAGAACAGAAACCCAAGTGCTGTGGGTGGAGAGAGTAGGATGTGATTAACCCTTTTGAGTAGGTTTTGAAGGAAAGGGGAGCAGAGAAATGGGGTGGTAGTTAGAGGAGTACGCTTTCAAAAAGTGAGATACAGTAAAAACATGTTTGTTAATGAGATGATCCAACAGAGAAGATGAGATGTTGATGGAGAGTGATGGGGAATCGTGAGAGCAACGTGCTGAATTTATCAAGAGGGGATGGAATCCAGCCCACAGGTGGAAGGACTCAGCTTAGTTAGCAGCAAAGCCTGTAGCCACGGAGCTGTGGGAAGGGCAGGCCCAGTGCAGGGAGACAAGTCAATTTGGTGTTGAGGAAAATGAAGCATCTCTCTTCTGATTACTTCTGATTTTATGTTTTGATTGTTCCTGGATGCCATGTTGTTGCATTCAAAATGAAGAACAGTTACGAAGCCTGTGTTAGGTGAGGGGGGTGATTTATAAGGTGGTTGACCTGTTTGTCAGAAAGTTCCATATTAGATGACGAACTTGGATGATTGTTAAATATTATGTTCATTCAACAGCAGTGATGTACTAGGTTAAGATGAATGCACATTTCATCAAGAACTGAATGTGTCTTAGAGAACAAACATAAGTTAAAATATGAAGTTAAGACATGTTTTCCCCTGCCACCATTTTGAATTTCATCTATCAAAATGAATTTTTAATTATTTCCCAATTTGTTTGGTGTGAATTGTCTATCATTAAACCTTTTTTTTTTAAAAAAAGCATACATTATACAAAGCCTTCCAGAGTTTCAACTGATATGTGGAAGATAAAAACACAGAAAATTATAGCTAATTTTTCAGAAAATTTTAGAAGCAAAGAAGTTATTTTCACTCATTACCTCCAGGTGCCATGTGAGGTATTTTGAAGTGCTAAATGGGAAACATGGTCTTAGGGCAGCACTTGCTTCTGGCACATGCTTCACTCGGCAGCGCGGTCATCACTGGTACCTTCAGGCTTTGGCTCACAGTGCATCTTGAGCTTTGGGAGCTTCAGCAGCCATTGGTCCCTGGCTCTTGATGGTTGATTAGAGAGAAAGAAGGATGAAGAAGCAGTCTACGCTGGTACACCTGGTACCATCTCTAGTTGCAGTGGTCAAAGCAATGTTAAACCTTTAAATAAAGAAAACATGATCTGTTGATCCGAGAGATTTCGTGGAATGTTCCTTTTCTTTGTATCAAATCTTGGAGCCACGTGGGCACCCACAGATTACACATTCTATTTCTACTCTTGATGTGCTGGTTGCTTTTTTCTATCCTTTGTGCCTTTTTCAATTAAGATGTTGGTCGGAAGTCAGACTATATTATAATATTTTCTATACTAAGATGTATTTTTACTGTGACTCCAAAGATCCAGAGCAGTATGTATTATCTTCAAGGGAGTCTTATTTCTCATGTAATGAATGTTTAGTAGCATATTTTACATCATATAGCTGCAATTAAAAGTTTCCAAGATCTTTTTGAAAAGTTATGAGATCAGCTTAGTGAAACCCTGCTAACTTTACAGGAGGCTTTGTATCATTGGAGCTGAATTTCCGGAGCTTTAGATAGTTAGGAACTTATTTTGACATTTCAGATGTGCTCTTTTGCATATGCAAATTTCTCGGAGACATAACTGAATAATGTTAGGTCTCTGTCTCATTAAATGCCTTGGCTTGATGTACCTGTTTATTATTGTGGATCTTAATGCCATAAGTCTTGTGAACCATATCAAAGTAATGCTAAATTTCACAGTCAAGTTAACAAAAGTTTTCCACAAAGAATGCTTAACTAGTATATAGAATGATTCTGAAGTATTACCAGGAAAGATAGAACCCTGTCTTTGGATGGCTGATATTTCAAAGCAGATTGTCTCTTGAACTATTAATCTGATGATCAATATTATTTTGATAAAATTCATAATGTTTGAACTTTTATTAATATTGATTGATTTATTGATTGTTACTGGGGATTGAACTGGCCCTCTTCCCAGTACTTTTTATTTTTTATTTTGAGACAGGGTCTCCTTAAATTACTGAGGCTGACCCCAAACTGGGGATCCTCCTGCCTCAGCCTCCCAAATCTCTGGGGTTAGAGGCGAGCACTACTACATGCAGCTCATCTCTTTTTTTTAAAAAAAAGTATAGCACACTTACAATAGTTTGTGATTTTCCTAGGTAGTGGTCTTCACTGCCACTCCAGTCACTTGACCTGAGGTGGAGGTAGATACTGGAACTGCCTTCGCAGTATTGAGAAAGAATCAAAAGTACCAGAAAAGTGAGAATATGAGGGTGGTTTTGGTGCTGTAGACCAGAGAACTCACCTCTAGGAGAGTCTAGAGTACTATCTTCAGTAGAGTACTGAGAGGCACTCTGGTAGTGGGACACTGATACCACTGAGTGGTTGCATTCTAGAAGCATCCTCTGTATTCCAGGGCTGACGTTGAGAGATTGAGAGATGCTGCTCTGGATCTTTCAGCAGGATGGTAGGGTTCCACAAAGGCAGACAGCATGTGGAGCACTCAATGTATTCTGGAAGGCCAGAGTGATTCCTGTCACTGAAACAAGGCTAACTGGCTACCAAGGTGTCTTGTCCTGTAAGGACTTGAGGTGGGTGAGTGGAGCTTGGTATTCTGGGAGAAGGTAGTCAGACAGCCAGTGAGAATACTAGTTGGCTGGCACAACATCCAGAGCAAGTCCAGAGTTGGCAAGTGTATTTTACATCATATTCCACTTCAGGGGAAAAATCATGGTCTTTCACAAGTTTTTAGATCTAGGTCAGTTCACAAACCCAGGCCCATTTGTTGGAAGAAAGGCTGTATCCCTTGTTAAAGACCCAAACCTGACCGCCACAAGGAAGTATTCCTCCAAAGGGAGGTGATACCCTCTGATATGGCAACTGCACACAAAGAAGAAGGAAGCAAACATTCTACCCAAATCCTAGCTTCCAAAAATGACTATTGTTAATAATATTCTTAGTAGTATTACAGAAATTTCATGAGATTGATAAGTATAAGAATATGCAAGTACAGAGACAAAAGCAATTTTCTTAGAAACAGGACCATGCTTAGAAATAGGACCATTATGTGAAGAAACAAAAAAAAAATTAGTTGAAGAAACAAGAGAAACTGAAAGAGGTTCAGAAAAATATTTCTTTTTTTAAGAAATGATTCCTTAGATTGTTAGGAAGTATTTATTAAAAGTATATTGAATAAATGTTATGGTTTAATTTTGAAGGCATTATTTACCCCCTACACTAAAAACTAAAATTAACTTGCATACAGTTCCTACCTGTCCCTACCATTCTGTTTTGTAAATTATGGTATTATTTGTACATTGTTGAAATATGTGCCCTTTGTATTCTGTTCTATAGTTGTCACAGTTCTATAGACATAGTTTTTTTTTTTTTTCTAAATCTGCCATGTGCTCACCACCAGGACGTTTGGCACAACTCATATCCAAGTTCTTTATTTGGACCTATCTACTGACTACTGAGATTTCATCATTGAGTGACTTTTTTGAGAAGAGCTTATAGTTGTATTCATTGCATTTTTTCTTGCTGGAGAATCATTTGTGTTCTTTTAGCTGTAAAGGATAACTTGACTGGGCATAAACTTCCTTGTTTATCCTTTGTTTCCCTGAAGCTTTGTACATATTGTCCCATTGTCTTTTGGTGCTACGCATTATTCTCAGCTCCACTTTTCTAGTCATCTCTTGTTTAAATGAATCTTATCCTCAATTATTACTTTTTTCAAGAGTGTCTTGGGTTTTTTGAGTTTTTCCATGTTTGAACTTAGTTATAATCTTCTTGAGCCATTATTTTCCTGAATCATAATTAATTTCTCTTGGTATATAGTGTGACTTTTTGATGTACACATTCTGTTCTTCATTCATTTTGTGAAAGTTTCCTGATAGCACATTTGTATGCATGCAGATTTTCATTCTATCTTTCTTCTCTTTGTTTCTTTCCTGGGCCTTTATTATGATTTTCTCAGGCCTTTTGTCTATGTCAGTGATTCAGTCTTTAGCCATTATTTTATTTAATTCTTTTTAGTTGTAAATGGACACAATATCTTTTTGTGTATTTATTTTTATGTGGTGCTGCAGATTGAACCCAGTGCCTCACACCTGTGAGGCAAGCGCTCTACCACTGAGCAGCAGCCCAGCCCTTTAGCCTTTATTTTTAACTCATTATTGTTTTAATTTAGAATTAATTTTGTGACCGAGTTATTTCGATCCTTAGCTAATTCTGTTGTTTTGCCTTCTTTGAGTTCTTTTCATTACATTCACGTTTCATCGAGCTCTCCTATAACTGGCTCTGGTTTTAAAGGTGTACTTTTTTTCTCCCTCCAGAGTGATGGGCCTTCCTTGGTTTCTTCATCCTTTCTTTTTTTCCTCTTTCTTACTAAGTCCACCCCCCACCTCACCACCCCCCACGCACACACACAATGTAGTGTTTTTATAGGTGTCCAAACATGTTTTCCCCTCATCTTACTTGGGCATGAAGTGGGCAAGCTTTGTCGAAACCTATAAGCTTTTTCTAAATTCTAGTATAATATGCATGAATTCTCTTTGACCGATTTTCTGCCTTTATTTTCAGCCTGGTTGTCTTTCTCTGAGTTTTAGTGTGAGAACATAAATATTTTGTGGCTTTTACTTTTCTGTAGTTTGAGACTCAGATAGGGATGGAGAGTCAGAGCTTATTTGATATATTAATGAAAGTTCTAAGCAACCTTTGTTAGAGAAACTGACATATCCTCTGTCTTTTAACAATTTACCAATGCTCTGTTCCAGAGTTCGCTATGCTTGTTAGAGGGTGGTCTCTCGTTTTTTGATGGGAACTCTAAAGCCTGTGTTTTGTCAGAATCAGCTCCAGTTTTTTTCTTTCTCAGTTTTATTCATCTCTGGCCTATAGCCATTTTCACTCTGTACAGTTCCCCTTCTTATCCCCCATCTAGGCAGAAGAAGGAAATGTGAGTGTTCCATCTTCAGTCCATTTCTGTGTAAAATCGGGGTATCCAAAAATATTTCTCAGAATTATCTCAAGTCATCAGTTCTATTTCTGGGGCATGGGGATAAAAAGACAAATAAGTTGTCTTACCAAGTGATGTAAGAATTTTCCTTTTATTTCCTTATCTATCACATTTTGAATTGAAATTTATGGTCAAGAAATTATTTAAAAATATTCTAGCCATATTTGCTGGCACTATGTTCACTATAAAACTGTTAGCAGGTCTTAAAATGTAGATTCCAAGACTCCCAGAGACTTGGTAATCTCTTAGCTGCATCTTTGTCTTCCTGAGCACCTGGAATGTGGTCCTGTTCTTGGGCACTTACATGAAACATCTGTTGGAATGAGAACATCAACAGCTGTAAAATGATTCTAGTCTGTGGTGGAAGACTGTGCTCTCAAGGACTCAGAACTTCAAACCTTCACTCTTGAGTTTCAGATTCAGAATGTATTAGAGTTGCCATTCATTCTATTAGACGTTACTCTTGGTTCACCCAAAGTATGTAGTAGTTCAAGGTAAAGAAGATACACTACTTCTTTTTACTTCCAAGATGTACCTTCAAGTAAGGGACCAAGCTGGAAGGTCTGAAGGACTCTTCTAACATTTGCTTACTTGGAAGAGGACAGGGACCAGTAAAACTTAGATTTAGCACAGATCCACTTCAGTAATTGTCTCAGTGGTTATGAATACCATCATCAATATAGCCCCAGAATATTAGGGAGTTTCCCTTGACCCTACCATTTATCTAGAAAACACACCTCTAAGAGAAGATGACAACTAAGAAACCTAGGCTGAGACCAGAAAGGGCTCATAAGATCTAGGAGTTAGCTAAGCAGTGTTGGACTAAGCAGATAAACCTCAACTATTTCACTTAAAAGGCTCAACAACCTTGAGATTTATTCATTAAGAAGAATCACTGGGCAACAGGCCCTGGCAAAGTAACAAACCAGTAATAACTTAGGAACATTTATCTTTAGAGTTTAAATTTTGTTATAACGATTTCATTTTTTTCTAGTTTTTTTAAATAAAATGAATAAACATGTTTGAACATGGGCAGATCATTGGTCAATTTATAAGAACAATCAGGTTACTCAAATTAGAATGGTACTGTGAAAGTATATTATTACTAGATCCAAAAATGATACAGCATCATTATAATGATTATACATCTAGTTCTGATCATGTGTCTTTGGGGGATTCTGCAATTTTTTGGCTCTAATTATAGGTCATTTGGATACTTGTAAAATATTTTGCTTTTTTCAATTTTAAGTCTTAGTCATTCTCCCATTTTTTGAGACTTCTGAAGATTTCAGTATAACTTCCCCCTCCTACTTTCTTTCAGTGTTACATATGCAAGTGATTTTGACTAAAGTTTGTGATTTTATTATAATGACACTTGATAGTATAACACTGAGTGGAAATATGTGTCCAAGAACTAAAAATTCTTCAACTCAATAATTTATAGCCTCGGCTGCCTGAAAAAGTGCTGTAATAACAATACCATTTTAATTTGTCTTCTGTTGGGATTATTGTTATAGTTAATATTAGTTGTATGACTCAAAGAATAAATCATACACATGTATTGTAAATAATCAAAGAAAACTGTACTACTTGGCATAGTATATGCTAGTAGAACATTTTTTATACAATATTTTTCTTATGTTGCCAACAGAGTAATATGGGAGGAAAACCTGAATTTTAAACAAATTCACTATAAAACACCTTTGGTGTCAGATTAAAAATACTTTTTTCCCATATTATTTGTACATTATTTTGTTCTGATAAGTGTACATGTTCAAGAGTTAGCATTCTTCTAAATAGTTTAATTCAATTATGAATGGTTAGAAATCTATTGTTAATTTTCCAACTCTCTAAGTCACAATAATAAAACATTTAGAAACCTGTTTTAAAGCACATTTAATTTGTGTTTTGATTCTTAATTTGCAATTAGGAGATGAGAATTTCAAATTTCAAAAGAAAATAACTTCTGATATTTAGTGCAGTGTGCATGCCTGGAGAAATGAATGCTATAGCTTTAAGATAAGGTAGTCTGGTGATTCATTGCAGGAAACAAGATCGATTTGGAGCAGGCTCCTACTGTTAGCTTTTTTGAAGATGGATTCTCACGCCGAAAATAACACAACATATTCTAGATAACAGCAGTTTTTCCCCCTGAAATCCACCAAAACTGAAGAAAAATCCAAGTGACTGTTCTTAGCAGCTGTGTGGCCTGGAGTTCACTGGGGAAGCTGGCTTCCTGCAGTCCCCTATTCATCACCTGCTTCAAAGACAGCCTGGCTGGCTATAGTTTGCAGGCCAGGTAGGGTGCCATTGTGCACAGTCTGGGAGGATTAATATCAAAGCTGCGGCAACCAGGCCCTTGGTCTGGGGCTGCCATTCAGTCTAGCAGGGAGAGGCTAAGACTGGCCAAGGTCACAGTCTCCAGTGTGGAGTGGACTGGGAAAGGATCTTGAGAATAGAATGCTTTTTATGAAATCATGGGGCAAGCTTGCAGCACAGCAGGTGCTCTTCTGGAAGACATAACGTGTGTTTATAGTGCTATACCGTGGCTGACAACGAGATAATAGAGCTTCGAAATTTATCATTTTATTTTTAAAAAGACAACTGTATATACAATAATCCAGATGCGTATTTAGCTCAGATCTTTTATTTGAAAATCATAAAGAAAACTGATCGATTTAATTGCTGCTTTTTACATCTGTGTATTTAAGCAAAAAGGAAAGCGTACTGACTATTAACCATTTACAACCATTGCTGATCAGTAATACTGGAATCTTGGGGAGGAAATACCTAGCTTTCGACATAATTTTTTTTCAATGTTCAGATATTCATGTCAACAGATTGCAAAAGGATTTCTTGAATATGCCCAATAGTCTTGAATATTAGGAGGTTTGGATAAAATCCCCCCCACACACACACCAAATGAGGGTATTTCAAGGGTGAGGTAATAATGACGCAAAAATAAAATTTTCAACTTGGACAAATTCGAGAAAAATTAAGCTGTCCATGAGTTGTCATGACGACAAGGATGTTCTGTTGATGAACTGTCCTCCTCATTGTCCAATCAGATAGTAGAGCTGAAGCTGGAGCATGAACAGGAGAAGACGCACCTATTACAGCAGCATAACGCGGAGAAGGGTAGCCTAGTCCGAGACCATGAACGGGAAATTGAAAACCTGGAGAAACAGCTTCGCGCTGCCAACATGGAGCACGAAAATCAAATTCAAGAGTTCAAGAAACGAGATGCGCAGGTAATTACCAATAATATTTGATAAAACGGGTATCTTTTTAAAAAGTCATCAGCGTTTAATGTTTTCTTCTTATTCTTGTTGATGCACGCTGTTTGATCATTTGCAAAACTGACATATAAATGTGATTTTTTTTTTGTTTTCTCTTCCCCACCTCCCCGTTTGGGGGATGAATAAGGCTTTAACTACAGAAACCACAGGTAGCCAGATTAAAAATCCCATGGCGCGCTATAACTTGGCCCCTTTCTTATAATCTTGTCTCAGCTCCTTTCATGATGGTTTTTTTTTAAAGGTATCTACCCCTTACCCCTCCCCTTAGCCTTAGAAAATCCCTAAGAAATATATCAGCCTCACTCCTTGCTTTTTGTTTTAATCTCTGTAGGTAATCAAAGCAGCTGTTTTCATATTTGCTTTTCCTCCCTAGTATTGCTTTTTTTTTTTCATGAGCCTATTTGATTAGATCACTCACATGGTAATTGATAAAATGACTCCAGAGAAGGGCTATTTCCCATCAGGTCTGTTGCTTTTTCCTGCATGCACATACACATGCCTTCTAGCCTCCATCTCTGTAGTCCCTGTTGGAAGCCATTTGGCAGAATAACCCCCAGCTGTGGTAGCATTTGACTCTTCAAACTTATGGATGAAATGTGCACTGTCAGCATGGAAAATTATCTTTATAAATTTCAGATGAAAAAAAATCTTATTGGGTATGTATCTTTGTGGTACAATACATTCTTTAGGGTATATATAATCAAGGGCCTTTAATGTATCCTCTTGAGGAGATTGCTGTGAAATTTTATTAAAGGAAAATTCAAGAGCAATTGACAACAATAAAAAGATAATTTTCTTTTCTAATAAGACCATATCATATACTAGGTCTAAATACCTCTTTTCCCATTGAAATCTAATCATACTAACCACACCACAGATAAGCTTTTCCCCCTATTTGTCCTTCCTCCCAAAATAATATAATTTTCAAACAAAAAAATAACTCTTCTGTTATGGTATATGTTTTAACAAGTCTGTAATTATCTAAGCATAAAAATACTGCTAATTAAATAAGATGCTAATTTTTTGAGTGGAGAGCGGGAGGCAGTAAGGCAAAGAATGGGAGTTATTGGTTATTTTTCATTTGACCTTGGGTTGTCTTTTACTTTCAGAGAATAACTGGTGCAATATAAATATGCTCAGCACAGGTTTTTGGCTGATAATATACATTTGTAGAAAAATTATTTTTAGTTTGTTTTATGGTGGCATGCTAATCTAAAGGTAGTCATTGTAGTAGCTATGGTACTAGGATAGTCATATGGTTCCTATTAAATCAACACACATTATACTTTTGCCATCAACCTCATTAGAGCCTTTTAAAAAATATATGCTGGACTTTTGATTTTCAGCCATACAATTTATTTAGAATATTTTCAAACTTGTATTCTCCTTCAGACATGATGTTAAACCCTACCATTGTCTTGCCATTATAACGAAGGAATATGGGGTCTGAATCAGTAAAGGATCTGTTTGCATACTAAAATCAAATAATGGATACAATAAAATACATTAATTTACATAACTTCCTACCATTTTGGTGCTTGGTGGAAAGCCGACACAAGTGGAGGCCGAATTTAGAGGAAATCTTTGTGATTTTGTATATGCCGGATCTGCCATGTAGGGCGCGGTTCATCCAATCATAACAAAAGGGAAATTTTAGAATTACTATGTATAATTAAGCCACAGGGATTGTATAATTTGGTTATTAATTGAATTTCTTCACACAGAAATATTAAGTATGAGGGCTATATGACCTCTTCAAATGTTGTAGTTTAGAATGTTTCTCGTATTTTGTGTCTTTCTTGGATCGTTTTACTAATTAGAATTGCTGTCATGGGAATTCCAGTAAGCAATGGAAACTTAGGCTAAATGCATTCTTGGCCAAAATGAAAATAATTTTGTGTGTTTTGTACTTAGTTGTTTTTAGAAAATAGTTTTTATAACTTTCATCAATGTTATATTTTATAAATTTTAGCATGCACACCAAAATGCTAATAATTTCTGTATATCTTTCGTTATTCATTGAGGTCATTAATTCAGAGTTTTTTTCAGGTAAGCCCTGAATTTTCAAACTATAGCTCTTCATTATTGTGGTCTAAATAGTTTATTGTGTAATTTAGAAATCTAATTCCATTCACAGATTGCAAAAAATACAAAACAAAACAAACAAACAAAAAAAACCCCAAAATGGACTTTTTTTTAAAAAAAAACAGAAGATATTTTTAAATTCACTGTGTTATTTTATGCAGAATAAAGCACACAACATAAATATTAGATTGCATGATTTTTTTTATTTTAGTTCCAGAGAGATTTGATTTTCAGTTAATGTTTGACTGTTCCAGTTTAGTAATGGAGGCCATTTTGTAAAAAGGGTTATTTGAAATACTTAACCACAAGAGGACCAGTACGACATCTATTTGGATACTATGGCTTTGTTTGCAGCTTCTCTTCCATCAGATTCTTAAGTAAGGGTGATACCCTAAAAATTTATTTTTGGCTTCTTCCAAATATGTGATATAATTATATGCCAATATGAAAGTCATTATTATATATTAACCTGCATTAAGGTAAATCAAACCAACTGGGAATTCCCTTTTGGTGAATATGTTTTACAATTATTAGGTTATTTATTCTAATAATTGCTATTTTATAGAATAATGATAAGATATAGTAATGCATCTCAGGACGGTTAAACATTTTTCTCATTTCATTTGGTATAGTTAACTGATTATCCTGTATATTATATTTTCGTCACACTACTTTGATTTTCAATGGTAGGATATATTGTGTCATAATAATCCCATTTGCTAAAATGTTCATTAAATGTTATTACCCTCATATAGATGTTCATGATTATTTAAGAAAATACACCAGATCAATAGAAATGAAGACATAAAAAGTTAAACCTCATTGTTAAATATTTCTCATTTACTAGGACCCTCTTATTGAAATTATTTTGGAAGATGATTTGATTGATTTTATCACAGTTTTAATATGAAGAAAATTTGTAAATATCAGCTTCTTTTGACGTGTCAATTCTATATGTAATTCTTGTTTTGCCTTTGTGCTGTGCTATAATGATAGAATGTCTACATTTTATCTTGTTGAATTTGAAGAAAAATAGAACGTAGGTTCCTTGATCCCTTAGTTGTCTTTTTCAGATCCTGAACCATTTAGAGATTGCTTACTCTTTTATGTCTGTTACCTATGTGAGTGGTATGTATGAATACTGTATGACTGTTACATAGAACCTTTGTGATCCGCCCCAGAAGTGATGTCACTTCTAGGATGGCTATGTGACCTGTTGTAGTACAGAAAGATCAAGAAGTCAGGGTAACCAACAGCTGTAGTAAACGACCCTTGGTATCTCTTAAATTGAATATGGCATTCTTGGAGAAGGTTATCAGCCATATCTAAAAGTACATTGAATGTAGCACTTGTTCTAGGGTTCTTGTATAACATTGGTATCTAAATGCCTTTGATTTCTTAAGCTGAAAATCGTGATTCTAATTATGATTCAATAATTTTTGCATAGTAAGTGGACAAATCATCTTGATTTTACTATATTGATTTTGTATTGAGAGGCTGAATTTATCACTGATTCTAAAATGTGGAATTTGTAGTCTCCTCTACTTAAAGAGTTTTTCTGAAGATTTTTTAAAATTAGGTTTTAATGCTATTACCATACTCTCCATGAATTTGAAAATATGGGCATGAGGCATAAGTCTCCATTTATAAACCTGTTGTGTGTATATTGAGGTGATTAAACACAGCTACCATTCTTCCAAGGTTACTAAAAGGACAAATTTAAAGTATGTATGGTCTGAACATCAATGGTATACCTTCCTATGTACATGGTCTTTGAGCTCAATAGTATTTTTCTCTTGAGAGTATTTGATTTTAATTTCTTTATGTGCCTTCTTCTTTTAAAAGGGATTTAATGCAGTATTTTATAATAAACATATACTTAAATATAATAGAAACTAATAATTAAGTAGTATATGATATATAGCCACATTATAAAATTTATACTTTAAAAATACTACAGTTAAATGTCATTATAAAATTTATACTTTACAAAATACTATAGTTAAATGTCATTTTTACCTTGGAACTTGCCTAGAAGCCACAGCAAAGAAGGAAACATGATGAACTGTGTGATTCTGTTTATGCAATGAAAGATATCTTAACTTTGCCCCTAGCTCTCAGCTCTGAGAGAAATTTATGGAACGGGACTAAATATGAACAACATTGACCAATAAATGATGATATTCTTTGCATATTAAAACATTCACAAATAACTCTGTTGGGAAAACTTTAAATTCTTAAATTTTATAAAATGTAATAAACAAATTTTCTATTAATGTGCCAGACTTTCACTCAATTTATTGAGACTACAATTATTCTCAAAAAACAAAGCTGCTTTGAGAGAGATAATTTTTTTAGATATTATAAATCCTAAGAAAGTACATTTTAAGTCACAGACTTACCAAATTCTAGTATGATCATTTTATAACCATTCTTGAAACCTTACAAATTATCTTTAAAAATTAGAAACATGGCTGAGATTAGAAATAGTTTAGAAGCTAATGCCCTAAATTAATTTTCAAGTGTGTTACTCTCTTATATCAGATTCTCTTGTCCTCTGAATTTATGTTATGAAAAACTATAATAGGAAATTTTAAAAATCAAATGATAATTCATTTCAGAAATAAAATATTTGTATACCTTAAAATGGCTCACAAACCTTACTTGCCTAATCAAAATACTATTTCATCATTAATATTTATTTATTACTGTAATTTCTTTTGTTCTGAGGTAGTAATGATTTTTTCTTTCTTAGGGTCAAACTGATGTGATTGCTGGGAAAAGCTCAACTATGGGAGCTATATTTCCCCCCCAACCTGTGGGGCTCTCACTGCTAACCCTGGCAACCCTGCTTTTTGTTTCCCTTTTCTCCCTGTTGACACACAGTTTCATCAGGGTGGTTGCCTGGTGCTCCAGCTGTGTACACACCAAACTTTGATACTTATCCCTGACTTACCCAGTTATTTGTATTAGAGAGAAAGTGGATTGGAAGTGAGTGTATTTTAAGTATTAAGGGGGTTTACTGCAGTGGACCACATTTAATTTTCAGTCATTAGAAAGTTGGTAGGAAAAACTTTTTAATTCTTTACATTTATTTTGCTGAAAGAAAAGACTTTGGGAACAGATTCCTGATAAAACCACACATTAAAATTTTCTATGTATTTTCTTTAGATGAAGTTTTTTAAGAATAAATTTTTAGATATTGATGGACCTTTATTTTATTCATTTATCTATATGTGGTGCTGAGGATCGAACCCAGTGCCTCACACATGCTAGGCTAGCAGTCTACCACTGAGCCACAACCCCAGCCCCTAGGTGAAGTTTGTATATTATTATTTAACTGCTGTATTTAAGGCAGCCCAATAACTTTCTATATACTTTTAAAATACAAATAGAGATTCTCCTAATGAGACCATTTTAAAAAGCCTATGGGGGAAATACTGTTTTTTCTGACACCAAATCATAGGTCAGATAGAATTTATCAAATAGAGAAGGACAAAAATTCTTCTCATATTTTAGCATAGATACACTGAAGGGAAGATTTAATTTATTAGTATCCAGGAGTGGTGCATCTCATAGTATTACAAATGGATTTTATAATATGCTTATTGTACTTATGAATTGTCATATAAGTTAATATTTATACAAATGTTGTTTCTTATGTGCTTAACCAGAAGAAAATATAAGAAAGTGCCATTTCAAGTAAAGCTTATGTTCTTTGTAGGTCACCAGCTTCTTTTTCTATTATAATTCTAAAAATTCTGTAAGTACTTTTATTTTACAAACACAAAAGTAGCAAATATGCCTATAATTAAAGTATTACGAATAAGTCACCTTGGCCCTCATCATGGAGAAAATTAAGTTTAAAACAAAAATATAGGCTGGAAAAGAAAATTTATTCCTCTAAGAAGGAACCATTTGTAGAAGTATTATACAGTGTATCTGTAGCCCTGTGCACAGTTTTTAAATGTGATAGTTACCATGGAAACCACATTCTATGGTATGTGGTCCACTTTTAGCTAAAGAATATTCCTTTAAAGGCAAACCTCCCAAATAATAACATGTAAAGTATTCCTTTTGAATTAGCAATTTTATATCAACTAACAGTCATTTCTTTTAAAAAAATTCTGTCTTTTGTTCTCATTATACTTAATGGATTTCTTTAGAAATACTAGAATTGTTTTTGTAAAAGAGGTAATTAATTGCTGGAGATACTTTAGATACAGAGTATAATGTGATCACTCTGCAGTGGTAAAAATGAGGATGATTGCAAGAAGCCAGGAATCATTGCATAAAGGTTGTTCTGCTAGATGTGAAGGTTTTAGTCATATCAATTATCTAAGTATCTTGAAATAATATGGTCAGATTAAGGAACCTAAAGAGAGGACTACATCCAATCGTTTTCAATTTATAGATAAAGAACCTATAATTCAAGGATATTATCTTGTTCCAGATCATACAACTAGCAAATCAGGACTTCTTTATCTTAAAGCAGTGCTCTTTCTTGATATCACAGCCTCCTCCAAGAAAGGTTTTAGGTTTTGGGGAAGACTTGGACAGGCCAAAAAAAGGGAAGAGGGTTACGTATGATTCTTTGCCTGGCACAGGAGAGACACTGATACTCCTTCCTCCTTGTTCACAGTATTGAGCAATAGCTGTTACATTTCTTTCTGTGATTTGCAATACTTGATGTTGCTCCAAAGTCATAATTCAATAATGATGGGTTTTTTGTTTGTTTGTTTTTTTTTTGGCACCGGAGATTGAAATCAAGGGTACTTGACCACTAAGCCACATCCTCAGCCCTATTTTGTATTTTATTTAGAGACAAGGTCTCACTGAATTGCTTAGCGCCTCACCATTGCTAAGGCTGGCTTTGATCTGAGATTTTCCTGTCTCAGCCTCCTGAGCCACTGGGATTACAGGCATGCACCACTGTGCCCAGCAATAATGCTGTTTTATTTCCACTTAGTAACTAGCACCTCATAAACAGCACTGAATTTTTATGTTTGTGTATGTTTAACAGCAGCAGCGGCAACAGTAACAACTAATAGTTATTGTGTGCCTTTTGTGTACTGAGCTCTCTGCTAGGTCCTTTTATTGCATTATCTCATTCAACTCTTTATGAAAATGAAATTTCCTTCCTATAAACTGTTTTGACCTTGCTACCTGGGCCAGAAGAGGACCCATTTTATTGATAAGAGAAAACTCAAAGCAGAAATAAACTTTTTAAAGTTATATAACTAGTAGTTAGTGCAGCTGGGACTCTTGGCAAAGTCTCCTGCGCCATATGCCTCTTACTCATGGAACATGTTGTCATTGAATTTTATGTATCCCCATAAATCCATTGTATTTCCAATTTTGGATTGTCCATGTAGTATTAGATTTAAAGAAGTAGTACTCACAGCTTAGACTATGTAAATCCAAGTCAAGTTTTAGCCAGTAGTTTTAATCTTTCTCTAAAACCACAGTCTGTGACCATCTGTGTGTGTGTTTGTGTGTGTCCCCCCCCCCTTCTCTCTACTGGGGATCAAAATCAAGGGTGCTATCAAATTCAGGGGTGCTTTACCACTTAGCTACATTCCCATCCCCCTCTCCCCTTTATTTGAGGCAGAATCTTACTAATTGCTAAGGCTGTCTTCAAATTTGAGATCCCGGCTGGGGTTATAGCTCACTGGTAGAGCACTTCCTTCATATGCGTGTGGCACTGTGTTTGATCCTTAGCACCATATAAAGATAAATAAGTAAAATAAAGGTATCATATCCATCTACAGGAATGTGCCATCAGGCCCATCTCATTTCCCTATTTTGAGATAAATTGAAGTATGAAGAGATGTGCATTTCTTAATATTTTCTTTGGAATATATATTTTCCCAACTTTTAGAATTTATAGAATGGAAAAATAAATGTATTTTTAAAGTAGCTTAATTTCTGGTTTTCATATTTTACTGAAATAAAAAGGAATGTCCACAGTACGACTCAATAAGATTTAGGTTAATGTGATATACCAATCTTTATAAAAACTACGTAAGAATTTGCATTTGAAAATTGGTGATGTATGGTTTGTTATAAATGGTTTACTATAGGTAAATGTATGTTAAATCCATATATTAATTTGGAATATTACATATCCCATTTATTTTATGGAATGAATTTTTAAATCTCAGAGAGTTCTGTGTTCATATTATTTTCCTAAAGAAATCTAAGTTAGAATTTTATTATGTGACAAAAGCTAGTCAATAGAAATGACTATTAGAAATATGGTCAAGGTGGTTTAATAAATTATCTAGACACTTTTTTCCATGAAAAAAAACAAGGAATGATTAGTGTGTTTCTTTTAGACTCCTTAAAAACAACTTATGTTGATGTAATTTTGACTTAATTCTAGAGACATTTTGATCAAAATTAAAAGTCTAAGATGATTTTTTAAAAAATATATGCTCCAGCATAAATCATTATTCTACATGCTGCATACCGTGTCCAGTACAATCATGTCAGTGGACATGGCATGCAGCATGTTGGATAATAGGGAAATATAATAATAGTAAAAATAATAATAGGGAAAAATGCCATTAGTTATTTCTTGCATATTGTCCTTCCTTCTTGTCCTTTTCACCCTGCTGCCCCAGTGGGCAGAAACTACCACTGAGGAAATACTGGATGAATAACTCTTCTCCCAAGATGTCTTGGAAAATCCATTTTTGGATTTCCAACCCAGTATGTTCTGTAGGAGACATCACTGATGCCTTCATTTACATATTTGAGGTAATTTTTTTTTTTTGTGACAGAGAGGTTGAAGCCAGAGTGCAAGAAATGATTGGCAAAATGATGATATCATTGAATGTTCAAAGAGCTAGCAAATTGAAGCTTATTAAGCTGTCATTTTGTCTTCCATTCAGGACTAATTGGAATCATGCCTAGTTGCATGATTTAAATGATATTTAATACCTGAGCATTTTTCATGACAAAAATGACAGAAATTGATGTTAGGGAGACCTTAAACTCCTATTTGAAGAGGGGTGCAAGGCATTACACAAAAATAATAGCCTTTAATATTTGTATGCAGAAAATATTTGAAAAATATTGTCCTTAAGTGGAAACTTTCAGATAATGATAATTGGCCTAATTGAGACCCGAAGTATTAAAATTGGTGGGTTAATGTGAAACTTGAGATAAGTTTTTGAGTTGAAACCAATATTAAAATTTAATGAAAAAATTATTTCACTTGTTCTAATAATAATAGTTTTAAATTATCTCCTGATTCCTCCAGTGCTTCTGGATATTTGTGTCCTAAAAGGTTGTGAAAGATCACAAGAAATCACAAGCAAACAATATAAAGTTAGATTTCTGGAGTTTAAAAATATATTATTTGCCCAGTCCATTTGGATTTGTTTTGATTAAGCATGTAATCAAGGCCTATATTAGTGATATCTAAATATGAGTTGATGGTGCCCTTAGAGAATTAGGTTGACTGCACTATGTGACCTGAACCAGAGTCTCTTTCCTTGTTTGTGGGGACAGTTACACTATAGCTTCAGTCTCTAAGGGTGTGTGTGTCCCTCCCACTGATAGAGTGACTCTGTGATGCAGAGGAGCTTTTAGTGAACAGGGGACCAATACTCTGGCAGGCTCAGTGTCTCAAGACAAGGTACTTTTCCAGTAGAAAGACTTGAAAATTGCATGTTTTTTCTAAGGTTAAAATGAGATTGATGATTAGTTTGTTTATTCCTTTAAACAATACTTTTAATGATCTGATTTATTTTGTTTTTGCAAAGATGTTATTCAATGTGCAAAATGCGTATGTCACAAATATTTCTTGAAAATCCAAATGTTTGAAGTGTAAATGTTATCTTCACTTATGGACAAGTTATATGATAGCCCCAGAAAGAATGATATTAGCATAAGAAGTGAAATGTGAGGGTTGAAATCTTTTTGTCTCTCAGTTATTCCAAAATTACTGTTAGAGCCGTTACCATGCAAAAGCCATGAATTCTAGAGACACAGTGTGTTGTTAGCTCTCCTATTAAAGCAACTGGACTATGCAAATAGTGTTTCAGGCTTTGGAGACAACATGGAAATATACTTTTGGACTTTCATCTCTGCAACTACTTCTAGTGATATTCAATAAAAAATTGCTATCGCTAGAATGTTGGTGCTTCTTAAAACAACAGCATTCAACTCAGAAGTAAAAGTAGTAGAATAGATCTTCTCATGAAAATTATCATTAACCTGATTGCTTTGGAATCTCACTGTTCCATAATGATATTGAAAAATGGAACTCTGAGGCTTAAAAATTTATAGTTATGACTCTTCAGATGATATATAAATCAGATTTATAAAATCAAATTTATCTCCATTTAAGTTTTCCTATCTAAACATTGGGAAGAATTATATATGTGGAATTTTCTTGACTTCAACTTTCAACTTGATTAATTTATGCCATTAAGATGTCTTGAGTGCCTACTCTGTGCCTGGCCCTGGCCTCACTATGGCAGTGCAGTCGTAGGCTGGGTAACCAGTTGGAGTGGTCTTAGTAAGAGGTAATGAGGGCTTAGCTAAGACAGAAGCAGTGGAGGAAATTGATGTGGCAGTGAGGAAGAGAAGAGACCCAGAGCTATGGTTTGACATGCCCCAAGACATTTAGGTGTTGAATCGTTTTAAATAAGTGGGACTATGGCCCTGAGATTCAAACGAAACTTCTCCATCCCCATTGGAAATCAAGACATAGAATCACAAGCATGGAATATATTGTATACCTATGTGAAGGCAAGATCTCTCTCATATGGAGGGGGAGAGAATGAGAATAAGAGACACTCACTGCTTAAAGAGAAGGTGGACATGAACACTGAGAAAAGGGGTCAAGAGAGAGATGAACAGAACCAAAAGGAAGTGGTATTTCAGAACGCAGGAAAAAAATCCAAAACAATAGTTCCAAACTCCTACATTGGTCTGAGAATTTGAACTGGGCAAATTTTAAAAATATCCCTATCAATGTTAGTTTATTGTTTCTTTTTTTTTTTTTTTTTTTTTACTAAGGGGTACATAGCCTTGCCGGGGGCTATGTGGCCAGGCTTACAGAGTGTGCTGGCCAGAGATAGTGTGTATATATATATATATATATATTTTAAGAGAGAGTGAGAGAGATAGAGGTAGAGAGAGAGAGAGAGAATTTTTTAATATTTATTTTTTTTTTAGTATTTGGCGGACACAACATCTTTGTTTGTATGTGGTGCTGAGGATCGAACCCGGGCCGCACGCATGCCAGGCGAGCGCGCTACCGCTTGAGCCACATCCCCAGCCCAGTTTATTGTTTCTTAAAACAGAAGCAGACCACTGCACTGGGTGAACAATCTATGAAAACTGACCCTTCCTCATAGAATCCTGCATGTGGACATGAACTTTGAGTTCAGGGAGTCCATGAAAGAGGTTCAAATATGAGACTCAGATGAATGAAGCAAACTGGGCCATTAGTGGCCAAGTCAGGCATGATTTACAGGTGGGCATGTTAGTAATGTGGGAAGGACCCACTGAACGCCCAGCTCAGCATCTCCAGTCTCACTGTTTCTCCAGAAAACAGTAAGGTTTCAGATCTGGAGAGTTCTGCCAAACTTAGGTACTGAGAAGGGTTTCATATCTTACCTAAAAAAGTAGGATTGACTGTCAGGATCACCCAGTAAGGTACAATCTCAGTTCTGGGAGGAAAAGGAAACAGGGCTTTTCTGAGCCTATGAGCCAAGAGTATGAGGATCCTTTAAGCTTGGAGGGAGAATATATCTAGTATTAGATGACAGGTGAAGAGGAGGCCACAAGCTTGTGGAAGCCCTCCCCAGAAGGGTCTTTCCAGGCAATTTAGCAAGTGGAAAAGAACATTACACATGAAATGGTTGCTGTTAACTGCTCATCTGTCCCATACCCCCAGGCTTAGAACACTGTGTGTGTCTGAGGGAACTAGGGAAGTCTTCATAAAAGGAAGGATTTTATGAGCAACATGAGCAATGAGCAACATTGAGCTGAGGAAGAAAAAAAAATCTAGATACTATTTTATGAAATTGTTTATGATTATACTGTGCCCATCAAGTTGAAATCCATTACTCTAGAGAAGTGGGAATTTTGATGGATGGAAAGAAAATAAAAGGAGAAGGAAGAGGGATGTTGTAGGAAGATGTCTTCCTGTGGGAGTTTGAGTGAAAAAATTTGGACATGTGGAGGTGAGTGGCAATAAGAAAAGGGAGGGGTTTGGAGAGTGCAAACAAGAAGGTAGGAAGATGTTCAAAGCAAGCTTTATCTAGAGTTTGTAAGGCCCAAACTGTAGTCAACTAAAGACCTCAAGGAGACAGGCCCTGCTTTAGGGAAACAAACCCAGATACTCCTATCCTCATAGAATGCCTGGGGGCAGGTGAGAAGATGGCTGGTCAGCTTCTTCAGGGTCAGGTTGCAGGCCTGCACAGTTCCAACCCTGATACTCCATCTGCTAACCTGCCTCCAAGGGTGTCCTTGCAGGATTGAGTTAGCTGTCAGAAAGCAATAGGTGTATGCTGCAGAGTTCAATGAGCCATGGCCATGTAAGAGTCCAACATGAGGAGTGGTACTTATGAGCCCTTGGTCTTGGAAAAGTGGGAAATTTCAACACCCACTTTGGAAACAATGGCATTTTCATTAAAGTACATTAAAGTATTTTTTGTATATAGAAATATAAAAATTTTCAATTATAAATGAACCAATTTTATTTTTCCTTTGTATCATCTGGTTTGAGAAAGGAAATTGAGCACATATTATTTGACAAACATTTTCCTGTGTTCTCTGGAAGAGGATGGACACTATCTCAGTTCCCACAGACAGGGAGGCAGACACAAGCTGTGCAGCTCTCAGCAAAAGGCTAGGATTTGAACCCATATCTGTCCAACTTACAGCCCATGAACTCTCTCCCCTGCACCCCATCATGGATGTAAATTATGGGCATCCGCATTGGCAGGAAAGCCCTTTTTTGCTACTCCTCACTAGAGACTTGTTGTTAACATTCATGAATATCGTGAGGGTAATTTCACAGAACAAATCAAATTGACATGTCAGAACTACTTCGAAGGGCAAATGCTCTTGAGTCCCTCCCCTAAATCTTAGTGAAGTGTCCCTCAGCATTTTACACTGGGTATGACAGCTCTTTCTTTTTGAGACATTAATATCATACTGTATTTATGGCTGTGATCCCCCGCCCCCGTGCAGCTCTTTCTCTTCTGAACCCTATGGCAGCCTATGGTTGTTTAGATTGAGCTCAGGAATGTTTTTTAAACATTAATTTGGTTTGACATGACTTGGTGTGCAAATTAATTATTCAGGCACATATTGTTCCATGTACATGAAAAGAATGAAATTGTAGTGAATTGCATTCTAACTACCACATGTGAATTGTAATGTTACTAGCAATCAGACTATTAAAGAACAAAAGCTGGCAACATATAGTAACTCTGAATTGGACCAGTCCCACAAAATTAGCATAAATATGTGAAGCAATCAGAATAGTTTTGGACATCCTAGGAAAGTGTCCCTGTTCTTATCTAGCTCTAAAAGAATGTGAAATAAACTATTCATTTAACCAAGTATAAAAATATGTCTGCTATGCAGTTATAATCATGTGTCATTAATCTGAAAATACTGCAGAAACTCTGACAAATTAAAAACACAAGGATGTGTCTGCAAGGGTTTTTTCAGCCATTAAAAAGCTGCTTCACCTCTCAGGCAAGCTCTTTTATGGCAACTTCTTGCTCAGTGTACTGACATCTTCAAAGGCTCTGACATCTGTCGGCCTTTGAACTACCATTAAAAAATATTATCCCATTTCCATTCTTTTATGCCCATTTTTTTAATTATAGCCCTTCTTTCAAGTTGGGAACATGGTTGGTTTAAATGATGCTGTCCTTTCGTTTTCAGCCACCCAGCTGCGGTTTGAATAAATTGATGTAGAATCAAAGGCGGGACTTTAAAGGAAAAAGGTTTGATGGACTTGGACTCCGAACCAGATGAGGTTTTATGATGAAAAGGGTTTAATCCCAGCACAGGCATTGCTTCTATCAGTTGAGCAGTACAAAGCAATTCATATATATAGGTTCACGCGAAATGATCTATTTTTTTTAACAGCACAGATCTCTTCAGGACTTGCAAATGTGGCATTAGCTAATATTCAGAGAGCTGATTTCCTTTCATCCACCAGAAGCTTATGATTATAGTACAGTTCTCGAATTGGAAATGAGAGCTGCAACACAGATTTAAAGCTGTGCTGTCTGATTTGTATTCAATATACATGTCACTGCGGGACAGGCTAGTCTGGGCCAAGCTGGTTCAATACAAGAAAAAACAGTTTCATCATCTGAGATTCTTAGTCAAAAATATCACCAGCTAATTAAAACAGCAGTCCATGACTATTAGTGAGGTGTTTGGTTGAATTGGTATTTCTTAAAATTTGACAAAAATTTGAAGATGCATTCCCCTTTTTATTACATATTCTTCTTGCAGTATTAATGTGTTCAAGTTCATTGCAAGGATAATGAAGTGTAATCAATTAACTTAAACCATTTTTTAAAAAGAGAAAACAACATAATTTTAAAACAATTACTTGTTTTACATTAAAATAGCTCCCCTTATATGATTATTGGCCTGGAAAAAAAAAATCTGTGAAAACAGATTTCAACATTGTCTTTGCTCCATTTACTATTGAATAAATGTTATCTTGAGGCAAATAGTTAAGTAATGAGTAAGTAGTTTAGAATAAGTATAACCTAGAACATAGATCCAAGTTGATTTTATGTAAAAAATGATTACTTTTGATTATTCTAATAGTAATTCAGGATAGTAATCCATTAGAAAAATTTCTCAAGATTATGTGCTCCTGCTTTCCATTAGAAATTTGCCATTTCTCAGAATTAAAAATGGCCATTTAGTTGTACAGATTTAGCAATTCACTGTTTTTTCATCCATCCCAATAGATGTATAATTTACTATTTTTTCATGTTTTTCAAATGAAACTGTAATTTAATATTCAAACCATACTTAGAACAAATACTGAATATTTATCAATTCAAATTAGCAAAACCTAAACCCTTTGGAAAACTTCTATAGATGACAGAAAGTGGTATACCTCTTATTCTAGAACATTTTATTATTTTTTCTTCTCCTTTGAAGAAAACATGGGAAAAAAACCACAACCACTTATAATAAATATTATCTTGAGCCAAATAGTTAAGTAACTGAGTAAGTAGTTAAGAATAATTATAAACCTAGAACATAGATCCAGGTAGGATAGGCTTTATAATACGATATAGGATTTGCCATTTTACCTACTCCTTACATATATTTTGCAGATACATAGAAGTTTACCAAATTACTTGGGAGGAGTTGGATCCTCTTGGTACAATCACCATTGTGTTTCACTCTGTAATCCTATTTTAGCTTCCTCATTTTTACTACACTGCTTTTCCCCCTGTATCAAGGTTCATTCTCTCCTACCCAATTATGCCTGTGTCTTCCCACTTAGCCCTGGTTTTCCTGCTGCTGCGTTCACTTTTCCATCTCTGCTGCTTTGTTCTCTGCCACCTCCTCTACTTTTCAAATATTGGAGTCTGAGTCATTCTTCTTCTTTTTTTTTTCTCTCTCCCTCTTTATGCTTCTGTTAAGTGGTCACCTGCATTCCAGCCAGCGGTCTTAAATAATAGCTATATGCTAAAGACTTCAAAGCTCCCATCTCTCTTCTCAGATATGTGGCTGCCTCTTGGCATCTTCTCAGCTTGCTCACACTCCACATGTCTAGAGATGAGAGCTCCACCTCACCATCTTCCCTAGGTTTGTAGGTGATATTACTAGACACTTAGTGCTCAAGCCAGAACTTGGTGCTATTCTTGATGTTTCCCTCTCTTAACCCATCAGGGAGTCTTATAGATTCGTACATCCAATAGATCTCCCATCCATTCACTTCCCTGACTTCTGCTCACTGCCCTAGTCCAGGCCTCCGCAGTGGTCTCCGGATCATCATGCTTTCTCTGCTGTTCCTTTCACAACAGCGTGATGATCTTTTTCAAAACACATATTGGATTAGCAACTGCCCTGCATAAAGTCCTTCCATAGCTTATACTTAGAATAAAATCCAGATTTTTTAGCATGCCTACAATAAATAGCCTGTGTGATCTGGCCCGTTGACACCTTCCCACATCTCCTGCTATTCTCTTTCAGAGCACCTTCTTTGTGAACTTTGTGTCACTTTTCTCAGCTTGTCATTGCGTATTTATTAATTTTTTTTACTGTTCCCCAAATAAACTGAAAGGAGGGACCTTATCTATTCTCACTTTGGTGTATCCTCTACCTAAGAGGTTCCCAATATAGACAGTGACCTCAGAAAACTTTAACAAATACCTCTATTAATAAGTCATCTTCACTGATCAATATAAGCCATAGCAAAGCCAAGGTAGGTGCCCTTTAAGGAGTCAGAGTGGCATAAGCATTTAGTGAGGTTGCAAGGGAAGTTGATGATGGTTTGCTGTGCTCTTAGAAAAACCACCAACCAGTCATTTTGGTTTTTGGCTTATTCTTCAGTGGGTGGTATTATCAGCATATTTATCATTTCCCTCTCTTTGAGCTCTCACGAAATTTCTAACAGAAAATGGCAGAAACATGTACCTGATAAAGGCACCATTACTGTGATGTCATTAGTATTTACATGTTTGTGTCTTCAGAGGAAGGACTACATCTTATCTATTTTGTATCCCAAGAACCTATTAAAGGACCTGACTTAAGAACCAATGTTTAATCAGTAAATGAATGAACACAAATCAATAAATTTATTATATAGAATTTGTTTTAGGTCTGGGCTTTGCCTGTTTCTAAATTAAATTTTTTTAACCCTCAGATTTCTAAAATATGTAAAACATATTTATAAAATTCTTCAAATAATAATGACTTTAGCAGATTGGCTACTATTTTGGTCATTTGATTAAAATTAAAGAATATTTATCCAACATGTACTGAGGGCCTCCTTAGTTTTAGGCACATTGCTAGCTGCTAAAAATGAAGAAATAAAAGAGACACAATCAGAAGAGGTTAAAGAAAGAAAAAGAAACAAATATAAAATAATATGCTAAGTGCAGTTATTAGAGACATGATAAGGTGTTCTGAGCCATGGAGAAGGAGACTAAGCCATTCCAAGAAGGGGGAGACAGGTACAAGGGGTAGTTCTGTCTTTCAACAGTGTCTGCTTTGTGGGTACTGCTCTTGTGAGTTTTCTCCCAAGTGAAAATAGTGTAATTTCCTCATCTGTGTTCCTTTAATGTGTTTAGCAAATACAAAATTATTTTACCTCTGTATGATTTTTCTCAGAAAGCCCATATCTTCTCCATAAGAGGCCAGAATGTAATCAACATCAAGTTCCCTGTTTTGTTCTTTGCTGAAAGGCACCATAGTCAGCTAGGAAGTGAATTCTGCTACTGATTCCTTGGGGTTAGAACAGTGTTCCTACATAGTTGTAATGTTTCTCTTCATAATTCATATTCACAACTTCAAAATGTGCTCTATTATAAAGAATGTCTTTAATTTTGTGGTCTCCTTGTAGTGATTGACATTGATGTTGTTTTATCTGTAGAGAGATTTTAGATGTGTCTCTGGTACATAAACTAAATTCAATATGTAGAAATACTACTCTCATGCTGTTGAAGTGTTGCCACTGTGAGGACAAATGTTGTAACCATGTTGTAGTATATGCCTGTTCCACAGAGCCTTTACTTGTTCTTTTTATCCATGTCCAATTGGTATGATGTTATAATTAAGGATAGTTATTTGGCAAAGGGAACATAGTCTGAGATCATCTTCAGGAACTTCTTTAGCTCTTTTCCAGGCAATAAATTAACTTCCAAGGGGTAAAATAATAGGATGGTTGTTTGAAGCTATGTCTGATGGCCAAAGGGAAAACATGCATATATGCATGTGAGTGTGCATGTGTGTGCGCGCATGCATGCGCACACACACACACACAATTTTTTCTGCTTTGTCTCTGAAGTTAATTTGTGAACTTGGCTGCATCAGTTCTCATAAAAGTGACACAAAGGGGAAATACATCAGCTTCAATAAAGAAAGTAGCCTTGCTCTGTGTTCTAGAGGGCTTTGATTTCCTATTTCTTTTTTTTTTTAACCATAATCATAAACTTTCTAATTCAAGATTGAGTTCACATTCGATGAATAAGCACTATTCTTTTATTAGACTACAGTTCTGAGATTGAGCAATCATAAAATCGTATCACTTGAATAAGAAAAGTTAAGACAATTAACTGGTGCTGGGCCCTTCATATGTTGACCCCATACTACAGACAGAGGGTGAAATGACCCTGCTCTCAGAGCCCTTCTTACAAGTTGTCAGTTGCCACTCTCCAGCGTGTTCTGACTCTAAATCAAGGAGGTCAGAAAGCAGACAGTGCTGGCCTCTTTGGAAGAGACCACAAACCTCACTTAGAAAGGTCTTTGACAGTAGATTGTCATCACTTTTTACAGGAAAGAAGTCATGGCCTGCAGCGAGTTGAATTACAGAAGTTGCCTTTGGCACCTTGTCTGCCTCCATAAGATGGCCTCACTTTTTCTAATTTAATTTTTATTTTTTTAGCCTATGTCCAACTTTTTATATCTTCCCATATAGTTTATGTACACACTAACAAATAATACCATAGAACTGTGATAAAACCTCAGTATTCCCAGTCCAAACTCTGGAAGGAACCTTTTTTAACCACTTTTGGTTTAGCTTTGTTTTTTTTTAATTTCTATAATTGAACAGTATGCTGTTATCTCTGAGTTTTGAGTTGATGATTTTAGACATTTATTGGACTCTTCCTATGGAAGTAGCGATTTAACTGTCACATGCTGTCCCTCTCTTTAGCCCTCTCTTCTCTTCCAATATTGAATAATTAAATATTTTTAAACTTCTGTTTATTAGTAATACTTACTATAAGTAATATGCCTGTCTATCTGAATCTTTTCCCATTAACTTCAGTCCCTGACTAGAAGGGCTTGACTTTTTCTGTCTAGGTTGAAGATGACGGCGTTGTCTTTCCTTGGACCTCCTCTGCTGGCTGCATGGTTGCTCCAGCATTGAGGTTGATAACATTTTCATTCTGTGTTGCACTCACAATGAAATCATAATTGCAGATGAAGTTTGAAAAACAGAAACTGAGGGTGTAGCTCAAGTTCTGTAGTACAGAACTTGCTTAGCATATATGTGTGAGGCCCTGGGTTCCACCCCCAGCACCCCAAGCCCAAAAGTTGAAAAACACTAAACATTATTATGTTTAATCTTTTTAAAATTGTTATGCTATCATTTCCTTCTGTGGGATTTCAGTGCTGTGCCTGCTGGACCATTCACAGGAGAGAATTCCAGCACAAGGACAAGAAACTCAAGAACTTTCTTGTTCCCATTTTGATTTGTATTGAATTTCTAATTATAACTGATATAACTGAATTACATTTTCAGGATTTTTCACTCTTGTGGTCCTACTGTTAAGTGGTGGCATCTCTCATTTCCTTTGACTAGAGCTTATTCTCTTCCCTTACACGTCATCTTGATAAGTTGCTGTCTAGGATTTTTGCATAGCTTTCACCCTAAGGCTTACCTTCACTGCCCTCCTGGTTGGATCAAATGTTTCTTGATTTGTTCCCTCATTTTACTAGAGTACATTTTTAGGTAATGTCCCTAGAAAAAGTGATGGGAGGAAACTTTTGGAATCTTTGATTATTGAGAAAGTATATATTTTGCTCTCACATTTAATAATTCTAGGTTAAAAATAATTTTTGAACTTTTATTTGCATCAGTAAATGATGGTCTGAAAGGATCTCTCATTATAGAATCTGTCAAATTAATAGCTTTGGTGTGTGCATGAGCTCATATGAAGTAAGGCAATACATCAAGGATTATTAGTTCCTATCCCCGATTCCTCCCCCCACACCCCAAATAAAGCAGAATTGATGAACAATAAAGAAGCTGGAAAGGTCAGATTGCCCCAAGGGTAAATAGATGTCAGTGCCGGTGCAGTAGTCTGAAGATTAGGCCTTCATAAAGTAGTGGCATGGTTTAGATATAATGTGTACCTCAAAAGCTCATGTGTGAGGCAGTGCAAGAATTATCAGAGGTAAAATATTTAGGTTTTGAAAATCTTAACATAATGGTGTATTAACTCACTGATATGGATTAACTGGGCTGTAACTATATGCAGGCAGGGTGTGTCTGGAGATGATAAGTCACAGAGGGCATGCCTTTGGGGTTTATATTTTGTCCCTGGTGAGTGGATCTCTTGCTTCCTATTGCCATGTCCTGAACTGTTTTCTTCTACCTTGATGTTTTGCCTCACCTTTAGCCCAGAGATATGGAGTCTGCCATCTGTGGACTGAGATCTCTGAAACAGTGAGCCAAACAAACTTTTTCTTCTCTAATTGCTCTTATCAGTCTTTTGGTCACAGCAGAAAAAAAAATGACTAAAATAGAAATTGGTACCAAGAAGTGGGATCATTGCTGTGAGTAACCTGTTCGTGTGGTTCACAAGCCCTTTAATTTGGTTTGCAGGGGTAGGAATTTTTGAAAGTTCAGAGATGTGAGCTGGAGAAGCTGGAGAATTTTGTAAGCAGAGTTTAATGAAGGATTCCAGTGGGAGCTCACAAGATCAATATGTTGAAAGACTGTTGCCAGTAAAGACTGGGCTCATGAGATTTCAGAGGATGAACAGTGTGTTGGAAATTGTACTAGTGGCCATTCATGTTATGTATTGGCAACAGAGTTGTATACATTTTGCTCATGTCCTGAGACTTTTTGTATAGCTGAGTTTAAAGGTGATGGACTAATTAATCTGATTGAAGAAATTTCAAGGCAGCACAGCATTCAGATGGTGGCATGGATATTGCTGGTGACTTTTAGCCAACTTTATGGTGATGTTCTGGAGCAGAAAACAGAGCAGAAAGATTTGAAAAACTTGAAGTTTGGCCAGAAAAGTATAAGTACAACTGGGCCTAAGGAAGGTGTGTTTGTTAAGGGGATTATAGCCACGAAAGAAGTGCTAAGTACTTTTCCCAGAAAAAATAAGAAAGATGGCTTGAGGACATCTCAGGAATTGGCAAGACCACAGCCATCTCAGGCTGGGGGTGTTGGTGGTGGTAAAAAGTCTTTTTATTAGAGATCATAGTGGCACCTTGCTTGCACAGAGGGGTCCATGAAGTTATTTCACCACGTTCAGCTGCCCAGGCACTTAGAGGCTGCTGCAGCAATGGTCCCTGGAGGCATAGCTACTCCTTGAGATGGTGATGGCAGAACTTGACATCAACCAACCCGTGGTTCTGCAGGATTTCAGGATGCTTGAGTTAGGGGGTCATGGAGGTTTTCACTGAGATTTCAAAGGAAGACCTTGGAGACCAGACAAAGTGCAGCAGGGTCCCAGCCCATGTAGGTTTCCCGTGAGATAGTGGGCATGGATTGATAAGGAAGCCCAAGCTGCAGTGGAAACCCACAAGATTAAGATGCCAGTAATGTGTGAGGTGAATCAGGGAAAGCAGCAGGAATTAAGTAGAAACAAGGCAAGAGAGAAGCCATGTGGGCTGCATCCAGGAAGGGTGGAGCTACATAAACCCTCTGGAGAGAATAGCACAATGCCATGTGCCCCAGATGCTAGATGTAGAGCTACATAACTTGTTTGCCCAGATGGATTTTGATCTTTCTTTTATCCCATTCTTTCTGTGCCCCTATTTTTCCCCTATGAAATGGAAATGTTTACTTTATGACATTGTAAATTGTATATTTGTAATTTGCTTTTGATTTTTACAGGGGAAAATGAACATCCATGAGTTTGCCTTAAGTCTCAGATGAGATTTTGGATTTGGACTTTTTGGTAATGCTGAAATTGTTAATGCAGTGGGGACTCCTGAAGATGGAATAAATGTATGACATGGACATGAGCTTTTGGGGGCCAGGAATGATTTAGATATTCGTAGCCCAAAAAAAACTCACATGTAAGACAACATAAGAATTTTCAAAGGTGATTGATTGGGTTATAAGAATCTTAACCAAATCAGTGTATTAATCTACTGGTATGTATTAACTGGTCAGTAAATATAGTCAGGTAGCGTGTGGCTGGAAGAGGTAGGTCACAGGGGGGTCGTGCCTTTAGAGTTTGTATTTTGTTCCTGTGAGTGGATCTCTCTGCTTCCTATTGCCATGCCTGAGCTGCTTCCCCTCCCTCGCCCTTCTGCCATGTGTTCTGCTTTGCCTTTAGCCCAGAGCTATGGAGTCTGCCATCGATGGACTGAGACCTGTGAAACCGTGCGCCAAATAAACTTTTTCTCCTCTAATTATTCTTGTCATGTGTTTTTGTCACAACAATGGAAAAGTTAACTAAAACAGGAACGCTGAATCTGAGTTTATTGTATAAGTCTGGGACCCTATGAGGAGGCAAAAATGGTCTGGATTGATATTGCTCCTGGGCTCCCTATCAGAAGAAAATGAAAATTCTCTTTGGAAGAAGTCTTTTCAACCAAGGACCACAGGTTTCCTACATGTTAAGATAAAAGAAATATGAGCTTATAAAGCAAACCAACATGCGTGAGAACCAGCAAAAACAACCAACAGATTTTTATTTCTGAGGATTTCATGTATTACATTTTTCAAATATATAGTATGTGTGAAATGTTTAAATTAATAAAATATAAACCAGAAAAAATGGGAAAGCAACCAGGGACTATCAAAACTTTTCAAGCAGAATATAAAAAACATAATAGACCTTCTCAAAATATAGTTGAAATAATAATCTCATTGGAAAGATGATGCCAAAAATTAGACATAGAAAAAGACTTAGTGAACCAGAAAATTTTAAAGAAATTACCTGGAATCGCTGGGTGCTGTGACCTATGACTGTAATCCCAGGAACTTTGGGAGACCGAGACAGGAGGATCACCAGTTCAAAGCTAACCTCAGCAACTTAGCGAAGCCTTAAGCAACTCAGTGAGACTCTTTCTTTAAATAAAATATTTTTTTAAAAGCCTGGGATGTGGCTCAATGGTTAAGTGCCCCTGGGCTCAATCCCTGGTACCAAAACAAACAAACAAATAAAAAAAAAACCAGAAGAGAAAAGAAATTATCTGAAGTAAATCATAAAGTTAAAAAGATGGGAAACATGGAAGCTAGGATCTGTTGAATGTGAGGAATAACCTACCACCTAACATTAATTCCAGAAATACAGGAGAAGGAGAATGTGGTAGGTATACTGTTCAAAGTGCTTATATCAGAGTTTTTGAGAACTTACAGAGGGTAATACTCAGACTCAGGAAGAACACCAAATACTAATGTAGGATAAACGAATAATAAATCCACACCTGAACATATGATAGTGAACAAAGGAAACTTCCGGAAAGCAGTCAGAAAAGTAATCACCCAGGTAATTGGGCAATGATGGAAGGCAGATGAGAATGGAATAAACTCTACAAAGCTAACATAGAGCTGTGTGCTCAACTCTCAAGATTGGTGTGTTGAAAAGCATATTGTAACACTAATTGAAAAGGAGATCTGTTGTTTTCAAATTTTTAAAAAAGGAAGTGGGGAGTTACCATTTATTGACCTTTAGTAAGAAATTTGTATAAAATATTTCAGAAAGAGGGAAATGGTACTAGAGGAAAATTGGAGATACAAGAAGGTGTGGTGAGCAAATAAATGAGTGAATACAAAGGTAAATTTACATAAAGTTTATTTATTTAAAATGATTATAATGTCTCATTTATATTTGTAAAACAATAGATGTCCCGAGCACAGTAGCATGCATGTCAAGAAGGGGTTACTTGTAGATAATATTTTTTATTAGAAGGTTCAAAAGGGGGCTATATGTAAGATTTTTATACTTTAAGTTAAACTTCAGTAAAAAGTAAAAATAGTTCAACTCCTACTTGTGATTTTGAAAAGTTATTAGTATATTGGTAGAAGGTAATTTCCTTAGAGTGGTAAAATATATCAGCCCTAAGCAAGCATCATTGTTTATGATGATATTTTAGAAGTAGTACCTTTAAAATCATAAAGATGTCCATTATCATAGCTTCTATCTAATATTTTAAAGAAGTCCCTATCACTATAGTAAGAAGAGAATAAATGAAACAGGTGATACAAATGTTGGAAAGCAAGAGAGAAACTATCATTATTTATAGATAATATGAATAGTAGGTTGACTGTTCCCAAATCTATTAATAATTAAGCAGAATTGTTGGAAATAAGATCAATTCAATATACAAAAGTCAAGAACATTTTAGCAAAAAATAGACAACATAGCACAAAAACACAAGGTTCCAAGGTATAAATCTAACAAAAATATGTGCGCTTCTGAAATTTCATCACTGGTGTGACTTGGCAAGGTCATTTCCAGCTCTGGAAACTTCCTTTGGATCACTTCTTTGATAATATCTCCATCCAGCCTTGTGGTGCTGATGGTTCTCTCCTGGAGCTCCAGTTCACTTGAGCCTCCTGGATTAGCTTTTATGACTTTTTTTCCCCTTTCCTCAAATTTTTTTCATTTTGTCCTTTGATTCAGTGTTTTTGTATGTGTCCATCCTTTTATGCTTATGAATCATACTTTAAATTCTAATTAACCTTTTTGTACTTTTTCTATTCACTTTTCAGAGCATCTTGTTTTCATTTATCCATGTAATGAATCTTTCTATTACCAAATTTATGAATTAGAATGATTTATAAGTTCTGTTCCCTGAATTATCTTTTTCCTTTGGGGTTGGTTTTACTATTTAACTTTATATGGATCTCTCATATTTAATTGTGTTAGCTTTTCTCATATATTTTATAATTCTTGCTTTTGATTCATATTTGCAATAGAAGAATCATGTGGTACCACAAGAATCATGGATACCACAAGATTTGTATATTAAAATAACAAAGTGTTATTTTACAGTTCTGAAGGTAAGAAATCTGAAATTAGTCTTATGGAACTAAAATAAAATTGTCGCTAGGGCTGGTTCCTTCTGGAGTTTCCAGAGGACAATGTTTCCTTGCCTTTCTCCAGCTTTGGAGACCTCTGAGCATTCCTGCTCTGGCCCCTCCTTGTTCTGCCTTTCTTCCTGCTGCTTCCATTGTCACACCACCTTCACTCTGACTCTGGCTCTCCTGCTCCTGTCTGTAAGGATCCTGGTGATGACGCTGGGCCCACATGCAGAACTCAGGAAGACCTCCTATCTCAGGATTCTGACCTTAATCCCATCTGCAGAGTTCCTTTTACCATGTAAGGTCACATACTCACAGATTCGGGGGATTGTGACATGTGGACATCTTGGGAAGAGTGCGTTATTCATTTTACCACAGTTAGAATAGCAGATAGCTGGTGTTTTGTGCAAATCGTTTATTTTAAATCCCCCTCCTAAGAGTGCAGAATCTATGCTGGAGGCCATGGATCTTCCCTGGGTGTAAACTAAACTTTGTTTTGGTAAAGAACTGTCTGGTTTTTCACCTGGGCTGCCTAGTCTGTAGGTTGGATCAGGCCCTGCCTTCTCTGTCCACACATCTTGGGGACTTGTCTGATGTTCACCTCTTTCTGTGATTTCCCCATCTTTGTACCTGAGCCCATTGGGAAGGCAGATGGGGATTCCCAGCCCTGCCAAACTCTTCTCCCATTCAGCTCCAGCTTTCACAACCTGTCTCATCCCTCAATATCTGATACCCGCCTGTCTACTTCTGCCCTTCAGAAAGTTACTGAAAGTCTTCTCAGTTGGTGAATATCTCCCAAATATGCCCATTCCAATTCTTTTTTCTGTGGTTGGCTTTGTTTCACACATTTATAGTTTTATTTTACTCAAGGCTGCTGCTTAGCGGTTTGCTAAATAGGTCAAAGATCACTACAAGCAGACTTCTTTTAATGTTATGTATACTTATGTCTTTTTTCAATGTTATTGAGATGCAAATAAAAAGTCAGTATATATTTACAGTGTGTAACTTGATGTTTTGATATACATAGACATTGTTAAATAATCACCACATTGTTAATTATTCAAACTAATTTGCACACCCAACATCTTAATTTTCTTCATTTTTTTGTAGTGAGTATACATAAGATCTACTCTTAGTAAATTATAAGTATACAATAAAGAATTATAACTTATAGAAACATTGGTGTATGTTAGAGCTCCAGAATTTGACCATTTTTCATAACTTAAACTTTGAAGCTTTTGACCAGCCTCTCCTCATTTTCCTTTCCCCATCCCCAATTCTATTCTCTGCTTCTATGAGTTTGACTATTTTAGATTTCATGTATAAGTGGCATGATACCATTTTGTATTTCTGTGCCTGACTTTTTTCACTACATGATTGAAATGTTCTCCACATTCACCCATGTTGTCATAAATGTGAGAATTTCCATTTTTTAAGGCTAAATTGTAAGCCATGTATGTGTGACTGGGAGGTGGGGGCAGTGTTTCTCTATCCATTTATCCATTGATGGACATTCACATTGTTTCCATGTCTTATCTATTGTGAATAATGCTGAAGTAAGCATTGGAGTGCAGAAACCTCTTTGAGATCCAAATTTCATTCAGATAGATAGATAGATAGATAGATAGATAGATAGATAGATAGATATCTCCAGAAATGGGATTGCTGGATCATGAAACAGCACTATTCTTTAGATTTCTTATTGTGATTTTAATTTGCATTTGCCTGGTTATTAGTGATGCTGAGATGTTGGATGTCTAGAGCTGGTGACCCCCCACCCCCACCCCCCCACACACACATACATCCCTGATGGTACTAGGGATTTAATTCTGAGGCATCTGTCCCTGAGTTACGTCCCCAACCTTGTTTTTTTGCTTTGTTTTGAGACAGAGTCTCACCAAATTGCCCAGGCTGGCCTCAAACTTGCAATCAGCCTGCCTCAGCCTCCTGTGTCACAGGGATTACAGGCGTGCCACCAACTGATCTATTGACCATTTTTATGTCTTCATTTGAGAAATGTCTATCATATTCTTTTCTATTATTTAATCAGGTTGTTTGGGTGTTTTTGCTTTTGAGTTGTATAAATTCCTTATGTATTTTAGATATAACTCCTAATCAGGTATATTTCTCTTATTCTGTAGACTTTTTACTCTGCTGATTATTTCTTATAAAAACATTTCATTTTCAGTTTGATACAGTACTACTTGTCCAGTTTTGCTGTAGTTGCCTGTGCTTTGGGGGTCATATAATAAGGTCGTGATTTGAATAATAATTTAGATCTATGTCTTCAATTTTACCTTTTGAAATCAATTTATATATAAAGCATAGAAAACATATTCATGGTTATAGATATAACATAAATTTTGCCAACCTTAACAAAAGTATGGATAACGAAGAAAAATCTAGATAATAGAGGTTATGAGAATGAATAGGCAAGGTGAAGATTGGGAAGCACCAAAATACTCTTGTATGAAGTGAGCAATGAAGTCATGGCTTTATAACTTCTGGAAAAAGAAAAGTCTCGTTATTTTATTAAAATTTATAAAAGTAACCAATAAAGGAATTAAAAATGCAACTGTACTTTGAAAATGGTGAAGGAGAGAGAACATGTGGTATCAGTAAGCCAAATATTTATCTTTCATACCAGGAAATCAGTAGGTAACAAATAAATGAAAATTTCTGAACTATGGAATGGTACTATGATAATTATAAGGAAAGTTAAAAGCAGACAACTGAAAAAGTTAAATGAGAGTACTTCTGGAGAATGGATTTGAGATGGGAAATCATGCATGGTATTGTTTTCATTAAGAGCTCTTCCACGTTTTAGTTTGGTTATTTGCAGTTTTTTATTTTTTAATTAGTCCTAATTAGTTATACATGACAGTAGAATGCATTTTGACACATTGTACACAAATGGAGCACAACTTCTTCTTCTGGCTGAAGATGGTGCAGAGTCACTCCAGTAGTGTAATCATACACATCTATAGGGTAATAATGTCCCTCTCGTTCCACCATCCTTCCCTTCCCTCACTCCCCTCTGTACAATCCAAAGTTCCTTCATTCTCCCCACCCCCATTATGGATTAGTATCTGCTTATTAGAGAAAACATTCAGCCTTTTTTTTGGGGGGGTGGTAGGCTTATTTCACATAGCATGATATTCTCCAGCTGTATCCATTTATTTGAAAGTGCAATAATTTCATTCTTCTTTAAGGCTGAGTAATTGTGTATATGTACCACATTTTCTTTAACCATTCATCTGTTGAAGGACATCTAGGTTGGTTCTGTAATTTAGCTATTGTGATTGAATTGCTATATACATTGATGTAGCTGTGTCGCTGTAGTATGCTGATTTTAAGTCCTTTGGATATAAACTCAGGGGTGGGATGACTGGGTCAAATGGTGGTTGCATTCTAAGTTTTCTGAGGAATCTCCATACTGCTTTCCAGAGTGGTTGCACCAATTTGCAGTCCCACCAGCAGTGTATGAGTATACCTTTTTCCACACATCCTTGCCAACAATTATTGTTGCTTGTATTTTTGATGATTGCCATTCTGACCGGAGTGAGATGAAACCTTAGAGTAGTTTTGATTTATATTTCTCTAAATGCTAGAGATGATGAACATTTTTCATATGTTTGTTGGTCAGTTGTAGTTCTTCTTCTGTGAAGTGTCTGTTCAGTTCCTTTGCTCATTTATTGCTTGGGTTATTTGTTTTTATGGTGTTAAGTTTTTTGAATTCTTTATATATCTTGGAGATTAGTGCTGTATGGGAGGTGTGTGTGGTAAAGATTTTCTCCCATTCTGTGGGCTCTCTCTTCACATTATTGTTTCCTTTGTTAAAAAGATGCTTTTTAGTTTGAATCCATCCGTTTATTGATTCTTGATTTTACTTCTTGTGCTTTAGGAGTCTGGTTAAGGAAGTCAGTTCCTAAGCTGACTTGGTGGAGATTTGGTCCTACTTTTTCTTCTGTTAGGTGCAGGATCTCTGTTTTAGTGGCTACATCTTTGATCCACTTTGAGTTGATTTTTGTGCAGGGTGATAGATAGAGGTTTAATTTCATTTTGCTACATATGGATTTCCAGTTTTCCCAGCACCATTTGTTGAATAGACTGTCTTCTCCAATGTATGTTTTTGGCATCTTTGTCTAGTATGAGATAACTGTATTTATGTGAATTTGTCTCTGATCTTCTTCTTTTCTGTACCATTGGTCTACTTTGTCTATTTTGGGGCCAATACCATACCGTTTTTGTTACTGTGGCTCTATGGTATAGTTTAAGATATGATATTTTGATACCTCCTGCTTATTTTGGTGCCAATACCATACCATTTTTTTTTACTATGGCTCTGTGGTATAGTTTAAGGTCTGATATTGTGATAACTCCTGCTTCACACTTCTTGCTAAGGATTGCTTTGGCTATTCTGGGTCTCTTATTTTACCAAATGAATTTCATGATTGCTTTTTCTATTTCTATGAAGACTGTCATTGGAATTTAAATAGGATTTTTAAATTAAAAAATACTTCGGAGAAAAAAAATTTCATAAAGACAATTTCATCAATGGCTGAATTTTTATTTTCCCATTTTTATCTATTCTAAAGAGGTTCTTAGAATTAAATTTACAAATGTTTTGCACAAATTGCTGACTGGTTAATTCATAGTGAACTTTCCCAGAAAAATTTGGAAGTACTTGGAAAATATTTCTGACTTGTATTTGATATTTTGGAATGTAGCTGCTTGCATCCTGTAAAACATCTTTTGTCATCATTTACTATATTTTTTATGAACACACATTAATTGTATAAATTAATGGGTTTCACTGTGACATTTTCTTGCATGGACATATTGTGCCTTGATCATATCCACCCTCCTTTCTACCATGCCTTGCCTTCGCCTCTCTCCTTACTCCTTGTCCCGCCCAGGTCCTTTTCCCATTCCCTAATAATCCCTCTTCCAATTCCAGGGCATTTTTTTGTTTGTTGTTAGTTTCTATAAAAGAAAAAAATGCAGTAGTTGTCTTTCTTCTTTCTGTGTCTAGCTTATTTTGCTTAACACAATATCCTCCTGTTCCATCCATTTCCGGCAAAATTCATGGTTTCATTCTTCTTTATGGATGAATAAAACAACATTATGTGTATGTGTGTGTGTGTGTGTGTGTGTGTGTATATATATATACCATTTTTTTATCCAGTCATCTGTTGATGGGCATCTAGGCTGATTCTATATTCTATATATCTTAGTTATAGAATATATATAATTATATATTATATAATATAATATATAATATATATAAATATAATATAATATTATATATAATAAACACGGGTATGCAGCTATATCTTTTGTATGCTGATTTTATTTCCTTTGGATATATATACAGGAGTATATCTATTTTTATCCAGAAGTAGTTCTATTTTTGTTTTCTTGAGGAACCCCCATACTGTTTTCTATAGTGGTAACTAATGTACATTTCTACCAATAGTGTATAAGGGTTTCTTGTTCTTCACATCCTTATAAGCATTTGTTATTGTTCTTATTTTTTTATAATAGCCCTTCTGACTGAGGTGAGATGTAATCTCAATGTATTTTTTATTTACATTTCCCTTATGGCTAAAGATACTGAATAATTTTTCATATGTTTATTGGCCATTTGTATTTCTGCTTTTTATAAGTCTCTGTTCAGATCATTTGCCCATTTTTCAATCAGATTCCTTGTTTTTTTATATATTCTGGGTATTAATTATCTGGCAGGTGAATGGCTAGGGAAGATTTTTCTCCCATTTTGTTATTTTTCTCTTCACTCTGTTGATTGTTTCCTTTTCCATGCAGACACTTTTTAATTTCATACAATCCCATTTGTTGATTCTTTCTTTTGTTTCCTGGAAATTATTGCCTGTGCCAGGATCTTGAAATGTTTCCTTTATGTTTTCTTCTAGTTGTTTCTAAGTTTCAGATCTTATGTCAAGGTCCTTGACCCATCTTGAGTTGGTTTTTGTACAGGGGGAGAGATAGGGATCTAGTTTTAATTTACTTCATGTGAATATCCAATTTTCCCAGCATATTTGTTGAAGAGGCTAACTTTTCTCCAGTGTATATTTTTGTCACCTTTGTGAAGAATCTGTTGGCTGTAGACATGTGGGTTTATTTCTAGGTCCTCTGTTCTACTCCAGTGGTCTCCATGTCTGTTTTTATATCAGTATCATACCATTTCTATTATTATGATTCTGTAGTGTGTTTTGAAATCAGGTACTACTATGTTCTTACAAGAATGATCAGTATTCCTATCATTGGTATAATGAACATACATTTTTGAGTTAGATAAGTATTGTTTAGAGTAATTATAGGGAAGAACTTGGCATTGGGATACCCCATCTATGCTCAACAGTGGTGGTCATACTTGCTTTAACAAAGACTAACATTTTGTGTGTGCTGCCAAGATAAAATATATTCCACAGATATGATTTTAACCAAATAGACAGTACTTAAATAAAAACCCCATCTACATCAATAGTGAGTTGAAAATAGAAAGTTTAGGTAGAAGAAAGATTAAGAATACCCTAAGAAATATGAGGTGTATGGAAAACTGAAATAGTAATGGAAATCAATAGAAGATGGATTAAGTCAAAACTTTTTAATAAATCTTGAACATCCTCTTGAAATGTAATTTCATAATGCAATAAAATTTGAGAAAAGCCAAATTACAGACTAATAAACTGGCATTATTTTAAGGAAATAATTTGCCAGTCCATAAGAAATAATTTCATCTGGAAGAATCCAACTTGTGCTTTTTCACTAATGTTGTCTTAGGTTTCTTTAGGGATTCTCTAGTATTAACTTGTTAGATGAACCAGTTTTATAGATCTAGCCAGCAACGTTTTGTAAAATAAAATAAAACAAATTGTGGTCATTAAAGATTTTATTGAAAAACCAAAAAAGTACCCCAGTTTCTTCTGCCTAAACTTCTGCAAAATGTCTCTGAGCTCTGGACCAAGAGGCTTCAGATAACTGAAACAGACCTGTCAAGTGGAACAGCTGAGTGAAGTCAGGTTTATGTGTGAAAACATACATTAACTCCAGTTTTTTGAGCACTCATTTGATCATTTTTAACAAAAATGATAACTTACATATTTATTGTAAAGTATTTCAAATAAGTCTTTATAGCTGCTTGTAAAATTTTGGAGCATGTATAATATGTGTACACAAATACTTTCACATATAATGGTCTTCTAAAATGTTAATTTGAAATACAAAGAATTATTTAAGTGACATGATTTGCATTATATGTACTGGTTTAACAGCATCTACTTTATTTTATATATGACATATAAAAGTTATAACCATATAAAACTGGGAAAAATTTTTTTTCCTATGATGTGAAATTAGTATATTGTATATACCCAACTACAAGGCATGTCTAACTGAACAGAGAAACAAAAAAGAAATTCTTTATACAATTTTTTTTGCTAATTAAAGTAATATGTACTTTCTAATTTCTTTGGTTACATTCTTAGTTATGTTTCTGTCTCCTTACTGGCTACTTCTTGACTTTAGAACTGCACAGAAGAAAGGTTAGGTCATAAATATAGTTTTATATCCATGGCAACATACATTTCTATTTCAACACTTTGCAGGTATTTTCATTTATAGCACTTACTTAGACTTACTTGGGGATAAAAGGAGATATAAGGCTCAGTAAATTGCCTGAGTATAAATCCAATAATCTCAGGATTTCTAGTGGGCAGTAGAGGGAGGAGTCTAGAACCTGGATAGACATGAATATGGACTATTAATGATTACAGAGTCGGATGATAGATCAGAAATTCAGTTAGGTCAGTTTCAGGTTAATGAATTCATATCAAGAAGTCAGGGAAAAAACTTCAAAAGTCCAGGTATTTAAAATAAGAAATAAAAAGATGTAATTAGAGAAAGTATAAAATCTACCTCCCCCAAATGATCTGGGGAGCACATAGTAACCTTAATTTAGTAAGATACATAAGATCAGCCAGATGATGAAGCAAATAAGTGTCAGATTTAGGGTAACAAAAGGCTTAGTCAGGCCAGTGAGCCTGATAAGACCTTAATCAAAGATCATGGCCATGAGCCCATTTTGGAGGCAAGATCTGTTTCAGCCTGGTGTGTTCATAGCAGAGAATCCAGTTATCCCATGAGTGGATGGGAGATTGCACTGCGTGCCTCAGGTTAAATGGGAGAGAAAAGGATTAACGGAGTTTTCTGTTAGGTGAACAAAATGGCAGTAATCTCATATACAGTGAGGTGACTGAGCTCTGTACCTGGATAAGTACAAACTGCATCTGGTCGCCTACTAATAGTTGTAACAGGCCTAGGGAACTTGAATTCATGCTACTGGAATAATGATGGTGACAGGTAGGGATGTGGACAGGGATCTTGAATTACAGAATGGATTTAGAAGAGCTCTTCACTGAATTGTATAGGACATTTTTATTGACACGAATGCCAGTCGTAAAATAGATTTGCTATTAGTATTTAGTGAAAAAAATGAATTCACAGAATTAAAAGTATTACATTAATTAAGTTTAAGTATCACATTTTTAATTTTTTTGTTGTACATCTCTAAATTTAGTTACAGCATTTTTCTGTTGATTTTGAAAATCTCTGTGTATCTATGATCTAGATAGGTAGCCTTTGTTCCTTGGTTTATTTTAAATACTGTTATAATTAGGATTAGTGTGTCTGTAGCTGTTTTAATATCTAAGATACATAACTTTACTTAAATTTTATAACTGTCTACTTTGCCATATGCAATGCAATATTGGAAAGATTTTAAAATATCCACTAAGATTAATCTTTAAAAATGGTAGCTGAAATCCTCCTGTAAATTAACTTAAGGCCTTGATTTTTTTTTACTATATTATTGTTCTGATGTCTGTATATATTAATCACATGTTATATCATGATTCTAATGTCTGTATGCCAGTTTTTATTATTGAACTGTGTATATTTTTTGAAGATGCATTTCAGTATTTTTAAGAACAGTTTGTAATGTTAACTCTTATAAAAGCTTGGCTAAAAAGACAAATAACAAAAAAGTTCTTATAATTAAAGTAATTTTAGAATGGAAAAGCTAAATAAATTAAAATTATATATTTTATATTTATAACCAGAAGCAAGTAATATTACCATGAATTCACATTTTTTTCTGGTTATTTTCTTTGGCTTTGTCTAATTTATTTCTTTTTATGTTAGGTGAATTGATTTTAGGAACAGAGAAACAAAAGCAGCAAATAACAAGATCATGTGTAAAAATGCAAATTATTTTAATAAATCAAGTTATTGTTGTATAGTCTGGTGGAGGCTGCTGTGTCAATGTAAAAGTTATCCAAGATGCTTTTACAAGTGGGCTGAATTGAGAGTGAGGTAATCCCACTGACAATAAACCCTAGTTATAATGCAAGGAATTCTTACATATGAGACAGTTGGGGGAGGTCCCCCTGGTGAGTAAAATTGGTTTCCAAGGCCAGTTGCCTAGAGGGGATGTTGTGCTGCTGTACTGGAGACATTCACCACCAGTGCCTTAATAGCTTTACAGTAGCTTCCCTTCAGTCTGGATACTTAAGCTTCTTTCAGATTTCCTAGAATTAGGTCTACCAATAATTACATTATTTTACTATTAACAAAAATACTAGAATTTGAACTAGATCTCCTCACATAATCTGGTACTCACAAAAAGGGCTGGGATATAATTATTCATTTTTTGTATTACTCCTTCAGGTGAGATTGACATGTTTTCTCTGGTACACTTAAATTACAAATGTGATTCTGAGCTTTATGTGGTACTGACTTAAAACATCATCCATGTCAGTTTCTGCATTATTTAAAGAATTTAATTGTACAAAGTGCACATGATGCCCCAAAATGTATGTAATGGGAGAGAAATGCCATTGGCTGTGATAGAGCAGCCATTAAGTCAACTTTAGCTTTCATGCGGGTCAGGAAAGACTCCTCCCTTTCATTGGATCACTTTTTAAAAGTCAGTTATTTGTGTCATCAATGTCCTAGATGGTGTCCTAGATTTAAGCATTCAAAACTTCTATACACATTGCCTGAGAAATATCATACGTTGTTAGCATGATAATTAGTGTTTTCTGAATGGCATTAGCACACTATGGGCAGTTGTGACCTTGTGTAGACATAGTGCTTAGATAGGGTAGTTCGTACTGAACTGGCAGAAAAGCTCAGTCAAAACTCTGCTTTCCTGAAATGGGGAATGTAGTAAATGAAGAGTTGAAAATCTACTTTCCAATTACTTGAATGTCGTTCTTTATAGAAGAGGGTTTCTAGTGAAGAAGAATCCAGCCTGGATTTTATTCTTCTTCGAAGGCCAAATAGGTTACCTGTCACTCCTAGAAGGCTCTGTCAAAAATACAACTTTAAGTGTCTTTAGATGCTGCAAAAAACACCTTCCCAATAGATATATAGTCCTTCTGTTCATTAGCCCTGATGTCGCACCTGAGTTAGGGATGGTAAGTCTATATTGGCTTTTGTAGTATGTGTGCTTTGCACTTTCAAGGTAAGATTATTAAAAGTACCATTTGGAGGTAGTTTTGTGTTAGTGTCATCATTTTCAAGTGGAATATTTCCACTCATAATTCTTTTTGAGTCTGGAAATATTTAACAGCATATATTTTGTGCTTCTATCAGTTATTTATGCAGTTCATTTATAAAACAAATGCTTCCACATGGTCATTGTAAGTGTGGTAGACCTTTCAATTGTGAATTTCCAAAATAGACCAATATGTTGTGAGTCTTCTTTCATTTCTTTTAATTTTAATTTAACCTAAAACCACATTGTCACATATTTTTTAATCGTTATCCTTAAGATCTATTTTCAACTAGATGATTTGGGTGGATCTTTTAAAATAAAATGAGAAATTTCAACATCAGTTTTGAGTCTTTAGAAGTATTATCATTACTCACAAAAAAACAAACACAGCCACTGTTTGCCAGTTCATGTGACGTAGAACGTGCTCTCCTCCTTTTGAAGTGTTTTTTTTTCCTCCAGATAGTCATGTGAATTAATGAGGACTTTTCTGTATTTCCACTCTATTGCTTATTTGTTATTGTTGTTATCTCTATCTAGAATACTTTGTTCCTTTACAGCTATAAAAATATTTTTCCTTTCTTTTTAAAATTTTGTTATTCTGATTAGTTATACATGACAGTTGAATGCACTTTGACACATCATAGGTAAATGGAGTATAACTTCTCATTCTTCTGGTTGTACATGATGTAGAATCACACCATTCGTGTAATCATAGAAGCATATAGGGTAATAATGTCCTATTCGTTCTATTATTCTTCCTATCCCTATACCTCCTCCCCTCCCTTCACTTCCTCTGTCCATTCCAAAGTCCCTCTATTCTTCCCTACCTTGCCCTTCCCACTTATTGTGAATTAGCATCTGAATATCAGAGAAAACATTTAGCCTTTGTTTTGGGAGGTTTGGCTTATTTCACTTAGCCTGGTATTCTCCAGCTCCATCCATTTACCTACAAATGCCATAATTTCATTCTTCTCTAAGGCTGAGTAATATCCCATTGTGTATATATGCCACATTTTCTTTATCCATTCATCACCTAAGTTAGCTCCATAGTTTAGCTATTGTGAGTTGAGCTGTCATAAAGGTTGATGTGACTGTGTAACTGTAGTATGCTGATTTTAAGTCCTTTAGGTATAAACTGAGGTGGGGATAGCTTAGTCAAATGATGGTTCCATTCCAAGTTTTCTGAGCAATCTCCATACTGCTTTCCATAGTGGTTGCTCCAATTGCAGTCTCACCAGCAATGTATGAGTGTACCTTTTCCCCCACATTCTTACCAACATTTATTGTTACTTGTATTCTTGATAATTGCCATCTGACTGGAGTAAGATGAAATCTTAGAGTAATTTTGATTTGCATTTTTCTTAATTGCTAAAGATGTTGAACATTTTTTTATATGTTTGTTGATTGATTGTATTTCTTCTTCTTTGAAGTATCTGTTCAGTTCCTTTGCCCTTATATGATTGGTTATTTGGGTTTTGTTGTTGTTGTTGTTGTTGTTGTTAAGTTGTTTGAGTTCTTTATATATAGCCTGGAGATTAGTGCTCTGAGGTACATGTGGTACAGATTTTCTCCCACTCTGTAGGCTCTCTTTTCACGTATTGATTGTTTCTTTTGCTGAGAAGCTTTTTAGTTTGAATCCATCCCATTTATTGATTCTTGATTTTACTTCTTGTGCTTTGGAGTCTGGTTAAGGAAGTCAATTCCTAAGCTGATATGGTGGAGATTTGGGTCTACTTTTTCTTCTATTAGACACAGGGTCACCGTTCTAGTGGCTAAGTCTTTGATCCACTTTGAGTTGATTTTTGTGTAGGGTGAGAGATAAAGGTTTAATTTCATTTTGTTATATATGGATTTCTAGTTTTCTCAGCACCATTTGTTGAATAGGCTATGTTTTCTCCCACGTATGTTTTGGCATCTTTTTCTAGTATGAGACAACTGTAATTATGTGGGTTTGGCTCTGTGTCTTCTTCTATTGTGTGCCATTGGTCTTCATGTCTGTTTGGCTGCTGATACCATGTGTTTTTTTGTTGTTGTTATTGTTGTTGTTTTTTAATTTTTTATTGTTGGTTGTTCAAAACATTACATAGTTCTTGATAAATCATATTTCACACTTTGATTCAAGTGGGTTATAAACTCCCATAGATGTGTTTTTGTTACTATGGCTCTGTAGTATAGTTTAAGGTCTGGTATTCTGATGCCTCAACTAGAAAAATTAGGGATAGTAGGAACGTATCTCAACACTGTAAAAGCCATATATGCTAGACCCAAAACCATCATTATTCTAAATGGAAAAAAATTGAAATCATTTTCTCTAAAAAGCGGAACAAGACAAGGATGCCCCGTTTCACCACTTCTACTCAATGTAATTCTTAAAACTCTAGCCAGAACAATTAGACAGAAGAAAGAAATTAACGGGATATGAATAAAAAAAGAAGAACTCAAACAATCACTGTTTGCTAATGACATGATTTTATATTTAGAAGATCCAAAAAATTCCACCAGAAAACTTCTAGAACTCATAAGTGAATTCTGCAAAGTAGTAGGATATAAAATCAACACTCATGAATCAAATGCATTCCTATACATCAGTGATATATCAATTGAAAGAGAAATTAGGGAAACTACCCCATTCACAATAACCTCAAAGAAAATAAAATACTTGGGAGTTAGTATAACAAAAGAAGTGAAAGACCTGTGCAATGAAAACTACAGCACACTAAAGAAAGAAATTGAAGGAAACCTTAGAAGATGGAAAGATCTCCCATGCTCTTCAATAGGCAGAATTAATATTGTCAAAATGGCCATAATACCAAAAGCGTTATACAGATTTAATGCAATTCCTATTAAAATTCCAATGACATTCTTCATAGAATTAGAAAAAGCAGTGATGAAATTCATTTGGAAAAATAGGAGACCTAGAATATCAAAACAATAGAATACCAAAGCAACCTTTAGCGAGAAGAGTGAAGCAGGAGGCATTTTTCCTTCTTGACATTAGCCCTTTGTAGTGTGTTCTGAAACTGAATATTACTGGTGCTAAAATTTCTAACCAAATTAAAGTTTTTCTGTCCTGTATTTTTAGTTTGTCCTGTCTTTCATGATGTAATTTAATAGTGTCATTGTGAATAATAATTCTTCATTTTAATCTTGTGCATATAATTTCTTCTAGGAGTATTTTTTTTTGAGTGGGTGGACTTTAAGCCTCTTTCTTATCTTTACAAGTTGGTAAGGAAATAAATATTTCACTGAACCACAAGGTGGGTTAATGATTTTATTTTTAATTACTAAGTCAAATAACAGTAGAACAAGAGTCTAAAAACACAAATATTTAAATATCTCAACATGCATATTGGATCTCAGCAATTTTTGGATTACTTGAAAGGTAAATTAATTGGCTCTTCCTAAATATTTCATAGCCATTTAATGGATTTAAAAATATTTTCCTTTTGGGCTGTGGCTGTGGCTCAGTGATAGAGCACTCACCTGGCATGTGTGAGGCACTGGGTTCTATTCTCAGCACCACATAAAAATAAAATAAAAGTATTGTGTCCACCTACAACTATAGATAGATAGATAGATAGATAGATAGATAGATAGATAGATATAAATATAAAATTTTTTTCATTTGCTAAATAAAACACAGGTATTATGAGTCAAGAAAATTCTGTTTGCAGTTTAGATCTAAGCAGCACGCTAAAAATAGAAAACTGTGCCCTGAGAATCTCAGGACTGGGCTTCTTGCCCAGACTTTCTTCGACTCTTCCTGCATCCTTCAGTGTTTCTCTTTTCTCCCAGTATCAGCTCCTGTCTTTCCTGTGACATGAGAGTGCACATTAAAAGCATTAGTCCTATAAAAGTGCTATAAAAACACAAGTTTTATTCAGCAAAAATATATCACCTCAGCTATAAAATAATTTTTTAAAATTTGCCCTTAATTTGGTTTGGTTTAGATGGGTTTCAGCATTTAAATAGTAAACATGTAATGTACACAATTGTATGCATGATACAAATTTAATCTGTGAAATAAATCATCTATCTTTCATAAGCTGGCAGCTCCCAACACTGAAAATTTCCCAACATTTTCACTTAACAAAGTTCTCAGTTAAGTTTTTAGGACATTGCATCTAAGGATGAATTACATACGGATAACTTACATAAAGACACATTAAAAGAGAAATATTCAGTAATCAAAGCTATTGTTATTAAAGCTTATTATTTAGAATCTAAAGAAAAAGAGATAAGGAGAAATTAAATATAGGCTCCATAAAATAGCAGACACAGTGGGGTTTCATTTTTTCTTTTCAAAATTACTTACAGGATACCCATTTAGTCACCATATATTAACCCCAATCCCTTAACCTTTATACAGATACTATTTTACTGTGATAATTAGTGTTTGAATTATTTTACAGTCCAAAACCTTAAGCAAATTCTACGTAGGTAGTATGAGTGTGGGCAACACCATGTGATTCTGATCAGCATGAGTTCATTCTCCCATTCATATCCAGGTCACACAGAGCAACTGTACTAGTCCTTCCCAAATGAGGTAAAATCAAATAACCGTGTGAACCAAAGGTAAAAACCAAAACAACAAAAAACTAAAAAGGCCCCCTAACTACAGGGGTGGGTAGAGTGAAACTCTGACCTGATCCACATGATGTAAACAGCCATGGCAATAGATGGTCACTTCTTCAGATCATTCCTTATCTGTGAGGTTTTCGTTAGGTCCCTGAAATAGTGAAGAGGCAGAGAGTAGTTTACTGCCCTTTCCTATATTCCATAGAGGTTGGCAGGCACAACCCAGCCCTTCAGTATTTCATGTAAGATACACAGGTGTGTTTGAATGAAGTGGCATTTTGCTCTCAAAGCCCGAAGGAAGTAATTATAAGGAGACCTGACCAAATGTCGCCTACTTCCACACTATGCTACTTTTTAACTCCAGCTTCATGCAATGGGAAAAGAATAGTATCAGGGCCCCTGTTGGTAGCATCCTTAGCCTTTCACTAGGGAAGAACTTTCCAGTGAGGAGGAAGTCAGGACCTTGGACTGCTTCTCTCAATATCCAAACAACTTTTCCTCTTAAGAATTCTGTCTCCTTTGTACATCTCATATATAAACAACAACAGGACTCTTCAGAAACAGTCCCCAAAAGCTAAATATAGACAGTCCAACTCCTTAAAATATGATTCAGTGAGGTATAATGTTTAGATGGATGGACACACAGACAAACCAGCAACTGACCGGAGAACGTTGAACTGCCTGACAATCAAAAGTTTGGAAAGGTTGTCAAAGCAGGACCTCCAGAGGTTCCATCTGCAAAAACCTGAACATCAGACTGTTCTGAATTCAGACCTCCTGAGCCTGCTTTTACCATTTTGTTTGTTTCTTTTAATATGCCTATCCATATGGTCTGACCCTGCAACTGCCTGTGCCTACAGTGTTTATTACACACCATTTGTCCTGCTTTCCAACAGAGCTAATTGGTATTTAATTTGGCAGAGACAAATTATTTCTGGTACTTTTTTTTCTTTTAGGAAATCAAAGCAATGTTTTCTTATAAGTTTAAATTCTCTTTTACATTAAATTTCCTATGGGAATTGTTTACAAAGACGACAACATTGTATTACCTATGATATTTATTATAAAATACTATCAGAAGACAAAGACAATAAATTAAAATAATGAATTATCTTTGAATTTGTAAGCTTAAATCCAAATACATATTTATTTATTTATGTCCAATATAATGAAAATATGGTACTCATTTTGATCGGTTTTATATATATAATAATAAATTTGGTGGTATCGATATTAACCATAAGTAATTAAAATGTATACTGGAATTATTCATATGTCATTCTAAAGAAAATATATTGTTTTAAATTAACTTTATTACATGCAAACAAAAAGTAAAGTGATGAAGCAGTGTGATATTCAAAGACATAATTGGTATTGAGGGTTCTCTGTAAAATATTCTCAACAAAAAGAAAAATTATCTTAGGGTGTTTGCATCCCTATACTAAAGTAAAAGGAAGTCTATTAAAGTAATTATTAAAAATAATTATTGTGTTGACATTTTAAACATGATTTTTTTTATTAGAAACATTCTTTTTTGTTACCTGGGTTTTAAACCTCTGCATCGTCTTTTTAAAATTTTATATGATCCATACAAGAATGTATGTCATAACTTAATATTTAAGTTCTAGCACATAATAAAATGAGCATCCTGAGTAGACCACACAAGAGTTAGAACACTGTTGAAATGTTGCTCTCCTGTGTAGTCTCCTGTTATTAACCGCCCTGCTTCCCCACACCCAGGTGCCATTAACTTTCATTGTGTGTTGATAGTTACTTAAAACATTTTTTACGCTAGCTTCATCATATGTATGTTCTATGAACACAATTTTTTTTACAATTTTTTGCTTGTTTTTAAACCATAGAAAAATTGTTACATATTGTGTTAGTTCCATATACCTGATAGGGAATGTTAAACTAGTTTTTCTCCTTTATGGGTGTCATGGAAGTACGTTCATCTCTGTACATTACACTCGCCTTGTCAATTTCTTGAAAACTTTAAATCATAATCTAATTTCTATTGATGCTATAATTCAATCTGGAATAACTAATAGACTTTCCATCACTATGATCTCTCTGTTATGTAGGTCTTCTTTAATGGCTTTCTAAAGGGCTTATATTTTTTCCTTTTAGTTTTGTACACCTTTTGATAATCTTTTTTTGAGAATCTTTTATTTGTTACCATAGTCATAAATGGTGTTTTATAATTTTTGTTGATGTATAAAAATTGCAATTGATAAGCCTTGATCTTTTTTTTGGGGGGGGGGGGGTTGTTACCAGAAATTGTATTCAGGGGCACTCAACCACAAACCTTTTTTTCTATTTTATTTAGAGAGAGGGTCTCACTGAGTTACTTAGCACCTCACTTTTCCTGAGACTGGCTTTGAACTCTTGAGCCTCTTGCCCCAGCCTCCCGAGCGCTGGGATTACAGGCATGTGCCATTGTGCCCTACTAAATATTGATCTTTTATTTAGGTGTCTTTCTAAACTTATTTCTTTTAATTTGTTTACATTGGTTTTGCATCTTCTGTATAGATGATCATAACATCTGTATCTAAAGATAGCTTAGTATTCTTTCACTTGCTTTGTTTTCTTCTGTGGTGCTGGGGATGGAACCCAGAGCTCCGCTCTTGCTAGGCAAGAACTCTACTACTGTGCCACCATCCCTCATTTTCTTTTCATTCTTGTTGGGTGCTTGTGAATATATAAGCAATGGTAATGGACATTCTTTTCTTCTTCCTGATTTTAAAAAGCATATTTTAAAACTTCACAATAAAGGAGAAATGTAATTTGCTGAGTTTTTAGCAAACATGTTTGATCTAGGTAAGAATGTTCCTTTCTATTCTATTTAATGAATTTGTCAAATTCAATGAATTTGTCATTGAATTTTTTATTTTTTAAAAGTAACATTTTATTGAAATATAATGAACATACGGAAATATCAGTGAATTTTATCAAATAGTTTTCTGTGTATCAAGATGATAATAATGTTTTTTATTCTAATACATTAATGAAGTAGATGTGTTCTATCCTGTTTTTTTAATAATGTATTATCATTGGCATTAGTTGTTGAGAAATTGACCTGAAATTTTTTTTCCCCTTTGGACTCTCCTTGACATGTTTCTCATAGATGCTGTGCTATCCTTATAAATCAAGTTGCTGAATCATGCATCTTTTTCTATTATTTGTTTCTTAAATATTTATTGGAACTGGCCAGTAGAGCCATCTGGGCTTGATATTTAATTTCTGAAAAGATTTTTTGACTACTATTTCAATTTTTCTAATGGTTATAGAATGATTCACGTTTTCCAGATTTTTTTATATAGTCTTGGTAAATTTTTATAGTTCAAGAATTTTTCCTTTTCATTTAAATTTTTAGTGGCATTTATAAATTTTCATGTGTTAAACTGTCCATACATTATCTACAACTTGGTTATTGTATATTTTATTTGTACATTGGTAGAGTTGGTTTTCAGTAATTTAAGATTTTTATGCCTGTATTAATAAGTGTGTTGGCCTGGAAACTTATTCTTTTCCTGTCCCTGTCATCTTTTGGTATCAATGTTATACTGACATGAAAATTAGTATTTTTCTGTTTCTGTTTCTATGTTCTGAGTGCATTTGTAAATATCTAAATGATCTATCCCTTGGAAACTGTTTTAGAAATTACCTGTAAAACTATATGAACTCAGTATTTTCTTTATTGGCAGATTTTTAACTATCGTATTTCTTTGATAAGATTGTTTAGCTTTCTATTCTTTATATTATATGTATTGCTTGAAATTTGTGCATTTATTTATTATTGAGTTTGTTTTTTTAAATACATGACAGTGGAATGCATTACAATTCTTATTACACATATAGAGCATAATTTTTCATATCTTTGTATATAGTATGTTCAAGCCAATACATGTCTTTATACATGTACTTTGGTTTTTTTTTTTGCATTACAATTCTTATTACACACATATACCACAATTTTTCATATCTCTGTTTGTATGTAAAGTAGATTGACACCCAATTCATGTCTTCATACATATACTTTGGATAATGATGTCCATCACATTCCACATCCTTGCTAATCCCCTGACCCCTCCCTTTCCCTTCCTCCCCTCTTCCCTATCTAGAATTCATCTATTCCTCCCATGCTCCCCCTCCCTACCCCACTATGAGTCAGCCTCCTTATATCAGAGAAAACATTTGGCATTTGTTTTTTGGGGATTGGCTAACTTCACTTAGCATTATCTTCTCCAACACCATCCATTTACCTGCAAATGCCATGATTTTATTCTCTTTTATTGCTGAGTAATATTCCATTGTGTATTCATTTTTTAATCCATTCATCCATTGATGGGCATCTAGGTTGGCTCCACAGTTTAGCTATTGTGAATTGTGCTTCTATAAACATTGATGTGGCTATGTCCCTGTAGTATGCTGTTTTAAAATCCTTTGGGTATAGGCCAAAGAGAGGGATAGCTGGGTCAAATGGTGGTTCCATTCCTAGATTTCCAAGGACTCTCCATACTGCTTTCCATATTGGCCACACCAATTTGCAGTCCCACCAGCAATATACGAGTGTACCTTTTTCCCCACATCTTGCCAACACTTCTTTTATGAAGTTCATCTGGAAAAATAAGAGACCCAGAATAGCTAAAATAAACCTTAGCAGGAAGAGCGAAGCAGGTGGCATCGCTATACTAGACCTTAAACTATACTACAGAACAATAGTAACAAAAACAGCATGGTATTGGCACCAGAACAGACTGGTAAACCAATGGTACAGAATAGAGGACATAGAAACTAACTCACAAAATTACAATTATCTCATATTAGACAAAGGTACCAAAAACATGCACTAGAGGAAAGATAGCCTCTTCAACAAATGGTGCTTGGAAAACTGGAAATCCATATGCAACAAAATGAAATTAAACCTGTATCTCTCACCATGCACAAAACTTAATTCAAAATGGATCAAGGAATTAAACCAGAGACTCTGCATCTAATAGAAGAAAAAAGAGGCCCTAATCTTCATCATGTGGGATTAGGCCCCAGCTTACTATGGAGGTTGGGGCCTAATCCCACATGGTGAAGATTAGGGCCTCCTCCTATAGTGCAAGAATTAAAACCAAGAATCAATAAATGGGATAGAATCAAACTAAAAAGTTTTTTCTCAGCAAAAGAAACAATCTGTGAGGTAAACAGAGAGCCTACATCCTGGGAGCAAATCTTTACCCCTCACACATCAGATAGAACACTAATCTCTAGGGCATATAAAGAACTCAAAAAGCTAAGCACCAAAAATCAAATAACCCAATCAACAAATGGGCCAAGGACCTGAACAGACACTACTCAGAAGAGGATATACAATCAATCAACAAATATATGAAAAAAAAAATGCTCATCATCTTTAGCAATTAGAGAAATACAAATCAAAACTACTCTATCATCTCACTGTAGTCAGAATGGCATCTAGTATGAAGAAATTTGTGCATTTTACCTGATTCCTCCAATTATTGTCATAATGTTTTATGGTATTATCTTGGTTTTTAATCTTTGATGAATTTGTAGTATGTTCTTTTTAATTTTAATATTGGTTATTGATACCTGTTTTATAGATAACACTATCATACCTTTATTTTCATCTCTAGTATTATTTGTACCACCTTTTTCGTTTCCTCCACTAGTTTTTCAGAAATCCACTAGCTTACCAGTAATTTCTTTACTGGTTACCTATGTCATTGATAATTTGTCTTTTAAAAATAAAATGTTAAGGCTATACATTTCTCTGGTTTTAGTTTCATCCTTCAAGATTTGAGAAGTGATGTTTTTATTATCAATCATTTACAGATATTTAAATGTTATACATTTACTTTTAATTAAGAAATGTGTTGACTTTGATCAAAAATATGTAAAGTGTCTTTCACTCACTCCCGACTTATCACCACATACCCCCTCACTTCTATTTAAAATGGTACCAATGTAAAAAGGGCCTTCTGTCTACTTCCAGAGGTTAGTTCTAACTTCTTGAAATTCATATCATACCATGGGTATTTTTAATTTCATATTATATGGGGAATCATTTTTGCTTTCACTGTTATTTAGTCATTGATTCCTAACTTTAATCACAGTGTTGTCATAAAATGCCTCTGTGGTATCACCAATTTCTTGCAATGTGTTTATTCTTGCATTTTATATATATATATATATATATATATATAGATAAATATGCATGATAGAATTTCCTACTATATTGTGAATTTGTCCTTTTTTAATTAAATTTGTTGTATATTATGGATACAAGTCCCATGTCACCTCTGTGTTTTGCAGATATTTTCTCCCAATCTGTGAGTTATCTTTTCATTCTCTGAACATGTCTTTCACAGAGCAGAACTTTTTAAATTTTTAATATTGTCCAATTTATCAATATTTTACTTCATAAATTATGCTGGTGTTGTATTTAAAGGTTCACTACATTGCCTCCTGGTTTTTTTTCTCTAAGTTTTAATTTTTTAAGTCATTTCATTTATTTTTTTGTGGTTTGGGGGATGGAATCTAGAGCCTTGTGCATTCTAGGCAAGTGCTCTACCAGTGAGCTCTATCCTCAGCCCTTAGTTTTATGTTTCATATTTAGGGCTATGATCTACCTTTTGATAATTAACTCTGAGAGAGATGCAAGGATTGTGTCTGAGTTTGTTCATTTGTTTGCTTTGCTTTCGATATTTAATTGTTCTAGCACCATTTGTTGAAAATCTATCTTTTTCCATTGAATTGCCTTTGTTTCTCTGTCAGAGTTATCTGTGGACTGTATAGATGTGGGTCTATTTCTGGGCTCTCTCTTTGGTTTCATCAGTCTCTGTGTCTGTTCCTTTGCCAATACTATCATGCCCTGTCTTGATTATGTAGCTTTATAGTAAGTCTTAAAATCAAGTAGTTTGAATCCTCTAGTTTCCTTCCTTTCTTCAGTATCATATTGGTGATTCCAGGGTTTTATTGCCTTTTCATGTAAGCTTTATTATGAGATTGATAGTGATTTTTTCCCTTCAGATTGCTTAAGATCTATCTTGAAATTTAACAATAAAAATATGAGACACCATAAAAAATATAGGATGAGAGGTCAGAAGGGATTTTCAACTATCTGTGTTTTATAAAATATTTCACAATAAAAATATATTAATATATCACTTGGAGAATGAAATCAAAGTTTAGGAAAGAGGTGTTGGTTAGTGACGTTTGAGAGAGCTGATCCATGCTCCTTCCTTCCATTCTTTCTTTTTTAAAATGAATTTTATTGTGTATGATTATTATAAGGCATAACAATGATGTTATAGGATACATACAGATAGTAAAATGCTTACTATACTGAGCAGATTAGCATACTCATCATCTTAACAGAGTTGCCCTTCTGTTTTTCTGTGTATGTGGCAGAGCAACTTGAATTTAGCATGAATCCCATATACAGTACAGTTTCATTACCTCATATCGTAGATTAGATCTCTAGGCCTATTTGTCTTGCATATCTGCTGATTTGTTCTCTGACTTGTATCTCCCAATTCTCTCCTACCCTCAACTAGTGACCCTGGTAACCACTGTTTTGTTCTCTGTCTGTGTGTATTTTATTTATTCACTTTTTTAGATCCCACATATAAATGAGACCATGCAGTATGTTTCTTTCTGTGCTGGCTTGTTATACTTTGGATAATGCCTCTTCTAGAAATATACTCCAAGAACATGAAGTCACTACCTTGTAAGGAGGTCTGTACTCCCCTGTTTATCGGAGTCTTATTCACAATAGCCAAGAGATTTAAATGACCTGTATTCATTGCTATATGAATAAATAAATAAACTATGGTGCACATCTGAAGCACAATATTATTTGGCCCTAAAAAGAATGAGCTTTTTGCCATTTGCTACAACATGGATGAACCTGAGGACTTTATGCTAAGTGAAATCATCCAGACACACAAATAAAAATAGTGGATGACCTGTCTTTTGTGTACTGCTGTTTTATAGAGTAGTATTTAGATGTGGATTTTTCTTTCTTCTTTTTTCCCTTTCTCCCACCCTTCCTTCCTAGCCTGCCTATCATATATTATCCTCCTTATTTCTCTGGATTTTTGCTTTTCTTCATTTCTGGAAAATTCTCAATATCATCTTTCAGATCTTTCCTATCTCCACTCTCTTTCCTCCCCTTCAGAAACTCTAATTAGACATACATTAGATCATTTATTTTACCTTCCATGGCTTTAAAAATTTTGTTTATTAGCTTTTATCTTCTGATGTTATTGTTTTGCATTCTGAGTAATTATTGTGTCTTCTGTTTCAATACTCACTTCTGGGTTTGAATTAATTGCCTTAACTCATTCATCCTCTCTTTTATACAAAAATTTCATTTTGAGGAATTATATTGGGTTCTTTCTCAAAATTTTTGCTTCATCTCTTCTGGCTTACTCATTTTGTGATTCCATTCTTTGTTTCCTTTACTATTTTACAGATGTTTATTTTATGCTCTTCTCCTGATCATTACCATGTCTGAAGTGCTTGACAGGGAGAATCTGTTTGCTGGCTCACTCATGGTGGTTTTTATCTGGACTTTGTAATTTTATATTATGTGCTTATTTTTGGTTTAATCTTACTTCATGAGAAACTTGGAAACATTAAACTGAAGAACCTTTCTTCAGAGGGAATTGTGTTTGCTTCAGTTGAAAGTAGGTAACACTTGATTAGGAACCACGTTGGGCCCTGTTTCAGTTCTGGTTTAATTCAGGAGTTTCATGCTTAGCTTTCATAGTCCTTCCTCGTGAAGCTTTGATGTTGATTCGAACATTTTCCTCAAAGATGCCTTGCATTTTGGATGCGCCTGTTGTTCATTGTTCTGCTTTTAGGACATGTAATTTTACCTGTGTGTTTCCCCTACTTTGCATGTTTCTCTTACTTACTGTGAACAGAAAAATAAAAACCAGCAAAATTATATCTCATGCAAACTCTAGTGGTTTGATATCATGCGGACCTCTCAAAAATATCTAATCTGCAAAACTGGCCTAAGTGAGTGTCCTAAATCACAAGTGTTCCTTTTCTCTCTTGCCTTCCACCTGCATTTAGGTTTTTAGTGCTTACCATTCTCCTTCTAAAAACATATTTCTAACCATTCTACTCTTTACCTTCCTGTTATTCTCTCTAGAGTGCATCTAATCCATTTCAAACATTCAAGATCCTTCAATGTCTGCACCAAATCTTTTTTTTAAAAAAATTTTCCTTATTCTCTGGCTTCTTTCGTGCTGCTCATTTCTTCTGCCTGAAATGTCCTACATCTATCCCTGTTCCCAAATGGCTCAGTTTATCTATTAAGGTCCATCTCAGATGGTTTCAGTTTTATTCAGTTTTTCAGAATTCTTCCTAAATGAAAGTAACTCTTCCCACATCCAAATTCTTATGGTGCTTTGTCTTCTCTTACAGCAAGTGTGTGCATAGCTTGTGTATCATAGTAAAAATTCTTTAGGGAAAATTTTTTTTCTTAAAGTCATATACCATGATGGCTTCCATATCATAAGGACCAATAAATATGTGTCAAAAGAAGTAAAGTATACATAATTTTAAATTAAAGAATGACCTAGGGAAAATATTTAGCTTCTTATAATTGGTCGTAAACTTTTTATGAATATACAAAGTTAACCTCATATGTCAGGAAGGTATTAATGTCTCTTTATTATAAGAATGCCTTTGGAATGATTTTTCAACTTTAAAAATAACCCAAATGGATGTTTCTTAACCATGAACATCATTTCCTCAACGTAGATATATTTTGCTTTCATGAGGTGTATTTGTAAATTTTTCTTGGAGTTAGTTTGATGGTCATCCTGGCATCTATAATCTTCTATAGGAAGTTTGAACCTTATACTTCAGGTAAGATTCAGAGTGGTTTTGAGAGTCAATAACTTTCTAAAAAAATTGACCTCCATTTTTTCACTAGTAATTGAAAGTTAGCTTGACAAAAGCTGTATTTGTAGTGTGTCTCTTAAAGACCTAACCTTTTTGACTTTTTTTTTTTTTGTAATTCAGCTTTTTTAAGTCATTCATGTAGATGAAGCTTGGTAGCTATTTGTAATATAAAGGAAAAATGAACATATGTATTCCATATAGATCTTGGCACTTTTATCAGTCTGCCAGCACATGCTGATGATTGAAATAAGTTCTTTCATTTAATATTTTATTTCTTTCATAATTAGTTAATACATACCCCAGGGTTTTTCCTTCTATTTGAAAATTGCCAATGGGCTATATTAAAAATGGCTGGACAAACACATTTATGTTGGAGGAAGAAATTAGTCAGTGAATATTAGTATTTCTAGCAATTAAAAATGCCTTCCTCCAAGTTCCCATCACATACCTAATCAGCAGTAACAATAGACACAATAATGAAGTGAAGTGCAGCATAACCTGCAAGGTGTAGAGAAACAGGTGCACCTGCATACTGTTGTTCACACTGTGAATGCATTTGGTGTGTCTGCAGAGCAATTTGAGAAAAGGTTAAATGCAATTCTTATCTTTTGGCCAAATGATTTTGGTAATATACTATAAAAGCAAAATACCATTATAATTGGTTCACAAATACCTGATATATAATTATGAGTAATTGTAAATAAGATAAATATCCAAGGTTAGATTGTCCTATGGCTACAAAAGTGAGAGGCAAGAACAGAAAGAAACTTTCTTCCCCTCACCTTCTTTCAGCAGTTTCCTGTGGTTTTCTTCTCATCTGTAGCCTCTTCCTTCCAAATGCAACTTGTTCTCCAGTTCAGAACTGCCTTCTTTCTGTCCAGGAGCTTCTCAGAGTTTGTCGTTATTTTTATTACTCTTGCTCTTATCGCCATTAATATCTAGACCCATGCTTCCTGTCATTTCCCCAAGGTTGCTTTGAGGAAAGCAGCCAGCAGCCCATCCTAGTTTGTCATCTGAGACTACTGAGCTTTTTTTGAAAGAGTGTTTTTGCTTCATAAAACTCGACTTCTGTCACTGCCACCCAGAAGGTTTCTTGTCTGTTCAGAATTTAATTAAATTGACTATCTCTTCTCTCTTATTCCCAGTTACTGAGTTCGAAGGGATCATTATCAAACAAGAAACAACAGGCAAGAGACTCTATTTTCAAGGACAATTGGTCTATAGCTGTGTATCAATATACAGAGACCAATATATCTATGAAATAGAGAAACAAGCTTTAAAACATTCAAAACATTTTCTATTTTAAAAAAGACTTATCTCTTCTAGTTCCAGTTACATGAATTGACCAAATCCTCCTATAGATTTCAAGTAATTCAAGTCAGCATTTTTAGAGATGCCAAATAAAAATGAGATACCTATCATCACCACACTCTAGAGCTCAGATTTGTTATTATCAAGCACTTTTTCTTCCTCCAACATAAATGTGTTTTCCAGCCATCTTTAATATAACTCTTCCAATCTAGCCCAGAGAATGAGGAGGGTCAATAGTTAAGCTAATAATCATAATCCAAAATAAAGGAAAACTCTGTATATAAATAATATCTATATACTGGGTTGTTGCAAAGATTAAATAAAATCTGCATAAAATGCCTGATGCAATGTAAGTACTCAAAATTCTAGCAGTTAATATGCATCATGTAGAAATGGTAAGGTTGTTAGCATGAACAACCAGATGAACATATTTTATTGAAAATAATTATAGGTATTTTGATTACTAAAGCAATTTCTTATGATTTTGCATTGTGTTCCTATTATCTGCATCCTAGGGTTACTTTTTTATTTCTTCCACATTGGGAGTTTCTGATTTCTAGTCAGAGAAGTATTGATTTATACAGTGCTGGTTGAAAGTACCTTATACATGAAACAGTTATCCTTAAGTTTCAGAAAATGTTGCATTTGTAGTTAATGTATGGGTGGTGATAAAACGTTCCCTTAAAACTAAACTAACTGTTCATCTAGTAGAATGGCAGATTAGATTCCCTGATCAACTTTTCCTTTGAAAATAGCTGAAGATGCTAAATATAATTGTTTTTGAAAGTATATTCCTGAGCTGTACATTAGCTTGGATACTCAGAGAAGAAACACTGAGTGAAAACAGAAGCAGAGTACTGAAAAAAGCTCTTATCTCGAGGACCTTTTCTAAACCGAGTGAACATGAACTTAACTTCTGTTTTGAGTGTTTTATTTTCTTTTGTTTGCTGCCTAAAATTTACAGTATCAGAATATTCCAAAAAGTTTGAGGCTGTGAACTTAAATTTATCCAGAAATGCTGATATCTGTAGGTGTCTGTCAGAAGGACATGATTGACAAAGAACCCACTTTCAATTCCACTAGATAAAACTCCAATAAATATGAGCTCACATTTTTAAAAGAGCACAAAACAAAACAAGAAAACAAAGTGCTATAAACCAGAGCCTTCAGAAATTTTGAGTAGCAGAGAGAGCCCTGCAAAGACTTGAGATATTGGAATATCGCACATAAAATAGAAATTAGTCATATTTTGTTTATATATATATATATAAACAAACTAGTAAAACTAGTAAAAATAAAAACAGTTAAAATTAAGAACTTGGATGGATCTGATAGCAGATTAGACAGAAGAAAACATACAGAATATAGAAGGGACTACAATAGATGAACAATGTGAAAATGAGACTAAGGGAAATGAAAAATTGGGGGGAAATCAACATTCATCTGAATGAGTTATAAGCAGTAAAGTGAGAAGGAAGAGACACTGAATTCCATAAGGAGTAGAGAAAAGAAGGAACAGAGTGGGTCACAGCGGAGAATTTCACAGTATGTATCAAAGACTTATCAAAGACTTAGCAGACTAGCAGGTCCTGATCAAAGTGAGTAGCAATAGCAAGCCTCCCCTTAGAGAAATCATGAAGAAACTGACCAACACTAAAGACAAGAAGAAAATCTTAAAGGCAGCCAGGTTGATGTACCTTCAGAGGAAGGACAGCTGGCTTTTCAGCAGCCCCCAAGGATGTGAAAGCTCAATGTGCTAGCCACTGAACCTCCCTGAAAGAACTTGAAGGTCACAGGTGGGGGCCAAAGGAAAGTGGTGTTTGTTGAGAAGTCAGAGTTCAAGCAAAGTAATGAAGTAAGACATTAGTAAATGAATGGTCTATTTAAACAGCTGCTGACTGGATAAAATAATGACATTAGCAATATTGAATGAGAAAAACAAATGAAATAAAAATAACAACTACTGAAGGTGAATCTGGAAGTGGACAATGCAACTTAGAATTTATTTTATTGTTTAGAAGATAGCAAAATAGCTTTAAAATGTGAAAAGTGAAGCATGGGTATTTTGGCTGAAATATGACTTCTAAACAGGAGAAGAAAAGTGATGGAAGAAAAAAATTTCAGAATAAAATCACACTAATTAGGGAGAAAAAAAGAAATGCACAAAAGAGCAAATGACACCCCCCAAAAAAAGAGGAAAAAGAAAGGAAAATATGCAATATATACAAACTAATTGGACTAAATGCCCATTTAAAAGACAAATATTATTTTCATTTCAAAAAGAAAATTCAAAATCTGTATGCTGTTATATCTTTCTCTAAAAATTAAGGATGCAAGAAGGTTTAGAGGAAAAGATTGGATAAAAAAAAATATACCAAGCAAATAATCTTCCCGGAAAAAAAGCTAGTATTCAAATCTGTTTATCACAGACAGAACTGACTTAAGGTACCATCAGTACTGGAGAAAAAGAAATTGAGAATCATTTGGTAACAAAAATCCAATCAGTGAGTAGATATAGCATTTCTATGGATTTTATGACCTCAAAATAATATAAAGGAAACTTCGGGTGATATAAAGAGAAATAGACAAATCTACCAGGGAAATTAAAAATTGGGGGGAAATCAACATTCATCTGATTTTAGGAGATTTTAATGCACACTTTAAAGTGCATTATGTGGACAAAAAAATCAGTAGTTACAGAAGTTTGATGCAATGGACATGTGTAGAACATAGTACTCAACTGCAGAAATGATAGAATACACACTTGCTAGAAATAACACGTGAAGCTTTTAAAAAATTGATTCTGTGGCTTGCCATCAAATAATCTCAACAATTTTCAAAAAATTAATGCAAGATATACTACATTCCTTGACCCTAAACCAAGTAAGACTAAAAGGAAGGAAATAAATCTCCAGAGAGAACAGATCATGTGAAGGTAGAGGCAGAAACTGGAATGATGTGTCTACAAACCAAGGAACCCAAGACTGCCAGCAAATACCAGAAGCTACCAAGAAAAGACTGGAGCAGGTTCTGCTTCAGACCCTCCCCAGGAGTAACTCTTCCAACACCTCAGTGTTTAGATTTCCACCTGCAGAATTGCAAGAGAGTAAGTTTCTCCTCTTATAATATACCCAGCTTGTGGCTCTTTGTTATGGCAGCCCAATGAGATGAATATATTCCGTATGCTTGGGTGTTAAGAAAGATGCTGCCAAATGACACATCAGTCAAAGGATAAAAAGAGAATTAAAAAATGTTTTGAACTAAATGATAATGAAAATGCCATATATCTAAACCTAAGAGATGGTCCTAAAGCAATATAAAGAGAGAGTCTTAGAAAAGAAAGGATAAAAGTAAATGATGATGCCATGCAGTGGCACGTGCTCGTAATCCCAAAGACTCAGGAGGCTGAAGTAAGAGGATCACAAGCTCCAGACCAGCCTAGTCTCAAAAAATAAAAAGGATTGGGATGTCACTCACTGAGGTACCGAAATAAATATTCTAAATAAGAATTTAAAAGAAGGAATACAAAATAAACCCAAGCAAAATAGGAGGAAGAATGTAAAAAACAAAGGCAGATAATGAAATAAAAAACAAAAATGCAATAGATAATGTTGGATAAATTTCAGGAACATGATACTGAATATCTGAAAAGCAAATCAGAAAAATACAAGTAACATTCATTTCATACATATTAGAAACAAAACTACACATTATGCTGTTTCAGGATACAAGTCTATGGTAAAACGTTCCAAGAGGTATTTACCTCTGAGCTGGAGTTGATGGCATGGGATGAGAGAATACAATAATGGGGGAAGGGAAGGGAAGTAGGCAGGAAGGAAGAAAAGAAAAGGTGAACTTTTTAATATTGGCCTGTTGTCACTTTCCTATTCATATCCCCTGACTCTTTTCTGTTTTTAAAATCAAGGTTGTTTCGGACATGGAGGCCCAAGTTCACAAGCTGAGAGAAGAGCTGATCAGTGTAAACTCACAGCGTAAACAGCAGCTGGTGGAACTTGGTCTTCTTCGTGAGGAGGAAAAGCAAAGGGCTGCGAGGGACCATGAGACTGTTGTCAGTAAGCTGAAGGCTGAATCAGAAAAGATGAAGATAGAGCTGAAGAAGACTCACGCTGCTGAGACAGAGATGACACTGGAGAAGGTGAGACACCTCACTGGAATTTTTAATATACAGGTGAAGCCATCTTTAAACCCACTCACATCACTCTCATGGTTAATCTCTAAAAAGTAATAGACATGGACTTACTCTTCAAATTTGTAAACAGTTTAAGTGCTTTAAGGAGCAGTTTCAGTTTCTTTTCTAAACACAGCTAAAATAATCTAGGTAATTTCCTAACTTTATCCATGAATTTTGTGGACGGGATTATACAGAACATTCATTAGTAAGTGAATATGTGGTGCAATGCAGCAGTATTATAATGTTGTCAAGTATTATGCTGATTAGGGATTCCTGCGCTGTAACAATGAATTTTCCTAGATTAGACTGTTTCAAATTTTCTCAGATGTCTGATAATTATTTCTGGACTTTATAGTTTTTTATAACACAAATGATAACGTGATTTCCAAGTTGATTCTTTAGTAAAAAATAAGAAAAGCTTCTTTAGAATTATATGTTAGTGAAATAATGTCTATATAGTGTTTATGTATTTTGGATTGACTGATATTTAAGCTATAACCTCAAATGTCCTTACTTTTGATGTTCTGAAAACATAAATATTTTAACCAGGTACTCAAATGTAAATTGTTAATAATCATACAACTATAAATTGCCCCTTGGACAATTTGCATCTGTATCTTAGGAAACTTGAAAAAAATAATTTAAGAATCAGCTTATTCTATTCAGTTTCTCTACCTCTTCTTTGTCTTCAAATAATGTCAAACCCTCAGAGAGTACAGTTCTTCATTCTCACTATTGCTCCCTGACTGCGTTCCTGAGGTGTTTGCTCTACAGTGTCTTAATTCAACTGAAAGTCAGATTTCAGCAGTCTGCCCTTTGGCAGCACAGATCAGAACCCAGAAATAAATAGAAAAGTGGTGCTAAGGAGGGAAGAGTGAGCTTGGCTTCTTGGAGAACAGCTAGGGTGCTGGTATGACTGGGAATGAGGACCTCAGAGAAGGGAGGTGAGGCCAAGGAAGATCTCAGGACCCAGGCCAGGTCAGACATGGGCCATGGGAAAGGCTTTGTTTTGACTGCAAGTGGAGGAAGCTTGGTGGATTTTGAGCAGAAAAATTGATGTGATCCAACTCACACTTGAAAGGGATTTCACCAACTGTGTTATAAAATGGTAGTGACCACAGAGAGAGACACATGCAGATAACTATAATGCAAGTAGAAGTGAAACTGGGGAAAATTATTTTCTGTTATGGAAATCAGGGGAAATTAATTGAAGTAGATGTCATTTGAACTAGACATAGTGATATGTAGGATTTAGACAAATAGACATAGAAGAAGGCATTTCAGGTCAAAGGAAATAAATACAAAGCAAGAACGAATAAAACTATTTGTATGGCTTACAGGCTGGCCAAGCCAAGTGGGGTGGTCAGGCTAAAAGATAGTTTAAGGATCACTGGAAGTTCCCAAAATGGTGACAAGTTGGTTGTGGGTTTTTTTTCTCTTGGTTTTTTTTTTTTTTTTTTGGTTCTGGGTATTAAATCCAGTGGTGCTTAACCACTGAGCCATATCCCAGCCCTTTTTATATTTCATTTAGAGACAGGGCTTGCTGAGTTGCTTAGGGCCTCACTAAGTTTCTGAGTCTGGCTTTGAACTTGCAATCCTCCTGCCTCAGCCTTCTGAGCCACTGGAATTACAGACATGCACCAGTGTGCCCAGCTGACGATAAGGCTTCAACTGCCTAGGGTGAACAGTGAGAAGCTACTGAGATTGTCTGAGATGAAGTGTCAAGATTCAGGTGATAATTAGGAAATGATTCTGTGAGGCCAGGTATCACAGAAGTAGAAGGGTTGAGTGGGACTGAGCTATCCAGGTGAAAGGCCCTGAGGGAGCTAGAGCTATGTGAGATTTGGGGGTGTCTCTGGCAATTGAATGGAGAATCACCCCGGAGATGGCATTGATTAGACTCAAGTACAACTTCAACTCTTAATTAGTTGAAAACAGGAGAAGTTTCTGGTTTGGATAGAAAAGATGACTGTAGTTAGGAATAGGTTCAGTTTGAAGTGCCACCCTACACAGAGCTGTGACATTCACTTGCTGCTGAGAGAACATTTCTGTGTATCCTAAGAAAAGGCAGGAGGGTGGGGGGAAGCAGCTGTAGGGTTCACTCATAGAGAGGGTGTGAGCTGAGGCCTTGGGAGTAATGAGAGTATTAAAGAAAGAAAGAAAGGGGTAGAAGAAAATAGAGGGAAAGAAGAAGAAAATTGGAACATTTGTAATGGAAGAATTTAAGGGAACAACTGCATTTGAGAACTTAGGGAAGAAACAGTCATAAGGGTGATCAAGGTGAAAGAAATATGAGAAGTATATATTTTCATGGAAATAGGGGAAAGGAATATTTGAAAAGGAGGATTGTCAAGAATGTGACAGAAAGTCAGGAAGGATGAGGGTTGAGAAAAGGTCACTGGACTTGAAACTGAGAAGTCATTGATGATCTTGGACAGGGCACTGAAAATGATAGTGTAGGCAGAACATGGTCACAAAAGGAGAGTGAGGAAGTGCAGACCAGTGAACGCTCCATTGTTTGTGAAAATTTGATTTTATAATTAGGAAGTTTGGCTGGGATGTACCTCAGAGATTGAGCACTTGCCTAGCATGCATGAGGCCCTGGGTTTGATCCCCAGCACCATAAACAACAGTAACCGCAAAAACAGGAAGTTAAAGTTCCAAAGAGCAGGAGTTAAAGAAAATGTGTTTTTAGTCTGCTTATGTCTCAAGCATTTTAGCATACAGGAAAAAGGGACTGGTGAAGAGGAAGAGCTTTTTGGTATGGAGAATAGTCAGTGGTGTGCCAGAGGAGGGCCTATCGAAATCACAGCCCTGACCGACCTCAGCCCTTGTCTTTAGGGGTACATGCAGGACATGTGGCAGGGTTCATTCCTGGAACTGCCCCACTGTCTCCTGCCTCGAGGTTCTTACACCTGCATCTTCTGCCTGCAGCCGTCTATGATTTTCTTATAGCTGGCCTCTTTCTCATGGTGCTATACTTCTTAACATCTTTCTCTGACCTCTCTGTCTAAAGTCTGGCTTCTTTTGGCGGGGTGGGGGGTACCAGGAATTGAACTCAGGGGCACTTGATCACTGAGCCAATACCCAGCCCTATTTTGTGTTTTATTTAGAGACAGGATCTCACTGAGTTGCTTAGTGCCTCACCATTGCTGAGGCTGGCTTTGAACTTGTGATCCTCCTGCCTTAGGCTCCCGAGCCACTGGGATTACAAGTGTGTGATACTGCACCCATCTTAAAGTCTGGCTTCTTATACCACACTTCATCCCACTGTTTTATTGTCTTCATATCTCTTCTTACTTTCTGAAATCGTCTTTTTTTAATTTAAATTTATTTTTATTTATTTTAATTGGTTATATATGATAGCAAAAATCATTTCAATTCATAGTACACACATAGAGTACAGTTTTTTATGTCTCTGGTTGTACATAAAGTAGAGTCACACCATTTGTTTGTCTATCTCATTCCACCATCTTTCCTACCCCTAAGGCTACTTCCTTCCCCTCACTCCCCTTTGCCCTATCTAAAGTTCCTCCATTCCTCCCATTCCCCCCACCCCCATTATGGATCAGCATCCTCATATCAAAGAAAACATTTGGCATTTGGTTTTTTGGGATTGGTTTACCTCACTTAGCATTATATTCTCCAACTCCATTCATTTACCTGCAAATTCCATGATTTTATTCTCTTTTAATGCTGAATAATATTCCACTGTGTGTATATACCACATTTTCTTTATCCATTTATCTAGTGAAATGCATCTAAATTGGTTCCACAGTTTAGCTGTTGTGAATTGTGCTGCTATCAACATTGATGTGGCTGTGTCCCTGTAGTTTGCTGTTTTTAAGATCTTTGGGTATAAACTGAAGAGTGGGATTGCTGGGACAACTCGTGGTTCCATTCGCAGTTTTCCAAGGAATTTCCATACTGCTTTCCCTGTCAGCTGCACCAATTTGCAGTTCCATCAGCAATGTATGAGTGTGACTTTTTCCTCACATCTTCACCAACACTTGTTGTTTGTATTCTTAAGAGCTGCCATTCTGACTGATTGAACTCTTAGAGTAGTTTTGATTTATATCTCTCTAATTGCTAGAGATGTTGAACATTTTTTCATATATTTGTTGATTAATTGTATTTCCCCTTCTGAGAAGTGTCTGTTCAGTTCCTTGGCCCATTTATTGATTGGGTTATTTGTTTTTTTGGTGTTAAGATTTTGGATTTCTTTATATATCCTAGATGTGTATCTGATGTGTGTGTGGTAAAAATTTGTTATCATTCTGTAGGCTTTCTGTTCACCTCGTTGATTGTTTCTTTTGCTGTGAAGAACCTTTTTAGTTTGACTCCATCCCATTTATTGATTCTTGATTTTATTTCTTGCACTATAGGAGTCTTATTAAGGAAGTCGGGGCCTAATCCAACACGATGGAGATTTGGGCCTACTTTTTCTTCTGTTAGGTGCAGGGTCTATGGTTTAATTTCTAGATTCTTGATCTACCTCGTGTTGAGTTTTGTGCATGGTGAGACATAGGGGTGTAATTTCATTTTGTTGTATATGGATTTCCAGTTTTCCTAGCAGCATTTGTTGAAGAGGCTATCTTTTTTCCAATGCATGTTTTTGGTGCCTTTGTCTAATATAAGATAACTATAATTATGTGGGTTTGTCTCTGTGTCTTCTATTCTATACCATTGGTCTACAGGTCTATTTTGGTGCCAGTACCATGCTGTTTTTGTTACTGTTGCTCTGTAGTATAGTTTAAGATCTGGTATAGTAATGCCTCCTGCTTCACTCTTCTTGCTAAGGATTGCTTTGGCTGTTCTGGGTCTCTTATTTTTCCATATGAATTTCGTGATTGCTTTTTCTATTTCTATGAGGAATGCCAGTAGGATTTTGATTGGGATTGCATTAAATCTGTATACTACTTTTGGTAGTGTAGTCATTTTGACTATTAATTCTGCCTATCCAAGAACAAGGTAGATCCTTCTATCTTCTAAGGTCTTCTTTAGTTTCTTTCTTTAGCGTTCTGTAGTTTTCATTGTAAAGGTTTTTCACCTATTTCGTTGATTCCCAAGTACTTTCTTTTTTTTTTTTTTTTTTTTTTGAGGCTATTGTAGATGAATGATTTTCCTAGTTTCTCTTTCAGAGGATTTGTCACTGATGAACAGAAATGCCTTTGATTAATGTGTGTTGATTTTATATCTTGATACTTTGCTGAATTCATTTATTAGTTCTATCTAAAATAATCTTTTTATGTTGGCTTTTTAATTCTCTGTTCCCTCCCACCCACTAGAACATCACTCCATGAGCATGTCCATCTTATTCATTTCTGTACTGTTAATGCTTTAAAAACCTGGCATGTGGTATGTGTTAATCACCCAAGTATATTAAATGAATGAGCGACAGGAGGCTTGTGTTTAGCTTAGGGAGAGGGAAAAAGAGGATGGGTAAAGTATGGAGAAGTTCAGTGACAAGACTTGAGAAGACCTTAGATCTAAAATTCTTTTTATATAACTTTATTTTATGTGGTGCTGAAGATCCAATCTAGTACCTTACACGTGCTAGGCAAGCGCTCTGCCACCGAGCCACAGCCCCAACCCTGAGAGCTAAAAGTCTTAGTATAGACGACAGTAGTCAGCTTAGGTGTGGAGTTTCAATAAAATGAAGCAGCCAGGCTAAGCAAGGTGGGAGGATGCCACTGAAAGGAAGAGGAGGGGAAGGAATCTGCTGAAATGGAATCAGAGTTGTCCTGTAGATAGAAGAGAGAGTAGGGACAGTATGAGTGTGGAAGAATGGAATGTTCCTGAGCTGACCTGAGAATATAAGTAAAGCAAGAAGATAGAGTGAACTTAGTAATTTTAGTAATCTTAGTTGACATGAAGACAGCACTGGGGAGGTTAGCCAGAATGCAGGGACGTGTTGGCAGGGGGACAGTCTGGGGAAAGGGCATACAGCAGCAAGTAGGCTGGAGTTTAGTGCCAAGAGTTTGATTTTTGTTGAATTGGAGGAATTTGCCAACCACCAAAGCCATATGATGAAATCCAAGTGCTGACTAAAGTTAGATAGGTAGGTAGGTAGGTAGGTAGGTAGGTAGATAGATAGAAAAACAAAAGCAAAAAAAAAAAAAAATCCAAGCACTGAGCTCTTAATATGATGAGTTATTTGTATTTCCAATTGATAGATGTTTTTACTTAATTAAAGGAGTTTAGCATTTCCAAATGCAAAATGGACTGAGTCAAAAACATGCTTTATGAAATATTAGTTTCTAAAGCTTCACAATCTTGGTTCTTTGCACAAAATCAGCATTCATTAACTGTTAGATGAATGAATAAATGGGTGATCAACTATGAAATTCAGCATAGCCCCTGTGAATGGGAATGCGAATGATGGGAATGTTATTAACTTATCCAGATTTGATTTCAACACATAAATACTTTGGGTAGTGCAAGATGCATGTTTGTGTTCATATGTTTGTAAGCTTGGTGTAGTAGTGCAGCTACCAGGAGGCTGAGGTGGGAAGATCATTGGAGCCCAGAAATTCTAGCCAGCCTGGACAACGTGGTGACATCTGTCTTAAAAAAAAAGGTCAATCAGCTATTCATTTGGGTTATTTTAGTGTTGTGGTTTCCTCCATATTAATAAATTAAACAAAAAGCATAATTTTTAGATATAGTTTTAATTTTCCTACAAAAATTAATAAACATTTAAGTTTCTACTCTGAAAGTTTGATTTTACACTAATATTCCAGTAATTTAGTTTCTAATCTGTTGTGTCATTCTGGAAACTACTTGATTCTTCACACAGATTTTTATAAAAAGTTGAATGTTTTGTCATGTTTAAATAAATCTGGGTCAAAATATTTGCTAGCAGTTCAAAATTCAGTCAGAATGAAAGGTTTTAGAAATTAATTTTTTTGTCATTGAGTATAAAATTGAGGTTCTAAGAGAAGAGGTCAATAGCACCAGAATAATGAACAATCTAAATGTAACATTCCCTCTTGGCCTGGTTTATTTCAGTAGCACTTACAATGTTAAGGTTATAAAAGAATTCCTAAGTCCAGCTCCTACCTAGGTATCTGTCAGCAGCTGTTTAGACCTAGATGAGATCTTCAGTGGCCTTGAGTTAAAAGAAATGTGCAATAGCTCCACAAGGTCAAAATGCTTGAAGTAGAGAATCCAAGAGAGTAAATGATTGGCATTTGCAAAGGGAGCATTTCTTTTTTTCTCTTTTAAAATCTTCTCAAACAGAATTGAAATAAAGTCCATAAAATATGAACCTTTGAAAAATTAAAGAACATTACTAAGTGATGATAGTAATTTTCAGAAGATCGATTAAAACCCTGGCATTTAAATTTTATCATTATTTCAGAAAACTTTTCAGCTATTTTTACAATAACCTTTCCTTGAACAGAAGGAAAGTAGAGATGCGTATTAAACTCCCTATTACTTAACATGGCCCAGATATAATTAATGGTAATAAATTACATGTATGCAAAATAGCTGTCCACACTTAGCTGGCTGAGACCATGCTAAGTAAACAATTCTTTCTCTTGCTTTTTAAAAACGTACACTAAGAATATTCAAATTTTATTTGAAATTCATTGAGAATATACTGATCATTGTTTTATGGTATTCCATTTTATGGGTGTAGCATAATTTATTGTGTTTTTCTTTTATTTTGGAACATTTATATTTTTAAAAAATATATATTTTATGTGGAGATTAGTATCTTTGTACAAAAATTTCGTTGTCAACATTTCCAATTTTTTCCCTCTTAGGTTAAAATCCTTGTATAATTACTGGGTCAAATTGCATTTCAGAAAATTTGTACTAATTTGTATTTATCCTGATAGAGTATCTGTTTGACCCAACCCATTCTTAGTATTATTAATATTTTCCTTAACTTTTGCTGTTTTATGAAATTGGTTATTTTAATTTGCATTTTAAGAGCAAGAAATTGAACATTTATAATAGATTTCCTATTTGTATTTCATTGCCTGTGGATTACCTATTCATATTATTTTTGCCAGTTTCTGTGTCCTTATGATTTTTCATAAATTTACATGAACTCTTTTTCCATTTAGAATGATAAAGCTCTTATCATCATTGTGGCAAGTATTTTTGGTAGTTGCCTTTTAATTTTTTGAGACACAAAAAAATTTATTTTTATTGAGTCTGATCTATTCATCTTTTCTGTTGTGAATTCTCCACTATAGTTTCTTTAAGCTTAACATTTTGATATTTTAATATATATTAACATCTCACACATTTTTTTCAGTGTACTCTGCTAAGTAAAAGGCGCTTATGAATTTGACATTGCATTCACCAGTATGGGTTCCTGGTCTGTAATTTTAAGTGGTAGCTGAAGGATTATGCTGGAATTCCGCCAGCCTGAAGTCATTAAAAGATTCTGAGCAACAGTTCAGCATCTTTTTCAAATTTAAGAAAGGCTCCGTATGGCATGATTATTCAAAAAAGCTAAGGTCATAGAAGCTACTTAAACCTTTGAAATTTATAATTACCGGATTAATATTAACTTATAGAGACATTGTCATTTTGGCTTAAAAAGGATTTCTAATCTTAGTTCTGTCCTTCCAACTTTGATCTTTTCCTTGACTTTTTTCTTTACTAAAAAAAAGTGAAGTTTATATCTTTAAATTTTAAAATTAAATATTAAGATTTACAAAATCAATTGACAAATGACATCCAGTATAATTTTTATAGTAACCCATGAATGATGATGAATTTGATGTTGGTATTTCTCTGAGATTATATAGCTTCAGCCTGGTATAATGGACTGCAGTGACACCTCTAAACATGACTATAAAAGAAAAAATACAAAAAAAGGTCAACTTGGAAAACTAAGGATGTGTACATATTTTAGGAGCAATAAATTAATGTTCGTGTATATTAAAGTTGAGAATTTGAATATGTCTTTGAATGATGGAAGGGTTTATATCTTGCTTTATACAAAAGCAAAAACTTTTGTTGCCATTTTCACAAAATGCCAAATCAAACCAATTCAGGTGTTTTAGTTATATCAGTTTATATATCTTCTATGTAACAAGAGGTAGTGTTTTGGGGGGTTTTTTTTGTTTGTTTGTTTTTTTTTAACCAAATTTCAACTCCAGCTTCTTCCTAATTTGTCTGAGTTCTGATGTGAGTCACCTGTTTCACAAGGTGAAAATCAAAACTGGAATCATATCTGAGCTGTTCATGTATTTAAAAAAATAGAGCAGGTATTTATCATCACTTATGCTTGAGCATTTGCATTGTCAAAAGTTCACCCTTACTTGAGTGGAGTTGCAAAGCACAATATACTGTGCAGTCACAGCTGTGACACATGAGGACAGGCTGCTCCCTGATGACGGCCTTTTGGCTTCCTAGAGTCTTCTGTTTATCCTCTCCCTGCCTCTTTGCTGCATGTCAGAGAGCACTTCTGTTTTCTAGCAGTTTTCTGGAAGGTCCAATCAATAACTTACCTTCAGAGTTTTCCAAGCCTAGAAAAAAATGTTTTATTTGGAGAAAATTAAAAGTCAGTGTATTTTATGTTAAGATTATTTGAAAACAAAATGTAGAATTATAAATGAACCATAAATTGAGCATTTAAAATTTATAAGAGTGATTCTTCCTTGTTATTCTCTAACTCTCCAATGTTCCAGTAGAGCCATTAAAAATGGGAATTCTTCCATTGACCAGAAGTTGTTGTTTTTCTCTTTTTGAATTATGTGAAAAAAAAATTCTACCTAGAAAAATTGAGAATCTCTTATGTCAGTGCAGCAAAAGATTTTGATTTGACTTAAGAAGTTATTGAAAATACAGCAGTTTATTTGCTATCTTCAGAGGTTGATATCTAAACCCAGAGAGTGGGGAGAAAATAAAAGAAGCCGGTGTTTGTGCTGTGTGTGCATGTGCATGAGCAAGTACACCCTGTCAGTTTGGGGTTTTTTGGTGTGTGCATGTATTTAAGATTAGTGTTAACAACTGTGTATGCCTTTTGATCCTCTCATCCTCGTAGCAAAGCCATAAGACTTATTGGACTTGTATCTTTTTCCATGTCACTGGGTGTCGGGGGGAGCTCCCACCGCACCCAGGGTAGAGGGCACTCCCTCCTCGAGGGGGAAGGCCCCTCTCACCTGGGTGTCGAGGGGAGTAAAATATTAGTATTTTTAACATGATGAAATTACTACAAATAAGAACAAAATCATAATTTATGGTACTGGTTTGATAGCTCAACACTCGTGCATCCTGATTTGTCCAGAAAAGTCGCAGTTTATACCTGTTGTCTTAGTGTCTTATATGACTTAGCATTTCCCCAACCATTTTCACTCTTAAACATGTCCCAGCCTCAATGCTGTTATATGTCACTTTAGCTACCAGGATACTTTATAGGTAATAGTTGCTTCTTTTCTTCTTATGAATCCCATAACTTTAGTGTTACAGTTGTCAAAACATTATTTTAAATGAGTGCCTTTCTGACCGTAGAACTGACCTTAGGTTATAGATAACTAGATTATAATTATTTTAATATTCCAGACAGCCTAACTGATGTTTTTTCCATACATCAACAGTTCAGTAGCATTGTATGAACATAGAACCTAAATTATTTCCTATTTATTAGGAGACTCAGGGAAGCTGGGGTGAAGAGTTAGTGCCTCCCCATTCTACACTCCTGACTCCTGGTTTAGATGTTCTGTGAGTACTAGGTGTGAGGTTGAGTCTCTGAGGTTGCACCGTGCTGTGGGTGTGGTACAGTGGAAGAGTTCAGAGCTTAGAGTCAAATCTGGCTCTAACACTTGTTTGTAATAGCATTTATTTTCTGTGGACCTAGATTTCCTGATCCAGTATTGTGAAGATTAAATAAGTTGCTAATTGAAAGTAATCAAGTAATTTAAATTAAATATATTATAGACAAAGTAGAAAAACAGAAAGTGCATGGTCAGAAAAAAAATACAACTAACTTAAAATAAATCTCTTTATTCTCACAAGTAACCAAGGAAATACTAATTAGGAATATATTCTGTTTTTGACATATTGAAAAAGTAATTTATTTTAAGTCATACCAAGTATCACTTTTTTGTTAATAATAACAAATGCCAAGAATGAGTGAATAAAAACTCTAAAGTGCTGATAATGGGAATGAAAGCTTTTGGTAATCTATTATGGACCTTAAAAATATCCATCTCTTTAACCTGGTAATATATTCCTTGGTTAGCATAATATATACATCAAAACCTTAAAAAGTCATCCACCTAAAAATTATTGGTCTCCATTATGATATTGTAAAAAATTCATCAGGCAAAAGAATCAAGTAGCACAGTTAAAATGTTATACACCGTGATCACATGGTGTTTATTTCAGGAATGCAAGGATAGTTTGATACTAGGAACACTTAAAGTATGATTCATTGTATCAATAAATCAAAAGAGAAAAATTGTATATGGTACTTGAGCCTAAGCGTTTATAAAAAGGATATTGGAAGGATAGGGAAGTTTATTTCTCTCACACAGAATAGTCTGTAAGCATTAGGATAACCCAGTGGGGTGAGAAAATTATTTTTTTAATATTCACTTTTTACTGATTTTTTTGTATATGACAGTGGAATGCATTACAATTCATATTACACTATAGAGCACATTTTTTCATATCTCTGGTTGTATGTATATAATGTATGTTCACACCAATTCATGTCTTCATACATGTACTTTGCATGATGATGTTCATCACATTCCACCATCATTTCTAACCCCCTGTCCCCTCCCCTCCCACCTCTCTGCCCTATCTAGAGTTCGCTGTTCCTCCCATGCTCCCCTTCCGTATCCCACTATGAATCAGACTCCTTATATCAAAGAAAACATTCGGCATTTGTTTTTGGAGGTTGGCTCATTTCACTTAGCATGATACTTTCCAGTTCCATCCATTCAGCAGCAAATGCCATAATTTCATTCTTCTGTGTAATATTCCATTGTGTACATATACCACATTTTTTTTCCATTCATCTGTTGAAGGGCATATTTTAGCTATTGTGTTCCATAGTTTAGCTATTGTGAATTGTGCTGCTATATTGATGTGGCTGTGTCCCTGTAGTATGCTGTTTTTAAGTCCTTTGGGTATAGTCCAAGGAGGGGGATAGGTGGGTCAAATGGTGGCTCCATTCCCAGTTTTCCAAAGAAGCTCCATACTGCTTTCCATATTGGCTGTACCAGTTTGAGAAAATGATTTTGTTACACAAAGTCACATAGGAATCCAACCTAGCTGTTGAGATGCCTCTTTTATCCTTAATATGGTGGATTCAAGTCTGTATTAAAGGCTGATATTCCAGTTGACAACATTTCTTAATTAGTGGCAAGGGATGATGGGGAGCAGAGTAGAGAGATGAAGAGAAGGACAGGCCATTTTATTTTGAGGAAGTGCTATGGAAGTTGCACACATCATTCTCATATTCCACTGGAGATAATTTTGTCCCAGTCCACATCTGTGGAAGCAGGGACCTGGAAGCATGGACAGTAATAGAAGAGGGAAGGTTGTTATTTTTTTAAGAGAAAAAGAGATGCTGGGGATAGTCAGTAGACAATGGTACACTCAGTGCTTTCCACGTTTGGTGCCTGTCTTGTGTACAGACATCCTGGGTGGTTGGGACATAGCAGTGAACAAAGCAGGCAGATACTCCTATCCCCTCTGAGCTCATTACATCAAGACAGACAGACTGTAAGCATTGATTTTTATATATAAATATGTACACACAAACATACACACACATATACACATAACAGAATTTTGAAAAATGTCTTTCCTATTGAAATGATAGAGAAGAATAAGGAAGATTCTGGAATACCACGGTTGGTTCTGTTTAAATAGTGTGATCAGAGTTGACTTCATCAGGAAGATAGCATTTGAGCAAAATGAAGGAGTTGAGTGAGCCATGACAACTTTTGGAGGAAGAAATTGCTGACAAGGGAATAGCCACTTTAATGGCTCTAAGGCAGGAGTGGGGCTGGCATGGCTAAGGATCAGTAGGGAAACCATTATGGACACAGTGCAGTGGACAATGGGGAGAGGGCAGAATATGATGAGAGGGATTCCAAGGCTCTGATCATTGCTTCAAGGTCATTCCAAGGACTTGGGCCTTAACTCTGAGTAATGGGACAACATGAGAGTATTGCATCACAGAGGGGTCCTCTAAGCTACATGAGAACAAAAGTGGGAAGCCAGTTAGTCCAGATAAGAAGATAATGATGACTTAGCCCACAGTGGGAGCAGGAGAGGGGGTCAGATTCTGGATATGTTTAGAGTTAACATAGCTTTCCAATGGCTTTGATGGAGGATGAGAGACTGAGAAAGTAAGCCATGGAGGAATTCACACTCAGGGAAAAAAGGGAGAGAAATATGGCAGTTCATTTCTTTGGGGGATGAAATCATATGTGATTTTTGCATTGTATTTTTCTGTACTTCCTAAATGTTCTATGTTATAACACTTTGTAAGATGAACAGTGATGTTCAGAAGTCATCTTCTGGTCATTTTGTTGCCCTGTTCCTAAGCCTTAGAGAGGCTTCAGTCTGCTTCTCCTGCTTTTGCCCCTGGGAGACTGGCATCACAAAGGAAAGAGAGTGCTGGCATTGCTATAGTGACAACAGGAACCTAGCAGTCTGATTATGATGTCACTGGCCCTGCCTCACCCCTTCCTTAGAGACTGGGGATTTCTCAAACACTAAGCCCATGGGCCCATGTCACCTTTCTATCAGGGCAGGGAGACATTGAAGGCATATAGCAGCAGCTCTGCCCATCCTGTAGCCTGCGCATGGGGCTCACTCTCATCATTACATCTGGGATCTTAATGGGGACCATAGGAGATGTGGACCTCTCTGATATTAGACTTCCTATCTCCTGAGGAAATTCAAGCCCTGGGACAGATAGGGATGGAAGAAGAGAATAATAATGCTCCCATAGTAGAGCAAGCTGTCAGGTTGCGGCCCCTGAGAGACCCAGAACTGTCTGGCCATAAGGAGAAGAAGGTAAGACTGAGATATCTACCTAGAGGGATCTTGCTTGCTAAAAATGAGATGTTATTGCCACGTGGGTGATATAAAAACAGCCTCTCAAGGAGATTAAGTTGATCAGAGACAGGGATAATAGAAGAGGTAGAACTGTGATTACACTGAACTGAAATCAAGGGCATCGTCTCGCTCTGTTGGACTGCATGCCCTGGGAAACGGCAGGAAGGTGTCTAGAAGTCTGGGAGAAATAGGTGTAACTGGGAAGACTTTCTGGAAGATGTAGATTGTGAACTAATAACATTCTCCACCCACCCCACCCCACCCCTGCTTAAAAACTTACAAAGTACCACTGCCCCAAACAATGTCACATTTGCTAGGCTGTATGGGCAAAGATTTGCATGATCTTATTTCTCCTCTCTAATCTTTCTTTATTTTTCCATATTTATTTTAATTAATTTTAAATCATGGTAAAATATGTATAACTTGAAATTCACCATTTTAACCATTTTTTTACACACAGTTCAGTGGCATTAAGTACATCACCGTCATCCATCCACAGGGCTTTTTTCATCTTGAAAAACTGACACTATCCCATTCAACAATAACTCCCCATTGCTCCTCCTTTTGACCTGTGTTACCACTCTACATTCGGTCTATGTTTCTGACTGGAGTCCCTGATAAGACATCATATAGTGGCTGCCCTTTTATGTCTGGCTTATGTCACTTAGCATAATGTCTTTGAGGTTCATCCATGCTGTGGTATGTGTCAGAATTTCCTTTTATTTGACTGAATAAGATTTCATTGTGTGTATTTATCACATTTTATTTATCCACGCATCTGTTGATGGACACTTAGGTTGCTTCTGCCTTTTCTCTACTGTGAATAATGATGCTCTGAACATGGACTTCCAGAAATCTATTCTTCCTCCTGCTTTCAGTTCATATGTATGCCTAGAAGTGAAATTGGTAGATATGATCTTTCTTTCTTTTTAAGAACTGCCATATGTCTTTTAATAATGGTTGCTCCATTTTACATTCCCACTAGCAGTGTGGGCACAGGGCTTCCAGTCTCTCCATTGCCAACACTATAGTTGTCTATTTAAAATAGCCATCCCAACAGGAGTGGAGTGTATCTTCTACTTTTCTCGACTTCTTTCCCACAATCTCTAGTGTGCCCACTCCTGACAATTTCCTTTCCACAAATAGGCTGTGACAACCTCCATCCACAGCCTCACATGTGCTGTACCTTCTTCCTAGAAGACCTGTAACTCACCACCCACCCTCCAAGATGGTACCTATCCCTGCCTGCCTTCTCCACACACTGCTGGCTATACTGACTCTTTTCTATATTCTTCCAACTCTCCATTCATTCCTCTTTTTTAAAAACATACATAATTCACATAGAGTTTATGTACAGTTCTGCAAGTTTTGACAAACCATCACCACTGTCAAGAGATAGAACAGTTCCCATCCATCACCTCAAATATTCCTCCAGATCCTTGGTCATCAGCCTGCTTCCTTCCTTTAGCCCAACTCCTGGTAACCAGTCATTTATTTTCTGAGACTGTAGATTTGCCTTTTCTGGAATGTCATATCAGTGAATTATTCAGTATGTAGCCTTTTGAATCTGGCTTCTTTCCCTTAGCATAATGCATTTGAGATTCACTTGTGTGTGTAGCCGTAGTTCCTTCCTTTTTATTGTTAGAAATATTCCCCTGTACAGTGTATCAAAATTTGTTTATCTGTTTTCCAATTGGGGAATATTTGGGTTGTTTAACATTCACATAAAGATTTTGTGTAGACATAAATTTTAGGATTACTGGATTGTAAGTTAAGTATAATTTTTAACTTTATTAGAAACTGCTGAACTGTTTCCAAAGTGATTTTATTATTCTGCACTCCCACCAGCAATGTAGGAGAGCTCTGCTATGTCGCATCCTCACCAGTGCTTTGTATTGAGTTTGTAATTTTTTTTAGCCATCCTAATAGGTATTTCTCTTCACAGGTGTATACCTAATGACCAGTAATGTCTAGCATATTAATACTGTTCATCTGTGTATTTGTCATTGGAATATCTTTCTTAGTGAAAACCTATTTAAAATTTTTTTCAGATTTTTTAAAATTATTTTTAATTATACATTGGACACAATGTCTTTAGTTTGTTTATTTTTATGTGGTGATGAGGATCGAACCCAGGGCCTCACATGTGTGAGACAAGTGCTCTGCCACTGAGCCACAACCCCAACCCATTTTTTTTTTCAGATTTTTAAATTTAATTTTTAATTTTCTGTTACTGTATTTTGAGAGTTATTTATATATTCTGGATACAAGTTCTTTATAAGATATGTGATTTGTAAATTCTTTCTCTCCATGAATGGTGAGGTCCAGTTTATCAGTTTGTTCTTTCATGTATAGAGAACATACTTAACCTCAGATCACAAAGATTTTCTCCTGTTTTCTCCCACAAATTTCATCATTTTAGGCTTTGTGGTTATGTTTGTAGTCCATTTTGTGTCTAGTACAAGGTATAAATTAAGATTCAGTTGTTTCAGCACCATTTGTTGAAAAGACTGTCCTTTCTTCATTGAATCACCTTTGCAACTTTGTTGGAAATCAGCTGACTGTATACTGTGCTCTGCTACTGTGTTATTCCTTCATTTACCTGCACCTCCTGTCCTTTTCCAGCACATACTGTCTTGATTACTACAGCATTTGTAAGCAATTTTAGAGAAAGACTGGGAATTGTCCAACACTCTGTGTGTGTGTGTGTGTGTGTGTGCGCTTCAAAATTATTTGAGCTATGATAATTTCAGTGCTTTTCTTAGAAGTGGAGTGATGAAAACTACACAGAATCCTGAGGGGATTTCTTTTTTTTTTTTTTTAATTTGTATTAAATGTATATCTCACTGTGGAGAGAAGTGAAATCTTAAATTCTTCTGATCCATGTACATGGAAGGTCTTGCCATTTATTTAGGTTTTCTTTAATTTCTTTCATCTATATTTATACTTTTCGGCATATAGATGTTGTATCTATTTTGTTAGCTTCTATGTAATTTATGTTTTTAATTTCAATTTCTAATTGTTAATTGCTAATGTGTAGAAATACACTAGACTTTTGGACATTTATACAATATAACCTTCGAAACTCATGTTTCTTCTAGTCCCTTTTTTTTTGTGATAGATTCTTTTTCTACACAGATAATCGTATAAATACCAATTATTTAGTAGTTTTTCCTGTGAAAGATTAGTTGTATTTTAATAGTGCCGTATATTTCAATGTATTTTTTCTCACAGTAATATATTTTATTACTATACTTGTGAATTTTGGAAAATAGCCTCTAAGAACAGACCTAACATATGAAGAATTCTATTAATTCAAGAAAATGAATATATGATATGTAACTTCCCAGTTTACTTGTTTTGTTTTATGACATACATATGATTTTTTAAATATTACATTGTAAACAAACATAGGATAGGAAAAGTGATAGATAGTTCTAAATACCTGTATTTTAGATATAACTCATTCTTAGATTTCACTCTCCAGAGAAGTCAATCTTTTTAAAAATAAAAATAACAGAAAAATACTTTTAAAATATTGTAATATTCCTTTGGATTGAAAATCTTGAGTATTTAAATATTTTAAAGTTTCTGCAAATCATAGTTTTTAAATCAGACCCAAAATATTTTATTCTCCAGCATCAGACCAAATATGTTTCTTCTCCACACATACTTAAAAATTGGTTAAAAAAATTGAAGCATTGTGAGTGATATCTGAAATTTTCATGAATTAATTACCTTTTAAAAGTTAAAAAAAACTATTCATGTGATGATTGAAAACTTTTTAAGATATTAGAATTCCCAAGTTGTGTAGAAAACCCCTTTAACTTTCATGTTTAAAATTGTATTTGCTTTAAAAATATTTTATTTCTTTTGGTTGGTTATATCACTAGAGTATATCTTGAACTTTCTATTATTTGTGTATTAAAGATACATAGGTAACAGATGCCCGTAGAGTTACTTCTGCACATTCATACTCCACTATTTAGAGCACACTGGGAGTCTCAATGGTAGCAGAGCCTGTGTCACTACACTTACAGCTGTAACACTAGTAACCCAGGCAGGTGTAGAGTATCGTACAACTTTTTTTTTTGTATTTTTCAGAATGTATTACAAATTATTATTGAAAAAAGGAAGAGCTACATTTTTAAGTGTGTACAGATGTGAATTTTGGCTAACATAACTGTTTTTAATATTCATCTATGGTATTTTCTTGGCAAAGAAAATAGACATTTGTTCCCACTGCATGACTTTAACAGATCAGTGGACATCCTACAAATACTCCAAGGAAGCAACCCTGGGTCATGGAAAATATCTCATAAAATATTGGTATCTTTGAGTCTTACTTGTGGCAGTTGCTAATGTTATTATATGTTCCATGTTATTATTGAACAAGGAATTTTAACAAATTTTTAAATGAGGTTTTAAAGATTTATAATTTAGATCTATACTATAAATTATCACAATTCTAATATATAGAGTATGGTGTTTATTCAATCCCAACTACCTTATTAGATTGAAGGAAATACACATTTTAGAGACTTTCTGAGAATAAGAAATTATCAGAGTTTCCATACTTAGATGCTATCTAATGGCTCAATCCTATGTTCCATGTCTAATAGCAAAGAGAAGGCTATAAATGGATGATGTGAACTTCCAAATCTCTATTTTCCTGAACAATTTATGAGTGAATGAGTCAGCATATACTTAACAAGCATTTACTGTACTCTTAGATCAGTGCTGGGGAAGATCACAAAAAGATGTGGAATTTTATCACTGCTTTCTGGGAATTTTTCTTATTGTAATGATAATCAGAAATTGAATTTTAAAAGAACTAGAAAACTATATAATTATGCATAATAAAATTGTACATTAGCGTACAATGCTGGGAAATCTGAGAAAGTCTGTAGTAATCAAAGGAGGTTTTAAGCAAGAGGTGGGTCTTGAATACTGTATTTGAATTGGCACTAGATATGAGGAGTTTGTCAAGGCACTCAAAGGGGAGAATGTAGAAAGCCATAAGAAGCTTAGGACAAATTCAGAGAACATGAGATAGTAATTGTTTATGAAAACCCCACTTACTCTAAAACAGATTGAAGGTGACCTTTCCAAGGTTTTATTTTTAAACTTTTTACTGAGACTTACTGAAAAGTTTCACAAATAAGTACAGAGAATTCCCATGCATTCTTCACCCAGCTCCCCCTAATGTTAACATCTTAATTACCAAAACCAGTAAATTGGGGTATTGTACTGAAAGTTATTCATTTTCTGTTCGTAAGATGTAAATTTATCTTGGGAGAGATACTTGAAGAATACACAAATATCGTTAGGCTTCTCCTTACTACCCTTTGGTGAGTCTTTGCCTGAAACAATGTCTCCGCCCCTCCCCTCTTTGCCTGTCTCAGTTACTGTGAAGTTTAAGTATTTTTTTGGCTTTAAGTTGTGCTGAGGTTATTTCTTTTGTGGGAGAATAGGGGAAGAGTTTGTTTCATTTTTGTTGTTTCATATTGTTGGGGGAGAAAATATTGAAAGTAAGATGTTAGTTTTTAAAGTATGGACTAAGGAAAAATTTTTTAAAATAAAGTAAAGCTAAAATAGGGTCTGTGAAACCATTACCACCACCATCACTGTATGCTAGGGATTCATTTCCTCTGCTGAGGGACCTCGACCTGACTCTGCAGTTTCCAGTAGCAAATGTAAAGAGAGCATCACAGTTAGGACAAGATTCTGTGAAATAAACTTTTAGAAACTATTAGCTCAAGTTTGGGGCATTGAAAACTTCCGTTCTTTAAGAACTCCTGAACCATTATAAGTTTTGTGAAATTGTTTTAGGACTAAACAAATTAATGAGCAGGTAGCGCTTACTTTGGTGAGAATGGAATTCCTGCTCTTTGAAGGCTGCTGGCTAAATAGCCAAAACCTTGTATAGGAGTATCTTCCTCATTGTATATCATTTCATCTCAGATCACCTAAAGGAGATTAAATAGGATGTCCCCAAATAATTTTGATCCAAGATAAAACCATAATATTCTTCTTAAGGAGAAAGTTATAACAAGATTGAGACTGAACAAGAGTTTATCTTGTTATAATTTTTGAGAGATTTTTTTGCTTCTGATAATTAATTTTCTGGAGTCGAGAATATTAAGTAGAGGAAAAGAAGAAAAAGAGATGTTCATATGCTGCTTATGTTATATCTTTTGTTAATTTTCCATTTTTAAATAGCTGATTTTAACATCTTAATATATGTAACTTTTGATGTTGTATAATGAAGACTTTGAGATATTTATAATTTTTTTTGATACCAGAAATTGAACCTAAGACCACTGAACCACATTCCTAGCCCCCCCGCCCCTTTTTTTTATTTTTAGAGACGGGGTCTCCCTAAGTTGCTGAGGCTAACCTTGAACTTGAAATCCTCCTGCTTCAGCCTTCTGAGCAGCTGGGATTACAGGCATGTACCATCATACCCAGCTACTTTGCTATTTTTAACAAAAAGTTGTGGTTTTTTTTTTAACTTTTCATAGTATTTATACATTTACAACCACCTCTAGTGAAGGAAAAAGAAATGTATAATTACTTCTTTCATTATATATCACATTTATGTCTGACTCTGGATTGCTTGAATTACTTAAATTGCCACATTCGGTTTAATTGTGTTAAATTTCATATTCAAGTTAAGCCTTTATTAAATACTGACAGGATGAGCTAGGTGATGAGCTAGGTGATGTGTTAAGAACTAAAGATACACAAAAGAAAAATCATCAACATTAATGAGGACCTAACTACCAAAATATATTTTAATAGACTTTTTTTAAAAAAAATTATGAATCAGCTTAGTTCCCATAAAAATATAACTGAGAATAAAATAGCCCCAACCCTAGTGTTAGCTCAAATTAGATACACAGTTCACCCAGGATAAGTAGGCTACTTTTGGCAGTATCTATAGAATTTCCATGTTGTCTGCATTTATTAGGTTATAAGCTGAAAATAAAATACTACAAAAATTGCCAGAGTGAAGTTTTGACATGATTTTAACTGCCCTCTGCCATCGTTTTAAATGTGCCTTATATGACCAAAGAATTGGACAATGCTGTAGTAAAAAATCCAGATGTTGAGATTGATGTTTATTTTTTAAATACCCCGTGAGACCTCAGGAATAGAAGCAAGTCAAAATTGTCCAGTGTTAGAAATTTAATCTTTGCTGTTCAGAAGCTAGAAGTGGCACAGTTTTTGATAGATAATTCTCAGAGAAATCTTAGGTTTTTAAAACTCACATGAAAGGAAATTTACACGAGCATTAAAGAAATCTGGTTTTTACTTTGATCACATTTTTCAAGAAGTAATGAAGAAAATTATTTAGGAAACCATTTTGTGATCTTTTTCAGTAAATTGACTATTCAGTCACTGCTGAAATAAAATTTTAGCCACTGCTTTGTAATATTTTTAATTAATGGAAAACATTAGTCAATAGGTGAAATACATGTAATTACTAATATGTGATAATCCCCTTTATGTTTTTAAAAGAGGCTTTAATTTTATACTACATCCAAAATAAATTATACATTTTATGTGCATATATAAATCATCACATTACCTTTTGACACGAAAAAGTATATATTTTTTTAAGTTTAAACATATTTGTTTATATTGAATAATTATTTACATTAATAAAAATTTAGGACATTTCACGTTTTAAGGTTTTTATGTTTTTTCTGTGCCCTCTTCTTTTTTTATTTATTGATTTATTTTTAATTTTTAATTTTTAATTTTTTATTTAGTTCTAATCAGTTATACATGACAGAAAGCTTTTCAATTCATTCTACACAAATGGGGTGAAACTTCTCATTTCACTGGTTTTACACAATGTAGAGAGAACATTCGGCCTTTGGGTTTGGGGGATTGGCTTACTTTGCTTAGCATGATCTTCTCCAACTCCAACCCTTTACCTGCAAATGTTATAATTTTATTCTCTTTTAATGCTGAGTAATATTACATTGTGTGTGTGTGTGTGTATACCACAGACAAAAAAATATTTTTAAGCAAGGTAAGAAAAAAAACAGTAGCTAGGTAATATTTTATCTTTTGTTTTTACACTTGCTTGCAATCTCTATATGCAAGTAACTGCTAGCATTCTCTAGAAGAAAGAGTATGAACAACTACTTCCACATCTTTCTATGGAATTAGCTTAGGAATATTAAGCGAATAGATATACAAGTAAACTTCAAACAGGACAACTACACTGATAAATTATGTCATTCACTTAAGGAAGAATTAATACTTAATTTAAATAAACTTTTTCAGAAAAATAGAAGAGAAACACTTTCCAACTTACCTATGAGATCTGTATTACCCTGATAACAAAACTGGACAATAATATTGTAAGAAAAAGAAAATTACAACCTACAAATACACGTATACCCTTAACAAAATATTAGCCAGTCAAATTCCACAGTATATGAAAGAGATAGCACTTTATTGTCAAGTGGGGATTATCCCAGGAAGGCAGAGATGGTTCAGCATTCAGAAATCAATCACTATAATTCACCATATTAAGAAAGAAAGAAAAAGTCATATTATATCAGTAAGTGCAGAAAAAGCTTTTCACAAAGTTTAATACCCATCCAAAGAGCACACGAAGAACAGATACCAGAAAAAGGAAAATCTGCTATTAAAATTATACTTAAGGATAGCATTAAGTATAATTATTTCTTCCCAAAATCAGTAATAAGGCAGGATGTTCAATCTCTCCACTTCTATTCTACTTTATATTGGAGGTTCTAGCCAGTACAACAAGGCAAGAAAAAGAAATACAAATCAGACAAGAAAAAGTAGAACCTCCTTTAATGTTAGACAACATGATATCTATCTGAAATAACCAAAAGGAACCTACAAAAAATTACAAGAATTAATAAGTAAGTTTAACAAGATCACAGGTATCAAATCAGTATGCAAAAATCAATTATATTTATGCACTAGAAATTAATGATTGGAACTGCATTTTAAAAAGTCAATATCATTTAGAATGGCATCACGAGTATGAAATATGGGCACACAATATATATGCAAGGTCTGTAGACTAACAACTACAGAATTTTTATGAGATATTAGAGAAGACCTAAATGAATGCAGAGAAATACCAAGTTTATGGGTGGGAAGATTTAACCTGGTTAGAATGTCATTCTCCCAAACTGGTTTTTAGACTCAGTGCAGGTTAGTCAAAACTTCAGCTGTTTTTGTTGAAATGTCAAAGATGACTCTAAATTTCATTTGAACATTGCCAAATCACTTTTGAAAAAGAACAAAGTTAGATTCCTGATTTGATAACTAGCTATAAAGCTGTAATAATAAAAGGAATGTGGCATTGATATAAAATAAACATATCAGTCAATGGAATAAAACCAAATAGATTATCTGTTATGGTTTTGCTACAAGGTGTTCCCCAATAAGCTCATTTAACAGACAATGCAGGAATGTTCTGAGGTGAATTGAGTAGGTTATGAGAACTTTAACCTAATCAGTGGATCAATACATTTGATGGATTAATAGTTTGGATGAAATACTGAGTGGTAACTATAGGTAGGTAATGTATGGCTAGAGGGAAGTCAGTCTCTGGGGATGTGCCCTTGGGGATTATATTTTGTGCACTCACCCCCCACCCCATGCACCTCTCTCTCTCTCTTTTTCTATAAATTTTTTCTCTCTCTGCTTCCCAGCTGTTACAAGTTACTAGGCCCAGAGCAATGGAATTGACTAATCATGAACTGAACTTCTAAAACGATGAGCCCAAAATAAACATTTCCTCCTCTGATTTGTTCTTGACAGGTATTTTAGTCATTTCCACCAAAAGCTGACTAACACAGTATTCATGTGGAGCAGGAAGAAAGAGCCTCAACTTTTACCTCATACTTATATGAGAGTTAACTTAGAGTTAATCATGGACCTAAACATAAATGCTAAAAATACAAAACCATGGGAGAATATCTTAGTGATGTTGGTTTAAGAAGATTTTTCTTTGATGCAAAACATGAATCATGAAGTTGTTGATAAAGTGGACTTCATCAAAATTAAGTTTTTTGCTCTTCCAAAGACACTCTTAAGAAAATAGGTAAACCATAAGCTGGCTACATTGACACACACCTGTAATCCCAGCTACTGAGGAGGCTAAGACAGGAGGATTGCAAGTTGAGACCAGCCTAAACAACTTAGCCTCAACAAAACAAAACAAAAAAATTTTTTTAAAAAGGTGGTGGGGCTGGCGATGCAGCTCCTGAGTTCAATTGTACATTTAAGGATCTCTTATAACTCAATAAGAAGACATGCTTTTAAAAATCAGAAAATGATTTAATAAACTTCATAGATGATGTACTGCGGAAACTAAAATTGTAACTATGTTGTTGGGGCACTGGGTTTATTTAAACTGTGGAAACTGAGATTCGTGAAAATTGGAACTCAGCAAAGCAAGGACTGCCTCTGTTTAAGAAAGGTCATCACAACTAGTTTAAAGTTTATTAATTTTATAGGTTCACATTCCACTAAGTGCTTGACAAGGGGCACGTCCTGTTGGGTCAGGGCAGCTCCACACTGTGGTGGACATCTAGTATGAAACACGCCTTGATACCCTACTGACGAGTAATGAAAATGGCCAACATTTATCGCACCAAGTGTCAAGCATCATTGTAAAGGATTCTCTCATTGTCTCCTTACAACAACCCTATAAAGTAAGTGCTTCTCCTCTTTTTGTGCAGCCTTAGATAAGTTCAGTAATTTGGAGAGATCAGATTCAAACTCAGTTTGACAGCAGAACCTGTGCTCTTGACGGGTACACACATGGTAACAATATGTATGGTGACTCTGTGGAGAAGGGAACGCTGGAATCTGTGAGAACAGCCAGAGCAGACAGCTTGGTCTCAGGATCACAAAAGGATTTCTGAGGAAATAAGGCTATGCTTCTTCTTGAATAATAATGCACATTAGCTGCACGTGCAGGGAGAGGTGTGGGTTCCAGCAGAGCAGAGCCTCTGCCCACAACTGACTAAGCAGCCCTCGACCAACAACCTGCTGGACACAATGCTGCCCCACTCCTCTGTGTTTACCTTCCTGTTATGAGAAAATCAGTCCTTTAGGGGACAAAGGCATTATATTATCTGAGTATGTCTGTGTTTGCATATTCCCTTTTTTCCCTTCTCACTTTCCTTCCAACAATTTGATCAAGAAATACAAGACTTTTTTAAATTACATTTTTCTTGTTAAAAGTTGACATAGTCCACAAATGAACTATATATTCTCTTGTATTCATTAAGGTCAGACAACTCAGATCTTGTTTTGTACGTCCTTCTGCTCAGATAAATTCTTAAAAATGATTCTGTGAGTTAAAACAACTAATAAGGAAAAACCTATATGAATTGGCCTAATGGAAGAAGATATTTATCGTGTGCCTACCATTTGCCAGGCACTTTCACATACATTATCTACTTTAATTCTCAGAGTCCTTTGAATTTATTATTGCTTTAAAATAGCTGGAGATACTCAGAGGAATTCAGCAACTTGCTCAGAGTTACAGCACCAAGATTCTAAATCCTCCAAAAACATGTCAGGAGCAGTTCATTTCCCATGCTGCACCTGGTTCATCCAGCAATCTGCTAGCTGAGACAGAAGCAGCTCCTGCTTCACAAGATAAGTGCTACCTTCTTCATTTCCCAGCCAAACTCTGTTTTGACTTAACTCCTCATTACCCACAGCTTTTTTTTGGTGGGGGTCAGGGGTTCTGGGGATTGAACTCAGGAACATTCGACCACTAAACCACACCCCCATCCCTATTTTGTATTTTGTTTAGAGACAGGGTCTCACTGAGTTGCTTAGCCCCTTTCTGTTGCTGAGGCTGGCTTTGAACTCATGATCCTCCTGCTTCGGCCACCCAAGCCACTGGGATTACAGGTGGGCATCCCACAGCTTTATTATATAAGTCCTCCTCCCCATTTCTTGTTTCTACCTTGATTGGTATCTTTGAGTTTTTGGTGCCTGGTTGTTTCCTTAGCTCCTGTATGATCACTTTGGACTTGATCTTAGATCCATTTGACTTTTGGAATTCTCTTAATGTGCTTTTTCTGACAGAATTATTGTTCCATGTCCCTGAACAAACAGCAGACCTTTCCCTGATATTTCTATTTAGGTGACCAGAAATCCTCCTATAATGTGCTGTTGGTTACCTGGGTTCAGAAGAAATGCTCAACTCTGCATTGTCTTAGTAAAATGAAATAATGTTTTGCTTGATTTGTGCTTTGATTTTCCCTACAGATTTTTACTTTTATAGGAGTAATTCTTTTTCTCAATAGTAGCTTTATAAAAGTAAGATCTGTTTTTGTCTTCATTTTAGAAATGTGAAAAATGAGTTCTATATAAATGTTGAAGTTTTATACATTTATTTATAAATATTCAAGTTCTCATTTTATATTTTGTTTTGACATCTGTAGAAATTGTGTCAGGTTAAATCTTGAAAGTCACTTTGACTTTTGAAAGCAGCTAGATTGCTTTTATTGTCTTTGAGAGATTAGGGATGCTTGTTTGGAAGGTTGCCTTTTTATTTTAATAAAACTGTGAAGTTTTATTGTTCTGTTGTAATATTTCATTTTAATCTGGTTGACTTTTTGTGGAGATAATATATAGCAGGAGCCAAAAATAATGCCATAAACAATCTTCAATTATAAATAGGTTGATTGTTGATTGATTATGTTAGGTGTCCTTGTCAACTGCATTAGACTGATGTTTTTGATAGATGTGGAACAATTTTCTCTGGGCTCTTTGGATCTATTTTAGAGCAATGGGAGGTGTAAGTGATTTCTATTCCTGTCATAACTCTGAATCATGTACAAGGAAAAATAAGATATTTTCCCTATGTAAATATCCTGGAAAGCCGAGACAATGAAAATCATAGGAGAGTAAAATATTTTTCAACAACAAAATAATTGCTTTCAATACATATGATTATTATTGGAAAACATCAGTGACAGAAAATTATGAATTAACCATGGAAAGAAATTTAAGAATGTTTTTACATGTATTTTAGCAATAAAGTACCACCTCAATTTAGAGTTGTAGACCAAAAATGAAACTTTCTATTATACTGCAGAAATGTATGATTCGACATTTAGTTTTCAATTCTAAATAAAACAATGGTAAAGTAAGGAAATAAGTTTTTAAAAACAAGTAACATTTGTGTTAAATAACACTTTAATAAAACTTTAATTAGATAACACTTTTCTTGTGAGAAAAGTGAGATTTATATATTGTTTCACAACTGTCTCATTCACAGGACTTGACTTTGTGGGTATAACTTATACATGATAAATCTGGTACAGAAAGAACAGCGCATGTTCTACCCCAAATCATAATTGTCCATAGCCAAGATAACATTGGATGGGTGAGATCATTACAAATCACTAGCTTCTCATCATTCTTCTACCTCAGCCACCAGTTCCTGGGGATGACCTAAAGGCCTTGACAGTTCCAACAACTGTTCCTTCAGATCCTGGTTTCAGGCATTACCACTCTCTGTCCATCCCCACCTGTCAGCTTTCTAACTCAGGTTATCATCCTCTCTCCAACATGTCAGCAGTTTCCTCTCTACTGTATTATTTCCAAACTCTTAACAACATAAAATCATGTTTTAAAGAATTCCTTGACCACCCATGCCAAATTATGTTAAATTATACTTGTGGGAATAAATTCAGTTTCAAGTTTCATTGGTTTAAATCAGCAAAGGTTTATTGTTAAGTAAATCATAAGAAAGTACTGTTTTTTGTAAGTTTAATCTGGTTATTAATGATTTAATGTGATTAATACTTTCCCAGAGTATAAGTACATTGTTGGTTGGCAGGGAGATTATCTTGAATACCACCAGTCACCTTTGGCTAGAGAAGACAGGATGTGAAGAGCCCACAACCAGTTGTTTGTGCTTTGGCCCAGAAGTGACACATATTCCGCTGGCAACCTATTAGCCAGAATTAGATACAAAGTCCTGCCTACTTGCAAGGAGCTTGGAAGTGTGCATGGGGAGAAGGATTCAGGATAGGGGAATGGAGATTCAACTATCAGTAAGTGCTCTGCCGTAACACCTCGCTTCAACCACTGTATCATTTTTCTGTTTATCTTTATGGCCGGAGAACTCCTATCTACTTACTTCCTATACTGTCTTGTCTTTTCTCCTCTCTTTCATCCACAGCAATGAAGCTCTTAGCCACATAAGTACACTGAACCATTTGTCCAGTGGTTTTTCACACTTAACATTTCTAAAGTAGAATCCCCCGGGGTAATTTTTTCTTAATTAGTAAATAGTACAGGTTATCCTTAACTCAGTTCTCTTTCACTTCCCCATTCTTCCTGTTAGAAAGTCCTGCTGATTTTGTCTTCATGCTATACACCACACAAAACTCCCTCTCATCCCTTCTGTCATTACCACCCTAGAATACACCAACAACTCTTGACTGGACCATTACAGGAGCACCCGCCTTTTTTTATACATGCTCTCTCCAAAAGTTTATTTATACAGTAACCAGATCTTTCTAGAAATAGATGAGCATGTGTGATTCCTCTATTCAAAACCATCCAATGACTTCTCATCACTATTAGAACAAAATGGAAACTCTTTGTCTTCAAGGTTTTAGGTGTTCTGGCCCCTGCCCACCTCTCCAACTTATTTACTACTCTTTTCCCCCTCAATTATATAGTTCCAGAATATGACTTTCTTGCCATTTATAACCAGGCCAACCTTGTTTCTACATGTTGCCTTTAAACTTGACTTTTCCTCTTTCTCTGTCACCCTCCGATTTCCTGTCTTCTGGGCTCTATTTCCTGTCTCCTGGGTTCTCTGCTGAAGTATTAAGATATCTCCTGTCACTTTCTGTTATTGTATCCTACTTTTTTACACACTTCTCAGTTCTTATGCTTTATTATTGTTGTTATTACTTTTGCTATTTTTATTGTTGTTTCCTCTGTGTTTAGAATAGCTCCTGGCACATATTAAGTATCCAGTATAAATTTGTTGAATAGATAGATTGATAAATGGAACTTTAATGATTTTTCCCAACTATTGCTGTCTATATTGAGACTTACTATATTTTATAAAGAATAATTTTATGAAGAACAATAATTTATAAATAATTTTGATTCCATGAAAAAGTAATAATGATAAGTATTTCTGGCTTCTGGAAACAGAACAGGGACCAAGTGATAAAGCATTTGTGTATCAAATATGCAGCTTAAAATTCTGAAAATACAAAACTGGTAAACATTTGAAACAGAATAACTGAAGCAATACAGAGAGTGAAGCTGCTTCCTCACAAAGACTTTTAAAAGTTTTGCTTTTATGCAGAAAATGAGAGATTCTATGATCAGATTCTCCAACACCATGAATAGGTTAATTCAGATTATTTTTTCAACAAAGCACTGTTTAGATGAATTTGCAAGAGATCATTTCAAGCCAAATAAAAGGAAGTACAAGAATACCTCATTTACCAGATATTTTCCAGGAATAAAATGTTCCACATGTCAGTTTCCAAATAACCAAAATGTAATCTCTGTACATGTGCCAAAGCTTACCATTCTGAAGGATATGAAATTTTTCTAACATGCTCTACATGTTATCCCTCCTCCTTCAAACAAAAACTACTAGAAACATCAACTCACAGTCATCATTATGAAAGTTTTGGTACCACATAAAAGATGACCTTGCAATAAATGTGTACCCCCTGCTCATTCTAGTTCTCTTTTTTTATATAGTTCTTCCATCTCCTTCCTCTTCTTCAGTTGTTACTTTGTGCTGATGACAGCTGCTTTCAATTTGTTGACTGATTTTATATATCCAGTAGCATGGACAAGGGCCTAAGGGCTGTTCCTGAATCATACACACCAGATTCACTGAAACTCTGACCTCTGTGCAAGTAAGGAATTGTGGTAATAGTATAAATAGTAATGTAGCATAAAACACGTTAAAATGATGATGTTAATGAAGACTTTTATGCGTCTTCCTGCCACTATATTGCTTGTATAGAATTTACCCTTTGCTAGATGGACTGTGGACCTCACCTAGCATGATGGTATTTAGTATTATTCTGTTAATACCATATTGAAGATATGATTCATATTTAGGATAACCATAGGTCCCAGTTTCTATGTCTGTTTATCAGGGATAATGCTTGTAATTTTATTAATATTCATGCTCAAAGATTATCCAATTTTGACAATAAATTTTATTTTTACTTTCTGTATAATGCTTTTTAAATAATTTGCAAAATTTCAAGACAACACAGCATTCAGTAATTCATTCTTTTAGCCCAGCATATAACTGCCTGAAATTAAAAATTAAAATTCAGATAAGGGAGTTTTTAAAGGATGTCATAAGAAATATACATAATAAGAAATTATGTTCAATGTATTAAGTAAAAAGAAAGGTAAATATAAGGAAAATTTTCCTAGCATCTCTTCTAGGAGAAATGTCATGGTTGATACAGTACTATAAGCATATGTGTTAAGTGAATAATTAGATTTATTCACTTATATTCAAGGAAAAGTACCTGAAAAATTTTTTAAAGCTTTGGAGCTGAGGTTTAGCTCTATGATAAAGTGCATGTTTAGTATGTACAAGGCCCTGGATTTGACTCCAGTTCCACAAAAAACAAAAACACCCTCCTGCTCTCTCTGCTTCCTGATTGCACGTCCTGAGCTGCTTTCATCCACCACACCTTTTGCCATGATGTTCTGCCTTTTCTTGGCTACAGAGCAATGGAGAGCTCAGAAATCATGAGCCCTGAATAAACTTCCCTTCCTCTAAAATTGTTCTTATCAGGACTTTTCGATGCAGCAATGAAAAAGCTGACTAAAACAGTAATTGGTACTGAGAAATGAGTGGTGGTCCCAGGAGGCTTGGCTGTTGGTATTGAGAAATTGGGGTTGTTGCTGTGACTAACCTGACTGTGTGGTTTAGAAGCTTTTGGTGTTTTATGGAATTTATGATAGGAATTCTGAAGTTTATAGAGGTATGTGGAAAAGCTTTAAAATATTGTAAGTGGAGCTTAATGGGCAATTCTGCTCAGAAAACCAAAATGCTGATAGGACTATAGATAGTAAAGATTGGGGTTATAAGGTTTCAGGAGGACTCTATTGGAAATTGGACTAAAAGCCATTCATGTTATGTTCTGGCTAAAAAGTTGTCTATATTTTGCCTACATCCTGGGACTTTCTGTGAGGCTGAATTTAAAGGAGACGAGGTAATTAATCTGGCTGAGGAAATTTCAAGACAACACAGCATTCAGGCACCGGCATGGGTATTGTGGGCAACTTTTAGCCAAGTTTACTGTGATAATCAGGAGCAGAAAGCAAAGCAGAAATATTGAGAAAATATGGCTAAGGAAGGTGTGATTGTTAAAGAGATTATAGCTGCTAAACAGATGCTGCTAAGTACTTTACCCAAAAACAATAGGAAAATGACTTGGTGGCATCAGGAATTGGCAAGACCACATCCATCTCAGGCTCAAGGGTATAAAAATAAAGATTCCTTTGATAAGAGACCATGGGGGCACCCTGCTTGCACAGAGGGGTCTAGGAAGCTATTTTACTGTGCTCAGCTGCCCAGGCACTCAGAGGCTTCTGCATTGGTGGTCCCCGGAGGCTTGGCTCAAGATGGTGGCAGAACTTGATATCAACCATATTGGTACTGGTTCTGTGGGATACTAGGAGGTCATGAAGACTTCCACTGAGGTTTCAAAGGAAGGTCTTGGAGGCCAGGAAAAGTACAGCAGGGTTAAAGTCCCTGGGGGCAGTCCTGAGAGAGTGCTGTGTGGAGATGTGAGAAGGAAGCTGAGGCTGCAATTTGACCTCCAAGATTAAGATGCCAGTAATGTGCCATGTCTGCCAAGGAAAGCTACAGAGATGGAGCAGAGACAAGCCAAGAGTGATGCCATGTGGGCTGCAGCCAGCAGGACCATAGGGGTGGAGCTGCACAAACCCTTAGGCAAGAACATCCTGACGCCAGGGGCTCCAGATGCTGGGTGTGAAGCTGTAGGACTTGTTTTCCCAGCTGGATTTTGGTCTTGCTTTGGTCCCATTCTTTCTATGTCCCTATATATTACTTTTGCTCTGTGCCTTTATGTTGGATATATGTAACTTGCTTTTGATTTTGACAGGTGTGCATACTGATAGATTTCCTTGAGACTCAAAAGAGACTTTAGACTTGAACTTTTGAGCAATACTAAAACTAGTAAGACTGTGGATAATTTTGAAAGTGGACTATATATATTTTGTGTTGTGAGATGAGCATGAGTTTTGGGGGGCCAGAATTGTAATGTTATGGTTTAGATATGAGGTGTCTCCCAAAATCTTATGTGTGAGACAATACAAAAAAGTTGAGAGGTGAAACGACTTAGTTATAGGACTATTAAACCAATCAATGCATTAATTCATTTGAATGGATTAACTGGGTGATAATATAGGCCTGTTGGGTGTGGTTACAGGAGATAGGTCCTTAGGGTTGTGGCTTTGAAGTATATATTTTGTCCTTGGTGAGCTAAGCCTAGTTTTATCTCGGCTTTCTGATTGTCATATCCTGAGCTCTTCCTCTGCCACGCCCTTCTGCCCTGAAGTTCTCCCTCACCTCAGGCACAGAGCAGTGGAGTTGGCTGTCTGCAGATTTTCTGCAACCATGAGCCTTAAATAAACTTTCCCTCCTCTTAAAAAAAAAAAAAAATACAAAGCTCCTCTTGTGAGTTTTCTTAACCTAATGTCTTTTGGCTAGGCCAACCAGACCAAATCCATTTTTAGAAATTGTAGGTAAGTAATCCCAACTTACATTTAATTCAAGCTAAGAGGTTCCTGAAAGGTGGCAAATTCTTCTTCATGAAGTTTGGTTTAGTGTTTAATTTCTTTTTCCTGTGTTAGGTAAGCACCTGTTCTAAGGAAATACAATCTCAAAATATTAATGTATTAGCTTTCATTTAAATATGTTTAATAACAGCAGAATCATCATTTTGTCATCGTGAATTTATCTACATCTAGGATAAAGTAAATAATCCATTACTATAAACTATTTTAAGTTTTATTGAATTTCATTGTATAAAAATTTAGAATTAAAAGAAGTGCCCAATGATTGATAAAAATACTCTTTTCGGGGGCTGGGGTTGTGGCTCAGTGGTAAAGTGCTTGCCTCGCGTGTGTGAGGCAATGGGTTTGATCCTCAGCATCACATTAAAATAAATATACTGTGTATTCGTATACAACTAAATAAATATTTTTTAAAAAATACTCTTTTCATTAAGAAACTAAAAAGCACACCAAGACAAATAATTTAGCAAAAGTTTACCTATGAATATTCAGTGCATGAAACATGATATACTAAAATATAATAGTGCTAGAAACTTGTAATATAAATAATCTGTAAATTACATTTATGAATTATCTGTTTGGAGATAATAAGCTTTTACTTTAGGACAGGACAATATTTTACCTTTTAGATACTATATGGTGCATGATTAAATAGTGCAGTGAGTTACATTTTGAGCAAATAATGCAACCCCCAAAGTATTTGGGAGAAGGACTTCCTTATTAGATGCAAGTTCATTTCACATCCACCCACATTCATTACATTCTGAAACTTTTTAACACAAATATGAGATACTTTTGTTTTAATCCCATATTTACCCCTTTTTTCATTTAAAAATTATACATAGTAGGGAAAAAAGGAAGCTATTGTGCAGATACCAAGATATATTTCTGCTATAATCTTCTTTCTTAATTACTGTTTCATTTGTCTAATGTCATATAACAAAATCATCACAATACATGTGGCTTCAACCAATATTCATTATTATTAACAATTATTCTGGGTGTGGAATGTGGGAGCTGTTGGACTGATTTTGGTTCTTACTTGGGGTGTGTCATAGGTTTGCTGTTTGCTGAGGTCATCTTGAAGTCTTCTTCACTTACATTCCTGTTTCGTGGACAAGGGAAATACACTGATGGACTCTCGGGCATCTTGCTTTACATGTTTTGTCCTCATGACAGCTTTCAGGGTAGCTGGCTATCCCCCCATGTTGGCTCAGTACTTCCAAGGCTCCTGTCCTGGGACAGAAATTTAGATGGGATTTGTATTACTTTTGGCCTAGTCTTAGAAATCAGGTAGTGTTATTCCTGCCAGTACTTTGGTTAAGACAGTTACAGAGTTCTACCCAGGCTTCAGTGAAAACAACTCCTAGCTCCCACACTGTGATAAAGGAGTTTTGACATTTTAGTGACAAGAGCATATGGAAAGAGAGAGGTTTTGGTGTGTCAAAACTGGAAAATACAGTCTGCTCACAGATGAAACATTTGACTGACTATAAAGTATTAGGTACTGTGATACTACCACTACCCAAACATTCGCAGACCATTAATTAGCCAAGCAGAAACTTTAGTGGCTACACATAACAGAACATAGACTTCACAGCATTAGTTCAGAAAGTCACTAACTACACAACAACAAAACCCCCTTCAACAACAAAGGGGAAGGGAGAGAGTCTCATTTCCACTGTTACCACATCATAATGTTCATAAACTCCAGTTTTCAGCAAAATAACTCTGAGGCATGTGAAGAAACAAAGTATGGCCCATTGGCAGGGAAAAATGAAATCAATAGAAACTTTTTTCTACAAAGAAACAGACATTGGGCTTCCAAGACAAAAACTTTAAGCTATTCTAAATATGTCCAAAGAACTAAAAGAAACTATTCTAAAGAAATAAAGGAAAGATTAATGGCTGATTTCTCATAAGAAACATATGAAGGTCAGAAAGCAGTGGAATGAAATACTCAAAGTCCTTAAAGAAAGTAGACTGCTAGCCAGCCAAGAGCTCTCTGTCCAGTAAAACCATTCTTTTTTTTCTCTCTCTATTTAGGCATGAAACCAGGGACAGTTAAACATCCCCAGCCCTTTTTTGTATTTTACTAAGTTGCTGAGGCTAGCTTTGAACCCACCATCCTCTTGCCACAGCCTCCTAAGCTGCTGGGATTATAGGGATGTGCCACTATGCCCAGCTCAGTAAAATCATTCTTTAAAAGTGAAACCTGAGCCAGGTAGAGTCAATCTCGCCAATAACGTGAAGCCATCCTATATCAGTCAAGTCCCACACAGCTGATCAACTCACTACTGACATGTGAGGAAGTCCACTTGGGATAAATTGCACATGATCCAGATCTGCTGAATTTCCCATATTTTTGCTTTTTAAACCATTAAATCTTGAAATGGTTTGTAACACAGCCATATATAATCTCTTGATCCAACTCAACATGTGAATCTCACAATCTATTATTTTCTATCTTAATTATTCTAATCTGGGTTTCCTCTGTTACTCTCTAGCTGGACGACTGTCACTGCTTAGTCACCATTCTTGACTTTATATTTGTCCCAACTGCCAGCAGTTAAAAAGTAACAAATTTCTGTTGGTTCTATCTTACAAGTATCCGTTGAGTTTGTTAAGTTTCTTCTATCTATATTGCCACTATTATAAGATCTCTACACTCTTTCACCTAAATTACTGAAAAAGATCTGAAATTGGCCACTGCATTGCTAGACTTCACCTCTAAAATTCTACTTGGACATGAAAACCACACCTTGGTTCAGTTCTTTCTGATATATGAATATAAGAAGATATGGATGCTTAAAATGGGAGGATTTTATTGACCTTTGCATAAATTTGACTTCTTAATTTGACTATAGATATTTGCATGAGTTAGTGCTTATAATATTTCTAGCCATCCTCAAGTTTTATGACCCAGCTATAATGAACTACTTTTAGGTGTCTGTATATCCTACATATTTATTTGCACATATTGCTTTTTGGCAAATCCACACTCTTACATGACTGATGAGAAACAGGGAACATCAGTTGTATTCTGTACATATATCAAAGAAGTTAATCTAGGACTTGAAATTTCCAGAATGTAAGCAAGAAATAATGGTCAGATTAATGGTCACTGTCAAATCATTGCGTAACACTCATCCTAAACTCAGTAACATAAAACAATCGTAATTTACTCTTACAGCAGAAATCATGATCCTGTGCTTGTCAGGGAATAGGAGAGGTGGTTTATTTCTGTTTTGGTACCTTAGTAGAAAGATTTAAATGCATGAAAGTTACATGAATAAATATAGCATAGAATTATCTGGAAGTTTCTTACTCATTTTGTCTGGGAATTGAGCTAGGATAACTTGAAGGGCAGAATTTGGAACGACTGATCAGAGTATATCTTCATAGTTCTCAACATAACTTTGATTTCCCGCACTGTGCCAACTGCATTCTAAGAGGGAACATCCTAAAGATGATTCAAAAGAATCAGAAAGAAGCTAAATGAACTTTTCTCACCAAACCTCATGAATCAAAACAATCACTTCCACCATATTATATTGTTTTCAAAAGTTACAAACCTACATGGACTCACAGGCAAGGAAATAGACTGTGGCTCTCACTGATTTTTAAAAATTGAAGCAGTTTATTAAAGACTGCAAAATGCAAATGAAATTTTTTGCTATACACTACTAAAAAGAGAAAAATGAAGAAAATTAAAAAAAAAAAAACCAGAAAAAATATCTCCAAGTTTTATTTACTTACTTGAGTGTTTACTCTCTAGGCTCACAACTTTATATGCCAATTCATACTTCCCTCTCAGTCTTGGCTAAGTGCTACATCTTTCAGGAAGTCATCCATCATTATTATCACCAAATTCAGGTGAGATGTCCTGTTTCTGTATGCTCTTACCATCTTGCCCTTAACATTCTGTCCCCAGTTTTAACATTAGTGATATTTCCCTGTTCCTTCTAGACTCTAAGTTCCTCAGTGATTAAGTCTGTCTCATCCACGATCCAATTCCTTTCCCTAACAGAGATGAAGTTCTACTTGTAGAAGAACCAGAATTGAACCAGAACGTAGTGGTATTTTTGTCTTAACTTACAACATTCTATAAGCCAAAGATCAATTAATATGATATTTTGATTTAAAAAAAAAAGTGAAACCTGAGAGAATTTGTCAGTAGCAACTTGCTATACTTAAACATAAGAACCAAAACCATGAACGTCTTTAAAACAAATTGTACCAGAAAATCTTCATGACCTTGGATATTACAACAATAGAAGTGTTAAAAGAAAAAAAATAAATTGGACTTCCTCAAAATTAAAACTTTTGTGCTGTAAAGAATATAGCACTAATCAAGAAAATGAAGACAACCCACAGAATGGGCAAAAACACATTTGCACACTGTCTATCTGATGTTTCATAGATTTTGCCAACCAAACAATAAAAAGACAGATAATCAAATTTTAGAAGTAGCAAAGTATATGACTAAATATTTCTCTGAAGAAGATATTTCAATGGCCAATAAGCACATCAAACGATACTTAAAATCATTAGTTATATGGAAAACACAAATCAAAATCACAGTGAAATACTAATTCACACACAGGGAATATCTATAATAAAAAAGACAAATAATAAAAAGTGTTGGAAAAGATGTAGAAAAATTAGAATCTTCATACTTTGATAGTGGGAATGTCAAATGGTACAGCCGCTTTGGAAAAGTTTGGCAGTTCATCAAAAAGTTAAATATAGGGCCCCAAAGTTTTACTCATAGGTATTTCCCAAGAGATTAAAAATTTTATCTACCCAAAACCTTGTATATCTATGTATGTCTAGTAACAGTACTAATAATAGTCAAATATGAAAATAATCAAGTATCTATGTTCAGATGAATAGAAAAGAAAAATGTAATATATAGATACCATGAGGTATTATTTAGCTGTAAAAAGGAATGAATTTACTGATATGTACTACAACATGGATAGATCTTAAAGATATTAAAGAAATGAAATAAACTAAATACAATAAGACACAAATTGTATGATCCCCTTATATGAAATGTTCTGAATAGACAGATCCATAGAGTCAGAAAGTAGATTCGAAATTTTGGTGGGGAGGTGATAGAAGTTTCTGGGGGTAGGGAGAAATGGGGAATGATGGCTAATGGTACATGGCATCTTTCCTTTGGGGGTGACAAAAAAAATTTGAACCACTTAATATTATGGTTGCACAAGTTTGTGAACAGCCTAAAAACCTCTGAATGCTGTTATCCACTCTGCTCTTTTGGTTCATTGTCCACAGTCCCAGGGAGATATCTTCCCAATTATACTTTTTGTCCAGTTTACTCCCTGCTCAAAGACCTCTAACATACCCCACTTCTTGAATCCAGAATAAAATCAAAATTTCCTGGCCTGATACTCCTTGAGTTGGTCCAAACCCTGAATTGTTGGCTCTAAAGCCAGATTTGAGAAGGAGACAGATAAGAGAGTAGACTATTAATGAGGCATACCTGGGTACAGTCAAGGGATTGGTGCCAACTTATATTCCAAGCTCCCAACCCTGGCATTAGAAGCTTATTATCTAAGCTGTCACGGAGAAAATGGTTTTTAAAATTGTAGGTAGACGTGGCTCAGCGGTAGAACGCTTGCCTAGCACATATGAGGCTCTAGGTTCGATCGTCAGCACCACATATAAATAAATAAAATAAAGGTATTTAAAAAAAAAAAAAAATATATATATATATATATATATATATATATATATATATATTTAAAGTGGCAGGTAGAAAATGGTAGATAGGAGAATTTTCAGCCATGAATTTTGTTTCAAAAGTATGGGGGTAGGCAAAAAATGGAAGTTATACTCCATGTATGTATTGCATGTCAAAATAATTCTACTGTCATATGCAACTATAAAAAGAACAATTAAATTTTTAAAAGGGGGAGTGTGGGAGGAGACAATGAGCCTTATGTAGGAAATTGTGCAGAGAAAACATTTTCTCTTAATTTCACCTCAAATTAAAAGAAAAGTAAGACTGGAGAATTAGCTACTACATTTTCATACACTTAAAACTTTCAGAACCAAGTGGAAAGAACATCTTTTGAGTCCATTTTAGGGTAAAACATTTATATTGTGCTTTTGGCCAGTCAAGAAAATTTTAACTGCCTCTTCAGGAGCTAAACTATTCTGTTCACATCTTTTATCTTGTTTTCATTTTATGTTTAAATATTCTGAAGGCTTGTGGCCATAAATGAAGGTTCAGAGTTCACTAAAATCCTGTAGAAGAAATTCTGGTTTATAAATTCATTTGCAGGTAGAATTTTATTTGGTTTTGATTTTTTTGGTGAATTGAAAACCACAGTCATGTAGTTTATGAGAGAAGGACTTTAGATTCTAATAGAGAGTAAACATTCTTGGAATTTTCCAAGTTCTCTTCTGAGAGTAGAGTAGTAGAGTGACAGGTATTAAGCATTTCAAGAGACTGGTTTAGAATGCAAGCCATGTTATGTACAAATCTAAATGTACTTTAATAATGCATAGAACATAGGATGACAGTGTACTTCAGAACCTAGGCCTACTATAGATTTAGTCTGGGGGGTGAGTCAGTCTTTTGAAATAACTCATAGTGTTGAATTTCTAGACCTACATGGCAGAGGAATAAACTGTCATTACCTGGTGAATTCAACAAGTCAGATGCTACTGGGTAGAAAGCATCAGAAGAGGAGTTTGAGTACTCTTGGAAGCCAGCTAGCTGGCCAGTCTTTTCTTAACCTAGATAAGAGTCTTTCGCTCAAATATCTGTAAGAAAAGAACAGGTTTTAAATCAAAGTTAGAAGTATAGTATTTTTCCTTTACAACCAGTTATCCTGGAGAGGAGATAGTAGATGACCCTCCATTGACAAGGGTCATAAGCCTGCCAATTCCTAAAGATCCAAGGCTGAGGGGAAAATTCATGATTCTCAGTGACAGGACCAGGAAAGCTTCTTGGAAGCGATGACTTTGGCTCACCCTTCTAAGATGTATGTGCACAAGTGGCACAGGCTTTCTAACTGCTGGTGGTGACTTGAGCAATGATGTTAGAGGCCCAGGACACACTAAGAAGGTGGACAACAGGGGACAAGGGATATTGCTCAGTTGGTAGAGTGCTTGCCTCTACCAAGGCCCTGGGTTCAGTCCCCAGCACCACACACACACAAAAAAAGCAAAGGTGGAGGGAGACACAGTATGACCAGGGCAAACTCTACACAAAATAGGTAAATAAGAGCTAATTACAAAAGCTTGGAGGGCATGGGATGCCTGGCTTGGGCGTGGGGACCCATATTCTTTATTCACTAGGAGCCATTAAAGATTTTTGGGGTAGAATAAAATTACAGGTCTTAGGGAGATAATTCTGATATAGTATTTGTTGTCAGCCAGAGATAATCCAGACTTGTGCGGTTTGAAGTTGCTTAAACTCTCTGAGCCTCAGGTTACCTGTTTGTAAAATGGGAATAATGTCTCATGCAGAATTGTGATTGAGGTAATTATGACAAGTATTTGCAACAAAAGACTCATTCATTAACTAGTAGCCCCTCCTTATAGTCAGAGCAACCAATCCTTTAGGATCTGAGTAGTTTAGAGACAATGGATAGTGGGTTATGAGCTGGCATTTCAGAGTGAGACTAATATAGCTCAAATCCCATCTCCTGTGCTTGTTAGCTCTGTGACTAGGACAACTTAACAAATGTTGTCCTTGTGTGCAACTTAAGGAAGGCAATACCTCCCTCATGTGTTGATCAAATGAGGGAGTATGTGCATAGTGCTTAGGAACTGTAGAATGAATTCATTCCTTCTTTCAGCAGATGTTTGCTGAACACCTGTCTGATGCCAGATACTGGTATGCCCTTGGTGTCACAGACAAAATGTGAAAGCCCCTGCCTTTGTGGATCTCACAATCTAAATGACCATTGTTATTGTTGAAAATGAACACTTTAAAGACAATTAGGATTGTCTAGAGAATTGATACAGAGGCTTGGAAGCAGGGCAGAGGTAGTAGAAGGGAGAAACAGAGGTATTAGCCACAGGTATGAATCCGGACTAAGTATTGGTAGAAAGGAAATGGGAGACTTGAAGATGACCTCAGCCAGGAGACTGAACAAAGAGGAAATGCATGTTCACCAGCAGAGATTGATGAACTTCAGTCTAAGATGTTTAATATCAGAATATTCACTTGGAGCCTTCTAGCAGGCAGTGAGGAATATCTTTCTGAAATTAGAGGAGTAGAGGGTACAAAAGAACACTTGGGAGTTTCTTGTCCATAACTGGTGACCAAGACCCCCCAATAAACCAATTTCCATTCAGTGGTGGGGTACAGAGAAATTAAAGAGTAGGAATAGTAGGTACAGACTATTATATATATAAAAGTATTATAGAGAGAAGGAAAGGAAAGAGGAAGGAAAGTAGCTTGACACAATGTTGTCTAGGATATGTGTGTATGGGGAAGGAGAAGGGACCAGTGCAAAGAGGAAGACTGAAGTCATAAAAGAGATTGACTTATGGGTTCTCTTAATGAATATTTATCCTTTTCCTACCGTTTCAAAATATTTTATTTGTCATGGGGTGAAAAAGAAATGGAATGTGGCCTTAAAGAGAGTTTATCTTTCAGTAGAGAATCATGTGTGCCAACAGAACTTGCTGCTACTCTGCATTGGAGCATGGCTTCTGTGGCAGAAGGCTTTTGCCTACACTGTTCACTGTTGGATCCCCAGTGCCTGGAGGAATGCCTAGTATATAGTAGGCATTCCATAAATGTTGAATAGATGGATGAAAAGTTTCAGCAGAAAATGTGTATCTAAATTATTCAAGAAAACTGTCATTATTTCTGTTTCATCAAGGATAGTTCTTTTGTATAATCACTCCTTAGTAGCTTTGGAGGGTGTGATGGCGGGGAGGGCACTAATAGAGAACCAGTGGGCTGAGGCTGTAGCTCAGTGGCAGAGTATTTGCCTAGCACATGTGAAGCACCAGGTTTGATCCTTAGCACCACATAAAAAAATAAATAAAGGCATTCTGACCATATACAACTACAAAAAAAATTTTTTAAAGAGAAAAGCAGTAAAGTTAGAAGGATTATTGTCCAACAAAGATTATATTTACCATCAGAACTTTTCCAGAAATAAACAAATGCTATTTTTCTACAGAACAATTGTTACAACTAAGGATATATCTACCCTAGAGGGTAGAGACTTATCTCAACTTTAGCTTCAGTTTTGTCAAACGCTGGACTAAGTAGTATTGAGGAATAGAGGAAAGTCTGTCTTTGTTTCAAAATATTAGCAACTCAGATTTAGTTGAGCTTGCCACCTGTTGCCTCGAGGTGGGGGGTGGGGGAATGGGATGTGATTAAGTGCAAGTGCTTAGAAAAATTGGAAGAGCAACTTTTAAAAATCACTCCTGGAGTGGAAAATTCATATGATAAATATCAGAATTATATTTTTCTGCTTATTTGGTTACAAAACACATAAAGTAGATAAGTCATCAAAATTAACTGTTGTCATCCAAACCAAATAATTCTAAAGGATTTAAAAGTACAGTATAAATTGAAGGAGAAATTGAGAGATATTTTAGAATGCAGTTTCCAGACTCTGAGCATCAGAAGTACCTGGGGAGATTGATTAAAAAGAGAATTGCATGTTTCCTCACAAGTCCTTGCCGTAGGAATCTCTGGGGATGGTCCAGTAACAAAGATAGATTTGGCTGCTACTAATCTGAAGTACAGAGAAGGGGCCCAATAAATGCATATTTATTAACTTGCAATAATATCTCCTATCTGAAGTTTAGAAATCAACTTTCCATGGAATGAAAATGGATATGGTTTAGGTGTTTAACATCCAAAGCTTTCTTTAAGAGCATTGGGCAGATTGGTCTTTTTGTGGGGTAGGGTGGATATTTCTACTCTTAACTCCTCCAGTTTTCACTCTTGCTTTTGTATAAAAGCGGTTCAATTATTTTTTTATTCATGTGTCCCCTAGAATTTACATTAAATTTAGAACTTTCTTCTATTTATACATTTAATGACAACTACAGACATTAAAGTGCTCTTTGTTAAAAAGAAAATTACTAAACTTCCTAAAGCAGTCTCAAGGATCCTAGACGTTTCCAGTTGGAAGAGATCTAAGAGACGTCTGGTCTGACATTTCCTGCCATGCACATGAGTATTCAGGGAGAGGGAATTTCAGAGAACTTTAGCTAACAACTCCAAAGATAGGTCTCGATACCACTTAATTATGATAATTATATATACAGTACCTAACCATCTTATCTATTTTTTATATGTCAGAACATAGTGTGAATATACTTTTTAAAGAATTTCCTTAATCTACATGTGTTGTATTACTTTACTTATTTGAAATTAAATGGAGAAAATCAGTGCTTTTCTTTAAGATAGGGACATCAGTATGTGACTAGTCCCATATTGTTTTAAGGAAAACAAAAGCAAAATGTTTCCACATTATTTGCTTGCAGCTACAAAACATGTTTAAGAAATAAGAATCTTCATTAAATGCATAAGAGGAAAAAAAGAATTATTTTGAAGTTATTATGATCGTCCTGTAATAGGCTTCATTGTAAACTGATACTAAAGAGCCCCCATTATGATCTGTATATTTTGGTGCCAGAAGGTTTTTTTCTTATGCTAAATTATTAAGTTCTGTCAGCTGCTGGGCTGTCATATAGAGATATAGTAAATCACATTATATTTTGTCATGGATTACATGGAGCAATAAATTTGGGAATAAAGATCAAAGTAGTTCCACAATCACATCTGAGTGTAGGAGGGATGTTAAACTTGTAGAAAACTGATTTAGGTGAAGCTGTTGCAGTTCTTGTATGAATTGGAAATGAATTTGGATGTTTGGTTGAAAATGAATGAGGATCAAATCCCAGAATGGCTTTCCAATTTTGTATTTAGTTCAGAGAAGTTAATTCTAACACCTAACTGCATGACTTAAATTAGATAAATAATTACATGTCGAGAGTAGTGGACTCAGTGAAAATTGTACTTATGTATTTTAATTGCTTTCATGATTAAATAGTATTTGCCATTCTACTTTTATTTGAGTTTTGGGGGACTAAATAATCAGTTAAATACTCTAGCAGTAATGCTATTTGACGCCTTGGAGCTGAACTGTTTGCTTTTCACTGCATTTAAAATCATTCAAAGCAAGTTAGCATAAGCATACCGAGTAGCCTTGATTATTTAGATCTTGATGGTTATTATCTCTGTCCTGTGTTGTCATAGAAGCTTTTTGGAGGTTATCAAAATTGATGATATTCACTTATTTAGAACAAGCATTCTTGGCTAGCTGGGCTCTTTTCAGAGAAGAGTCATATAGCAGAAGTAGTTAGTAGAAATTATATATAAATATGTATATATTTATATATAAATTTATGTTTATTTATATATAAATTTATTGCTCCATGTAACTTAATAATTTACATATATACATATATATTTATATATATATATATATATATATATATATATATATATATATATATATAAATAAATTATTGTTCTTTTGTTTTTAAAAGTGCCCTCAGTTGTATCATCACTTAGTAGAAAGTGATTCCCCAGCTTGGCTGATTATCAGAAGCAAGGAAAGTGTCTTTAATATAGGTTCCTGGACTACAGAATGTGTAGATTCTCCTTTAGAACATTTTCCCCCTTTCATTTTGATGCCATCTCTTCTACTTTCTTTCTTCATTCTAATCCTGTTTGGAGGAATATTTTTAAATGTAAACTTTACAAAACTTATTTCTCAAGAATGTATAGTTCCTTATTTTACTTCTTGCATTCTCCTTTTATTGATTTTTTTCCCCTCTTATGAAATTTAGGAGATTTACACTAATGCTATAATAAATCAGTCTGACATTAGACTTAAATCTCCCCACAAATCATATGAAAATTAAGTATATGCCCCTTTTCCAAGTAGGATCAGAATAAAATGTAATAGGCATGTAGGTCTAACCACCTAAAATGCTGGTCTGAAAGGAAAGAAAAGTCTAGTTAGTCACTGTGTATGTCAGGTATGTCTCTAGGAGAAGGTGTTAGGCTAAGATGGAAGGCTTACCACGCCACTGCCGAGGCCTAATGGAAGAATTGCAGCACTTTGGATAACTCAGCAAAAGAGCATGGAGTTGTGTTTTAATACTTATTAATTTCTTCATAAGAAATCAGAGGAGCTGAGGACTAGGGAGATTAAGACTGCAGAAAGAATGATTTATGCACTCTGGGACTGCCTGGAATGGGCCCAGTCACTGAAGCTAGGTTGGCCCCGGCTGATAACTTTATAAGAGCTGCCAGGAGTGTGGAAATGAGGCTTGCACATGCAATAACTGCTGGGCTGAACTAGCACTGCAGAGCCCTTACAGTCATAGTCTGCATCTTCCTTAGTTCTCTTCACATGTCCTTATCCCCTGTGCAGCAGCCTGGGTCCTGCACAGATCCATGGTGAGATTTGAATTGGTTCCTAGCCCTTAGCTTGGTTTATTGGAAGCCCTGATACCTCATAGTCCCTGCTTCTGATCCTTCCTCCAAAGCTGAAAATGGCTCTCTCGGCTCAATCTGAATAGTTCTGCCAATATTACACAGAACATTTAATTTTAACTATTTCATTAAAGAACCTGTCAGGCTCAAATAATTTTATAGTTCTTACCATATTTTCAAGGAACAGTGTTAACTTCCAATAATACACAAAACACATTAAAGGAAAGAAAAGGGGGAACTATTCCCCTTGTCCATTTTAAGGCCAGTATAATCTGGATATGGAGATCTGTTGAGAGCCACAGCCAAAGGGGCCCCAGCAAACTTCCAGCTGCCAGCAAACTTCCAGCTGCCGGCTGATGATTGGCTCACAGCGGCCCCAGCAACATCTAGCTGATTGGCTCCTCGGCCCCAGCAACATCTAGCTGATTGGCTCCTCTGCGGTGATGCTCATTGGGCTGTTTCCCTGCCCTTTCAGACCACGGAGCTGCTCATTGGGGGACTTTTTTGGCTCCGCCCACGTGACCCAGCCAATCGGCCTCAAGAGCAGGAGGATTGTGGGAGAGGGAGAGAAGCTGGTGTGGGAGAGAGAGGCTTGTGGAAAGCCGGTGGTGGCAGTTGAGGCTCTGAGGGTTTTTCCTGAGAGGCTATTTTGTTTGGCGTGTGTGGTTCTAAAAATAAAGTTAGTTTCTTTTGACAAGTGGCTCCTGATTGTGCCCAGCCAGACTGCGGCAGAGATCAGCCAGGAACCATATATGGTAAATTACATACTAATCTCACGTTTAATTTTAAGTGTAAAATTACTAACAAAATATTTAGCAGTATATAAGAATAGCTATATATTGTGACTAAGCTGGTTCCAATAGAGGAATGAAAGGGTAATTTAATATTAGAAACCTATTAATATAGGCCATCATATTGCCAGATGAAAAGAGAAAAAGCTATATGACCATCTCAGATGAAAGAAAAACATTTGGCAAAATTTAAACCCTGTCTTGTGATACGTAATCTTACTCAGCAAGGAATAGGAGGCAATGTCCTTAACCCAAGAAAGAATATCAATTAAAAACTTAGAAGCAAACCACTAGAATGGATATAATCAACAGGGCAGGCAATAGCAAGTTTTAACAAGGATGTTGAGAAATTGGAACTTTATACTTTGCAGGTGGGACTGTAAAATGGTACAGTCACTTTGGAAAATAGTCTGGCAATTAATCAAAAAGTTAAACATAGTTATCATATGACCCAGCAATTCTACTACTACGTACAACTTGAAAATTCCTTAACTGAAATGATTGAGCCCAGAAGTGTTTCATATTTCAGATTTTTTGGGGAGGGGATTTTGGAATATTTACATGTATATAACAAGATATTTTGGTGATGGGGACCCAAGTCTAAACATTAAATTAATTTATGTTTTATATTTACTTCATATATACCACCTGAAGGTAGTTTTATACATTTGTGTGTGGTGTGCCTGTGTTTTGACTATGACCAGTAGATGAGGTGAGATGTGGAATTTTCCACTTGTGGTGTCCTGTCAGAGTTTAGAAAGTTTCAGTTTTAGTGTATTTGAAATTTTGGATTTTTGCATTAGTGGAACTCAACCTATATATACCCATGAGAATTGGAAAAATCTTTTCTAAAGAAACTTGTCGGAGAATATTTATAGCAGTACTATTCATAATAGTAAAAAAATGGAAACAACATGAAAGTTTATCAATGGATGAATGGATAAATATAATGTGATATATCCATGCAGTGGATTTGGCAATGAAAAGAAATGAAGTGCTGATAACATGCTATACCATAGATGAACCTTGGAAACATGCTAAATGAAAGAGTACAGTCACAGAAGGCCTCCTGTTGGGAGACAGGCACGGTGGCACATGCCTGAAATCCCATCTATGCAGGAGTATTGCAAATTTTAGACCAGCCTAGGCAACTCAATGAGACCGTCTAGGAAGGAAAAAGGAATAAAGAGAGGGAATAAACGAGGAAGAGAGGAAGGAAGGAAGAATATAATGTATGAAACATATGAAATGCCCAGAGCAGGAAAACCCCTTGAGATAGAATGTGGATTAGTTGTTGAGTGGCTTGAAAAGATGAGTTGGGGTGGGGGGATGGGAAATGACTACTAATAGTTCAGATTTCTTTCTGAGTTGATGAAACTGTTCTAGAATTTGATAGTGGTGATAAGTGTATAGCTCTATGACTATAATAAAAAAAAAAACCACTGAATTTTACAGTTTAAAACTGTGAACTTCATGATATGTAATATCTTATTAAAATTGCTGTTAAAAATAGAAGATCTGACAATGCTGAGCATGGTTGAAGGTGTGGAACAAGAATTCATATACGATAGTGATAATATAAAGTGCTGCTTTGGAAAATAATTAGGCATCATACTGTAAAGTTGAACATTTGATTTATGAACCTTCCATTCATCTCCTTAACACTGTCCTAGAAATGCATAAATATGCACCAGAAGACATGTACAGGAATGCTTTTAGCAGTATGGAGGAAAAAAAACTCGAAGACTCCAAATGCCCATGAGCGAATTATTTTGATCTGTTCACAATTGAATATTTTAAAGCAGTTCAAATGAAAAATCATGAATAGATCTTAAAAACAATGTTGTATAAAATATAACATGTTGCACAAAACTCTATAGAGCATAATTATATTTGAATAAAACTGAAAATAGTAAAACATAATAATGTGTTAGAAATACCTATATGTCTGGTAAGTTTTTAAGCAAGGCAATACATAAAATTCAGAATAGAGATGAATTCTTAGGAAGGAGCTGAGAGTAGGAGTCGGGGTGGGCAGGAAGCACACACAAATGCTCTTTAATGCCAGATACTGAGTTTTCTCATTGATTTAGGAGGGTTCTTCATCATGTTTCATAAATTTCCATAATGCTCTGCTCCTTTGTATGTATTAATTGTTGCATACTTTAAACATAGTAAAAATGGCTAATGTTGTCAGAAGCAACAGAGAGAATCCCAGTCTTGGGAACATGTCAGGAAGAAAATTGCTTCCTCAGTAGAGTCTGAAGCAAATAGTTTTTTTCCCATGGGCTCAAAGTGGAAGAAAAAACAAGAAAGGGTAACTGATTTTGGTAACTGACTTTTCTAACAGCCTGACCTTGTTGTTTTGTAAGCTCAGGTAAAGTAACTTTAGTAACATCTATCTTGTTTCTACTTTATCCATGAAAAAAATGTGGACTTGCCTTAGACCTAACATTACTCAGCTAGTTCACCTCCAAGATGTGTCCATCAGATTCTCCTTTTGATCACTCTTGCCTTGCCTTTTATTTTTCCCATTTCCTCATGCATAAAGGACCTGGTCTTTGTCCTCATTCCAGTGCTGATTCACCACTCTCTGATCCCTTGCCATGTTGAACTTCTACCATTCTTACATTGCTGAACTGCAGCCATGTTTAATCGTTATTGTCCACTTTATCTGCACATTATAAAAAAATAATGCTCAGGAAAGTTAAATAATTTGTTCATGATCACACTACTCAGATTGGTTGAACTTCAAAGCCCTGCGCCTACCACCAGGCCCTGCCGCTTACCACCTGGCAACTATTGTTGGCATAGTCAATCAAAGCAACTCAGATTGATGAAAAAGTTGGTCGAAGTGCCTTCAAGAGTCTGGGTGATGGGAAATTCAGCTGCACAGCAACAAAAACAACTGAACTCCTTATGTTTGTAGACTTGATAGTAAGGCATATTTTTATGATCTCATTGCTGTCAAATATTTCAAATATTTTAGCCTAATTGGTATAGTATTCTGTCTCAGTGTAAATGATCCTAGAAAACTAGAATCAGTTCTAGGTTATTTTAAATTCGGAACAGCTAATGACTAAATATCAAGAATATTCTCTCAGCACCCAACTCTAAATAATCCAATATGTGGTATAGAGCATCTGTTAAGTATTAAGATCATTGTCACATATTAAACTGAACTGCCTATAAATTTAACATAGCAACATTTTGTAAATACATTATTTCACAAATATTCTAATTTATATTCATTGAATTTTTAAATTTTTATACAAATGAACCAAAAAGAAGTTTTTCAGAACAAGTACAATATTAGTGGAACTTATAAGAATATCTAACTCCTATATTTAAAACTTACTTGAAAATTATATTACTTGATTAATAATGCAATTAATATCATTTGATCACTGAAAAATGTCGCTTTTCTTTACTTTGAAGTCAAAATTTGAAAAAAAAAATTCTTCCTAAAATTAATATACTATAAATATACCATAGAAGGTCCACCCAGTGTAAATTATTTTTAAGTATATCTAAAGTATATAGTATGCATGTTAAATTTGTTAAATATAGTAATCATTTTCCTTTGACATTTGTCATATCATCTAACATTAGTAACATCTATCTTGTAAAGTGTAACAAAGACTTATAAAAATATTATAGAAGGGAGAGATTCTTAAAATTAATTGGCCCCATTTACATTTGGTCTTTGATGATAAATTCTTTTTTGCACATCAGAGAATAGCTGCTTCTTCCCTAGAGCAAACTAAAGTTTTCCCCCCTCCCCTTACTCTTAAAGTTTGTATTTCTGCCCAAGTAATAAATGAGTTTCAGTTTCTGTGGCCTTTGCTTCAGAGAGCTTCTCTGGGGGCGAGCTTTGAAATATGATTAGATCTTAATTCTTTAACTATTTCCATAAGCTTGTTTCACAGTTTGCTTTCTTATTCAGCGAGTGGGGTGGGGAAATTCGTGTAAACCCTATGTGATCATTTATGGGTGTTAGCCATGTAAATATATGTTGCAATGGTGAGAAAATTAGTCCCTCTGAATTACAGTAAGGGAAGACAATCATCTGTCCCACGTTATTCTTTAGGTTATCTGATATTAAATAACACATTATTTTAGTCTACAGTATTGACTGCAGTTACTGTGAGGACAGAGAATATATTCAGTCCTTATTGGTGTATTTAGAAAAGAGTACCTGCTTAGCATGCATGAGGCTCTGGGTTCGATCTGACACTACAAAAGAAAAAGGAAAAGAAATAAGACCAAATTCAGGAATGTATGGGCATTTCTTAGAATGGATTTATTAATAATGATATTGATAATGATAACCCTTTTTGAATAACTATCTAGTTTCTCCTTTAATAAAAGGAGGTGACTGTTCAATGGGATTCTTACAAAATGATTACGTACGGACGACGGAAACACTTGGGGTTCCTGATTTCCAGCTTCTGATTCTGGGTAAAGCAACTATCTAAGATGATTCCATCAATTTTCTAGAGATGAATTTAAATGAGTCATTAAATATGGAATATTGACATTTGCAGCTGCTTTGCTACTTAGACTAGTTTGTTGTTTTCTCAAGTTGGGATTTATATTTAAAGGTAGAAAAGGAAAAGAATTCTCTAATTAAAATACCCTTTCTTATAATGATTGTATCAAGCTGAGAGCTTACCCTTGACTCAAAATAAGACTTGAAAGTCTTGGGATTCATCATCAGGAACTTTCTCTTAGAGTTTTAGGTATTCAACAAATGTTCATCAACTTCCCACCACAGTTCTATCTTGATTACTTTTCTCCAGAAGGGGCTTTGAAATTACAAATGTGATCATCAGAAGTCTTAAGTGGCAGTCTGCCTGCTTAATCCTCACTTAATTTATTTCAGAGAGTGTTATAAGCAAATTAGCATGATCAAGTTGAGGATGGATCATTTCTTTTTTTCAGCATTTGTTTCAATAAATATTTAATGCTGATGAATGTAAAACACTATGAATATTTCTTTAAACAAAAAATACAGACTTTATTCCATTTTAAAATTCATTCTGAAAATTAAAAGAAATGGAAGTGAAAGTCAAAATAGTTCTTTTAAACTATTGTTTGAGCAAGCATAGTAATCTGCAAGGCATAATTTTATTTATGTGTTATGTATCATATACGTATAATTGTACACAGACAAATACGTGATCTTTAACTTAGCTTTCACGTTTTTAACTAAGTAAAATTTTATGATTTATTGTAGTGTTTGAGCAAAGTTATCATCATAACTGCAATGTGAGAAAAGTTATCTTTTCTCTGAATTAATATTAAGACATTTTTTGAAAGCTGTTTTTTTTTAAATCGGCTTTCTTTACATACTTCAATTATCTTAAAATGTCTTAAAATACTTATGACATATAAAGCAAATTATATTTACCAAGATGAAAAACAGTATGCCTTCTCTCATAAACAGTTGCTTGCCCAATTTCCATTTTACTCAAAATTATCTTTCCTCTCCTCGTAGAAAGAGGTAGCCTGGAAAATCATTTTTTATAAATACTCATAAACCAAACTTCTACCTCCATTCTCTGCATTACCTTGACTATGCTAGGTAGAGATGAAGAAATAATGATCTTTTTCTCCAAAAAACTATTTTAAAACTTAACAATGCAGCTCATTTATACTTTTTTTTTTCATTACTTTATAAAGCAGTATTTGCTAAGCAACCACTAAGGGCAGAGCAGTGATGCCAAAGTCACACACTCTGATCAGAACCTATCAGGAAAGATAAGACACATTTTCAAAAGACTGTAGAACAGCCTCACATATCACTAGGACTCTAAATACCAGAGGGCAGAAATACAAATCACTTCAAGGGGTATGAGCAAAGAAAATAACACTAGCATTAGAACTGGTCTTGGTCCATTGGTGGGGTCAGAGAGAGACATGGCAGAAAGACACACTGCAAAGCAAAACTGGCCTGGAAAACCCATTAAAAATGTTGATTCATTCATTCAGCTGTTACTGGTTGTGTTTTGTGTTGGCCTTGGAATAAATCAGTGAACAGAACAGAGAAAGACTCCTGTTTTTTTTTTTTTTTTTTTGTTGTTGTTGTTGTTGTTGTTGTTTTACTATTTATTTCTTAGTTGTAGTTAGACACAATACCTTTATTTTATTTATTTATTTTATGTGGTGCTGAGGATCGAACCCAGCACCTCTCACGTGCTAGGCAAGTGCTGTACCACTGAGCCACAACCCCAGCCCAAGATTCCTATTTTTGAGCTAGCAGGATAAAGGTAGTGTTTGATGGTGTTGAAGCAGAAATGAGATGTGAGCTCATAGCATCAAGGGCCAGGGAATTTGGTCTTGATTAAGCAAGATTCTTCAGCAGAAGAGCTGTCACAATGATACAGGGGAAATTGGAAATCGGCTAAATATGGAGGCAGGGAATCAAGTCAGAAGAAGTTCAAATTAGAGTAAAACTGTTATTACTTTGGTAAAGATTGTGTTAAAAATAAGAATACTTAATCCTTAAGAATATCTAATATAATGGGTAAATCAGACTCTGACATGTGGCTGTAAATTTCTGGAATGCACTTTGATAATATTTATAAAGAGCTTTAAAAATGTTTCTGTAGTCCTGGCAGTACTGGGTATCAAACCCAAGACCTTGCTCATGGGGGCAAGTGAGCTACATCCCCAGCCCTAACAATGTCTCTATTCATTGGTTTAATCCCACTTCTTGGAATTTGACTTAAAAATATAATCAGTGCTTCAATGAAGCACATATATGCAGATAGATGCCATAGTGTTACTTCTAATGATCAAGTCCTCATGAGTATTCAGCAATAGAGGAATGGTTCGGTGAGCCATGAGAGAGTCTGTCAGTATCTCAACTAAAAAGTGAAAGCTGAATTCTTTGCTCTCATAATAAAGGGCAGCTATGTTGGTGGTCAGCACAGCCTCTCTGAGCAGTGTAGGTTTGAGGGTGAAGTGGGAATCAGGATGAGGGGACTTTCAAAGCTGTAGCTTGGTGGCAGCAGGAGTGTGTGAGAGTAAGGTGGAGGGTTGGCTCTCAGGTGTTGTTGGAACGAATCCGCCTCTGATGGCTGACTTTAGAAATCGAAGGCTGACAACACTTGGTTGGTTGTAAAGATGTATTCACCAAAGTGAGTTGCTGTTGATTAACTGATCAGGTTTCCCAGTTGTGATGACTCCTTGCAACTGTGGCTGCAGTATGGTCAGTCTTTTCCTAAATTTGTGGGAACATTTTTTTTTAATTCTCAACCTACATGATGAAATACTAAAGCTTTTAAAATTTAGGTGTTGGGATATTTTTAATTACATGGAAAAACATGACATACTGCAAAGTGGGGAAGACCGACAGTGCTCTTGCCGTCCTGCCGTCTCCTGTCTCATTCCTCCTTTATCTGCGGGCACAGGCAGCACTGGTTTGAAGGAGCACATGAGCTGGCTGCCATGTTTGCTAGTGAGCAGCATCTCTGTGTATCACTCCTGCATGGCTCTTCCTCCCTCTGCTTCCTTTGTGCTGGGGATGAGGCCAGAGCATGTGTAAGATAGGGCCAGTCATGTCCCCTCTCCCCTTGGGCCTAAGCGAGTTGCAGTTGCTTCAGGTTCCTAGTCCCTGTGGTTGGCCAGGGGATGGTCACCTGTTAATTTGAACTTGGGAGGAGAAGGGGTCTGTATCTCAGAGGGCTCAAAGACTTAGCCCTCTGTTCCCACCTACTCACCACCTCAAAGGTATTAGGCTCAAATGCAGCCTATGATAGAGTGGTTTTGTCTCTCTGTCACCTTTCATTCATGTCTCTTTCATGAAGAAGGGGCATGATGGCAAGCAGGGACCTGAGCCAGATAATCCCGGAATCGCACTGTAACTCTTTATAATGATATACCTATTACAAATCTCAGGCCTTCAACTCAGATGTAAAAATCTTACTGTCATCTCAGCTTGTGTTTTGAGTCACCTGGGCCATGTAGCAGAAACATGATACTTGTCCTTAGTCACCTCAGACCATGGTCACTCCCCCACAATATCAGGTAAACGCTGGCTCCTCCGTCATGCCAGGGGTGGTGAATGAGGTGGGGCCTCTGATCCCAGGTGCCATCTACTCCCCCAGGAGCCTACAGGAAAATGTGATGTTCCCTACTGATCTTTGACTGCCAATTTAATACATCTCTATCATCCCTTATCTCTTTGCAAGTCCTTGTCTTTGGTACATCCTTGCTGCTCTTGGGGAACTGGGCACAGCAGTGTTGCCAGCCTGCTGAGACCCATATACCACAAAGCCCATTTCTTCCTATGGCTGTGACATAGACGTCACTGTGGCTCTTGTCTCCTCCTGGCACAAGCACATGGGCCAGTTAGCTCTCAGTAGCCCCTGCCTACATGGGGTTTCCAGTCTTCCCTGTATCCTAGAGGGAAGAGAGAAATAGAGCCCTCTCTCAAGAAAAGATCCCCAGATAAACATTTCTCTTTCACTTCAGCCTCTGCCCCATTTTCCCAGCCTGGGGACTCTTTTCTAGTCTGAGGGTGGAGAGGAAATGGGGGAAGCCAAGAAGGTTCTTCCGTAGGTGAAAACTAACTCTGAAAGACTTTTTGGGCCATGAATCCAGTTGATCCAGGTTATAACTAAAAGCCCAAACCGACTCCTCTGTTTGCTCTGTAGTTCTACTGTTATAAAGTGGTTATAAGTAGGAAGCCAGGTGAGGAGCCTGAGTAGAGAGATCCCCAGATTGAAGACTTCAGAAATGTCTAGGAGCATGCAAAAGATACTGCATAACCATTGCTAAAATGTTGACCTTATTACACTGGGTGAAGGTTACAGGAGGCTTCAAATGGTTCTTTTTATTTCTTGGTTTTCTACAATAAACAATTTCTTTACTTTTTTAAAAAACAACTTTATTGAGTCTTAGTTTACATACTAAAAACTTGTTTTAAATGTATAGGTCAGTGATCTTTAATAGACTTTAAAAAAATTGTACAACCATCACCACAATCTGTATTTACTTTTATAATCAGAAAAAAATGCACTGAAAGGGTCTTTGGTGAGTTGAATAGAGGGGACAGAATCAAATTTCAAGCCATTAAGTAAAGAACAGTGGTCACCAAGGAGCTCAGTAACTATTTCTTGAACTAATAAGTAGATGAAAACGGAGGCAGAGGGCAGAGATGACCTTTTCAAGCCGTGTCCCTATGAAGAAGGCTGCAAAGCACCGGGGCTCAGAAGCACTGTGCTTTCTCAAGCTTCTGCACCTGTCCATTCTCACTTACTCCATCTTCAATTTTTGTTTTCCGTCAATTGAAAATTTGTTTCACACTGTAACTCCCCTGACTCTCAGTTTCAGGGTAATAGTGCTTACCTCAGAGTTTTTGAGCGAGTTAGATAGATCTGCTGATATTTATAAAGTATTTAAATATGTTCATTAAAGAGAAAAACAAATTAGTTGTTGTTTAGTTGTTGCCCTCGTCGTCATCGGCAGCATCATTATTATCCTTTAATATTCACCTCCTCACAGAAGCCTTCTCTGATGTGAGGTATCTCGTATTTCTTCCCTAATAACACCCTGTGCATATCTCTTTCATGACACTTATTATGCAGCATTTTATTTATATACTTAATCTGTCTCCTCCCAAAATGTATCAAATTTTTTACTCTGTAAACATACAGTGCCTATTACAGAGGAAAAATTGAATTAAATGTTTGTGAAACTCTCACAGTTCACAGGGGTATGTCAGGATTTCACAAAGGGTCGTGGGGTGTGTGTGTGTGTGTATAGGGTGTAGGAGAAAACTGGTCTTTTATAATTACATGGAAATGAGTCAATGTAGAAGAAAATATGGGGATATGAAAGGAGAGGTGACTAGGCATAATTAATGATTTTGAAGGTTTTGATGGTGTTAAGAGACATAGAATCATGTTCTGTTGGAGCAGTATCGCTCCTATAATTGGTTATCATGATGTATCATGATGTAATTTCTGCCTACTCTGTTTTCTGCAAGAGCTAATGTTAAGTTTGTTTTATTTCTTTTTTAGGTGTTTGATACAATTGATTAGTGAAACTACTTGGGCCTGACTATTGTATGTCTGTGTGTGTGTGTGTGTGTGTGTGTGTGTGTGTGTATACAGCAGTTTGTATCATTTCAGAGATTGGTCTAAATTATCAAAAATTCATAAATATAATGTTCATAATGTTTGTTAACCCTATTAATATCTGTAGAATGTGATAGTGGTCTCTCCTTTCTCATTTCTGATATTGGTATTTTTTGCCTCTCTTTTCTGATCAGTGTTTCTAGAATTCGTCAACTTTATTGTGTTGAATAAGCTTTTGGTTTCATTTTTCCCCCCTTTTATTTTTCTGTTTTCTTTTTCATTCTTTCTACCTGTATATTTCTTTGCTTATTCCATATTTGCCGTTTTTTTCCAACTTTCCTCATGTACAGGTTTATACTACTATTTTAGAACTTCTTCCTTTGCTAATAAATGAATTCAAAGCTAAAAATTTCCTGTAAGTACTGACCAAGCTGCATTCCACAAATATATGCTCCCATATTCATTTATTTCAAAATATTTTCTAATTTCCTTTCTAAAATTTTCTTTAACTTATAAATTGTTTATATGTACATTTTTCACTTTTCAAATATTTGGGAAATATCAGGTATATTTCTGTTATGATTTCATATTTACCTCATTATAGAGAGTGTACTATATAAAATTGATCCTTTTAAAAATTAATTAAAATTCATTTAATGGCTCAAAATATGGTCTATTTGATTAATGGTCAGGCTGGTTGTTTTTCAAATCGTTTTATTTATTTTTTTAATTATCTATTCCTTTTAGATATACATGACAGGAGAGTATATTTTGACATTATACATATATGGAGTATAACTTCCCATTCTTGAGGTTGTACATGATGTGGAGTTATACTAGTCATGTATTCATATATGAACATAGGAAAGTTATGTCCAGTCATTCTACTGTCTTTCCTAATCCCATCCCCCACTTTCTTTCCTTTATTCCTCTTTGTCTAATCTGATGAATTTCTATTCTTCCATTCCCACCTTTTGGGGAGGATTGGCCTATTTCACTTAGCAGGATAGTCTCCAATTACATCCATTTATCAGCAAATACCATAATTTCATTCTTCTTTATAGCTGAGTAATATTCCATTGTGTATATACACCACATATTCTTTATCCATTTATCTGCCAAAGGCCACCTAAGTTGGTTCCATAGCTTACTTATTGTGAATTAAGCTGCTATGAACATTGATATGGCCTCGTCCCTGTGGTATGTTGATTTTAAGTCCTTTGGTTATATGTGGAAGAGTGGGATAACTGGGTCAAATGATGGTTCCATTCCAAGCTAAGTAATTTCCATACTGCTTTCCAGAGTGATTACACTAATATGCAGTCCCACCAGCAATGTACATGATTACCTTTACCCACATCCTTGCCAACATTTGTTGTTACTTATATTCTTGATCATTTCCATTCTAGCTGGAGTGAGATGGAATCTCAGTGTAGTTTTAATTTGCATTTCTCTAATTGCTAGAGATGTTTCATATATTTGTTGGCCATTCGTACTTCTTCTTCTGTGAAGTGCCTGTTCAATTCTTTGTTCACTTATTGATTTGGTTATTGGTTGGTTGGTTGGCTGGTGTTAAGTTTTTTGAGTTCTTTATATATCCTGGAAGTTATTTCTTTATCTGAGGTGCAGGTGGCAAAGATTTTCTCTCATATTATAGGCTGTCTCTTCATGTTCTTGATAGTTTCCTTTGCTATGAAGAAACTTCTTAGTTTGATACCATACCATTTTTGTAAATCATCTGTATTCTTGCTGATGCTTGATCTACTTGTTCTACCAATTCCAGAAAAAGGAGTATTAAATTCTCTTCAGTTACAGTTTGTGAACTTGCCTATTTTTCTTTCAATTCTGTCAGTTTTTGCTTCATTAATTTTGAAGTTTTTGAAATTAGGCACATACATATTTAGGATCATTCTATTGTTTTATGAATTAAAATTTAAATTTTAACTCATACCTCTTTATTGTTTTTTTTTTTTTAGTTCTTTATGTAGGCTTTACAATCTTAATTTCAGCCTGCCTTTACCTTCAGATTATGTGAAATTTAAGTTCCTTAATAAGTACTTCCATTTCCCCATTCTACAAGTATTTTAAGCACCACAGTAAATTTTTATTATTATTTCTTTTAACGTTCAACTTGTATTTTAAAGAACTGTTAAAATGAGAATAAAATTATGTTATATTTACACACATATTTTCCATGTTCAGTGTTATTTATTCTTTTGGGCCCATCCAGGTTTCTGTTTGTTATCTATCCATCTGCCAGAACAATTTCTTTCAGTGTTTTTTATATTCACATCTACTGATGACATATTCTCTCCAATTTTTCTGTTTCTTCTTTTCAGTTTGGAAAGATATTTTCACTGGATATGCAATTTTAGATTAACAGTTTTTTAAGACCTTAAGTATTAATTTTCTTGTTTTCTGACTTACATAGTTTAAATGAGAAATCTTTAGTCTTCTCTTTTTAGTGTATCTGTTTTCTGTGGCTGATTCTAAGATATTATTTTTATTTCTGTTTTTTACGATTTTATTATGATGTATCTTGATGTGGTTTTCTATATTTACCTTGTATTTTGTTCACTGAACTTTTGGTTTGTGGTTTTAGATGTTTTTTTCAGTTTGGAAAATTTTCAGTCATAATATCTTTGAATATTTTTGAACCTTCTTTCTTCTTCTGGGATATAATTACATATATATTACAGAATGTGACATTGTCTCAGAGATTACTAAGACTCTCCTTTACATTTACCCTTTAATTTCTGGAAATTATCTGGATATTTCTGTTTTCTGATCAGGCATATAAGGTGGTTGGAAGTTTCCATTCATCCAAAAATAAGTGAAAAGCTTAAAAAAACTGAAAATCAACAGCTTTTCTTAAACGTTTCAGAAAAATGGGCTCCTAGGGAAAACTGTTGCCTTAAAATTTAGAGACAAGACACAGAGAACCCAAACTTACCTGAGCAGAAACCTTTGCAGGAATGGGTTCCTGGTAGAAAAACCAGAACTCCACTAGGTGGAGGTTTACCTTGGACAAGTCTGGGAGATAAAACTTGAGTGAGTTTGACCCAGATGCTCAAAATGAATATTGAAGAAAAATCCAACTGTGCTCATAGCAGAAGAGAGGGGGAAAGTGACCATTCTGAAATATACCAGTTTCTGTTACCCTTTAAAAGGAAACTCAAGAGAAAGTACCAGAGGCTGAACCTTAGGAAGGGAAATAACCAATACCAGCCCACTCTAGACTTCCATTCAGGGAAGGAAAAATAGCAACTGCAGCTCCCTCCAGCCTTCCTATATCTGACCTAAGGGAGGGGAAAGCTGAAATGCACTGGTGAACTTCAAGGTCAGGGGTACAGACTCACTTACAGATTGATCTAATCGCGGACTGCAGAACACTTGCTCCCTGCCCCCATCTTACCACTATATTATAGAGGCCTTTTTACTGTAATTCCTTATACCCAGTATAAGGAATTATACTGGGTATAAGGAATTACAGTAAAAATGTAATCCCAGCACCTTGGAGAAGGGTAAGGCAGAAGGATCAAAAGTTCAAAGCCAGCCTCAGCAAAAGTGAGGTGTTGAGTAACTCAGTGAGACCTGTCTCTAAATAAAATACAGAATACTGCTGAGGATGTAGTTCAGTGGTTGAGTGCCCCTGAGTACCAAAAAGAAGAAGAACAAGAACAAGAAGAAGGAGGAAGAGGAGAGGAGGAGGAGGAGAAGGAGGAGGAGCCGCCATAAAACACATCTAAAATTTTTAAAAGATTATGAATCATACAGTGTCTGATCTCAGATCACAATAGAATTAAACTATAATCCAACCTATAACAGAAAGATAGCTGGAAAATCCCACTCTAATACATGAGTCAAAGAAGAAATCTCAAGATGAATTTTAAAATATTGTGAACTAAATTAAAGCACAACTTATCAAAATTTGTGGGATATACAGAAAGCAGCAATTTGAGAAAAATTTATACTATTGAATGCACATGTTAGAAAAAATATCTAAAATCAGTAAATTTTTACTTTATCAAACTAGCACAAGAAAATAAATAATAAAAATTAGAGCAGATAACAACGAAATTGAAAACAGGAAATTATTAGAAGATATGAATAACCTCAAAAGCTGGTTCTTTGAAAAGATCAATAAATTTCATAAGCTTTCACCATGATAAGAAAAAAAGAGTACAAAAATTACTAGTATTAGTAATGAAAGACAGGACATCACTATGAATACCAGGGACATTTAAAGGATAATAAAGAAATAGTAATTTTATGCCCAAAGATTTGAAATGGACAAGTTTCTTGGAAAACATCTAATGTCAAACTTATACAGGAAGAAACAATCAGTATAGACCTGCATCTATAAAAAAAAATTAACTCAATAATTAATGACCTTTACCTTCCAAACCAGAAAGTACTAGAGTGACATGGATTTAATGGTGAATTCTCCCAAACATGTGAGGAAAACATTATACTAATCCTCTACAGTCTCTTGGAAAAAATAGAAGCAGAAGGACTACTTCCTAATTCATTCAATGAGGCCAATATTACCCTGATACCAAAATTAGACACAGAAAACTAAAGAGTAGTATCCCTCATGAACACCAATACAAAAATCTTTAACAAAAAATTAGCAAATTGAACCCAATGATGTACAAAAACAATTAAACGCCATGGTCAAGTGAGATATATTCCAGGTATGCTGGGCTGGTCAACATTTGAAAATCAATTAATACATCATATCAGCAGACTAAAGAAGAAAATCATGTGATCATATCAATAGATGCAGAAAGGTAATTAATTGACAAAATCCAATATCCATGTGTGAAAAAATAAATCACAGCAACTAGGAATAGAGAGGTGCTTCCTAAGCATGATAAAGAACATCTACAAAAATATTAGACCTATCCCTTTACTAAGAGTGAAAAACAAGAAAATTCCCTCCTAAGATAGGGAACAAGGCTTGGATGTTTCCTCTCACTACTCTGTTTTAACATTATACTGGATGTCTTAGCTAATGCAATAAGACAGGGAAAGGAAATAAGAGGTTAACAGATTGTGAAGGAAGAAATAGAACTTTCTTTGTTTGCAGATGACATGATTTTCTAAATCAAAAGAATCAACAGACTCCTGGAACTATAATAAGCAAATTATAGCAAGTTTGCAGGATGCAAAGTTAATATACAAATTGATTACCTTCCTGTATATCAACAATGAACAAAGTATAATTTGAAATTTAAAACATAATACTATTGAAATACTATTTACATTAGTATTTCCCAAAATTAAATGTGTGTAAATTTAACAAAATGTGTACTGAATTTATATGAAAAAACCTACAAAACTCCAATGAAAACTAAATCAAGGAACTAAACAAATCAAAGATCTAAATGAGAGTTCACCCCTTTGTTTCCCTTCTTCTCTTTGTGTTGTGCTCCTATGTTTCCTGTTGCCTATATTCTAAAGTTTTTCCAAAATTCTGTCAAGTGTCCTAGCTATTTACTATGGCAAATAAAAATGTATTCCCAGTTTTTCCATCATGGCCAAAGTGAAAGTCATAAATTTTGTTTCTTCTTCACAAGTTTACAACTTTATTTTGAAGTAAAACATAGATACTTTCAAGCTCAAATTTTCTGTATATTTGTCTAATTAAATTAAATATAAGTATTTGTTATGAATTCTCTGGATATTTTTGTCAGTAGGATGATGCAGCTTTTCTAGACTGGCCATAGTGTATTCATAGTGTTTCTTGGGTGCATACCAAGATTTTCAGTAGAAAATATTGCATAATAATCTGAGCTTAATGCCATGTTTCAGACTCTGAGAAGCGTTCTTGTTTTCCTTCATCCTAAAAACAAATATTTTATTCAGAAACTTATGCTATTATATTTTAAAGAGATTTACCTTCCAAGGTCTGGTCTTACCTTAAATATAAATATTTCAGAGTAGAATCTTAGTATTTTTTTCTCCAAATCATATTCCTGGAAAGGAAGGTGACTGCCTGAACTTTTTACCATTAATAGTAGGAACCTGGAACACAAGGAATGGAGGACTTCTTTTGAATTATGCATAATGTTAAGTACCCTGCAGGAAAAGGGTAGCACAATAAGATAATTACCAATCATAAACACCTTTGTGAAAACTGTTTTGTTTTCCTCCTTTCTAGTTGTGTTTTCAAACTCAGGATTTTGAATTACATAGGAGAAGCTGATCAGCACATTGGACTTTTTAATAAAGATAATGACCTAAGGAATAGGCCCTAGAAAGTAGAGAACTGAGTGCTTGTTGGAGGGGGACAGCGTGGCCAATCTTAAATGTAAGCAGTGAGAGAGACCCAGAGCTGAACACAACCATGACTATAAGTACTACTAAAAAAAAAAACTGACTCACTTCAAAATTTTGATTTTTCTTCTCTATTTTACCTCTGATCAGGCCATACTACAGGTATTTATATGAAAATTTTGTTTCTACTTAGAAATGGTAGCTATAAGAGTAAAACTGGGTTTAAAATAACTAAAGCTGACTTATTTTTATGTATAGAGGTGAAATGTATAATCAGTAGTATTCTGAGAGTAAAAGAATTTAAAAATGCTTTGGGGATAGTTTGCCTGATAAATAAGTTGTAAATTTAAATTGTCCTAAACAAGCATTTTTTAGATTTATTTAAGAGTGATTCAGAAATATAGGCAGCTGTGATTTAGGTTCAAAAATACTAAAAACCTGGAAGATTAATAAATCAATTTCATTTCTTCAATTACTCACCTTAGTCTCCAAAGTATTTATGCTGCTTCATTTAGCTTACCGCACCTTCTAGAGGTATTTACAAATTACAAACTAGTCTTACTTTGAATTTAAAGTGAGATATTGAATTCAACATTAGTAATTTCCAGTGGGCCCTAATGCTTCCTAGAATCCTGAGACTTACACTGTATTCCCCAGGTCCTCCCTTTCCTGCCTACATTACTGATTTGTGTCTTTCCTCAGTCCTCACATCTCCCAACAGCTTTTTCTTCCATCCTCATACCCAGTTGGTGAATCTTTCCTCCTCCTTCATGGAGAAAGTAGAAGCAATCAGAATCTCTCACCACTTGTACCAGGGATCCTTTGCCTGTACTCCTAACAAGGACTATCTCCTGTCCTGCTGCTCAAAATCCCACCCTATATTAGTCTGCTCAGGCTACCATAACAACATACCACAGACATGGTGGCTTAAAAAATAGGAATTTATTTTCTCACAGTTCTGGAGGCCAAAAATCCAAGATCAAGACAGTGTCAGGGTTGCCTTCCAGTGAGGCTTTAATTGCTCACTTATAGACTACAGTGTTCTCTGTGTCCTTCCATGGCCTTTTTTCTATGTGTGTCTTTGTATCTATGTGCACTTGCATACACATACGCACCAGGAGAGGGAGAAGGTGAAAAAGATCTGGTATCTCTTCCCCTCTTAAAATAACAGCAATGCTATTGGATTAGGCTCCACCCTATGACCTCATTTAACCTTAATTACCCCTCTAAAGCACCTTTCTCCAAATATAGTCACATTGAGGATTATGGCTTCTATATGATGAATTTGTGGTGGACCCAGTTCACTCCATAACATATTGCATAAAGGATATCTCTCTAATAAATCTCTGACATTGTCTCTTTTCCCTCTATATTGCTAGATGGTTTCCATCAGCCTACAGGCAGGCTATTAGTTCTCTTTCCTTAACAAAACAAAACAAACCAGCCCCTACTTACCTACTTGCCCTGCAGCTTCTACCCATTTCTTTCCTTTTCTTCCCTAATAAAATTCGGAACAGATGGTCTGTATTCTGCCCCACTGTCTCTCTTCTCTTTCTTCAGCACTCTGTAATCCAGCTTTCATCTCTCCAACTACACCAAAATTACTTTCATCCATATCACCAGTGACCACCATGTTGCCAAATTGATGTGATCATTTCTCAGTTCTCATTTTACATGACCTCTCTGTCACATTTGACCGTTGACCAGTCCTTGAAACATTTTCTTCACTTGGCTTCAGGATTTAGTTTCTTATCTCTCCAGCTGTTCTGTCTGCTTTCCTCCCCCTTCTCTCAACATCTTAACATTTGCAGGACCAAGACTTAGTATACTTGAGCCTCTTGTTTTGTGTCACTCAATGTCTTGAGATCTCACCTAGTAGCATGGTATCATACACTATGTATACACTGGTGACTTCTGAGTTTATACTTCTAACCCACCTTCCTCCCATAAACTCAAGATTTGAATACCCAAATATTCATCTCAACAGTGGTTACCTGATTAATATCTCCAAGCTTAATATGCCCAAACTAATCACTTAGCTTCCTCCCCAAACCTATTCCACCCATAGTTTTTCCAATGTCAAGTAATGATAATCTCATTTTTCTAGCTGCTTAGCATAAAAATCTTGAAGTTATCCTTGAATCATTTCTTTCTGTCATACAACATATCCATTGGTGCTACTTTTAAATTTTTCTCAGATTCTCACCACCAACTGTTACTATCCTAGATTGTTTTCCAGTAGCCTCCCAACTGGTTTCTTTACTCAGTTCTTTCACCCAACAAAGGCTAGATTGATCTTTTCAGTACAGAAGTCAAATTATAAATTTCTTCTATACTAAAAACCCTTTAGAGACTTCCTATTTTACTCCTGTTAAAAACCAAGTTCCTTGAAATCACACACAGTCCCACGTGGAACCTAACCCCTGTTCTCGCTCAGAACACATCTTATTCAAGGGAGACATTTCTCACTGATCCACCACAGTGTTGTCTGCACTACACCCCAACACAGGGCCCTCTCCCAGCTCTTCCTTCTGCCTGAATGTTTTCCCTGGAGTTGACCATGGCTTTCTCTCCTGCAGGTTTTATCACTCTCTCAAGAAGATCTTCTAAAACATGCCTATTTTTAAATTAGAATTTTTTCATCACTTCCCATCTCCTCCTCCTGCTTCATCTCTATGGCCCTAAGACCATCCAAATATTACTTTTGAAATTGGTTTACTCTCTCGGATAGACGTTCCACAAAGGTTGAGAGGCATTCTCTGCTGTTTGTCCAATGCTGTTATTCTAGAGTGGGTGAGTGAATTGCAAATATAGTTGTCAAGCAGCTTGTCTGGATTTGTGAGCTTCCAGGGCTGAAGCATAGCTTTCCTGTGCCAGCCAACAACTCTGACTCCAACTTTTTTGGGGAAAAGGAACTTACTCTTTATGACATGATAATTAATTTTTAGATTTTCTAGTGGATAAATATTTTTAAAGCACTTGGAACAGTGTCTGGCCCATAGTAAGAACTCTGTGTTTATTTTAAAAGCAATAAATACTTCATCAAGCATTTTGTGATAAATAACATTGACAGAATGTGAACCAAGACCAGTAATCCTCAAGAGGTTCAGAGGAGTCCTAATTCTATTATGAAGAGTGGCTTTATTTTTTTATTGTTTTGCCATGCTGAGAATTGAACCTGGAGCCTTGTGCATGTGAGATAAGTGCTGTACAACTGAGGTCCACTCCTAGCCTGAGAGGGGAATTGAGTCTGACTTACAGAGCAATTGAGTCTGACAGCTTACTAGAAAAATATCAGTAGTCACATGCCCTCTTTACTCTAGAAAAAAGCAAACTACCCAGTGTGCTCAATGGGATTATAGATACAGATATTTATGAAATAAACTCTAAAGAATTACATTTGATGGTGCTGGGAAAACAGGTTATCTATATGTAGAAGAATGAAACTAGTCTCTTCTCTCTCATCCTGCACAAAAATCAACTCAAAATGGATCAGAGATCTAGGGTTAGATAAGAAGTTATCCAACTCCTAGAAGAAAATGCAGGATCAACACTTCAGCATATAGGCATAGGCAATGACTTTATCAGTGGGACCCCTAAAGCTCAGGAAATAATTCCAAGAGTTAATAAATGAGACAGCTTCAAATTAAAATGCTCCCGCACAGTAAAGGAAACAATTAAGTGAAGAGAACCTACAGAATGGGAGAAAAGCTTTGCTTGTTACTCTTCTGACAGAGGACTAATATCTAGAATATATGAAGAACTCAAAAAACTCTACACCAAAATAAATAAATAAATAAAATAAACCAATTAATAAATGGGAAAGTAAATTAAACAGATACTTCTCAAAAGAAGAAATGGCCAATAAATATATGAAAAAATGTTCAAGATCGTTAGCAATTAAGGAAATCAAAACTACATGAGATCTCATCTCAATCCAGTCAGAATGACAGTCATCAAGAATACAAATAATAATAAATGCTAGAGAGGATGTGGAGAAAAAGGAAACTTTTACACTGTTGGTGAAATTGTAAATTAGTACAACTGTTAAAGATATCAGTATGGAGGTTCCTCAAAAGACTAACCACCACATAACCAAGCTGTACCTCTCCTTGGTATTTACCCTAAAGAATTAAAGTCATCACACTATAGTGACGTGTGCATACCCATGTTTATAGCAGCACAGTTCACAGTAGCCAAATCGTGGAACCAGCCAAGGTGTCCATCAAGGTATGAATGGATTTTTTTTAAACATGGTATATATACACAATAGAGTTTTATTCAGCCATAAAGAAAAATGAAATTGTGTCATTTGCAAGAAAATTGATGGAACTAGAGACCATTATGTTAAGCAACATAAGCCAAACTCAAAAGGCCAAAGGTTGCATGTTTTCTCCTGTATGTAGAAGCTAGAGAGGAAAAAGGAAAAGAAAGAGGTGGGATGGAGATCTCATGAAAATCAAAGGGAGCACAGTAGAGGAGGGGAACCAGAGGCTGGGAGGGAGGGAGGAAGGGCTGGGCAGTGATATTAGTCAATTATATTGTTATATTGTGCACAAGTTCAGGTATGTCACAACAAATCCCATTACTGGATAAAATTGTAATGTACCAATAAAAAAATGTGAAAAGAAAAACAAAAAAAGAATTGCAATTGAGCTTAACCATGAAACATATGGTTATAAAAAAATTACCTCAGAGGTGTGAGCTCAGGGATAGAAAAGGAAAGGGGCTGCATGGTGTCTAGCCATTCACTAGGTGAATATTCATGCACCCAGCACTTTTCAGGGGATAGGGCTGCCTTCTAGGATCTCACCACCTAGTGGAAGAGAGATACGTTAACCAGCAGTTCCCAGTTCAGCCCTAGTGCTGATAGAGATGCACCTGGAGTAGGTTGCTTTCTCATCTCATTGTGATATCCAAATAAAAAATCATTTGCTACCAGTAAAATGTAGTGGACAGAACTCACCCATTTCTATCCACACCTTGAAAAAGGCACATTAAGATGCAAGAAATAAAATTGAGAGTCATGAACAGTGGCATTTTTTGTTTTATTTTGCAAGGATTGAAGCCAGAAGTGTTCTACCACTGGGCTATGTCCCCAGCCCTTTTTATTAAGACAGGGTCTCAATAAGTTGCCCAGCTGGCCTCTAATTTATGACCCTCCTGCCTCAGCATCCTGAGTTGCTGAGATTACAGGAGTGCACCACTGCACCCAGCTATGAACAGAGATTTTTAACTTTGGCTGAACATTAGAACTAGCTGCCAGGAGTTTTAAAATTATGATGCCTATACTGTTCCCCAGATAAATCAGAACCTCAAGATGGGACCACGCATCAGTACTTTAATGCTCTAATTTTTATAAAGAGAACAGGAGGGAAGACAACAGTATTCTTAAGATATCAACATCATTTTAGCACTTGAGTTGGGTCTGGATCCAAAATGGACTTAGCAGAACTAAGCAAACCAAAATAAAAATAAAAAAATCCTGGAAGAAAGGAGGCTTGGAGGACATCTGTTAGAAGAACAGAGTCTGTCCTGCTTGGGAAGGCTTGGGACTCTGGGAATCTGAGAATCTGGGCATATAGTAAAGGAAACACCAGAGGGTAGGCTCAAAGGCTGTGTGAGGAACAGCCAGGTGACACAGCCTATCCCATTCTACCCTGAACCTGCCCCAGGCTTGCTCCCTGGAGAGAGAGAGTGAGAGAGAGGACTGGGTACAGTTGAGAGCAAGAACGAAGACAGGCCTATGAGAGAGTGGCAATCCCCAGCATCTTAGGTGTCTGCCACAAACGATGGTGCCAGATAGGCCACCAGGCAGTACATGAGAGCGTGCAGCACTGGGCAAACTGGCCCAAGAAGAAAGTCCAGGCCCCTTTTAACACCCTATGGGGATGTCCATCCATCCGCAAGCTACACATCTTGAGTTTCTATAGTCAGCTTTAGAGAACCTCACTTTAAACAAGAAAGAACAGCAAAGTGATCACCAGATATTTAAGGTCAGTAAAATGAAAGCCAAAAATCCAAACAGGCTGGCAAAAGTAAATAAATAAAGGGAACTTAGGGAAAAAATGACACACTTTAGTGAGCAGAAAAACAATTCCTAAGTTTATATGGATGGATAGATGACCACATTTAGATAAATTGATGGATAGATACAGACCTAGATATAAAATTAATAACCTCAGAAGAAAGTGGGAATATACATTTGCTGGGTGCTCTGGCCGATGGAGCATCTGTGCTCTGCCACCCCACTGTGTGGGGGTGACTAAGTCCTGGTTCTGTCACTCTTTGGCTCTGTGGTTCTGGGCAAATTACTAAACTGCTCTCTGCCTCAGTTTCCTCTATTGTAAGAGGAGATTCATGCCCTTCTCAAGTGCTAAAATGATGTTAATTTCTTAACAGTACTGTTGTCTCCCCTCCTGTTCTCTTTGTAAAGATTGTAGCATAAAAATACTAACGCTAGGGTTCCATAATGCTGTTCAGAGAACAAGAAAGAATCCTTAGAAATTATTAATGTGATGGCATAATTTTTGAAAAGTCCAGCAGAAAGTTCTAAAGTAAAAATTGAGGAAACTCTGAAAGAAATGAAAAAAAAATTTAAAGAAATGATAATAAAAACAATAAGAAAAAGATGATAAACCTGAGAGAGATAAGAATCAGAGAGAGGGTGAGGATGGGGTGTGGCAGACAGGAGAAGAAGAAATCATGAGAGTGATGACCCAAACTGCCGTAGTCTGGCTGGGCACAATCAGGAGCCACTTGTCAAAAGAAACTAACTTTATTTTTAGAACCACACACGCCAAACAAAACAGCATCTCAGGAAAAACCCTCAGAGCCTCAACTGCCACCACCGGCTTCCCACAAGCCTCTCTCTCCCACACAAGCTTCTCTCCACCTCCCACAATCCTCCTGCTCTTGAGGCCGATTGGCTGGGTCACGTGGGCGGAGCCAAAAAAGTCCCCCAATGAGCAGCTCTGTGGTCTGAAAGGGCAGGGAAACAGCCCAATGAGCATCACCGCAGAGGAGCCAATCAGCTAGATGTTGCTGGGGCCGCTGTGAGCCAATCATCAGCCGGCAGCTGGAAGTTTGCTGGCAGCTGGAAGTTTGCTGGGGCCCCTTCAGCTGTGGCTCTCAACATCTCCCCCTCTCTGTTTAAACAACAAGCATGTGGCTTAGGGACCGTGCCTGCCTCAGGTTGTCCAATAGTACATATGGTCCTTAGGTTGGTACCATTGCAATTGGATCTTACCCGTCACTGACTACCGGTCCAGTATACAGCCACACCTGTGGAGAGGTCTTTGTACCAGCGGGGGGGTGAGGTTCTTTGCCTCACCTCTGTTGGCCCCCAAATTTTAGCTGGACGATCATGACAAGCAGAAGGGAGGAAGATACACCAAGCCAATTGACGGCTCCTTTTGGAAAAATTGTACCACCAATGACATCATCAGCAAAAATACCCCAACACTACCACAAGTTGCTGCACCAACAGATAGTTCACAATGCATACAGGTGAGCTCACAATGTGTCCAGGCAAGTTCTGCAAGCAGTTCAGTGATGGCTATTGTAGAAGCTGTAGATTGGTTTTATCTTTGACTTCACCAGCACTGGGATGAAGATAGGAAGGAATTCTGGCAATAATGGCTAAAGAAAAAATTATGTAACATTCCAGAAGGCACTAAAAGAAAACAATTTTCTTAACAATTTACATTGTCTTCACCGGCACTGGGATGAAGATAGGAATTCTGGCAATAATGGCTAAAGAAAAAATTATGTAACATTCCACAAGGCACTAAAAGGAAACAATTTTCTTAACAATTTACATTGTCTTCACCAGCACTGGGATGAAGATAGGAATTCTGGCAATAATGGCTAAAGAAAAAATTATGTAACATTACAGAAGGCACTAAAAGAAAACAATTTTCTTAACAATTTACATTATCTTTAAGAGAATTATTAAATATAATGAAAAGGAAAGGTGAAAGTAAACAAACAGATCTGTTAACCTTCTTTTTTGTTTACATATTAAAACAATCCTCAACAGTTGTTTACCCAATTTAAATTAAACCATATAAATCACGTGAAAAAAAAATATTTGGATCCATTTTATCATGAGCGCTCATCATATATGATATATGGACATACATACATTCAAACATATAACACAAAACACAAGTGTGCACACATAATATAATACATACAACACATAACATTATAGTAAAGGCCTTATAACTTTTTACAGGTGAAATCTCCATTGCAATGTTTAAAAACTCTATAGTCAAAAAATAGAACTGATCAGCAAAACATTAACCTAGGTCTGTATGAGCTCAAAAAACAAAATAGAACTTCATGATATGGCAAAGGGCAATAATAAAATAGATATTGAAAAAAGCATCCTGGTTCTGTTGCAGATGTAAGAATAGCCAAACTGGAGTTTTGGATATCAGTTGTTATGGATTTGAGCCAAATCATCATCTTTTTGGTCTGTAGAAATCGCTTTAGTTAATCTTTCTGGAATCCAAATCGGCTGCTGTTCTCCCTGTGGAAACACATAAACAGACCCCCGACTCCAGACAATCACTGGGTCAGGACCTTGGTTAATCTCTCTGGAATCCAAATCGGCTGCTGTTCTCCCTGTGGAAACACACAAACAGACCCCCGACTCCAGACAATTACTGGGTCAGGACCTTTCCATTGTCCTGTTAGAATATCCTTCCAAAGTACCTTGGGCTTATGTACATTTTTTGGACACATATGCCTTTCCGCAGCACTAAGTCCTGATGAATCCAAATTTAAAAAGTTTAGAGTAAAAAGGGTTATTTTAAGTTTATCTTTGGGGAATATATACCCCTTCCCAATTCCTTCTTTTTGCTTTAATAAGTACATTTTAATAGTTTGATGAGCTCTTTCAACTATGCCTTGTCCCTGTGGATTGTATGGGATTCCTGTTATATGAGTAATGCCAAATGTTGAGCAAAATTGTTTAAAAGAGGTAGAAGTATAACCAGGGGCATTATCTGTTTTCAACTGTTTTGGAACACCCACAGTGGCAAAATTTTGTAAGCAATGAGCTATAACATCTTTAGTTTTTTCTCCGGCATGAAGGGAGCCCATCAAAAATCCAGAAGAAGTATCAACTGTAACATGCAAATATTTTAATTTTCCAAATTCTGGCAAGTGTGTGACGTCCATCTGCCAAATATGGTTAGGTATCAATCCTCTAGGATTGACTCCAAGATTAACTTGTGGTAAAAAGGTCACACAATTTTGACATTGTTTTATTATTTGTCTAGCTTGTTCCTTAGTTATTTTAAAACGCTTTTGTAAAGTATTAGCATTGACATGGAACTTTTTATGAAAATTTATAGCTTCTTCTAGTGTAGAGAAAATATGTATGTCATGTGTAGTTTTATCTGCTAAATCATTGCCCAAACTAAGGGCTCCAGGCAATCCTGTATGTGCCCTGATATGTCCTATAAAGAATGGATCTTTTCTGTCCCAGATTAGACTTTGTATAGTGGAAAGCAAAGAGAAAACAGTAGAAGAAGGGCAAATCCTACCAGCATCTTCAAGAGATACTATAGCATTAACTACATACTGACTATCAGAAAATAAATTAAATACAGAATCTTTAAACATCACAAAAGCTTGTAAAACTGCATTAAGCTCTACCTTTTGAGCTGATTGTTTGGGTACTAAAAATGTAAAAGTTTGATCAGGGGTAACTACTGCTGCTGTACCATTATTTGACCCATCAGTGAATATATTTGGAGCATTCATGATAGGTGTTTTTCTTGTCATTTTTGGAAAAATTACAGGATGCAATGACCAAAAAGACAATAAAGGATTAGATGGTAAGTGGTTATCAAATGAAACATTAGATTTGCACATGATTATTGCCCAAGTATTTAACTCATTAGCTAACTCATCAATTTGATTCATAGTATATGGAGTAATAATTTTATTGGGAGAAATTCCAAACACTCCCTTTGCTGCTTTTATTCCTTTGAGTATGAATTGTCCTACAGCCTCAGGATACCTAGTAAGAATAGTGTTAGGAGAATAAGATAAATGTATCCATAATAATGGATCTTCTTGCCAAAATACTCCTGTAGGAATATTTTTTGTTGGTAGTACAATAAATAATAAAGGCAAACTTATATCAATTCTATCCAAATGCATATTTTCCATATATGTTTCAATGATTTTTAATGCCTTTCTTGCTTCAGGCATTAACATTCAGGGTGAATTTGGATCTGATGGACCTTTTAGGATATCAAATAAAGGTCCCAACTCTCCTGTTGGTATACCTAAATAAGGCCTTATCCAATTTATGTCTCCTAATAACTTTTGAAAGTCATTAAGTGATTTGAGTTGATCTACTCGTATTTGAATGTTTGGTGGACGGACCATGGTTGAGGATAATAGAACTCCTAAATAATTAATTGGAAAATTTAATTGTACTTTACCTATTGCTATCTCTAGATTATAATTTTTTAATAAGTTTGTAAGTGTGGCATAACATTCTAGCAATGTGTTTTTATCTTTGTGTGCTAATAATACATCATCCATATAGTGAAATATTTGTAGTTCAGGATTTTGATTTCTAAGTGGCTGGATTACTTTGTTAACATAAATTTGACACATAGTTGGGCTGTTAGCCATCCCTTGAGGGAGTACTTTCCATTCATATCTCTGATCAGGACCTTCATGATTCAGTGCAGGGATAGTAAATGCAAAACGTGGACTATCCTCAGGATGAATTGGAATTGAAAAAAAACAATCTTTAATATCTATAACTAAAACATACCAGGTTTTTGGCAAAGCAGACAACTGAGGAATCCCTGATTGAGCAGGTCCCATAATAACCATCTCATTATTAATGGCTCTTAAATCTTGCAATAATCTCCATTTACCAGATTTCTTTTTGATGACAAAAATGGGAGTATTATGGGGAGATACAGAAGGTTGTATATGTCCTTCTGCTAATTGTTGTTTGACCAGGTCATGGGCTGCTTGTATCTTTTCTTTAGTCAGGGGCCACTGAGGAACCCATACTGGTCTTTCTGATTTCCATGTAATTTTTATTGTCTCAGTGGCCCTTTCTGAAAATCCAACCCATGTCTGTCTGTTCCTTGATCTATTTGTATTGGTGCTGCTATACCTTGTTCTTGTTTTTCTAATCTTTTTCCTTTCCTAAAACCTTGTCTAGTCATAATAGTGGGTGCATTTTGGTTGATGTTATTTGTTAATGTCAAACCTAATTGATCTAGGACATCTAGTCCCCATAAATTTACGGGAAGATGATCCAATACGTATGGCTGTATAGTTCCTTCACATCCTTCAGGATCCTTCCAATCTAATACCATTGCACTTCTATGGGGATTAGTTGCCACTCCTAGGCCTCGAAGCGTTTGAGTGGCTTGTTGTAATGGCCAATGTTTTGGCCATTCTTGACGAGAGATGATGCTAAGGTCTGCACCTGTATCCAGTAGCCCATTAAATTCATGTCCTTGAATATTTAGTTTTAGCATGGGGCGAGAATCTAAATTTAAAGAAAGCATAGCCCAATCTACACCTGTGGAGCCTAATCCCTTGGAACCTCTTTCTACAGTACGACTGGAAAATTTATCATGTAGGCTGGGTATTATTAGTAACTGTGCTATTCTATCTCCTGGTGAAATTACTGATATACCCTTTGGAGAACTGGCTATAATTTTTATTTCACCTTCATAATCGGGATCAATTACCCCAGGACTATCATAAGTCCTTTTAGAGTAGAAGAGCTGCGTCCCAATAATAAGCCTACTGTTCCTTTGGGAAGAGGTCCTTTCACCCCTGTGGGAATGATTTGAACTCCCATCTCTGGAGTTAGTACTGCTCTGGCGGAGGCGCAGATGTCCAACCCTGCGCTCCCTCTGGTTTGTCTGATGACGGATCTGATGGACAATGTGTCCTGGGCACTACCCTGATGGGGTTGCTGGGTTCCTCCAGTGCTCCGTATATTTGTGGTTTTGGGCCCCGGAGCATTGGGCCCCCCTGTCCATTTTTTGGCAATGGAGCCCGATGCCTTTCTCCACGATATCGTGGATAAACACCTGGTCCTTGTTCGTTTTTTGATAATGGAGTACCCTCTATGATGGTTTGAGAACGGCGTTCATTAGCCCAATGTCTCCCTCTATGGCATCGTGGGCAAATACCTGGTATTCTACTCCTTTGATACCTAGTTTTGTTAAACCCTCCTCCAATGGGGCAATTCCTTTTAAAATGTCCTGTTTGTTCACAATTGTAGCATGTTCTTGGCCTGGCATCTAAAGCCTGTTTTACTGCAGCTGCCACAATTTGCCCTTGTTCATTAATGTCTCTGGCATCTAAAGCCTGTTTTACTGCAGCTGCCACGACTTGCTCTTGTTCATTAATGTCTCTACATAATTTAATATATGTGTTTAAATCTTTATGTTTCCATGGTCTAATGATATCTCTGCACCAACGATTCGCTTGCTCATAAGCCAGGTGTTTTAGTAATGGCATTGCTTGTTCTGTATTCCCAAAAACTCTGGTAGCTGTTTGAATAAGCCTATCTACAAATTCAGCATAAGGTTCATTAGCTCCTTGTATTACCTTAGATAATTGACCTTGTAAACCTCCGTGTCCTTGTAAAGTCTTCCATGCCTTAATTGCATCTACAGCAATTTGTGCATATACACCAGGATCATATGCAATTTGTTGCTGCTGATCCTCATAAGGTCCCTTTCCTAACAACATATCTAGATTTCTCTGAGGATAACCAGCTGCTGCATTTCGCCTAGCCGTCTCCTTGCAGAATTCCTCATTGGCAACCTTCCATAACAGGTATTGTCCTCCATTTAGCACAGCTTTACACATATTAGCCCAATCTGCTGGCATCATGTTCAAGTTGTTAATGGATTCGACCATGCTTACAGTGAAGGGTGCTTGAGGACCATAGGTTGTTACAGCCTCTTTTAGCTGCTTCACTGTTTTGAAATTTAAAACTTGGTAAAATCGCTGCCCTCCTGCCTCAAATACAGGGCATGTTAATATATGAGATCTTGTCTCAGGATCCCAACTATCAACTGCGGGGGTTGGGGACCTCCCAGCATATGGAGGTGGCCTTGTTAGTTGGACACTTACGTCCTCTGGTGATAGAAAGGTGTTAGTAGCAGTCTCCTGTAGAGGTGGTGCTGTTGGTTGGACACTTACACCCTCTGGTGATAGAAAGGTGTTAGTAGCAGTCTCCTGTTGTAACTTTCCCCCTGATGGCTTTTTCTGTTTTACACTTTCTTTCTCTGTCTGACTAGCTTGAGAGACCTTCTCTTTTACTTGAATGTTTTCCTCTGTCTGACTAACTTGAGAGACCTTCTCTTTTACTTGAATCAATATGTCTTCTCCTTCCTCTACCATTGTCTGAACTGAAGGCTTTGGACTAAGCAAACAAGATATGAACGTCCACAATGGCAATGTGCCAACTGGCAGAGTCCCTGGGCTTTTCTTTTCTATTCTTTTTAAATCTTCACCATGATGGTTCCATTGTGATATATTTAACAACTCCTCCTTAAAAAGCCATGGGCTACATTTTTGTATTGTATCAACGTATGCCCTGACTGTTCTTGATTTTACTGAGATGCCTCCTTCCTCTAACAATTTACTTAACACTCTTTCAGTTTGTTTTTTGCTAATTTCTGATCCCATATTTCTACTATAATACAACCCAACAAGATGACGCCAAACAAAACCGAGACAGAATGAAATAAAAAGGGAACAACAAAAAGTCATTATAGCCTTTCTATCCTCCTGACATGTGCATCCGTCCTTTCTCCCTATCTGTTCCTCAGACGTAAATAGTTTTTCCTCAGATGTGAGCGGTTTTTCACTCATCTCCAGGGACAGGCAACTTAAAACAAAAGTGAAGCAAAATAAAAGAGGAATCTTAAAATGGCTACCCATCCTCTCGCCCTGCCCTCAGGGGCGAGCAGTTTCACTTACCCTCAGTCGCTCCCCGTGCGAGCCACCAAATGCCGCAGTCTGGCTGGGCACAATCAGGAGCCACTTGTCAAAAGAAACTAACTTTATTTTTAGAACCACACATGCCAAACAAAACAGCCTCTCAGGAAAAACCCTCAGAGCCTCAACTGCCACCACCGGCTTTCCACAAGCCTCTCTCTCCCACACCAGCTTCTCTCCACCTCCCACAATCCTCCTGCTCTTGAGGCCGATTGGCTGGGTCACGTGGGCGGAGCCAAAAAAATCCCCCAATGAGCAGCTCCGTGGTCTGAAAGGTCAGGGAAACAGCCCAATGAGCATCACCGCAGAGGAGCCAATCAGCTAGATGTTGCTGGGGCCGCTGTGAGCCAATCATCAGCCGGCAGCTGGAAGTTTGCTGGCAGCTGGAAGTTTGCTGGGGCCCCTTCGGCTGTGGCTCTCAACATCCTTTCCCCTAAATGACTGACAGAGGAGGGCCCCATCTAGGGCATGCCACCACGTTCTTTGTGAACACTGGAGTAAAGATCCCAAACATGTCCAGAGACTGGAAAGCACATCACACCCGAGGATTAGAATTTGAGTGGCAGAGGGGTAATCTAGTTCTAAGTAATGTGGACTTCTTCTGGAAAGACCACCCTACTGCTAGAATGCCCTACTTCTAGAACATAAAATTGCTTCATTTAGATGTATTTGTGGCTCAAAAAAAAATAGCTCTTGTGTGTTAGGCAATATGGGGGCTCAACTCTTTGCTGAGTGAATCTAAAATTCTCATATTTGCCCCTGTCCAGGAGCATCTATTTCTTTTATTTTTAAACTAAAGAGTATTGTATTTACCACCTTCTTTTCCTCCTCCTCCAATTCTGCCTCAGTTTTCTCTTCCAATTCCCTCTCCTCTGTTTCCTTTTTCTTCCCTTCCTTTACCTTCTGAGCCTTCATACTTTTGGGGTGTCTATTTCTGCCTCTTCTCTTTCTATCCGCAGAAGTCTGTGTTTGTCTAATAATTGGCAGGAGAGATCTTTTTTTTTTTTTTCTTTCTAAGTGATGAATAGTTGGCGTCAGATCAAAGACAAGCCCTGTGGTTTTCTGGCTGCCCCAGAAGGGCGGTGCAGCTGGCAGGCGTCCCAGCTGCCTGGTGATAGGCATGTGGAAGAGATACCAAGCTCACAGGTCACTGTGTATGTGTTCGTGTACGTGTGTTTTTCAGGCCAACAGCAGGCTGAAGCAGATTGAGAAGGAATATACTCAGAAGCTTGCCAAATCTTCCCAGGTAAGCAACAGTAAAAGAACCAAAACAAAAACCAAAAATGAAACCAATACATCAAAGCCTTTGTACTTCAGAGTTAAATTTAATTCTTTTCAGTTTCTCGTGGATTAGTATCATATATTTGATGGGTATATAAATAAATAAAATATGTTTTTAATATTTCAAGAAAAATGAGGCACATTGACCCATTTGAACCTGAACACTCACACACTCAGATGTTGTAAAACCAGCCTGAACACCTGAACAAGCCCAGGCTAAAGCACATTTCACAAGGGTAAAAGACACCTACATTTGTGATGTAAGCAGTTTGATACCATCTGTGCTTTTTTGCAGTATTACATTTTGCTTCCACTAAAGACTACTTTACAACATCGGTCAAAATGTTAAAGAATTCTAGGTTAAATCAGCAAGCAGTGCAACTGTTGATTCCTTTTGGAAAAAAGAAATCATAAGTCCCTAAATCCACATCTTGCTGTTTATTATGAACTATAGTAGTTTGGATATAAGAAAGACCTATAATTGAATACTCATCTCTACTTGAAATATGATGCTCAGAGTACCTTTCTGTCTTAAGTTGTTACAGTGTTGTCCAGTGGCATTGTTTAGGCAATCCAAGCCTTCCCTAGTTATAAGGGTGATTCTAGAATAAATAGGTACTATTTAATCTTCATTTTGCAGATGGATAAATTAAGCCATTTAGTTTTGTAAGCTTCATATCTAATGATTTTTAAATTGGCTTGTCTTATATATTACAAGCATACAATGATATGCTTGTAGTAAACTGAAATTTATATTCCATGTTATGAGTTACCACATAACAGTAGAAACAACACAATAGCAAAACAATAATGGTATCCAACTGCTTGTGAGAACTAAGTCTGTTGACTCATTCAGCCTCATTCACAGGAGCTATGGGGTTAAGAACTATATCATTGGCCCCATTTTTCCAGTTGAGAAAACTGAGACTCAGAGAGATGTGATCACACAAGTTAGCAAGTGACTAAGCCAGGATCTGACTCCAAAGTGGAAATTCCAAACCTCAACACTACCAGCCTGGCCCAACCCTTTACATTTTTAATATGGCAAACTTTAGTGATAGTTATCAGGAAGTGTCTTCAGTTCTATAATTATTTCTAAAATGTGCATGTTATATAATTCTCATCCCATTAGGAAACCAAAAGTCTTTGTCTAAATGAAGAGTCAGATATGTTTACATAAGAGTTGATGGTGGTGTCTTGTTTCCAGCATTCCAGCCCTTTTTTGAGGAGGAAACATAAAGTTTCCTTTTTAACCCCTGAAAGAGATTCTTATAATCAAAAGAAATCTTATTATTCCAAAAATTAAAGTTTAAACTAAAACATGACAAATCCCTACTGGCATACACCTACATCCTGCTTATTTTGGTTTATGTTAAATGGGGGAAACAGACTGAGAGTGAGATATAAGATAGCTAATAAAAATGCCTAAGTAATGAGTGTATAAACAGGAGTACTTAAGTTTATCTAAAGGAATGTCTGAAGCAGCCCGATTAGGTGACATTAAAGCAAATTAAATTTAAGTTAGTGTTGTGGAAGAAAGCCTCCGCTTTGGAGTCCACAGGCCTGGATTTGAATACCAGTCCTACCACTTGTGTGACCCTGAGCCAGCTCACCTGCCTTCTTTGGCATTTGGTTCCTCGTTTGTTGGATGGGGAGGCAGTGCTGACCTCACAGAACAATTCCAACCACCGAGTAAAACAATGCCAGAACGTGTGCAGTGTGGGGCCTCCTTCAAGCCAAAGCACCACAGAGCTGGGAGCAATTTTAGTGGAAGTACCAAAATTGCAGTTGAGAAAGGACACAGGGAGGGAAGAATTTTTAAAAGAGCTGTAAAAGGGAGACATTATTTCTCAGATACTGTGTTTTAGAGTGTTCAAGGATTGATAAAATCTCCCTGCAAAATGTGGAGGCTCATAGGGTCACTGTTTTCTCAATAAAGACATGAAAGAACAGGAAAAGGATGTGGAAAACCCAACCAGGAACAATTGTCATGCTATAGTCCTTGTTTCATAAATGAAAGGACAATGCGACACCAAAACAGAAAAGAAACATGGAAAGGACACAGCAACAGAAGACAGCCCTCCCTCCTCATAAGAGGGAAAGCCTCACTTGGATAATGTTTTGTCTGCCCACTGCTGAATACATATTAATATTTATACTAGTGTAGGCGTATCTGCAGGTATTTATATCCATGAAGTAGCACTAGAGGAACATTGGTCTATATGCCAGTCAGTGCCAAAAAACAGATATGTTTTAAATGAATTATAGAAAACAAAACCATGATTGGCTTTTTCCACTTTCAAGTGGTGGCTTACTGGAATCTCTAATACACATCTCATCAAGTTGATAGGAATGCCAGAAGCAAAGTTGCTTACCTCCGTTTATCAGAGTTTTTAAAATCTCTCTTTTTAAAAAGGTAGTAAAATGAATGCATTAGTGATGGATGCATTGGCACCGAGGAGAGCAACAGGTTAAATTTGGAAAATATTTTAAATATCTTTCCTCCTTTAAAGGAAGCTACTTTATCTTTAAGATTTTATCAAGCCTTAGGACCTAACTCACCAGCACACGGAACCCTGAGCACACCTGCAGACTTGGGCTTCTCCAAGGTCCTCAGCATTCGCCATGTCCCCAGTGCTTGCATCATCTCTGGGCAGCTAACAGTCACCATTTCCCTCAGAATCACATATTTGGAGTTTTAATCTCAACATTATATATCAGCCTTGCTTTTTCAGTCTTAATGCAATTTCCTTGCTCCGCAGTCACCTAGCAGCCTTTTTTCAAAGAAATATAGTGCTGTTTTGCAAGAAGATGCCTCCTTGAGAACCACAGCTGGGACACCAGCCAGCTCACCAGTGCTGAGGGACGGCTCCCTGCTGCCCCATGCTCGCTTCACCATCCCATACACCTTACCCACTGGCTTCTGACTGCATGTCACTCTCCAGGGGCCAGCCCAGACCGCAGAGGGTAGTGCGGAACTCCAGTGTGCTGACCTTCCTAGTCAGCAGTAGAGCTCATCATGTCTGTGGTGGTTTTTTGCTGTTGATGTTTTATTTTTGTTTTGTCTTGTGGAGTTGAACCCAAGGGTGCTCTTTACTGAGCTATACCCTCAGCCTTTTTTTTTTTTTTAATAGAGTTCCACTAAGTTGCCCAGGCTGGCCTCAAACATGCGATCTTTCTAGATTATATTATAGTTTTAGAAAAATCTCAAACTACAATATGAAAAACATTAGAATAAGTTAAAGGTGAAATTTAACCTCTGTGGAATTCTGTTATATTTTGTTTTATTTGTTTGTTTGTTTACTGTGAATCTGGGGGTTAAACCCAAGGCCTAGTGCATGCTAGGCAAGCATTCTACCAACTGAGCTACATCCCCAGCCTGAAATTCTGTTATTTTTAAGATCTTCAATAATATCCCTAACATTTACACAAGATTTTCATTGCTTGACAATTATTAAACTACCATTGCTTTTAAGGGTTAGGTTGCTTACAGCATTGGCCCCAAATAGCTCTTTTATTTGCCAACATATTTTTAATATCTATATGAGAATGTTCTATGCCAGTTCTTTCTCTGAAGCTAATACAGGGTAAACATTTAGTTAACTGGTGGCATTTCACTTTATGGCTTTTAATTATGATTTAAGCACAACTGGAGAGTTTTGATTATATTTGTATATATTACCTTTTATTTTTCTCAGAAAATTTTACATTATTTTTCCATTAAAAGTCTATCCCAATATAATTTTCCAGGTGATAATTTTTCTTATTTACCATTATTACAGTTACACTACTTAAATATTTATTAAGTACTAGTTATATGTACTGGGCTAAGCTGAAAATGGTACATTTTCTTATACTCTGCAGCTACAACTAATAGACCTAAGGACCCATGCTTTGTTCCATATGTAAAGCATGCATGTTAATCTGAATGTTATGATTATTTATCAATATGAAAGTAATTATGTAACTCCTGTTTTTAAATATCACCCTATTTCAGCAGCCTCTCTATACCCATCATATCTGTCAGTCTGTCGGCCAATTTGTCTAACCAAGGTGTTTCACCTGAAATGGTCTGACATTCTCCTCCTTATGTCACCTTGATAATTTTTAAAAAGAGCTTTCCAAATGTAGTTTTATTATTCCTCCTGTAGGAATCTCATTATTCACCCAAAGAATGAAAAGGTTTTGTTTTCCCCAAGCGTGCCCCCTCAGAACATCCTGGACTTGAAGCTGCTCCCAAGTCTCCCTTTGATGTGGTCTTATCTTAAGTTTTCTGAAAATAAGGGGTCCCTGTTTTGTACCCTTGTGGTCATTTGAAGTAGTCCAAAATATTTTTATCTTCAGTCTCTGGTCAGTTATTACTAATCTCAATCCTAGAATTTTTTAAAACATAAAATTGCCTTGTACTTTAAAAAATAGATCACATGACTGTGGTTGTGGATACGTGACTCTATACACGTAATAACATTATATAAAACTAAACACACATTACAGAATCTAACCCTTCATTTCTATAAGGTTGTGGTTTATTCAACTTGAAACATTGAAATAGTAAGTTGTTTTTACTCTTTGACCCCATGCTCTTATAAAAATATCAGTCTTAAATTTCATGTTAGGCCAAGGAAATCCAGCTCTTTCTGATCCCTTGCTCCTTTGGCCATGTGACCAGAGTTGATTATTCTGTGCTTCAATTCTTGGCATTTACTATAAGAATTTAACGTTTCCCATTTCATATAGGTGCTATCAGAATTAATTGGATTGATACCAAAATGGAAACAACATTTAATCAAAATTCAGAAAACAGACGAAAACTGTTCTATTCTAATCTCAGTAAATGAATTCCTCCACTCAGAGCAGAAGGCCCCAGTTACATTTATATATAGCATATATATATAGTATCACTATTATGTACCTTATCATTTCACAATTATGGTACTATTTGATTATTTATATATTCTCAATTTTAAGCTTTGTTACAGTGAGTTAAGTACTCCATATTTTCTGTAGCTAAACAAGCTATTATTTATGTCAATAATAACAACTAATGTTTTATAGGACTTGGCTCCCCAGAGACTCCTTACAATTTCTGTTTATTGTCTTCTGATGCCATGATCTGGTTTTGTCACCAAATAATAATTGGAAAAACAGAGCTCAAGAAAGATAGCTAGTGAGTCCACTGTTTCTCACCAACCAGCTCCCCTCCTGTGGAACCAATAGAATTATGTGCAAACCCAGGACATAATTTTTTTTTATTAGAAGAAACACCATTTCCTGCTTTTAAAAAGTCATCACTATTGAATTTGAAAGGAAATGGTTTGGACCAAAAGAAGGGCAGTGCTCTCAGTAGGCCCATTAAATGTCAGAATTCCTCATCATGTAGTTCATTTGAGAAGTGGGAGAGAACCCTGTCCTAGAGGGAACCATTTCTCACATATTGGGAATGCTGCTGGAGTCTCTGAAGTGGTACCATTTGAACCCAAGTCAACTTACATGATTATGTACCAGTTAGGAAGAAGACAACATATTTGGAAGTATAAACTTCAATACCAAAACCTTGCTAAAAAGAAAAGTCAAGTCTGCTAGTTAGAGGAACCAGTTAATGCAGCAGTGGATCTGACTGCATGCTTCAACTCCTGCCTGTCTCCTTGTTGATGTCATCTTCAACAATGTAAAATATTTGACATCTCTCAGTGCCTCTGTTTACTCATTTATAAAAGAGGGGTAATACTTGTCCCACAGTAGTAAATGACATAAGAACTTGAGGTGCTTAACAGACTGCACAAACATTAGTGAATACCTAACACTTATCATAGAACTAGGTGACCATGAGGAGGGAACTCTATTCATTCTTTTCTTTGGTTGCTACAGTTCAAAGTCTTCTTAAAGGCAGAATCACTTTTCTCACTCTAATAAGTATATTTCCCAGCAAAATAAAATCTGACGCTTTTCATATTTTTGAGATCACAGATGTTCTTTCTTCTGATGAGTAAATATTGTGGAATGTTATAGTGGAAATGTCTTCCAAATATATTTGGTCCAGCAGTTGTTCACCATTCACAGTTTTATTATAGTCTTTTATTGTTGGAATTTCATGCATTAATAGTGTATGATATGTTAATTGAAAATATTTAGATTGTGAAAGAGTTTTGCCAGATTCAGTCTTTTGTTAGGCATAAATACATATAAAATAGATGCCTCTCACTGAAGAATGTGGAGTTATAGCATGCTGTTTTCATTTCAGATCATAGCAGAACTTCAGACAACCATTTCCTCTCTGAAAGAGGAGAGCAGCCGACAGCAGCTTGCTGCAGAAAGGCGGCTCCAGGATGTTGTACAAAAGTTTGAAGATGAGAAGCAGCAGCTGATTAGAGATAATGATCGAGCAATCAAGGTAATCTGAAGACTTCAGTAACCAGTGGTACCAGCTGCTTTCATGTAATTAAAAGGAGGCTGAAATCCCAGCAGTGGGCAGATGAATGCAGGTATCTGGCTTGCTCACACAGCCTGCAGTAATTCCATTCACTGGCCTCTACCTTTGATGTATCCAGTGACTCAGGCTGACTTCCCTCTAAGAGATTGCATGCCAGCATAAAAAGTCATTTTTGGCAAGCCCAGTCCATTCACATTGAACAAATATTTGAAAAATACCTTGTCCTTTCTCTTGAGAACCACTTTGGAATTGTCTCTTGAAATTAGAATGACTGTTTCAGCCCAGTACTGCTGCCTAACACATTCAGAAGTCAGCTTCCAATTTACATTCTCTTCTTTGCCCACATCCTTTCATTATGTATTCGCATAATGAGAAATAACCCATTGGAGGCTTGGAATGCCAACTATTTGATGTGCTTCAACACAGTACAGGGTGGACCGTTGCTGCTGAGAACTGAGGTTGTTTCCAAATGACTTCAGAGAATCACACCTTAATAGCCACAGAAAACTCCCTGGACCTGATTCTTTAGGTGATAGGCAGGCAGATCTCAAAGTAGTTTTCTCTTGGCTTCATAGCGATAGATGTTATTGTAAGCATCTATATCATGCTGTGTTTAATCTATGAGGATAAGCATCTGGAAACCTTTATAAATAAGGCCTAAAAGAGAACAAAAATTTTTTTAAAGAATTCCCACCAAAAGATTCTTTTTCGGTGATTTGACTTTACTCTGACAATGCTTAAAGCATGTAGAGTAATCATACAAAGAAAAATTCAGGTTTTATTACTGCCCTTTTCTTCCTAACCTCTTCCTTTTCCTTTTCTATTGCCCATCGTAAGCAATCTGAATAAAATTGGGGAAAAGTTAGTGTTCACATAAGTTATTTTCGCGTGTGCGCGCGCGCGCGCACACACACACACACTCTTTAAGCCTGTGGATAATATTCAATAAAACAAAAAGCCTTGAAAGACAAAATCTTTAAGGCTATTACAGCCAGCCTTCCCACTTTACAGGTAAAGAGTTGTGTTTGTTAATGACATTTTCCCTACTTATTTCCCCATGTGAGCTTTTTCCCTAGTTGTGTGATGAGATTTTAAAAAACAAAAAACTTCCCTTTTCATATTCTGGTAATGTAAACACGTCTTTCAAGGCTTTTCACTTAAAAATGCACAGGAAGTGTCCATTGATCCATCTGTTTTGCTTTGCATGAACTGAATTGTGTACTTTGTCTAAATTGTTTCAGTTATATGTTTTAAGTGAATTTCTTTTCCATTTATGTTCAAATGCCAAGTGGTAGTTAATTTCCAAATTTTAAATATTAAATAATTAAATCCCTCTGGATAAGCAAAAAGGGAAAAACAAATTTGGTTACCCCTAACAACATAATTCCAATATTGTTTTTTGAAGATTAAAAAGTATGTTGAAAGAATTATAATTAGTATAATTGCCCATTTTTAATGACTTATTCTACAACTTTAATCCATTTACCTATTAAAAGGGGAAAACATTTTCATCCTCATTTTAAACAAAACCCAAATCACTAAGACTTAGCTTTAAATTATGGCAGTTTTTTTTGCATGTAGCATAAAAACATAAAGCATATTTAAAAGTCACCTGAAAATCAAGAATTAAAATTATAATCCATTTAAGATACAATTCAGTTTTGGTTCACTTAAGTTAGGTATAAAGTTAGACTTTTTTTTTTTTTTTTTGCTAACCCACCAAGATACTAAGATACTTGATTTTTTTTTTTTAAGCACTTGTCACCCTTGCTCTTTTTCCCCTAGGCTATGTCACAAAAAAATAATAGGAATAATATCTGATCTTTATGCAACATGTACTAAGTGCTAGGCTGTCTACCAAAAATTTTCATTCATCTCATGTTCCAATACCTCACTTAAGCCTTTCAATAATATTTTTTTACATTTTATATTTTTTTATTTTCTGTAACCTTTGGAAATTAATCACATGAAACTAACCCTAACGCTAACCCTAACCCTAACCCTTCTTCAACATGACTCTTAGTATAGAATAGTTCATTAGTTACGGTGAAAAATATGGGAAGGAGAGGGAGAGTGCCAGAGTCACAGGGGGCTGGCACATACCCGGAGTCCAGTAAACAGTTAATTGAATAAATTACTTTTGTTTATTAGCATACCACTCAGTCTCAAAAAAATAAATAAATAAACGGAGAAAAGTAGATCCAAAGATAGTTATATGCCACTCTTTAAAAAAGGAAACTTTCTTTAACTTTACACCCCTCCCACACCCCAGTTTCTAAACACATCATTTCACTGTCTCGGTGATGGACGATTCCATGATGAACTTTTCTTTCACTCCCATAGCTTTGGCTGTCAGAAAACCCCTGCTTTCCTTTACTGAAGGTGTCTGGTCCTGCTGGCCTTGGTGCGCCCTTCCAGCACGCCCGTCCTCATCTTGGCTCCCAAGGCATTGCCTCTGGTTCACTATCTTCCTTTTCATTGAAAAACCTCTGTTACTGAGTGGGTTTTTGAAGAAAGCATTGGAACTGTTCCTTTAGGCTTGTGATCTAAGTTTGGTGACATGGCTAAGTCTTTGTCACCTGAGGATCTGTGGCAAATTCAAACTTGGAGACCTTTGTAGGCTTTGTTGGAGGTTTGCAGGCTTCAGCTAATCACTTCTCAGGGCCACAACTGGACTTTCTCCTTCCTCCACTGCTCAGGCAGGTCCAGCTCACTGTGGTTTTGCAGGATTCTCCTCTCCCGCCTTCTTGCCCACTATTTTCTCCACTTTGGCCTCCCTGCCCATATGGTAATATTTATAAGGAAGATACTTTCCTCTTCCTGATCTTACAAATGGAGAAACTGAGGTTCAGTAACCAGCCAAAGACCATACTGCCTAACAACTGTTGGACCATGTTCAGTGTGCATTACAGGAGAGCCTGAGGTATTCAGGGTTATGCCGTGCCTCGGGATCCTGCATCTTGTCTATGAAAACGAGTCAGATGACCATGTCAAGTGAACCTGGAGATACTCTAGCTACAGCTTTTTTGGAAATTCTAATTATGTATGAGTATTTTATACATACAAATAGAGATAGTAGATAAATACAAGTACTCAAAGACAGACTCACCAGGAAGCTTGGTTTCCTGGAACCAAATGCATTTGTCTGTAGTTAAGTCAACAGTGCTATAAAAGCAGTGTTCATGCTAATTGTGAAATGTCTTTCACCCACTTTCAGGTTTTTGGTGACCTAAGCTCCCTTTAGCAAGTGGTCAAGAATGGACGTGGAGAGAGTACACCTCTTCTTATCCCACCAGAGCTTCCAGTCATGTTTCCATGGGTGTTAAAATAATGCTTAAGAGAATATTTGAGGTATTAAATAGTCTACTAACATTGGCTGACAGGATTCCAGTCTCTGCAGTGTAACTTGATAAAACATTTTTGGAGGCTAATTTGGTGATACCTATCATTATTAAATTGCCTGAGAGACATACCTAGCCTTTGACCCAATCCCAGAATTTGCCCTAAGGTGACGATTAAAGAGGTGCAGTGAGCGTTAGCTAGTCAAGAAGATGCTTGTCCTGGCATTCATTCAGCAGTGTAATTTATTCAATTAACTATTTACTGGGCTCCTGATATGTGCCAGCCACCTGTGACTCCAGCATTCTCCATCTCCTTCCCATACTTTTCACAGTAAATAATAAACTGAAAACTACTCTAAACTAAGAATTATGTTGAAGAAGGATATTTAAGCATGTTAAAAATGTTCGCAAGATATTTTTCCATGAAAATGCAGGTTACAAAACACATGAGTTCATTCTTTAGGGAAAAAAAAAGTATACAAGAGCGAAAAAATTGCAATCATATATCAAAGTTCTACTGGTAGATATCTCTGAGTGGTGGATTTGTGTTGAAATTTCTTACTTTATATGTATTTAAATTATAATATCTCTTTTGCAATAAGATGCAAAAATCCTTATCATTGATTATTTTAGCTCACTTCCACATTTAAAGTCAAGTTTATAAAAAGAATGATCTCTGCAGCATACCCCAAACTTGGTGGCTTACAGCAACAGCTATGTCATATGCCCATAATTCTCAGGACCAGGGATTTGGGCAGTGGGGCAGCTGAGTGGTTCTTCTGCTCATTATGTGGCATTGCCTGGGCACTTCACAGGGTTCCATTTAGGAGGAAGCTTGACTAGAGCTAGAATGTCTGAGGTGGCTCCAGCACCTCCCCAAGGGGCCTCCCTCTCTCTTTAACACAGTACAGACTTTTCACTTGGAGGCTGCATGGCAGAAGGGAGTCTTAAATCGAGGTGAAGACAAAACTGCACTTCCTCTGAGGCCTGCTCTAGGAAGAATCACAGTGTCACTTTCATCACATCCAGTTGATCAGAATGGATCACAGGGACAGTCCAGAATCAAGCAAAAGAGAAATAGACTCCACCTTAATGGAAGCAAAGGCGGAGATTTTGAGGCCATCTTAAATCTCCACAGTAGTCTGTGCTAAAGGGGAGATTTCACCTCCTATTCTTTCCTCAACTGTACAGAATAATACAAAGAGATGTGAATTCCCACATCAGTAGTCAACTCTGTTGTCTTTGTAAAAATAGAAAATGGCATGTGCTCATGACCAAGAATAATTCAAAATGCAGAAGATAAAAAGTAAAAGATTTAAAAGTTACCTCATATCCTTCTCCCCAAAAATAATCATCATAGAATTAAGATGAAGGTCATTTCAGATACCCTATTATGTATAAGGAAAAAGAAGAAAAGAAAGCCAAATAGACTTATAAACTGAATAATACTATAGATTCTATTTTGTTTGTTTTATAAAACTATATAAAGAAATTAGTATAAAACAGAAGGAATTATTGAACTTTGGGACAGAATTTGATTTTGGACTGAAAAACGAGACATTTGTACTCTATACTTTCTTCCCCAGCCCCTGCTCACCTCCCTACTTTAGATAGTTTCATTGTTACACCACCCAAACTCAGGAATTCTTACTTCTTTTTAGCCATACCCTTTGGTTTAACACTTTTGCTATATTTAAATGGGTACAGTGCTTACACCAGGGCTTTCCCATAGTCTCTCCACTCCCAGAGCTTCTGCTTTGATTTGGTTCTTAATTGGCTGGATGGGACTAAACGGCACTCTCTACCCTGAGGTTTTCCGTGATTAAGAGACTGCGGGTTAACCATTGTGTTTGAAAGGTGTTCTTGTTCACATTGTCTTCCCATGGGTAGACAGTGCACATCTAACATATTGCCATGAAAAAGGCTGAGACCAAGTGTTCCTCCATATAAATGGTTTGCTTTTATCTTTATTTTTTGTATTTATTCACTTTTTATTTGTTTATTAGATAGATGAACCAGGATACATCTAACTTTCGGCATTCATTAGCGAGTGCTTCTGAAGCACAGTGGTTCCCTTTCTCTGTAGATAAAGTTGACTTGTAGTGTCTGCATGTTTTCTAACCTGAGGGCAGCAGTAGGAAGAGCTGAGTAGAATGAATGTGGTGCTGTGTTGGGCTGACTGTTCTCCCTTCGAGATTTCATTAAATGTGGTCCAGGGTTCATACTACCAACCTTGGAAAGGGCTTCTCCTCTCCCTTCAGTTTTGAATTATCCAGATTTCATTATATCCTCGAAGTCCTGAGACTCACTGCCCTGATATTTACTTGTTTTCCCACTACATCCATCTCCACTGCTGTCGAAAAGGGGAAAAGTTTAGGCTGCCCACACAGTTTTCCTCTCTCCAGATTTGGTGATATCAATGAGATATTTCTCAGGATTTTGTTGAGTCATATCAAAAGAACCACTCTGGGGAAGAGTGGCAGATTTTGAAGATGAATCTCTGAGCAGCCAGCCCTCCAGTGGGTTCCAGAATTGTGTTCCTTTTCCTTAACCACAGGTTTTTAATGGTGTTTTTTATTACGTCGACATTTATGCCCTATGTATTAGTGTGTTTTGCGAGATCTTACCCTTTGTTTTTGTTCTTTTTGATAGACGAACTAGGATAAATTCAATAACTGACCAGGATATGTCTAACTGTTCAGCACTTATTGGCAAATGGGGATTGAACCCAGGGCTCATGCATGCTAATAAGCACTTGCTCTACCTCTGAGCTATACCTTCAGCTTCTAGTTTTTACTCCTGTTTACTCATTTTGATTGATATTAAGAGAGGGACACTCAATCGACTGATTTTATGAGTCAGTCTGACTTATTTATAACATTTGACAAGAAATCTGTGTTGGTCAGCAGTTGCTATAATAATGCTGCAAAACCAACAGTCCCCCAAATTCAGTAACTTTTAATAACAAACATGTAATGGGTCACTGATGTGATTTGGGTTCTTGCTGTGTGTTGCCTGGGTTTGATTGGCTATAGCCAGCTCTACAGGTCTGCACGATCTCTCTGGACTTGTAGCTGCCTGGTGTGTCCTTTTCCTGGTGAATTACAGAAGTACAAGAGGATGAGTAGAAAACTCCCTGCATCCTCAGGCTCTCTTCTGTCTGTGTTGCCAGGGCAGGGAAATTATATTCCCACTGTAGTGGGAGGAGACTGAACAGTGATTTACTCTGCACACAACCAGCCTCTGATAATTCCCTTAAGTTCATATAGCAGTTCCCTGGTTTATCTACGTTTCTGAAATCCTCTTTTCTATTCCTGTCCTCTCTTTTCTTTTTTTTTTTTTTTAACATTTAAATAATGGTAGAACTCAGGCCTCTTGAATACTTCTCATACAAATGGATTTTGATTTTTCACCTTTTTTTCTCAAACTCTCAACCCGTATTTCTAACTACCATTGAACATTTTCACTTCAATGGAGACATGGTCAGCTCGAACTAGACATCTCATAAACTGAATTCATTTTCCTCTTCCACTGGCCCAACCTGCACCTCTTCTTGTATTAATTCTTTGAATTCAAGTGCCATCATCATCTAGTAAGTCACTCAAGTCAGATTCTGGAAGTCCTTCTGAATGAATTCTTCCTTTCCCTAACCCTCATAGATTAATCCTAAAGACAACTTGCAAATATCTCAGATTCCACTCCCCAGTCACTGGTTCTGCCCTCTAAATCAGACCTGCCTCTCTTTGACTTTGCCTCCTACTGTCCCTCCTATGTAGAATCACTACTAGTAGCTCAGTCTCTCACATTGCTATTATGTGACCTTTCTAAAGTACAAATAACAGCATGTTATTTATAACTTAAAATCCACCCATGGCTTTCCATTGCCTGAAGGAGAAAGCCTATAGTTGGCATCATGGCATATGAAACACTTTATGATATAGTAAACAGGAATTCTCAAGATGTTATCTTCATACTCCTATGGGTCCCTGAGACCTTTTCAGGGGCTCCACAAGGTCAAAATTATTTCCATAATAACACAGAGATATTGCTTGCCTTTTCACTATCTTAACATTTACACTAATGGTATATAGAAGCAATGGCAGGTAAAGCTACTTGTCCCATTGAGCCATGGTCGTTGTCATTACATTCTTCACCATTTCATACTTGTGGTTTAAAAACAAAAACAAACACATTTTAAAAAAAACAGAAGCAATAACATGTCTTAATATCACTAAGCCTCAGATCTTAGGACCGTATCACTTTTTACAGTAATAGGAAGCCCAAGAAAGCCCTTCTGCTACACCCTGCAGCAGGACTGCCGTCTCAAGGAAAAGCAGCCCTGCATCTGAGTGTGAGCTGAACTCCAGCTGCTCTGAGAGAAGTTGACAGACAACCTGTGCTTTTTCACACTGGAGTATTTGGCAGACGTTTTCTCGAAAATGAAGGAAGTAAGCCTGACACTTCAAAAATAACAACCGACTATATTGTTGCAAATGAGAAAATTTGTGCTTCAAGCAAAAATTAGAATTTGGGAAAACTAGTTCCAGCACTGTGAGCTTGACAGCTTCCCAGTGCTTAAAGACTTGTCTAATGAAGTCAGGGATTTTGTAAGTGATAGGAATGGAAAGAACAGGGCAGGAAGAGAATGAAGTGTCTTAATATTTACAAGATTTATATAACTCACCGAACTATGTTTTCCAAATGATCAATATCCTATGTTACTAAACCATGAACAGGTAAAAGATACATTCAAGGTACAAAAAACACCAAGGGATTTTAATTTAGCCATATGAAAATTTCATTGATAGAGTCTTAGATTCCTCATTGCAACTAGCTTTTAAGAAACCCCACTTTTCAAATATCCCCAGGCACCTGAAAGGCTACTAAAATACTCCTCCCTTCTCTAACAACTTCTCTGTGTGAGACTAGATTTTCTCCTAATCCTTCAATCAAAGCAACATTTTATAAGACAGTAAATGCAGGAACAGGAGAATCCAGCAGCCTTCGATTAAACCATACATTTAAATCTTACAGAAATATAAAGCACAGCCACTTTGCCTCACAGTTTTTTTTTTTTTTGCTTTTGAAAATAGTTTTTATTTTTCAAAATGTGATGTTTATATTCACCCATAATGGGCTTATTACTGCTACTTTAAAATGAATTAAATGTTTTAATAATTCTTAGTTTTAATTTCCAATGTGATAAATATTAATAGACGTAACCCACATAAACAAAAACTCCCTGGGATTGTTCACTTTTGAGAGCGAAGAGGGATCCTGGAACTAAAGCCTTGGAGAGCCACCTGTCTGGATAGCACTCTCTCTCCCACTCATCAACCTCGGTCCTCGTAGGTGCCGGGCTTGCTCTGATCCCAAGCCTCAGTGGTAATCTCTGAGTAATGTGTTCCGTGGTGACGTGCTCTGTGTAGCACATCCTTTCCTTTTAAGATTTATATGTCATCTTTTCTGTGAAGTGCCAGTCTGAGAAGCTCATGCCAGAGGTATATTCATCCCTTTAATGAAGTTTTTGCTAGGTTATAATGCTGATCCCTGGTCTTTCATCCCGGTCCTTGAGGCCCTTGTGCAAATCAGAATCTACAGATTCCGGGAACATGATCTGATGCTGCCACTCTTCTTCCCAGTGGGGTCTGGGACAGTGCATTGTCATCAGACACATAAATGAACAGTGAAAAGTATGCATATTCCCAATAAATGGGACAAACAGAATTATAAATACTCACAGAATCAGTCAATCAACTTCTTGTTGTCAAATAAGTTAACTACAACCTTTTGAAAAGAATGTGTGGTTTTTCAGAGGATTCCGGCCTTTGGGAAGGCACATAAGACGTCATGGACCTATGTTTTGATTAATTCTTTTTCTCACCAACTAAAAAGCTTCTTGAGAAGGGAGCATTTACTGCAACATTTGTTTCAATGGAAGTGCCAGAATATGCTAAATAAATGAAGGATGCTAGCTCTTGAAGCAAGGCTCTGGTAACTAAAATGTTACTTTATTCTCACATTGTTTTGTTTATGGCAGCCAGCTTGTATATATACTGTGATATAGCAGATATGGGAAGAGCTCAGGTCCTGCAGAAACAAGTAGACATTTTGGTGGGGAGGGAAAGGGAGAGAGAAGGGAAATTGCATGGAAGTGGAAGAAGACCCTCATTGTTATACAAAATTACGTATAAGAGGAAGTGAGGGGAAAGGGGAAAAAAAACAAGAGAGAGAAATGAATTACAGTAGATGGGGTAGAGAGAGAAGATGAGAGGGGAGGGGAGGGGAGGGGAGGGGGATAGTAGAGGATAGGAAGGGCAGCAGAATACAACATACACTAGTATGGCAGTAAGTAAAAACGTGGATGTGTAACTGATGTGATTCTGCAATCTGTATATGGGGTAAAAAATGGGAGTTCATAATCCACTTGAATCAAATGTATGAAATATGATATGTCAAGAGCTTTGTAATGTTTTGAACAACAAATAATTTTTAAAAAATAGACATTTTGTCTCACTGGGCAAAACCTGATAGAATACTGTGTACCTTCTATAATCTGAGGGCAAAATTTGTATACTCCAGCACAAGTGCCACAAAAGCTGTAGGCCAAACCCAGGGTATCTGAATATTAGTTGGCCTGTCCACTGAACTCACAGAAGTTCACTTGGGGAAATGTTAGGAATAGTTCTATAGAGAGACTGGAACATTCTTCTGCCCTGGCTGCACCGTTAGGGCTAAGTCCTTTCTTTGAAGCCAGTGTATTGAAAGTTCCTCACTGTGAAGCCAGATGTCCAAGCAGAGATTTCATATCAAGGAGAAATGTTGTAAAATTTTTGCTTGCAGGCATAGAAAAGAGATTTTAAAGCATTGAAGCTTCCCTTCGTTGGCCACTGACTGGAGTTCACGAGAAAAGGTCGCCTGCCAGTAGGACATCTAGAAATCTGGTCTGTGTTACCAGAAGGGCTTGGGGGGGGGGGGGAAGAATATTTCATAAGATTGGGCAATTCTCACTGTGCTAAAAGCTTACAGGAATCAATTTCCCAAAGAATAAAATTACAAACCTCATTGCGGGGTTTTAGAAGCATTGAGAAACAGAAAGAAATCTCAATGCCTAGCATCAAATGGCTTTGTTTGGGACCTGTTCATTATTTAATTCTTGTCTCCCCTGCAAGCATGTCCTAAGGGCACAGAAGAAAGTGGCATTTTCTTTTGTACTCTCTTGAATTAGAATTAATAATGCTAAGAATAGAAATGTATTTTCCATCCCACCCAAGAAGCTTGCCTGCTCACTCAGAAAGGAAGACAGAGCCATTCAGTCACAGTGGCATAAAGTGTAAGTGCCATTTTCCAGGAAGAATGCTCTGGAAGATAAGCTTGGATACAGCGTGGCTGTGAATTATGACCTTGCTTCCTAGAGCAAGGAGAAGCAATAACAAATGAGCAGAGAAGAAGTGAGTCTTCCCTCAGAAGTGTCCTACCTGATACCTTTCTTCCAGGTCTATTGCATGGCAAAATTTTATTTCAGAACTTGTCAAAAAAATTCTTTGTTCAGAAGACAAAATCTTTCAAGTGCTATAAAAGAATATTTTTAGTTCTTGAAACATTGCCTTCTAAAATAATTTTTAAAAAACGATTAAGGTTTGATGAGCAATGTGTGAGTGAAGAATCATTAAAGGAATATTGGAGAATAGATTCCCCTTCACCACTGGCCAGGCATATTACTCCTTGGAAGTCAGTAGGTGGGTCACTTTATGTGATTCATTTTATTATTGCATGGCCCCAAATGAACTTTTTTGGTTTGTTAACTGTTGGCAGATATGTGGACACATGGTTTTTCAATATTTAAAAATTTAACAAATAACTACTTGGAAATTTTTTGTAACTTTTAATTGGTATTAGACATAATGAATTCACTGTGGTATATTCATAACACACACAATTCATAATTTGGGCTATTTCATTCCCTGTACCCTTTCTTTTCCTCCCCAATCTTTAGTCTACTGGTCTTCTATTTTTAGGAGATCCTTTTTCTTTCCCTTGTTTTCTCTAGCTTACAAATATGAGAGAAAACTTGCTGAGTTTGGCTAATCTCTCACTTAGTGTAATGTTTTCTACTTCCATCCATTTCCCTGAAAATGACATAATTTCATTCTTCTATGTGGATGAACAAGATTCCAATGTGTATATATTGCACATTTTCTTTACCCATTAATTGTTCACAGACACCTAGGCTGGTTCCATAACGTGGCTGTTGTGAATTCTGAACATGGGTATATATGTATCACTAACTGCTTGGAAATTCTTAAACTTTAATAATTCTAAACTATACCAGAGATAGTTCAGCATTCAGTGTATAGTGAACATAAAGATTGCTGAAATTTAAAAATGTAAGCCTCAACAACCAAATTAATTGAATGGTTAATGAATGACTAATATATACATATACATATATATATATATATATACACACACACACACACACACACACACAACCTATGCCTATACACATCATATATATTTGTGTGCACATGTACATTCAGAAGTACTGGGCCATAAGAATTCTAGTTAAAGAAGATGATGATCACTTTTGTTGTCTTGACTTAACTGACTGTTTGTCCAGCCTCTTCAACAGAATCTGTATTTCTGTTCAACTTCTGGTGATTTCTGACAAACCTCCTTATCATCATTTATTAGAATTGAAATTCATACCTCTGCATACTCTTGAAATATTATCTCTTGCTGCCCAGGATTTATTCCTAGAAGAATACAGCACTTTGACCTTGTTTTCCTGCCCTGCCCCAGCTTCTCCATTGGTAACAGCAACATCCAGGTGAATTCTTCTTGTTGTGGCATTTCAGAACCACTTGTGCCTGCCTGAGCAGTAGATGTAACATGAAAACAGGTGCACACTGCTACGAATTCTTATATTTTGAGAGGTAGTCATTAAACATTTACCCAGGGGCTGGGGTTGTGGCTCAGTGGTAGAACGCTCACCTAGTATATGTGAGGCACTGGGTTCAATCTTCAGCACCACATAAAAATAAATTAACAAAGGTATTATGTCCATCTACAACTAAAAAAAATATTTAAAAAAAACATTTATTCATGCACCATTGCTGCAACAGTTCCCTGTCCTCCACTTTCTTGATAACTGATTCCAAGCTCTAATCCCAAGATCATGGTGACACTCAATCTTATCATTATAAGGAGTGTGTAATTGGACAGGTGGATGGACCACATTCCAGGATCCCTCTTGCAACTCTTTAGCTACCAGCCAACCTCTTGCTCTTTTTCCAGTATGTCTATGATTCAACACTTCCACTCATTCTTTTTTTTAATATTTATTTTTTAGTTATAGGTGGACACAATATCTTTATTTTTTTATTTATGTGGTGCTAAGGATCAAACCCAGTGCTTCACGCATGCTAGGCAAGCACTCTGCCTCTGAGCCACAACCCCAGCCCAACACTTCCATTCATTCTTGAAGTCCATTTTGGTAATCCCAACATACTACAGAAGGTTTACAAAGTGACCTGTCACCTCTTCTCCAAACCCAGTGGTGTTTTCCTGCTTCTGACTGTCCTCTAGCTTCCTGTACCATTTGACTTTTTTATTACCCAACAGTTTTCCTTCTAGAACAGGAGTTGTCAGACTTTTTCTGTAAAGGACCAAATAGTAAAAACCTTAGACTTTGCAGGCTGTACCATCTTTATCACAACTACTCAGCTCTGACATTGTAATAAGAAAGCAGCCTTAGATAAGTGGCAACAAATGCCTGGGTGGGTTTGGCCTGTTGGCAGTAGTTCGCAAAATCCTGATCTAGGAACTCACTCTGTTCTTGGCATGTACGCTACTTTTTTTATTTGTCTTTTTTGCTAGCCCCTCTTCCTCCTAGTGGGTGTTCCTCCAGTTTGTGTCCAGGACTTTGCTTCTCCATTTTCTTTCCATGGTAAATTCACCTCTTCCGTGACTTGAGCTGTCACTTCTGTAAAGATGATTCCCAGAAGTTCTAGCCTATTCCTGGTTGGGTCCTATATCTTGCATTGCCTGTAAATCATATTCTTTGGGAGGATGAACTACCATTTCAAAGTCAGTAACCACAACATTGAATTATTATCTTCCCTTCCAAATTGGCCTTTCCTTCCAGTCTATCAGGGTGACCACCAGTCTTTTTGTTTCCTGTTAGAAACTTTGAGCTCATCTTTGTCCTTTCTTTCCTACATCCCAATTTATCTCAAGTCTATCACCAGAGTCCTTGAATGTATTTCTTATTCTTCTGATATGACCCTATTCAGAGCTGTTCTCAACTTGCGACTGATTTAAAACAGCCTCCTCTCAGCTGATGTCCCTGCCAAAAAGTCCTTCAGTTCTATTCCAGTGTGAAGAACTCTGCCAGAGAATTCTTAATCACTGCGATTTCCCTACCTTACAAAGAGTGCTGAGAAATCAATAGGAAAAGACTAACAATCCAGGAGACTAAATGAGCAAAGGAAACGGACATGGGATCCACAGACAAAGCATTAATGTCCAGCAAACATGAAAAATGTGCTCAGTCTCACTTATAATTAAGGAAATGTAAATCAAAAGGACAAAGTCTCGAAAGGCCTATCGCCATCTAACTAGCATAAATTTTAAATTTGGAAAAATACCCCAAAGTGAAGGTATGGGAAACCCACACTCCTGAACTATTACTTGGAATATAGACCAGTGCAGCCTCAGTGGAGGACGGTCTGGTCATGTCTACCAAGGTTTTGTACACAATCTGGCATGGAAGTTCCCCTAACAGGAACTTATCCCAAGGATATACTTGCAAGCATGTCTTTGCAGCATTGTTTGAGCAAAATGATAAGAGAAAAACCAATGATAATCCATCCAGGCAGTGAAATATTATGAGGCCATGTACAAGGGATGAAGTAGATCTCTGTGAAAATTTACTTGCTGATTTTCTATAGTGAGTACAAAATGTCATGAATATTTAAAATATCCTGAATGGGTGCTCAAAATGGGTAATAATTATTAATTGGAGGTAATTGGACATTTTTACTTTATATTTTTGAAGATAAATTTTAGTTTTTTGCACTGTCATCTTACCAAAGTAAATTCGGAGGATTGCTTATAACATCAAGATCAAACTTCTGTGCTTGGTTCCCAGAGCTATCCAGACTTCTCCCTGTCCCTCAGCATGCCATTCTAGCCAAGCAAGTCTTCTCACTGCCCATGAGTACCTTGTAGGTTCCTTCTGCCTATTGCTCTCAGGCAGCTGTCTACCCCCGCCCCCTTGGCAGCCTCTTTGCCTCTCCGATGGCCAGGTATTAACAAGGCCATCTCAAGGCCACATCCCTCTCCTGCATTAAGCTTTCCTTACTGCCCAGTCTCCAAGGAACTTATGTCCTGTTATTAATGCTTAGTGATTCTGTTGTTTTTCTTATCACATACTTCTGATTTCTTGCATAGTGTTATGTACTCAAAAATAAAGTTTTCATTGACTTAAAAAAATTTTATATCTATTATTGATTGTTTTAAATGCAGCTTTAAGCACATCAGCACCAACCTTGATGTTAAAAATGGTTGGAACTCAGGCCTCCTCCCCAGAAATCTGTACTTAAACACCTCAGCCTTGGGTTAACAACCTTTTCTTTTAAGATGCAGACAGCCTTGATGTGTTAACACATTAAACCACTTGAAGTAATTCATGCTGTAATATGAAACTAATCAGAGACTTTTCTTCTTAACAATTAGATGAGATCATCTACTTGAAGGAGTAGGAAGTGGTATTGGGGAAGAAGAGGAAGAAGGGAGCCCAAGTGTAATTTAGAGACTGAGAGCTGAAAGGTGGCTTCAGGAGTGGGCAACTGTGAGGGCCAGGCAGAGGCCATGCAAGGGAGGCAGAGAAGGAGCTAAATTGGCCCCGGATGGAGCCCCTGGAGCAGGCAGGATGAGAACTGCCTGTTGGTGACTTTGTTTCAGATCGTCTTTGTTGTCTCAGAACTTCTCAGAACCCTGACTCAGAAGTCTTTCTAACTACCTTGTACATGATCCTGTGTTTATATGTATAGGTCGATATAGATGTACACTCTTTAAAAAGGAAATAATATGTGCATGTGGGTGTATTTAAAAAAAAAAGAAAGAATATACATACAAGTAATACTTTTAAGTATTATATTTTGGTGAAAAAAAAAAGTGAGACTGAATAAACAGTGGTATTATCATAGCTGCTTCTGCAAACATTGTGCCTTCTAAGCCATGGGAAAAAAATCAATACAGTTCTAGTTCATTCTCTTTTACATTTATGTAGTTATTTTGGGGAAATTCATTGTGGAGGAACTATGTAACGTTAAAATTGCATAGCTTTGCACAGAATTTCTAAGGGACTGAATCAAAATCAGTAAGCTAAGCAAAATAAGTCTGATATTTATGTACTGTATTCTCCAAATGTATATAATTGGAAAAAACTAATATGCTGCTGTCTTACCATCTGAAAACAATGAAATGTTATTTCCAGATCTGTCAGTAGGAGGCTGTTGCCATCATAGCAACAGTAGTAGCAGCTGAAACTAAAGATCTGGAGCAACAGAGAGCTGGGGTGGCTAGTGGGTTACAGGAATGCTTTAATGTTGGAAGCACAGAGGAAAAAGTGGAATTAAAAACAAAGAAACAGCCCCCCGTTTTTTTCAAGAGAGGCAGAACCCTTTTGCTTTTATGTCTCTGTCACTTGCTCCAGGATTCTTCATAAAGCCCTCTAACCACCTAAATAAATATTCATACGGCTGTTCAACATCTCATTAATAAAACAAGATTTGGTGGTAAAATATTTCAGAGTAACAGATGATTTGCATCTCACCCTTGTTTAACTTTAAATCTCAAGCAATTAATAAATTAGACTCAAGAGCTTTTTAAGAAGTAACATCTTACATGCACCACAAATTGCATTATTTTTATGTGTAAATAATGATGAAAGGGGAGATTGTTCCTTTGATGTCTATAAACTACACTGTAAAATATGCAGAAACATTCTTGAGTTTAGTTGGAGCCAAAACAAATAGACTAGTTCATAAAACAAAGCAGCAGCGTTCTTAGAAACAAGCATTATTTTTTTCTTTTCTTCCCAATTGCTGTTTTTCCATCTTTATATTCTTGCCATTCCTGGTGGCAGCTTCATTCCAAATTCAAAAGTGATATTAGCCTGTATTTCCTCATCCAGAGAACTGAGCTCTTTGCAGATTGTTCCCAATAAACTTGGCTTCCTGTACAGTTCTTACCAGAGCTCAGCTGGACTGCCAGCTTTTAATTCAGTGAATCATTTTTGTCAGTAGTATTTCATTGTTGCTTTAAAAACTAATTATTTTAGATTTTAGCAAAAACTGATGTTCCTTCATGAGATATATTCACTTTCTGTTTTCCAAGCTGGCTTATCTCATTTCATTTTGTTTTTAAATAGTATCAGCAAACTCTTGTTTACAAAGTCTGTTTTGGCCTAATCTTTTCTCAACAGCACTTCATTGTAAATTCCCTTCACAAACAATTTGTGCTTCTGTTAGAATACAGCACAAATACATGAATAACCTCACAAGATGGTTTGCCTTCTCCATCTGATGGCACATGTGTTCCTCTTTGAACACACTATAGTACTAGGTCAAATACTCTGTAACTCTGCTTATTTGGGGAAGCCAAAGATGCAAGCCTGACCTAACATCACCCCCAGCCCAGGTGCTGCATCCCATCTGTGTGATCAGCTTTACTTGTTTCTGCCTTGCTTCCAGCAAGTCCAGCATTCCACTCCCTGGCCTAGGGCTTTCTCAGTACAACTGACCCTGAGCTCTGATCGTTTCCCATACTCAACTTGTCTATCAGGTATGGTGTCATGGTCTCTCTAGCTAAGTATGTATTCCGATTCTCTTCCTTTCTTCTAGTTGGCAGTTTCCTACTCATTCTCAAACATCATGTTCTCTCCAGTCTACCTTTATTCTCAGCAAAGCTTAATGAGCAGAGTAGTAAGTATAGTGGACTCATGTGACTCTCTCTCCTTTGATACAAGCTGGAGATTTGAGGAGGTTCCAGGAGTTTCCCCAGGGAGAGGGCCGGCCGGGGTGGGGGGGTGGTGTCAACTCAGAATGAGTGGGGTTCTTGACAAACATCAGGGAGATGAAATTAAGGACACATCAATTAGCAGGAAATACAGATTGATATAGGAAAGCAGAGACACATTCAAGGGAGAATGTGAGCTATCAGTCTCTGGGTCTGGGGTGGTAGTGTTTATAGAGGGACAGTAGTGAGGGGCTGGACTGGAGGCAAAGTCAGGGCGGAGTCACAAAACTTCGCCAGTTTTCCTTGCACTTGTGCATTGGTCTCTCATCCCTTAACTCTTTGTGGGCAAGAGCAGGGTCATGGGCTCAGGCTAGGTGGTTCTGAGTTGCTTGTTCTGTATTCCAGTGGTTCATGGGTGCTTCCTGCATTCCAAATGGCTCATGGGTGCCTTTCTTTTGAGACTCTTTCTGTATCCCCAAATCCCTATCTCAAAATCATAGTTCCACATTATCTCATTCATTAATAGACTCTTCAGTTATAAAGAACCTTAGAAAATTGGCTCCTTGACCTCCTGCTGTGCCCACCCTTATCTCTGGTTGCACAAGTGAAGATGTTGAGCTCACCTCAGGGGAAGACCTGGTCCTTTCTTCATAGCTATTGGTAACAGCAGGGCTTGCTTTGGTCATCCCTTTCTCTACCTGTATGCATTCAAATTCACATGAAAATGGAAATTCCATTTTTACATTAAAATTCTGTGTGAGCTGCTGGAATGGTTGTGGGTCTTTCTCCTACTCTGTGGTTCCCTGTGATTCAAGCAGAACTTCCCTTGGCTTTGGAGTGGGACTCAGCTAAGCCTTTTCTCCTGAACTAAGGAGAGTTCTTTCAGTAGTTGACTTTATCCTTTGATCTTTTTTTTTTAATTTAAATTATCACCAGTGTCCTTGGAAACAAAATATTCAAAGGCAATTTAAAAAAGAGGCCATGATTTGAAAGGCAACTTTCTAAGCACTGAACACTTTCCCTAATTTAAAGAGCATTCAGAAGGAAGGAAATGTTGTTGATTAATAAGGATCTCTTGCAACTTCCTGGATGTGGAAGTTCAGTAAAGACAGTTGGCCAAGAATGATTTGGGAAAAACCTGAGGGATTTGTCTTCTAAGAGGAAAACATTTATTTTGAGGATCCATTTAGTTCAACTGACTTTATTTATATGATGTCAGATGATCAATGTATAAATAAAGGGTTGATAATAGCAGCATTCTTTCATTTTCAGAAGGATGCCATCACAGAGGGATAACAAAGACAGGCGTGACATTGCTTTGATAAATATATCATCCTGCCAAACTGGGATTTAGTTCATGAAATTTGATCTCTTTCTCTCTCTCTCTCTCTCTCTCTCTCTCTCTCTCTCTCTCTCTCTCCCTCCCTCCCTCCCCCCCTCTCTCTCTCCCCCTCCCTCTCTCTCTCTCTCTCTCTTTTTCCAGTGATACTGGGGATATAGTCCAGGGACTACCACTGAGTTACATCCCCAGTATCCTCCTCAACCCCTTCCCCACACCTGCTTTTTTTCCCTGACTCTTCTTGTTGATTTATTTTTTACTCTTTTTTTACTCTTGTCATATGACCTTGCTGAGTTGCCCATGCTCACCTCGAACTTGTGATTCTCCTGTATTAGCCTCCCAAGCTGCTGAGACTACAAGCGTGCACCACTACACCCAGCTGAAACCTGATTTTTTTTAAATAATATTCCCTCTTATTTTTTTAAACTTTTATTTTATTATCTTATATGTGGTGCTGAGGATCGAATCCAGTGCCTCACACATGCCAGGCAAGAACTCTACCACTGAGCCACAACCCCAGCCCAAAACTTGATCTTTTTAATGCGACCACTGTTGAGTCTTTCCTAGGGCTTACAGTATCCTCTGAGATTATCTTTCATGCACTGCATTGAGGAGAAATACAGAGCTTAACAACATGGTTCTAAAGCCAGAACTACTGGGTTCAAATCCTGGCTCCAACAGTTGGAAACTGTGTATCCTCAAATTTACTCAACCTTTGTGCCTCAGCTTCCTCGTTTCTAAAGTAAGAGTAATAAATAAACTTGTCTCATAGGAATTGTGAGAATTAAGGGAATTAATGCTTGTAAAGTATTAGAGTAGTGTCTGCAACTTAATAGGGCCTACACTTATGTAGTTATCAAAATACCAAAAAAACAAAAAGGCCCTGTTCAATGAGAGAAAGTTTGTTCAAAAGTATTAGATCAAACCCTCGTTTTCGGGGGTGGGGGTGGGGGTGCTACCAGGGATTGAACTCAGGGGACAGTCAACTACTGAGCCACATCCCCTGCCCTATTTGTATTTTATTTAGAGACAGGGTTTCACTGAGTTGCTTAGTGCCTTTACTGAGGTTGGTAAGCTCTTAGTGCCATTGCTGAGGCTGGCTTTGAACTCGCAATCCTCCTGCATCAGCCTCCTGAGCCACTGGGATTACAGGTGGGCACCACCGTGCCTGGTGCAGATCAAACCTTCTTGATCTTATCCTCCTCTAGCTATTGTCCATCCATCATCCCTACTCACTTCCTATTACTTTACAGTCTGGCCCCTGTCCCCATCCCTCCACAGAAACTGCTCTCGAGAGCCAGTGGCATCCTTGTTGCCAAATCCTGTGTCTTTTTTGGTCTGACTCCCCTGCAGTACCTGGCACAATGGAATGTTCTCTGCCTCCTTGGCAGCAACCTCCTGATTATCTTCATGGGCCCTCTTTGTCTCCCACCCAGACACTTGCTTTTCCCCTCTGTTTGGGCTCCCTCTTCTCATCATTCTCAACCAGACCATCTTACTCACTACTGCCTGTCTTCTGACAACTGGAAATCTTCTCTTTCTCATACTGTGTTCTAAATCTTGCCTGGATATCTGTACAGATCTCCACATGTCGTACAGAAACAAGTCCACCATATTCAAAACAAACTGTTATCTGAACCTCCTTCAGCCTGCTGCTGCCCTGTGCTCCCAGTGCAGTTCATGGCAGGTCCACTCATTTAACCAGAGCACAACCCTAGACCTCATCCTTCCTCTCTTCTCTCTCATTCCCCGGATGGTCAGTCACCTGGTCCTCCACAAAGCCCTTCGCCTCCTTCAGGCAGTTCCAGCACTCTTGCTTCTGAACAGGCTTCCACCCAGTCTTCCACATTAGAGTGGTCTCTGTGCCTTCACCCCTGGGTCCCCACAGCCCTGAGGGCGCTGGCCATCCAGATGCACTGACAAGGCTCACAGGCTTGCCTGTCACGGTCATCCCCACCTCTTCCTTCCTCTCTCCCCACACTCCCACCATTACTGACCGTTTGAAAACTCTTCAGGTGTGATAAGCACTTTCCATCCTCAGCTTCTGGCATATGCAATTTCTTCTCCTTTTTGCCTCTTTCCCTCTCTCCTGCTCATCCTGAAGGTCTCATCTTTGACTTGTCCCTCTAGAAAGATTCCCTTGATCTTCCAACCCCCCATGTTGGCCAAGTTTCCATTCTTGTTCTGCTCTTGTGCCTTCAGATTCTCATGAGGCACAGACAGGTGCAAGGAGCAGTCGCTGTTGCTTCTTGACACCTCCTACCAGCCTCTGAGCTCCACGGGCCCTTCACAGGGAAACGCAGTGCCTGATGTTCTCTGCCAAGTACGTCCACGTCTAGTGTCCAGCTTTGTATAAGACAACGAAAATGCAGTTCCTTCTGGAAAGTTATTTCTTTTTTAAATGGTATGGTAAAACATATACAGAGAAAACAAATTTGACTTTTTAAACATCCAGAAATCCTGTTCTTTCCATGTTACTACCTCCCTTTTCTTCTCTTTTCTCTCTGCCTCTCTCTGAGGCAAATTATTGGTAGTGTTTCTCTGAATTGCTCATGTGGACACATCTGACAAAATTTTCAAGGCTAAGGGAACAGTCATGCTTTCAGGCTTCATCCCATGATAAGAACATTTTCTAGTCTGTTCCCCTTCAGTTGCCAGTCCCCGAATTATCCAGAAGCTCTGCAAAGCTGGAATTGTCTTTCTGGTCTTCTTTGATATTTATCCCAATTTTTTTTTAAAAACCATGTTAAGGCTGTATTTTTTCATGACATAAAAAACTCCTTCCATTTAATCAAAAAGCATTAAGAGTTTCCTCCTCCCAAAAAGAAAGTTAAACTATACCCTCCCCAGAAAAAAAATTAACAGAATCGAATACCTACTTGTTTACTCCTGAAATAGACATTAAATTAAGGAGTTCATTAAATGAGGGTATCATGATAGGATGAGTTGTTCTACAGAAAAATAATATATACTTGATTGAAATTAAAATAGTAAATGCAACTTCTAGTTGTAACTGTGATGGGAGACTGTCACATTTATACCCCAGCATTTATGCTTAGTCATGTATGCATCATTGAAGAGTTAGATGAGTCAGATTCTATATTAATAGAGAAAACTTGCCAAAAAAAAATTTTTTTCCTCCATTTGGATTTTAAAGAGTGATCTTGTCACCCTAAATGACTATCAATGCCCAGAATAATTTAGTCGGCTTTCCTGCTTTTATTTCTTTTATTTCTTCCCAGCCAGGAAGTCGTCAGAGACCCTTTTGAACATTTTCACCTGAGCCATCCATGTCTTTACTTGAGCACAAGTTCTCAGCTGCTAGCCTTCCAAGAAATAATATGCACTAAAATTAAAACTCAAAACCTGGAAGAGTCTGGAAAAAAGGATTGAGTTTAAAAATGTTTGTTCAAGCTGGGTGCGGTGGTGCACACCTATAATCCCAGAAGCTTGGGACGCTGAGGAAGGAGGATCACAGATGTCAAGTTTAAAGCCAGCCTCAGCAATTTATTGAGGGCCTAAGCAACTCAGTAAGACCCTGTCTCTAAATAAAATACCAGAAAGAGCTGGGGATATGGCTCAGTGGTTAAGTGCCCCTAAGTTCAATCCCCAATACCAAAAAAAATTTTTTTTCCAAATCAGTATTTATTATATAGCATCTATAAAGTATACCTAGTGTGTGGGGGACAGGGGGTACTGAATAAGAGTACGTTCTTTCAGATTTCTGCCTTTAGATTAAATCCTGAAGCTAAGACAAGACAGGAGCCAAACCTAGAGAGGAGAAACTACTTATCAAAAGATAAAAATTATGACAGTGGTATGACAGACATATGGCATTGCTGAAAAAAAAACAGCAAATAAATTTTAAAATCTTGTTTTTATTCTCTTTCCAGTTTGTTTTTGGAATTCTTTCTCTCCTGAGACTAACTCATTTTGTGTCTATGTGGTCATTATAGATTACAGGGAGCACGTGGTGCTGTATAGAGCCCATCCAGCCACTTGTCTAAGGCATGTGACATCCTCCAAAAGGCCAGTTTTTAAATTCATAGCAAAGACTTTTAAGTGTGATGTGGTTACAAGTCCTGAAATACACTGATTTTTTTTTTAGCTGAGTAAATTATATTTCCCAATGAGAGCCCAAGCATGAAGCTTAGTATTTTTCTAGGAATTAAAAAAAAAAAATGGGGGCTGGGGCTGGGGCTCAATTGTAGAGCACTTGCCTAGCACATGTGAGGCACTGGATTCGATTCTTAGCACCGCATATAAATGAATAAAGTAAAGGTCCATTGACAGGTAAAAACTTGAATAGTTTGCACCATTGCTTAGAGACTTCTGGCTTCTGAAGATTCAAAAATGCAATTTTTGTTTAAATATTATGGCAATAATAAATAATGTCTAGAATCTAGACCTTCTTTTTTTTCTTTTTTATATATTTATTTGTTTATTTCTTACATGACAATAGTGGAATGCATTACATTTACAATTATCCATTCACAGCACAACTTTTTGTAACTCTGTATATAAAGTATTTTCACACCAGGTTATGCCATTAAACATGAGCATGTACCTCTCTTGTCCCAGCACATTTCTGGCAAGGTCTTCAGAATCCCCAGGTCCCCTGAAATGCCTTTCACATCACAATACCCTCAGTGGCTTTCTCATAGTCTCATGGTCCCCTCTCATTTTCATCATTACCCCCACATTTTGAATCAACTACCAAGACTGTCGCAGGAAAAGATGTGTTCCTTCTGTCCCAACAGAGACATTAGTGTAAATGGTGGATAAGTTGCATAGTATGATTAATATAATATAATATTTCAGACACAGAAAGGTTAAATAATCTTTTTCAGATTCAGTTCTTCCTCTAAAAACAAACTTTAACCTGACTTAGTGGTTCCCATCCTTGACTACTTTTCTTCTCAGCCTCTTTCAAACTCCAAATTCTTAAAAGAGTAGGACTATGGACCTTCCCTCTGCTTTCTTAACATGTATTCATTTCTCATACCCAGTGGCCAAGCTTATTAGTATTTGGCAAATATTTGTTAGATGAAGTGGATTTTGCATTTCATCTATGAGCCATAAAACTATGTTCTTATAAGTGACAGACTTCTTCCTATGTAATTTTAATATTAGCAGCAGCAGCAGCAACTACTGAGATGGGATTATATTGATGATGATGATGGTAAGGATGACATATATCAGTCATGAATCCCCCTAACTCTCTTGAGCATTCAATTCTGATAACCACTCCTTGGGACTTCTCTGTTCCTGGACTCCCCAGAATCCACAATACACATTAGATTTCTTTTTAGTTAAGGTCACTGGATTTTCTTTTCTCTTTAGGGCCCCTCAATATGAACCCTGCCCCAAAGTCCTCTTGTGTCTCCCTCTCTATCCTTTGTATTAGCAAAACTCATTTGTTCTACCATTCCAATTATAATTATTCTACAGAAGAATCGCAAGATTGAACCCTACTTCCTTGTATCCCCTCAAGTTTTAAAATGAATAGACACTGTATGGATGGTCTCTTGGTGTCTAGATCTCAAGAGTATTTCTTCCCCGTTCTTCTCCCCACTTAAGCTGGCCATTTCACTTTCTCACTTCTCCAACTCACCAGTGGTTTCTGTACTTTTTGTACTTGTTCCTTCTCTCCTGGACTCTTCCAGGTCTCCTCCCCTGCGGTCCAGCTCCTTCATCCATCAACAGTGCAAATGAATCAGCCACTTGTCTATGGAGGCCTAATCCTCTAGCTCCCTACTTAAAAGCTTTTCATTGTTCCCTACGACCAAACAGGTCAACTGGCCTTCCTGCCTCTCACCTTCCCCGGACCCGACATGTACCCTAATCATCTACCAGAATAGATGTTTGTTATCTAAATATCCCATTGTTTTCTTATATATGAATCTTTGATGAACTATTCCTTTTACCAGAATATGGGATTACTTAATAGTTCATGCATTAATTCCAAATAATAATGTGATGTATATGATATCACCACAGAATATGTCGCCAACATAGAGGGGAAGGTTTTTCAGCAGAGAAGTAGTGAAGGAACTAACAGGATGGCTAGGGATGCAGATGGCTGATTAATGAAGACGTTGAAGTCATGTGATGTGGGAGCTAGGCCTGGGGTCACATTCTAAACTGACAGATGAAGGGAAAAGTATTAACTGACAGAGATTTATGTTGTTAGGAACTATTCTTCTCCATCTAAATGGTAAATCATTATAAAATTTTTGACATCATTATAAACCAAAAATAATATAAAATATCTGATTTGTTGGCTTTTTCACATTTTGATCAAATAAATTAGATATAACAAACAGAATTACCTAAAATGTTACATATTTACATTGTGAGCAGGATTAATACATTCATACATGTGTGTATTTATAGAAGAAAGAATGAGAAAAGAGAAAGATTATGTTTGGAACTCAAAGGGCTATTTTTCTTGAGAAGCATCAAATCTTTTTGAACAGAAGATTGCAGATGCTACTGAATTTAGGCAAAGGGCGTTTTCAAGGTTTTCAGAACTAATATTCAAAGGCTCCTATACATGGGTGGCCAGGAAGCTCCTTTGCACAAAGGAAGATTGGCCACAGTTAGACAGATGTGTTTAGGTGTTCTTCAGGTCCTTGAAGATGAACTTATGGAATAAGAAAGGAAGCTGACTTGACATGGAAGGAAATAATAGCTTTTAAAGAACTGGAGAGAAATGAACTATATTTGTGACATATTTGAATTTTGTCATCACCTGCATGAGCTTTGAAGGAACCAGTAAGTAGCACAACAGTTTAGTATAGCTCTTAAAATAACTTCTCAATTATTCTTTAGACAGTAGAGCTATATATAGATTTACCAATAGCTATATTTAGATTTTCCAATGTTTTTGTTTCTAAAGTTAATATAATTTGTATCCTTTGCAGATTCGGACTTGTAGTTGCCCAAAATAAAAACAGCAATTTCAGAAGCCTATGTAATAATTTGAATTCTATCAGCAGGTTCTAATTGTCTGCATACCTGGTACACCCTCGGCTACCACCATCGGCTAGGAGGCCTGACTCCCCACATTCCTCATGTTTTGCTCTTCTGTGAATACTCAATTGCCATGTATCATCTACCTACCTTACTATAAAGCTCAGACACCAAAACCACACAGGAAAAAGTGGGAATGATTGATGTGTGGAGGTGATGGTGTTGTTTAGTGGGCATGGTACTATGCTTTGAATGTGTTCCCCATTTATTTTGTGCCTATGTCTGCCTTTGTGTGTGTGTGGCGGGGGCGGTGCTGGGGATTGAACCCAGGGCCTCGTGCAAGCAAGGCAAGCACCCTACCAACTGAGCTATATACCTCAGCCCCTGCCTTTTTTTTTTTTTTTTAATCTCCATTTTTGCCTCCCACCCAACCTTAGCGAATTCAGCTTGGCATTGGTGATCTGGGGCCCAAACTCAACCTTCATTATAGCTCTGTGCTGCCGATAGCACAGCCTGCGCCCCAGCCAGTCTTTGCTTTTGAGAGTCATCCACAGCACCCACCTACACAGAGGACAAACTTGCTCACATTTCTTCATCAAAAGAGAAAATTAGAGCAGGACCCAGACAGTTCAACCCTCCTTGCTTTCTCACACTATTTTGGTCACTATTTACATTTGCTGTGAGAAAGCAGAAAGCTTTTTTTTGTTGCTCAGAACTCTCGAAGCCCCACAGCACTGCAGAAATTACATGTTTGTCTGGAAGAGGGTGGTGACAACGCAGCAAGGATGTTGAGGCCGGCTGCCCTGGGCCGCGCCGTGTGATTTCTGCGAGCAGTTGGAATAGGCTATTTTTCAGAAGTACCTGGAACGGTGCCTGCAGGAGGCTAGCCTGCTGGACGGCATTTCTCCAGGCTGCTTTCCACCTCAGTGGAAATGCAGAACACTTAGCTCCTCAGAGACGGAAGGAAGTAGATGAGGAGAGGTGTGCTTTTCATCTTACTCCTCATCTTCTGTGTGTCATGTCTGTGCATTATGGGGGAAAAGTTATCCCAAGTGCCCCACACGGGCAAGAACCATTAATTTCATGCCCTGATTTCCCTCATTTACACTGCAACAGTCGCTCAGTTGAGCACAGTGGGCATTTGATACCTGCTGAGTGAGCGCAGGGTGGTAGTGACTCTCAGATATTGGTGTGAGAGTGACATTGCCCTCTGATGATGCACAAAGGCTCTGGGCACACAGCACTAGAAGGACTCTTTGATGGAAATTAAATTGAACAGCAGTTGGCTCTGGGCCGTGAGGGGAAAATGGTAGTGGTTTTCTTTTGTTTCCACCCGTGAACTTTGCCAAAATCTTGAGTGAGCACACATTACATGGGTAATGGGGCAGGGTGGGGAAGCGAGTGTCCCAGCACCTGGCTCTTTGATGCATAAAGCGGGATCTACTTGCTCTGCAGAAGATCATGAATGGACTCCAGCCCTCTTGCAATGCTTGTACTTCATTGCCATTTGTCATTTTTGTGACTATAGCAAGGGGAGAAAGAAATGTGTGGAAGTTTATGTTGAAAATGTTTTGAATCAGATATTTGACAAAACCATGATGAAGTTCCAAAAAGCTTGAGATTCCTAGTTCAGTCAGCCCTATAGACAGCTATGTTGCCTTAATACAAAGTTGTCCTGAGAAAAAATAATTACAAAACTTAACTAAAGAAAACTATACTACAAAATTATATGGATAAATATGACTTTATTGCCCAGTTGTGATAAAATATAAATAATGTCTATTGAGCTCTTAGGTGTACTGACATTGTGTTTTTAGGTAATCATCCTGATAGCCATTTAATGTAGGTACTATTGTTATCGCTCTCTTTAGAAATGGGCAAATTGAGACCCAGAAAACTGTAAGTAACTCTTCCAAAGTTGCATACCTAGCAAAGAGTTAGAATGGAGGAGGTTCAGTCTCAGGTAGCCAGAAAAGACAATTGAATGCTTAACCACTGTACCATACATTTGAATACTTTACCACATGACTAAAGGTCCTCCCTAATATTAGAAATTTAGTTTATCCTGTAGCAGTTGAATTGGTGCTAGAAGATGACTAGCAGAACATTTTTCAAACATCTCTCTGTGATGTAGGTGAAGACAGGTTCAAAGGGGTAAACTGGCTTGCCTATGCTCATAGTATGTGAGAAAGCAGGACCCCTGGGTCCGGGCCCATTCTTCTTTCTACTGAGCCATGCTAGCTCACCCGCTGTGTCCTTACTAACAGTCGATTGTCATTACATGAATCCATTTGTTTTTTTATAGCTCCACAGGAATTAATATTTAAGTGGAAGCCTCCATTTTCACTTTTTAATAAAGGCTGCTGCTTTGGAGCCCGCTGCTGATGATAGAGAAGAGCAGCAAGCAGATGGTTCTCGTTTAGGAAAGGGCAGAGGGAGCTGGGGCCCGAGAGGGCCAGTGCAGTTTTAACTGCAGAAAAACCATCTTATCGCTGTGACACCCAGCCTGCCATACCCCAAATGCTCTCTTGCCTCCAGATCTCCTGTCCTTACACACAATTTTCCAGGAAGTATTCCTCCAGGTTGTGATTCAAGTGCCTTGTACTGGGCTTCTGCACACACAGACAGGTTGGATAGGAGGAATAGGGCCTTGTGTTAGAAGTAAAAATAGGGCCAGGGAAGCCAAGGAATCCTGGAGTTATGGGCTGTTTTATTTCCTTGCTGGATTTAAATCTTACCTCATTCCCAAAACCATTTTGGGTGACATAGAGATTCATATGATACTATAGGATAAAAAATAAGTAATAAGCACAGCAAAATGAGATACAAAACAAATATGAGACCAAGAATAAGATTAGTAAACAAAATACTTGCCATAAAATCTAATGAAAGTGGCCCTGCCCATTAGGTATGGGCTCCGCAGCAGCTGAAGAGGGAATGGAATCATGTCAGTAGTCAGTGTCTTTGATAGAAACCAAATCTTATTTTAAGAGAAGCATTTTTTCCTAACACAGAGAGCTGAGAGGAATTTCAATAATAGGACCCTTAGGGAGGTACACTGAATAAGTACTTCTGACACTGGAACGTGCCTGGAGGTCACCTGGGACTCTCGGGAAGATGTAGGCTCTGGCACTGTTGGGCTGGAGTAGGGCCCGAGATCTTACAATGCCCCTGGTTCATTAACCACACACTGAGTAGCTTGGAAGTACGCCATGGGAAGTACACCGTGCTTGGGAGTTGGAAATTATTCTGTTGATAGTGATAAGCTGTTGAAGCTTTTCGGCAGAGGAAAAACCAGGTCAGGACGGTGTTTTGGAAAGACCTTTGGCAGTAACGTAGAAGAGATTGGAGAGCAAAGGGAGATGGACAGAAGAAGTGTTAAAATGTAGCCGATGTTCTCAGCAGCATTCCTACGTAAAAGTCCGCATCCAATTTCTCAGGGAGGTTTCTTATGGCCCTTCTGCAGGTAGACTGATGACTAAACACCCCAAGAAAACTTTTGCCTGACACCAGATGATGGTTTATCCACAGATTAAATTCGGAGTGTTAAAGAATTGTTGTGACATCTATCTTGCAAATCTTTATGGAGACTATTTCTTGAGGTGATGTGTTCAATTAGATTCAGCTGCAGAAGACTTGATGTTCTGCTCTCTAACAAGAACCCAGAGTTCAGACATCCTTTTCCCTATGGAGCAGATATTAGGGTTATGTTTGACCCTCACTGGGTGAAGGGATTGAAGAGGACCATAGCGGCTGGCAAGCAAAAGAACAATGTATAATGAGAACTTGCAGCAAGGAGCTGAAGCCCAGGAAGGCAGGGTAGAGACAAGTACTGAAGGGTATTCCCAAAAGTAAAGGTCAGGGGACTTCCCACATCCAGCCTAAGACATCATCAGGAACATTGTGTGAGGCTAGAACCAGGGCCTTCCAGCTGAGATTCGGGTCTCCAGAGTCAGAAATGAACGGGAATAAAAGAACCTTTGAGTAAGTCACAGACCGGTACTCAGGAATACTTTAGATATGTCCCACCTTAAGTTAAATTGCTTTTTACCTGACCACTAATGTTTCTGTTGAGAATGATCTAAATGGATTAAGACCTCGTATGCAGTTTAAAGTGACTATATGACTAGAATGACCTGAAAAATCAAGGTAACTTTCTGAGTTTTCACCAAGGGGAAGAAGAAGTACTTCCTCCCCTAAGCAGGATTAAAGGAACTGTTGGAGATGAGAGAGAGAGGCTTTATGATCACATCTATGATCCCATTGCTTCACTATGCCAGTGCTGCATGCATGGGGGAAACTTTGTGCTCATGGAGGTCATATTTGAGTGCAAAGATTATAGGTCTTTTATTTTCGTCTTTATTTATCTATTTGTTTTGGAGCCAGGGATTGAACCCAGTGGCACTCAACTACTAAGCCACATCCTCAGCCCTTTTCTATATTTTATCTAGAGACAGGGTCTCACTGAGTTGTTTAGGGGCCTCACTAAGTTGCTGAAGCTGGCTTTGAACTTAGGATCCTCCTGTCTCAGCCTCCCAACAGGATTACAGGTATGCGCCACCACACCCAGCTCCTTTTATATTTTTCTTTAATTAGCATGTATTATTTTATAATCTGAAGTAATCTTTAATTTTTTATTTATATATGACAGAATTCATTACAATTTTTATTACACATGTAGAGCACAATTTTTCATATCTCTGGTTGTATACACACTCCAATTCATGTCTTCATACCTGTATTTTGGATAATAATGATCATCACATTCCACCATCATTAATAACCCCATGCCCCCTCCCTTCCCCTCCAACCCCTCTGCCCTTTCTGGAGTTCATCTGTTCCTCCCATGCTCCCACTCCCTATCCCAATATGAATCGGCCTCCTCATATCAAAGAAAACATTCGGCATTTGTTTTTGGGGGATTGGCTAACTTCACTTAGCATTATCTTCTCTAATTCCATCATTTACCTGCAAATGCCATGATTTTATTCTCTTTTATTGCTGAGTAATATTTTTTAAATTGACATCAGTCCCAGAACAGGGTTTGATCCATAAGTAGGAGATTTGGACCACCTCCATTGTTCAGAAGTTGGGCCAACAAGTTGTGCTAACCATACTTCAATGAACAAACACAGTCTTTAAAAATTAATCTAAAAAGTCACATTTCCTAGATCACATCTATTTCAAGGATATCAGTCAAGTAGTGCACGAAGATGAATGTTGTCCACTGAAGAGAAACAATACTGTATTTTAAGTTTTAGGTCTGGTTTGTAACAGTTCATTTTAAGAAACCATGCTAGCCTTGCACTTTTAGTTACAAGCATAATTCATTAGTGAAGGAAAGGCTTTAATGGGCAGTTTAAGTTGAACACATGTTCATCTAACACTTCCAAGAACCAGACATGGCTTTTGCTCTAAAAATATAGTTCCAAATTATGCCATTATACATGAGCTCTCTTATTGATTTCTTTTTTTGTTGTTTTTTGCATTACAATTCTTAATACACCTTTATACCACAATTTATCATATCTCTATTTTTATATAAGGTATGTTGACACCAAATTCACATCTTCATACATGTATTTTGTATAATGATGACCGTGAACAGACTTTATATACGAGTTATGAAAAATTGTGCTGTGAATGGATAATTATGAATGTAATGCATTCCACTATTGTTATGTATGAAAGAAATAAATTTTATTTCTAACTATTTGCATCCCTACATTAAATATGCTGGGTATTTGTTATCCAAGCGAGTTCTTGTACAGTTCGTGAGTCCCAATTTACCTTGCACATTATGATCTTTGATTAAAGTTACTTTGAAAGATGTTAGGCTGGATTATGCTGGTGTACTCCTGTAATCCCAGTGACTCAGGAGGCTGAGGCATGAGAATCACAAATTCATAGCCAGCCTCAGCAATTTAGTGAGGCCCCAAGCAACTTAGCAAGACCCTGTCTCAAAATAAAATATAAAAAGAGCTGGGGATGTGACTCAGTGGTTAAGCACCCCTGGGTTCAATCCTGGTACCAAATTAAAAAAATAATTAAAGATGTTAGACCATTATTAAATTTCTATTTGTGAATATTATAATAGTAATTATTAATCCAGCAATTCAAAAAAGTTTTATTCCCTAACACTGTCTTAACTCACATGGAAAACCACAATCTTTTTTTTTTCATTTGATTTTTTAATACTACTCTCATTAGAGAGTATCCAATGAAGCAGACTACTCTGAATAGCAGATATCCAATTTTGATGGCAATTTACCATGAAGTCCATGAATTAATCAAAGTATCAATAGAAACAGTGATTCTGTTTAGTACACAATAAGATCACATTATTGTAGCTTAAGATACAGTAAATACAGGGAACATATAAAAAGTCTTCCAAAATTGTTCATTAAGTGTATCTTTCATATTTCTAGAACCAAAGTACAAAGCAAAGCACCATCTTATATTTATGTAACTATTGAATGCAATCAATAATATTACAGATATTTTCTTTCTTTTTGTCAAGTATCTATGTTTGAATTTCAACTTTCAGTCTTTAACTTGATACCTAATTTTGTAAGATATGTTAAAAGTCATTCAATTTAAAAATTACAAAGTATACAGCAAAATATTTTCATAGTTGATAGTAGCTGACTTTATTACCACATTCTAAAGTTGACCTCTACTTAATGCACAGTTAACAGAAGTTTTTGGCATTAGGTAATTAAATTTTAAAGTCTTAAAGTGTTAACAAATTAGAATTGCCTTACTAAATGGGAAACCACAATCCAAAAAAAAGAAAAAATTCAGTTAGATACTTCTGAAACTTTCATCTTAAAAAAGCAAAACAGATATTTAAATGAGATGCCTCATAATTTCATCATTAATGAATTCTTGCTATGTATTTAGGAGCATAAATGTTCATGCTCATCATTATACACATTTTTTGCACTCTTATCAGTGAGTTTCATTTCCCAGGAGAATGACTTGTTCTAAAACAGTGAACTTTAAAGTTCCTCAATGACAAGAGTAGTTTCTGCCCTCATGGAAAATATGGCAGGAGGGAGCTAGACATAAAGGCATAGTCTGCTGGGAGCTATGCAGCCCAGGCAAGTGGTGTTGTAGGAGGACTCAGGGCAGCCCAGTCAGGGAAGGCTGCTCCCAGAGCGGGTATTTAAGCTGAAATTGAAAAGGCACATGAAGGAAGATGACTAAGTGCAAAGTAGAAAACCCACGCTCCAGGCAGAAGAGGGTGTGCAAGCTTGAGGGTAAGAGGACGGTCAATAGGCTGTTCACGGGAATGTAGCTCCTCTTCCCACCAAGTGAAGTGCCACTCACTCCAGCCCTCTGTTCTCTGCCCTCCCTTTGCAGGACCATCTCCCCTTCACCACCTCCAGGTCCTGCTCCATGGGCAGTGCCATCTTTGGTCAGCACAGCCCCATTTTCCTCTTATTTACCTTTGCAGATGCTAGTTCCTTGGGAACAAGTCTTTTTTATTTCCAATTTCTGCAGCATCTCTTCCTGGATGCTACTTCCTACCTAAAGACTTTCTTGATCTCAAGTACTTTCCCTCCCATGCTATTTTACTACATAAAGGATTTTTCTAGTTTATTATGAAAATTTTCAAACATACCCAAACAGAATAGTTATGTGAGCTCCCTTTTATCTGTCACCCACTTTTAACAATTATCAAGGTTTGGCCACATTTACTTTATCTTTTCTTTCTCTTTGCTAAAATATTTTGAAGGAAATTTCAGACATGGTGTTATTTTGCCCTACATATTACAGAATGCTTCTCAAAAAACCGACATCATCCTACACAGTCTCAATTCCATCATACCTAGAAAAAGTAACAGTTGTCTTTTAGCCTTCTCTAATACCTGCTTCATATTTAAGATCCCAAACTGGCTTTAAAATGCCCTCTTATGGTTGATTTGTCTGGATCGGGATCCAGGCAAGGTGCAGACATTACATTTGGTTGCTATATCTTTTATGTCCTTTCAAATGTCAAGCAGATCCTTCCTTCACTTTTTTGGCATGCCATTGATGCCTTGCAGAAAGCAGGTCTGTTGTTCTGTAGAATGTCCCACATTCTGGATTTATCTGCTTCCTTCCTTGTGATGTCTTTGAACTTCTTTCTCTGTCCTGTTCTTTTCTTTTTGTTCTCTCAATTGACTGCTTAAGAGACTTCGTGTGCTCTCCAGTTTTCTGTCCTTATCTCATACCTTCTATGAGAATGTCAGCTCCTTAAAAGAGGAAGCCATGTCTTACCCACTTTGTCCCCTCCATATGATGTCTAGCACAATGTGTGTACTCAAAAAGTTTTATTCAGTTGCATTATACAGAAAGAATTTTGATTCTTTTTGGATCCAAAATTTGAACTATAGTATCTTCTCAATCTGAAGACATTTATGTTAGGAATTAAGTTGCCAGAGGTATCTTCTCAATAGTGTAGGTCACTATTTCCTCTTTTTTCACTGAAAGAATTCCATTCTAACTTAAAGTGGCCTTTCTTTAGCTGAAAATTATTGCAGTTTGAAACATTATAAAACAAATGAAATTTCCAAGTTCCTTGCAGTCTGTCCAGGTCCATACAGAAGGGTTCTCAGAAATCAACCCGGCATTCAACCGAAAACTAGGTCACTAATCATTTTTCTGATCAGGAGAACAGAATTTTGCTTAGTAGTTCAGAAATCATACTGAACGGCTGACTATAAAAACACCATCATGTGTATGCTTTGTTGTTGATAACTAACTGCAGTCTGAGCTTTAATAACTAGAAGGGAGTGGAAGAAACTTCAAAAGGTTGCATGATAAATGTTTTTGACAATGTGTCAGCTGAACATTAAACAGGATCTTTGTAAATCCTCTCATTCTAAGTGGTTTAAACGGAAAGTTTTAAACTTCTTCCTTCGTAAGTATGGGCTCCAGATATCACAGAACCCTAAAGTTAAAAAAAGAAGGCGCTTTATCTGGCATAGATGATTTCCATCCCCTGGGGGGGGGGGTGTGGGAAACAGCTCACCTACGGATCTCACCTCTACATCTAAGCATTTTCCCTTTCATCATTTAAGAATGTGCCATCGTTTTAGTGAAATGCCTTTCTTTATAACCTGATATGACCATGCACACAAAATAATAGAAACACTAATGAATAAAGAAGTAGTAATGCCCTCAATGCTGTTTCCCAGATTGTCTCATCATGAATACACTGTTGGTCCTCATGTGGGCAAAATGAGGTCTAAAAGAACTGAGTAGTAGGAAAGAAACGTGTGTGTTTAGTATTTCAAGAGAAGTGTCCTTCCCATGTGTTTAGTTTCCTAGAGCTGCCATAATAAACACCCCAAACTGGGTGGCCTGAGACAAGAGAAAGCCATTGTCTCACAGTGCTGGAGGCCAGGAGTCTGAGATGAAGGTGCGGGCAGGCCTGTGCTCCCTGAAGCTCCAGGAAGAGTGCTTTCTTGCCTCCCTAGTTTCTGGTGTTTCCCAGAAGTTCTTAGTGTTCCTTGGCCTGAGATGTATCTCTTGTCTCTGTCTCTGTCATCACCCGTCCAGCCTCCCCCTGTGTATCTTCTCGTCAAAACATCTGTCCTATTGGGTTGAGGGCCCACTCTGGGATGACCTCATCTAATTAGATCTGCAAGGATCCCATTTCCAAATAAGATCACTTTCACAGGTTCTAGGGATTAAGACTTTAGCATATCTTTTTGGAGGATATTATTCAACCCATAACTTTAGGCCCCATACTCGGAAAGAGAAGCTGTTGGCATTATTATTACTGCTGAATCTGTGACACAAAGAAACAAATTTCTTCTCTTGTGTTCACTTATAATTCATTAAAGACTAAATATCTTAAAAGTAAGCCCAGAGCCTTTTGGGTCACTGAAAGCTTTTGAAGGAAGGAGACACTAGCATGGGCAGCCGGACAACGGCATTCTAGACAAGATGAAGAAGAAACCACAGCAGGTGGGGCTGGGTCTGTTGTAGCAGAAGGTGAAGGTCGAAAGGCAGCAGAGGTAGGTGCTCAGCAGCACCTGTCCCTCCCTCAGCTCAGGCCAACCTGGAGTCGTTCCCTGTCCACAGGTCTTTCCCTCTGGGTAGTTGGGCAACCCCGAGGAGCCTTAACTGCTTCTCGTAAAGTAGTTTCCATTGTGGATGGATCTTGTGAAAGGAGGTGGAGTCCTTAAAGCCCTTCGTGCAGGGCCTGACATGTAGGAACTAACATGTTAGCTGTGGGGTGGCATCTCAGCACAGTGAGAGTAGTCCGCAGGGATCAACACAGCTCAGTTAAGAAGGGACCCCAAGCTGGCTGGAGGAGTTTTAGTTTAGTTTTACCTTGATGAGAAGTGTGTCGGGTGACAGGCTTGCGTTGTGTAGTCCTGGTTTGCAATTTAACACAGCTGGGAAATCTGGAACGTGTGCAGAAGGGAGGACCTATGTGGGAACCATTTCAAATAAAAGTTGACGGAACTTGAGCAACTAACGGAAAGAGAGAACTGGGAGAGAAGGGACTCAAGTGATGTGAGATTGAAACCCGGTGACTGAAAGAGTGGCAGCAGGACAGCAGGGAGGGAAGCTGCTGGGTAGGGAAGTCATGGGTTTGGTCTTGGACTTGATACATTTGAGATGACATGGAGGTGACCATGTGCACACAAGCAAGACAGTTGGAGCTGTCAAATGTGGGCATCTGCAAGATTGTGGGGGCAGAGAGGAGCAGGAGGAGGCAGCATGCCTTGGTGGAAGCAGGCCCCTGCCCACGGGCAGGAACAGCTGAGTGCTGGAGTGTGCATCAACTCAGTGACTGCAAAACGGACTCAGATCTCATTGCCCCAAACCGTTTCTTATGCTCCTCCGTTGACTCCACACTCTAATGGGTAAGCCGTTGGCACCATCATAACTGTCAAATCCTTGTCACACAGAAACTTCCATTTTTTCCTTCCTTTCTGTGTATTTTAATTCTACTGTGTTCCCTGCCTTAATGACAGCACCCAGTCATCTGTGCCCAAAACCTCTTAGTCATTCTTTAAGCCCCCTCTCAAACCTGAAGCATCCATTCCATTTAGAGGCCCCATGGTTATCTTTGGCCCCACTGGCCTCCCCACCTCTGTTCCCCAGGCCCATCATTTCTCACCATCCCTCATCCAAGCCAGGCTCTTCTCCACGTGATACTGCAGGCCTCCTAGCAGGCTCTTGACAGATTTTCCTGCATGTTTGTGTTACACAGTGTGCAAATTGTAGTTTTTATTATCTTTGTTTTTCAGAGTTTCCAAACTATTTCTCACTGACTGGCATTTTTCTCTTTCCATATCCCCAAGCCCTGCTCAGTGCTTGTGTCTGGCCTTTTCACTGATGACCATGAGGCTGATGGACACATTGTTCTGGGAGGGGACTTCTGCCATACATTGAGAAGACACAGTATAAATTGCTCCTTTCCTCTGTTTTTGTTTTTTGTTCTTGTTTGTTTGTTTTGTTTTGGTTGGATTTTTTTTTTCTTTTTTGTATTGGAAATTGAACCCAGGGGCACTTAATCACTGAACCACATCACCAACCATTTGTTATATTTTATTTACAGACAGAATCTCACTGAGTTGCTTAGGGACTCACTAAGTTCCTGAGGCTGGCTTTGAACTCGTGATCCTCCTGCCTCAGCCTCCCAAACTGCTGGAATTACAGGTGTGCGCCACCACATCTGGCATCCTTTCCTCTGTTTCACACCAAGGATTTACCCACATGTCTTGCCAAGGTTCTGTGAAGAGCCCCAGTGAGCTTCACTGGCACCATTTCCCACATTGCCACACCAGTGTTCTTCCAGTATTGTAAATCTCCCTCCCTAGGCCCTTCAGTGGTTCCCTGTTATTACAGGTTGAAGTCTAGAGTCCTAGGGCCCATGAGGTCCTTCTGTGTCACACAGCATGCCTTGTCTGCTTCAGAGGCTATCCCCTGCACAGCCTCCTGGTCCTCTGTGACTGGCTGCACCACCCTCTCACCTCTGCTCCTGGCAAACAGTCTCCAGCTCACACATTACCTCCTCAGCATGTATGACTTCCCCTGGGCTCAGTCCCGGTGCTTGATAAGGCTCTCTGTAATGCCGTTTATAAGCAGTATAATTATGGCTTTATGAGCTTTTCAAATGTTAGATAAAATACTTTTTGAGAATAACAGCACAATGCCTGGCAGATGCTATATACTCACATTATAGAGATGCTTTTTATTAATTTATGAAATTGATTAACTATTCAAAGGGGACTGTGTAAAGAGGAGAGAGAGAACTATACCTGGGCAATATCCACAACTAGAAGGAAAAAGAGGAGGAGGAGGAGGAGGAGGAGGCAGTGGCACAGAAATGAGGCACAGGAGGCATGTGGGAAAAGGGAGACCAGCATTGTTTTGTGGTGTGGAAGGAGAGGTTTCAGCAAGGTCCAGTACAATAAATACGTCCAGGAGAATAAAGATGTGGGGAAAGTTGCTGGATTGGCAATAGAAGGATCATGGCTGAGCTCGCAGAGAACAAGCTTCAAAAAGTATTGGAAACCAAAATCAAGGTGCAGATGAGGGAAGAGTTAGCCAGCCAATGGGGAGAATTATGAGGAAGGGAGCAGTCACTTGAGAATTGTAGCCACCTAACAAAAGAAGCAAGCAAACAAAAGGTATGTGACCATCTAAGTATAAAAGAGCATCAGGGTTGAAGGGACCATCATCGGGGTCTTGTCCATTGTCCCATACAACAGATGGTAGGGAGGAGACCAGTCTCTGGAAGAGAGCAGCAGGCAGAGAAGGACCTGCCAGTGTGTAGATCCCAAGGGTACCCAGCAAAGGGACAGCCGTTGTGGACCCTGGGAATTTGGAAAAAGGACACTACTAGCTGTGTTAACTTGAGAAAACCAAAAGGGACCCCACTTCTGACAGTGGGTAAAGCAGTTACTTTTATCTAGGGATAGAGTAAGAGGAAATGTAGATAAGGTGGAAAAAATCTGAAAATTTTTAGTAGGAATTCCTTAACTGTTTGAAAGGAAAGGCAACTTGATCTTTATATAATTGGTTGGTGTTACCAGTAAATACCTATTACCATAGTGTAAATATCGCTTTACCAAGCATTTCAGAGATCACTTTAAAAAATATGGGGGGAGGTAGCCTTATGAAGCTCATAGTCTACAATGAGGAAAAAAGTCAGATGAAGTCACAGTAGTAAGAGATGTGTAAATATGTTATAATGTAGGAGACACAGGACTTAATAGGAAATAGGAATTTTCTCCAGTCTGGAAGAAATGAATCTTGACTTCAGTTTTAATAGAGTAGAAATCCACGGTTCTGTTGGAGGAGTTTGCAGTGATTCTGCAGGCTCAAGGGGTCACAGGTGTGAGTGATTAGCCTTGTAAGAAAATCAAAATTTAAATGAATGATTTACAAGTCCTCTCTTTCCTGGGCTTGTGCAGAAGAGCGTGGTCTGTAGGACAGCAGTTTACGCCCTGTTCTGCAGAGACTGAACTCAGGTTGGAGGGGCTTTCGCACTAGCCAGATGAGGAAATTGCTCTAGGATCCTGAGCACTCCTGGCTGTGGTTCTTGAACTTGATCCTGAATTTCTACCACCCGATAAGAACCTGTTCACAAGTGGAACGTCTGAAGCGACGGGGTGGGAAACGTGCTCAGAACTTCCTGAGTAGAAACTGACTAGCTACTTAAGGAGGAGGCGTGGGTAAAGTCAATGGCCTTCAGTGACAATGGAAACATCAAGGAGGTGCGTGAGGAGAGTCCAGCTTCCTCAGATCATCAAAGTCTTGAAATAACATGATTTCTTTTCCTGGAACCTCTCTTAAGACCAGGAAACACTAACTTTTGAAAGAAAACTGCATTTTTAGGACTTTTAAAGGAAATCCTTTAGGAATTTTAAAGGACTGAAAATAGATAAGAGAGGGAAGAAAACAGAGAAATCGAAAACTTTCTTATCCTTGTGTTTTTTATATCGGTCATAATATTTTTGCCTTGAATGTTGACCAATAATAGCACAGTAAGCTCATGTCCAAGTGCAGTTTCTCATGCATGTATCTTACTCTGACAAGTGTTGAAAGCTTTCACCTGGAAGGAATGTCGCTTCGTGTGAAAAGTAGCATATGTATTGGGTTAAAATCCCCAAAGAGCTCCTTTTCTTCACACCAATATCACAAGAGATTGAATTGTGAGAAGTATTTTTTTAAAGGTACTTGTTTGGAATACAGGAAAAAAAATTAAACACTGAATATAAGCCATAAGGAAAAAATTACACAGTCGTGAATGCGACAGTGGCCTCCAGAGTGACTGTGCCTCTGGTTGCTTTATGTCCTCATCAGACCAGTGTGGACTGACTGTGGGACCACTAACAAAAGGGTTGGGGGGCTGGGGTTGTGGTTCAGCGGTAGAGTACGTGCCTCACACGTGTGAGGCACTGCGTTCAATCCTCAGCACCACATAAAAATAAATCAACAAAATAAAGGTATTTGTCCATCTACAACTAAAAAAAAAATTTGAACAAAAAAAGGGGGGTTGGGCTTTTGGTTTGGTTTTGTAATGGTTTGTTATTCATCCTGGGTGGGTCTGAATGAAGAATCACCTTAAAAGAAATCTTGAGTAGCACTTCAACATCAAAGATTTCTTACTTTGTTAATTAGCTTTAGCCTATGTCAAAATAATAATAAAACAGGAGTATAGCGGCCTCTGCAAATAGCCAGTGAGGCCCCCCAGTAAAAGTGTCACTCTCTTCCCTTGTGTCATCTTCAGCTGTCCCCGATCTACATCTCCTTGTGGGAATGACAGGGCTTGTTCTCTTTGCTTTCTCACAGTTATTTAAGATATGATTTAAAAAATAAAGACTATAAATCTAACTTGGAAAGAAAGTGCAATTTTATTGCTTTTATTTTACCTTAGCTTTCAGTTAGCAGTACTAGAAAGAAAACCATTTATCATTTGTATGTCAATTTACATGTCAAAAAAAACTTACTCATTGGAAATATCAGCATCACTTATAGACTAGAGTCACTCTGCTTCAACACACATGGGAGTTACTACAAAGAAGATTCAGATTTAAAAGAGAGTAACTCTGATTTCAACTTTATGATTAGCTGTCACTTCTGTTTGATGGATCAGCCAACCAATGGACCATAGGTTAATGTCAAGATTTTATAATATTAACAGATTTTTTATGACAAATTTTAAAATCATCATACATGTTTTAAATGGAAAATAGGCAGTTGCCATTAAAAAAAAAAGCTAAACCTTGAATTTTACTCTATGTAAATTTTTCCCCAATAAAAATATGAATAAACCTTCCTTTTCTAGTTATCTTCTCCTTCAGTCAAAGTATGCACACCCAACTCCCTGCTTTCTTCACTTTCTATCTAGAATGTTCGTGGGAGAGTCCTCCCCATCCCTCCTACCCATTGTTTAATGACGAGTGAATCATCTGTTTCTTCAAAGACATTAAATTCAATCCTCACGAAAGGAAGTCTATGGTGACTTCATCATTTTTAAAAGACAGAAAGCCTAAAAAAAAAATAAAAAAGTTGTTTTGTTTTCTGTAACTTTTTTTATGGAAACTCAAACACACACATGTAGGGAGAAGAGTCAGAAGAACTCCATCTCCCATCACCCAGCCGCAGTGTCCAGCCCTAGCCAGGGGGACTCCATTTTGGCAGCATCTTCATTCTACTCTGCTTTTGACTCGTGTTCGATTGCTCAGCTCCTGGCTCTTGTAGCTGATAAGGCCCCCTGCAGCTCACCCAGTGAGGCTCCAAGACTCCCCTGCTACATAGCCACCAACTAGCCAGAGCCTCAAAATCCATGACTTGGCCAACCCCGTTTTATATTTCTGTAGGGCAGAGCTTTAGTCCACATTCTTTTTGCTTCATATGGTTTAACTTCATATGGTTAAATAATAGAATATTCCTAACATTCCAAGTCCCCTTCCCAGACAAGTGGACAAATCTACATGAGCGAATCAAGGAGAGGATCCACTTACCTCTGCCCCTTTTGTAGACTGGGCCCAGAAAAGTGTGCCCACAGGCCTCATGAAAACTGTGGAAAGGCCAGGAGCAAGCATTTTGCCAAGAGTTAGCAACACAGAATAAGGCAGATGTGTCAAACACCCTAAATTTCAAGTCAGTTGGAGGTAATTGGAAAGCTCTTTAAAAGGCGAGAAGCGTGACATACAGTATGTAAGAGTTCTGCTGTGGAACCAGAACAGCTGATCCAGGAGAAGGTGACTGACTGCTAATGACTGACTGACTTGTAGGTGGATTTTTCCCAATTCCACATAACTGAGATTTTGATAAGGATGGAAAAGAGCTTGAAACTGTATTCTCTGATGAGAACCTGCAGCACGATATTCTGAGCTATGAGCAGAAGACACTTTACTTGCTTAGACAGCCCTCTGGGAAGGGGGCAGCAAAGTCAGCTCTCAGGTGATGCAGAGGGCCGCCAGGGGCGAGGTCAGGACTCTAGAAAGGCTTCTGGTCCTACTGGAAGCCAAGTCTCAAAGCCCCCTGTCAAACGCCTTGTTGGACCCTGAGAACATTGCCATTGTCTTTTTATTTTTTATTTTTTTAAGTTAGATATGGCCCTTTTTCCCCTTTATTTTATTTATTTTTATGTGGTGCTGAGGAGAGAACCCAGGGCAAGTAAGCGCTCTACCACTGAGCCGCAACCCCAGCCCGCCATTGTCTTTTTTATCATTGAAATAGTACTTCTGCCAATGAAGTTTCCCTTTAGTAAATGACTTTTTAACTAATTTATAATTAAAATGAACTTTTGTTTCATTTATTCATCATTAAAAGGCATGTATCTGCCATCACTTTATGTTCATTTAAATAGCAAAGAAATACAGGAGAAAATTTGGGTTGTGATAAAACTACACAAAATGTCTTACCGCTGTGGTTTTATGAGTTAGGGAGTGGCTTGCTTTGAGTTATGTTTACAGATTTTAGAAAATGGCCTTGACTATTACACTCTTTTTTGTTCTTTGAAGCCAACAGAAAGGTTCTAGGACTGTCACAGGTGCCATTCAAGAGGCACATTAGCGACCAACTTATTTTCCTCACCCTAAAGAGCCCATTAGCATGTAAAATCCTTCACACTTTAGTTTTCTATAATTATTTTCCTATTTTAAATGAATCAAATTATCCTGTAACCTCCTCCCCTTTAAAGAATGTGGTCTACTCTCATTGTTCTTGTAAAGCTTATGTAGTCATTTATATTTTTCTTCTGAAAAGTGTCATTCTTTGTTCCCACCAATACATAGTACTCAAAGTCAAGAACCATGAAGCTCTCCAGCAAGTTGACTTAGATGGTATTTACAGGCTGGTTTAATTGGGAGGAAGGAGTTATCTTTTCAGTCATGATGCCACTTAACACAGCAGAGCTACGAGATGAGGAATAATTTTGCAGAATCAACAGTTTAACTCTCCTAGTTGGGTTTTGTTTTATATTTTTGACCTAAGAGTGAACATTTCACTCAGTTATATTGTGCCTTTCTCAGGGATAACCTAAAAGTTTTATGTGTGTGTGTGTGTGTGTGTAAAATGTCAAATTTGGAGGTTTTTAAAATAAAGAAGACACACTTAAAAGAAAGTTCTCTCCAGTTTTGTTTACTGAAAAATCATGGTTATTTTCACACAGTCCTTATGTCAATTTCTGAGGTTGGAACTAATAGCAATTTTAATAATAAATTTTATAGTATGTCTTAATAGTAATTTTTTTAGAATATAAAACCAGAAACAGTGGCTGATATAAGCTATCATTTTCCTTTCATGTAGTACACTTTACCTATTTTGAAAATGGAATATTATTTGGTTACTTTTCAGTTTTTTAAGCTGACTTTCTAATAGATAATAAAAGTAATTTCTAAACATAACTAATTTCTCTGATTAACCTTGAATGGATAATATTTTATATTTTTAACTATAAGCAAATTTCAAGTGAAAAACAAGTGTAATTTGAATCCTATTTTGATAATACTGATAAAATATGGTAAACCCAATAGTCTCTTAATGTACGGAGTGTTGGGCTGGGGCTGTAGCTCAGTGGTAGAGCGCCTGCCTCACAAACGTGATTTTAAAAATATACACACACAGAGTGTGGAGAAGGGCTCAGGTCTGATGTTGTTACCCTGTCCTCTTTGAAATTTTCTTTCAGCTAGATTTTGCTCATACTAACTTCTCAGTCACCTCCCACCCATCTCGATTCCCAGCAGCTCCCTTCACAGCGCCTTCTCCTCCCCTGCCCGGTGTTAAGTGTGGGTGCCCCCCAAAGGGCAGGTTTCAGGCCCTCTTCTCATTTTGCTTACTTCTTAAGGAAGCATCCCACGTGCACCTGTGAGAGCCCTCTGCCCTGTTCAGACCTTTGCTGTGCCACAGCTGGACAGGTCCTCAGGGCACTTCAGGCTGCTCAGCAGAACCCCACAGACTGTGAACTAGAAGCAACACACATTTATTTCTTACAGTTCTGGATACTTGGACTTCCAAGGTGGGTCAGTGGCAGATTTGGCATCTGATGAGGGCTGGATTCCTGGTTCACAGGTGGCTGTTTTTGCTCTGTCCCCACATGGTGGAAGAGGCCAGGGACCTCTCCTGGGCCTGTTTTCTAAGGGCACTAGTCCCATTCATGAGGGCTCTGCCTCCCAAAGGGCTCACCTCCTAAGGCCAACTACCTTGGATTTCAACATATAGATCCTGGGGATATAAATGTCCAGACCACAGCAGGTGGTCCTCCTTGAAGTCCTGCAGTGCCTTAACCCTAACAAACACGGTGCTGCCCCACCGTTTCTGATGTGCTCTATATTCTCACTTCCCTCTGGTCTTTTAGGATTAAGCCTCATGGTAAAGAAAGAGTCCCTCTTTCCGCTGATCCCCGGGTAAAGATTCTACTGCCTCTGTCCACTTGTCTGTCCACGCTGCCCTTGCTTAAGGCCTCTTTATATTTGCCCTCTCTTTTGCAGCAGCCTGATTTTTTAGTCCTGTGACTTGGCTGGACAGAATTAATTCTTCAAAATTCAAGGGAAAAACACAATTGGATGTGAAGAGACCAAATACTGCTATAGAATGAGGGAGAAATAGCTGCTGTCTTTGGCACTTGGGAGGTGACAGTGAGGTCAGGCTCAATAGAGGCAGGTATGATGGGGGGCTGAGAAAATGGGAGCAGACACTGAACGCAGGCACTCTTAGGGGACTGCAGTGAAAAAGAAGAGAGACAGCTCGGGTAGGGAAGGGAGAGGCGCGGATCCTTTACTTTTTGTGTGTGAAATTTAAAAAACAAAGTTTCTTTAAAAAGTATTTTTTTATTTTAGAAGAAACCAGATAACATTATTACAAATAGTAATTATCATGTGTGTCTGTATACAGGTTAACAGAACTTGTGTTTGTATATTCTATATTTCAAGACACATCATAACCTTCAGTTACATGTACCGAATTAAGGACAGCTGGAAACTCTGATGACTGAAGGACATGTCCTCAGGGAGTAGAGTTCAGTTATTAAAGAGTCCCTCCACAAGCAGGAATTGAGTCACATGTATGCCAGGCATCACATGGATGTGGCACCAGGCCTGGCAGAGATGGTGAGGAGAGAGCCCTGAGAGAGCCAGCCGCACACAGACATGAAGTAATTCTCAACACCAGGTAGTTAAGAGTCCAGAGGAGTCCTCGCTTGGCTCTGGCATAGGTCAGAGGGATGAGGCCATTGAACATAGTAGGTGGGACAAGGCTTCTGGACAAAGAAAAAAGAGGTACAGAATGAGATCCGGACAGCAGGAAGGCGCCCAGACATGTTGAATTTGAAGTCAGAGGAAGGTTGAAATCCCAGTTCAGTGCCTTCCTCCTGGCCAC